>NC_140590.1:1590340847-1591649131 GCF_964204655.1 Triturus cristatus
GTGTGGAAAGGGAGTGGATGTGTATGGGTGTTGTCTATTCCCTTTCTTTTGGGGGCTTATGTGTGAGAAAGTTGTTTGGGGCTATGCTTCAGAGAGCTGTGGTCTGACTCACACAGGGAGAGCAATGGGCTGACGGGCTTGCTAGCAGACACACAGCTACGAGCTAATGGGCTGGCTCGCAGAGGCAGAGCTGTGGGCCTGAGAAGGTTGTTGGTGCCTATGCTTCAGAGAGCTGTGGTCTGACTCCCAGAGGTAGAGCAACGGGCCAACGGGCCTGCTAGCAGACACACAGCTACGAGCTAATGGGCTGGGTCGCAGACGAAGAGCTGAGAGCCGACCGGTGGTTCGCAGACAGAGACTTGCGAGCCTGTGGGCTGGCTCGTAGAGGAAGAGCTGCGAGCTGACTGGCTGGCTCGTAGAGAGAGAGATCAGCGGCCCGTCAGCACGCAGGGGGAGAGCTGCGGGCCGGCTCACAGAGGAACAGCTGTGGGCCGACTGGTATAGGGAAAGGTGCAGGCCGTCGGCTCGCAAATAGATAGCTGCAGGCCGGCTCACAGAGGAACAGCTGCGGGCCGACTGGTATAGGGAAAGTTGCATTTTAATGCGAATTCCTAACTATAACTTCCCTGAAACCTTTGGTTTTGTTTATGAATTTCTATGTTTTTTTTAACTAGCAGTCAAGTTTGCAGAGTGGTGGAAAAAGGCGGATGGGCCTCTCACCAGATCTCAGGAATTCTGCTGCATAGGACTTACAGGAGGTACCAGGAGGGCTTCTTGGCCTCCAAGGTCCCTCTGGAGACAATTGGACTCTATCCCCCAACTAGTAGTGCACTGGGAGGTACATTTGCAGAGTGGTGGAGAAAGGGGGGTGTGACCTCTGACAACTTATGAGCAATCCTGCTGTGTGGGACTTACTTGAGGTAACAGCAGGGGTAGTTGGCCCCCAAGGACGTCCTTGGGGGCCAACTACACCTCCTAGGATTGCTGAACTCTGACAGCAGGCTTTGCCGCCTTTCTCCACCACTCTGCAAACGTGCCTTCCCTTTGCTGCTGTGGGTCCTTAGCAGCCAACTAGCCCACCTGTTACCTCCAGTAAGCCCCACACAATGGGATTACTGAGAGGTGGTTGCAGGCCATGCCCCTTTCTCCACCACTCTGCAAACACGCCTCCTGGCACGCTCTTGGTTGAGGGATGAAGTCCCTCTCACTGCTGAGGGTCCTTAGGGGCCAACTAGCCCACATGTTACCTCCAGTAAGCCCCACACAGCTGGATTGCTGAGAGGTGATCAGAGTCCACGCCCGCTTTCTGCACCACTCTGCAAATGCACCACCTGGTGCTCTGCTGCTTGGGGGATGAAGTCCATTTTAGTCCTGAAGCCCTCAGGAGGCAAGGGGACCTCATCTCCCTACCAGCAGTGCTCTGAGAGGCGCGTTTGCAGAGTGGTGGAAAAAGGGGAGTGGCCTGCAACCACCTCTTAGCAATCCCACTGTGTGGAGCTTATTGGAGGTAACAGGTGGGCTAGTTGGCCCCTAAGGACCCTCTGCAGCGAAGGGGACTTCAACCCCAACCAGGAGTGCCACAGGAGGCATGTTTGCACAGTAGTGGAAAAAGGGGCCGGGCCTCCTGGAAGTTGCCGGCTTCCGATTTTCTAAACTTTTTTTTTTAGGAAGGGGTGCTGTGTGACTCCCATTCCCTTGATCCTTTTGGGCATTTTTTTATTTTTTATTAAAATAAAAAGGGAGAGGGGCACGCGGCCCACCTTCCGGTCTACTAGTATGCATACCTGTTAACATGGGAAGAGGTATGAACAGAGAGATAGATGTTTCTCAAACCCTTCTACAGACACCTCTCATCCTGGTAAGATGCGTTAGTGAACAGCTCACCCCGTTGCCAGACAGCACTGCATATCGATGTTGCTTTAGGGATAGGTGTCACTACAGAGGCCATTGCTTGCCCACACCTTACTGCACATCTTTTTTGCCATGGAGATAGGTGTTAGTGGAGATTAAAACAATGAAAAGCAGCCATATTGTTTAGCCAGCACTTAGTCTGCATTTGGGTCTTTATGGGGAAATATGGTGTACTACAGTGAATTATAAATTTTTTTAATATAGATATTTTTTCATTTCCGTAACTACTGCAGAACTCTCTAGATACTAGCACAGTACTCTATAAACCTTTTTTTTTAAAATATATGAAGTAATAAATGTACTTTTCTCTACCTTTACAAACTTGCCTAAACTGCTACATTCCTTCCTATGCACTTTTATTACAGCAGTATGTGTCCGCTTAAAACCCAAAAAGCAGACTTAGGGGCTCATTAGAATGGTGGACGGACTGGATTCCGTCCGCCATCCTGGTGTAAACCGGGACTGTCCACCATACATGCGGCAGTCCCGCACACCGGATTAGGATGCTACCACCACCGTGGCAGTCGGATCCTGCATCTTAACATTGCAGCGGTTGCTGCTGACAGCAGTGCCCGCCGCAAGGCGGAAATGCCATGTTGTGCATTTCACAGCATGATGTGGCAGGCACCACACTTTGCCTGCCACTTAGTGCTGTAAAATTGAAGTGCACCCTGGCCTCCCCCAACACAAGGGGGGCCCGCAACGGGCCCCCAAACCCAATCCCTGGTTCCACCGCCATGGAAAGGCTGTCTCCAGCCTTATTCGTAATTTGGCGGATGATCCCTGTTAGGCACTGCTGCCATTTTACCAGTGAACACCGCTCCGCAAGGCAATCCGGATGATTGCCTGTGGCAGTTCAGTGGTGGACAGTCTTTACGTCCGCCACGGTTGCGGTGAGATTCCCTCTGCCATCCTAATTTGGCAGGGGGAAACTCGAGGTCGGCGTACGGTAGGACAGCCACCGCATGGCTGGTGGTGGCAGTCCTTCCGCCATCGTAATCGACCCCTAAGTGTGGTCTAAACAATATGGCTGCATTTTAATTTTGTAAGGACTTTCATTACCCAATCATATACTGTTTTGTCATTGTGGTGTACAGTGGTATACTGCAGCGCAATAAATCACTAGGTTTTTGTGCATTATTATGAGCCTGATTCACAATGTTAAACTGACACTTTTGGGTAAGTTTGCTATTGTTTGCTATTCACAAAGACAAAGTCTCTGCACATAAAAAAGATAGGACTGTCCTCAATTTTTCTGTGCGGAGACTCCTTAGTCGTACATATACCACTTGTAAAAAATACCTCTGTGAACAGCAAACAATTGTAAACTTACACAAAAGTGTAAGTTTACTTTTCTGAATCAGGCCCTATACCTTTAATACTACTGAAACTATTTAGACCTAATTCCAAAAAGTACCCTTTATACCCTTTAATCTTTATTTCTGGAAACTTTCATCTAAATACTTTCAACCTTTTTCCCTGTAACTAACAGTGTAGGACACACTGCTCCACTCCAATATACAACATGCCACTCTACTCTATGATGAGTCACTCTACTCTATGACACCCCACTCCACTCTACGACAGTCCACTGCCCTGTATGATACTCCACGCCACTCCACTTCACTCTATGACACTCCACTCCACTCAACGGCACGCTACTCCACTGCACCACACACCACTTCACTCGATGAAATGCCACTCCACTCTATTACACTTCATGCCCCTCCACTCAACGACACACCAATCCACTCTACGATCGATATGCCTCTCCATTCTGTCACACGCCTCTCCACTGTGCAACATGCCACTCCACTCTAAGTCCAGGGCTGGACTGGCTGTAGCGTGCACCGGGCATTTTCCGGTGGGCTGGAGGGGTGGGGCCAGTTTTGTGCCTGCGGGGACGCTTTTCTTACTGGGGGCCAGTTATGCAGCAGTGCTGCAATATCCGCCCCCTGTAAGAAAAGCGGGAGCGGTGCTTTTTGCTAGCCCCCCCGCTCCCAAGGCCATTCAAGCAGCAACCTGACAGGGCTGGTTGCTGTTCCCAGTCTAGCTTTGTCTACGTCCCTCCAGTGTAAGACACTTTACCACACGCCACCCCACTCCACTGTGCGACATACCACTCCACTCTATGCCGCTCCACTCTACGCCATTCCACTCTATAACACACCACTCCAATCTATAACAATCCACTCCACTCTATAGCACTCCACAGCCTGCCACTCCACCACACACCACTCCACTCTACCACACGCCACTCCACTCTATGACATGTCACTACAATCCACTCTTCTCCACTGTACAACATCCCACTTCACTCTATTCCACTTTAATAAATGCCCCTCCACTCTAAGACACTGTTTGACATGCCACTCTATGATATGCCACTCTACTCTACTCTACTGTATAACACATCACTACACTATATGCCACTTGACAACACTCTACTTCACTCTATGACCCATCAATTTACACAATTCTACTCCACTGTAGGACACTGTATAACACACCACTACAATCTAAGACACTCCACTCCACTCTATGACCCCCACTCCACTCTATGACATGCCACTGCACTCTATGACACTGCACGCCACTGCACTCTGAGACATGCCACGCCACTCCACTCTACGACACACTACTCCACACCACTCCACTCTACTACACCCCATTGTACTCTATGAAAGGCACTCTATGGTACTCTTCGCCACTCTATGTACCTCCACTCTATGCCACTCTACAAAACTCTACCCCATTGTACAACTCTACGCCACTTCCTTTATGCCACTACATGCTACTTTACTCCACTGTACCCTATTACACATTGCTCTACTCTATTTCTCTACTCCACTCTATGCCACTCTGCTCTACACTATTCCACTGTAACAAAGTGTACAGCATGCCACTCTATGGAATTCCCCCGCTTCACTTTATTCCACTCCACTCTTGAACCCTCTGCTGCACTCTATGCCCCTTCACTCCACGCCGTTGCACTCAGCAGCACTCTGCTCCACTGTATGTCTCTATGGTCTAAAACATTATACTCCACTCTAAGCCACTCTACACCACTGTACTCCACTGTACAACACTCTATGCAATACACTCTATGCCACTACATGCTACTTCACTCTACGGTACTCCATGACATACTACTTTACTGTACTCCATTCTATTCCACTATCCCACTCTATGCCAGTCTACTCCTCTGTAGGACACTCCACTCATTGACATGCCACTTCACTGTAATGTACAACATGCCACTCCACTCTACGGCACTGCACTCTCAACACTCTACTCCACTGTATGCCCGAACACTCTACACCACTCTCTGACAAACTATAGAGCACGCCACTCCACGACACAGAACTTTACTTTATGACACCAGGTCTACTGCACAACGCACCTCTTTCTTCTACGACACTCCACTCCACTCTACCACACTCCACACCGCTCTACGAGACAACAATCCACTCTACAGCATGCCACTACACTGTACGATATTTCACAATGCACCCCTCCACTCTAAGACACTCTATGACATGGCACTCTAAAACATACCACTCCACTGTACTCTATGAGATGCCACTCCGCCCTACACCACTCCACTCTACAACATGCCACTCCTCTCTATGACACCCCATTCCACTCTACAGCACACCATGTCACCCCACTTTGTGTCACTTTACTCCACTCTACGCTATGCCCATCCACTGTACTCCACTCCTCTCTATGACTCTCCACTCCATTGCACAACACTACACTCTACAACACTCTCTTCCATTGTACTTTACAAACGCTCTAGTTGACAACACTATACTTTATGATTTGAAACACTTCTTTATTAAAAAATAAAATCCATTAAACTACAATGGGAAAAACAAAGGTTAAAGCTTATTTTTAGTTAGGAAAACTTTACTTATTCTTTCTATACAAAGCAGGCTTAAACTACGCAAACATTTGACATTCTAAAGTTATAGTCATACCTTCAAATGTATACTTTATTACCACATTCAAATTAGTATAACTAATTATAATTCCCCCACTTCACTTTATTCCACTCCACTCTTGAACCGTCTGCTGCACTCTATGCCCCTTCACTCCACGGCGTTGCACTCAGCAGCACTCTACTCCACTGTATGCCTCTACACTCTAAACATTCTACTCCACTCTAAGCCACTCTACACCACTGTACTCCACTGTACAACACTCTATGCAAGACACTCAATGCCACTACATGCTACTTCACTCTACGGTACTCCATGACATACTACTTTACTGTACTCCATTCTATTCCACTCTATGCCAGTCTACTCCTCTGTAGGACACTCCACTCATTGACATGCCACTTCACTGTAATGCACAACATGCCACTCCACTTTACGGCACTGCACTCTCAACACTCTACTCCACTGTATGCTCCAACACTCTACACCACTCTGTGACAAACTATAGAGCACGCCACTCCACGACACAGAACTCTACTTTATGATACCAGGTCTACTGCACAACGCACCTCTTTCTTCTACGACACTCCACTCCACTCTACCACACTCCACACTGCTCTACAAGACAACAATCCACTCTACAGCATTCCACTACACTGTACGATATTTAACAATACACCCCTCCACTCAAAGACACTCTATGACATGGCACTCTAAAATATACCACTCCACTGTACTCTATGAGATGCCACTCCGCCCTATACCACTCCACTCTACAACATGCCACTCCTCTCTAAGACACCCCACTCCACTCTTCAGCACACCATGCCACTCCACTTTGTGTCACTTTACTCCACTCTACGCTATGCCCATCCACTGTACTCCACTCCACTCTATGACTCTCCACTCCATTGCACAACACTACACTCTACAACACTCTCTTCCATTGTACTTTACAAACGCTCTAGTTGACAACACTATACTTTATGATCTGAAACACTTCTTTATTAAAAAATAAAACCCATTGAACTACAATGGAAAAACAAAGGTTAAAGTTTATTTTTAGTTAGGAAAACTTTACTTATTCTTTCTATACAAAGCAGGCTTAAACAACGCAAACATTTGACATTCTAAAGTTATAGTCATACCTTCAAATGAATACTTTATCACCACATTCAAATTAGTATAACTATTTATTCTTTCTATGCAAACCAAACTTAAACTATGCAAACATTAGAAATCCTAAAGTTAAAGCTATGCCTTAAATTTATAATTTGCGCACCATCTTCAAATTACTATAACTCAGGCACCTCCATGCACAGTTTTGTTAACTTGCTAGCCACACTACATGAGTCATAACTTGCGCCTTTTACGATGCACTGCTTATACCCTTTAAAATAACATCACTAATACCATGTGAAATTATAGCATTCATAACAACACTTATAACGTCTCAAGTGGCATAATTTGTGAGAACACAGGACAAGGTAGAGTGTTATCCACATTCCACAGAGAGAACATGCTTACCTTCTTTGAAGAAAAGACACAAACACTGGATGAAAATCCAAGATAGCCCAGAAGTATATACCGTTACAAACTTAACACCCAAAATGGTGGTATCCATCTAATCAATCACAAACATGAGCCCTCCTCATATCTGAAAGGCGTTATGAATAATCACTGCAATGCTGAGCTTAGACCAACAAGGACAAATTTGATGACATAGCTCCTGACGCTCCATGGTTATCAAAACATCGCTCCATTAAGGCATAGTTCCAAGAGCAGTGAAAGATGCCATTATTCCCGCTCCACTGGGAAAACCATTTCAAATCGTCCTCCCTTCTTGAAGAAGATTGTGTAGGGTGAAGTCACAAGAGTACTTATGGAGCAAACTATATCATCCATAACATCAATCTGACACTATTTCACTCAAAAGCATGGGAAGATCTGCTATCCTCCCATAGTTCAGATCATCTAGTAATTTTGACCCTTCAAGCCGTTTCAGAGGATAAAGTAAAGACCTGGCTTTTTTCCCTTATCTAATCTACCCACTCCCTTCCACATCCCGCTGACCCTTTCGAGATATTGTCTTCAGCGCCGGGACACCTCCGTTGGAGGTAGCTGAGCGCTCTATAAACTACTAAATAAATAAATAAATAAGTATAGTTGACCATGACATTCTGTTGAAGTGGCTGGTACATGACCAGGAATAACGTGCACATCACACCAGTAGGGATACTTTTTTTAGCAGATCACTCCCAGATAGACACCATTACTGCCCTTCCTATGTTATCTAATAACGTCAATAGCATCCCCGGGGCACCCTTTCCAAATGTATGTCGATCACCCTTAGCTCATGATCTAGCTTGGTAAGGATATAAAGGAGCTACTCAAAAACCACAAGTTGTCTAAAACACATATACTGCTGGATGAAGAAAAGCTGCCTCTTACCAGATAGCACAAAGATGGAGACACTTTCAATTGGGGCATGTTGACATTCCTATTTTCATACGTTCTGGGACTTTCCCAATCCCACAGAGAAGCAGCTAAAAACCTCAGAATATGGTTTACCCCAGAGCTATGATTTTCTCATCAAATGCAATGGTTAAAAAAGTATGAACTGTCCAATTATGATGCTGAGAAGATTCCTTCCTCTCTCACAAATGCCACAGATGAGAAACTTCTGCAAATAGCTTGAAGTGTGAACATACAAATCACATCACATGTGCCATAAAAGAGCTGCATTAGCTCCAATCTCCTTAAAAAGGATATTTAAACTCATCTACATGCTCCTCAAGTAGCTTTGTGGTAGTGTTCAAAAAGTCCTCTTGCATATCACAGTGTTTGGACAAAATATCTAGTAGTAATTTTTGGGAGAAAGAAATATTGAAAAAAATATTATGATGCAAAAATATCATAGTGCAGCAATATTGAGGACAAGAATATCGTTTTTCCACCAACTATGGTTAAGAATATTATTGTGTGTGTAGGGGTGGACCCAACTAAGAGCAAACCGGCCGGGGACCCCCAACACCTTCCACTCCAATTTATTGCACAATGAGGACAATATAAAAAAATAAAAAGAAAAAGAATATCATTGTTATAAATATAGTTTTCAAAGATATTTGTTGTAAAGAAATTGTTTTTTAAATAATTTAATGTGTTTTAGTTTATTAATTTTGTGTTAATATTTTTGCATAATTGTTATTAATTTTTAAAATATAGTTAGTAATTTTAAGTGATTCAGTGTTGTTTATGTAAATGTTATTTGTAATTTATAGTGTTGTGGCAGGTTTTGGTTTTGAAGGGCGATAGGGTGGGAAGGTACTGAAGTAATAATTAATTATTGATTAATTAATAGTTTTTCATGAAGTATGTTATTAATAGTTATCATGTATATTGTGTAATATTGCTATATTTCTAGGGATGTCGAGTGGGAAGTTAAGTAGGTAAAAACAACCCCTGACACCTGTTTTGCTATCATTATAGCTCTTCACAGAGGTTTAGCTTTGTAAAGACACAGGGAAGCATCTAGTATAAGTCAAATCAATACCCGTCGAGGCATTGAGTGCCACATAAATTATGCAAAAAAGAAGCAGAGAACTCTGGGTTGTTCCCAAGTTTAGGTGGAGAGCAGCACCTGCATGGAGCACCAGAGACACCCTGACTTTGCTAAAATAAAATGTCTCCTTTTCTATTAAAGTTGTTGAGTATAGGATTAGCACATTGCCATCCACGCCGAGATAGAAAGGGACAAAGGGCCATATGTATCAAGCAAAATTGCGATCGCAAACGCCGAAATTCTGCGAATTTCGGCGTTTGCGATCGCAATTTTACTAAGTGGTATGTATGAAGGCAAATCTGCGTGCAAAATAAGGAATCGCAAAATTTGCGATTCCTTATTTTGCAATTGCATTTAAGGAATCGCAAATTTTAAGAGTCCTTAAATGCAATGTAAGAAGCGCCAAAAAAGTTCAATTCGGCCTTAAGGAATCGCAAATTACCACCAACTACAGGTTGGTGGTAATTTGAGATTTCTTTAAAAAATGCACATTTTTGCATTTTTCAAAGTGGCATGTGGCGCACACACATGCACTTAGGGCATGTATGTGCGCCACATGTGCACCCATGCTCATTTCAGGGGTGCAACAGGGTGTCCTTTTGACACGCTGGCACACTTGAAATTGCATTCTCAATTTGCGATTTTCTAATTGAGAATCGCAAATTGAGAATGTCTTCCCATTCATTCCTATGGGCCTCTAGGCTCAAAGGAATGAATGGGGAGGTATTCCTTAATTGCGAATTGCAATTTGCAATTCGCAATTAAGGAATATGTAGGATTCGCAAAATGTATTGCAAATCCGACATACATAGCATTTTGCGATTCTCAAATAGCGATTCCCAGAAATTCGCTATTTGAGAATCGCAAAAGCTAACATTGATACATATGGCCCAAAGTCTTTTGCCATTTCTACAGCAAAGTCTTTAAGCATACGATTAGCACAATGCCATCCATGCCGAGCTGCAAAATGTCAAAAGCCTTTTATCACTCCAGGCAGGTATTACAGCTTTGGATTGGTAAAACACCATCCCAGCCAACCTGGAGTGAATAAAAGAAACCCCTGACATTTCACAATCATTATAGCTCTTCAGAGAGGTTTAGCTGTGTCCAGACACAAGGGAGCACCCACCCTAAGCTAGTGGAACATCAGTCTAATCAGACGAGAAGTA
Source organism: Triturus cristatus (assembly GCF_964204655.1). Classification (NCBI taxonomy): domain Eukaryota; kingdom Metazoa; phylum Chordata; class Amphibia; order Caudata; family Salamandridae; genus Triturus; species Triturus cristatus. The sequence goes on from NC_140590.1 coordinate 1,590,351,434, forward strand.
AATCATAAAATGCACATGAAAGTAATGGGTCCACAACTGTCCAAAAACTATAGCTAACACCTGAGAAATTAACCTCCTTTGGCAGCCATCAATCAAGGTCTGACAGATCGACTCTTAGCAAGGTTTGCTCTTTGAATCAGGGCCGCACTCTCAGATCTCTGGTAAAAGAGAAACTCCTTAAGATCTACACTTGATTTCATTTTAATGAACAAGCAAAGTCCAACTGGAGAGGCCACCTCATGTGGTGGACGTCTTCCAGAGGCGTAACTCAAAAATACCTTTCGACTGCTGTGAAGTGACCTTTTGGTGACATAGCGGCATTCTATGAAAAAAATTATATATATATATATATATATATATATATATATATATATATATATATATATATATATATATATATATATATATGTTGAAATATGAATGTAGTGCCAAATTGTGTTCCGAGAATATTTTAACAACCTCTAAAATACATTGAAATGTGGACAATTTTATTTTGTAAATTGTGCACTAAAATAGAATCTTGGCGATCTGCCTAATCTGCCCAAAACACCAGGGGCTTTCTCAGCATACTATGAAGAATTGTAACATATTTTATCAGTGCTTAGCAAACTTTCTGTAAAAAATAAGGGCTTGATTCATAATGATTTTGCAGGAGTAAGACTTACTCATGCACTACTTACGCTAGAATTCCAAGAGTGTGTCAGGAGTACTTCTGATTTACACCAAGCATACACCTAGAATTCAGGAGTATGGCAGGAGTACTACAAGAGTAACGGTGCTATGTCTTTTTGCCTAGTTTCTTACATGAATAAATATCATTGACAGCTGGCATCTACGGGGGGCAGGGGTAGAGGCAGGTGAGCAAATATTACCATTACAAAACTTACCTGAACGAACCTCCACTCCCTATCTCTTCTCAGGAACTGAATGCAGTGCGGGCACCAATCCTGGTGCTGCTCTCATGCTGTGAGAGCAGCACCAATCCTGGCGCTGCTCTCATGCTGTGAGAACAGCACCCTGATTAGTGGAAGCGGCCTCACTCACCACTCTCGAGGACAATGGAGCCCTTCACTTACTCTAACTGTTAGAAGTGCGCAAGTGTGACTGGCCATCGCAAGACGGCCGGCCAAAGGAACATGCTCTCTTTGAAAAGAGCACAATCAGCCCGCCTTTCTCCCAGCTGTTGTCATTCAGCAGTGGCCCCGCCCCCGTCCCGACACTCCGTTCATTTTAGGGGGTAATTTAAGTGGTGCCCTGCTCCTCCACTCCAATGGAGGAGCTGCCACTGAAAATGTACACAAGGTGTAATTATGGGTGCAGAAAAAAAAACGAAGACTACTTTGCGATTCAAAAAATATACGGAGGAGATTCCCATTCCGCACATTACAAGCACACAGGACAAATAAAATAAAAAAGAGTCTGGTAGCTTAATTAAAACAAGCAGAAGGAGGTACATCGCTTTCTCTGTCTTCGACATCCTTTACAATTAGCTTGCCTTCGGGTGGGAACCGACACTAAAGTTCTTGTGTGGGAAGTTGATTGAAGAGGCTTGGGTGGCCGAGGCAGACAGGAGGAGCAGGGAGACCCCAGTAATGCAAGTTCACCACACAGCTGAGGGCAGGTAGGCCCTCACTGGCACGTGCGACACGTCCAACTCTGGGACTCCTGAAACAGCCTTTTGACTTTTGGAGCTGGCCACCCAAAAAAGCAAGCAGTCACTTGAAGCAGTGGCACAGTAGCAGCCTTAGCAGTGGACTCACCCAGGGCCATATTATCAAGGACGGCGTTAAAATTATCGCAGCTTTAGCGGCAGGAAACTGCCGCTAAAGCAGCGATAATGGGCTTGATAATATGCCCTTGAGAATTCCCATAGAAGCCCATGTTCACACCAGAACATGGGTTCTATGGGAATTCACAAGGGCATATTATCAAACCCATTATCGCCACTTTAGCGGCAGTTTCCTGCCGCTAAAGCTGCGATAATTTTAACGCCGTCCTTGATAATATGGCCCCCAGCCGGGGAGAGGTTTACTTCCTCAGCAAGGGAGGGGCTGGACTGTACCAGCGCCTCAGTTAAGGAAAAAGCATGGCGGCCGAGCACCAGCCTAAGGCACAAAGCTATTGTGGGGGGATGGTGGCACGAATGCATCAGATTGACGTTCAGTCAACACAATTTCTATGCCTAGAGCTGGGTGGAAGCATACATGACAGGGCATGCAGGCACAATAGAACATCCAACGGGGACTGCCACCTGAGGGATAGCCTTAAGAGTCTCATTGGGCAAACATAAACCCCGGTGATGCCCACCGGCAACCGCAATCACAAGTTTAGAACTGACCCAATAATAATCATAAACGTAGTAGAAGAAGCAGTATTAATGATAATCCCCATAATTGTCATTGGTGTGTTACATGACTACTGCTGTGAGAATATTGCCTAACATAAATATTGTGTCCTAAAAATTGCTTATATAAATTTCACTCCCAGGGCAGGACTGGCCGGAGCGGGCATCAGGCTGAAAGGGTGGGGCAGTTTTTCAGCCATGGTGACTGGTTTTGTTACTAGGGCTGGTTTTACAGCGGGGCTGCAATATCGGCCCCAAGTAACAAAAGTAGTCCGACAAAATTGCCAGGGCTGCTTTGGGTTCCCAGACCAGCCTTGATCACTCCATTGGGGTTAATAACGTAAAATCTACACCCAAGGGGAGGATATTTTTGCAAATTAAATTTAGGAAACAATATTTATATCAGACAACATTTCTGTTAATATATGGAGTTTGGCAGTTTTGCGACTGCCGGGATTCTTGATCCCGCTGCATCCGTGCAGCGGTCAGAGTCAATAATATGGTGGTGGTGCCGCGGTGGCACCACCAAGCATATTACGAGAAGCCTCCCCGCCATCCTTTCAATGGCGGTGATCCAGCCATGGGAAAGGTGGTGGTGAGGCAACTCAGTGGACCATTATAGTGCCCCCTGTTGCCTCTGGGACTGGGGCTGTATGCAAGGGGTACATAGTGTGCCACCCTGGTATTGCACCTCCATGTTTTTGCACGGGAAGGAATGAACGAACGTGGTGCATTCCTTCCTGTGGAGATGTGCTGCACTGTTCCCACTGCCGTGCCTTTATAAGGCTCTCCTATGAGCACCCCTGCCCGCCCGACCTGGGTTCCAGTCGAAATCTGGCAGGCGGTGTCAGAACGGCGCTGGCGGTCCTACTGCGGAGCGCCGGCATGGGGCTCCACAGAAGGACCGCCAACGTTGGAATAAGGCCTTTAGTAATAGGAGGAGGAGTATTTGTATCATAATAATGCTGATTATTTTAATTAATATTATTATTTTTATTTCTAATATTATCATTATTATTCCTACCACAACAATACTACTACTGTTATTACTACTGTTACTGCTACTCCTAATAACAATAATGATGCCAATAATGTTGCTTTTATTTTGTTGCTGGTGTTATAATTGGTATTACTAGCATTATAATTAAGTTCAGAAGTTTCCTTATGAAAACGGCTATAATAATAATTGTATTATTGTTATTACAAGTAGTTGTAATTGTAGGAACAGTAGTATTACATTAAGAACAAGATCTTGAAATTCAGAAGTTGCCTCTTTCTAGACCTATTTTTTCAGGGTACTGTGGTTTGATGTATAAAGAAACACAACTAATTACAAATGAAGGCAGACACGGGGTCAAAGGTCATGATAGGTAGAGTGCTTTCCAGTTGTGAATATCCTGATTAAAAACGAATTTCATACCTTTCCACTGACAGGCTAAACAGCTTCGGGAAACAGGGGCGAGCTTTAAAAAAAGGTGTTGCACATAAGTGTCACAGTCCAAATTGCTGGAGTAATCCTTTCAGAGTTTAGAATTCCCACAGGACCTCAGAGGAGAAAGCAGTGGTCGGTGGATTAGATAAGTGCACATTAGGAATGATAACATGTGTCCTGGGGAAGCATTAAGCACATTACAAAGATATGCTAAATTAAACAGAGCGTTTTTCTAATTAAGATTTGATAAGCTGAGGATCAGAGATAAGGCTGACAGTTGTTTTAAGGAGAGCCAAGCAAAACAGTCTGTTTGAAGACTGTTTTGCAGCCACCGAAAATAAGAGGATTCATTGTTTTATAGTCAACTTTAAACACTTCTTAATATTCTTTTTCGCAGAGTAAAACAGGTACTTAGGGGCACCGTCTGGTTTTTTGCACAGGATTAGCAAACAAAACACATTTGCAATTTCTGACAATGGGTGGATGGTTTTGAAGAGGATTTGTGATTAACATTTATAATGCCTCCCTTGCTCACAACTGTGAAGTTTAATTATTATTTAATGGAACATTTTGATTTCAGTATTATTGTGACACGTTCATTACATTTGTTTACTTGTACCGTTATGTGATTTGTTAGGTTTAATTAGTTACTTAATTAGTGGTGATTAATAACGCCACAAATGCTGGAAGGTAACCGAGCACTTTATAAACAAAAAAGTATTCGGTAGCTTTATTAAAATAAAAGTATACGGCTGAGCTGAGTGCTGTTGGCGTATTGTGATTTCTTGGCCTGAAAACATGGCTTCCCAAGCCACATGCAGAACTTGAGGCTTATGTGTGAGACGATGGAGTCCTTGAAGATGGCGCAAGCTCAATTGAGAGTGAGGCATTTGGTGTTGTTCATTTGTATGAATTGCTGTCTGTGGGGCAGGAAGGAGGCAACCCCTTAAGGACAGTGGGGCTTATTTACAAGCCCATTGTGCCACCGGTGCGTCACTTTTTTAGACGTACCAGGGGAGCAGTGTGCCTGCTCATATTTACAAGGACACGTAAAGCTACCCTGCGTGGCTTTTCATGGCCTAATAAATTTGCCCCCCTTCCACGCATTACTCTGCGTGAAAGGGGAGTTCCATGGGTGTTGCTGTGGGTGCTCCCACGTAGCATCCTTGGATTTTGACCCATTCCTAGATTTGCAAGGTTTCATAAACCTGCGAATAGGTCCGATTCCCACGCCTCCCCATCGGTAGGCACAATAAGAAGAAATACCTTTATTTTTCCTGGTTTTTCCTTTTTCTATGTGTGCTGAAGAGGAAACCACCTCTCGTGATTGTTTTTTGTGCAGGAAGAGACACACAAAAGCAACCACCCCTACAACACACACACCCTTGCACCATGGCACAAGGGTACCTGCATTGGCACATGGCAGCCATTGTGCACCAGTGCAGGGGAAATGGACAGGAATGCGCCATATCTCATAGATGGCGCATTCCCGCTCTTTTCTTTTGATGCAGGGCAGAGCAGCAAGATTCCTTGCTGTACTGTCCTGCACTTAAACCTCGTAAATGAGGTCCAGTGTATTTAAGGCCTGGGTGGGAACAAAATGTGAACTTAGTGGTTGACTGTGTAACAGGTTGCCCACACAAGAACGAAAAATAGCTAGGAAGTTAATTCTTGTCACTGATGTGGAGGGTGTCATCAACCACCCTGCTTGTGGCCATCTCTGCATTTCACGTGGGTTGAGTTGTAATGCAGGCTGGCAGTTTGCAGTAGTTGTTGTTGGTCAAAGTACATTTTGGAGCTTTATTGTTATTGTTCCTTCTAGTGTAGATGAGAAGGGAAGTAGAGTTAGTGACTGGGTGGTACTTTGGTGGTTTGCTTCGGTGGAGAGGATTGATTTAGGTGGTGCAGAAAGTGGCTTGTCTTGATAGTCTTGTATCTCGTGCATCACACGCCTGTCGTGATGTGCTTAAAATGAGGGAGGAATTGACGATGCTGAGAAGTGATTTGATGGCTGCAAGAAATGTAATCCAGTCGGAAGAGATGATGACGTTGTATATGGACACTTTTAGAGATCTACTAATGTTGGGTCCTCTAGAGACAAGGTAGAAAGACAGTGGCACTAAGCCAAATACACCCAGCCAGACAGTTTGCCACCACAAACACACCACCTCACAGTGCAGCTGACTGTCAGGAAGGAATAGTGGGGATGCAGGGGAAGTGAGTGTAGACAAAAGCATGATGGGGCCTGTAGTCACAGATAATGCTACCTCTCCTGATTTGCCCATCAAGACCACTCTGAAACATGCCCACATCACAGGGAGTGGAAAATGACTGACACGATGGCTGACACTGGCTCCTGCTGTGGGGAGCACAAGGCCCAGATAGGGCTTGTGTGCAAATCAGAAGCAGGACACCACTGACTGACATCCTGAAAGACAACTTGCACGTCCTACAATGGAAGCACATTTCATGATGGGAAGGAGGACTGACAGCCCTGACCATACTACTCAGCATGGGGAGACACCCCCCCAACACAAACTCCACACAACTCATCGGGTACAATGCATTGACACATACGTCATTGAAATATCAGCAAAAGATACCCCGTACTGGGTGCTGCTGTGTGAAGCACAGGGGCTCACTTGGGACTTGTAGCCAAACAAACACCAGGATTTCACAGTCAGTCATCTTGCCATTGATGTCACACCCCCTCACAGGGAAGCAGAGTCAAGAGGGAGGAAGCATGGGCATGCTGGGAAAGGGGGTGTAGCCAAGAGTATGATGGGACTCGCAGTCACAGACAACCTACACCCACCCACATGGCCCCGCAAGATCAACCAGAACCATACTCGCCCCACAGGGAGTGGGAAGGGACTGACAAGATGTCTGACACTGGGCTCTGTTGTAGGGGTGGGCGGAATTTGCGAAATTAACTTTCACAAATTATTGCGAAAATGTTTAAAATTATGGCAAACAAGCGGAAATATCGCGAAAATGCGGAAGTTTTTTTCCGGCATGTTGGCAAGATTTTCTGCATGTTTGCGGGTCGCCAACTTACCCATGTGGTTGCTAGCGGGCGCGGCCATCTTGTTTTGAGTTGTCTTGCGGTGCATGATCGCGAGAAGAAAGACGTGATCGCGCAACGCATGACGTCACTGCGGGAGCGAACTGTCGCGAGACAGCGCAAATGGCTAAAAACAATACAACATTTCATGGAGAACGTGACCGGATCAAGAAAACTTGTCGGCGAACGCAGGGATTCAGGTAAGGCGATCGCGCGCGCGCGAGAATGTATTAATTTACAGCGCGAGCAAGAAACAAATTATGGCCAAGCTGCGGAAACCGGAAATTTTGACATTTTCGCGCTCTCCGCGGAACGCGAAAATGTCAAATTATCGCAATTTCCGCGAACAGAACGAAATTTTCGCGCAGGCCTACTCTGTTGTGGGGATCACAAGGCCATGCTGGCAAATGGCCAACAACAAGATCAAACTCTGTCAGTGACAAGCTGGGAAAAAACAGTGTACAGGCAGGCATCTGTTTGAAAAGTAGAAGATGTCATGTGCAGGTCGTGCAGGGCACCCAGCGCCAAATGATGAGGATACCCAGTCCCAGACTCTGGTGGACACTGAGCTCTCTGGTCTGACTCTCTCACTGTCCTCTTCGGATGACGACGACCAACCTGGCCCCTCCGGTGTGAGCCATCATGCAGCACCTGCAGCAGCAACATCTGCCCCCCCTGTACCCACGCCTCCAGCATCTGGACACCTAGAGGGCACCCCCGCCAACACGGACAGACCAAGGACAATTAACACCCACAGCACAGGGACACAGGACCCCCCGGAAGCTACAGCCAACACCACCAGCAACACCACCCAAGGTGTCCCAGTGTCACCTGTGCGTACCGCCGCTGGTCCTGCCCGTGTGGCGCGGGGTGCTGGGAGGGGTGGGAGGCACAGGGCACGCCTTGCAGAGGGGTCTGGACTGCATGATGCCCCCCAACTGGCACGCATCTTAGATGCATACCAGGATAGCACCGGAGGATTTGGCCAGGTAGTGGGGATCCTCAAGGACATGCAACACGAGCAGGTCGCCCACCATGCCCGCATGGAGGCAAAGTGGGATGCATCGGGACATACTACAATGCCTCCGCCAGATCAACACCAACCTGTCCACACCCCCCAGTGTGCCCACAACATCTGTCGCAACACCATCTGCCAGCGCCACAGGGAGGGAGGAGGGCTCTGGCGGAGAGTCCCCTGCACTGCAGAGGCCTGCACATGAGGATCCCCCCCCCCGGAAGAAGAGGGGTCGTCCGAAGAAGGACATGTGTGAGGCAGATGTCCCAGCGCATCCCCCAGGGCCTCCAAACCTGTTCTGGACAATGTTCTTTGTGCGCAACCCGTTCACCTTGTCCAATCGCACACAACTCGTCCACATTACATGGAGGGTTCATGTTGGGCCAATGTAGCAGACGACTGTGGACTTTACTCTGGACATTTCATCTACCAGCACATCCAACTCCAATGTGAACTTTGGATTCCCAAACCACTGTACAGCACCCACCATCCTGTGCACTTCACTCACACATGTTTGTAAATAAACTCACCAGTACACAATACTTGCCTCTGTTGTGATTCCAACTTGTCATGTTCAGGGCGAAGTCGATCTGCTACACAACACAGTGCATGCCAAATGCTGCAACAATGTGACCAACGTAAGGTGAGTCATGGGGATGTGACACATGTGAGGGAGACACACCACTATGGCAACACAAAACATACTCACCATGGCCATGTTACTCATCCCACACAATGATGTTGACCTGAAAAACATTGGCATGCACAGACACAACACCAAGCACAGTCAGTGGCAACAAGTCCACAGGTGAGGTAAGCAGATGTCACTCAGATGTGGGAAGACAGACAACGCAAATAACAAAGCATAGCACAGGTTCATTACACATCAGCAACACGTTTATTCCACACTAGTTGCACGGTAATTCTACGTAACAGTGGACACACGCTCACAATGTGTTGGAGAATGGAAGTCCAGGGATGTGTGGTACATTAGTTGATGGGAATTGTCAACTTCCACACTGGTGCTGGCTTCTGGGTGTTGGGAGTCAGTGTTGACCACACAATAGGGAAAGGACCTTGGGAAGGACAGACAAGATACAGTCAAAAGCACAGACAAACAGGAGAGAAATGCAATACACATGCACAAAACATGTTGCAAAACACCTACACAAACACCAGTTAGCAGTACTACCCTATTGTGGAGTACACACCACCTGAATGAACACATCACAGCACGCATCCAGTCAAGTGGCACACAGACACACTCAGACAGCAACAGAGCTGGCTCAACACATTCCAGGCTACTTCCATACATTGACATAACAACCCTGGAAACTCACATTCAGGTGAAGAAGTTGTTGATGAGCTGGGAGCGGACATTACCATCATCTTCATCATCACTGGCATCTTGGCCCAGGCCGGGATCCTCCATAGGTGCCGGACGTTGGTCGTCGTCATCGTCATCCTGGATGAGAGGCACCTCCTTCCGCACCGCCATGTTGTGTAGCATGCAGCAGGCCAGTATTATTTTGCACACCTTTGCAGGCTCATATGGGAGGGCCCCTCCGGTCTTGTCCAGGCAGCGAAAGCGACTTTTCAGGAGGCCGAATGTCCGCTCAATCACCCTCCTGCTCCCATCATGTGCCTCATTGTAGCGCAGCTCGGCTGGTGTCACAGGGTTCCTGAGGGGTGTCAGCAACCACGGCATGTTGGGGTATCCAGAGTCACCTACACACACAAAAATGAACAAGTAGCTGTGTTTTGTAGGAGTGCGGAATACAACACTGACAAACACACACAATGAGAAACAGTCAGTACACACCGACAAGCCAGGCACGCTGAGCTGACATCTGTGACATCAGCGTTGCAATGTGACTACTCCTCATAATGTAGGCATTGTGCGCCGAACCAGGGAACCGTGCACACACATGTGTGATCAACATGTCAGCAAGACAGACTACCAGAGCATTGATCGAATGGTAGTGCTTCCTTTTCCGGTATGCCTGCTCATGTGCCTGTGGTGGTATCAGGGCAACATGTGTCCCGTCAATGGATCCAAAGACGTGTGGCATCCTCCCCAGTGTATAAAAGGCATCCTTAATTTCAGGGAGTTCATCTTGGCTCGGGAACTTGATATACAGGTTGAGGAATTGCAACATCCCCTCCAAGACATCGCGTAGCACCCGACTAAACATAGTTTGCGACATACCACCAGCAGTAGCCACAGTGTACTGGAAGGTACCGGTAGCAAAGAAGTGCAGGGCTGCCATCACCTTCACCTCTGGGGTCAGTGCTGTAGGGTATGTCCGGCCAGGTAGCAGATGTGGCGCCAACTGCTCCGCCAACTCCTCAATCAGTGACCTGGTGAAGCGGTACCGTCTGATGCAGTCGCTTTCCTGCATGGTTGCAAGGTCTGGGAATGGCCAATGGACAGCTGGTGCCCTGCAGTACAGAGATGCACAAAGGAAGATTGTCAGTACATCCACCCATGTGGCCATGACCACGATCACTATCACATGCTAGTTCATGACATTACACAATGTACTGAGGTGTATGCTGAGGTGTATGCTGTTGGTCATGGACACATATGTCACCTCCAAGACCACCACCTCACATCTCAATTCCACATGTCCACTTGTCCATGTCATGTAGTGCAATGGGCTAATCATCTGGCTGTGTCACCCAACCTATGTGCTGCTGCAACGTTCAAAATACCCACCCCAGTGACAAATGAGGACTCATGTCTCCCAGGCATCACAGATCTTTGCCCTGCAGAAACCCAGGCTCCCTGTATTGCCACATCAACACAGCAATGACACACCTCAAGGCAAGCGTAAGTCCCACAGGTAGTGGCCACTGTTGTTCCTGCCGGCCCTACATGTACGTCTCTTAGACACACACCCCATCAAGGTTGATGCATATACCACATGGATGTGGAAACTGTCACCCATTGGTAACATGTGAGCAGACACATCTGAGACACAACATGCACACAGACTGTGGGTGCACATCAGTATTGGGGCTACAGGTCTCACTGTGACGTACATGCCATCACCCCCAGGACTTAGGGTGTATGTGACATGTCTTAAACATATCCAACCTGACACTGTGGCCTTCACTCATGCCCATTACTGTCCAATTGCACATCACAGTGCTAATGTGCACAACATACAAAGGACTCTGCCCCCATGTACACGTGCACAGCCTGGGAGTGGCTGCACAAAGTGCCAGACAAAAAAACAGCTGTGGCCCCCTCAAACACCCAGGGAATGCAGCCTCACATGCCATGGGACACTGTGCGGCCAATGCTATAGTGTGGCAGGTATGTGCAGGTGTCCATGGCCAGTATAAGTGTGTTGCATCCGTCTAATAGTCACACTAATGAGGTCCGACGCCGGTGACAATGCGTACGCATTGCACGGGTCATGACCGAGCCGTGCGTACGCCTTGTCATTGAATCCAATGAGGTCCGACGCGGGTGACAATGTGTACGCATTGCACGGGTCATGACCGAGCCGTGCGTACGCCTTGTCATTGCATACAATGAGGTCCGACGCGGGTAACAATGCGTACGCATTGCACGGGTCATGACCGAGCGGTGCGTATGCCTTGTCATTGCATACAATGAGGTCCGACGCGGGTGACAATGCGTACACATTGCACGGGTCATGACCGAGCCGTGCGTACGCCTTGTCATTGCATACAATGAGGTCCGACGCGGGTGACTATCATGCATACGCGTCGGACAGACATTTTCCGAGACAGGCGTACGCCTTGGCCATTGAATCGTATGGAAACGGGTGCATGTGTATATTCAAAATACGCGTTGTACAGTCAGTTGAACGAGCCGGGCACACCCATTGGCTCAGGAATGTCATGGAGATGGATGCGGATTCAAAACTTGTACGAGTTGTGCACTGGAAATTCAGTTGTATGACTACAACAATGTTGCAATTTCAAGTGTTCCATGAAGGTGAAAATTTGAACGATGCGGAAGGCGTGTAAGAGTTGTACTTTTGAATGGATTGGCCAGATTCATAGGATACAACCGTGTTGGACCTATCACTTGGGACACATGGCACAGAGTCTGTCTCTGCAGCACAGATATAAGGCTGGCTGGCCCCAGGGAGCTCACTTGCCTGCACTACATGCTACTGGACCACATCCCTGCTACCACTGCTGCTGTCTATGCATCCACTCTGGCTTCTGCTATGGCACGTACACTGGAGAGGACCCCAGCCTTCACTGAGGAGGAGAACCAGGCCCTGCTGGACAGGCTCCTTCCAGAGTACAGAAAGCTCTATGGGACACCAGGGGAGCAGGTTAGTGTGCTGTTCACTGCCTTCCTAATTATGCATGTTGTCTGACTAGCAGTACTAGCAGTGTGTACACCAGTGGCAAGCATTCTCATTGACTACTTTCATCCACCAAAGTGTGTAGGTACATGTAATGAATAGTTTTCATGCTGCTAAAGTGCATTATTGCAAGCTTAAACTATCCAGGCATTGTTAACATGTCAGACATGCATGTGAGTTTTCATTCCCCATGGTTGCACTATCTGTGTAATTTATTTCCCTTTGTGATGATGACATGTATATCCAATAGTGTGCTACACAAATCTGGGGCATGTGTGTTAATGTACTTTTCACTTTGTCATCCTCACAGGTTGATGCCCACCAGAAGCAGGAGATCTGGCTGACCATCGCCCGGGCTGTTCGTTCTGTGGGGGTCTACAAGCGCCGGATCCGCAACTGCCAGAAGAGGTAGCAGAACCTTCGTGGCTGGACCCGGAGGATAGCTAGAGTCCAGCTGAAGCTGTCACCTCCACGCAGGAGGGGCGGACACCGGAACCTGACTCCTCACATGCTCCAGATACAGGCAGTGGTCTTCCCGGACCTGGATAGGCAGCTGAAGGCCAGACAGCAGCAGGAAGGGGGTAAGTCCATGCCTGATCTGTGTACTATGTCTGACATGCAAATAGCAGTCTTTTGTCCTGGTCACACTTCCACATTACGTAGGTCTTGTAGTCCCAAAATCAGGTCCCTCATTTGTGTGATGCACCCTCCTCATCTGTCCCACAGGTGTGGCCCTACAGTCTGTTGTTTGTGTCACTAGGGCACTGTGTCCCTGCAGTCAGGTATGTTTCAGGTACCAGCCAGCATCAGTTCCCGTGACTTTGTTTTGTGTTTCATGGGTGGGTCAATTGTTTACACAATGCCTAAGATCTGACATGTGAACTGTGTGTGCCCTTGAGATGTGTACCAATTGCTGGTCTGACTCGCAACATGTTTCTGGGGTATTCAAAACAAAACCATGCAGCAGGGCACAATTTTTGGACATCAGGAGTATGTATATCAAGTATGTCACAATTGCTTAGCCACCTGACTACTGTCCGGGGCAATCCACTGCTTCACTCAGTCCTGCCCAGTCATGCCCCCTCAAGGGCATTCAGAAACACTCTGTAATCCCACTCCTGTGTATGAAATTGCAGGTTGTGCTTAGTGACATGTGCCCTCAGGTGTGTGCCTCTGTGTCATTAGGGTGTGGCTTGTTGCTACGTACAACTGCGGTGTCCATGATTCAAAGGGTCAGCATGACATCTGCAATGTGACTGTGGGAGACAAGACCTGTGTGACATATAGGTGTGTGATCATCTGACAGCGCACATGGTGTATGCAGCTGGGTTATATGCATGGCAGACTGTGATGTGTTAATGTACATTGATTTGTGTTTGCTGAGTCTCATATGAATGATTTGCATGATGTGGGGTCTTCTGGGTCCTGGATATGTTGTTTGCATGGTATGGGCAAGAGCGCCAGTCATCTGCAGAGTCAGATTTACCCCTGAGCTAGGATTGTGAGTCAGTGCATATTGTTGTTGTCTGGATGCCCTGTCCCTGTGACAGGAGACAGTGTTGACTGACTTTCAGGGCGTCCCAGTGCCATGGCATTGAACTTGCTATGAGTGAGCCTGCGTTTTGTGCAAGTGTGCACCATGCACCCCATTGTGGCCTTGCCAATCAGGACATGAGTACATCATAGTGTGTGTTGCTGGCATACATTCAAAGCATGTGAAATGAGTCTCTGCCCATCCCTTCATCCGGACACCTGTACTGAGTCAGTCGCAAGAGATGTGCTGTGTGTCTAGTGACATACTCCTACATGTTCACTTGCATGTACAACTAATGTGTGGGTGGTGCATGTTGGCACATTGGTGTGTTAGCATCCAACATGCAACGGACATATGTGTGAAAGTCAAGGAGGGATATGTGTGCCATGGTTGATGTTGAGAATTACATTTGTCTCATCCTGAACAGTGTTGGCACTTTGAGCTGTGTTCAGCTGATGATGCCAGGGCTTGCCCTGTGATGTGATGTACTCACTGTGGTGTGTGCAGTTGGTGCAGGTGACTGATGTTGTTCTGTTACTTCCTATTCCTATCCAGATACATCCACGGCCACAGGAGGGGACAGCTCCATGGACCAGGAGGAGCCACAGAGCCTTACAGGGACAGAAGGAGAGGAGTCAGGTGGACCCAGTGGTACGGAGGGCGAGTTGAGCCACACAGAGGAGTCGTCGGCACCATCCCCCCAGCTGAAGGCCACAGCAGCTCTGAGGATGACTCCCCTGTGGAGGTGGGTGTCAGCAGCCACCAAACACCTGCTAGTGAGGCTGTCTCCGCCACCGCCACCACCACCACCCTCCCATCGGCTCCCATCCCAGAGGTCCCCGTGGGCTCCCGTGTTCGTGAGCATGTCTCCTTTGTGCCAGGCACCGCACCCCCTGCCCCTGTGTCCCCTGCTGCCCTGAGTGAGGAGTCTGTGGACTTACTTCGACAGATCCATGTAGGGCAGACGTCGATGCTGAAGGTCCTCCATGCACACACAGGTCTATTGACGCAACTGGTGTCATTCATGGAGGGCATTTCCTCTGGCATGTCTGCCCTACAGAGGACCAACCAGTCCGTGGCCTCCTCCCTGACGGCAGCAGTGTCCCTCCTCCAACAGTCCCACACCCCTCCTACCCCTGCACCACCGACGATTCCTAGCAGCCTACCTGTCCCAAGCACAGAAACCCCCAAACCAAGGGCTAGACGTGCACACAAGCAAGCGCAGGGGACTGATTCCACACTCACAGGGGCGGGTTTTCTGACACACACACAGTCATCCACAACCACTCCACAGTCCTCTGAGACCTCTTCCTCCCAGCCCCCTTCCCTTGCCTCACCTGCATCCCCATCCCCCCAGAAGCTCTTCCTCTGTGACCTTGGCCCCTTCCCCACCGACCCAGCAGATCCTGATTACAAGGGGAAGAGGAAGTCCCCACACACAGAAGGGAGTGCCCCTCACACCCGGACACCCTCCCCCAGGCGCAGTCAGACCGAGATGCCCACCCGCAAGTCCCCCCGGTGCAAGAAGAGCAAGACCCCCCGCCACCACGCAGCTCCAAGGCAAAGTCTCCATCCTCCATCCACCAGGCCACCACTCCAGAGGTTCCCCCGCCACTCCCTGCCCCGGGTTCCCCCACACACAGATACACCATCCCCAAAATGCAAAGGCCATCCCCCCCTAGCACTTGCTCCTTCACACCTGGTCAGACAGTTGGTGCCACTGATGTGGGGACCGTGTCGCCCCCCTGCCCTGCCGACCTCACCTGTCCCCCATTCAGCTCCCATGGATGTAAGCACTGCTTTGGAGTCCACGACCACCCCGTCTGACTTGGGCACTGCAGTGGTGAGCCAATCCACTCCATCTGACCTGCCCACTGGAGTTGTGCTCGCACCCACCCCATCTGACTTGTGCCCCACAGTTGTGACAGCAACCACCACTTCAGTCAGCTCCACTGCAATTGCAAGTGTCTCGCCTGCATCCCCCACCTCTTCACTGCCTCCTTCTGCTGCGCCCTGATCCTGTCCCTGTGGTGCCTGGCCTGCCCCCATGTATGCCCCTCCGAGGGGATGACCCCGGTCCTTAGCAGTGCAGGCAAGCAAGGTGTGGCAGTTGTCACTGTAGTTCACTCCTTGGCATTTTGACATGGACTGGCCATTGGCCTTTTGGTTGCACAGACGTTTAGCATTTCATATACTGAATTTGTCACTCTAGTTCACTCCTTGCCATTTTGACATGGACTGGCCATTGGCCTTTTGGTTGCACAGACGTTTAGCATTTCATATACTGAATTTGTCAGTCTAGTTCACTCCTTGCCATTTGGACATGGACTGGCCTTTGGCCTTTTGTTGGAACAGATGTTTCGCTTTTCATATGCTGAATAAAGCTTTTTTATTTGTCCCTGTGAACTTGATTTAGCTGTACATCATGTTGATGTTGTTTTACATGCCCTTGCACCTGTAATGTTTGGTTTACAATGTTGCATACTGATGTGTTGATGTGAGGTACTCCCTGTGGTCCATGAGATATGTATCCTATTCTGGTGGGTATCCATGTCATCCTTTGCAGCTACCTGGGTGTGTCTGGATCAACTATTTGTATACATCTCTCTGTGAGCATTTCATTGGCATGGTCACATCTGTGGCTTGCACCCCTGCACATGTGATGTGCTTCTCATTGTCCAAATTGTCACTTCCACATACTTCGTGCTCATCACTACTGGCCCTACAGGTGTGTGCATCATTGTAATAGGAGCAACTGGGTCCTCTGTGCAACTTGCTAGACATATGTTTTGGGTATGTGCAGCTGACTTAGGGGAGACTCCCGTACCCTGGCTGTTGTGACCAGAGCCTTCATTGTGTGGTAACTGATGGCTGACTGACCAAGCGTTCTGCAGACATGAGTTGGACTTGCGGTGAATATGTTTGGCACAGCTGGGCTCCCACAGGAGTTGTGTCCCCTCAAGTTAGTGTGTTGTCCAGTAACATGGCCTGGGCCCATGGTGTGTGTTGTATGTGCATGTGTGTGTGTCCACATTAACTCTGGGCGTAGTTCGCGAAGTAGCACTACGCGAAGCTACGCAAAGTGCACTTCCCACTACGCGAGCTACGCGTAGCACTTCGCGAACTGCGTATTACCCTGTTCGCACTGTGCAAGATGCAATTTTCAATGATTGCACAGTGCGGACAAGCATCCGGCACTGTGCAATCATTGAAAACGGCATCTTGCACAGTGCGAGCTGTAGTTTTCTGCCGCTCAAGTAGATTTTTACTCGAGCTAGAGCTTACTCAACACGGACTGGTAGTTTCTCATCGCGAGCGGTCGCGAGCACGCGCGACCACTCGCAATGAGAAACCTGACCTCCCCGCATTGAGAATCTCGCCGGGAGGTTTATTTTCCACGCTCGCGATCGGCAACTTGATGTTGCTGATCGCGAATGAGGAAAAAGTCTCGCCGGGATGTCATTTTGCTTGCTTGCGGTCGCCAACTTGACGTTGAGGACCGCGAGCAAGCAAAAAATGACCGCTGCACTACGCAACGCTACGCGTGTTTGCACTGTGCTACGTGCAATTCGCGTAGTGCGAAGTAGCGCAAACTTTGCAAACTACGCGAGCGTAGCGTAGTGCTTTGCCCAGGCTTAGTCCACATCCCTGTTCATACACAGACAGGGTTCCCTTGATATGTTCCTGTTGTTGATGCTTGCTGAGTGGTACTGGGTTCATCCCACTACTTTTCCAATGGGTTACCAGATGTGTGGGTGCATGACACACTACTGTTAATTGGTGTATCATCATTGGGATTTGTCAGTTCTGAGTGGTGATGATGTTGTCAGACACAGATGGGACACAGTCAGGGTTCCTCAAGGCACTTGTTTGTTCGCAATATCATGTAGTTATCCCTAGGTGGTAGTTTTCAGTGATTGAGACATTTGTATGTGTGTGTGACTGCTCCCACTTGTTGGGTTCACGGAAGCGATGCTGGCAGGTGTCAGCATGGGTGCCTTGTGTTCCTCCTTGGCATCTGCATAGTCCTGGGACTGTGGCAGGGATTCTGAAGGTTACATGAGCTTTGAGGTCATGGCCATGTACCACATACTGTGCAGTGTCTGTCATTCCCCTGGGTTGTAAACAGTCCTTGTGTGAAGTGTGTGTGCACCTTAGTTCCTGGCAACATTCCTGTGTTTGTCATGGGTGCATGTGCAATGTCACCTGTCCATGTGGACTTCACAGATACACATTGTTGCAGTTCAGGTGTGTGGTGTTGAGGGTGGACTGATGTAAATGTTTGCATGGATGGTCCCCTAGGTCCCGTTTGTCCATGGATGAGGGGCCATGCTGAGTGATTTGTGTTTGTGTATGTGTGATGTACGTTTGTGGCACAGGACACATGTCTGGGTTTCCCAGTTTGTACGACATCTGCCTTTGTCATCACAGTGGAGGTGTCATGCATGCTTGTGTCACCCCACTGTCTGGTCCCTCGGGGTAGTGGTGTTGTGTGTCAGTCTCTTGCTGTGTTAGTTGGTGTTGATTCCAGCTTGTGTCACATGTGTCTGTTGTGCTCCCTCTCATCTCCCAATGCCTGATTGCACACTGAGGGTGTCCCAATGATGGTTTGCTTTTGTATGGCACTGTGTCCACATCTGTGTCACTGTGGTTCAGCCCCCCCTCATGTGTTGTGTAGTTGCCTAGGGATACTGTGACACACACACACACACAAGTTGTGTCTGATGTTCAGTGTTAGTTTGCCTGTTTGTGCATCTGCACCAGTGCATTGGTATTGCTGTTGTGGGCCTTTGTCTGGATGCTGTTTCTGTGATTTTGCCTGCTGTCCCTGTGAGTCATTTCACATCATTGTGCACATTCATCCTGGTTGTTGGGTGCCATTGCTGGCATGGAATGTGAGTTTGTTAGCTGACACCTACAGTCTACACATGTTGTTTTGATTGGTGTGTCTATTTTCGAGATGTGTGCATGCTTGGTGATGGTCACTTCTGCTGTTGTGTCATTGTACGCTGTATGCATTGTCAGCCCCCATGTGTGGTGCTTGTCTGCATATGGCCGAGAGTGTTATGTTTTCACAGCACTGTTAGCCTCACCACATCTCTGTGTGTATGGGACACAACCACTAGTTTGCCCCAGAAGTGTTTGATGTGTTGAGAGCAGGGATCATACATGCTGTTTGTTATTTGCAGCTTTGACCATGATGACACTTACCTTTTGGTCACTGTGATGAGGGGGGTTTGGTCCCCATCACCACAATGCTCCACATCTGCTGCATTTGTGAGCTCCCACTTAACTTCTGCTCTACACAGTGAGGGGGTGTTCTTTTTACATTGCCACAGTGCTATGGTGATGCTTGCCTTGTGTATGTCACACTCATGTGTTGGTCACACATGTGCTGTTACTTACATTGTATGCTCGTAGCCATAATCACTGTTGTGGGCATTTGTCACAGACTACACACTGATGTCATGGGGGATGTATTTTGCGGACATACCTGATGTTTGCGTATGCTGGATGTGTTGCGCATCACCCATCCTATGGCTGGGGGTGGCAGGGGTGATGGGCAACAGGTCCCCTGTGAGTGGGGATGGCAGGGGTGATGGGCAACAGGTCCCCTGTGAGTGGGGGTATCAGGGGTGATGGGCAACATAAGCCCTGTGAGTGGGGGTGGCAGGGGTGATGGGCAACATAAGCACTATGGGTGTGGGTGGCAGGAGTGATGGGCAACATAGTCCCTATGGGTGGGGGTGAGAGTGGTGATGGGCAACAGGTCCTCTGTGAGTGGGGGTGGCAGGGGTGATGGGCAACAGGTCCCCATGGGTGTAAGTGGCAGGTGTGATGGGCAACAGGTCCCCTGTGAGTGGGGGTGGCAGGGGTGATGGGCAACAGGTCCCCTGTGAGTGGGGGTGGCAGGGGTGATGGGCAACATAGTCCCTATGGGTGGGGGTGGCAGTAGTGATGGGCAACAGGTCCCCTGTGAGTGGGGGTGGCAGGGGTGATGGGCAACAGGTCCCCTATGGGTGGGGGTGGCAGTAGTGATGGGCAACATGTCCCCTATGGGTGGGAGTGGCAGTAGTGATGGGCAACAGGTCCACTATGGGTGGGGGTGGCAGTAGTGCTGGGCAACAGGTCCCCTATGAGTGGAGGTGGCAATAGTGATGGGCAACAGGTCCCCTATGAGTGGGGGTGGCAGGGATGATGGGCAACATAAGCCCTATGGGTGGGGTGGCAGTAGTGATGGGCAGCAGGTCCCCGATGGGTGGGGGTGGCAGTAGTGATGGGCAACAGGTCCCCTATGGGTGGGGGTGGCAGTAGTGCTGGGCAACAGGTCCCCTATGAGTGGAGGTGGCAATAGTGATGGGCAACAGGTCCCCTATGAGTGGGGGTGGCAGGGGTGATGGGCAACATAGTCCCTATGGGTGGGGGTGGCAGTAGTGATGGGCAACAGGTCCCCTGTGAGTGGGGGTGGCAGGGGTGATGGGCAACAGGTCCCCTATGGGTCTGGGTGGCAGGGGTGATGGGCAACATAAGCCCTATGGCTGGGGGTGGCAGGGGTGATGGGCAACAGGTCCACTGTGAGTGGAGGTGTCAGGGGTGATGGGCAACATAAGCCCTGTGAGTGGTGGTGGCAGGGGTGATGGGCAACATAAGCCCTATGGGTGGGGGTGGCAGTAGTGATGGGCAACAGGTCCCCTGTGAGTGGGGGTGGCAGGGGTGATGGGCATCAGGTCCCCTGTGAGTGGGGGTGGCAGGGGTGATGGGCAACAGGTCCCCTGTGAGTGGGGGTGGCAGGGGTGATGGGCAACATAAGCCTTGTGAGTGGGGGTGGCAGGGGTGATGGGCAACATAGTCCCTATGGGTGGGGGTGGCAGTAGTGATGAGCAACAGGTCCCCTGTGAGTGGGGGTGGCAGGGGTGATGGGCAACATAGTCCCTATGGGTGGGGGTGGCAGTAGTGATGGGCATCAGGCCCCCTATGGGTGGGGGTGTTAGTGGTGCTGGCCATGCAACCCCTGTGGTGGGCTGTTGTTAGTGGCCAGGATGTGGATCCCCTGTGTGTGTGTGCCATTTTGCAGGTACGTGTTGTTTGTTTATGTGGTAGGTGTATGACTTACCGCCTGCGCCGTCGGCGTTGGTTCCTGGGCCGGTCATAGATGTAGAGTACTGGTATGACCTGCGCGATGGTATTCATGATGTGTTTGTGTCGTACACGCTGCAAGCTGGTCCGTCTCGTAGCCGTGTATTGATTTGTGGCGCGAATCGTAGCTGATATGCTTGTTTTCCGGATGCTGTGACGTGCCGTACGTGACGACCAGTCCGGCGCGTAGGATGTACGCATCATACTTGTCATGCCGGAAACGGCTATGGATACTGCTTCCGGGCGACACGGTTCCTCTTTAGGAGTTACAGCTCGGACGGAGAATGGGTCTTGATTCACAGCCTACGTGTCGGTCGTGTTTTTGGCAGTTATGCGCATCGTACTTACTCTACAGGACGGACCGGCTCCGGGTACGTGTCGGTCACAGGGTAAGGCTACGGACAGCTGTCCGACCGGCCATCGGAATCGGCCCCTATATGTATGACAAATCTCTCCATATCTCTTCTATATGTTGTTCTCAGTTTACAATGTCAGCACACCTGCATCCTCCCATATTGGTTGTGTTTAATGTTAATATATGCAGGGCTTTCCCGCATTTTCCCTCCCGCCACCAATACACAAGCCCATTGGCTCAGAAGACTTCAATTGACTAGTAGTCATTTATAAGAAAGAGCCAAGTGCACCAATATCTTTAAATAAATACCTTATTTTGTGTCTGGATTGGAAAATCAAAATCATCAAACCTCCACGAGAGGCAACTTTTTAATTTGAAGCAATTTTTTCTTCATCCCTTCTACGCAGGGACATTCACATTTTTCAAAACCCACGGGTTCTACTACGATATCCAACAACAGAGGGACACCTGGAAATTCCCACTTACTCATCCAACTCTATTGGTAAGAGCTCAAATTTTGAGTTGTCAGTTATTATATTCCTTTTGATGCCTTTTAAATAAATTTCAGTGGCTCCAAAAATAAATTCTCAAAGTTAATCATCTCTAGAACAAGTCAGAGTAATTGTCATATGACAGCAATACTTACTTTCTCTTGCATTTACAATCACAACTGGGTTTTTGCTTTCCTTGGTGTCTGGTATATCTTTAAAAAGTCTCAAGCCACACCTATTTGGGATTTTTGGGGTTGAGGTTTTTGTTTTGTTTTCTATCTGAAGGAGTTACTTTATAACCTTGTTTAAATAGCGCACTTGGATGTTAGTTGTGAATTATTATTCTAAACTTTTGTTTGAGTCTGCAGACTGCACTCATTGTGGCATCTTCCCAGGCTTTAGAGAAATATCTATGTCTGATGATTTTGTTTAAATCTTCTAGTGGAAAGATCTGTAAGCCTGACTGGCATTCTAATCCTGTATCAGGTGTACCAACAATGGGGCAGATTTACAAGCCCCTTTACCTCATTTACGCCGCCGTTGCGTCACTTTTGTGACGCAGCGGCGGCGCAAATCCACCGCCATGGTGCGGGGTACTTACAACGTGACGCATCTGGGAGATGCGTCACGTTGTAAAGCCCTGCGCCAGAAGTAGGCGTTCCTGCGCAGGGGGGGGCGTTCCGGCACAGGAACGCCTCCTAAAAGTGGGTGAGTGAAATCTACAAGATTTCACTCAGTCACTTTTAGGCCCATACTGCGTCAAAACCCTGCGCCTGCCTGAAGCAGGCGTAAGGATTGACGCAGCATTCACAAGATAGGGCCCCCCAGAGCATTGCTGGAGCTGCGTCGCGCTTGCGACGCAATTCCAGCAATGCGCCACTTTTACGGCACAGATACGTCACGCATCTGTGCCCTTTTTGCCCCATGGTGCGCCGCATTGTAAATGCGGCGCATCCATGGTAGCGGAGCTGTGGCGCACAATAAGTGGCGCATCCCTGCTGATATGCAGGGATGCGCCAGTTATTGTAAATATGCCCCAATATGGCCCTAAAAATCTAATGACATTACAGATAAGGGCACCAGGTCCAAGAATCTCACTCTATTTGAGACAAATAATTGCTGCTCTTTACCTTGTATTAGTTCATATCCTTAGCAGATGACTCCTTGGTAATCAACAATAACCTTGGCAGATCCAGTAAGGTCAAAAAGGATATACACCTGCTTCTAATTTGTAGTATTAGAGAATCAAGGGTATTGTTTAGCATTTAGTGGACGCGCTGCCAACCATGGAATGGCAGAGGCCCCTCCTCTGCCAGCGGAGCATCGATACAGTCGCCCCTCAATTAAGAGTTCTGCAATTAAGAGTGCCTGCAGGATGGTGGAGAACAAATTAGAGTGGAAAGCTCTGCGAGGCTTCAACAACCATGGTGGTGGCAACATGTCCTCGGCTGGCCTGCTATAAAGATGGGGTGAACAGCAGGGCTGGCTGAGGATCCGCTGTCAGAAAATAAGGAGTTCTCGGCCGGCTAAATTTGGCAGGTAAACCAAAAGATGAGCTAATTGAGTATTCAACATTTGTTGGTTGATGTTGGTTGGTTGGTTGGTGTTCCGCTACCACCTACCTCTAACTAACACGTAAAAGCGCAGACAGAGATTAACTTTTCCACCTCAATCTACTTTAACGTTTTTTTAATTCACAGACATTCCCAGCAGTGCACAGGTTTCCAGGCACACTACTCTGAATGTCACGTGACACCTCTCAGGGCCTCTTATTCATCCAGTGTGGAAATCCACACAACTTAGATTTAAGTAGAGTGGAACGGACCCCGCTGTGCAAATGCAATTTCTTTTCTCTGTGGAGTAGACATTTTCCCCCTGGTGAAAACTCTTCCCCTGCACCCCCACCAAATCTGGGGGTGATCTTTTCCATTCAGGAAGATGAGTTACTGCAGCACTTGACTGTGGTAAATACTGAAAGATTTGCACGATGGAAAAGAGTTGAAGGGCAGCCATGTCTTGTATTGCCCACTTCCCATACCTTGCATGGGATTCAGTACTGCAGATTTTAATCCAATCATGGTGGAGAAATCTGTAATGATAAATCCATTTAAGCCTGCTGGCAATCCTTTTGTGAACTTGAGGCAAAATTAAATTAAGTATTTTGGGCTATACAGGTATCTTTAGGTCCAAAAACACCTTTGCGATGAATAAAGCTTACAGCCTTTGGCTCCCCAGTCTATGAGAACAAAGCGCTTTAACAACAGTCTTAGACAGACATACAAAAAATGTAAACCCTAACAGGGGGTGGAGGGTATTTGAAGGAAATATGCGAATGGTACAGATTTTTTTGACATGTGTGGAAAATGAACCCTGCCTGACTTGACTTACTGGAATCAAGACAAAATGAAGCTATTGAACTGAATGTGACCTGTGACTTCTTACCTCACCCGCCTCCCTCTTCACAAAACCATATATCAACCTTAAGCTATAATAGCATGATGGCTTCTTCAGAGGTTTGAAAAACTGGCATTGAGAAAGCTCCAGTCACATGCATCACATGCAGAAGGAGAATATAATAAAGGGTTTCATTGGTCATGTTCTGCATAAGATTGGCCTTTATGTGCCCTCACCTATTTTATCTTTCCTCCTACCAATCTATGTGAAAACAAGCATTTCAGAAGAACACCCATGGCGACGTGCAAGTCACCATGATATATGGCCACGCGAGATATCTGGGGCAACACCTTCATCAAGTTGTTGTGGATATACAATTGTTACATTCATGCTTTACTGAGCATTCACAAAATCCTACAAGAATTGACAGGGCTATGAGGCAAATCGGTCCTGCATCACATGTGCCTGGGTTCTGTGGAAGGGAGGGGATGCACATGAGATCTGAAGAGCACAATGACAAGGACTGTACCATCCGAAGGCATCAACTAACAGAGACCTATTCATGCTGCTGTTGCTCTTTGCACACGCCAATCAGCCTCTCTCCCACTTAATAAGGCATCATGTTTTTTGGGCACCTCATGCAACATCAATGGTGCTATTGTTTGTATAGAAAGCACACTGCATTCACTTGGGATCTTCGTAACGCTGCCGCAGCCTAATAATTCAAGGGGAGAAAGTAGATGGTCAAAACAAGAGCAGGCATTAACGGGTGTTAACTACCTTCATATGTAGTCAGATTGTACATGCAGACCAGGGATGATAGAAGGGCTAGCCAGTTAGAATTGATCTTGCTTTTGGTAGGGGAGGTGTAATCTTCCATTTCTGATCCGTGAGTTCCCTGTCTATCCCAGCCACCTCCTCCTGCCCATCCCTCCTCTGTACCACCAGCCTGGCCGCCAAATACTACAGGTGCCATGTCATGCTGCACAAACCTTTTTTTCTTTCGCCACTGACACAGAGCTCAACATGGCCTGCCAGCTCCCAAAATGTTGACAATAGGCACTGCTGCGCACAGCTTTGATGGCCTTGTACTGGTCAGCTAGAGGCCAGAAGGGCTGGGAGCCAGACAGCAGCTGTGGATCCAACTCCTCCTGCCTGTAACTCTTCTTGTCTGGACCATAATAATAGTGCCAAGCATGCGGATATCCTTGGACTGCATAGAGCCCCACCGGGAACCACAATGCTCCCACACATTCCCACTTACAGTACAGTCCAGGGGCCCAGCCCATCATTCAGCCTGGATGGGCTTCCAGGTGAAGGGCATAGTGGGGGGCCCACATGAAGCACTGCTGCTGCCCTGGTCACAAGAACATGCAGGGTCATCTGAAAACAGCCAGTCAGGTCTCAGTAGAACCTTCCAGCCATAGGCTAGGTGGACCTCATATTTTATTTATAAATGTATATGTGTTGTTTGTGCTTTGGGGAGGGAACCAAGCAGGGCCCCAGGATAGGCTCCTAGGTGCGCTGCCTCAGAGCTTCAAGTCTCTAGGGAGGCCTCAGATAGACCCTTCTTAGACCATGTCATCAGTGGTAAAGAGCACAGATACTAACACAGTCCTGTCCAAAGATTGATATTGTGTGGGTGATACAATTTTAGAAGTTCACTTAGGGGATGGGTTTCTTTGAGAGGGGCACAGCATCCCTAGTTTGTAAGTTTCTTCTGACATCTTAGATTGGCTGGATAGGCCTTGAGTCACAGAAATGAGGGAAGCTTATTAAGGGCTTTTCATCAGGGATATGGGCTCTTCTGCTAGAACCCCTCTGTGGAGAAGACCTACTGCTTGGATGATGTCTCCTCACTTTGCTGAGGGACAGAAGAGGAACTGGCTCACCCCCAGGCTGTGGAGGGATGCTGTCTCTTATCCCTCTCTCCGACTAGAGAGGCCACTGACCAGTCCGTCACTCCTACCAACCTGCATTTGCAGTGACTCCTGAGGTGAATAACTATCCCTTAGCTGATGATCTTGCTGCATACAGTTTGTAAGACTTTCTATCCTATTTCCACCCTGAATTGGGAGGCTTTGGGCCAAATGTACTCACAGATTGATTAGAAACATTGGTCACAACTTGCTTTTTTAAATATTGATTAGGGATTCCAGTAGAGAATATTGACTCTTGAATATCGATGGGACAGAATATCGTCACAACAATATTGAGAGACAAAATATCGAAACGTAAGTACAGAGCGGGAGGTAAGGATTTATTATACTTATGCTCACAGGTACGCGCCTTGAAGATACATAAATCACTAAGGTACGTATATGTGGAGTTGGTTTCGAAAATGTATAGAAACTCCCCCATCAATGTTTTGTCCCTCACTATTGTTGTAAAGTTATTCTGTCCGGTAGAGATTCAGAACTCGATATTCCCAGCCTACACCTTACTTAGGCAGGTCACTATTTGCAACCACCTGTGTTTAGCAACAGACACAAGGATGATGGACTGCAAGGAACAGCAGATCACCAACCTTGTGTTTGCATTCCAAAACAGGATTATTTTTGTTTAAAGCAGCCCATTTTCCTTAAACAAACTGATGCTGCTTCTAAAAACAAATCCCCCTTAGGAAGACATCAGTGGGAGAAGGCAGTGGCCCCATGGATCACTGCTTGCTCCTCAAAAGACTACTTATGTAGAGATAAACCATTGATGCACCCCGTTGTGCATCACAAATGGGATGCCCCTTTAACGCATCCTCCTATTTGCTATCCGGAATGAGTTGAACCAATTTTACATTTAAGAAAGATTTTACGAAACGGCAAAATGTTTTTTCTACATGTTAAAACACCATTTTGCAGTTACAAATCTTGTGATTTTGTGAATCACAGAGTTTCCGACAGCGTTATGATTCTGTACCTCTCGCACATTGTCGGCTGTGAGAGAAGTCGCAATGGGTGTAAATTTTCAAGTGAAGACTAGCCATCCAACGAGGGAAGGGGCCTTGCCCCTAAAGGCTTCTGTGTTATGTTGTTATGTTATGTCATGTTATGTTATGCTATGTTATGTTGATTTGTATAGTGCATTAATCATCCACGAGAGTATCCTGGTGCTTGAGGAGGGGCACAGGGATGTGACCGCCGCTGAATTATTCGAAGAGCGAAGTCTTCAGCTTCTTGTGAAACTCAAGTAGCGAGGAGGAGGCTCTGATGTGTAGTGGGCGGTCGTTCCATGCTTTGAGTGCCATGTTGGAGAATGAGCACCCTCCTGTTCTGCATTAGTGAACGTGGGATGTGTGTACGAGTGAGTGCAAGGCGTCTTGATGGGTTGTGAAAGTGTATGTGACTGTTCCGGTATGCATGTTGTGTAGGGCTTTGTAGGTGTGTGAGGAGTTTGTATTGACTGCGTTTGCTAATGGGGAGCAAGTACAGCTCCCGGAGGTGAGGGGAGATGTTGGTGCAGTAATTGAGGGTGAGTATGAGTCTTGCGGTGGCATTTTGGATAGTCTGAAGCCTGTTCAGGAATTGTTTGGAGAATCTGGTGTACAGTGCATTTCTATAGTCAAGTCGACTTGAGATGAGTGCTTGCATGACAGTTCTTCTATTGTTCTGTGAGAGCCACTTGAAGATGTTTTGTAGCATTTGTAGGATGTGGAAGCAAGCAGAACGTATAGCGTTGACCTGTGCAACCATGTTGAGATTGTCATCTAGGATGATCCCTAGATTTCTGGGATGATTGGAGAGTGTTGGGGTGGGTCCGAGTTCTGTTGGCCAACAGGTCTTGTCCCATGGGGATTTCTTGTTTCCAAAGGCCAGTACTTCAGTCTTGCTAAGTTTCAAGCAATTGAGTCTCATCTATTCTGCGGCTGGGGTCATGCAGTTGGGGAAGTTGATTCTGGTGGTCTGGGAGAGGATGAGTTGGGTATCACCTGCGTAAAAGATGATGGTGATGCCTTGAGATCTCCTGATTTAAGCATGTAGACATTGAACAGGGTATGCCTGAGGGGAGAACCCTGGGGGATGCCGCACACCAGTCTCTTGGCCTTGGATGTGAAAAGTGGCAGTCTGACATTTGGGATTTTCCTGTGAGGAAGGGCCAGATCCAGTTGAATGCTGGTCTTTGAATATCACACTTGTGGAGCCTTCTGATAAATGTATTGTGGGAGACTATGTCAAATGCTGCTTAGAGGCTAAGCAGAATGAGGGCGGCTGTTTCTCTTATGTCAAGGATCGGCCTCATATGGCCGGTGGCTGCGATGAGTGATGTTTCTGTGCTGTGGTACTTTCTGAATCCTGATTGAGTGTTGTCCAGTAGGTGGTGGAGCTTAATGTGGCTAGTGAGCTGTTTGCTGATGGCTTTTTCAATTACTTTTGCAGGGGAGGGAAGCAGAGAGATAGGCCTATAGTTGGCCAGTTGGCTTGGGGCGGCTGAAAGTTTCTTGAGGGGAGCGTTGATTGCTGCGTGTTTTCAGGCTTCTGGGAAGGTGTTGAAGGTGGTGGAGGTGTTCAGGAAGTAGATGAGTGCTGTGCTGATTGGTGATGTGTCAAGGTTGAAGGTGTGGTTGGGGCCCCAGAATGGTTGGTCCGCTTGACTGATACTGTTTCTTCAGTGGTGAGGGTTTATCGGCCTGGTGGTTGTCTTGATTGGTGGCAGGCAGGTTACTATAAATGTTCATGATTTTGCTCTGAAAGAAGTTGGATAGGTCGCCACAGAGTTCTTGTGAGGGAGCGATTCTGTGGGCAGTGGGTGTTGTGAAATCTTTGATGATCAGAAGATTTATTTGCTGCTTTTGGAGCTTCCTTCAATGCTTTTTTCTTAGTTTCTATTAGCTGCTGGTGGTATCATCTGAGTGAGGTTTTTAGAGGTGGTTCTTTTGGTGTCTTTGCAGTTGATTCTCCAGTTTCTTTCTAGCTGTTTGCTGTGTCTTTTGATGTCTGGGAGATCCTTGGTTTACCAACTGACTTGGTTGTGGGCTCTTCTCTTTGTGTTGAGTTTTATGGGTGCGAGGGAGTCTGCATAGTTCTTGATCCAGTTGTTAAAGTTGTCAACGTTCGTGTTGACATTGTTCATAGGGTTAGGTAGATCCGAATGGAGTGCGTTGAGCCATTCTGGGTCTGGGCTTTTACTCCACTTGTGGCTGGGTAGGCTGACAGTTGGTGAGTGTGTCTGCGATGCATTGATCACAAAGCAGATGGGGGAGTGGTCAGTCCTTGAAAGGGGTGAGGATGAGTTGAACTTTATGTCAGTAAAGGTGGTACAGATGAGGTTCAGTGTGCATCCAGTGATGTGTGTGGGCTCTGTGACAATCTGGAGTTGTCGAATGTTTTTTAGGCTTTCTAAAAGTGCTGTGGAGCAAGGGTCAGTGGAGTCTTCCAGTTGGAAGTTGAGGGATCAAAGGAATATGAAGGCTTTGGAGTTGATGGTGAGGAGGGTGGTAAATTCTGTGACTAGGCTGGTGAAGTTGCTCTGTTTACAGTTGTTATAGTTAGGCGTATTACTGTCAGGTGCATATTCTCTTTCAACTATCACAGGAGTTCTGATTTGGGGATATCAGAGGATACAGCAAGCTGCTGCATCTCCAAGCAGGTTAGATAGCCTCCGGGGCCCAAGGACTGTGTGAACACCTACTTTTTATCAGCACACCTGTCACAATCAGCTAAGGTGCCTGGGCGGTGTGCTCAAGACTTGTTTGCTGCCTGTGCAGTGCTTACCATCTTCAGCTGTGGCACAGCCTATACTCTACCATGTTCCAGTTCTAGAGGGCTGTAGTTTTACAGCCTCAGTGCACCCTACCCGGCACCTAATTTGCATTATAACCACTACCTGTGCTGTAAACTGTTATGCACTTGCTGCAAACCATAGCATGCTCTGCGAGTGTTGAAGAGTAAGGGGAGAGAGTGAGCTCTGAGAAAACTCCTGAGCATATTTATAATTAAAATTATGTACCTAATGTCTAAAGTGTATTCTGTATAGCTTTCTGTGAATATTTCTAACCCGATTTTCTTCCCCTTACTTCCCCTTACTTAATATAATGAATATTAGTTGTTGTTTACACATTTCATTTTTGGGTGTGTCTTGCAGCTAATTTAGGTTGTTATAATTTCATTCTTTGTGCTTGTTATTGATTGTAATAGAGGCAGGTGTGCCCCTTCCCTTTGGTAGGTCCCTGCCCCAAACTCCCATCCTATCTTTGTGAGGCTTTGCAATCGATACATAAAATATGTTAAACACTATGCAGGTCAAGCAACAAACTTGAGGATGCACAGCCCTACCTAGGACAACCTTATCAAGGGAGGACCAGTGCCATGGGGGCAACTTATCCAAAAAGTCCTTTCACTCCTAAAGAATACCATCAAGTTCATGAGGTCACATTAGGTCTAAGAAGTTTCAACTTGCAAAATAAAATAAAAGGTCATTCTGTAATCATTAGATTGGGTAACTTTTGGGGATGGTTTATTGGATAAAGAAATCTGATTTTTTTTCCTTTTCACTGGAAAATCCCTTTAAACAAACACACACTCTCAAGGAAGTTGTCTACTAAAGATGTTAGTGGCCATCCTACTCATTTGGAATCACAGGATCTTCCTCAGTAGCTCCTCGAATGAACTGAGACGCTTCAGTGCACTCTGTCTCTCTGTCTATTCATAGGTCGATCCCAACTCCATTCTCTATCGGTCCTCTATAGTCACTGACACTCTGCACACTCATTTCTTCTTGTCTCTCTTTTGTTGCCATTGGGCTTGTATTGATTTCTCTTCTTATTTCTCTAAGAGATTAGAACCCATTGGCTTTTCCAAAAGACAACATATTTCAGTCTTACTTCTGCTCATCTTTTTAAAGAAATTCCCACTCCCTGCCTCTACACAGTCTGTGTCTCTGCTTTTACCGTGCATGTTCCTTCATATAGTTAAGCATTGCTGCCCACACTGGTGGGCAATAACTGCAGTTAATTACCTTTCCTGCAATTAAGGGCCTAAGCAGTGGCCGAGGGCCTTTGATGAAGATGGGGATTATTAGCAGTCGTTATTGACTTGCTGGTAATGGCATTAGGGATATTAGCACCCCTGTACCCCTAAGCGGTGGAAGATGATGTATGTGGCTTAAGGCCAGAGCTGGCTACTTCGGAGCCTTTGGAATCAGGTTCGAGTCTCGGCGTCGCTCAAAGTTCTGTGATTCTGGGCGAACCACTTAATCTATCCATGCCTACGAAAAATGAATATGTCCTTGCAGTGCTTAATTTGTAAAAAAGAAAGTGCCAGGGCCCTCGCCAGGAGGTCAAAGCAGCTTTTATTGTTCATTGCCCATGGCAGGGCTGCTAACAGGGGCGGAGTGGAATTGCAATTAGGCCCGGGCAGTCCCAAAAAAGTGTTGCACATTCGCAGATCCTGCCCTTTGATTTAACATCCTTTGGTTAGTCTCATTGGACTCTTTTTTAGAGAAATGTTTGATAACCTAAGCATTGCAAACTCTATAGAATCAGTAGGATTGGCGGAAACAAGAAGCACTGCATTTTGGCCAGGAGGGCGGGGTGAAATAAAATGTCCCAAGTACCACAACACCTGACCTGGCTAGGGTTGCACCCCTGGCCGTGTTTTTACTGACATGCCCTGCATTTTAATATGCTCGCCACTGCGAAAATGAAGAAATTCACTATATTTTTTCCTCTGATCAGTATGTATTTTAAAGAGTCAATGTAAGGTGAAAGCACTTTAAAATGTGTTCTAAAGCTGTTTTACTCATCTGTCACTAATGGCTAAACTAAACAAAGACAGAAAAGCCATGTTTAAAAAGAATATAGGGGCATATTATCAAGGACGGCGTTAAAAATTATCGCTGGTTTAGCGGCAGAAAACTGCCGCTAAACCGGCGATAATGGGCTTGCTAATATGCTGCAGAGAATTCCAATAGAAGCCCATGTTGACACCAGAACCTGGGCTTCTATGGGAATTCTCCAGAGCATATTATCAAGCCCATTATCGCCGTTTAGCTGCAGTTTTCTGCCGTTAAACCGGCGATAATGTTAACGCCGTCCTTGATAATATGCCCCATGGATATTTTTGTATAGTCAGTGCTTTCTATCATGCTCTGGCCCTTGCAGAATTTTATAAGATGAATAAATTGCCGTTTTTTAAAATGACTTTTTTTTATAGTTTTACATAGGGTGAACTCGGCGCTAGGGCATTGGAGCGCTTTACATGAGCACCAGTTACACTACACAAGTTTAACTTCATTTTTAGGTCTCGTTGAGCCCCAGCGCTTGCGCTGGCTCGAAAGAGACATTTTGTATGTGGGATTTTCAAAGTGCTGCTGGCTGGCCTAACGCTTGCGTTCACGTGATCGTGCACGCGCGCAGCCGGCCGCCAGCAGCACTTTGAAAACTCGTGCGTCATCGCGATCGCGATCACTTTCGCTTTCAGAGCGATCACGATGACGCACGCGCACACACAACTCCCGCTTCTCCCCCTCCCCCACCACATACTGCGTCTCCAGCATCTCGCGCGCGGCCAACGCTTGTCTAATTAAGAAGATTAGGCAGTCTAGGGCAGTTTTAACACGGTCACAAGCATTCACCCTGCGCTGGCTCCTATATGTGCCTTCTTCCGGTAATCACTCCGTCCAATATTGCTGCTTAAATCGTGCGATATTTGCCTTTCTGGTGCTTTCCATTTTGAGCAAAGAGAAATTGTTTCTTCTCGAGGTTAGGTATTAATCAACCATGGAATGCGGACGGCAATGTACACGGAGAGACTTCAGAGGGCGCGCGCAGGGCTACCCGCGCTTCCAAACTTACTATTTCCCCGCCACTAGTAACTTTACTTCACGCTCTTTCCACATCTTGTTTTTATTGCACTGCGGCCCATTTACACATTCCGAAAATGGTTCGCATTATTAATCTGTCCACGAACGGACCCTACACTGATTGTGAATGATATATTACCAACATCTCCAGCATGTACTCATTCCTCTGGTGCCGGAGCCAATTTTTTGTCTTTTTCACATATTTTAGCCAGGGTTTTCTTGGGCCCTATCGGGTAAAATAAAAGATGCCCGCCTTTTAATATAACGGCATGCGCCACTCTCCGGTGCCATTTCTAATGCGAGTCAGTTTCTCCCATGTGTGTTTACTATATCAACATACCGATAACATAGTTGATAGTTATAAAACTGGCATGTATTCAACTTGTAAGGGTGTGGGAGTTTTACCAAATGTATTTCCGTGTGTGAAGCAGCGCGTCCATACTTTTCACATTTACTAAAAACTGCCTGAAATAAAATTCCCCGTTTTCCAGCACGTCACACAGCACAAAGCAGTTCCAAACTCTCGAAAAATCAACATTTTCTTATTTGCGTCTACAAATTCACACACGTGCAGTGGAAGTTAATTATATTGCTGTCCCCAAATTTCCTTCATGTTTTCTTGACAATAGGGCCTTTATCATGAGTTATTTCTGCACAGAGCCATCGGGCGCCATTCTTGGTTTACTTATAAAAATGAGAACATATCCACTGGCTTCTTGTTTCACTAACATTTCGAATGATTCCGCCACATAGTAAATTATTTCTGGGACAGGGGAATATATGCCCCCAAGAGAACAGTCCGTCTGAATGAACCGACCGGACAAACCCACTTCGATTAACGGTACAGGCGATGTAAATCACAGTGCGGGGCCTTTATCGGACAATAATTGACCGCGCTGTTTTATGAACCAGAAGGGAGTGAAGGGCTCCAGGTGCGCACTCTTTCAAAGGCCATAAACCACCCGACTATCAGCAGGATGATCCACATTTAAACGCTCACCACTAACATCTGCTAGTACCGGGAGGTAACGACTTTGAATCCCGCAAAAGGTCTTCTCTGCCGCTCGTCCTTATATAGGGAAGCTATAAGCTGCCATACAGTTGGAGTTAAGGAACACCTATTGTTTACAGCGCTTGGAGACATCAAGTCTTTGATTTGAAGCGCTGTATAAAACAAGTTGTTTTCGCTATAAACCTTGGCCCGCTCTCAGCACACGAACACTCCTCATTCACAGGTGACTTGGAAGAGATGGTGACCCTGGGTCTTTAAATAAATGATGCTGAATGTGGGCAGGCAAGGTGTCACTTTAACGCATTGGCAGTGGAGGGGGAGTGTTGAGCTGGTTAAAATTCATATCAGAGGCTCGGGACCCAGAGGGTCGCCTGAGAGACGAGGGAGGTTTAGATATTCTTCTAATGAAAAATCATACAATTTACTTTATATCGCACTCCACTACACACAAAACAAGCATTTGCAATGCAATAAGTCTCGCATTATTAAAGTTTGAGCTATTGGTGTTGCATTATTTAGCAATGCCAATAGCTCAAACTTAAATAATGCGAGACCTATTGCATTGCAAATGCTTGTTACTTTAGGCGTTGGGAGATCAGAATCACAGGATGTTGAGCAGGACTGGAACCTGGTTTGCACCTTCCAAAGTCAGCAGGTTTGGCTTTGACGCCACCTCCACTCTAGTTTAATAAAAGCTTAATAAAAGTTGCCTCACAGCCAGGCCTATGCAAATACACACACACCCTCCAGGAAGGCTTCTCTTACTTCACTCCCTCCCCAGCCCTCCATAGCCTCAGGGTGATAGCATTGCAGTGAAGGGGTCGAGAAAAAGGACGCAGCTTCTATTGCGCCAGGTGTAGATGGCCCATAGCCAGAAAATCCCAGCCCCACCAGCGAGGCCCCTGCATACTCCCACCCTCTCCGAATCACCATTGCCTGAATGCGATGGCCTGGCAGGGAGGGGTCAGAGGCAAGATACTTCTTCTGGGCCAAGCCGGCCCGGGAGGAATGCAGGGTGAGGGTAGAATGGCCCAACAAATGGAGCAACGCCTGGCCTCCAGGAAGGCCGATTGTCACACTTACCACCCTCGCCCGCCCACCATAGCTTGAAGTGGGATGGCCTGGCAGGGCAGGAATGAAGCAGAAGCCCTTAAAAAACAGCCCACATGTCACCCTTACGCACTGGCCCATCACCCAATGCTGGACGGCCCGCCTTCCCAATCCGACCCAAGCTGCTAGGACTGCACCAGCACAACAACTAACCATCTCACTCCTAAAAATGTGACAGTTCAGACAATTCCAGGCCCTACAAGCTATAGGAATGGCTCAGGCAGCTGTTATTTGTCATAACCGTTGTGCTCTTTTCAAAAGTAGCAAACAGCACCCCAAGTGGCTGACTGCCATAAGAGCCGGCGTTCACTATTAAGTGCCGGTGCTCAGCACTGGAACCCACCAGCACAAATTAAGCACTGTGTGTGTAATGTAACTGGTGCGCACGTAAAGCACTCCAATACATCCGGGTCGAGTTTGTGCTATGTAAAACCCCAACAACAACAAAAAAGAAAAAAGCAGTGGGTGGGGTGATAAACGGCTCCTGTAGAGCTTCAGCTCTGAAATCACAAGCTGCTCTGTATGTCACTCAGTGCATGCCCCGCCCCTTCCTTCCCCTAAGGGGAATGAAGCAGAGCAGGCCAAAGGGGAGTCCCGTCTTTGCGGGCCTGTAACAGTAGCTAAGTACTACAAAGGAATCGCTTTGATTGCCTGGCCATCTCCCAAAATTCGGAAAAAAAGGTTGATAATGTATGTTTTATGCTCCATAAAGCTTATGAATTGCCAACATGTCTCCACATTATCAGTCTGCAACAAACCAGGTGCACTATCATGGACATTGTGCACCAGACTTGTGTAAAAATGAGTGTGCTTTTTTCCATCTCCTTTTGCACACTTGCAGCTGCATTTCCGTGATTGTACATCTAATTAACTCACACACGTTCTCTGTTGTTATTTACCTGCCAACTCACACAGTGCCACACACGATATCAGTTCCCATCACACGGTCACCTGGTGAGGAGCCGATATCACAGTGCGGCACTGAAGACGAGCTGAAAACCACTGTAAATAGTGGCTTTCTGCTCGTTTTCGAGAGGCTTTGAACTGCCAACTTCCATTAAGGGGTGTGAAAACAACCCAGGACATCAGCACCAGCCTCATCAAGTTTTTCTATTTTTGGGAGGAGGGGCCTTGGGGGCGGGTGGGATTCAAAAGTGCCTTCTAGGTACTTCTTGGCACGAGGCACCGCCCCTCCTCACACTGTGAGTTTGTTCTTCAAGTAGCCAGATGTGCATATATTATATTTTTCCTGGATCAGTGCACATTTTATGAAGCTGTTAAGGTTTCCCGGCTCAGGCAGGGAGCAGGGTCAAGACTGGTTTGCATATGGCTGGGTCTAAACTGGAATGGTGTGGTGTGCAAAAAAACAATGGATTTAACCCAGATCTGTGACTGCGGGGGGAAAGTTTGATTGCCTCTGCATTCCGTCCATCATCTGTTGTTTTTGCATTTGTCGCCCTAAGTGGGAAGGGTATGCCCAGACGGGGTTCCCGTGCTCACCACACCACCAGATTCAAGCCATCCTGGCTGAAGAGGGGTGAAACCCCGAAACCGGTCCTAGGATGCTTGTTTCTGGTCCAGGGAGGACCGGGCCTGGCTGTTCGGGCTGGACTGTTCCCATAGGGAGCAGGGTCAAGACTGATTTGCATATGGCTGGGTCTAAATTGGAAAGGTGTGGTGTGCAAAAAAACAATGGATTTAACCCAGATCTGTGACTGGGGGTGAATGTTTGATTGGCTCTGCATTCCGTCCATCATCTGTTGTTTTTGCATTTCTAGGTACTTCTTGGCACGAGGCACCGCCTCCTTCAAGGCACCACCCCATCTCACACTGTGAGATTGTTCTTCAAGTAGCCAGGTGTGCATATATTATATTTTTCATGGATCAGTGCACATTTTATGAAGCTGTTCCTAATTAAGAAAATGGCAAAATAAATCATGTTTTTGAATAATTACAATCAGTCATTTTCAATGAGGTAAATTATGAAGGTTTCCCGGCTCAGGAACATTTTTTAAGTAGATTCACATTACAGATACATCTTTTAAAAATAAAAAAAATACTCTTAATGTAAGACATCAAAGATGTCCAAGACACATGGAAAGTAGAACAATTCCTGAGATTTCATGTGACTGTGTCTAGCCTGACAAGATAATTAAAACATTCGACATTCAATATTAGCTTATGTTTTTTCAACATAAACTATTATTGGAGCAGCAGACTCTAGGCAAGCTAAAAATTATTGGAAACGCAGCATAGTTGGAACTGCTTTAAATCAGTGAGAATTATGCTTTACTCGAACATTCTCAACTAGCAATAACTTCCTAATATGTGGACTAACTGATGGCAAAGGTAATACGTGCACCTGCTGTAATCACAACAGAGATCATGTCTGGAAAGTCATGATTAAGGGGTATATGTATGAAGCCCATTTCCCGTTCACAAACGGGCCGATTCTCAGAATGGGCCCGTTTGCGAGCGGGAAAAAGCCTTTTGGGATTTCATTTCATTTCAACAGAGATGTGTAGACCACTGTTCCAACTCCAGGAGCACAGACTTCAGTTTCCGAAACAAAATCCTGATTTATAGAAACACACCAGTAGCTTTAGCCATTTGCAAATTCTTCTCTTGCATGAATTTAATTCACACCGTTGATTTAATCAGAAAATATTTCTACTCAAACAGGTGTAATTATGCCCGTAGCAAAAAACATAGGTTTATGTCTATGGTATTTGCAAACAAAACACACTCTTCTATTTTTCTAAACATACAGGTGCATTTTTGAAGTATTGCATAAAACATTCAACCATAGGTTAACAAGTGAAATAAATATTTGTGACAATTTCTATTAAAATTTTCTCCCAAATTTATCTCTGCATCGAACACCATCATTAAATCTAGCAACATTAGTCACTTCTCCACATTGTCAATAGCAACACTAATACCAGGATCTTTCAGGAAAAACGTAAATGTACTTTTAATATAAGAGTACTACTAAACTGCACCTATAAAGGCGTTATTCATTGCATTTAAATATAATTTCCTTAGTCTTTTCTCTAACACAACCCATTGGCCACTCAGATGAGTGACGTAGGCTATAGGGCCTATATAGACCCATGAGGTAAAATAGGTGCACTAATTTTAGTGATAATTCTCGATAGGAATTAAGGACAAATTGCACTCCTCCCGTGTTTGCTGGGGCATTACCACAGGGGCACTCTGTTAGCAATTGCCTGGACATACAAGCAGTGCTTAATTTTAGCTGGTGGATTCCGGGCCTCGGCACCGGCACTTGATTGTCAACACCGGCACTATGACAGCTGCCACATGGTGGCGCTGTTTGTGATATTTAGAGAATGGCAGAACAACAGTTATTTATTATTTCAATATACAATAAAAACAACCAACATCTGTGGCCCAAGCCATTCTTACAGTTTTGGGGGCCTCAAATAGTCGGAATTGTTACACTTACACATGGGTACTGTCATTGGCAGCGCTGCCACGGGCAGTGAGTGGTGCAAGCTGCAGTGACCTCCTGACGGTGGCCTTGGCACTTACTTTTTTTTTTTTTTTTACAAATTAAGCATTGGATTCAAGAGTTCCAATGGTAATAGTGAATGCACAACTGCACAATCACTATTTGCACTGATTAATTCCCCAGTCTGTAGACTAGGTGAACATAGCTCGTTATTACACTGACAACCACAGCTCATGGCTTATCTGGACCAGGCTTCTCAGCGTGAATTATTTGCACCTAGATGTAAATAACAAGCCAAAAGAAAGATTATGGGCCTTATTTATGAGGCCTTGCGACAGTTTTGCACTTCTGTTGTGTCACTTTTTGTGATGCATCGGCGGCGTAAAACATGCCTCCTGCGTCAGGTATAATGTATGCAGGGTGGGCGTTCCCCCGTAAGTATGCCTCGTAGAAGTGACGCAGTGAAATCTACGAGATTTCACTGCGCCACTTCTAGGGTGCAAATGCATCAATATCTTATGCCTGCCTCACAGCAGGCGTAAGACTGACGCCATGTGAAAGGACACATTGCTGGAGTTGCGTCACTTTTGTGACACACTCCAGCAATGCGTCACTTTTGCGCCTACAGATACGTCAGAAATACTGACGTATCTGTAACTCCTTGCGACATGATGCGTCATACAGTAAATATGACGCATCCATCATGTCGCAAGGAGGGCGCACTGAGAAGTGACGCATCGCTGCTTTCACGCAGCGATGTGTCACTTCTCATAAATGAGGCCCTATGCACATTGTCCTCACATGAGGAAATAGCATACACATATTTAACACATTTATGTTCTAACATAAAGGTAGTTTACTTGATTCGAAAAGTAGTACTGTATACTAAAGTTTAAGAAAGTTGTGTTCTTATGAGATGATAAGGCCCTTCACTGATGTAACGCACCGTAGGTCAGGTACTCTACCAACAACCAGCATGGGTTTAATAAATTCACTACCGCTTCATGGGGGGTGGGCTGTCACTCAGAGTTTGGCGGATGCAGGACATCTTCCAAAAATGTCTGGATACCCTGCTTGCCCTATTTAGAGCACAGACAGGAGTATACATTGAATACTGGATGGACCTCCCCCTCCAGCTATGTACAGCCCCCTCGCTGACGGACTTCAGAAAGAGACTCAAGACCTGGCTCTTTGACGGAAACACAGTGCCCAGATACCCTAAGGGTGACAGTGTTGCGCTTTACAAATGCTGATTGATTGAGTGAGTGATTGATTGATGAGGCATCCGTCACTTTTTGCAGGATGCCTCACATCATCAAACTCTAAAACATTCACTTGGCTCCTGTTATGGGGATGGCCGGGTGCACCAATGCATACTCCTGATTACAACCCGGGATTGTAGATGGTTTTGTATAGTTGCTCCTGCGCGAGCGACAATCAAGTGATTTGGAGTAGGCACACAGTGCATGATTTACAGATGTGAATAAAGGATTATGTATGCCATGATGCTGATAACTTCTCCCTTACCTAGGGCCTTAACAAAGAGAGAAGGCTCTTACATGCTGTATGTATTTATATCATATTTATCATGTTGTTTGCATGCTGTTGGGGCACACATGTCTCCATCTCTGTCCTTGTCATCTTCCATTCTTCCAGTTCGAAGTCTCTCCTATGATGCTGCCATTATACTGTGTCTGCTGAAAGGTCTGTTGCCTCATGACGGTGTTGTAATAATACAATAAAAGGAGGATCAATAGTTATGCTATTACAACAGCATGACCAAATGTTTTACTGTAGTGTAAGACAAAATAATTATAATTACTATTTTAAATATTGATTATTATTTTTTATTCAAATTCAAAATCATCTTTATTCAGTTTAGAATAGCCATAAAAGCATGCAAATTATACATACAAACTATGTACAAAGAAGCAAAAACACCATGATAAACAATCCAATAATAAATATTAAATCACATAAAAACCTGATAACTTGAGCAGCAAAGAATATCATAGTAATTCCGCATGCTGCAGGGGAAAAAGTTATATAAGCGAGCAATTATTTGTTAAAACAAATCCTCTAACATCCTTTTCCTGGAGGGTATACTATACCAGCTTGGAGAACAGTAACACGATTCATCATCTGCCAAGGTAGGCCTGCGTGTAGGACCGTATCTTTATGGATCTCATAAAAGGGGCAAGGAGTCTTTTTGTACAGAACACATAAAAGCCATACAAAAAAGAGAAAGTGCCTCGTGGTTTGTTTATACTGATTAGTACAGGGTCACATCCTCAGATCAGGCTAATGCTGATACCGGAAGGGAAGCATACAAAGGTCCTCATTTATGAGAAGTGGCGCATCGCTGCATGAAAGCAGCGATGCGCCACCTCTCAGTGCGCCCTCCTTGCGACACCAATGATGCGTCATATTTATAATATGACGCATCATGTCGCAAGGAAGTAGAACAGATACGTCAATATAACTGACGTATCTGTTGGCGCAAAAAAGTGGCGCATTGCTGGAGTTGTGTAGGAAGCCTGACGCAACTCCAGCAATGTTCCTTTCACATGGGGCAAGCCCCATGTGAAAGGGCCTGTGTCACCCTTACGCCTGCCATGAGGCGCAGGTATAATGTAGCGCAGGGGTTTACGAAGTGACGCATCTACCTAGATGTGTCACTTCGTAAATATGGCGCAACATAGCGCATGTTTTACGCCACTGGAGCGTCACAAAAAGTGACGCACCGGTGGCCCAAAAATATTTTATTATACCAGCCCTAAAGCTGAACAATAAATAACGTACCCAGCTCCTATCTGTATTCCACAAATAGTTCGAGGGGGATCTCCCCTAAATTTAATTGCAAGTAATCTGTGACACTCGTTTTCTTCCATTCTTCCCACAATCTGTTGCAGCTTTCTCCAATAATAAGAGCTTTACTTGCTTCCTACAAGCAGCAGTCTGTGGCCCTCTATCCAAAAACATATCAATTAGGCCTATTCCTTCCAAGGATGTTTTGACATAAGCCAACCGAGGGATGGAGAGACCCTTATCCCAAGCCAAACGGTCATTGATTATATTCTTTTTCAATGTAGCATCTTCCGAACTCCAAGTGGATAACCAGAAGATGGCCGGTCCACTATGGCTATAATCACTCAAATAGTCTATGCCCAACTCACTGTGACAAATGAAGTGGGAGGAAGATACAGGGGCTAATAGTAACCTCCTTCAGAAACGATTCTCCTCCCTCTGGAGGTGTGTAGGATATCTCAAGCCCCAGACTCCCACACCATAAGTCACAATGGGGGCGCACTGTACAGATTATATTTGCAATAGAGGTTTCAGGGGCCTCCCACCCTTAGGTGACAGCAAGCTAAGTAATAACCCAATTGCTCTTGAAAACTTGGCTCTACACTGTGCAATATGAGGGGACCATGAACCAGAAGAACTAAAACTGATCCCCAGATAGGAAAAAGTGCCAGTGCTGGATAAAATGTTCATGCCAACAGTAATGGAGTGTATTTTTGTGCACTTTGGCCCACCTATCATTAAGAAAGACTTAGTAAAATTAGTCAACAGATTAAGATTTGCCATAAAAATAACAAAAGAGTGTGTTAAAAGACACAAGGCTTTGGAAGTACAAGCAATTAAAACTGCATCATGCACATAAAGTAACACAGGGAGGGAGGTACCGCACACCGAAGGTACATCAGGGGTGCTCTTACTAAGTTCTACACTGAGCTCATTTATATTTAAAATAAAAAGTAATAAAGCTAATACGCATCCCTGCGGACTCCCCGACCAATACTAAACTCGTCAGAAACGTCCCCCTTAGTCCCAAACCTTACTCTAGCCTTAGTACCTGTGTGTTGGTAAATTAGTAAGTGTATTATAGATAGATCCATTTTTAATTTAATGAGCAAATGCCACAGTTTTGACCAGTTGACACAGTCAAACGCCATTGACAGGTCCATAAAGGCCAGATACAATGATGACTGCTTGGCCACTGTATACTTCTCAATGATGAGGATTAAATTGAGGCATTGCTCAACTGACCCTAAGCCCCTTCTAAAACCATATTGACAGACATTTAGTACCTTGTAGGGGTGGGTGGAGTTTGCATAG
This sequence comes from Triturus cristatus, assembly GCF_964204655.1. NCBI lineage: Eukaryota > Metazoa > Chordata > Amphibia > Caudata > Salamandridae > Triturus > Triturus cristatus. The sequence goes on from NC_140590.1 coordinate 1,590,394,067, forward strand.
TTGTACTCTGTGGGATTCCGCAGAGTCACCTAAAAACTCCGCAATATTCCGTGGAGTTCCGTGCACGGTGGAATTCCGGTCTGTCGTGCTGATAATGTGCACACTAGCGCTCAGTAAGTTCACTGATCACTAAACTGGTTCTATCTATCCTCCAGAGGCACACACAGGGGCAGTGCAGCGGATGTCAAAGAGCAAGGCTGGTACGGTAGTCAGGGCAGAGAATAGTGTAAGCACATTAGCACAGTAGTGAGTGACAGGTGTGCAGTGGATGGACAAGGGCAGCACAGTATCAAAGCATGAGTAGGACAGTCAATAACCAGAAGAAGAAAATGCAATGTCGGTATAGTACTCAGCAGCAGACAGTGCTTGTGCTGTAGACAGTGGCACAGACAATGGTTCAACTTAAGTAGTACAGTAGTCAGTGGAAGGCTGCGCTTGTGCTGTAGTAAGTTACACAGCGTTTCCTGGCAGTAAACTCTCACCTACCTTCTGCTGCTGCCGGGCCATATTGGTGGGTTGTTTGGTGAAGGCGTGCCCAATGCAGTGGATGATGAAGAGAAGAGCTGCAGGCCATGCGGCGGTCCTGATCCCTGTGCTGCAACCGCTCCTGTTCCTCATGGCCATGACCCTAACTGCGCACGGGGCTGGGGCTGGGGCTGCAGTGCAGCACCAAGTCCGACGGTGGGAGTCTGTCATCCAGCTACGATTCATCTCCGCTGCAGGAAGGTCCGACATGGTGCCGACACTGCTGCCCAAGGGGCAGGAAGTATGGGTAATTGCAGCTCCACAGGCTGGTTACTCACTTCATGGCAGGGCAGGTGGGAGCTTCGCAGCCGGTGTGTCCCGGCTGGGTCCGGCCGAGACTTTCAACTCCCGGCTAGGTGTGACAGTAAATTAATCCTCCAGATACGCTTGCAGCCTCCTCTAGACCCTGGCCAGAGTATGTTCCACTCCTGATTCACCACATTCCCCCAGGTCAAGTTCGTGGCCACCTCTTTCCCTCTCCCCAGCCCAGGTCAGTGACAAGGCCGCCCTCACAGGGGCATTTCCATCTCCTCTACAACGGGCCAATCAGAGCACTGGATTCCCCACCTCGAGTGATGTCACAGAGTCGACACATGTGCCAGACCTGTAGCGTCCACTTTAAACAACACGTGGTGCAATTCTACTTTCTGGAATTATGGGCGATGAAAACACATCTCCTTTTTTCAGAATTAAAACCATGTAGCACATTTAAAAAAATGGCAATTTGAAGCTAACTGCTGGGGTGGGCAGAAAACTCCTGGGTGGCGGAGTTTTTGCCAAACTTCGCACTCCAAGCGGAGTACGAAGTGGCAAAACTCTGTGATCTCCGCCAGGGGAGTGGACCTCACCTACCCCTCACCCTTAGTACCTTGTTTTCATTGGCCCACTCTACTATTCTGTTATACAAAACTCTAGCCTACATTTTCACTGGAATGTCAATCGAGGAAATAGGACGGTAGCATTTAGGCTCCACCCTATTTCCTTTTTTACAAATAGGAATAATTACCGAAGACATCCAGGAGCAAGGAACAGAGTAATAGTTCAAACTGTTATATATATTTGTCAGCAATGGGGCCCATAGGTTTACATTACATTTGATGATGTCAATGGGGGCACCATTGGGCCCCGGTGCTTTACCTCCTGCACTTTCTTGAATAACAGCCTCAACTTCCAGCAAAGGAAATAACCAAACTGGGCGGGTCAGCCCCTTGCCATAGCGGCAAAGGACCACCATCTGTATATATGTCTGCACAGTGTAACACCAACTCATGTAGATAGCGGGGACTTCGGTCTCGCTATTTGGAGGTGAAATTTTGCGTACTTTGCACATTTGCCGCCTTGCACTTTAGTCTTGATACAAGAACTGTGTCCTTATAGTTTTCTGCCAATAGCCTGGTCTCATTTTAAACATATTTTAACATAGGTGTTCTTAAAGAGTTGTCCGTTCATTTTAAATTGCCAAAGTCTGCTCAACATACCTGTTAATTTGTGCTCCGCCATTGTTCACGGACTCTCTGTTACATCCCAGGGTTGAGCGCTCGGCCCCCGCGATTCCCGAAAGTACATCGGGAATCGCACTGCACCAGGGGCTGACGCTCTAGTTGTTTTTTCTGCCGCCATTATAATTGGCACGCTGGAGTGAGCGCGCAGCAGGCGCGCCAAAGGCAAACCCGTCTGCGCCCGTCGGCGCCTGTCGGCGCCCGGAGCGCGACCAGCGCCAGAACCCCTGGACCAAACAGATAAATAAGGTACGATAGACAGACTCTATTGAAGTTAAGACCTATAGCCTGTGTACCCCACAATCTACTTACACCTCAAGGCATGAGAGATGCGGTTAGCTGTCCAAAATGCTATTTTAAACTGGAAGAATACGGGCAGTGCAAACGCCAAAGGGGAATGACAGAGGAGAACTTTTTAGATAATTATTTGAAGTCAGCTCCTGTGGTGAGGGTCTTGGAGCAAGCAATTTCCACCTCTAAAGAAACCACATTTGACTATATTAAAGGTGTGCTGCTAAATGCTCGCTCCATGGGCAAGCATAGGTATGAAGTGGAAGACTTCATACGCTGCTCTGCTCCAGATATTGTTTTTCTAACTGAAACTTGGACAGACAGCTCTTCCGTCCCTGACTGGAATATTGCAGTCCCGGATGGATATGCGTATCTCTCGCAAAACAGAGGAACAGGGAAAGGCGGAAGGATAGCCATCATTTATCGAGCCAATCTTAAAGTTTTCACAGAATGCATCCCGACTCTTGCAGTAGAGGCGCTGCAATTTCGTATAAAAGTCAATAATTTGCAGATCTTTCAGGGTATCTTAATATACCGTCCTCCTGGCCCTAGAGGTACTTTCACGCAAACGCTAATGACGCTCCTGGAATCGTACACTGATTCTCATTCTCTTACGGTTCTGGGAGATTTTAACTATCATTTGGAGTTAAACAATAATTCTGAAACTGCGAGACTCTTAGTTAATATGGCGGCTTTTAATTTAGGTCAGATAATAGTGGGTCCCACACACATGGCGGGTCATACGCTGGATGGGATTTTCACTAATGATGCAGACATCTCCCTCTCCAATCTAGTGGATCTACCATGGACTGACCACAAGGCCATTCATTTTAAACTCAAAATTCTTAAAAGGCGGCCCGCAGTACAAGCTAGTTCAACCAAAATTCCTATCAGACGTTGGGATAAAGTAAAGGAGGGAGTTTTAGAATCAGCTTTGGGTCCAGGCCCTACTGGGTTAAACTGTGACAACAATACTATGATACAGTATTTTAATAACTGGCTTCTGGGAGCAGCAGATAAGGCTGCACCAGTAAAGTTAGTAAAAATACAGAAAGGGAAGACATCATCCCCGTGTTATACCCCAAACTTAAAAGTTTAAAGATTACCTGTAAAAAGGCGGAGCGCCTCTGGAGGATTGATTACGATAATTCAAAGAAAATTTGATATAATCTCTCCATTCAGGAATACAAGGAGGCAATAGTGGCTGCCAAAAAATACTTTTTCTCAGCCAAAATCAAGGAGGCGGGCAATTCTTCTAGAGAACTGTTCAAAACAGTCAACTCATTGATGAAACCCCAGCAAACTAGTATTTTTAAGCCAGATCAGATTTTCTGCAATGCTCTTGCGGAACATTTTCAGGAGAAGGTTAAGGGAATTATGACAAATTCTCTAATACTACACAACTTCGGGATACGCCGGTGTTCCCTACACAGCTTTCGAGCAGGCTGTGGAGTTTTCAGCCGATGAGCAAAGAGGAGGTTAGTGATATCTTGCTCTCTCTGAAATCCGGAGCCCCAACTGACCCTTGTCCACCCTCTTTTATGCACCGAGCAGCTGATCCGATTTGCAAACACCTCACACCGATTTTGAATCAAATCATAACATCTGGACAGTACCCCGCCATCTGGAAACGGGCGGCTATCACTCCCCTTTTAAAAAAACCTAGTTTGGACCGAGCCAATGTTAATAATTATCGCCCCATTGCCGGCCTTCCTTTCGCAGCCAAGGTCTTGGAGAAGTGCTCACGGCTTATTTAGATACTAACAACTTGTTAGATCCTTCCCAACATGGCTTTCGGCCATGACATTCGACGGAATCAGCCCTGGTCAAGACAGCTGAAGAGATCCGTAGAGCAGTGGATGGCGGTGGAAAGGCAGTTTTGGTACTCCTTGACCTATCGGCTGCCTTTGATACCGTTAACCATTCGGCTCTGGAGCGGCGGCTGAGGGAAATCGGGATAGGAGGAACAGCCTTGGCCCTTCTGGTATCCTTTCTCAGTAGCAGGGAGCAGAAGCTGTTTTGGGAAGGAATGACGTCGGATGAATTCCTCCTTCCCTGTGGAGTTCCACACTGTTTAATCTGTATGTGACACCTTTAGCTGATCTCGTCAGGAAACATGGCTTTGTCTTGGTTTCGTATGCTGATGACTCTCAACTTGTCCTAGCTACCAACAATCAGCGCGGAGCTATAGCAGGCAGATTCCATTCTTGTCTTACAGAGATCATGTCCTGGATGGGTCAGAATTATTTAAAGATAAATACAGATAAAATAGAGGTGATGGAGTTTGGTCCAGGTTTGCCCCTGTGGAATAAATCATGGTGGCCACTAGAGGCTGGATTATGTCCGTCCCCAGTAGAGAAGGATAGAAATTTGGGCGTCCTCTTTGAGAACAAACTAAATCTGGGGGCCCAAGTGAACAGTCTTGTGTCTTCTTGTTTTTTTCTCTTGAAAACTTTGAGAAAGGTTTTTCCCTTCATACCATCAGAACTCCAAAAAACAGTGATGGTGGCCCTGTTTCTCTCTAAGTTGGACTACTCCACTGCCTTATTCTTAGGGATCGATAAGTGTCAACTGTTGAAGCTGCAATCATTGCAGCTAGGCTGCTGCTGGGTCTTGATAGAGGACAATCAACTTCAGCAGGGATACGATCTCTTCATTGGCTTCCCATAAAATAATGTGTAGAATTTAAGGCGCTTACTTATGTGCACAAGGCAATTTATGGTGGCGCTACAGAGGACCTAGAGAATTTTTTTGTGCTCTATGTCCCTGAACGCCCCCTTAGATCGGCTATGCAGGGTCTTGTCAGAGTCCCAAAAATCAGAAGAGCACGCTGGGGGGGTCGGACGATCACATATTGTGCGGCCAGGCTGTGGAATAATTTGCCTCAGGCCATGAGACTGCAATCCGACCTCCAGGTTTTTAGGAAAGAACTAAAAACTTGCCTCTTTGAAACCATATGAGTGATTTCCTTATGTTCCCTGCCACTACACCTCAGCGCCAAGACGCCTCGGCATTCGAGCGCTTTAGAAACACATAAACATAAACATAAACATTCCTCACTTATGCGGCAACTGACTGCTATTCCTCCCTGGTCAAAAGAGAGCATACTGGACACAGCATTCCAGAATGCTTTACTATGTCAAGTGTTGGCAGTAACAGTTAGCAAAGACCACTACTGTGTGATGACCTCAGCCCTTCTCTTATCAGTGACTGCTTTATAATCCTTCTGTAAAGCAATCACTAATGTTCAATCCTGGGCTCTATATTTCGAGCCCTTCTTAACCAGCGATTGGCAAGTGAGCATTCATGATCAAACCGAACACAACTTTACCCCGCTCATCTGCTTTACTATTGGCCGTTATCTCTCCCCCTGCCCTCTAGCGTGGTCATCTAGTATTAAAATCACCCCCTAGATATAGGTGCAGTAGCTGGCCCTTCTGGGATTTCATCTCTACCTGTGTTGAAATAAATGAAAATAGGGTCATGCCATAAGTCTTTATTATAGTAGTAAATAAACAATAAAGTCGGGCCCCCTTACATATAATTGCTTTAAAGTCAGTTCTGGGTGTCTTCACCACTGCTGCAGAACCACCAACTAACAAATTGAACCAAATGGAAAACCCTCCCGAAGCACGACCAAAGCGAGAGGGTACCGCTGGAAGGCTGAAACACCTGCAACCATCAAAATCGATTGGATTGGTTTCCCAGGTTTCCTGCAATAATATAACATCATATAGCTTAACAAATGTTTGCCAGTCGGGTAGGAGTATCTGGGAGCAGAGTCCTGCAACATTACAGCTCAATATTTTTAGCTCTGAGATCTTAATAGATGGCGGCTATGGGCAGGAGTTGAAATAGAGTGGCCATAAATCTGCATACCTGTAATCAGTCCTACAGCTTCAACATGAGCTGCAAGTGGTGACAGCGCTACAGAGTCTTCAGAGTCCAGAGTTGAAATTCTTTGGCTATTGGCCTGGCAACCTGTTGCCAACGCCTGCCATTTGGGACTGTCAGCCAATCCACCTGCTGTTTGGAACTGTCAGCCAATCCTTGTGCTGTTTGGAACTGTCAGCCAATCCACGTGCTGTTTGGAACTCTCAGCCACTCCACGTGCTGTTTGGAACTTTCAGCCAATCTACGTGCTGTTTGGAACTGTCAGCCAAGCCACGTGCCTTTTTGGAGCTGTCAGCCAATCCACCTCATTACAGTCTGACAGGACAGCAAATCTGTTTTCCCATATCAGTCCCCACTCTGGCTGTGGCTGAGGGTAGGATTTAAAACGTTATCCACTTAACCACCTTCTCCCCTTCTTGAACAAATGTGATCACGTGGGCTGAGTCCTCCATGTATTCTAGAAGATATGTCTTTATTTGTACCAACTCTACCTTGTTGAGTACCCTGGAGACTTTCCCTTCCTTGATTAAAAGGTCCTTGTGTTGCTGATGCAGAAAAAGGAAGAGAGACAGGAAATTAAGTTGCCAAAGCCTGATGGGTTCCTTGATGTTTTTTAAAGTTACTCACCTACAGATGGCAAAGGCTTACTACTGGGTACCAACCCAGATGCCCGTGATGGTTGTTGGGCCCCCATCCTGATGCAAGTGTTTTAAATGGTAGCTAACGGGGTCTCAATTGCCTTGAGGTGCTTTATCATGGGCTGAATTTTCTCCTCCAGGATCTTTGCAAGACACTTTTGAAACTCAACAATGTTATTAAGATCTACATGTGAAGAACATTTTTCTTTTTAAGAACTTTATTTATTCAATTTTACATCAAGTACAGTGTGGATGGGCACAATCAATCTCAGCATATAATCAGTACATATGTTTTCCATTTAGAGATAACAGTGCTATATGCGAAGAACTTAAACCTTCCTGCACCTGTACGCCTACCGTCTTTAGCTTGGGCCTTGTGGCACATATGTTAGACTTTTTGTGCTTAGTTATGGGTTCAGCTGGGGTAGGTAGAATTGTTTGGTGTTGGTAGAGAAGAGAGCATCAAAGATTACTCAAGAGCTGTTATACTAGCACTAGCTCCCTGCAGGGAACCTAAGCAATGGGGAGATACAGTTGACCTTGCCACAGAATAACTGACTGTACTTGGTGCATCAGATGCCGTGGCCCCTATACCACTTAGTGAGCTTCCCACACATGTCCCTTGCCCGACCAATATCCTCCATTCCATAAGCGCTATTTCATTAGTAACAACTGCAACCGTGCACTCCAACATAGGGGATGATTAGGATGGCGCACTGTAGCGGAAACGAGACCGCCCACCAGCCATGCGGCGGTCCCACCACCCAAATCATGATGCGACTGCCACTGCGGCGGTCGCATCAGGCATTCTCAACATTGTGGTGGGAGCTGCTGGCTGCAGAACCCGCCGCAATGGTGAAATGCCATGTTGTGCATTCCCATGCACAACGTGGCAGGCACCACACCGTGCCTGCTACCTTGAGCAGGGCACTGTCGGGGGTACCATAAGTACCCCCCAAGTGCAGCAGACCACCCCCCACCCCCCGGGAGCACCGCAATGGGCCCCCAAAGAGAATCCCCGCCAGCCTTTCCATGGCTGCATCGCCGCCATGAAAAGGCCTTGATTTCCATACATCCTAATATGGATATCGGTGCCTGCTAGGCACCGCCACCATATTGTGGCTCAATTCCACCCGGCTGGCAATCGGAAAGACCAGCGGAAAAGTGGCGGACGCACTTTGCATCCGCCGCGATATCCCCCACCATTATAATATGACGGGGGTAAATCGGGTTGCGATGGCGAGCGGATCGCCACCGCCGTGCCGGCGGTGACCATCCACCCGCCATCCTATACAACCTCATAGTATCAATACTGGTTGGCTTATGTGAGGGGTCAGAGCTACTGACAGTCTCGCCCTATGTTTGTTAAGGTGCAAAAACAATCAGTGAAACTCGCAGTACATGCAGGAATGTCTCACCTTATTGCTCTGGAAGTCCTGGGTTTCAACAGTGCACCTTTTAGAGGGTTGGCCCAGCACAGCAGCGTCCGGACGTGGACAGATGCAGGTGGGCCTGACCTTGGCCCAGGCTTTGTCTGGGCACACCTGTGTGCGTCCTGCTCTGCAGAGTCTCTTGATGCTTAAATGGTGTCGGTAGGGCTTCCCCCTTCTCCAGGGAAGGAGAACACCGAGAACACGGATGATACGTGTCTCAGACGCAGAGACGTCTTACCCCACCTGACGATAGGTAAAGTATAGGGTGCCTTTCCCTGACTCCAACTAATTATCACTTGAAGCAAACGGTCCTGATGAAGCGCACAGGGATTCACTAGAGACCAACAGACTGCGCGAAACATGTCAACCTTCACCCACTTTTAGTACACCACACACTTTTTTGCACGATTTGAGAGCAGTGCGAATACACCGGTCCCTCCCTTTATTTAGTCTTAAGGAGAGTCTCCAAACCCAATTACCCTTTTAACTGACCCTGCAGACCCATTATTAAACTTATCTGGGTACCTAGAGGTAATTTTAACTCCACTTGCACCAACTCACTTGGCCCACACACCCTCATGCACAAGTACGGCACCTCCTAAAAAGATCTCCATCAAAGAGCCCTCTTGTAGGGCCATGAGGGACTGCAGCGCCACCCCCACGAGGAGCATTGCCCAAAAATTATGCTATATACTCGCAAGAGTGTGTGAGGGTACAAAAGATATCAGGAGGTCTATCCCCTCTCCGAGCACACTCACCGGTTTTTGGAGACACTCACAAGTCACTCAGAACCATATTTTGCTTGTGGAGTTCTTGTCCTCTTTTCTTTCGGAACTGTTACCTTTTTTTTTTAGCGTGGGCAGAATGCAGCCAGATCAGCACGTACCATGCTGTGGGAGTTTCTTGGTGTTTAAGTAGGATCGGGAGAGCTTCCCCCTCCTCCAAAAGCAGAGTGCATGCTGGGGGACCGAGTCACACCCCACAGACCCATACAGCAGGCAGGCAGGTGTGCGGTGCAGACAGAATGCATTCCGATCAGCGCATCCATTTTGTATTCATTAGTCCCCTTAAACTCTTTCTACATATTGGTGGCAGTCACCTATGAGCCTCCAACAGATACCATTGCCAGTTAGCTTGTCAATAATATATTTTCACTAAGCTTCCCAAGAGTCTCTTGTGATCTAGTCACTAAAGTCACCAACGCCCTATTAGAATAATCAGGGTTTAAGCCCTACTGCTGCTACTGTAGTGTCTCTGACTAGAGTTCTTTTTGTTTATAAGGCATGTGGATAATCTATGAAGTTATAGTGTTTATTATATTACCACATCACCAATTGCTTTGGTCTAAAGAGAAGAGGAATGCACATTTTTCTATTAATTTATGAAGGAAAGTCTTAATTTTATTAAAGACATGGAGGCGAATATTATGCTTCTTTGATCTTGCTTTAATCGAATAGCAGCAGTCAAGAATTCAAGAAAAAAACTACAAATCTCATAAGGCCTCAAACGACCAGCCATGGGATAACGAAACGTAGTATAACAGTAACCAATAGTAGTACAGTACCAGCTATAATACTTAGCTTGACTGCAAACAGTCCTCTTCACTTGAGCGAGATGTTAAGAATAAATATTAAAGAAAGGTAAAATAGATAACACATCCGAAAGTACCAAAGTATATGTGAACAATTCTTGGCAAAAGTCTATAACTCTGGGTCCCAAATAACCAAGCAGAGGGAGAGAAGATGCAGGAACTTGAGGAAACTCTGCAGGGAAAGAAGTTTGAATTGAAGAGCCAGGACAAGTAAAATATTTCTTAGGTGGAAGAAGGCGGAGGTGCTGGAGTAGCTGTCAGGGTGGGAAAAGAAGCATGAAGTTAAACCATGTCAAGTTGGGATAATACTCGCCTTCCTGACTTTAATAAAATTAAGACTTTCCTTCATAAATTACTAGGAAAATCTACATTGTATTGCAAGGCCAGAGGCCCCTATTATGCTTGTTTAACGCATGTTAATTACTACAGAAGATGCAGTGTGTACAGGTTTACAATAGAATGTGCGGAAAACATTATAATTAGACCAATCAGCTGACCTCAGAGTATGCTCAAGATGAGAGCTGGTCCAAAAAAACATTCAAGGCAAAGGCTCCTCTGGAACAATGGATACCAAAAATGGAAGTATCAATACGTGCCAGGGACATAATCCAATTAATTGAGCGAGTGAGAGTAGATGAAGATACAGGTTTGTGGGATTTTCTGAAGGAGATAAGAAGTTGGGTTTCTGAGGACGTTCTGAGATTAATTATGACTTGACTTGACTTGATTAATTATGTTCTGTTCATATACTTTGAGACATTGTCCAACACAAAGTGTAGGTTGATCAGGAAAAAAGGGATGTAAAACAAAGGTTATATTTGTCTTAGTAAGTCTATGATCTGTAAAAAGCACACCTGTAGGAGTAAGCTGTTGAGAGGAAATATCTAATGCTTTAACATAAAACGTTTGATGGATATCAGACATAATAACATTGTAAGCTTAGCTGACAACATCTTTAATGAAAGGTTAGCTTTATCCGGCCATTAGAGAATCAAATGTAATGCCACATTTACATCCCATAATGTACTGTACTTACTACCTTTAACAGATGACAAAAGAGTGGACACTCTCCCACTGGTTTTCCATTGATGTAGGGATGATTGGTACAGATGGCAGATCTGTAAAGATTTACTGTACAGTATGATTTCCTGCTGCTAGCTTTGGCTGCCAAGAAATAAACAATGTAGATTATATCCACGGAAAAGGGATTGATACATTTTCCCACACACTACCTTGCCTATAAAGACCAATCTGACTTGTAAGCCTTAGTGGTACCTGGGGCCCAGGATTTATTAATATACTCTGAAGCTTCTGGTAAAATGAAAGTAAAAGACTGGGAGATCCTGCTATCGTCTAAGCCGAAAGAACGAGGTAGTTGTGTAACACCAGGTTGGGGGGAAGGCCGGATGGATCCAGGAGGAGGTGGGGAAAAGAAGGGAGAAGAATTGAAAAGTTGATTGCCTACTCCAGAAGAGGGGGGAACCACACCTGTGATTGTCAGAAGGAAGCCACAAAGACCAGAATTGCTCACTGGCGTTTGACCTGATTCAAGACCCTGTTGATCATACCGAATGGAGGAAAAGCGTAATTGACTGAGAGGGACCAGTCCTGTAGAAAAACATTTGAAGCTAAAGCTAAGGAATCTGTGCACCAGCTGCAGAAATGAGAAAGTCTGGAGGCTAAAAAGGTCTATCTGGAAAGGACACCCTTTGCGAAGCAAAGACATGAACACCAAAGAGTGAAGCATCCAATCGCTTGTATTTCAAAGATGACGGGAATGCCAGTCTGCTAGAGTTTATTTTTCCTGGCAAGTATTTTGCAAGCACAGAAATTGTGTTTAATAGGCAGAATTCCCAAAGTCCTTTTGCTAGCTCTACCAATGGCTTTGATCTGGTGCCGCTGAGCTGATTGATGTAGCGGTCTGCGATACTTTTGTCCACATGAAGAAGGATGGAGCAATGTACCCTGTTTTTAGGTCTCGCCTGAGCCAGCGCGCATGCGCTGTCCTGCAAGGCTTTAGTAAGGGCTTTAAACTCAAAACACACGCTCGTGCTTTTTTAAAAATCTCCTGCTATTGGCCTTTGCGTGCGTCTTTCTAAGAAAGACAGCATGCAATTGGCCCAAGGCGGGTGCATGTCCTGCCTTCTCTCTACCCTGGCCTAGGGCGCACAGGAGCGAGCAGCAGCGCGGCCGGGTGCCAGCTGCATACCAGACATTTCATGCAGTGCGCGCGCACCGCGCTTGTTTAAAACTATATTTAGTCTGTGTTCATTCAGTGCTCTTTATTGCAGGCATGTAAGAATTTTTGGTTGATGCCTGCGAAGCTACGAACTTGCAGCTCATTTTTTCATTTGATTTGTTTTTCATTTGTTACATTCCTGCCAGTTTTGGATCTGATAATCCCCCCACAACAACACAGGCAGCAAGTAAACTGCATCATTGCTTTCACAGACATTCATGGCAGACAAGCTCCTCAACTGAATGTTTATTTTGAACTGCAACAAAACCCATGTGTTAATAAGTGCTCCATTATAATAGGCTGACCATTATGGAAATGAACCCACAACATGCCCAAGTGGCATGAGATAAAGGAATAGTGCCGGATGCCAATCTAACACCGGTGTACAGATTGATGATCTTCCAAATAACTGTTTCTTCCCTTGAAGCTTCTGAAACACCTTATACTCAGTGGAAGTATTATGGCATCCATTGCGTTTCTGGAGTCTGGGTTAGAGCATGTAAATAACCTCTGTACTGGTGTGCTTGGCAAGGTGCTGCACATGTTGGAAGAGTGCTTAATGCTGCAGTCTGGCTGGTTCTGGGGCTCGGCATGCTTGATTGTGTATCCCGACTCCAACTCTCTCCGTTGGCTCAATAATCTTGTTGGTCTGTCTTACGTGTCTTGTACATAAAATCTTTTTCAGATGACATCCCACGTCTTGGCTGCTAACTAAAAATGTTTTGACCCAAGGACAGCCCTGCAACCATTCCCTCTGCACCAACCTGCGTCCCCAAATCCCATCATTAAAGGTTGGGCCACATAGGATGTAGGGCCCACGTTACCAATAAATGGCAAACTGTAGACGATATTTTTCAGCTGTGTTTAAAATGTTGGAGGCACATTCACCATACTTCTGGGCAAAGCTAGTGTGTATGCGCGCAAGGCTGATTTGCTAGAGCTGCAAACTCGGGATCGATTGGTGATTGTTGTGTAGGCGCTGCTCACAGTATAATGCTTCTGTCTTGAAAGGGGTTTTAGTGGTGGCAATGGCTGCACATACAATATCTAATAATGAGGAGTTACAGAGGTCTTCAGTATGCACACCCTGTTATAAGCTTTCAATTTTTATATTCTATTCCAACAGCATTTCAAACTGCGACACAATACCACTCAGTGCCACATAATTACATGCTGCATAATTACGCTGCACTCAATGCAACATACACTCCAAATACCACTCAGTGCCACATAATTATACACCACATAATTACACTCTATTGAATGCAACATACACTCCACACAATTACCACTCAGTGCCACATAATTATATGCTACATCATTACACTGCTCTCAATGCAACATACACTCCAAATAATACCACTCAGTGCCACATAATTACATGCCACATAATTACACTCTACAGAATGCAACATACACTCCACACAATACCACTCAGTGCCACATAATTATATGCTACATAATAACACTACACTCAATGCAACATACACTCTAAATAATACCACTCAGTGCCACATAATTACACGCCACATAATTACACTCTACTGACTATAACATACACTCCCCATAATACCACTCAGTGCCACATAATTAAACGCCACATAATTACACCCTACTCAATGCAACATAAATACACACCACATAATACCACTCAGTGCCATTTAATTACACGCCACATACTTGCACTCTACTCAATACTATATAAATACACACCACATAATACCACAAAGTACCACATAATTATATGCTGCATAATTACACTGCACTCAATGCAAGATTCTCTCCAAATACCACTCAGTGCCACATAATTGCACGCCACATAATTACACTCTACTGAAGGCAACATACACTCCACACAATACCACTCAGTGCCAAATAATTATTTGCTACATAATTACACTGCACTCAATGCAACATACACTCCAAATAATACCACACAGTGCCACATAATTACACACCACATAATTACACTCTACTAAATACAACATACACTCCCCATAATACCACTCAGTGCCACATAATTACATGCTACATAATTGCACTGTACTCAATACAACATAAATACACGCCACTTAAATGCACTCTATACCACATACCCCAATCAACATAAATGCACTCCACATCAGGACACAATTTCACTAAGCATAATTTCACTCAACACCACAGTTCCAGGCCACATCATTCAACTCCACACATTTCCAATACACACCACATAATTACACAGCAAACAACATATTTCAACTCCACAATCCAGAACGTTCCTTTCAGTCCACACCATATATTGTTGCCACCTGAGCACCAAACATCATTCACCACCACCATTTTGCATCAGCGCACTACCTAAGCATCACGTCAGTCTGCCCTTGGAATCTGGCATCTGTTGATTCTCTCCTAGTGTCCGTCCGCTGCTCGTGTTCTGATTAAATTACTGTTTTCCAATCTCCACTCCCCCGTTATTTATGTCCCACTCCCCCGTAACAAAAAAATGTATAACAAACAAGCATGAGCACAGGCAGGAAGAAGTTGCCAGCACTGCAAGTCCAAACATCTAGAAGACACTTTTTATGGTAAAATCTTTTTTTATCAGTTTTTTCAATTGTAGATAATGTTGTCTTCGTTGTATAAAGGTAACAAAAATGTTTAACACTTTTTATTATAACTTTTCAACATAATGCACAGCAGCCACAATGCTCTACAACATAGCCAAAAGTTCTGGCTAAACACATAAGGTCCCAAAGGCGAGACCTATTGGCTATGCCAATGCTTGTTTTTCTAGGCATCTGATTGCAAAGGAGCCTTCAAGCATCTCTGAACAGTTAATATGCAATCTGGACTCCTCGTATGACCATGTACCCCCAGTCGACATTGGTCCACATCGGGTCCCCCAACCCGTTCGATTTGCATTAGATTCTAGCACAAGATTGGGTTCAGAAGCGAATATGGTTTTGCCGTTCCAGGCATCTAAATGGTCTATTCACCATTGAAGTTCTAATTGGAATTCTGGATGTATGTTGATGGAATCGGAGTAAGCTAGGCTTCTGAACAAGCAGCAGAATTTTAATCTTTGAAGAGCCCAATAATGGAGAGGGCCTGGGAATATCGCCTGTATGGAAGAAGAAAGAAGACCCACAATTTTTGCCAGCGTTCTGAGAGAAATGACCAAACTTCGAAGGGTCTGGAAAATTTCAGATTTCATGGTCTTGACCTTTGCCGATGGAAGGTAAAGAGTAGTGCTGAAAGAGTTTATCAGGAAACCCAAGAACTCTATCTGTTTCGAAGGAATTAACTTTGATTTCTCTGCGTTGATGAGGAAGCCCAGATCTGATAGAAGAGAAAATGTAAATTGTACCTGTGCCTGGAGAGTGTGTAAGATTTGGCCCATTATAAGAATATTGTCTAGATACATGATGAGCCTGATGTCTTGGGCGCTGAGAAAAGCGACCACAGGTTTTATTAGTTTAATAAAGCACCATGGGCTGAGGAAAGTCCGAAAGGAAGAGAGGACAATTGATAAGTTTGACCTTGACATTGAAATTAGAAGAATTGATTGTGTTCTGATAGAATGGGGACAGTGAGATAAGCATCTTGAAGATTCAACCGAACAATCTAGTCGTTCTCGAGCAAAGGATCCCTGAGATGGACGATAGTCTCCATCTTGAAATGACAGTAAATGACAAACTGGTTGAACTGTCTGAGGATGATGACTGGTCTAATCTTCTTGTTTTTCTTTTGAACTAGAAAGAGGGACCTTAAGAAACCTGAAGAATCAGTGGAGGAAATCTGAATGGCCTGTTTTTGTAAGAGAGACTCTATTTGTAGAGAAATTAAGTTGGATATTTCAGAAGAGAATTTTGGAGTGGGGTGGGGTGAACACCGTTTGAGAAGACGTGGAATATTATTCGATATAGCATAATCTTGGGTGGTGTTTAACACCCATGGAGCTGATGTTATGGATTGCCACTTTAATAGGAGTAATCGGAGGCAGCCTCCTACAGATGGAAGGCCAGAAGAGACTCACCTGTTTGTGGGTTGTATCTGGCACCTTTGTGACCGTGGATTTGAATTCCTCTACCTCAGTGGGGATATAATTTATGCTTATAGTCTTGATAATTTGCATTGAAGGAGCCTCTGAATCCTTGGTTGAGGTAGTTACAACTGGTAAAGTGGCTCCGGCTCTGGTGAAAACACGCTGGGAGAATTCCTTCTTAAGTGACTGTTAAGCCGATATGCAGACAGATTATCGAGTTGGAAATGTTGACTTACACGAATATCGAGTTGGAAATATCGTGACAGAAATATCAACAGCAAGAATATTATGGTCAAGAATATCGAATTTAAGGTAAGAAATATAGTTTTAAAAAATATAGAAGTCATTTACATCGTTGGCAAAAACATAGTTGTTTAAAATTAACCCTGGGCGTAGTTCGCATAGCCGCGCTACGCGAAGTTGCAAAAGCGCTACGCGTAGCTACGCGAGCATGTGTAGTTGCTTGTCCCACCCGTTCACGATGCCTTTTTCTTGCTCGGGAACGCGTATTGCGTGTTCAGGACGCTGTTTGCATGCTCGGGGGATAGTGTCTCGCGAACTTGCCCATGCGGTCGCGTATGGGCGCGGCCATCTTGTTTTTCACTTGTCACGCCCGTTCGCGTTGCCTTATTTCCTGTTCCGGGTCACGTATAGCGTGTTCGCGATGCGCATTTCATGTTCGGGAACACGTTTTACGTGTTCGGGAGGCTTTTTGCGTGCTCGGGGGGAAATATCGCACAAACGTACCCACGCGGTCGCGATGGGCGCGGCCATCTTGTTTTTCACTCTATGCTATGGTTCTGGGCCTGCTTTTCTATCCTCACTCTATCTTTGCAATCCTTAGGTTTTTTACACTGTTTTTCTGATCTTTTTTATTTATTATCCATCCCTCTCTGTCCCTAAGTCTATATTTAGCATTTTATTTCCACTTTTACTGCGTTTTGTTCACTTTTCTACTGTTTTATATTACTTCCTTCTTTAAGCTCCTACTTCTTCCCCTAACTTTATTTTTTCCTTCTAAATTTTCTTTTCCGCCTCCTGTACACCCCAGAACCATGGCTAAGGGTACTACCGGCTCCAAGGGCAAGGCGCCTGCACCCAAGAGCCGCCTGCCTTTTCGGCGAGGCGGAGGTAGCCGCCCTTGTTTTTTTTGTGCAGCCCCACCTCCCCTTGACCTAGGCAGCAGGCGGCAGGCCTGGCTCCGGGTACCCTACCCAGGAGCATCACCGCCGGTGGGCGAAGGTGCGCCGGGCAGTGTTTCGCTGCTCAGGGGTCTGGCGCACCCATAACCAGCTGGCCCACTGGTGGTCAGACATCTTGGACCAGGAGCAGGACCTGCTGGACCTGCTAGGTGTCGAGGTCGTGGGGCTTGGTGAGTAGCTAAATACTAGTAGAATAAGTATTGTGTATAATTTTTTCCGAATAGCAAAAATACTGCTGCTTACATTGCAGGTAAATTACGTTTCAAAATCTTCTGTGATTGTAGGACACAGGTGCTCGGCGCTACTCTTAATTGTTTGCAACTTTGCACTCGCTTGGGCTGATTATGTAAGAGTTTACTTAGAGAACTTAAGATAGGTTATGCTATTGCTAGAGAGACTTTAGTCCTTTCTTTGTCCTCCTGTGACTAAGAAGAGATAGTGGTGGATGGATTGATAGGTTTAGTTAGTATTAGTTGGTAATTTTTTAGAGGTCTGCGTGACGCATCCTCTGTCACTGAGTGCTGCTTACCCCAGTCCTTAGTAGAACCTTTTGTAGTTTGTTTAGTGAGTGGTAAGGCTTAGCAGTGTCACTAGCAGAACATCAGATGCAACCAACCAACAATTTGGTGTATGCACACATTTATGCATGTGTCCTCCTTCTATGCATTTTTGAGGGATAAAATTGAAATGCAGACTTAGTGAACAATTGGCCCGTCTGGAATATGTGGGCTAGGTCAGTTGGTACTTAGGCTTAGTTAGTATTCTGGAATCAGAATGGAACACTGGATTAGTGTTCATAAATAATAGGTAGACAGTCCGTGAATCCCACAATAATACTACTAGTCGATCTAATTATTGCAATTGTTGTTTCCTAAAATGTTTTTTGAGCATTTTTAAAAATATTTGATTTGTTTCACACCAATCATTAATGTTTGTCTCTTTCTTTATTATATCTTAAATGATCAGCACCCAGGGGGCAAGAAGACGGGGTCAGAGTCGGCGGGACAAGATCAAGAACAAGATGCCTCCCAGGGCCAGGACCGCTCCTCTACTGAGGGCCCCAGTAAGTCCTCCAGTGGTTAATATTAATAATTATATTTCCCTAACTTTTACTGCACCTTATTTTTTCCAAACTATTATTTCTGTTTCCTAATTCTATTTTTTTCAAAATCTTCTTTGATCTAGACTATCTGTTTCTAAATTCTTGTTATCCCTGCCTCTAACTGCCTCTGCTATGACTCTCTGTACTACTACTATTAGTCTGTCTGTAACTAAGCTTGCCCAGTTGGCCACTCTTTATTTAAAAGGTTTTAAATAAAACTCAGATTCACCAATAGCTCTAGCCACTGAGTCCAGTCCTTTGGGTTGTTCTCTTCTAATCTTCTTAATCTTGAGGCTTTTCGACAATTCCCACCAACAAAATGCCCAACCAGATATTTGACTATTTTGTTGATAGGATATAGTACATACTACTACTGTTGTGGGGATTCTGCACAGCCACATACAGAGCTATGCACAAGAAAACAGGATGTTGGTGATGGGAGGTTGGACCTTCCTCACACCTCAGTCAGAACCCACAATTCCCTTGACCGACTAGCTATAGTGTCTCATTAGGTCCCCGAACCCCCCTCGAAGATACCTAATGATTAGAAAACCCAGAACATAATCACTCGTGTAAGTCCACCACACCAAATACCACTGAGTCTATGTGTAAGTTCGAAATGTTTATTTTCAACTAACAAGCTCTGTACGTTGTTCTACAATTCAGTATACTATACGAGCCAGCTCCAACAGCAAAATGCATAAGATTAAAACAATAAACATTGTTACAAGTCCATCGAAGACAAAAGATCTCTGTGCGAATTCTGGGGGACCCCTCACCTTAGAACGTAGAAGTACTGGTTACATCGTAAGCTCTGCAAAGCTCTGGTTTGTAGAAGGGAATCTTCCACCTGTTATGAGAAAAATGGTGCACGTTAGATAGTATAATGCAAGCATTTCTAAGTCATGCTAAAAAGTGTAGCATGTTATGTCTAAGCAATACGGACTGACCAGAACTCCATAACAAAGTGGCTTGTTTTCCACCTCTTGCACGCAACGCTCAGACAGTAGCTGTATGAGCTCATGTGGGCTCAAAGGCATCTTACACAACAAGCTGCGAGGTAACGTCACGTGCACAAAAGACATGAAGCTAAAATGGTTGCATGGCTCAGGCTAACTTTGCAAAGAGTAGAGTAGACTAGAATGACCCTAGGAAGCATAACACTACTAGTGTCTACTCTACTATAGTACCTGATTTGGACTAGTGATGTATGTAGTAGATGTATGTATTAACTTTTTTTTTCAATCTTGCTAGTGAAAAAGAATAAATAGGGGGAGTGTATATATGGCATCTAAAAATGTGTAATGTTTTTTCTAGGCGTACTACCGACCACCAGTGCTGGGGCCAGCGGCGATGGCGATGCGGCCATTTCGGAGGGAGCAAGAGATGCGACACCTACAGGAGCTACAGGGGGTGAGCCAGCAGCAGTGGCGGGCGGTGGTAAGTTATATTCCTTACTTATTGACATTACACTAGAGGGAAGGGTGTACACTCACTGTACTGTTGAGACTTAGTAAGTATGAAGTTGTAGTGAACATTAGACAGCGGTTGAAGAAGACACCCTTTACTTTGCATTAGCAATAGCATTAGCAGCGTGAGTTGAGTAACCAATGGCCTCCTCTATCTGACTCCAACTCAGCTGTGAAAGTTTTATGGAGAAGACTAAAAGTCAGATCAGATGACCTTGATGGAAGTGTTGAACAAAAAGGGAAAGAAGGGTGGAAGGAGGAAGGACGGGCGAGATGTAATATGACTGGCAGAGAAGGATACGTTGGAAGCATGCATAGGTGGCTGATAGGAATCAGATGCAAGGGTTGTTGAAGGATGGGTGGAAGGTGAAAGAAAAGATGACTGCCTGGGTGGGCGACACCGTATGGGTGGATAGGATAGCAAGAATCGTCAGTGGTGTTTGAGTCAAACTCAAAGCCATGGCAAGTAAGGAAGGACGCATGGGTGGTTGTTGATGAAACAAACTAAGGTTTGTTGAGAGATTCAGAAGAATGATAGACGTTTCATTTGAATGGATGGATGCCTCGATGGATTCATCATAGATAGCATAGGTGGATGCAGACCAGAGTCTTAGTTTGAAGAGAGTGTAAAAGAAACCGCGCCAGTGTAGCAAAGCCGAGGGGAATATAAGTTGTATTTTCAGAATACTCCATTGACTCACAGTAGTTTGCAAGCACATCATATATATATATTGTGTATGTATGTAGTTATCAAGCACCTTCCTCCGACTCCGAGGACCACTCCCTACCTATGTTAATTTATTTTCGAGTTTGTCAGCCAGCCTGCCATGGGGCGTGGCCTATCTGTTGGTTACACAATCAATCAAAACAAAGTACCTCATGTCGTCCAATATATAAGCAATGATCATTGGATCAGATATATAATCTGCCTTTTTGTAGTAGTCAGGGCAGGGTGAAAGTGAAATTGAGCAATTGCCCTTGATGTAACAGAGAGAGTATGGCCAGTGCCACCCGTAATAGAAAAATATGAGCTTCCCCACCTGCATATATGTAAAACAGAGAGAGACCCCTTGAGATGCTCAAGGGAATAGGGTACTCTTCACAAGTATCAAATAACAATCCCTTGATTCAACTAACACTTGAATAATCCTAAATCACAATGTCTCAAAAAATCTGTAAAACTCATTTACATAGAAATCTTGCTACATTTATTGTATACAAAACATACATTCTATCATATTAAAACATATCATGATAAAGTCCCTAGCTTGAACTGTTAAAAACATATAATCTACACAATACAAATAAAAGAGGGGGGATAAATTGTTACACAATAAATGACACAATCAATGACACACCATTATGGACCCGCATAACAGAGAAAAAAACATAAAAGACAATACACTTTGTCATAGATTGCACATCTAATCAGACCAACAGTCTTAGTAATACAGCTTGTGGTATATCTGGCACATTTATATCTACAAATCTGTATCAGTCCTTTTGATTGTGCTTTCAAATGCGTCGACGCGTTTCGATGGGCTTTCTTTATAACACCATCTTTATCAAGACAATTAATAGATGTTTTCTCAATTGTGATGTTCGGTTTTTCAATCCTGCGTGTAATGTGTACACTTCCTCAACCTTGCACGGTATTAGTCTGTCCCAAATTACTCAACCGGCAGTTTTTAGACCGCATCCGATCTCTCTGCATGTCTTTCCAATCTTATGATTCATGAAATCCCTGTTCGTGCGTGATTCGCTTTATTTTCAAGTATTTCAGGGGGATAGGGAGGTCCGTACCGATCCTCCCTATTTCTCTCACCGCCTAATCTTTGTGGCGTGTTGCGCGTTGCCTAAACGCGGAAGTGTTTCTCCGGTATCTGCAGACAGTAGTCAATAAAACTAACTTGAGTCTGCGTCATGACTCGAGTAAGTTTGTCTTGGGCGCAAGCTGACTGAGCTGGCATGCCGGCTACAACAAGGTTATGTAATTTCGCTAAACTAGAGAGAAGAAGACTGGTGGACTGTGTACTGGAGTCCATAGTGCTAGTATAATGCCTGAAACTCCCACAAATGTTAGAGGCCAAGGAAGTGGGAGGACAGATACATACCACAAATGTTATGTACTATGTTTGCTAGTGCTACTGCTACTATGCCACTATGTGTTGAATTAATTTTGTGTTACTGTTTTGCTAAGAGTATTGGTAATAGTCTTTTTTTCTTTCTTGATATAGCTCCTCCAAAACCAACCAGGAGGGAGTTGGCAGCCATGGCCCAGCTCCAGATGCTGGAGGCCATCTGTAAAGAGTACCGGCGGCTCGTGGTTCTGGCAGAGGAGGAGGCGGCAACAGCTGCAGCCTCCTCAAATGCCCCGGGCCCCAGCCAGGCCCCTCCAGTGGCACGGCGCCGCGGTCTGGCAGCCGCCCGCCGACGCACACCAACAACATCCAGCACTGCTGCCCCCCCTGTGGATGCAACTGCAGGGCATATGCACGCCGCATGCTCCTCCGAAATGCACAACTGGAGGAGGAGGTAGAGGAGCTTAAGAAGAGGGCCAAGGTCCTGGAGATTGACATCTGAAGAGCCCACCGCTAAAGACCCTGTTTAATTGCCCCTTTTTTATAGGTTCTTTTGGTGGGTGGAAATCGGGAGTTGGGGTTTTTGCACTTTATTTATGGACAACATGGACAATTGGACATTTAATTTGTTGGACTTTTTTGTTTTGGACATTGGTTGGGGTTAGGGAGCGGGGTGGGTCAGGTGTTGTTGTGGGATTTTTGACATAGTTTATTTTTGTTAGGGGATTCAATTATATATTTATACTTTACATATGATGTGGTTAATGTTTTGTGGGTGGGGTTACTGTTTTACGTCACACTGTTTCCTTGCTGCTGCAGGGCCACAGCCAGTGTTTGATTTAAATAATTGGCTGACTTTGTAAGACACAAACAGATAGATGTGGTACCCCTCACTGAGTGACTTGTCCTACTAGTACTATCAGTCTCTCCTCCTAGTCCATTATTATACCTCTCCCAAACATCTTTTCTTACCTGTGATTGATGTTTAAGCTAGGCACAGCGATGGCTGCATGACGATGAAGGTTGGGTTTCCGAAGAGAATGGAGATGCCATGGTCGTGGTAGTAGTAGTAGACACTGGCAGTAGCATTTACAAAAAAAGAAAATGAGACAGTCAGTCGCCTGAGAGAGACTCTGGGAGGAGTAGTAGAGCGAAGTAAATAAAACATAATGGTGGAGGGGATAGCCTAGTACAACAAGTTACAAACTGTAGTTGTGTTGAGTCTCTCAACTAGGCCTACACTCGACACAAGCGTAACCTTTAGTGCTGTGTGTAATAGGATGACAAATCCAATCGATGCCAGCAATTAATGATGATGGATTAGGTTCCTTTGTTAAACAAGCATTTGTAATGCAATAGGTCTCGCATTTACGAGAGTTTATGCTATTGGCATTGTAAATGACAATGCCTTTTATTTGTTTTAAAAACGAAAACAAAAATAAAAGGCATTGTTATTTGCAATGTCAAAAAAGCATGGCTAAACTTATAAGGTCCCAAATGCGAGACCTATTGGCTATGCCAATGCTTGTTTCCTGTAGCATGTATTTTTTGGGATGCTTTCGACTGTTCGTTCAGTTCCTCAGTAATCAAAAAATAATTGGGAAAGTAATAAGCATGCGCTATAAACGTTAAACCTATTGGCTTTGACAAGGTACGTTCTGTTTGCATTTTTTCTTTATGGGACTCAGTTACTACCTCCATTGGTGCTAAAAAATAAAATAAAAAAAATAAAAAGGTTGCAAAGCCACGTAAGGGTGCACTTGCAGTAACAGATACTAGTGATTTGCATGCAAAATCCGCACGGGCCACAACAAAGGCGGCCAGGCGTTTTAAAAACGGCAACTTAGTGGCGGCAGGAACTGCGTTCAACTGCCACAAGACAACTTTTTTTCGTGATGCGGTGTGAAGTAAACGAAATTAGGCGGAAAAAAAGGCGCGTGCGGCGCCTTTGTTAACACGATCTAGCAAGAATTTAGCACTGCTCCACCCTTGACAAACAACGAATAAATTGCATATACCCCAAACAAAAAATAGAGTATTCAACAAATTAGACTTCTATTTGAGCAAATACTAACAGATATAAATTACATGTGAATTCAGGATAGTAACATCCGTATGAATTGTGTCACTATTTTTACTAAAATTGTATTTCAATTTAATGAGTGGTAAGTAATCACTTTCGGTGGGTTTAATTCTGGCTATTCAGAGATGATATCAATGGTGTGAGTCTAGGGTTCCGGTTCCAAATAAATACAACACAAACACTTCCAAATCAACATAGTTCCTCAATCCCACTTTACAAAGGACCAGCATGGCAATGTTCATGATGGTATGCGCTTCGTAGCTTTCATCATCTCCAGAGGAAGTAAAAAGCGAATCTACTGTGAGGTAATCAATCATTCAACCTTGCATCTGAAAAGCATTTCATATATTGGGTTACAAAGCAACAAACCCAAAACCAAATAGAATTATTTACCATTTGAAAACGGGTCAGAACGACAGCGTCATTCAATTTATTCTGTGAGGCAACGCCGACATCTAGTGGATAGTTCTTAAAACAACATTAAACAAGGAGAGAGACACAATTAAAAAGCCCACATAACATGTAATTAGTTATACGATGAAACAACTCAGCCCGAAGCAAACCAGTGGTTCACGCGCACCACAAAGGACCCGAAGCCGGAATCGAAACCAGTGGTGCGCGCGTGCGCACCACAGAGGAGCGGGAGGAGGGAGCCTGTTGTCAGTGCCGCACGCTGATGCCCGTCCTAGACACGGACGGAAATGGGCAGAGCAAAGGCGGAACATGCACCCACCTTTGCCCAATCGCGTGCCTTTAAAAAAAAACCACATGAAAGCCAATGCCTGCCGGCGAAAGCCTGATCACACGCAAAAGCGTGTGGTCAGCTTTCAAAACCCCATACAAAAGGGCTCGCACAAGCGTGTGTTCAGCTTTCAAAACCCCATACAAAAGGGCTCGTGCTGCGCACTGCAACGCAGGCGCGAGCCCTAAAACCTCGCAAATATACTGATCATGGGTGGGCAAGCAGAAGAAGATCCTCCCCCTGCTTTGAAATTGAATTAGTGTTGCTTTCGCCACATCCGCCCAGGCAAGTGTGTGATCACTTATTGGTGTACATTTAATTTAGTCACACCTCAATAAATCAAACAGCCCGGGGTAAGAGGGTTAGGGTTTGATGAATGGTTGGGAAGGGGGGTTTGGGAAAAGGTTTGACAAAGAAAAAAACTACGCATGGACAAACAACAAAACACAGTCTTTGTAGACTAACATATACATAAATCTGTTAAGGGTGAAAAAGGAAATGCATGCATGATGATGATAACTTGATGGTTAATGATAAGTAGTACTTCTTAACTACTACTAGACAATTAGACAGTACAAGGCAGCAGTATATTAATATTATGCAATTTGCCTTGCCTGTCTGCCCTCATAGAGACCCGGATTACATACAGTTTATGTTCTGTTGTACCAGGCTTACTTTTAAAGATAGCAAAGAAAATTTAAAAATAGCTGTAGGCATGAATTATAAGCAGAGAGCAAACATAATTAACAATAACAACAACAACACACGGTAGTAATGATTGAAGACAAAAAAATGAATCAAATTATTTAAAAGATGATGAAAGTTGATACTGTTACTGTGTTATCCTGGTCAAAATGGGGAGTTGCATCTCGGCATTCCTCTTGGTCTTCCCTTCCATGGATGCTCCGTCCATCAATCTTGGGTGACGCCACTGCCTGCCTGGCAGATGTAGATTCATTGGTAAGGTAAGTGTGCGTTGTTTTTCCAAGTATAGCAGAGGGTATAAGCCGGCCTGTAAGTGTAAATGGAAAAACAAAAGGGATATTGAAAAATCAATTAATACAAAAAATGCATCAATTACGGTGGAGTGCAACAAGAGAAGAGAACACTTTCAGACTGAGGCGGCATGGATACATCATGTCTACTCTGTTTACAGCATTTAAGCTACAACAACAACAGGACAGAGCAGGCCCACGGCACCGGGCCGTGACCAAACCTCCATTTAGCTCAAATTTTGACAGAGCCAGACAAAGCACATATACAGCAACCTAGCATTTTCAAAATTAAGTGACTAAATCAATGCACCGCTGTCAGTCATACCACTACACTCAACTCCACCACTACACGGACATGTAGGTCTGCTGTGGTTCTTGTTGACTTGTGTTTACCTTTTATGCCACTTCATGAAACGCAGTTATTCCATCAATCATCTCCGATCCTAAGTACTGACTGACTGCGAAGAGTATAGTATGTGGTCATCATGATCATGGTGTTCAACTCAGTCTGTAGTGTACCGA
Source organism: Triturus cristatus (assembly GCF_964204655.1). Lineage (NCBI taxonomy): Eukaryota > Metazoa > Chordata > Amphibia > Caudata > Salamandridae > Triturus > Triturus cristatus. The sequence goes on from NC_140590.1 coordinate 1,590,420,400, forward strand.
GTGTGTCCAGAGTCCATATTCAAATACCCAATGGATCGCCCTGCAGTAGAAGTACAATTTTGTTATTAAACAACAAGTTTGTTTCCAGCATTAACCTGAAACAGTTACAGAAGGACACATATACAGCAACATAGCATTTTCCAAAGTAAGTAACTAAATCAACACACAGCTGTCAGTCATACCTCCACTACTACACTCGTGACTTCTTGACTCCACCACTACACAGACATGTAGGTCTGCTGTGGTTGTTGACTTATTTACCTTTTATGCCACTTGATTTGAAACGCCCCGAGTTATTCCATCAATCATCTCCGATCCAACTGACGGACTACGAAGATAGTATGGTTATCATCATGGTGTTGTACGTGTTGTCCAACTCCAACTCGGTCTGTAGTGTACCATCTCCGAGTAAGTCCATATTCCATATTAAAAAATGCAACGGTTATTGGCCTGCAGTAGTAGGAGTACAATTTGGTTATTAAACAACAAGAAGGGAAACATTGACTGTCACTTGAGTCACTTTTAGTTGGTAGATTAATTACTAGTACAGTTAGACTTCATGCACAACGTCATCAACACAAAAAACAGCAATCACTCTGAGTCTGCATCCAACGCATGCCATCATTACCTGTCTTGCTCTTCTTTTTGACTGTCAGAGGCCTAGTACTGACAGGTGTGTGTTTTTTTTACCGAGGTAGTGGCCTCATTATTACTCGATATTCATTTTGAGTGTTAGTCTCTGTTTCGGTTTTCTTATTCATCTGTGGCACTTTTTCGCAGTTGAAGTTGGTTCACATGGTCAGCGCTGTGAGATGGGCCGCGGCCTGGGTAGCGGTCATTGGTCAATTGAGTTTGTAGAAGTGTGACATGTCAGCTAAGTTAATGTCAGCAAGATTCTTCGAAGAGCCTTGTCTTTCTCTGCCAAGGAGCTTCTGTTCTGACATTGATAAGCTTTTGATGCCTGCAGAGGCTGTAGCCTTCTGACAGTGATGAGTTTACTTTTGGATGCCTACCGACTGGCGAAAGCCTTCTGAAAGTGAAGAGTTTTGGATGCCTGCAGAGGCGGTAGCCTTCTGACAGTGATGAGTTTCGGCTCGGAAACAAAAGGAGGATAGCTATAGTCATGTTCCACTTCTTTTTGAGGGTCTGTTAGAGGCAACATTTCTTGTACTAATCTCCATCCAATGTTTGGCTAGAGTGAAATGTATTTAGGGCGAGTCAGGAAGATGGAGCAGGACTCTGAGGAGTGGACAGTTAAATGCACAGAAGTGCAACTCCAATATGGAAATAAAAAGAGAAGACGATGGTGATGGATTTGTTGTGATTCGAACCAGAAAGACAGAGACACACACAAATAAAGGAAGGAAGAAAGTAACAATTTGAAAGCCTAGCTGTCAGGGAAGAGGAGCTCGTCCTCAAACTCTGGTGGTTCGATCAGAAGTAGGTCATCTAACACAGTACTTCTGTCACCTAAGTCACTCTCCTCTTCCTGCTGTGATTCAGGTATTTTGTACTCTGGTGTTATAAAGTACTGATTCATTTTGATCATGGTTAACCTCTCCACGCTTTTGGGCGAGAGACTGGTCCTTTTCACAGTTACAATGGCACCAGCAGCACTGAAAACACGCTCAGAAGAGACATTTGCGACAGGGGAAGCCAGATACAATATCGCCAGCTTGCTGAGCACTGTCCATTGCCTTCTTTTCCCATACCAATAAACCAATGGGTTTTGATCCATGAAGACCTCTGTTGTGTCATCCAGATAGGCCTGGACCGTACGCTCAATGCTCAGGGGAGCTCCGATTTGCTTGGCCTCTTTTGCCTGTGCATCAGCACTAGACTTACCATACCCATGCCGTAGAAACCAATCAGTTGCCGTTTGTACTGTGTCTGATGATCCTGTTCTTGCTGTTGTAGATGTTAGTGGTGTTGTTGGTGACTGCTGGGTGGCAAACGCACTGCCCACAGGCTCTGAAGTAGAACTTGACTCTGGATGACCTGTAGTTCTGGCCTGGGGTGGCGGGCCTCTAATTACCAGCCGTTCGTTTTCGAAATCAGTGGCTTCCTCAGCTATCAAAGTTTTGTACTTGGCAACATCCACTTCTGAAAAAGGAATTACTGCCTTACTGTTCAGAAATACTTTGTACCGTGGATCCAAAATTGTGGCAGTAATGTAATGTTGATGTGACACAATGTTATTTTGAACCCTTGTATTTTCAGATAAGCGAACGGCTGAGGAGTCCGCCAAATAATATGCGTCTTGTTTGTCATCCACACCTGCGTACATTTCAGACACCTCCTAGCATGTGCAACAATGGGATAGCTTGGCCCATAGTACAGTCCTCCCTGCTGACTTCACGTGTGTAGACCTCAAAAGGAAATAGCATCTCTGTCAGGCATTTAACGAGGTCCCATTGGCCCATCTCAACGGTCATGCCTCTCACAGTAGGATCCCCTAATCTTTGCATGACATAAGCATTGAGTGGTATGTACTGCTCAAACAGGCAATCAAGCATGTAATGAGTTGAGTTCCAACGTGTTGGCACCTCCTGGATGAGTGCTTTGACTGGCATTTTATGCTCACGTTGAATGACCCTCAGCTGCTTCCGGGCTTTAAAAGAATTGCAGAAATGTGTGCATATTCTTCTGCAGGTAGCCAGTAAGTTGCTGACTTTGTATTCATTTTTCAGAAAGTCTTGAACAACAATGTTAATGCAGTGTGCCAAACACGGGACCCTAAAATAGCCACCATCTTTCATGGCCCTAACAACATTACTGCCATTGTCCATGGCAACAAAACCAATGTTAAGCCCTCCTGGGCGCAGCCACTCAAAGACCTTGCTGTTAAACTCATCCAAAATGTTTGCAGCAGTATGAGATTTCTCCATGGCAAACATGGCTACAGTTGCATGTTTGCAAGTGGCATGAAAAATCTCAGCAGCGTCAACACCAGTAGATATCTTTTCTCTAACCACCACAAAAGAGATCCAGTGTGCAGTGATGCACATGTAATCAATGGCTTGGCAACTGGTCTACATGTCTGTTGTCAGGTAGATACTCTGAACAGCACTCTGCTTCAAGGCTTTTCCAAGCAATTCCAGCACATCTTGATGTAGTGCTGGAACAGCAACTCTGGTGAAATAGTAGCGGCTGGGAACCTGCTATTTTGGGCAGATGGCTGTCCCAAATTCCAGAAAACCCACCCCTTCAACAAAAGAAAAAGGGAGAAGTTACATTGCTAACATTTTAGCCAGCTTTGCATTGTACAAACGTGCTATTGGGTGGTTACGTTCGTACTGCCCCTCCGCCCTAAAGATGCTGATAATGGTAGGCTGCATGGTTTCCCTTTCTGTTAGGCTCAACTACGCACTTTTTTCATTGCGATACTCCTTGCTGTCTCAGGCTGACTCTTACTCTTGTGCCACTGAGATGTTGCTGAGGATGTGGGCAATACCACTGCACTGTTGGGGACAGGGCTACTTTGTGTACCACTACCAGAGAGAATGTCTCCCTCTCCCCTTCCTCTTCCACCGTGATCGGATCTTCTACTCGTTTATCCCCACCAACAGCAATGGTTGCAGTTTTTATGTGGCGAAGGTGGTCCTTCCAGTCGATCAAGTGGTGTTTTTTCAGATGGGTTATTTGGCCTCCGGTACCATAGTTTGTACCAAGCTTACCCCGACTAACAGAGGTATTACGAGTGGAGCATATAGCAATGTTCTCCTCCTTTTCGCTAACCGTAAAGAAGTCCCAAACTGGGGAGCTTTACTTTTGTCTCTTGCTGGAGGTGCCACTTCAAATGCCGGATGAACTGGAGGGTGTGCGTTAAATTTGACTTTGTGCAGTACCACTTCCTACTTCTACTGAGGTGGTGGTTGTGCTGGATGTAGGTCGCTGCCGGGCATTTGCTAATGCAAATATGGAAGCTGTAGGTGGTGTTGGTGTTACCTGTGTTGGTGTTATCCATGCCACATCTCTCACAGCAATTTGGGATGTGGTAATGTCGGTCTCCACTGGGGTGGGAGCAATGTCCATGATGACTGGCTCATCATCATCCTGCTGTTCTACATCGATCTCCATAAGTGTAAGGCTTTCTGAAACCTTCCTTTTCCCTTGCCTGGTCTTGGGATGTGTCTCCCTCTCAAATTCAGTTTGGGGCTCCCAAGTGGCATCTAGATCATCAGAAGGGGTGCTTGGTGAAGAACTCGATGGACTAACCCTCCTTTTCCTTGCTGGGGATGTGGAAGACAATGGATCTTCTGAATGAGTGGCTTCTTCTTCTTCTTCCTCTGAATGAGGCTCGATTTCCTGAACTGCCCCTACTTCGGGAGGAACAACTACTATTGCGGGCGGTGGTTGCGGCTGCTGTTGACCACTTATCTGCTGTGTTTCCTTCTGCGTTGATTGGGTACTACTTTGAGATAGCGATATGTTTATCTCAGGCTCAGCATCACTGGTTTCCACCATTAGGCTGGCTACCTCTTCCACACTCATGTGCTTGGGCCTGGGTTGGTGGGTTGGGTCCACTGATGCGGAGGTGCTGCCCTCAGCTTTTCCCCCCAGAAACCGCTGCTGCTGACGTAATGTTTTGTTTCCCAAAAAAGTTTTTGGGCGTCACACCGAACTTAAGTGTCACTTCCTTCTTCTATTCCTTCTTCTCAATAGCAACTTTCTTGGTACTGGAGGACCTGGTACCTGCTTTCTTTGGGGTCATCTTCTTTAGATGTCAGCAGCACTCAGTATCACAAGTTGCAGAGATGTCTGGTCAGGTCACACGTCACATTGTGTACAGCAGCAGGATGTCTGTCTGGCAGTACAACAGGCGATAATGACACACCTCCTCCTCAGTCTTTTGTGCACCTAAAAGCAAAAAAGCCATAAGAACATCAGTCAAACGTGGAATTTGTTGTGCTTAAATTACTAATAGTACAATCAAACATATATAATATATAACTTAGTGTGTGGTGGTCACAATTATTACATTTTAGTGACTCAGTGAACAACAACAGTGTAGCCATTTATGAGACTTTGACAACAAGGGCATTCCTGGTGTACTGTGTACACTCAGGAAGAATAAGAATAGCAAAGAACAAAAACAAAAATACAAATGTAGTGGAGCCTGTTTGGCCTTAATTTGTGCATCACGTGGGATGGATGTAGCATCAGGCAGCTGCAGCTGGCAATGGGGATGGAAGCAGTAAGCCAAGAGGAACAAGGGAAAGACAAGCAGGCATATGTGGCAAAAACAGCACACTACTAACTACCACCACAAAATGGCCCCCAGCCACATGGTCACTCACAGGCACAAGGCACGGAAAACAATGAACTCAAGCAGGGCTATATGGCCTGATCAATAACACAGCTTTAATGCAAAAACGAAAATCCACATGGCTAAAAAGGTTGGAAAGTTATACAACAACCACAACAACAACACATACACATGCAACAAAGGCATTTATTTAACACACCCAAAAAGTGAAATACACTCCAAAAACCACATTTTGCAATTCAATCCAATGCCATCCATGCCCTAAATAATGTTTAAATTCAACAGACACCACAGAAACAGTTGTTTCATGCACCCATGATTATTGATGAGTACCTCTGGGCCTCCTGGCAGACTAGGCCACAAGCTCGGAGGCTTATGGCAAAAGCAAAGTGGCTGGTCCCACAAAATGACCGCCACCACATGCCCAGGCCACCCACAACAACAAGAAAAGGAAGACAAGACAAACAATGCAGGCCTATGGCAAAAGCACAATGCCTGGCTTCACAAAATGGCCGCCACCCACATGGCCAGGCCACCCACAATAACAAGAAAGGGAAGACAAAGGACAGGACCAGGAAGTTGGAGACTCTGGGGAACTTCCTTCCTCTTTAAAAAAATTGTAAAAAAAGAAAAATGACTCCTTGCTCAAAAAACTACAGCCAAATGACACCCTGAAAAGTTTTTTGAGCAAACTGAACAAAATCATCATTTTCGAGAAGGTTTTATGCTGCTCAAGAGATATTCTTCGCCAGATTGCAAATTCTGCATGTTCGGCATCGCGATCTTCAAAAAAAGTCATTATTGTGCGTGCGAAAACTCATATTGAGTGCGCGAAGAAGAAAAAAGTGTGAGTCCGCGTTGTCGCGCAGTGCGGAGTTGCCAAAACTCCGCGAACTGAACGCCCAGGGTTACCTACTGGCTGAAAAGGCCTATTTATTTAACACACACCAAAAAAATGAAATACCACCACAAAAACCACATTTTGCAATTCAATCCAATGCCATCCATGGCCTAAATGATGTTTGCCGCTCGAGGGACTGGACTTTGCTTCTCGACGCCTGGGCTTCTGTGTGTGACCTGATCCGACGCCATAAAAGCATCTCACGCTGTGCATGATATTGGAGAAAGGGTGCTACAGACTATCGGTCTGTTCCGGGACTACTGCGCACTCGGGACTGCGAGGACCAGGGTGCTGTGTGCATCGTTGAACAGCTGCACCTGGTCCTCTTCCCGACTCCTCCCCCAACACCTTCATTGCGCCTCGCGGCCCCCGCTTCGCGGGAGCCACTCGAGGGACTGGACTTTGCTTCTCGACGCCTGGGCTTCTGTGTGTGACCTGATCCGACGCCATAAAAGCATCTCACGCTGTGCATGATATTGGAGAAAGGGTGCTACAGACTATCGGTCTGTTCCGGGACTACTGCGCACTCGGGACTGCGAGGACCAGGGTGCTGTGTGCATCGTTGAACAGCTGCACCTGGTCCTCTTCCCGACTCCTCCCCCAACACCTTCATTGCGCCTCGCGGCCCCCGCTTCGCGGGAGCCGCTCGAGGGACTGGACTTTGCTTCTCGACGCCTGGGCTTCTGTGTGTGACCTGATCCGACGCCATAAAAGCATCTCACGCTGTGCATGATATTGGAGAAAGGGTGCTACAGACTATCGGTCTGTTCCGGGACTACTGCGCACTCGGGACTGCGAGGACCAGGGTGCTGTGTGCATCGTTGAACAGCTGCACCTGGTCCTCTTCCTGACTCCTCCCCTACTCCCGTCCCCCTCCCTCCTTATCAACACTGCTGCGCCCAGACGCGCTAGCAGGACGCGCGCGGGTCTAAGTCCGGGGCGAAGACCGGGCAAGGAGCGGGCCGTTTGAGGCCGTTCGAGCAAGGGCGAGTTAGGGCCTGGGCCCCCTTGGGTTGCCTGCAGTCTTCCTCACATCTGGAGTCGTGTGTGAGACCATGACAACTAGAGAAACAAGGAGCAAGAGTGCTTTGGCGACCGGGAGGACAGTAGGTACATTGGATACGTACTTTGCCAAAGCTGGGTCCCTTCTTGTTGATGAGATCTCAATTCTTGAAAGACGCATTTCCCAAGAAATTGATTGGGTGAGGAGATCGTCTCTGGGTCCTCTTGCCCACGCTACTACTCCTGTAAAGTCACCAAATTGTACATCATTAGCTGCAGGGGGGGTAAACGGTATGCTTGTTACATCAGCTCTACCTGACACTAACTGCTCTGTTACCTCCTCTATTGATTGTGATAACTCAGGCAATGCAGAGCTTAGTATATTACCTCTTTCACCCTGCAAGGTCCCCACACCTCAGATCACTGTTGAAGGAGCTGTCTCCAATACGAATTTAAGCACTAATAGGGAGTTGATGCAGCTACTTCAGTGGGAGAAGGAGGGAGCTATTTTGAAAAAGCAAAAAAGGGCCTATACGATAGGGGGAAAAAAACTTAAAGTTTCTAAACCCAACTTACGTAGAACCGGAGCCTTGCATCACCAAACTCCGGTTAAAATTCTCCCTAGCCAACACAGTTCGGCAGGGGTGGAGGATCCTACTTTTTCAGGCCTCCGCACCCTACTGAGGGAACTGCTTACTCCCCTGGAAGACCGCCTGGCTAATATGGAAATTTGTCTAATGGATCTACGCAAGGAGCTATTGGGTCTAGCCTCTGGCCAAAGAGCAGGCATGCACAGAGTAGTTGGGAATTCTGTTGGGTCTTCCAACTTAGTCACAAACCCTGTTACCCCGTCTCCCCCACCCTCTATAGCTACTCAATTAGAAAATATTATTCCAGCCCCCTTGCTAAAATCCGTTCCTGTTATATCTTGTAGCCAACAACCACCGATAGCAACCACTAGTAGGTTGAATCCAACCGGCCTGGCTCCTACAACTGGCCAGGAGAAATCAATAAATGATGTAACTAACTCTTCAACCAGGCAAGCTAGCCCCCAAAATTGGCGCCAAGTGATAAATCTGCCCCCTGAGGCGGCAGCATATTCTGTCGTCTTGAAGGGAGTCCCCATGCTCCGTGGAAATGTGGTGGAATCCTATGACTCTCTACACAATAAGGTCATCAGTTGGTTAAATATTCACAGGCCATTACCATCTAGTTTTAATGGAGAAATCCTTATGGTAAGAAGGGTTCCATGGGTCGGTTACACCGACAAGAAAAGCGCTGGGGATTGCATAATTGTAAACTTTAGGAACCCTAACATTGTCCCATACATCTGCAACTGGTCTGGGAATATAGGAATTACATCTATTGAAGCGGTCCATCTGTCATATTTTTACCCTAACACTAGTAATCCAACAATGAATAATGATGACGGTTGGACTCGGGTTGGATTTGCTGTCGATGGATCCAGATTCAGATCCACTTGTAATGTTCTTACCAACTATGGCAACTATATACACCCTAATAGATATAGTTGTCTTGACCAGGTAGATTGACTCTATCAGGGACAGGGGTCCGCGAGTGGCAAAACTGTTAGTGTTATTCAAGAACCTCGTGCCTCGCGAAGGGAGAATTTGACACCTACTAACTCCCATGGTCAAGTAACTAGTCCACCCAAGAGTGTACTAGGCCTTATTAATAACAACATAATATCGATAGCCCCACCCGCTTCCAAAGCTGGCCCTACTATTCCATCGAGCTTGGAAATACCATTGCATGTGCCACTGGCTCCAATGATGGATGTTGTACCGGAGAAAACTGGTGGTCACGGACTAGAATTGCTCGATGATGTTCTAAAGGTTCTTTCTTGGAATGTTGCAGGCATTGCCAATAAATTAGATACGAGCGACTGGGACTCCTTAATAGGTAATAGTGATATTTGCCTCTTCCAAGAGACTTGGGCGAGGGAACCACTGTGTAGAGTGGGTTATGCAGTGTTTGAGATAAATGCGATCTGGTCTGGCAGAGGGAGGCCATCTGGAGGATTGGCGATTTGGGTAGCTAGTCACATTGGGTGCAACGCAGAGAGTCTACCGACTCTCTCGCAGGACATACAGTGTGTCTTACTTAAGTGGCCTAATGCTTTAAATTTAGCAATCATCAATGTGTATTCTCGCCCTACCAGTGTGGCCATGGAATCCCCCACACTAGACGATCTCACGTGCTTTTTGAGTCGTCTCCCTAATGACTATAAGGTAGTGTTGGGTGGTGATTTTAATTGCCACTTTGAGCCCCTGGAAGGTCTAAAGGAAGGTGCTCTTACGGCGGAAGATAACTTTTGGGGTGTTCCCCCATGCCAATCTCCTCAGGTTAAATCTTGGTCCCCTCTAGCTGTCCAAATCATGTCCCTAACAATACATTTTTCTTTAAGGGCATGTAATGGTCGTACTACTTCCGATACTGCCTCTGCATGCACTTTTAACAGGAAGAATCACAAATCCAGGTTAGACTATATTCTTGTAGATATTGGTCCTTGGGCCAAGATCTTGGACTTTAGAGTAATAGTAAGAACCGACAGTGACCATAACGCACTTATAATGGTCATGGTGCACCCTATGGGTGCTGCTCATTCACTTTCTGCTGAGTCCAGTTATGATCCTGGGAACCTGGTTCTCAGCTCTAATAGACGTAGGGTTAAATGGGGGAAATTGGCGAGCTCAGAAGAGTCTATAAGTAAAATTTATCAGCTAGCACTCCCCAAGCTAAAAGAATTGGACATACTAATTATGCAGCCAAGAAACTTGGAACTCAATGAGAAGCTAGCCTTAATCCATGAAGACCTAGTGGCTGTCTTGGGTGAGGTTTTTTATCCAGTGGTACCCCTGAGGAAAAAAAAAACTCGAACCCCAACCTGGTACAATTCATCCTGCAAAAAGATCAAGTCTGACCTAATAAACTCTGTTAAATCAGGTTCGGATAAGAGCATAGTTGTTGAGCTCAGACGGAATGACAGGAAAGCCATGGCATTGGCGCATTCAGAATGGGACTGGAACAGATGGCAGGACCTCACATCAGCACTTGAAGCGAAGGACCTGAGAAAATTCTGTTCCCTGGTAAACACCGGTTCAGCAGAACCTAAATCTGCAATGGAGCCAAACATTGCAGCATCTGTATGGGAGGCCCATTATGGCCAAGTCTATCAAGAACCACTTCAATATGCTAATGATGGGGATGTGGTTTCCACCGTTGTCTATGACCCAGTATCCGAACTGGAATTCACTCTTGTTGAGGTGGTCAGTGTAATTGAGGGTTTGGCAAGGGGGAAGGCCCCTGGTCTCGACAGGTTGCCTGGCGATCTCTTTCGTCTTCATCCAGAGATATGGGGCCCTTATTTTCTTATTCTCTTTAACGCCATTCTGGGTGGGATGGCGATTCCCTGTACTTGGCTGGGGGCTGAGATAGTGCCTATCTTCAAAAAGGGCTCCCCTCTTCTCCCAGCCAACTACAGGCCGATAAGTCTCGTAGATGTCCCCCAAAAAATGTATTCTCGCCTCCTCCTGAACCACCTCACTGAGTGGATGGAGGAAAATGAAATCCTTAGTCCCCTTCAAGCCGGCTTCAGGAAGAACACGTCCACCATGGACCAGATTTTCCGTCTCGTTCTCCTCTATTGGAAAACCGTGAGTATCGAGAGGGGAAGGCTGTACATGGTGTTCGTGGACCTGAGGTCAGCTTTTGACCTGGTTCCCAGGAAGAAATTATGGGAGACTTTAAAGGAGATGGGCGTTCCGATCCATCTACTAAATGCCATTATTAGGCTCCATGAGAATAATTTTGCACAGGTCAGGTATGGGAGGATGGGAGCACTGACATCAAAATTCCCGGTCCTTAGAGGGGTCAGACAGGGTTGTGTCCTTGCGCCAACCCTGCTTTGCCTCTATGTTAATAATGTCATAGCACATCTCGACATTATTAACGATAATGATGCCCCATCTTTGCCAAGCAGGAGGGTACCTGCTATTATGTTTGCGGATGATACCCTCCTGCTGTCCAAATCCCCGATGGGGATCCAACGGATTCTAGATGGATTTGGTCTTTTCTGTAGGCAATATGGTCTAGAAATAAACACAGGGAAGACCAAGTTCATGATATTTAATCCATCACCTAAAACCAGACCTAATCCATCTCTGAGTTCAGAAAGATTGGAGAGGGTGAAAACCTTCCAGTATTTGGGGGTAACTCTTCATGAGAACCTATCATGGGAACCCCAGGTTGCAAGAAGCCGGTTAAAGCTGTCTCAACTGTCGGGGGGAATCTTGAAGGTGGCAAATTCCTCTACTTACAAACCTATTAGTCCGGCAGTTGAGATGTACAAAACCCAAGCAAAAGCAGCTGCATCTTATGGAGGAGAATTCTGGGGGTATAAAGCGGGTGTAGGAATTGTCAATGTAGAAAATAATTTCTTAAGGCGCCTCTTGGCCCTTCCTCGTGGCACCCCTTCTCCCCCTAAGATTAGATATGGACCTACCCTCCATAAGAGATGACTTGGAACTAATGCCACTAAGATTCTGGCACAGGCTTTGGTCTACCGCCGAGCTTATACATTATAGGCAAGAGCTCGCTCATGTTATGAATTTGAACCTCTGCGGGAAAATCCCGTGGCTGGCCTCCATAAAGAAAGAACTTTACCGGCTGGGACTCCCTGAACTATGGGAGTTCCCTGAACAAGGCTGCCATAGGGTCTCACGCAAACGCCTTGTGGGTATATATAGGGAGAAATGTTTTGCTTCCCTGGTCTCTGCACCCAACAAAGGTATTCTGACTGATCGATTTTTGGAATTCAAGGATTCATATCAGTTTGAAGGGTTTAGGGACATTATTTTCCCTATTTTAGCTAGAAAATTGTTCATTCAATGGAGGCTAGGGACTCTGCCTATTAAAACCTTTACCTATAATTGGTCAAAAAGGGATGATAAAATCTGCCCAGGTTGTTGCATCCATGATGAGGAAGAAATTCATATTTTGTTTTTTTGCTCAGCCTATAATAGACCAAGGAAATACTGGCTGGTTCCACTATGTAGAAATCTGGGCACCAGGAGTCATTTGTACTCGTTCAGAATTTTGAAAATAAGTACTGCTCCCCACATAGTCTTTGCAGTTGCTAAATTTTTAACGGCTATGTGGCAGATAAGGTCCAAATTACTTAAAGTCTGACTACTGTGGTAATGAATTCTAAATTATTCCTTGCAATTTGATATCTTTTGTATACTGATTTTATGGATTTTATCAATGTTTTTTTTTATCACAAGTGTTTGTTTTATCTTGTAACTGTATATTTGCATCTTTTATGGCCTAATTGGCCGAAATAAAGAAACTATTGAATTGAATTAAATGATGTTTACATTCAACAGATAACACAGAGACAGTTATTTCATGCACCCATGATGACTACCTCTGGGCCTACTGGCAGACTAGGCCACAAGCTTGGAAGCCTATGGCAAAAGCACACTGCCTTGCTCCACAAAATGGCCGCCACCCACATGGCCAGGCCACCCACAATAACAAGAAAGTGAAGACAGACAATGCAGGCCTATGGCAAAAGCACACTGCATGGATGGCTCCACAAAATGGCCGCTAGCCACCCACAACAAAAATAAATGGAAGACAGACAATGCAAGCCTATGGCAAAAGCACACTGCCTGCCTTCACAAAATGGCTGCCACCCACATGGCCAGGCCACAACAACAAGAAGCATAAGCCAAGGGAAACAAAGGGAAGACATGCAGGCCTATATGGAAAAAGCAGCACACTGCTAAACTACCACCACAAAATGGCCCTAAGCCACATGGTCACTCACAGTCACAACAGGCCATGGAAAACGATAAACTCAAGCAGGCCTGTATATGGCCAGACAAAGGAGGCCTGCTAAACAACGCAGCTTTAATATAAAAAAGCAAAAACGAAAATCCACAGGGCTAAGAAAGGTTGGAAAGTTACACAACAAGCACACACACACATCCAACAAAGGTACTTATTTATTAACAAACACCCAAAAAGTGAAATACACCCCAAAAACCACATTTAGCAATTCAACCCAATGCCATCCATGCCCTACCTGATGTTTAAGGAGGAGGAACCCTTGTCTACAGACCCCCGGGCCCCCGACCACAGTTCAGCGAATCCATCACTGACCTCATCAGCACGCACACCATCGCATCCACAGACTACATCCTCCTCGGAGACCTGAACTTCCAACTAGAGAACGCCAACGACCACAACTCCATAACACAGATCGACAAACTCGCCAACCTCAGACTCAAACAACTCGTCACGACACCCACCCACTCCACTGGACACACGCTCGACCCCATCTTCTCTGCCAACGACCGTGTCACCTTCAGCCACACCACCGAACTCCACTGGACCGACCACCACTGCATCCATTTCTCCTTCGAGAAACACACCACACACACCAAACCGCAATGCATCCCACACCGCAGCTGGAAAAAAGTCTCCGAAGACCAGCTCAACACCGCACTCAACCGAGCCCCTCCGCCCGAGCCCTCCGAGACCAACGCAACAGCCCACAACTTCAGAGTATGGATAGACGACTGCGCCAACACCTTTGCCCCAATCAGGAAACCCTCCAACAGACACACCAGAGCCATCTGGTTCAATGACGACCTCCAGAACTCCAAGCATACCTGCAGAAAACTCGAGAAGCAATGGCGCAAGGACCAGACAACCACACAGCCCTCATGAATGCCAGACGCAGACACCACCAGCTCATCAGATCCGCCAAAAGAACCTCCTTCAAGGAACGCTTAGACAACAACGCACACAACAGTAAAGAACTCTTCAACATCGTGAAAGAACTCGCCACCCCCAGCTCCAGTGCCAACGACATCCCACCATCACAAGAACTCTGCGACTCCCTGGCTACCTTCTTCCACTGCAAGATCGCAGACATCTACAACAGCTTCGATATCCAGATGCATACGGCTGATGCCGACACCCCAGAATCTACACCCACTGAACGCACTGACCTGCTGCTCTCCTGGAACAACGTCAATGACGAAGAAACCGCCAAAATCATGAACACAATCCACTCCGCCTCACCCTCCGACCCCTGCCCCACCACATCTTCAACAAGGCAAGTACCATCATCGCACCCCAACTACGAAAGGTCATCAACAGCTCCTTCGAGACCTCCACCTTCCCAGAGATCTGGAAACACGCCAAAATCAACGCCCGCCTCAAGAAACCCAAGGTGGACCCAAAGGACCTCAAGAACTTCCGACCCATCTCCCTGCTCCCGTTCCCGGCAAAAGTCATTGAAAAGACCGACAACTGACCCTCTTCCTGGAGGAGAACAACGTTCTGGACTCCTCCCAATCCGGCTTCCACAGCAACCACAGCACCGAGACCACCCTCATCACCGCCACTGACGACATCAGGGCCATACTAGACAGGGGCAAAACCGCGGCCCTCATCCTCCTGGACCTCTCGGCCGCTTTCGACACCGTCTGCCACCACACCCTCCACACACGCCTCCACGACGCAGGGATCCAAGGCAAAACCCTGGACTGGATCACCTCCTTCCTCACCGGCAGAACCCAGAGAGTCCACCTCCCCCTGTACCGGTCCGAAGCCACCATGATCACCTGTGGCGTACCCCAATTATCATCCCTCAGCCCAAACCTCTTTAACATCTACATGGCTCCGCTAGCCAACATCGTCCGACAACACCACCTCAACATCGTCTCGTACGCCGACGACACAAAGCTGATCCTCTCCCTCGCCATCGCCAAATCCAACCTCCAGGTAGGAATGACGGCTGTCGCAGAATGGATGAAGACCAGCCGCCTGAAACTGAACTCGGACAAGACGGAGATCCTCATTCTCAGATCCACCCCCTCTGCATGGGACTTCTCCTGGTGGCCTACCATGCTGGGAGCCCACCCGACTCCTACAAATCACGCTCGCAATCTGGGGTTCATCCTGGACTCAACGCTCACCATGACCCAGCAAGTCAACGCCGCCTCCTCCTCCTCCTGCTTCAACACCCTCCGAACGCTCCGAAAATCTACAGATGGATCCCCACCGAAACCAGGAGAGCGGTCACCCAGGCGCTCGTCAGCAGCAGGCTGGACTACGGCAATGCACTCTATGCAGGAACCACAGTTACACTCCAGAAGAGATTCCAGTGCATACAGAACGCCTCCGCACGCCTCTTCCTTGGACTCTCCCGTCACAGCCACATCACCACCCACCTACGAGACCTGCATTGGCTCCCGGTCAACAAGAGGATCACCTTCAGGCTCCTCACTCACGCGCACAAAGCTCTCCACAACGCCAGATCAGCATACCTCAACAAACGACTGTCCTCTACACCCCGAACCGCCAATTGCGCTCCACCGACCTCGCCCTCGCCACCCTCCCACGCATCCGTGGAACGACCACCGGCGGCAGATCCTTCACCTACCTCGCTGCAAAGAGCTGGAACACCCTCCCCGCCCAGCTACGCAAGACTCAGGACCGGCTGACCTTCAGGAGACGCCTCAAGACATGGCTGTTCGACCCGTAGCTGTCTCCCCTCTCCCCCCCTGCCCTGGTGCCTTGAGACCCTCGCGGGTGAGTAGCACGCTCTACAAATGTATTGATTGATTTAAATTCAACAGACACCACAGAAACATGCACCCATGAGTACCTCTGGGCCTACTGGCTGCAAGTACAATCAAAGAAAACAACTAGGCCCCTACTTAAACTACAGGCCCCCCACAACAATACATTTTAAAAATGAAGAAAATCCCAAAAAAAAGTAGGTACAAACAATGCCGAAATCAAACAAACGAGTACACCAATTTTCCAACTTATTTGTAAAATATCAAATCCAAAAGTCCTCAAGTCCAATCCAATGATATGATGCAGAAAACAGACACAAAAAGTGATCCTTCCAGCTCCAAATCCAAATGAAAGTGAACAGCACATGGACAAAGCACTGGGATGAGCCTGTTGGACAGGAACAGGAAGTGGGAGACTCAGGGGCACTTCCTTCCTCTTGAAAAAAAAAGTAAAAAAAGAAAAAGGACTCCTTGCACAAAAAACTACAGCCAAATCACAATCTGAGGAGTTTTTTTTAGCAAAATGATCATTGTCGAGAAGGTTGTATGATGCTCGAGAGATATTCTTTGCCAGATTGCAATTTCTGCGTGTTCGGGATCGCGATCTTACCAACACTGCCGCCGGAAGTCAGATGACGCGTCCGAATAATGTGTTCGCGTTCGCACACTCTCGCGGGATCGTGCAGACGGATACCAAATCTCGTGGCGCACATGAACAGATAGGAAATCTAGTTGGCAAACGCAGAATACCGGTAAGTCGTTACCGCGCGCGCGAGAACGCATATTGAGTGCGCGAAGAAGAAAAACAACTACGCTACGTTGCAGATTGCGTAGTGTTCGATAACTACGCGTTCTACGTGAACCGCGAAGTTACCGAAACTACTCACACTCCGCGAGCATAGCGTAGTTCACTGCCCAGGGTTATTTAAAATATCCATTTTTTAATTAGTGTTATGTATTTTAGTTTATACTTTAAATGTATGTTTTTTTTTGTAGAAGTACTGTTTATGTTTTTTAATATGTGTCCTACATTTTTAGTAGTTATCAATTTTATTTTAATTAAATGTGTTTTTTAGTTCTGTACTGGGTTATGGGTTTATGGGGGAATAGGGTGGGAAGTAATTTAATTATAATAAATTAATGATTATTTTGTATTTATTAATATTTATTTAATTGAGATTTTATAGTGTTAATTGTGGGAAGCAATAGTAAATTTTATCCTGCCACTATCCAACACTATCCCTACTGTTGCACTCACTGGAGCGGAATAGTAATTTTTACCACTCCGCTATCCAACACTTTCCCTATTGTTGCACTCATTGGAGTGGGAATAGTAATTTTTACCCCTCCACAATCGAACAATTTCTCTACTGTTGCACTGACTGGAGTGAGAATATTAATGTTTACCCCTCTGCTATCCAATACTTTCCCCACTGTTGCATTGATAGGAGTGGGAATAGTAAATGTTATCCCACCACTATCTTACAGTTTTCCTACTGTTGCACTCACTGGAGTGGGAATAGTAATTTTTACCCCTCTGCTATCCAACACTTTCCCTACTGTTGCACTCACTGGAGTGGGAATAGTAATTTTAACCCCTCCGCTATCCAACACTTTCCCCGCTGTTACACTCACTGGAATGGGAATAGTCATTTTTACCCCTCTGGCATCCAACACTTCCCCTACTGTTACATTGACTGGAGAGGGATATTTAAGTTTAAAGATTTTTAAATAGTTTTATGTTTTAATTTCTAATAGAATGTTTTTTATTAGATTTTATGTTAATGGTACATATGTATTTTTGACATCGATATTTTTTTTCTCGATATTTTTGTACTTACCGGTTTGAGTATAGGGAGTCGATATTTTTGCATTCTATATTTTTTCCTCAATATGTTTTACATCTATGTTTTTTACATCGATATTCTGTCAGTGACCATTGAGCCTTGTCGAAAGATGTAAAAGTAGACACTTAGGGGGTCATTACGATTGCGGGTGGACCAAAGTCTGCCAGCCATCTTGTTGGGAATCGGTACCACCCACCACCATGGCAGTCGCATTTTGCACTTTCACATTGTGCATTTCACTGTACTACATGGCAGGCACCACACAGTGCCTGCCACTTGGTGTAGTAAAATGTAGGGGGGTACCACAGGTACTCCCCAGTGTATAAACACCACCCCCAAACACAAGGGGGGCCCGCAATGGGCCCCCAAAACCAATACCTGCCAGCCTTTCAATGGCGTTTTACCCGCCACGTAAAGGCTGGCTGAAGACACCATCCTAATTTGGCGGACGGTGCCTGCTAAGCACAGCTACCATTTTATGGATGCAGATCGCTCCGTCAGGCAATCGGAATGATTACCTGTGGCGGTTCCGTGGCAGACGGTCTTTGCGTCCGCCACGGTCGCAGTCTGGATCCCCCCGCCACCGTAATGTGGCGGGGGGAAAATCACGGTGCGATGGCAGAAGGCCCGCCACCGCACAGCTGGCGGTGTCGGGCCTTCCGCCATCATAATGACCCCCATATTTACTGAGTTCTTTTACACAAGAATCCCCAAACGAAAGGCCTTCTGCTTTTATTACGGGATCCATGGACGTGAGGTTTTCGAGCTTGGGATCCAATAATAACTAAAGACCTTTCCTTCGTTCGTGAGCGATGGCGGAGTTAGCATTGCCTAGGAAACAAAATGCTCTTCAGGCTCAATAGAGGAGTTGTCGAGTCTTGCAGATTTCACCAGGTCAAAAATACGAACCAGAAGATCAACAATATCTAATAACTTGCCTGTCAAGTGTACCAGGCTTTATCTGCCCCTTTGCGGGTGTCCTTACCAAATTTTGAAAAGAACGTGAGCATAGAAGGGCTAATAAAAGGGGTGATGGTAATTTTTGAAGGTAGCAAATGTCTAGGAAATTCTGGCTTCAAGTTAGCTCTAGCTTGCATGTCTGGAGGTAAGTGTAATCTAGAGCCAATGTACTCTCCAACATGTTCAGCAGGGAAGCATCCAGTGGAATTAGGATGGAGAATAAGATCAGGGTGAAACATTGGAACTCCGTCAGTGTCTAGTACTGTTTTGGCGATGAAAGGATAATGAGAAGGAGAGGCCATCTTGAATTTCTTAGGAGGAGGGGCAGAAAAAAGATCTGTGTCCCCAACCTCCTCCTTGTCTTTATGTGAATTCAGATTAACCATGTCATCATCTGTATCAGAAATATGCAATATTACAATAGAAGATGATTAAATATTGATGTGCTTTGACTTTATTTTGCATTTAGTGGCTGTTAAATTATTATTATTCCCCTCCTTAGCAGGAGGCCTGAGAGGAACCACATCCTCTGCCGTGTGTGAGACAACCTCACTAGTCAGTAGCGCCACTTCAGCTTTTACCCTGGCTTTAACATTAGCTGCCGTAGGAAACCCTATTGCCTTGCGCTTTCTGCTTTCCCCCGCAGAATGGGTCAAAATTGTCTTAGACTTCAAATGAATCATAGAATTTTCTAAATTCTTAGTTACTTTGTTAATGGAGGCTGCGATAGCCTGATCCACTGAAGCCTGAATAAAGTAATTTAAATGTCTTGTAATAAAGGAGAACTGTCAATCTTCATAGCTGTAAAAGTGTGAGGGAATGTGTTTAAGAAATATTGGCCACCAAAGGGTCATATTATGAGAGGGAGGAGAAAGAAAAAGCTATTCTCCTCCTATGGGCGTGAATAAGGCTGAGAAATCCTGAGGAGAGCGAGGGGAAAGACAAGTGGGTGGGAACTAAAGCCGCACCCCTGGGAGAGCTGAAAGTCAGTGGTGGAGAACAGACACCGATCACAGATGAAGAGGGAGCCAGAAAAGACAATACTGTAAGAATGAAGGCCCCAAATAGCCCAAGCAAAGCAAGCTGAAGAAAAACGCTTGTCTCAGACTGCAATCAAAATGGCACTGAAGCGCCAGGAATGGAGCACTTGAGGAGAGTGTAGCAACGTGCTGACGTGAGCTGGAACCAAGAATAACAGTATGTAAATTAACAAAAATAGTAATATGCCACAGTTAAACAAACAGCTTTCTGTGTGAAATATAATTAGTGTAATACTTATCTTGACTGCGAGCAGCGAGAAAAGAGGACTGTCCCAATAAGCTAAGTATTACAGCTGGTACTGTACTGCTATTGGTCATTGCCATACTATGTTTCATTATCCCATTGGCTGTCTGTTTCAGGCTTCATGGGATTCTTTATTTTGAGTCCTCATACAACCTCTTGCGAACAGGCAACCACCTCCGATGCTCACCGGGATCCAATCCAAGGCCAGCAGTCTCGAAAAGGTACACAGTGCCCTGACTTCACTTCAGCCATAGAGGTATAATCACAGGACACTACCGATATCCAACACTCCACTTATAGGACCCCTTATACACCAGCTGCGGGAGTCACCCCTTTATGCTATTTTCTTTTTGATGTTATACACATAGGCCACTGATCGCCACCAGTCTGACCAGCTAGGAGGCTCAGGGTGATACCACCTCTTACAAATCTCTCTCCTTGCTCAAAGGATAAAAAAAGCATAGTCTACCGAGTTTCGCGGCAGACAGGCCTGCTCCACAGTATCACCCTGTATTCCAAAAAATATCAAATTTGGCCCTACCTCCATCGCCCACCCAAAAATACTTGCAAACATTTACCCACCAGGGACCAAAAATGAGTCAGAGCCGGACAGGTAGCAAACATATGTAGATCGTCTGCATCCAGACTTCCACATCTTCTACACCTCAGGTCTCTAGTATCGCTAATCTTTGCCAGTTTATTAGGTGAACAATAAATCCTGTGGCGAGTGAACAAGTGTTTTTTCTTGAGCTGGGCAGATTTCACTGTAGAATAGAGTAAGCTAAAAGATACTTGCCAAAATCCTGTAGTTCCTCTTGCAACAAAAGTTCTTCATGTTCTTTTCAGCTTCCTTGGTCAAATGTAAGTACCACTTACCTACTTCCTTCTTCAAAGCCCTAGCATGCTGTATATCCACAATGTCAAGGAGTTCACAGTTTGGCAAGTGTTTCGTCCTAAACCAATTATACATCTGACAATACTTGAATCTGGACATACCCGTTCTTAAAAGCCTTGACCACTCATAGCAGGGCAACAGCTTATCTCCCATGAGTATCTGCCCCAGCTCATAATCCCTGCCTTCTGTAATGTCCTTTAAGGATTCCGGAGACCCCGGAAAGTCCCAGGTTGGCATTCAGTTATTATAGTACAGGATCGCTACTAACACTCTCACATCAGACCATAGTCTGGCTGCTGAACTCAGACACTTCAATCTTACTTTCTAGAAGTATTTGTGGGCCCTAAACCTATAGCGGAACCCTCCATTCATGCCCTCACCTAACATTGCCTTATAGAGAATCCCATGCAAGACTCTTTCGGAGAAGAGAACAACATCCTCCAGTTGTTTAGCTGAAATGCCCATCAATACACTGGATATCCGGAACTGCAGGACCACCTTCCCCTAGCTTCCTTCTCAGATTTTTCCAGGATAACCTTATACCTTTTGAAGCCCGGACAAAGGATGATAATCTCCTCTGTATCTTACTTAAGATATTTCTCCCAAAAGTGAGTGGAATATTGTCAAACAAGAAGGTAAACTTGGGAAAGATCGTCGTCTTCACAAGATCAACCCGCCCATAGATCGTGTGGGGTAAAGGCTGCCACTGGACCAACAACTTGTCCACTTCTTTCCTCACCCTCCCCATATTAATCTTGACAAAACTATCAAGGTCATGCGCTATACTTATCCCTCAATACCTGATAACTTCCTTGACCTTATCACCCTCCCAACCAAGTTCCACATCATTATCTCGATCTTAGCTTAGTTAACTTGGTGTCTGGAAAAATCCCCCAAAAAGGCCAACTCCTGTTCTATGTGTGGTAATGACTGGGTGATATCTGAGGTGTACAACATCAAATCGTCTGCATATAATATAATATAATATATAATATATATATTATAATAATATATAAATTTCTTCCTAGTCACTCCCCTGTACGTAAAAGGAGCTATTTCTACATTTAACCCTAAACTTTGCACCAGTGGTTCTATGTATAATGCAAACAAAAGTGGGGATAGAGGACACCCCTGCCTGGTTCCTCTCCTACTATTAAATGAAGCAGATAGGAAGCCATTTACCAGAACCCTTCCCATAGGAGAGGAATAGATTTTCTGTATCCCCTCACCCATGGCACCTTGGACTTCTAGGTGTCGAAGTAGCAACAGCAAGTACTCCCAGTTAACTTGGTCAAAGGCTTTGGCCAGGTCAAAAGAGAATGGCCAGGGGTAAAGATCGTTTGTGGCAATATCAATCGTGCCAATTAAGCTATGCTTTAATTCCTTCAACTGCCTACCTGGCATGAAACCCTTTGATCTTGATGAATAGCCCTGCCAATTACTTTGCTCAAACATCTAGCAAAAATGTTTGCGAAAACGTTATTGTCACAGTTTAACAAAGATATGGGTCCATATGACTGACACTCTCTTGGGTTCTTGCCTGGTTTTAAAATAAGCGAAACAGTTTCCTCATTCCATGAGATGGAAATGGGAGAGCCCTCCAACAAGATCGAATTAAACAGCGTTGCCCAGAACAGAACTATCTTGTCTGCAAGAAAGATATAAACCTCATTCAGGATCCCGTTTGGGCCAGCTGCCTTCCCTCTTTTCAAACTTTCAATAGCAGCTAATGTCTCAGACCCACTAATCTCTTGATTCAAGAACTCCTGGGTTTCTAAGGGGATAAAAGGCAACCCTCTTGTCTCCAGACATACTTTAATATAATATAACTTGGGCTCACTGGGTTCAGAGTTTTGTAAAAACTCACAAAAAGCTCCTTAAATCCCTGCATCATCCACTACCAACACTTCTGATCATTCCTCTTGTATCCTCGCGATAAAGTTCCTGCCGCTATCTTTTTTGGTCATCGATGCAAGCAGCTTCTCGCAGCACTCTCCACATAAAAAATTCCTCAATCTACTGGCCTCCCACCACTCCCTCTTTGCTCTCTCAACCTCCGCCTTAAACTCTGCCTGGTGCTGGAATAACTCTTGTTCTATTCTTTCCCTATTACTTACATCCAAACCAGCAGATTTCAACTTCTCTTCAAACCTGAGTGTTCTTCCTCCTATTCCTGCAACCTACTCCTCTCTTCTCTATTCCTGGACACCACCAGACTTTTTAGCATCCCCTCAGATAAGCATTGTATGCATCCCAAACCACCTTTAATCTTACCTTGTTGAAGCCCAAAAACGTGTCTGTTCTCACCAAAAACGCCAACACAGAGTCTGTATGGAACAAAACCTTCCTATCAAGTGTCCATCTCATGGCCTTCTCTTTACCCACCAGAGCAACATGCATAATTATGGAGGTGTGATCTGCGAGATGAATGGGGAGGTGATCCATTTTCCATAAGTTATCCATACTAGCCCTTTCTACTAAGATCTAGCCTTGAGTAATGGCCATACTTCTTACTCAAAAAGGTATAATCCCTACGCTTCCCCTCCCTTCTTCTTCATGCATTACAGAGGTTCAAATCGTCCATCATAGAGAAGTGCAAGGCAAGTGTTGTAGGAGAGTGTATCTGGGAATGCCCTGATGCCCTAGCCAACACATTGTCCAAGACAATATTAAAATCTCCCCCTAAAAATAATTGGGAGTGAAAATCCAGAAGAGCAGTGAACAGTTGCCGCAGGGGTAATTTCTGATCTATATTAGGGCCATGGTAACTAGCTATTGTACACGATCCTTCTGAATCCTAATCTCAATGATAGTCCATTGTCCTCCTTCATCCACTCTACTTCCCAACACCTCAATCCCCACCTTCGCCCTTATAACAACTGCCACCCCCTTTGTGCAATATGTCTGGTCTGTTGTCATCACCTGACTGACCCAAATCTGCTTAAATACCAGTTACCTACACTCTGATCTCAATAATGGAATCTGTTGCAAAACCATAGTGACACAATCTTCGAAATAACTCAAGATCTGATGTTGCTTCCTCCTAATTCTAAGGCCAGTCACATTCCAACCCAGCAACTGCAGTGCTGGTCCCTGTCATCCCCCTTTTCCTTCACCTATCCCCATCCTGACCAGTTAAACTGGAAGTAAATATTTACCATTCCACACCCATCATGACTTTTAAAAAGAGGACTTAAATGTTTTCGATTTTTTCCCCTTTGCTCCCCACCCAGTGCAACACCCCCCAAACTACCCATGAGAACCCTCCCTTCTAAAGTCTTAGGCATACATAATGCCTGTTTGAGTCGGTGATGCGGAGAGTACAAGCTAAGTGGTTTTCTTTATTTTTCTATTTTGTTTCCCTATTCCATCATCTGTCAACTTACTCCCAACCTGCCCTCTCCGTCCTGCCCTACTACCCTTACCTGCGCCGGCCGCGCCTGCTTGATAGGTGAAGGAGATAATCCAAATCGGTCAAATTGGACTGTTGTCTCTATTGAAACTACACCATAGTATATCTTTGATTTCTGGTATTCCTCATTTCTACCCAATGGCTCAAAACCTCCAGGATTATCTAGTCTACGATAGGAAGAGGGTTGAAAGTTTTCTTTTGGGATGTTGAGACACTTCTCAAATTTTTATGTAGTTTGCAGATTCATAGTAATTGTACCTTCCAAAAGAGTTCACACGTTAGAATCACATAATGAAGATTGGTTTTCTGAGGCTCCCAGAAGGTTACTGACATAGTTAATGGAGCACTAGGACCAATATTATATTGTTATAGCCCTCCACTGAGGTCTATACTGGTTGATAAAGACCCTGAACAGAATTAATAATGTGTAACGAGGTAAAGAGACTTTAACAGCTAGTATAGCCTATAAGGCTATTAGAATATTCCACTAGCTGAGGATAGGTTGTTCTAAATTAAACAAACATTGACAAAGCCAATAGGCCTCACGTATGCAAGAGCTATTGACTTTGCCAATGTGTTTTAGCCATGTTGTACACCAACATAGCTAAAACTTGGCTAAATGTTAGTGGTGTAGAGGAGTGTGGCATGGAGTGTCGTAGAGTGGAATGACGAAGAGTGGAGAACAGTGGAGTAGAGTAGAGTGGCAGAGAGTGTTGTGTATGGGAGTAGCATAGAGTGGAATTGTGTAGAGTAGTGTACATGGGGGGGGGCACAGAGTGGAGTGCCGTGGTATAGAGTGCAGTGGTGTAGAGTTCAGTGGCTTGCAATGCAGCGCCATGGAGTGCATTGGTGTTGAGTGGTGCAGAGTAGAGTGCAGTGGAATGGAGTGGTGTAGAGTAGAGTGGACTGGTGTAGAGGTTTGCAGAGTATAGTTGCGTAGAGTGCAGAGGCATACAATTCAGTGGTGTACAATGCACCATCGTACAATGCAGTGGTGTGCAATGCAGCAGGGTGCAATGCAGCAGCAAGCAATGCAGCAGCGTGGAGTGCCATGGAGTGGAGTGGCGTAGAGTGGAGTGGTGCTGGGTAGAATGCAGTGGCATACAGTAGAGTGGTGCAGATTGCGATGGCCTAGAGAAAAGTGGTGTAGTGTGTAGTGGTGCAGAGTAGATTCGAGTGGCATACCGTGGACTGGCGTAGAGTGCAGGGGCATAGAGTTGATTGTTACAGTGTAAAGTGCACTGGCGTAGAGTGTATTGGCATAAAGTGCAGTGTTGCAGAAGTGGCGCAGCGTGGAGTTGCGCAGAGTAGATTGGAGTTGGCTATAATGGAGTGGTGTAGAGTCCAATCGCAAATATTGCAGAGTAGAGTATTGTAGATTAGAGTGGCATAGAGAGCAGGTACGTAGAGTACAGTGGTGCAGAGTAGAGTGCACTGACGTAGAGTGCAGTTATGAAGAGTGCATTGGCAAAGAGTGCAGTGGCATTGAGTGGAGTGCAGTGGCATAGAGTGGAGTGCAGTGGCGTAGAGTAGATTGGTGCAGGGTAGATTGCAATGGCATATAGTAGAGTGCCATTGCGTGTAAGAGAGTCGAGTAAAGTGGTGTAGAGTGCAGTGGTGCAGAGTAGTTTTGAATGGCATACAGTGGATTGGTGTAGAGTTCAGGGGTATAGAGTTGAGTGTTACATGTATAGTGCATTGGTGCAGAGTGTATTGGCATAGAGTGCAGTGTTGCAGAATTGGCATAGGGTGAAGTTGTGCAGAGCAGATCGGAGTGGCCCAGTCTGGAGTGGTGTAGAGTGCAATGGCAAATATTGCAGTGGTGTAAAATAGAGTGGCATAGAGTACATTGACATAGAGTGGAGTAGTACAGAGTGGAGTGGCATAGAATGCAGTGAAATAGAATGGAGTGTTGCAGAGTGGAGTAGAGTGCAGTGCACAGAGTGTAGTGGTGTGGAGTGGTGCTGAGTAGAGTATTCATGGTGTGGTAGCACACTGCTATTACAGACAACACATTTTAAATTGAAACAACCATTACATTTGCACAGACTTACAGTTTTATTAATAAAACCATACAGTGCACAAATGATGAAGTGTGGAAATGGCATCACCTAATGTAATGATTTGTTTTGATCATATTAAAGTATTTATTTCCAACACACTTCCAAATTAACATAAAATGAGCTTCATTCGTGTTCCTAATGTTGATATATTCAGAAATATTTGCACAGTTCATTTAATTGTTCTTGTGTGATAGAACAAAAACAAACTTTGCTACCCCCAGTATCCAGCAACACTGTTACATAAATCCACCCACTTTGAAGTCAGAGAAAGAAAAGTAAAATCATGCTCTCTCAGAAGACAGAGCCTGACATTTGACCTAAGTCTTTGAATGCACAGCAAATGTGATAAAACAAGAACAAGATTTACAGGCCTGTTTACAGAAAGGAGCACTGCTGGAAGAATACAAGAAGAGTTGGTGAGAAAAGGCTTTGCTCCCTGGAAGGGACAAACCCACCCTAGACAGCCTAAAACAAATAAATTAAGAAAATAGAAAGCCAGGAAATGTGAGTTACAACCCACAAAGCTTATGGTAAGCAGCAGGTGGAATGCATTCACAAGAAAGTGTTCTGAATGCGCTGTTTGGTAGGCTTCGACCTAAAAAGGAGAAAAACAAAGACAA
This sequence comes from Triturus cristatus, assembly GCF_964204655.1. NCBI lineage: Eukaryota > Metazoa > Chordata > Amphibia > Caudata > Salamandridae > Triturus > Triturus cristatus. Next base: position 1,590,447,274 of record NC_140590.1, read on the forward strand.
ACATTGCCATATTGTAGGACTAGGCCTAAACCAGCTATTATTAGCCCAGAGACACTTCATTGTTTTCAATGCAACTCACAATATTAGAATGTTCTACTGAATGTTAAACTATGTTGTTGAATGGAGAAATCTCTGTCATTGTCTCCACCATTGGTTGCACTTCTGGTGCACTTCTCTTTCATCTCAGAGCTGGTAGCAGGTAGAGACCAAAAGGTTGGCAGAGGCATAACGATCAGTGGTGCACCAGGTGCAGTGGCACTGGGACCAAGAGGCGTAGCCGGCCTTTTACTCTTTAATTAAACCAGTTTATTAATACCCAACCAATGGTAATGAGGTCTAGCTCCCTTAGTAGCAACAGGATGCATGGAAGCTTTCCTCCACCACTGGAGGTTAGGGTGAATCCCTACCGCAATGGAGGTCCCAAACTCCATTCCGTTCTTAGATCCTCGCTTCATTTCTGCAGCAAGCAGCAATGTTTCTTGGTACGGTTCCATGGTAATAGAACTCTAAACTGTAGGCCACAGTCACTTTTGACAATAACCCTTTTGGTGGGAATTGTTACCCCTTCAACCTTGTTCAGAGTTGCAGCAGGGAACATTAAAAAACATAGGACGTGAATATGAGTTTGGTGGTCTTAGAGCGGGCAGCCATGCCAGTGCCCCGCTCCCAGACCGCCAAACCCGTAGTCTGGCCACCCTCCGTATTCCGATTGGAATACAGGTCGGGCAGTCCTTCGGCGGCTGGCCCTCAGCAGTGTCTTTCAAAGGCTCGTATGTGTGCCTAAAAAAGGCAGAGCTGTATGACCGCCACAGCGTGTTTCCGCATGGCATTGACTGTTAAGTCCATGTTGTGCAGGAACTGGGGGTGCATGCATACAGGGGGGCACAACATGTGCCCCCCTGCATGCATCCCCTGGCCCTGAGACAACAGGGGGCCCTGTACAGTCCCCTTAGTTTCCTCACCACCTCACTTTTCATGGTAGGGCCACCCGCATGACAACCGAAGCAGTGAGGACACTCATAATATGTTTGGCGGTGCTGCAGCGGCACCACCAGCATATTGCGGGCCTCAGACCGCTGCAAGTCCAACAGGGATCACGAATCCCTGGCGGCAGCAGTGGTTCTATGGCGGTCCAACCGCCCAACTCTTAATATGGCAGTCGGACCGCCAGTGAAGCGGTAGCTGCACCGCCACGAAGAGTTTGGGCCCATGGTGTTTAACTTCAATGCTCCCCTCACTTTAGCCATGCCGCTATGATTCCCCTTTCTCACTTTGAACCCACATGCATCTATGTGCCTCCATCTTGAGATCGTGAGGATCTTTTATTTTCAGTGCACTGCCAGCAGTGGCTGGTGCCAAAGTCCGGCTGCACGTATAAACAACCATGCACTCATGTGTTTATCGTCAGTCCTCTCATCTACTTCCATCCACTCATACTCATGCAGCCATCTCCACCCCAACCCTTATATATGTCCAATCACCTTCAATCAATCATTAATACACACACCACATCCAAGCATTCGCCCATTCAACAATCACGTAACCACACCCATCCACGTATCCAGCCAACCGCCACTGCAAGGACCTACAGCCATTCAGAACTCTATTCATCGATGTGTTCACCCAGACAGCCATCAGTCATCCATGCATCCACCCAACACCCACCTGCATGTGCCAATGTGGGCCACGTGACGGCATGTGTTTTGTCTGACTGCATATGTCTGTGTCTGGTTGCATATATTCCAGTTGGCCCTGTTCGTGTGTGTATTGGTGCCAGTATGTGTGTGTTATCCGTTTCTGCACCGGAACGCATCGCACAACCCTTACATGTAAAATATGCCAGTCCTATTGGTTTTGCCAGTGCTTGTTTCCTTTTAGAATGTTTCACGCAAGTCGTCTATGCAGGAGAGGGGGGCAGCTGAGCGCCAGAAGCCTCCGGTTAAGTCATTGACAATGTGAAGTGACTCATCCTGCCTGTGATCACAGTAGAATTGTTCATGCATTCAGACCTCTTCCGGGCCACATTTCCAATTTGCATAAAAATCTATCCCTTTTCGTGCAAACAGCTATTTTGAACACCGGGCGATGCTGTCAACGCGTGGGCTCCAGCTGGGCTCCGGAGGCGTGTGGAGACATCAGAGAGACGTCTGAGAATACGTCTTCGGCGTGTACTAATGTCATGTTTGTTGGAACATTTTACGGATTGTTTACTCTTTCTAGGAGTTTCTGGTAGAACTGTCAAACAATAAACGCTCACAAAGATCTCTCCTAAACGTGCAAATGGTTGTGATGTGTTTTTCTTTCTTTCTTTTTTTCTTTCTTTATATCAAGTGTCAATGGAGAAAGGACGTCTTGTTTATGAGGAGTTTATAGTATACGAACCATCGTGATTGGTTCATGGTTACTAAGGGAACAACCCTTTCAACTATCACTTTTTTTACCACACTGTGTTATATTATGTTAACAGGTATTTGTGTAGTACTATATTACAATTAATATGGCCTTGCGGTGCTGTTTGTTTACATTACCTTCACACTCTCCTCTTGAGGACTCTGACAATAATTTTGGTAAAGCCCTCACCCACCAAAAACTCACAACTCATTAAAACTGACATACGCACACCATGGACTGCACACCTCCATAAAACCGAATGCGGCTCTAAATAGCCGGCAGTAACTTACTATGCCATATAAGCGGGGACACTGGAATTATGCAGCAGGTGAGGAACAAATTTAGCAGTAGGGTTGAGTAAATTATGAAGAAAAAAAATGCATATTATGCGGCATAATGGAAGACGTTTTGTGATAGTATTACTTTGTTATTTTGTCATTTTTACACTGTCTGGCCATTGATTCCAGTTCATTAGTACCAGTTTAACACCCACATATTGCAATAGGCAACAGAAAGGTGACCAGTCAACCCTCGCAAAGGGCCATCAGTGCCGCTCCGCCATGGGTCGCTGCATTTTTTGTAACTTATGAACCGTTTGAGCTAGAAACAATTTTTATGTTAAATCTGCAGATTGTGCATTATGTGGAAAATGAGGCAAATCTATAATTACGTGGAAAAAAGAAGCAGCCGCACAATCGCATAGTTCCATGAGCATGAGCAAAAAGTGGTTGAATAGAGGTCAGAAACAAGCACAATGAGTCAGAATAAAGGTCAGAAACAAGCAGAAAGAGTCAGAATAGAGGTCAGAAACTAGCAGAAAGAGGCAATATAAAGATGAGAAACAGGCAGAAAGAGTCAGAATAAAGGTCAGCAACGAGCAGAAAGAGGCAAGATAAAGATGAGAAAGGAGCAGAAAGAGGCAAGATAAAGGTGACAAATGAGCAGAAAGAGGCAGAATAGAGGTCACAAGTGAGCAGAAAGAGACAAAATAGAGGTCAGAAACGAGCATCAAGAGGCAGGTTAAAGGTCAGAAACAAGCAGAAAGAGGTAACAGAGGGCAGGAGCGAGCAGAAAGAGGCAAAATAAAGGTCAGTAATGGGCAGAATAAAGATCAGAAAGGAACAGAAAGACAAAGTAATGGTCAGAAATGAGCAGAGAGAGGCAAAATAAAGGTCAGAAACAAGTAAAAAGTGGCAAAATAGAGGTCAGAAGCCAGCCGCAAAAGGTAAAATAAAAGGTGAGAAATAAGCAGAAAGAGGCAGAATAAAGGTAAGAAACGAGCCGAAAAGGGCAAAATAAAGGTGAGAAATGAGCAGAAAAAGGCAAAATAAAGATCAGAAGGTAGCAGAAAGAGGAAGAATAAAGGTTAGAAACGAGCAGGAAGAAAGAGGAAGAATAAAGGTCAGAAATGAGCAGTAAGAGGCAAAATAAATGTCAGCAGTGGGCAGAAAGAGGCAAAACTACGGTCTGAACAACCAGAAAGAGGCAACATAGAGGGCAGGAGCGAGCAGAGAAGAGGCAAATAAACTAGCACAAAAAATGAGCAGAGGAGGTACAAATCTGAAGGCAGGAGAACGGTAGCAGACTGCAGGCAAGTTTGACAGGAGAACCATTACAGAGGGAGCTGACACGAGGACCTGCTCCCGTGTGCCCCCTATTTTTTTACTATGCACCCACAGATGGACCTACTCAGACACTCACTCACTCACTCACTCACAGACCCACTCACATACTCATGTACCCACTCACAGACCCACTCAGAGACTCATGCACCCACTGACAGACACACTCAGACACACATGCACCCACTCACAGATCCATTCAAGCACTCATTCACCCTCTCACAGACCCACTGAGAGACTCACACACACACTCACAGGCCCACTCCACTTAGAGACTCACACACCAGCTTACAAACTCAAGCACCCCCTCACAGACCCACTCAGACTCACACACCCACTGATAGACACACTTAAACACTCATGCAGCTACTCACAGATCCATTCGAGCACTCATTCACATACTCTCAGACCCATCGAAAGACTCACATACACACTCACAAGCCCACTGAGAGACTCACACACAAGCACTCACAGATCCACTCAGACACTTGTGCACATACTCACAGACCCACTCAGAGACTCACACACCCACTGATAAACACACTTCGACACTCATACATCCACTTACAGATCCATTTGAGCACTCATTCACATACTTACAGACCCACTGAGAGACTCACATACACACTCAGAGGCCCACTCACACACTCATGCACCCACTCACACACTCATGCACCCACTCACAGACCCACTCAAACTCACACGCCCACTCAGACACTTACGGAGCCACTCACAGACCCACTCTGAGACACACACAACCACTCACAGGCTCACTCAGACACTTATGCTCCCACCCACTGACCCACTCAGAGACTCAGAGACTCAAGACACTCACACACCCACTCTCAAAGTTTACAGTTAGGATATAAATTTAAAAAAAACATCAAAATTCACTGGAAAAAACAAAAGTAACAGGGACGTTGAAGTTAGAAAATAGAATTGAAAAACAAAATAGAAATTCACTGAAAAAAAACAAAGGTTTCAAGAACGGTATAGTTAGGCTCATATTTCACTCATTGGATAACATTGAAATACAGCAGTTATAGTCACCTGAGCTATCTATAACTTATGCCCCGCAATGCACTGCTCATGACCTCAGATATTACATTACTCATGACAGGGTCAGTGACATCACTGATGACATCATCCATAGAACAATTCATACACCCACTATCACCCCATACAACCTCTCAGACACAAACTCATACACCCAGAAGGCCACTCACATACCTATTCGCAGATGCATACAACTACTCACACACCCACGCACTCATTGATGACATCTCAAATGACTTGAAAAACAGAGGAGGGACCCTGAATCTAAGAAATAACTACAATTGGGGAACAACCCGCCAGGGCGAGAGCAAGAGAAAAAACATGAAAAAGGGGGTGTTCCCTTAAATGACAAGGAAAAAAGTTTAACTATCAAAAACAGTATACCCACACACCACAACAAGAATACATTTATTCAAAACAGTTTTTAATTTTCATTTTTATATGTATATATATATAGATATCAACATGATTTTTTATATAATAAATAGAGTAATTCCATTTGAACAATACAAAACATTTAGGAAGAATATACATAATCAAAAACATGCAAAAACAATCTGAAACCTAGGACACGCAGTGACACTTCCAAAAAAGACACCAATTAGATCCACTCATACATCCAAACATCCCTTTTATACAGTCAAATTCATACACAAACATTCACGTCCATATCACTATACATAAGGACAAGAAAAGCGCCGACGCGCGTTTCGGACATGTGCCAAATAGAGGCTTCCTTCATCAGGGCGCACTTGAGATATTACACAGGCAGACAAAATAATGTCTGTGACACGGTCCTGAGAAGCGGTCCTAGTAGCAGCAAGGCTGTGGGTGGGTATTCTGTGGGCAAAAAGGACAAATTAGGGACAGCTCAGGATAAAATTTCATAAACAAGAGCAAGGCGGCCTGTAATTAGAGTCAGCAAGACGGGGGGGTTCCAATCAGCCAGGCACATACATGTCAATAGAGATAAGCTCTCCTTATATCCCCAAAATTTACACGCACCGAAAAAGGTGTGTAAAGAATATCAGAAAATACATAAATCGGTCGCCCCATAGATGGTGCACCTGTAACCAAAAACCAGGTTTCAAGAAATAGCAGCCTACCTAGATACCCTACAATCACGGGGCCCCTTTAAGTATGTAAAAGGTCAGCAGATTGTAAAAACATGAATACGTGGATAGAAATCCCAGGATTCCACCGGTCAAGATTTCGCACTTTTAGATAGGCCCACAGGGGATCCAGGCGTAAGAGGGAACCAGGTTTAAAAGCAAATCAACGAAAACATTCCAGGTATCTAATAGGAGCATAAAAATAAAGACAGGGGTAACACATCTATACAAATAACAATAGGGCAAAGCAGAGTGAAATAAGTGTAATCTAAAGAAGGGAGAGATACCTCAAAAGGAAAGATAAACGCTGATAAAATACAGGAGGTAGTACCGGAGCCAACAATGAAAAACGACCTGAAAAGCAATAAAGCAGCAATAAGCTTCACAGATCATAGAGAGGTCGTGCTTCTAACACGGTACAGAGTTGACACACAATGAACTGAAACATACCTCAATGCAAAAGAAATGAGCAATCCTTTAATTGCGGTGAGACGAAGACGGGAGACATCATGATATTGAGAAACTTCAGACCCGGGGAATAGGGGGCCTAAAGGAACAATAAAAGCAACGGGATTTTCAGCAGGGTTAAAGTAAGATAAGTGAAAGAAAGGTTGCGAGAAAAAAGGGGTCTCGGGAGGATGGAAAACACGATGCCCGCAAAAGGTACACACAAGATCCGACTACACTGACCTGAAGCGGCCCGGCGGTCCAAGTAAAAATGGTGTCCTAGATAGAGGAGAACGCGGGACTCCTTCAACCTCCAGCAAAAGGGTTTGTCGATAAGGGAAAGCGGGAAGGACAGTGGGATTATATACAGGTGCTGGAAAGGGAAATACAGCGCACCTGAACGCAATAGAAATTAAGAAAGGACAATTTCTATTGCGTTCAGGTCCCTTTTGCATCCACAGCCCCACTCACACACCCACTCAACCCCATACACCCTCTCATCTACCAAGTCACACACCCATTCACAGACCAATTCAACTACTGACACACACACACTTACTCATACAGCCACTCACACAACCACTCACTCAATAATACAGCCACTCAGACCCATACAGCTACTCACATTCCCACCAAATAGCTGAAACTGCCACTCACAGACCCATACAGCCACTCACATACTCACTCACACACCCATACAACCACTCACATACCCACATAGCTACTCATACAACCACTCACATATCCATACAGCCACTCACACAGCTACTCATTCAGCCATACAGCTACTAACAGCTACTAATAGAGCTACTCACCCATAAACCCACTCACTCATCCGCAAACCCACTCGCATACCCATTCACGCATCAATACAATCACTCACATGCCCACTCACTCATCTTTACAGCCACTCACACAAATACTTACTGTGTCAAACAGCCATTCACACACCCACTCACTTATCCATACACTCAGTCAAACAGCTGCTCATCTACCCACACATACACTTACACACCCAGTCACTCACCCATAGAGCAATTCACACAGCCCTGTCACACATACAGTCACTCACACGCACACTCATCCACCCATAAAGCCACTCATACAGCCACTACAGTCACCAATACAGCCACACACTCACCCTCCATACAGCCACTCACATAGTTACTCACTAACTCATACAGCTACTCAGACACCCACTTCCACACTGATACAGTCACAGTGCCACTCATCTAACATACATAAGAAACAGTATCATTCATTAGTAGTAGCAAAAGAATAGTAATTTAACTTATGCAGTAACTTAGTATATATCTTTACCTTACCATGTCATGCGTAATGTAATATGTGAGGTCATAAGCAGTGCATTGCGGGGGAGTAAGTTATAGTTTGCTCAGGTAACTGCTGAATTTCAATGGATTTGTACAAGTGAAATCTGAGCCTAATTATAATGTCCCTGTAACATTTGTTTATTTCAGTGAATTTCTAAACTTAATTCTATTTCCTAACTATAACATCCCGGTAAACTTTTTTTTCTTCAGTGAATATATATATATTACTTGTGAAGTACTTACATTTTCATTGTAATGTCATGCGTGGTAGAGGCATATTATTTGTAAACAAATTTGTAGTAAAGATGCATTCATTGTAATGGTGTTGTTGTAAAGGCAATGCACGGTTTTGGCGTCATTGTAAAGGCTGTGTCCCCCGGTAGGTGGTATTGCCTGATCAACTGAATGGACTCGGTGCTGACAGGTGTTAGGATGGAGAGAATCAGTGCTGGAATGGTGCTTGCTGGGGAGTCATGGTGGTGTGAGAGGCTGCACTGGAGTTGGTCTCCACTTTTTGGCGTATTTTGTACTGGGTAAATATTACTGCTGGGGTTATTTTTAGGAGCTATTGGGGTAGCACACAGTGTAATGAAAGATCTCAGATCTCCCCTGGACCAAGGTATGTACCGTCACTTTCCCAGGGAGAGAATATCAGTTCCAAACTTATGGAATATAACATATACACAGCACTTCATAAGGTGGGCAAACTTTCAACACTCCCCCAAAGGCAAGGCAAGAAAACAATATATACACAGCACTTCTCTAGAACGAAATATACTTTGCACATCACTTGCCAGGAGTAGAACAACTTCCTATAACACATTTACCTGCTAGAAGGGAATTCACCCATCCTTCTACAACAGAATACTTGGCCAAGAAGAGTCCACACCTCCTTCTACAAGGAAAAGACGAATTGGTATATCTGGGATGTATTTTATTAGTAAATAGCACCACACGGTAAGCCAAATGCACCTATCATAGCAGACTCTAACATATCAATAGTATGATTGAAACACAATCAAGGCAAACATATATGTAGAAATATATATTTATGGATATAAGAATCAGAAAATAAGAAGGAAAGGAAAGAATCAGTAAAGAATCAAGAGACAGTTAGTAGCAGAGACACCTCACCTACTGCTTCATCATTTCACCCCACTTTGCTTAAGGGGAGTCCATTGCTTGAACCGGGTGAAAGCTCAGAGGTGACACCAGCTCCACTCTTCCGTGACAACACGTCTGCTCCATGGCGTGAACTTCCACCAGGCCAGTGTAGGCTTCCCTTTTTAATACAAATTCAAACACAACGAAGCTTCTAGCAAGCCTCGCCCCCTCGTTCTCATGAGAGCCCGTACCAGCCTGCTCCAAGGCCACTGCATCGGTTGATCAGGCCTTTGCTATGGCTCCGAGACAGACCATGTACATTCCTCTGATAAGAACCAGTTCTCTCTAGTCAGTAAAGTGCGAAAAAACAGGAGAAGAGCAAAACATGCCCTCTCCACCTCTGTCTTCAGTCATGAAAATTGAGTTAGTTAAGCCATGCACACAAAGGCCCAAAGCAAGAGGGAATCAGAAAAGCAAGGATGACATGAAACCATGTCAAAGGCAATAGTCAGCACTGCCATAAAGCAAGGTAAAGTCAGAAATAAGAATGACATTAGACCACGTCAAAGCCAATAGGTCAAAGTCATAATTCACCTAACCCAAATAACATTATAGACTTTATCCCTCAGTATACAACATTGAGCACATGTGTGCACCATCACCCACAACACTGCACCTCGACATCCCACACCTCCTATTCTTGGCAAGACTATTCTACTAAAAGACAGCAAGATTACAGGACAGAAGAGAAGCAGGCATATGCAAACCCATCCTACATTAAGGCTAGGGTAACATAACACACTTAAGTCAGTACAAAATGGTGGTGGTTGAGGGTCATCATAGGGTGTCAGACCACAAAAGTGGCTCATTCACTACACACAGTCAGACTGGCCTATAGAGCAATCAGACAATTCCAGATTGGCTGGTCTAACAGGTCAGAGTGTGGGCCGGTTTATTGGCTGATTGTGGGCCTTTTTTAATGTCTGCTGAGCCATTTTCTACTGTTGCTTGACTTGATATTAAAAGAACATCCTGTGCAGCAAGCTCAAATCCACATAGTCTTCCACACCTTGCAAAAGGTGCAGAGCCAAAATATCGATGTACAAATATCGATTTGCACAAATATCGAGGTAAAAATATTGTGGGTCAGAAATATCGGCAGAAAAAAAATCGTGAGCAAGAACATTGCTTTTAGGAAAGTAATATGTGTTAAATATCTTTTTTAAAAATATATATGTTAAAAATATCGATTTTTAGGTCTCGCCTATGCAGCGCGCATGCGCTGCTTAGGAGAGACCTTTAGTAATCGGTTCGCTTTTTCGCCCCAAAACGTGCACGCGTTGCATTGCTTTCAATGGCAACTGGTGCACGTTTAGCGATTCCCTTGCGGGAGCGAGCTTTCAAAACCATCTGTTTATAATTAACAGAAGGTTCCTGCTCGCTCCCGCAAGGGAAACAGGTGCAGGCCCCCTCCTCTCTCCCCTCCCCCTGCTGCCTCCTCCTCCCCTCGTCTATTTTTTTACTTTTAGCGCAAGTCGCGGACGCTTGTTTTTTAACCCCATGGTTCTCTTGAGCTCTTTCCTTTTACCTGTGTATGATCCTCTAACTTCTTCTCTTTATGCCTTAATCTGACTTTGTCATGCGGTCTGTGTCTTTCCTTCACTCTTGATGTTGCCCCTCCACGACTGTCTCTGTCTCGCTGTTTCCTCTTCTCTGTCTCCCCGCCTTGATTTCCGCCCCACCTTTTTTGTCCCGCTTTGTGTCCATTTTATGTCTATCCTCCGGTCTGTCTCTGTTTCCCTGGCATCTCTGTGTGTCCCTCTGTCTGCACCCACTCTATGTACCCGGACAAGTTTACGCCTCTTCCCCCTATCACCAGTCCACCCTGAAGAAACTACAAATCCCATAATCCTCTCCCCTTGAAGCAGCAGTGCACCCTGGAGCAACTTTTTACTCTGGAGCATGAGCTACCTCGGTGCACCCCCAGCAGCAGGCGAAACTGGAGCACCATCGGCATCTGGTGCACTTACAACCCTGGAGCTCCCACTGCCCCGTAAGTACACGTTTATTCATACTTACAGAATATACTTTCAGTGAGCGAGAGTTCAAGCTGTGTATACTCACATGTGGGAGCCGACTGCACTTCCTTCGAGGGCCAGGATTCAGGAGCAGAGCATGCCCCGTTCATCCTTGAGGGGAGACCATGTCAGAACAGACTCACACGTTAGTCCCTTGGGCATGCGGTGCCACTAACTAGCAAACTATGGGAAAAGGTGAGGGGTGAAGTGCCTGAGTTAAAGTTAAACTCAGTGTGGTTCTCCTTCGGGTGCATTATAGTCCATCGTTTGTGTTTTTAACCACCATGCCACTGTAGTCTGAGGCCAGCCGTGCACATCAGTCTTGGTCCTGCCCAAACTGCCAGGCAAGATCCCTTCCAGATGAGAACACAAGCAATCCTGACCACATTCGTTCTGAAACTGAGGACGGGAGCAAACATCTTTTTGGTTTTTTTTGTTGCCCACACTGCCAGTGCAGACAGAAACAGTCCATTACAACTTTCCAGGCCAGGTCCCCTCTAGAGGAACACCTGAGCCCCAGCCCATGTTTAACCTTTTGCACTTTATTTCTTCGTCCAAATTTGAGTCAAAGAAACAGAGTGAACAAGCATTGGCACAGCCAATAGGTCTCGCCTTTGGGCCATTATAAGTATTTAGTTATGCAGCAAAATATCCTTAGTGCAACAACAACAACTGTTGCATGGGTAAACACTTATAAGGGCCCAAAGGCGAGACCTATTGGCTATGCCAATGCTTGTTTATTAATGTAATGTATTTTAGTATATATTTTATGTGTGTGTGCTGTTTGTTTTTTTGTATGAGAATTGTTAGTATTTTTATTATATGTGTTAAAATTTTAGTAGTTTGTATATTTTTTTAATTGAATTTTGCCTTTATAGTTCCGTAGCGGGTTGTGGGTTTATAGGGGAATAGGGTGGGAAGTTATTTAATTATATGAGATTAATTTAATGATTTATCGTTGTTCAAATGTGTATAATTGTGATGTTATAGAGTTAAATGTGTAAATTAATTTATTAATAATTGTTTGATAATTAGTTGTTAATTAATTTAAATTAATTAATTATTAATTAACTATGGTAATTGTTTAATTAATTTTAGGTGTGTGTTGTGATGTTTATGGGTGTAAATAGTGGGAAGGGTGGGAAGTAATTTATTTTTTGTTGATGAAATTATGAATTATTTGTTCATTAATTTAAATGGATTAATTAGTAATTATTAATTGTAATTGTGTAGTAAATTTTATTTTAGGTGTGTGTGGTTATTATAGTGTTAAAGAATGTGTAATTAATGAATGTTTATTATCTTTAATAAAAATATATTTAAATTCATTAGTAATTATGTTAATTATGAAAATAAAATGTAATAAAACATTTTCCCTACTGTTGCACTCACTGGAGAGGGAATAGTAATGTTTACCGCTCCGCTATCCAAGACTTTCCCTGCTGTTGCACTCACTGGAGTGGAAATAGTAATTTTTACCCCTCCGCTATCCAGCACTTTACCTGCTGTTGCACTCATTGGAGTGGAAATAGTAATTTTTACCCCTCTGCTATCCAACATTTTCCCTACTGTTGTATTTATTGTGTTGCGAAATGTATGTTTTATTTTTTTATTAATAGTTTAATGGTTTAATTAATTATAGAATGTTTTATTCTATTTAAATTACTGATATATGTATATATTTTATTTTATATAATTTGAAAAGTTTATTAATTAAATAAAGATAATAGTTAATAAAATATATTTAAGTAAATATATGAATATGTATACATTTTTATGTTTTTGTATTAATATTTTTTTTATTACGTTTATTTGTTATATTTAGTTAAAATATATATTAAATGTAAATTATTTTGATAAAAATATTCATATTATTCAATATATTTTATTTAAGTTATATATATTTTTAAGTCGATAGTTTTTTATATCTATATTTGTTATTTCGATATTTTTGATTCAATATTATTGTACTTACTTCTTTAAGTATAGGGAGTTGATATTTTTGTGTCCTATATTTTTGCCTCAATATTTGTGTATGTCTATATTTATTACATCGATATTTAATCAGAGAACCATTGCAAAATACTTAAACAGCGTGTCTTTACAAGTTCAAAACTGCCCCAGTTGCAAAAAATTAGCCACTATTTTACCAAATGGGGTCCACATTTATTTTGTTGCCAGGGCCAATGTTCTGCCCCATTCCGACCCTGTGGGCAGATACTTTTTAAGGTTTAATAATGAGACAGTGTTGTCAAAACATTTTGAAAAACCTGCAGATTAGATTTTACTATTACTGGCAAATGCACTGGTGAGTTACATTTCTCTGCTAAGGTCAATAAAAGATTTGTGAAACAAAAGAGTCACTATAGGTGTCGTACATTATCACACAGCACACATGGAAATATCACACATTGATGTAAAAAAAACCTAGCCTGCCTTTCACCGATGCCCGCTGCATAGTGGCCAGCCATGGCAACAGGAGGAGACACCTGCTTTCCAGCCAGGGCAGGGCCGGACATGCCCTTTATTCCACCGGAAATTTCTCTGGTGGGCTGGAGCCCTGTTTGAAAGCCCAGAGCCCTTACTGGAGCTTCTGTCACTTTCCCCAGCTCACCGAGCTTAATTGAAGCAGACATGGGGAGGCTTCAAGAGAGGGAGAAAGAGAGGGTGAAGATAGAAAGAAAGATATCTGTGAGAACAAAACAGAGAGACCGGGTAGAGTGCATGGATGGAAAGAGAGAGATTGCACAAAGGAGAGCAGCTGGTTTGAGTATGTTTGCAAGGGCTGCTTAATTAGGATCCCGAATCCAGCCCTGTTTCCAGCTGTTCTGTCCCTGTGGGAGTACACAGATGGTGACTCTGATGTGCAGTGACATACACTCACAGATGTGTACTTTAATGGACCCGGCTTAGTGGGCTCCAGGTAAGTTGTGTGAACATTCTTCTCTTTCCCTTCAATCGGGTTTTCCATGAAATGAAAAGAAGAACTATAGATGGTAAAGAGATTAAGACGTGTTCGGGTGCAGAACACTCCGTATTGAAGATTATTATGCGAAGGATGCAAAATATGCAGACATTGATATTGACTTTATATTTTTTACTGCTGTTGCCTTCTTTGTATCGCAGCATGGCAACTTTACATGCTGTGATTCAACAGTACCAACTATTACCACTAGATGGTGGGATTGCACTTGCATTCCCATTAAATCGCCAGAATGACGGGCTATCTCAGTTGCTTGACTTGACTTCACACACTATGCACTTACTTCCACGTCAGCTAGTACTTATTGGAGAAATGCGCGACTTTCTCCATCTAAACTCCACGAAAAGTTAATTCATAAGCACATTTGTATTTATTTGGTAGTTTCATGGATCGCAGCGTTCTTCTTTGCCGTCACCTCAAAAGCTGTGATTTTCTGACCATTTCCGCATGACCGCAGGAACTCCTGGTGTAGAAGCCAAAGTCGCAATTGCGCAAAGATTCTCTTAGCAGGCGGCCTGTTCTTGAGTCTACCTCCTGGCCCTCTCAGTGGCGTAAAAAGGATGCCATGGTCCCAGGTTCAAGCATGGAAAGTGGTTCCCTTGGATGCTACTGGGGATAATAAAATAAAGCAATTTACAGGGTTTAATGAGCTCCAATGGTGGCTCCTCCGCTAAGGCGGAGCAGCGTCGCCCCACTGCTTTGCAGCAGTGAAATTAATGAAAAATAAAAAAGATAATAACTTGATATTATTATCATCTTATTTTGTCTTGCTGCTGCAGCTTTGTGGAGGGGCGGGGCTGCTCTGCTCTCAGATCAGGGGGAGGAGTGCTGGGTACACTCTGTAAGTGCGCATGAATGTTTGGCCGGCCGTCTCGGGCCAACCAACAATCATGCGCACTTTGCATGTACTCCACCCAGGTTGTATTGCAGCCTGTTTGGAGAACATGTCCTGGCTCCCATTGCCTGTCTGAGCCACGAACCACGGAACTCAGACCAACCACAATACTGAATTGCAGCATTGTGATTGGCTTAGGGCAGCCTGGGTGTGCTTTCTGTTCCGGCCGGAGCGAGAGACTACGGAGGAGAGACGTAGCGAGGAAGCTGCGAGAAGGTACATTTTTTCTTCCTTTTTTTTATCCTGGCTCACCACCCCGGATCTTTGCCGACCGCCACTGCTCTTGGCCTCAGTGCCACTGCACCTGCTACATCACTGGTAGCTACGCCCTGGCCTCTCTCATTCCGATAGTTCCTCTTGCTTTATCTCATTCTTGCAGTTTCTTTTTCAACCCTCCTTTCTCCCATTGTCACAGTTTTCCCATCTTTCTCTACTTCCTTCATTGTCTCTTTTTCCCTTTCTCTCTTTCACTCCGGATTGAAGTCTGATGTTGAGAAATAAGTTAAAGTTTCCAAAAATGAGTGCCTTTGCCCAACACGCACAAATAAAGGATTCTATCAAGATTCGGTGAATGGCTGTAGTCAGTGGTGTAACGAAAGCTCAGGGGGCCACCCTGCAAGGTGCATGGAGGGCCCCCACTCCGGATTTAATCCGGAGCTCTAAGGCTTTAGTACTGGTCTGAGGGGGCCCCCTGCAGCTCATGCCCCCCCCCCGCACCGCGGGGGATGCGGGGGCCTGTGTTACGCCCCTGGCTGTAGTTGAGTTTAAATTGTTTGCTTCTCAAGCCCTTCCTTTTGAGCTTCCGAGGGCATCATCAATCCTGCTGTTTAAAAAAACCTGAAAACGACATTTTAATCTTGTATAGTAAAAAAACAAACATATGTATATACATATATATATATATATATAGGAACTGATCACCATTAAGTTGACTAATATACGTAACACAATAGTGACCCAGGCTGTCCTACGGCATTTAAGTCGGTAGTTGGGTACATTCAAGATGCATATTAGGCATTCTTTGTAAAGTCACGTTTGATTATGTGCACGTATTGAGCATCAAATAATGGATCATGTTATACTCAACAAGTATGTCGGACATGCAGTATTGTGTTGGAATTTAAACATATAACTGGCCCTTTTGTTCGCATGTTTTGCAAGCATTATGCTTATGTCATGATTTTGGTGGCAACATCATCGCATAGTCTGTCTTCATGCTCTATGGTTCACTAACACTGTATAAAAAAAGAAAAAAAAGCCACAGGCATGTCATGTGATCAAGGGCTTACGGGCCCGAAACGCGTCATGGCGGCATCTACTGCGGGTAATAAAAGTAATTAAGCACAAGTTGGTGTCCGTTTCCTGCTTTCGGAAGGTCCAGCAGCACGATTCTTCCGAATTAGTTGGATTTCGAGGATATATATATATATATATATATTCACTGAAAAAAACATAGGTTTCAGGGGCGTTATAGTTAGGAATTGGCATTTAAAAAACCTTAGAAATTCACTGAAAAAACCATAGGTTTCAGGGGCGTTATAGTTAGCTGGACATTTCCCTCATACAAAACCCTAGAAATTCCCCTGTTATAGTTAGTTCAGCTAACTATAACTCGCGCCCCTGCAATGCACTGCTGATGACGTCACATATTACATCACTCATGACATGGTCAGTGACATCACTGATGACATCACTGATGATATCTGAAATGACATCACTGGGGTGGCTGCAGGGGGGCCATGAGCCCCCGGCATACATTAACATAAGCCCCGGGGGGTGGTGGTCCCCAGGGCTGGGAGCCCCTCTGGACCCCCAATTATAAAACCATATTGCCCCCGGGACTTGGCCCCCCCGGGGGCTAAATCTAAACGAGGTGCGGGAACCCGCGCTTAGTTTATTTTTGTTAGCAGGATGCGCGGACCCCTTGTGGGACCCCCTGGTCAGGGTGGGTCAGGGTGGTTCTACCCTGCCCCCTTGTTGCGTTTTGCGTCTTTGTTTTTGTGCTTTCTTGTGCCTCGGTTCTACTGAGGCACAAGATGGCTGCCAACCCTTCCTGATTCAGAGAGTTGGCAGCCAATTAGCATTCAGCTCGTGCTCGGGAGGGTTCGGGGAGGGTGCGTGGAGGATCCGCGGATCCTCCGCGGCCATAGATATCACTAACTTTTTTACCTTAATTTTCTCAGGAACTACTGAACAGATTCACACCATTTATGCAAAAGGCACGAGTCTGAACTGAGGACTACCTCTTTGCCAAATTTTGTGTCATTCCGTTCAGCGGTTCGGGCTGTAGCTGCGACAACAGATCCTATGGGAAATTGCATGGGGAAAATGCGTTTTGGGACCCCCCTTTTTTCTAGGCCCCCGCTTGACGAATCAATGCGAAACTTTCAGGGTAGGAGCGGAGCAGAGCTGGCCAAAAGTTTGGAAAATTTTGCGAAGATTCGTCAATCGGCGCCAAAGATATTCCCAATAGAATGTTGCGGATTTCCTATGGAAAATAGGTCCTAACTATAACTATCTACTGGCGACCGCCAGTAGATAATATATATATATATCTATATAACTCAGACAGCAGCATAAATTCTAAAGAAAGGAGGCTCACTTAGAATAGCTAGTGTTGCCATCTACATTTATTTCCATCAACACTGTGATGTACAAATCTCAAGACAATACCCTTTCAGGCTAAGAGTGTTGTATAAATTATTCACAAAAGAAGCAGGGAACTCTGGGTAGTTCCCAAATTTAGGTGGAGAGAACCTCCATACTATGGAGCACCCTGTAACACCACCGATTCTCTGACGCTGCTCACTTCAAATGTCTGTTCCTCTAGCAGAGTTATTAAGCATGGGATTAGCACAGTGCCTTCCACACTGGGCTAGAGAGTGGCAGAGTTTTTGCCAATTTTACAAATAAATATTTAAGTATAGGATTTTCACTGTGTCATCCACGCTGAGCTGAAAAGTGACAAAAGACTTTTACGACTCCAGGCACAGTAATACGGCTTTGGCTTAGTAAAATACCATCAAATCCCCTGGTACGCTCTAGTTAGAGCTCATCAGAGAGGTATAGCTCTATCCAGATACAATGGAGCATCTAGTATAAGTCAAGATAATACCCTTTCAGTCTTAGAGTACTGCAAAAGTATGTAAAAAAGGAAGCAGGAACATCTGGGTAGTCCCGAAGTTTTGGAGTAGAGAGGCGTCTTACTGTGGAACACCAGCAACACTCTGACTCTGTTCATCTCAAACATCTGCTTCACTACCACAATTTTTAAGTTTTAGGGTTTGGAGTGGACAGGGTTATAAGGTGTTACGGGTATTTTTAGGTTTTTGGGGTGGGTAGTGGTGTATGTGGTGATAAGGGTAATTTTACGGTTTAGGGGTGGGTAGGGTATAGGACAGTAAGGATATTTTGAGAGTTTAGGGGTAGATAGGGGTATCGAATGGTAAGGGTATTTTTAGGGTATTGGGGTGGGTAGGGGTAAAGGGTGAGGGTGTATTTGTGGGGTTTAGGGGTGGATAGTGTTAAGGTTGTAGGTCGGTAAAGGTATTTTTACTGTTTAGAGGTGGGTAAGGGTAGTAGGTGATAAAAGCAATTAAAAGGGGTTTGGGGGTTCCCTTGATAAAGAAAAAATATAATTAATTTGATAGAAGGTGGAGAGTTTGGGGGTCTCCCCCTAAAAAAAGAAAAATTAAGATTAAGATTGATAGATAGATAGATAGATAGATAGATAGATAGATAGATAGATAGATAGATAGATAGATAGATAGATAGATTGATTCCCATGGCCCAAACCATATTTGTAAATAGGGGGAGGCACACAGCACCTTCTACAACCCACAAGGGGCCCTGTGGACCCCAAACTCTGGGCTTAATGTGGGCGCATGACATACTGGGATCTGCGGGAAAACACTAGCGCCCAAGAAGAAGCCCCGTCGGCTCTCCGCATGCACCCATCATGGGTGCTGTGGGAGCTTGCATTGCTCCCGTCCAGAGGGAACAACTGTTTTTGCTTGCTCCCACGGAGCCGGAGCAATCTGTTTCCCTGCCCACAGAGGGAGGCAAGGAAACAAAAATCTGCTCTCACCTGGCGGGAGCATTTTTACAGACGCTTCCAGGTGAGAGCAGACATGTTTCCCCACCTGCGCTCCTGCAGGTAGGGAAACTACTGTGTCCCGCAGGTGGGCTCCCTGGGACACAATGTTTGAGCCAGCACTGGGGGATGGTGCCCTTAAGGTTCGGGGAGTGGGGCCACGTCCGATTTACAGTTAAGTTTTGGCCCAGGAGCATGGGGTCCTTGGGTCCATTACAGGCTCAAAGAGGGGCTATGCACTGCCCTCTCCTTTTTATTTATGTTTTGGCCCAAGGGGATGGGGTACCCAGGTCCTTTACAGACTCAGGGGGTGTGCACACCCGTCTCCCATTTTTATTTATGTTTCAGACCCGTGGGATGGGGTCCCTGGGGCTTCTACAGGCTTTTGCAGGCTCGGGAAAGGGGGCTGCTTGCCCTCTCCCTTCTATTTTGAAATTGCCCCCAAGAGATATATTTTATTTTTAAATTAAAATCAGGAAAGGGGACTAAGTCATTGAGTCCTGTAATGGCTGCCTGCAACTTCTCACTCCGGCTGGATCCTGACTCCCATGGTAGCAAGTCGGCCCAAGAGAAAAAAGTCCCAAGGCCAATCAGAAAGCTCTGTTTTTTAAACTGGGTTCTAGGGACTCTTGCAAGACCCAACCATCCAGATATACAAATATTTTTGTTTCTCAGTATCTCAAAAACTACTTAACAGATTTACACCAACTCACAAAAAGAACACTATCTGGACCAAGATCTAGCTTCCTGCCAAATTTGTTGTAGTTCCATTTATCTGTTTCTGTGGTAGCACTGTCTAGAAAAGTCTATGCAAAATACATGGGGATTTTGCATTTTGGGACAGCCTATTTCTCGGCTCTCACTTGACAGATCACTCCAAAACTTCCCATGAAGAAACTAGTCAAAAAAGAAACTCTTTTTGGCCATTTTCATGAAGATTCATCAAACAGTGCCAAAATTATTAGCAAATCAAAAAAGACTTGTAATTTCCATAGGAATTTTTTTTTTTCAATTGCCAATGATCTTGGCATAGTTTGAGGAATCCTCGCAAAATTGTCAAAACTAATTTGAGAATAACTTCAGCTGCTCAAATTTCATGTGTGATCCGTCAAGCCGGGGCCAAGAAAAGGGGGGGGGCACAAAAAACGTTTGCCCCATGTTGATTTCCATAGGAACTTTAGACATGGCTACAGCCTTAACTGCAAAACCGAATTGCACCAAATTTGGCAGAAAGGTAGCTGTGGTCCAGAAAGCGACTTTTTTGTTAAATGGTGTAGATCCGTTCAGTAGTTGTTGAGTTTTTAAAAGAAATTTCCAGTTACACATATATAAAGTCTGGTGGATCTGCGACCCCTCCGATCACGTGCTGAGATCTTATTTGCTGCCAACACTTCAAACAAGGAAGCATTGGCAGACATTTTATGGCTCGGTTGAACGGAGTCACTGAAAAACTTTTTTTTTAAAGAAAAGAAAGCAGGTTAGAAACACCCTGATCCCATAGGTCTCTCCCCCTAGGGTCAAAAAAGCATTTTCTAAATACAAATTTCAGCATCCACATATCCTGTTAAGAAAAAATAAAAATAAAGCATGGGTTGCTGCGCCTAGTTATTTATTGGCTACCAGGTAGGCCAGGTCCCGAGCCCCTCCTGCTTGGGCTTATTGCGCCCCGGGGATCACCACCTACCCGGGCCTTAATTTTAAAGAAATGTATGAGTTGCCTGTTCAGCAAACCCGAGCCCTGGGGACCGCCACCTACCCAGGGCAAAATGTGAAGTTAATGCAGGGGGAGCCCGCACTGCCCTCTGCAGCCCCGGGGACCGCCATCTTCCGAGGCAATATAAAACATTAATATGGGGGGGCTTCAGGGCCCTCCCGCAGCCACGGGAACTGCCCCTCCTCCCTGGGGCTAAAATGAAATTAGTGAAGGGACCCTCTTTACCATTCAAGACAGGGTCCACGCAGGGACACATGGGCCTCCATGGGCCCACCACCTCCATGGGCTTGTGTAGTGCACAGGAGGGGGGGGAGCAAGCGTCCCCCTCCTGGAGCCATACATTGCTCCGGGGACAGTCAGCCATCAGGACCGGCTCCTGTTCAGTCCCAGGGTGCCCACCCTTGGGACATAGCTGTTTGCTATGGCTTGGGGGGAGCTTTACCGCGCCTGCCCAGCCATAGCAAACTGTGCTCTGATTTGAGCAAGCGAGAACATTTTGCTCTCGCTTGCTCAAAGCAGAGCACAATTACTTTGACAGAGAGGGAGCTGCATGTTCAGCAGCTCCCTCTGTGTCAAAGCAGTGCTGATGCCCGCAGGAGATGGGAAGCCAGCAGGGACTGTGAGGGCCTTGAGTCTCCCCCCCACGGTCCCCAACATTGCTAAGTGAGTGCCCTGGGTGAGATGAGGGCACCCACACTAGAGGCCGGACCCCGGAGGATGGGGTCCCTGGGGCCAAAATGGGCCCAGGAGGGGAGGCGGCATGGCCCCTCTCCCCTTATTCTTTGAAAAATAAAACCCAAAGTCCGGCACTCGGAGGATGGGGTCCCCGGGGTCAAAATCAGTCTGGGGAAGGAGATGCTCCGCCCTCTTCCTTTAATGTAATAAAAAGAAATTGAAAGCATCAGAGCCCTAGGGGATGGGGTCCCTGGGGCTGAAATCAGCGCGGGGAGGGAGGCCATGCAAAACACAGCAAGTCACCAGATGCCCTGCCCCCTTTTACCACCAAGCTGCAAACATGCCTCCTGGCACACTACTAGTTGGAGGATGAAGTCCCCTTTTCTCCAGAGGGTCTTTGGGGGCCAACTAGCCCTCCTGTTACCTCCAGTAAATCTCACACAGTGGGATTGCTGAGAGGTTGTTGGAGGCCACCCCCCTTTCTCCACCACTCTGCAAATGCACCTACTGGTGCAGTATTAGTTGGGGGGTGAAGTCCCCTTGCCTATTGAGGGTCCTTGGGGGCCAACTACTCCTCCTGTTACCTCCAGTGAGTCCCACAGTGTGCGACTGCTGGGAGGACATCAGGGGCCATGCTCCCTTTCTCCATCACTCTGCAAACACACCTTGTTGTGCAGTGTTGGTTGGAGGATGAAGTTTCCTTGGCTCCAAGGGGTCCTTAGGGCCGACAAGCCCTCCTTTACCCTCCAGTAAGTCCTACACAGTGGGATTGTTGAGAGGTCTTCAGAGGTCATGCCCCCTTTCCCCACCACTCTTCAAACATGCCTCCTAGCGCACTGGTGGCTGGGGGTAAAGTCCCCTTGGTTGCTGAGGGTCCTTGGGGGCCAACAAGCCCTCCTGTTATCTTCAGTAAGTCCCACAGAGCACGATTGCCGAGAGGACTTTCGAGGACACAACCCCTTTCTCCACCACTTTGCAAACGTGCTTCCTGGCACACTGTTGGTTGAGGGGTAAAGTCCTTGGGGGCCAACAAGCCTTACTATTACCTCCAGTAAGTCTGACACAGTGGGATTACTGAGAGCTGGTCAGAGGCCCCTTCGCCCTTCTCCACCACTCTGCAACCGTGACTACTAGTAAAAAAAAACATTGAAATTCATTAAAAAAAACAACAAAGGTTACAGGGACATTATATTTAGGAAATAGACTTTGAAAACCTTAGAAATTCACCTAAAAACCAAATATTGCAGGGTCGTTATAGTTAGCAAATAACATTTGTATTAAAATTTGAAATTCACTGAAAAAACAAAGGTTACAGGGTCATTATAGTTAGGCTCGTTCAAAACCAGTGAAATTCAGCTGCTATAGTTACCTGAGCTATAATTATAACTTACGCCCCCTCAATGCACTGCTTATCACCTCACATATTACATCACTCATGACATGGTCAGTGACATCACTCTTGACATCACTGATGACATCTCAAATGACATACTGAGATCGGTACTGTGACTCTGTAGACTTTTGTGACTGAACTTCTGAAAGGAGTCATCGGGGACAACTCTTCAGTACGGCCTAATAGCATACGTTCCCTTGATTTGGCAAGTGGTGAATGGTGAATAACATAGAACTTGTTGCCCTGAATTTAGTAGGATTGGGAGTGGCCTGACAACTACTAGAGCCCCGACCTCAAGGGGGATTTTGTTATTGCTTTTGAATGTCATTCACCTTTACATGTTTAGAATTAGAACAAAAACATTTATTTTTATATAAAAACAAGTATTTGACATGGGTCGGCTCCTCCATTAGGGCGGTGGAGTGTTGCTCCACTGCTTTCTCGCAGTGCGAGAAGCAGAAACATAAAATTGTATTTTAAATACCATTTTATATTTCTGCTTCACGCGCTGCGAGACAACAGAATTGTATGCCTGCTTGGGGGCGGGCGGGCGGGTCAGGGAGGAGTGGCTTGCCTAATGTTATACGCCCTGACTGTTTGGTCGGCCCTCTGGGGCCGACCAAAGCAGTCATGCGCACTCTGGATTTCTCTATGTAGGATGCATGCACCATACTGGTGCCCGGCTGGGTGTTGTCTGCACCAATCACAATGCTGCAATTGCAGCGCTGTGATTGGCTTAGGGGAGGGAGGATGCCTGCTTCCTGTTCCGAAAGTAGCAGGAAAACGCGGACGCAGGACCCGGCCAGAAGCAGTAAGGTAAGTTTTTTTAATTTAGTTTTTAAACCCCCCCTATCTCCCTCCCAAACGTGAGTCATGCGAGCCATGACTGTATTTGACTGGACATTGGTTTATTCTTTGCGCTGCTTGCTCTTAGAGTTATTAGTCAAGTTCACTTTTCTGTATCTGTGCTTCCCCCAGAAGGAGCCTTGACTGGGTGCTTGGCCCAGTTGAGCAGGATTAATAGTAGGTCTGGCACTGGGACATAGGGAATAACAGGCCTCAACCACTGCAAATGGGCTTAGTAACTCCTGCTTGCCCTATCGCCCACTGAAAGAGGTTCCAACAATTGTTTTGTTATTAAAAACTTTTAATTAATTCTATATATCACATTTAATATTTATTAGTGCATGATAAAAAACTTTTTTTAAGTTAGGTGGCAATTTATTTTTTAATTTAAACTTCAGAAAGATAATTTCTATTTTAATTAATAGATTTAAATTAATTAATTCAAACTTGAGTTAATAGTGTTGCAGCACTTTTTAAAAATGTGTTATTTTAATATTTAAAATAAAGTATTTTTAGTGCTGGAATTACCGATGTTTCCTTGAGGCAGTAGCAAGTTGCACTCCTAAATTTGTCTCTACCCTCTTTTCAAGGGCTGGAGATGTGTAAGTCTGTGCTTTGAGTGGTGTGGGTGTTGCGGTGAAACGCACACCGCAACACCCACTGCAAGCCCCGTTCACGCTAACCATAGCGTGAAAGGGTGCCTTATGTACAAAGCAGCGTAAAGCCACGTTAAGTGGCTTAACGCTGCCTTGTACATAAGGCAAGACCCCTATAGTCACAGCAACGTCACAAAAAGTGACGGTCCTGTGGCGAAAGGGGCTTGTACATATGCCCCATAATTTCATATCGCTTTCTACTGCTGCCTGATGTAGCATAATGTTACATTTCCTCTTCAACATTAGCACTTGAGAGCTAAGAAGCAGGTGACACTGAAGGTTGTGTTGACCAACCTGGATATCACATTAATAATAATCCGAGGGGAGACATGGGCAATCCCTGGGAACCGTTGTCTGGGGCCAGGGTGCAGCTTTCATGAGCAGTGAATGCTTATTTCGAAGCTGTCGGTGAGGGTGATGCTGTGACTTTGGCACCTAGTAGGTGGCAGGCAGTGGCCTACCTTAAGAGAGCTGGGGTCTGGAAGGTAGATGATGGCAGCAGGCTCTGGCATGAGAAGTCGCTGTCCATCAGCGGCGCCTCCAAGGAGCCCGTGCTTTGAGTAAGGTGGAGAAGCAGCCATTCCAGTATGGAGATTGAAAATGATGGATCCAGGGACTGTTGCTCCAGCACAGAGTGACCATCAGGATCAGCCAGTGTAGAAATCACAGATGTTGTGATTTTGTGGGGTGGAGAAGGTCTGCAGGATAAGCTGCTAGAGACCCATGAGGAAATGTCTTGGTTTTATCCCAGGAAGCGGGAGCTGCTTAGAGAGAGTCTTTGGCCACATTATCACCACCTCCTCCAGATCAGTCCCCATCATTGCGGTCCATCTTGCAGTTTCATCTGCATCTTCTCTTTAGCAGAATACAGGGCAAGCAGCTTTACTATCATATTCTATTCCATCTTTCCCAAATCCTGATTCACAATCTATGACCGGGACTCCAATGTGAGGGGCCTGAACTACCACCCCACAGCCATCAGCCATCACGAGCCTCAGGCTTAAGTATTTTCACAGAAAAGTTATCTGCGAGAAACCCTGGTGCCTGAGCTGCGGGTTCTAGTGTTCCAGCCACCCCTTCCTTCAAAACCTGAAGTTATTCTCACAGTACCATGCCCAGATGTGAAATCACTCCCTTGACTACTTCAGGTCCAATATGCAGCCTAGCAGCGTGCTCCATTGTACCTGGCCTCCACTAAGAATTCGGACACACAGTGGTGGCTTTTCGGGCTCTAAAGTGGTGGGGCAGCACGGGGGAATCAGCAGGGGGAATCAGCTAGGATAAAAGAACTGCAAAAATGCTTACCTGCCACCTGCAGCGTCGGTGGTCTCCTGGCCTCTGCTCCTCGACTCTTGGAATGCCACAGGCTCACTAAGGCCAATCCACACATTGGTCTGTGCTTGCTCTCCACCCGGTGGTACAGCACAGCTCATGTAGATATCGAAGTGCGCATGACGGTTTGGCCGGCCTTAGACTGCAGGCCAAACTTTCATACTACGGCATGACTCCTCTCCTTCCTGCAGCTGTGTTGTGTCAGAATGGACGGCCTTGCCCCACCCTCGACTTGGCTGCGGGAAGTGAGCGAGGAAAAATGAAATGATAATGACATTTGATATTTTAATCGTTATTTTACACTGCTGAAAAGCAGTGGGCGATGCTCCTTAGTGGACAAGCCGCCACTGTGGACACAGAACTCTCACTGGTCAGGATGTTTGATGCTGGTGTCGCCATCATTTAAACTTCACTGTGTAGTGAAAAAACGACTCAGGAGCCAGGAGTGAATTAGCAGGCTTATTGCATAGGAAAAAGAGGGGGGGCTGGTCTGATCCCCAATGCAGCTGCTGCCAACTGCCTCACACGGATTCCACAACACTCCAATCCCCGTCAACGTTCCAAGGTTGACGTCACTAGTGTCATTCGAGAGCTTTCTGGACTACACTAGATGACACCACACGCTGTACATTTAGCATGACAAGCACCTGTTGGGCTTACCTGGAAAACTTACCTCTTTTCAAGCAGTCTGCCACCAGCTGGCGCTTAATTATGAGTCACTAACCTGGTGGGTTGTAGGTATATTGTCAGTTGAGAGCAGGCTACGTAAAGCCTGGCATTGTAAAATCCACAATTCATTATTTGATAAATGGTCGGTGTTTTATGAAGTATCACCTTTTCCAATAACAGAAATGAATGTGTATCTTGTTTTGCTGCAGTTTCTACCGAAGACTCAAATTCACAATTAAGGTACAGATCATTCGATCAATATTGTTCAGCTATAGAGAATGACTGGGCTTCGTGACATAACCTGGGTCCATACTGACCAATTGCAGAACAAGAATTTTTGAAAAATCAGGCAAAATAAAATGTTGATGTTTGTTTACTCCCTTTCCCTAGCAACAAGCATTTTCGGGTATAATGCTCTCTACAAGCCCTGAAGGGGCTTTAGTGAGGTACCAGCTGTGGTATGTGCATTACGTTGACTTAAATCAAAGTGCCAAAGAGACCCAGATTAGAAAAGACTCACTCAGCAAACTGTTTAAAATACACAGGGCCTTATTTACAAGGAACTGATGCATCTGCATAGATACATCAGTTTCCTTGCGCCAGTGCCAAATGTTCTTGCAGCACCATGGATGCGCTGTATTTACAGTAGAGTGCTCTATGGCGCAAGGATTAACAGATTTGTCAGAAATACTGACACATCTGTTGGCACAAAAGTGATGCATCACTGGAGTTGCTCATGAAAGTGACACAACTCCAGCAATGTGCCACAACAGATAGGTGAGTCCCATACAAAAAGCCCTACATAATTCCTTACGGCTGGTCTGAGCAGGCCTAGGGATTTTGATGCAGTGAAGGAGTAGAGTGACGCAGTGAAATGTTGTAAATATCACTGCCTCAGTTCTACATGGCTTTTTGCGTGGGAAAGCCTAGCCGGCATACATTATATCTGGCACAGGTATAATGTGACGCAGGGCTTTACAACGTGACACATGTCCCTAGATGCGTCACGTTGTAAATTGGCCATATTATTTGCACCACCATTGCGTCAAAAAAAATGACGCAATGGCGGCACAAGGAGAAGCAAGGGGCTTGTAAATCTGCCCCCTAGTTTAGGAGTTTCTAACAGGTAAAGAGGCAGACATTACAAGCTTGGATTTTACTATTTCTATTGCGAGATGATTTTCTATGCTCTGACCAGAAGGGGGCAATCTCGCTGCAAAATTGTAGTTATTAGTTGTGCTAAACATATTTCTGTCTAGAAATTCCATTAAATGACAGAATAATACTGGAGTATTATGAGTATAACTATGGAGGGATAGAAAATTGCTAGGCAAGAATCGCCTATTCCAGCAGGTTCTCCCCTGCACCATGATATTCTGAGTCGTCCTAGCACGAATGGGGAATGGCACGGAATTTTGAGGAGTTCAGGCTGGATTGTTCGTTCCCACGAGGAACAGATTCAGGACTGATCTGCATATTGGCTGGGTCCAAACTGAGGTGGCATAGTGAGGAAAAGAACAATGGATTCAACCTAGATCTGTGACTGGATGTGAGTGGTTGAAAGTTGCATGCAGCACTCCGTCCATAATCTTGTTGTGTTTGCTATGCTCGCCCTAAGGGGCCATGGGTATGCCCAGATCTGGGTCCCTTGCTCACTGTGCCACTGGATTAAACTAACCTGGCTGATGAGGGGTGATACCCTGAAGCCAGTCCCAGGATGCTTGTTTCCAGTCCAGGGAGGACCTGGCCTGGCAGTCCGGGATGGACTTTTTCCACGAGGAACAGGGTTAAGATTGATTTGCATATGGCTGGATCCAAACTGAGGTGGCATAGTGAGGAAAAGAACAATGGATTCAACCTAGATCTGTGACTGGATGTGAGTGGTTGAAAGTTGCATGCAGCACTCCGTCCATAATCTTGTTGTGTTTGCTATGCTCGCCCTAAGGGGCCATGGGTATGCCCAGATCTGGGTCCCTTGCTCACTGTGCCACTGGATTAAACTAACCTGGCTGATGAGGGGTGATACCCTGAAGCCAGTCCCAGGATGCTTGTTTCCAGTCCAGGGAGGACCTGGCCTGGCAGTTCGGGATGGACTTTTTCCACGAGGAACAGGGTTAAGATTGATTTGCATATGGCTGGATCCAAACTGGGGTTGGTGTGGTAAGCAAAAGGAGGATAGATTATACCCATATCTGTGACTAGGAGTGAGTGGTTGAAACGTTTCAGCACTCCGTCCATTGTGCGTGTTGATTCCAAGCACAGAGCCCACCTGCTTTCAGCACATTGCCCAGAAACACTTAGGGTGACACCAATGGTCAGATTTACCAAAATGATTTTGCAAGCTTTAACTGAGTTTTACTATGCCGCACAGGTCAAGTCTCTGCTTGGAATAGTAAATCTGGAGTAATGCAGTGCAAGTTGCTGCCTTGCGTTACTCTGTAACTGGGAAGGCGTGCCTTGGGTGGTTTGTTGCGTTTTCCACAAACACCCATGAAATTTGGCACATTTCCAGATTTACTGCCATTACTAAACCTGGGAATATGTCTAAAGGTTACGCCAATTTTTTCCTCATTCTGCAGCACACATAAAAAGAGAAAGAGAAAAAAAAGATTCTAAGGATTGTTTTTGTTCTGGAAGGAGTCCCTTCCTGTACAAAAACAATCCTGTCTGCAATGTAGGCGCAAGGGGGGCTGCATTGTTGCTAGGTTGCACTGTGTGTGCTAGCACAGGGAGAGAGCAGGAATGCACCATATCTTAGTAGATATGGCGTATTCCTGCCCTTTCCACGTGCCGCAGCAAGATGTCTTGCTGTGATGCACTGCTTCACATGTTCGCAAACCTTGCCCCGGGTGCAGATTCACATCCGGTCTAACTCCAATTTGGGAGGAAGATATCCACCGCAGGGATACCGTACCGCCTGGCTTGTGGTCATAGACTATGCTTGCACATGATCTCACCTACCAATTTTATAGGAAATGTTTTGCCCCATTACTGTTAACAAAAGGTTGGCTGAGGAGGGCCCTGGCGAGAATATTGGCATGTTTTTAAACCTAGGATTTTGTATCAAACTACCTATATGAACGCAGCACACATAGAAAGAGGAAAACGCCTAAGGGGATTGTTTTTGTTCTTGAAGGTTTTCCTTCCTGCACAAAAACAATCCTGCTTACAACGCAGGTTCCCTTGCACCATGGTGCAAGTGTGCCTGCATTTCTGCTAGGCAGCCCATTGCAGAGAGGTTTTAAGGCATGGGCAAAGTGGGCTCTGGCGCAGGGCCCCAGCCTTTCAGGGGGCTGCCTAATAGAACCCACTCTGTTCTGCAGAGTCTTGCCCTGATTGCCTTCTGTAATTGTTAAATTGATTGTTATAAATGTCATTTTCATGCAACATCCATGAAAAGTTTTGTTTTTTTAGATCAAAACAGGACTCACATATGGGGGAGTTTCATAGAGAATATTTGCTGGAATATTAGTGAGCTGTTGCTGTGTTACAATACTGAAAACACACATCACTATCCCAGGATATTAGATGTAAATACATTAAGAATTTGGACGAGTGTGCATGTGCACTGTCCGTGACCTAGCCAAAGAATCAGAGAAAGAGATGAAATTTGATCATAAAACAAATGTTGTTCCGAACAGGAGCTCCCAAATACGTTGGGCCAGGGCCCTCAAAATCCTTAAGATGTCCCTGGCCCATTGTGCGCCTGCGCTGGGCAAAGACAGGAATGTGCTGTGTATTGTAATTGTAATTGCATTTATTACCCCTGATGAGGTGTCGATTCGCTTTTCGGTGAGTAGAACGCTACTCCGGAACCCAAAAAGTATTAGTGCTGAATTAGTATAGGGAAATATGAAATTAATTTGGGCGGTGGATATGTTAATCTGTTAGTTTGATTGAAAAGGATAGCGGACGCATAGAAAAGGGAAGGGTCTGGAAAGTGTTTATTTGAAGATCATAGCAGTAGGAGGAGGTTTGGGATAAGTAGCGATGTAGGAGGGAAGAGTCACTAGAAGTAGATTAGGGAGAGAGATGGGGTATCAGATGAGTGTAGGAGGGATACATGAGGGAAGGGTTTAGAAAGACTAGTTTGGGAGATCTGAGTAGTAAAAAAGGTTTTGATGATGAAAGGAGGGGTAGCGGATGGAAGAGTCTAGAAAGGGTTATTTTGGAGATCATAGTAGTAGAATGGGATTTGGGGTGAGCCAGAGAGTGGAGGCAGAAGATATAGTGAGAATGGTAGAGGGTGAAAAATAGGATAATGCGTTGGAGAGAGTAGTGGGATGAGGTTTGGGATGAGTCAGAGAGTGAAGGTAGAGAATACATAGAGAGAGGTATAGGGTGAGATATAGGATAGTGCATTAGAGGTGATGAATTAGGAGTGAAGTAATAAATATAAAGATTCATAAGTACATGCAAGGTATAAATGTATAGGGAAGTGAATATATCAAGATTTAAGTTGCATTTAATAAACTCAGACTTTTATGTGTTGCTATCCTTTAAGCTAATTAAAAAATATATATATTTCCTTTTAGTTATTCAATATTGAAGTAGTTGTAGATAGTAATGATACAAATGTATTTATTTATGCAGTGACCTATATACATGTTAAACATAGAATAAAAAAAACCATAAGTAATATATACATTTGTCAAGCAGAGCTATTTAATATCTAAATATTTAAAACATAATTATTATACACATTTATACAAAGCAATAGACATATAATCCAAATAAATGCTTACAATGATTATATACCCAGGGATTTGCTGTACATTTATGTTTGAGTATGGTGGCTATGTGGGGAAGATCCAACTCTTTGAGTAGTCTTCTGAAGATAAGATACTTATCTGTGTGGATCCTATGTTTGGGGTTAAAGAGTTCCATAGTGTGGCTGCTTGAACAGAGAAGGATGTGCCACCTATGTTTTTTTCCTTGTATGGTGCCAATCTAAAGTGGAGGTTCCTTTGTTGAATGTATTTGGTGATTTCATTGCTGATGTAGAGAGGCCGTGTTCCATGTATTGATTTGTGGATGATACAAAGCAGCTTGAATGTAGATCTTCTGTCAACAAGTAACCAATCTAGGGCCTTCAAAGCAGGAGAGATGTGGGCTTTTGGCTTTATATGTAGGAGTAGTCTCGTAGCAGAGTTCTGAATCCATTATAGTCTTTTCAGAGATGTTAAAGAAGATCTGTGGTAGAGACTATTGGCATAGTCGAGTTTAGACAGTACAAGAGAGATAGTAGCCTGGACCTTGTGTGGGGAAGATGCGTCGCAGAGTTTTTATAGTAATGAAGCTTGATCTTGCTAGTTAGTCCATTTGAGCATTCATTGATAGCTTGGAGTCCATGGCAAATCCAAAGTTTCTTACTTCCTTTTACCAATCACCACATGTGAGTATTTCTGCTTTGAAAGCATTTAATTTGAGATGGCTCCATGTCATCCACTGATCCACGGCTCTGAGGCAACTGAAAATGTGTGAGTTTCCTATGTCTTTGGGGCTTTCCAGTTTAAGGAGTATTTGTATGTCATCTGCATAGTTATAGGATGTGAGATGAAAATCATTGATCAGTGCTGGTAATGACTTCATGTAGATGTTGAAA
Organism: Triturus cristatus; assembly: GCF_964204655.1. NCBI lineage: Eukaryota > Metazoa > Chordata > Amphibia > Caudata > Salamandridae > Triturus > Triturus cristatus. The sequence goes on from NC_140590.1 coordinate 1,590,479,276, forward strand.
AGCATGGGTGAGATGATAGAGCTGCTTTTACGAAATACGGTTTGGATGAGAAAGGGGGTATGGATGACATTTGTTCTGGTTTGACGGTAGGATGCGATCCAGTCGAGAGCAGTCCCCTCTAAGCCGGCTTCGTAGAGTCTTTGTATTAGACTGCCATGATCAACTGTGTCAAAGGCAGCTGAGAGGTCCAAGAGAAGTAGTGCAGCAACCCTGTTATGGTCAACTGTGTTTTTAAGGTCATCCAAGATAGCAATAAGGGCAGATTCCGTGCCTCTTCCTGAACGGAATCCTGTTTGGAAATCTGAAAGTATGGAATTATCTTCAATGAATTGTGACACCTGGGCAAATGCTGCTCTTTCTATCAGTTTTCCCAGGAAAGGTCCATTTGTAATTGGTCTATAGATATCCGGTTAAGCTGATCCAGGTTTGTTTTCTTCAATAATGGGCCTATGTATGCCTTTTTCAGGTCCTCTGGAAATATTGCCATAGTTAAGGAATTGTTGATGATTCTTCATACTGGTGTGGCAGCAGAGGTAATTAAAAGAATTTTCTTGAAGGTTTATGGTGGACATGAATTCATTGTGTGAAATTTATTGGAAGAAATGCAGAGGTTGGGTTAACCCACTCTTGGTGGGTTTTTTTTTTAAAAGGTTTAGTGCAGGTAGTTTTCAATTGTTTTAAATAGGAGTCCAATGTGTTTGCTTTAGTTGTGTTATGATTTGCCAGTTTGCCGGTGTATTCTTGAGTAATGGGATGAGTTCCGTCTAGGCAATTTGGTTTACGAAATTTGGTGAGAATGTGATAGAATTTTTTATTTGCACATGTAACACTTTGAATATTGTCTGAATAGTATTTTGTGTTAGCATTTTTGATTGCTGACTTGTATAATCTTTAAAGTTTCTGTAGGTGAACGTTGTATTAATTGGTGTTTGTTTTGACCCAGGTGCATTGCAGCTTTCTAATTTGCTGTTTTTTCTCTGTTAGTTCTGTACTTCTCTAAGGTGTTTATTCTGTTCTGTTTTGTTGTCCTTAGTGGTATTAGGAAATCAAAAGCTTCCTGTAGCCACACACATAGTTTTTTTAACTGAATTTATTTTGCCTATATGTGTATTGGATCTTAGTTGTGTTTCTAAGTGTTCAAAATTGAGTTTGTTTCAAGGTCAAAAGGTGGATGCATGTAAGATGGTATTAGGGGTGTTGGTTTGGGTTGTTTTATGTTGGAAAGCAAGCAAATGGTGGTCTGACCTTGTGACTGGAGGACTCATTTGATAGGTAACTAGTTCTGTATTTGCAAACATGATAGCTAGGATGTGTCAGCCATGTGTGTGGGTTTGTGGGCAATCTGATGTAGGCAAGTGTTGATTGTTTTTGGATAGGGCATATTGGGTTTGTCAAACCAAATGTTTAGGTAACCAAGAATGCATAGGGTAGAGTGTAGTGTTATCATGTTTGAATCTGTGTCTAGAAGTGTGTCTGGGAATGTTGTATTGCCAGGTGGAAGTCTGTAAAGGAGTAGGAAGTTACAATATGAAGATGGTGTAGGGTTGCATCTGGTGAAGAGGTCCTCACAACCTTGTGTGGAGACAACTGCTTTAGTTATGTTTAATGTTTGCTTGAATACAACAGATAAGCTGCCTCCTTTTATGCCTATATGATTTTGTGTGATAGTTTAATAGCCTAGAGGAACAGCTTCATGCAACACTGGAGCCATGGCATCTCCCAACCATGATTTAGTTATGTAGTGTGTGTCAGGTTATGTGTCAGTGAGAAGGTCGTAGATGTGATGTTATTTTTAGGGAGTGATTGAGCATTAACTAGTAGGCCGTGTAAAGAATGTATTATGGTGATGGTGTGAATTTGTTTTCTAAAAGAGTGAGTAATATTTTATTGGCTTGTAGCAGGTGTGTCCTTAGTGCTGGTATTAGCTGTATGAGGACCGCAACTGTGTAGCTTTTCTATATCATATTCCTCCTCCAGCAGACTAAAGGGCCATTTTGTTGGGTCTGTACGTGTAGGTGGTGGAGATGATGGTTGAGAGTGGGTTGGTGAGCTGTGTAGTTTTTATAGAGTAGACTTGCTGTCCAGTAGATATGGAGATGTGAAGTTGTAAAGAGTGGCATGTTGTTTATTTTGTTTGTGTCTGTTAAGGGTGGAAGTTGTATGAGTTAGGTGTGGTGGTACAGCATGTGGGTAATGTTGCAAGGTTTTAAATTGTCCAATGGATGCTAGGCAGTTGAAAGAGAGCTGCTGTGCTGCTGTATATGTATTAGGTGTGGGAGAAGAGAGAAAGCTTGGCAGTAGGGTTGATTTTTGGTGTGCATTATTTGTGTAGTCAGGAGGGTGGGAGTGGGTGTAAGTTTCTAGTTTGTGATGGAAAGTATTATGAGGTAGTGTGGGTGAGATTTTGTTGTGCTGGTGTGTGTTATGTTTTGTTTTTGAGGAGAAGTGAGAGGAGATGATGATGTAGTTGTCTTCTGAGAAGTACTTGTATGTACAGTATTGTTGGTGAGTGGAAGCTGAATAGTAAAGGGGTTGTGATTTGTTTTGGAAAGATGTGTATGGGGTGTGTGAGAGGATATGGACAAGAGTTAAGAGTGTTTGTGTTAGATATGATCACTGGAAGATGTAATATGTGTGTTAGAGTGGAATGAAAGGATTGTGTGGTTGTGTTTTTTTGGTAAAAAGAGGAGGAGGGTGTTGGTGGATGAAATGATGGAAGGTTGAGTACAGTTTTGGTGGTGACTGTTAGGAGTAAGTAGAGGGTAGAGCTGGTGCTTTCTATCAGCAGGGAGTGTGGGTCTGGATGGGATATAGTTGTGTATAGTGTGGATTATGGTTGTGTTAGCGATGTGTGAGTTTGTTAGTGGTATAGTATAGAGTGGTGTTTTGTGTGTGAGTGAATGTGCCATTGTTTGGTAGTTGGGGAAGAAGGGTGTATAAGTGTGGTTTGCTGTGTTTTTTGGTGGCTGTTGTGACACTATGAACTGGTTAGGGTTTGTTTGTAGTAAAAGAGTTGACTGCATTTGTTGTGAGTGTGTTAATATGTTTGTGGATGGCTTAAGGTGGCTGCTGATTAATGGAAAAATGATGTTCCAAGAAATGAGTCAGCGCCCTCCCATATTGTAAAGAGCAGGACGGTGTTTCTGATCAACGTCCCCAAACTCCCCCAACTGGCAAGAGAGGATGAAAGTTTACTAATTAATAAATCTATTTACTGGACTTGAAGCATAAGTCAACGTCACTCCATAATTCGCTTCAATATACAAAACATCATTCTCCATATGAAAGCAAGTATGACTGCATAGAGCTTTTATTATCTGATGGGAAGTTGGTGGACGGTTTGGTGGGGTTGGACCTGAGAAAATTTACACCAGGCAGCAGCTCGTTCCAATTTAAATACAGCCATCTCTGTAGGGAGAAACTGATAACACCAACTAAAATACCCACTTGGAGCCATGGTCAGTCGCTGAAGGATGGAATTCTGTTTTTGGTTGAGTGGAATGAAAGAGCCCGGGTCACTTGGGACTAGGTTAGCTCTACCTGGCAGGAATTGATAAAGAGGAATGCGACACCAATCAAATTCTGATGTGGGTAGTGGGAATCGATTAGAGCACGCTCAGGCCTGCATAGACAGTGGCCATACACATTCAGGGAAGCAGCACATTACTTCTAATTTGATGACTAACAAACCTAAATATTTGAATATCCTGCTGGGCTTTAATCCAAGCTATTAGATCCTGACTGGGGAGTCTATTAGATCCTGACTGGGGACTCTTTATAAACACATGTGATATTTGTATTTTTCAGGAGACGTGGTGCACGATGCCACAATTCTGGTCAGGGTAAATGAATTATAGTACAGCTGAACTAATAGGATAGGACGACCGTCTGGCAGGTCTTACAGAATGGGTTGAAATTTTCCAAACTGCATGATCAAAGTTTTGAGGACTGATTCTCAGACTATTTTAGGTATTCACCTAATACTTGGTACAGGACAACAATGTAAAATCCATACTGTTTATAGCTGCACAGCAAGGGGGAAGAGTGGCTCAGAAGCATTATACCAACTCGAAATGCTCTTAGTACTAACTGATAGCATCACCCTCATAGTTGCTGGTGACTTTGACATATTATTTGAGCCCCTGGATATACCTGGTGGCTCCAATGCTGATAGCGAAGATGAAATGTGGCCCATTTTCTAACTTCAGATACCTCTGATTAAATACTGACTTCAACAGCTATGCAGCTGAATGCCCTAGTAAGATCTTTAGGGTTCAAGGCATGTAATGGGCATACGCGTTCTGACAGAAACAGGTGCCATGCCTACAATAGATGAAACCATGCAAGCCAGATTGATTATATCCTGCTAGATTTGAGGTATTGGATGGATCTGGCTGATATGACTATTGTAGAACATAACAATAGTGACCATAAACACCCTTTATTTGACTATAAACATGAAGCTGTTCTCTTTGTTAGTAACATCAGGTCAGTTGGTCAGGATGGAATTAATCATCTCAAGCAACAGATTTAATGTGACTAGGTATCCATAATGCAATACCCAGAGGTATTAGCTAACCCATTACTGGGAAGTGGCCAATGGATTAGAATCCCTGATGCAAATATGAAACAACCATGACAACCCCAACAGTGTGGTTCAGGCACATGTTGAGTTGTTTAAACTAATGAAAAAACATTATACTAGAGAAATAAAACTCGCCCTACCCATCTTGAAGCAAAGTACATGGTACAAATATGCAGGGCCGACTTTAGTGCTCGTGGCACCCGGTACAATAATGTCGGTTGGTGCCCCCCAATGACCACCTCCACCACGGATTCCCTCACCACCACCTTTTAACATTGCCCATGTCTCCATAACCACTCTCTCTGATGCAGTTAATTAGTTAGATAGCGCCATTCAAACCAGTGTACGGTGTCAGAGCACTTTGCATCACACACGTATTACCCAGAGACAATCAATCATACATGTGTAAATCAGCATATAGGAAATGTTACATAAAACAGAGACTTACAAGGTGTAGCAGTGATATTACAACCATACTGGTAAGGCCTGTAGTTTAAGAGTGCCTCGTCTGGTGAAGTACAAACTCAGAATTTAAGAAGGAACACCATAGTTGGCGCTTCTCTTTAATATTAAAAATCAATGTCTACCTAAATTAACCCTTTTGCAACATTAATCTAGGCCCTAATCTATACTTTGCAGTGTGCATGTAGTTCTTTAATGAAAGTTGATAGCTCACTGTTCTGTATTAGGATTTTAACTTATAAATTTCAAATAACAAAAAGATTTCTCTTTTTTTAAAGGCAGTAACTCACTGACCTATTTACATTATATGCACTTTGTAATCTGCATAGTACACGTTATTTGCAAAAGGCATGTTACCCTCTGCCATACTTTATAGTGAGTCAAAATCTCAACTAGATAAAACTCATGTCTCTCTTAAAAAACATAATAAACTTGCAAACAAGGCGGCCCCAGAAGTCAACACCCGGTTCGGAGGCACCGGTTGCACAGCCTATAGCCGGCCCTGCAAATATGTATGTAGAAGTGCCAAGGAATATCTAATTAGCACAATTAGTGCAAAGAACACCAAAATTATTAGAATTGCCATAAACAATTATAGAAAGGTACAAGCACAAGCCAGAAGACAGCGGCATGAGAACAAATGGGCAGATCTAACATGAAGGAGCAAATAAAAAGGATACCAGGTTGTTGCGGCATATAGTAGCCAGCAGGAGTCGTCATGATCGGACTATAGGGGATTACTTTTTTCAGCCAGTAATGTGGAAAGAACAATTTACCAACCTGCATTCACTTAATAAGGGTTTGTGCAATGATGATGGGTTGGTAGATGTGATATTGGGGCATATTATCAAGACAGGCGATAAAATTATCACCACTTTAGCAGCAGAAAACTACCGCTTAAACTGCGATAATGGGCTTGATAATATGCTCTATGGAATTCCAATTGAGGCTCAGGTTGGATGTCCTTCACATCTAACATGGGCTTCAATTGGAATTCCATAGCGCAAATTATCAAGCCCATTATCGCAGCTTTAGCGGCAGTTTTCTGCCGCTAAAGAGGCGATAATTTTATCGCCTGTCTTGATAATATGCCCCATTGTCTTCTAAAACAATCGCAAAATTGACAGTAACATTAGCAGAGACACTCCACGCAATTAAAAGCACTACATCGAACAAGGCTCCAGGCCCTGATACAGTACCACGTCATTACTATTGTCAGACCCAACGATCTGAGGTCCTTATTTGAATGTAATCTCAAATGCTGTTTGGCAGGAACTGAAATTCCTTACACGTAGGTTGGGATGGTGCTAATTCCCAATTATAACAAGCATTTGCAATGCAATAGGTCTCGCTTTTTTTTCATTCTTTTTTTTTTTTTTTAGAGCTATTGGCAAAAGTGCTGCTGGTAGGGTTGGTAGGTACGCAAGTTTCACATGTCCTAAATGTGAAAATTTGGGTGTTGCGAATGAGGGCCAGAAATGGTCTCCAGTGATGTTGTGGCAAACATGATGCATTATCTACATGAGTCAGTGACACAGAAAGGTTGGCAGAAAAATACCTTGATGAGGCCATTCGTCAATGAAGAAGCATTTAAATTAAAAGTGAGTGAAGATGATTAATCCCTGTGTTGAAGGTGGAAATCAACTTAAGAGTCAACCAAATAATTGATCTCATGATAATCCTTGAGTTACTGGTGTGCTCGGGTTTCTATCAATTTTTGTCAAAAAATGCTGTAGGGGAATAGGTTTTTGGCCCTTGTATTTCTTCACATTAAATCTAGATTTCTCCAGCAGAGCTATGATAAAGGAAACTTCGAGGTTCATAGAAAAGTTCCCAGTTTCAAATTATTTGTGAAAATATTTTGGATTCATACTGACGCGCTGGAGGCAATTTCCTTAAATGTGGCCCATGGGCAGAGATCAGATTGATATCTGGATTGCTGATAGATTTGGAGGATGTACAATCCTACTAGGAACTGTGGGGAGAATATCCTCTAAAGTTCAGGGCCATGAGCATACCATGAGGATGCAGTGGAATTATGGTGGTCCTGAGTATACATCTTTGTCGCATCATGTGTAGGCTCAATAAAGCTGGATTCAGGGAAGGTCCCTGGGGTACTCTACAAGATAAGGTTTAAAAAGACAAATTGAAGAGGGAGCACAAACACCTCATCCTTTTTAGTAAGATCTTAATCTCTGTCAATCTATACAAAAGAATGAGGTGGAAGGCAGTGTTGAATGCACCAAGGAGGACCAGGGCTGCTGGGCCTCCGCAACCAAGAATCAACTGAAAGTCCTCTAAAGCTGCCACCGGCACAGATTCTGTCCCATGAGCCAGGCGAAAACCAGCTGGGGAGAGATCGCAAAGAGAGTCCTGTTCAGGTGAGAGGAGAGTTAAAGATCGACACGGTTTCGGAAGTATTCTAAATGACATGAAGAATACGGGCCAATGGTTGTATGGACTATGGGGTCTGAATTTTGTTTTTTCAAGATGAGTGATATCGAAGTGTTTCCCGCACAGGATAGTAGCAGAAGAGGGAGAGTTATTGCAAACCTATGTAATTGAGGAAGAGATGACTGTGGTTGCTAATCTCAGAATTCTTATGCACCCTGCATTAGGCACCCTGGAGCAGATGGACAGCAATATGGCCCAGGTGAAACTGGTGTCACTAGAATATAGCAAGTATGAAGACAGTAACATGATGGTAGAATTTGGAAACAAGACATTTCTGGGGAGAGAGTAGTGCATTAAAGAGAGAAAGGTGATTGAATCAGACCAATTTTGGGTAAGAAAATGTGTGACTTCTTTGCCATATCACATTAGGAGTGGTGAATAGTGAAACAATCTTAAACCCCATTGGTGGTGATGTGGCCTAAGAAACTAGACACACTACAAAGCCTGAGAGAAAGTAGTCACCCAACCCCCAAATCATCCATATTTTCAGGTAATGTTGGGTTCACTCTTTCTGCCAAATGTTTGACAAGTTGCAGAATATTCTTTAATGCAGTGACATGCCCCCAAAGAGCTGATCATCCATTTATGAAAGACGTTTTTTAGGAGACCGTGTAACTACAGGATAACACAACATTTCAAAATTTAATTCAGCCCTGTGTGGGAGATCTGATCCCACAGAGCAGTGCAGAGGGATGTCAAAGGACATGTTTTGCAGGGTAGGACACACAGTGCACTACAGTCTGGTTCATTTCTGCAAAGTGACCCCCTGTCATTTTTTACACCTACACTCTCTCCGACTTTTAAGTCAGCAGTTTTTATGTTGTGATATTTTAGCAATATTAAAATTGCAAATAAAAAAATGAAACTCCCACCATGCAAAGAGCTGCTGATGAAAAGGTTTTCATTTTATTTTCACGCTTCACTTCAAGCCACTTGACAGTGATACCTTTTTATTTAGTTAAAGTTACACTTGGCAGTTATTGTAAACTTTAAAGATGGCTGGCCAGCGCTTTCCTATTTCCTCAATAGACTTATACTCCTGTGCACAGCACAGCAGACTATTTACTATGAACATAGTGAACAGACTGCATTGCGACACAGCAGCTTTATAGCTCAGTGTGAACTGAAAGTGAGTATCACACAACTACTCCTGTACTTTGTGGGTGGTGGAGTGTGGCTGATTAGGATGCTCAGCAATTCGGCAATCTAGATATTTCTTTTCGCCAACCACACACAATGACTACATACCTCTAGAGACCAAATTGAAGTCAACGACAGTCCCAGAACCATGAAAGCACTCAGACTTGGAAACCACTAAGAGACTGTGAAAACGGTGTAAGTGCGCCACACACATGCTAATCGCAAAGCAGCACGGGCATCCCAGTATCATGATTCGCTTGCAACTTCTCTTCTACTGGGAAACATTAACATGAAATGGAGGGGTGATTGCAAAATCGTTGATTCTGTGGAACATATAAGGAGAATGTTATACATAATAGCATGCTCTATATAAGCAAGCTTTGAGTACCAAAATTGAGTAGGTTCAAAAGCAGAGGAGATGTGAGTAGAAAATATGAGGAGTCGTACCAACAAGGTAATGGAACGAGGACCGGTAAGTCCTATAAACCACTTCCATTGGTGCTTTGGCCACCAACATCAGTCTGCTGCATGCCAGTGCCATGCAGACAGTAAATAGAGAACACACACAGGCAACCATCTTGGAATAGTTAAAAAAATCTATCTAAGCATCTCGGACGGCAGCCTTTGTTTCTGCTGCTAGTGCGCTGCCTCCTCCACGCTAGTGGAAGGGCGTGCTCGGCTCCGCAGCCCCTCCATCCACCGGTACTCGCCTGCCATGCCTCTGGTGCGCATGTGGTACCTCAGCAGTAAGAGGCAATGGCTAGCATGAGCAGGGGTGGAGTGGTTCATAGGCGTTTACGGGGGGGAGGGAGAAGGCAGGGACAGTAGGGGCAGAGGGAGAAGGCACGGACAGTGGGGGAAGGGAAAAGGCATGGACAACGGAAGGGTGGAGGATGGAAAACACGGACAACGGGAGGAGGCGGGAACAAAGGGATCGGGGAAAACAAAACAGGAAAGTGAACCCAGAGCAGCGCTTGCACGCTGGCTCCACCCACAAATAGTAAACGTACCGTGTAACAGCAAAGTAAAGGGGCCAGTAGCCATGGGAGGATACCAATTATGTCATGGCCGTACTAAGGCAGGACTAACAAGCCTATTATGGAATCACATGCCAGCATTTATGAAGGACAAAGACAGAAGCAAATGAAAAATATGAGCGGAGAGTGAGGGCAGCTTGTCTCCCCTACTCTACTACTGCATGCCTCGCAGAGCGAACAGCGCATGTGCGCTGAAGCGAAGACTCGACCTAAAAAGAGGTAAGGGTGTAGTCCTAGCAATCATCGCTATAAAACCTCATAGGCAGCGTACAAAAATCTTCTGTCGACATTTCCTAGAGAACTCTGGACTGGGTCAATGGAAATGATATTCTCTCCTAGCTTCAAGTTGGCTTTGCAAATAGAGTCAGCGCTGTTGACCAGATTTTTAGGTTTTGTTGGATTAACTGAAAGACTGTTGTTCTTAGACAGGGAAGTTAATATGCCACTTTTGATGACCTCAGGTTTGCTTTTGATCTGGTCACACTTACCAAGTTGTTGACAGTTCTCAAGGAAATTGCTGTCCAGAAGAACATATTATGCATTTTAATGAGATTGCATGAACATTCTTACACTCAAGTGAGATAGAGGCCCCAGGATGAGCTAACTGAATGTATATCTATCAACCTTGAGACGCGGCAGGGGTGCGTCCATGCCCCAACATTATTTACACTATACCTAAATGGTGTGGTGGATTTTCTTAGTTTCTCGTGTACTGACTTTCCAAAATGATGCACGTGCTTGGTTTCCTCCTGTTAATGGATGACACACTGCTGATCTCTAAGACACCAATGGGCTTACAGACCCTGCTAGATGGCTTTTGAGCCTTCTGCAAATAGAGAGGGCTGGAGGTGAATGCTTCCAAAACAGAATTTGTGGCTTTCAACCCACATAGGAGCTATTGAGATGCATCTAAGCTGGGCGGTGTAAGACTAGAGAGGGGCCAGACAGTTGAAAATCCATGTGTTATATTGGCTGCCAATATGACATGGAACATGCAGACTGACAAATGTGCTTTGAAGCTGTTACAATACACGTCTAGCATACTAAGAACCCATAGATCTTCCCTGGGTAGGTCTCTAATACCTGTTTTACATATCTACAATGCACAAGCCCTGGGGCAGCCTTTTATGGTGTAATTGTGGGGATATTTAAAGGCCTCGAGACTACCAATAACTGAGAAGACGTTTCTTAGGTCTTTGGTTCACCTATCACAGAGTATTCCCTCAACACCTTTATATATGGATATGGGAATCAAACCTATCTCACAGAGGGCAAACGTAAGTCCGGTACTCTACTGGCGATGACTGTGGCATACAGAGGAGCTGAGCATGTATAGCAAGGCACTCTATGAGGTATTAAGCCCTAGATGGCCATGGAGGCATACCTTGATTAAAATGTGTTCATTTCCAGTTGTTTATGCTTGAACTAGAAGTCCTGTAGAATAGCTGTCGAGAAGCCCTACCTATCTTCAAAGATCACATTATCTTAAAATACTGGTCATACATAATGGAACAGGACCTGGCTAACTCGAGACATGGTACGCTCACCAGTGTATTGTTAGATTTTAAATGTAGGGAAATTGAAGCTATTTCTAGATGCAATGATGCCGCCAATTGCCAGGCAGCTCTATGTCAAGTTCAGATACGGGAAACTGCTAACAAATGGAATCTGTTGCAAATGGAAATGTGCCCCCTACTACTATAATTGATGACATAGATCCTGGCAATTTGCACCTGAGACAGTGGCACGTAGGTTTTTCTTTTGTATCGCCTATTCTAGAAATTGACTTGTCCCAATATGTCACCAGATATGGGTGGTCCATTCTAGTGCTGCCCTGAGAATTTTCAGAACCAATACACAAGAAACTATTGCATACAGTGTAACAAGGCTATTAATATTAATGTGGCAAAAAAGATCAACTTCGCACTAGAAATGGCAGGTCAATTTCTTTTATGGTTGCATCATTTTAAAATTTTGATGCTATGTTTTTATTTATTGTATTTTAAATGTGTATATACGAGCGTGTTTTATGTATATGGTTTAATGGGGTTAATCTCTGAAAAAACAACATTTTGACTTGACTTAACTGAAAAATATATTGGATTCATTTGTCACTTAAAATCTGAGAAATATTTTTAAGTTTGACAAAAACAACATTTGCGTTCTTGAGACCATTTACCATCAGCACGCATGTTGGCGCATTCCTGCCCTTTCCCGATCACGCAGCGCAGCAAGAAGAGTTGCTGCATAGCATGATTTCTTCATAAATATGCCCCAGCACGTCCAGAAGTACAGATAGTGATAGCAGCAGAAGCGAGGCAACGTTTAGCCAAGAGTACTGCCAAATTAGGAAAGTGACTATTGGAAGAACAACCAAAGTTTGTGGCAAGAACAGAAGTCAAGCAACCCTTTGAATGCCCAGATTTCAGATTCTCCTCCCATTCTGAAAGGGGCTCCTCTTAAGTTGGAGTCCTTACTCCAATCCCGGATCATGCTTCAAAAGGCAATCTCTGTACGGCCACTGCTCAAATGATACTCAGACTGGCACCCCGCACATGTGAGGGTGTAACACCTGGTTCATGAGGTCAGAGAATCAGTTTAAACGCCTGCAGTTTTGACAACTAAATTCATTTGCCATGGATGTTCCAGGGCCACAGTTCAATGGGCACCACAAACTATATAACCAGGTCCTCCCTTTTAGGAACTGAGGAGCATATGTACAAGGAGTTAACACCACCAGAACGTCACTAATTTTGATATTCTGGTGGTGTTAACTCATTCGCCTTATTTACAAGGTTGTGTTAAGTCACTTTTTGTGGCTTAACACCCATTGCTTTTTGATGCTGCCCCATATTTACAAGGTATAGGGAAGCACCAAAAATAAGACCAGGAAATACCTGGTCTTAAACAGGTGAGACGAGGAGAAATGTTTTTTTTCTCCTCGTATTTTGCCCTTTCCACATGTGATGCATTCTGCAGCACACATGGACAGAGCAAATCGACTGATGAGATTGTTTTTGTTCAGGAAGGGACACCTCCCTGCACATAAACAATCGCCCCTGCAGCACAGGTACCCTAGCAAAATGGCGCTAGGGGGCCTGCGCTGGTACTAGGCAGTTTTTTTAGCACCACCGCTAGGAGAAATGCAGGGGTGCACTGTATTTTTGTAAATACGGTGCATCCCTGCATTTTCAAACTGTCGGAGCACAGCATTACCAATTTTGGAGTAAAACCACAGTCTGCCAGTTTATTGTAAATATCCCCCCGAGAGTCTCAGAGTAGTAAGACATTGAAGTTCAAATATTACTCAATGGGGCTGTGTAGGGTTAGGCACTCAGAACTCACAAAACACGTAATAAGCAGTTCACCCTATAAAATGTGCATAGACATGCAGATGTACCCTTCATGCATGCCTGACACACAATGGAGGTAAAGAACCTTGTTTATTGGAGACCGAATGGACTCTACATGGAGGAGGCTAATAGAGAGACTCCCTGAAAACTAGAGAGTAGTGGCAATCAGGATGCTTAGTGCAGACTTTGGGAGCTATAAGTGTGGTATTTTATCAGTTTTTATATATAATTTATTCTTCCATTGTATTGCCTCAAATTTTTGCCAGCAGTAAGAGACTATCTGCTTTTTTCCAGGTTGCTATCCCACAGCGGAGTCTGATTTACCATGTGAGAATGTGTTACCAGTATTGTGTTGTGGCCATATTTTTGGTTTGGAGACTAAAGTCCTTGGGGAATATGTATCAAACACCGTATTTGCGATTCTCAAATAGCGATTTTTTGAGAATCGCTATTTGAGAATTGCAAAACGGGATGTATTTAAAAATTCACACATATTATGAGAATTCTTAATATTCCTTAATTGCGATTAGCAAATTGCGAAATCGCAATTAAGGAATACCTTCCCATTCATTCCTATGGGCCAGGAGGCCCATAGGAATGAATGGGAAGTAATTCTCAAATTGCGAATTGCAATTTGCTAATCGCAAATCGAGAATAATTTCAAAGGTGCAAGGGTGTCATGATGACACCTTGATGCACCCCTGAAATGAACATGTGTGCGCATATGGCGCACATACATGCCCTAAGGGCATGTATGTGCGCCACATGGCACTTTGAAAAATGCCAAAAATTGCATTTTTCAAAGAAATCATAAATTACCACCAACTTGAAGTTGGTGGTAATTTGCGATTTCTTAAGGAGAATTCGCACAACTTGGGTGCGTGTTACATAGCATTTAAGGAATCGCAATTTGCGATTCCGTAAATGCTTACGCAAAATTAAAGAATCGCTAAATTAGCGATTCCTTAATAATGCGATGCGAAAATGTCACATACATCGCGTTTTTCGATTTTGTATTCGCAAACGCTGTTTTTTTGCGATTCGCAGCGTTTGCGAATACAAAATCGTTTGATACATATGCCCCCTGATTACGCTGTCGGGCGAACACCGTCCCACACCGTAGCGGTCTGGAAAATGCCTGACCTTAGGACGGCGGTTCCAACCTGGGTATTATGATGCAACTGTCCATAAGGTGGTCGCAAACATGCATTTTACAATGGAAGCTTGTGCGGGGGCAGAAAAGACCGCGGCACAAGCTTCCATTGTAAAATGCATATTTAGAATCATTCTTGCACTGTGTGGCAGACACTTCATGGTGCCTGCCACATGGTGCAGGGATGTTTAGGGGGGGCACCATAGGTGCCCTCCAGCCCCCATTGTGGAGGGCCAGGGAGCAAGGGGCCCCTGCTAGGGACCCCCAAAAATATTTTCTGACAACCTTTCTATGACCGAATAAAGTGTATGATGATAATGACATTCTCTGTCATCATAATAAAATAAAAAATAAAAACTTTCTGACAACCTTTCTATGTAGGAATGGTCGACATGAAAGGGCTGTCGGAAACTGTCATCATAATCCCGAAGGCGGAGCCGAGCCTGGCACCGCCATCATTAGGGGATTATGGTGTGTTCAAACACACCGACGGGCTCCTTGATCCCCTCGGAAGCGGCGCGGACGGTCAGATGTAGGGCGGACTGCAACTGACAGTTGGACGGTTGTAGTCCGCACGACACCATAATCAGGCCTTTAGTTGGGATTGGATGATGCGGGACATCTGCCAAAAAAGTGCAGATGTCTTGTACACTAATTTCATGGTTGCCCTATCTCATAGGGGAACTGCAGGGGTTCCCACAGCAGGGGTTTAGCTTGAGTTGCCTTTATGGGCCTGTAGCCAAAAGCAACTGCACCACAGGACAGGAAGCTTGTATTTACTTAGGTCTTGTTTTCCAGCACATTTTTCCTTGTTTGGCTCCGTAGAATGCAAAAATCAGCAGTGCCCCCCACTCCCAGATCATAAAACTTCTAGTGCATCAGGGTCATTGTTTTATATATTATCCGAAATGACCTACCCGCTACCACTTTGGAGCTTGTTTGAGGCACAAGGTGGTATTATCTTGATGTTTGCACTTACTCTGTGATATATTTAGCAGGAGACGGGTAAGGGTTGTATGTGAAAGACTTGGCATGCTTTGCAATCTCCTCATAGTAAATGGATTGTGAGGAGGAGGCAGAATAAAGTGGTAATGTTCTGTTACTTACATGCAATCTTCATTACACTCAGTCTAAGTCTTTCTCATTGAACCGGCATCAGAACTACCAAGGAGTAGCAGTACTCTTACGACTCAATCGTTGATCAGTCTTTGACACGATCCATTACTGTAAATCTTTACAGATTTGAAGACATAGGAGCTCAAATGGATTGGCCCTTACCTCATTGGTGGACCTCTCATCATAGTCCTCCTTTCTCCTCAGACCCATTCAAATCCACAGCTGGCGTACCCCGAAAACTTGACAATTGCTCCGCTTTTATTGTAAAAACTTCTTATCCCATGCCCATAGCCCACTGCCTTATTTCATCTGAAATGCTTCAGCTATGTGGATGATAACTAAATCCATACAAAGCTTGAAATTCTTATTATTAGACCAACAAAGTCTACAAGCAATTGACTGCTGTAAGTAACTGTCTCAAGTTAAATACGCCAAAAACGGAGACACTAGCATGTTGCTAATGGCCCAACTATCACCAATAACCATCTGAGATTAAGGACTAAGACCCCACCATTTAACACGGATAAAGTGAGAAATTTATGGGAACCATTACGATGGCGGGCCACCGTAACAGAATGCGGGACCGTCCGCCAGGGGTGCGGCGGTCCCGCACCTGCAATTAGGATGCCACCTCCACCGTGGCGGTGGCATACCCCATTCCCAACATTGTGGAGGCGGTGCTCACAGCACCGCCCGCCACAATGCTGTGAATGCACGTTGTGCATTGGCATGCACAAGGTGACAGGCACCGCGCGGTGCCTGCCACCTTGTCCATGCCAATGTAGGGGGGTACCACAGTTACACCCCCAAGTGCACCCCCACCCCCCCAACACTCAGGGGGCCCGCAATGGGCCCCCCAATTTGGAAACTGCATGCCTTTCCATGGAGTCAAAGCCGCCATGGAAAGGCTCATTTCCGCCCTAATCATAATATGGATGGCACCATGTTATGCCCTTTTTCCGCATGGTCGACGAGTCGACCGGCAGAAAAGCGGCGGATGGTCTTTCCGTCCGCCGCAGACCCCCCAGCCATACTAATATGGCGGGGGGTCATTCAGACAAGGATGGCTGGCGGATCGCCCCCGCCGGGCTAGCGGTGGCTACCGCTGGCCCGGCGGGGGCGATCCGCCCGCCATCCTAATGGGCCCCTATGAGTCTAAAGCAAGTCTCTAAAAGAAGCTATTGCATTATAAGATGCCTTTGGTGAATTTTTCCAAACTGACTTCTCTCAAAAAGTTCAGGCTACCGTTGCCTTAGGCGTTCCCCATCTTAACTAAGTCAACAGACTGTACCTACAAGCACCTTTTCACATAACATATGTGTATTTGTAAAGAGCAGATTCACCCGCGGCTTTCCTAGCGTTGAAGTTTATTGGTACCCAAATTCATGGTGCTCACTTAGGGAGGCTGAGTGAACCTGTCAGGATCTGAATCAGTGACCACCAGGTCAAATAAAGATCACTACAGTGGATGCATTAGTCCACTGAACCACCAATCCTGGCTAATGCTTTGGAAATTATTGAGAATTCAGATAATGGCCATACTTGAGAGCTTCCCAAGCCTCCATCGAGGAGTCTCAACACATCATGATACCTGTCGCTTGATGGGTCACCTTCAAAGCAATGTGTGTTGTTCATCAAGCAATCCATGGAAGTTTGACACTCTCCCTTCAAACACAAACTTTGCTTTTGTAACTAAGCAAGTCAATTTGTGTCCCAGGCTGTCCTCTCTCATGACTGTTCCTCCCTTCAAAATGGGCCCAAAGTGGCAGACACTTATTCTCTGTCAAGGCAGCCAAACTGACTAAGAAGTGTCAATAAAACAGCCTTGAACTCTGGAGAGCATGAAAGCCTTGCTTGTCCCTTCAATATAATCACAAGATGCAGATCACTAACTAAATAGGTTAAAAGCAGATATGTGCGAATGTGCCTATTCTGACATCTCCACAATGCTTCTCGTTTATGATCATTGATGTGTGCTGCACCATGTCAAAATCATGTATTTGAACCAAATTTTCCTTTCCCAATATCCCATATATAGGGCATACAACCTCCATTACACCTTCCAACCTTACAAACTGAAAGGGCACCCTGTCATCCAAATACAAATTGGAACACAGCACGGCCTTGCCAGGGGTATGAAACACTGCATAAATCAGTGCTTAATTTGAGCCAGTGGTTTCTGGTGCCAGGCACCAGCACTTATTTGTCAGCACTGGGGCTTGTGACAGTCTGCCATATGGTGGCACTGTCTGGCTAATTTAGAAATGACAAATAACCTATTTTGCGAATGCATTTAAGGAATATCAAATTGCGATTCCTTAAAGGCAATTCTGAAAGCACCCAAGTTGTGCGTATTTGCTTTAAGAAATCGCAAATTACCAACTTCAAGTTGGTGGTAATTTGCGATTTCCTAGAAAAATCCACTTTTTGCATTTTTCAAAGAGCCATGTGGCGAACATGCATATTTCAGGGGTGCAACAGGGTGTCCTTTTGACACCCTTGCACCCTTGAAATTGCATTCGCAATTTGCGAGTACCTAATGGGTATTCGCAATTTGCGAGTACCCATTGTCTTCCCATTCATTCCTATGGGACTCTAGGCCCATAGGAATGAATGAGAAGGTATTCCTTAATTGCGAATCGCAATTTGCCATTCGCAATGAAGGAATACGTAGGAATCGCAATTAATATTGCGACCCCTACATACATTTCATTAGCGATTCGCTAAAATTCGCTATTAAGGACTCACTAAACTTTTTTTTTATACATATGCCCCTCAATGCCTGTTTGGGAGGATCCCTGCCACCAGGGTGAGCACTCTGACTATTAAGGAATACACACACCTGGCCCAAAACTCACAAAAGTCCCATATATTAAGCATACATTAAAAAAACATTACACCCTTACATGCCTTCCCTTTCTCTAGGAATACATCACTACCATGATGAAAACAAACCCACTGATGAATCTAGGATGAATCCTATCCCAATTAGGAGGAAAGGGAACTTCATTGAAGAGGAGACAGACATTGTAGTTACCTTTCTTTGTGATCGGTAAGAGGGGAATGAGAAAGTCCTGCTTGTTAGGTCCCTTCACCCCTTGTAGTGTTAGGTGTGTTGAATGAATGTGAAGCCTGGGTGCAATGTGAGCATTCAATTACACATACAGAATTTGTGATTTCTATTTTTTATATATTTGAAATTAAATATTTTTATTACAGTGAAATGTTTTAAGCATTTTTGCTCCCCCCTTAAAGCTTGATTACGAGATGTGAATTATTTTACTTTATACTTAATGCACAAGTTACTACTTGTGTAACAATATATCTGTAAGAGACATTAGTTAGTGATAGATTCCTTACTTTAGAATATCCCCAGACATCAGACTGGATCTGGAAAGTTTTGCTAGCAGTACCCCTGCGCGTCAGTAGGTGGCGTCGTGCGGCTCCGCATCCGTCGCTTGTGTCGTAAGCGCCGAGATGATGTCACGGAGACTACTTAGGCGCCATCCCATGCATGCTGACGGCAGTTCTGTACACGACTTTCCGCGCTAGGAACGCAGAGCCATGCAAGAAACTGACCACTGGTGCCAAGAAACTAGGGCCCTGAAGGGGATGACCTTAACCCTAGAAATCAGTTCGCAGAACGGGGAGGATGGGTGGGGCGGTAAGGAATCTATCACTAACTAATGTCTCTTACAGATATATCCTTACACAAGTAGTAACTTGTACATCTGAAAGAGACACGTTATAGATTACTTACATTAGAATAGATACCCCAGCAATACCAACCCCGGTGGTGGGTCTGCGAATAGATTACACCAGAAAGTCACGGAGAACAGAACGGTTAAAGAAGCTGTCTCTACGGACCTGACTGTCAAGGCAGTAATGCTTGGTAAACGTGTGCAGCGAGGCCCACGTAGCTGCCTGACAAATGTCCTGCAAGGGGACACCGCGCCCCAAGGCAGTAGTGGCTGCAGTCGCCCTGGTCGAATAGGCACGCACCCCCACAGGAGGCTCCTTCTTAACCAACGAGTAACAGGCCTTGATGCAGAGAACGACCCACCGAGAGATGGTCCGCTTGTGCACAGCCCGAACCCTTTTGGCGCCCACGTAGCCAACAAAGAGCTGGTCATCCACCCGGAACTGGCGTGTGCGCTGCAGGTAGAACGAGAGCGCACATTTTGGGTCCAGACAGTGGAGCCTCTCTTCCTCTTTCGAAGGATGCTGAGGCAGAAAGAAGGTGGGCAAAGTGATGGTCTGCCCGATGTGGAAGGGCGCGACTACCTTTGGCAAGAAAGAAGGACGGGTCCTTAAAACCACCTTGTCCAGGTGAACAGAAAGGAAAGGAGGTTTGGAAGAAAGAACCTGGAGCTCACTCACTCTTCTGGCAGAGGTGATAGCTACCAGGAAGGCCGTCTTGAGAGTGAGAAGATCCAAAGGACAGGTATGAAGGGGCTCGAAGGGAGCGCACATCAGATATGTCAAGACATGGTTTAAGTCCCATTGAGGCATTATGAACGGCACGGGAGAAAACGTGTGCGTAATGCCTTTTAGGAAACGGGTAACAACCGGAGACTTAAAAAGGGAAGGCTGATCTGGAAGCCGTAAAAAGGCAGAGATGGCCGAAAGATAACCTTTGATAGTGCCCAGAGCAGAGCCCTGCTGGGCTAAAGAAAGAAGGAACAGAAGGACTTCAAAAAGAGGGGCAGAAAGGGGATCCACAGCCTTAGCTGTGCACCATGCCACAAACTTGTTCCACCTGCAAACGTATACCATTTTAGTGGAGGGACGCCTGGCTGCCAGAATGACATCACAGACTTTGGGAGGAAGATTGAAGGCTGTCAACTGCTGCCGCTCAATCTCCACGCATGGAGGGTGGACAGGTTAGGGTGGAGGACCGTCCCCTGCTGCTGCGACAGAAGATCCTCCTGAAGAGGCAGATGAATCGGGGGTTCGATCGCCATGCTGAGTAGCTCGGGACACCAGTATCTTCATGCCCAATCCGGAGCCACAAGGATGACTTGGGGCCGGTCGCGCCGAATCTTCTGCAGCACTCTGGGCTCAAGTGGTATAGGCGGAAAGGCGTACAACAGACCGCAACTCCACTTGTAACGAAAAGCGTCACCGAGCGAGTGCCGACTTGGAAATTCCAACGCACAGAACTGATGACATTGCGCTTTCTCTTCAGTGGCGAATAGATCTAACCAAGGCTTTCCCCACTGCTGAAAGAGTCCTTGCACCACGTCCGAGCTCAGATGCCATTCATGTTCCATCACGCAGCGGCGGCTGAGTTTGTCCGCCCTGGCGTTCAGAGAACCTGCCAGGTGTTGAACCACCAAGGTGATGCCTTGATGTTCTGAACATGTCCAGAGGTGCAGAGACTCCCGACATAGGGTCCAGGACCCCACCCCACTCTGTTTGTTGCAATACCACATGGCGGTGGTGTTGTCCATAAACACCTGCACCACACTTCCCCGGACAGAGGGAAGGAATGCCTTTAGTGCAAGTCGGATCGCCCGAAGCTCCAAAAGGTTGATATTGAACTGGGACTCCGCCAGAGACCAGAGTCCTCTGATCTCCACCTCTCCTAAGTGGCCTCCCCATCCCAGGAGGGACGCATCCGTCACCACTGTGTGCTCCGGTTGGGGAAGGGAGAGGGATCTGCCATTGACCCAATCGCTATTCGTGAGCCACCACTGCAATTGTCGTGCAGTTTCCTCCGAGATCTGGACATGATCGGACTGGTTGCCCTGATGCTGCGCCCACTGGAACTTCAGGTCCCACTGCATGTGGCACCAGTAGGATGCAGGAGGCCATCAGGCCCAGGAGCCGGAGGGTCATCCTGACTGAAACCCGAGATAGAGGCTGAAAGATCGGAATCATAGCCTGAATAACCAGGACTCGCTGCTCGGGAGGATAAACCCAAAACCGCGGTGAATCCAGAACTGCTCCGATGAAGGGGAGCTTCTGAGCGGGACTCAGGTGCGACTTCGGCACGTTGATGGAGAACCCCAGCAAATGCAGGAGGTTGGCCGTAGTCTGAAGGTGGTTGATGACTGCCTGGGGTGAGCCCGCCTTCAGCAACCAGTCGTCGAGGTAGGGGAAGACTGACACCCCTGACCTGCGCAGGTGAGCTGCGACCACCACCATTACCTTTGTGAACACCCGAGGGGCGCTGGTAAGGCCGAAAGGGAGCATGACAAACTGAAAATGCTCCTGGCCTACCGCGAACCGCAGGCAACGCCGGTGGGCCGGCACGAAGGGAATGTGAAAATAGGCATCCTGCAAGTCCAATGCTACCATTTAGTCTCCAGGGTCGAGGGCAGCCAAGACCTGAGCCAGAGTCAGCATTTTGAACTTCTCCTTCCGGAGGAAGTGGTTGATGTTCCGAAGGTCCACGATGGGACGCAGACCCCCTTTGTCCTTCTTGGGGACCAGAAAGTAGTGGGAATAACAACCACTCCTTACTTCCGGCACAGGAACGCACTCAATGGCCCCCTTGGCCAAGAGGGCCGTAACTTCCTGTTGGAGAGTTGCCAAGTTTTCCCCCGACATGCCGTGGTACTGAGGTGGCATGGCTGGAGGGGTGGACTGAAAGGGAAGGGAGTAACGCTTGTGGATGATCTGGGCTTTTCGTGGAAAGACCTAAGGACTTGGCCTTAAAACGCTCTAGTGCACTGTCGGTCTTATCGCAAAACAGGCGAGTCCCGTCAAAGGGCATATCCATGAACAAGCTTTGGACATCTGACGAGAACCCGGTAGATCTCAGCCAGGCATGGCGACGAAGCGCCACAGTCGTAGAGATCGCTCTACCCAGCGAGTCCGCTGTATCCAACCCACACCGAATGGTGAACTTAGCCGCATCCTTACCCTCAGCAACAGCTTGGGACAACACAGCTTGGGACTCCTCAGGACACTGAAGCAACACCTATGCAACTGTATCCCACACCGCGTGGGAATAGCGGCCCAATAGGCTTACGGTGTTCACCGACCGCAGCCCCAAGCTGACAGAAGAGAACAACCGCTTACCGAACTGCTCCAGCTTCTTAGAGTCCTTGTCCGGCAGAGCCGTGGGAAAGGCACTCTGCGACGTCGAGGCTTGGATGACCAGGCTCTCAGGCATAGGATGAGTGGTCAGAAAAGCGGGGTCACCAGGCGCCGGGCGGTGACCCTTGGCGACATTCTTATCCACAGGGGCCCCTGTGGCCGGCCACGACCAAGTACCCAACGAGACGTCAGTGAGGGCGTCATTAAATGGTAGCAGGGGCTCCGACGAAGTGGAGGCCGTCTGGATCACTTCAGTGAGGAGATTAGTTTTGAGGGCCACCATAGGGAGATCAAGGTTGAGGACCGGAGCACCATTGTGTAGGAGGCGCCCTCCTCCCTGGTAGGCGGGGGGAGTGGTAAACCCCGGGTTAGAGGGGATGTCGAGGTCACCAGCATCCTTCAAGTCGTCCACCTAGTCCTGCTCGGAGTCACACTGATGGGCAAGAGGGTCCTCTGACCCCTCCCAGTCGTCCTCCACCTCTGCTGCATGGGGAACAGACCGCGGCGGCAGAGCAGGAGCCGGAGAAGGAACAAACGGCGTCGGGAATGGCGCCCGAGAGACGGCACTGGCTGAGGCCAGGCCGGTGCCGTGTCCCACTGCGGATCCCAGGTAGGAACAAAATGGTCCTGGAAACTGGGCAAAGGCGGGACAAATGGCACCCACTGGGGCTGCAGCCGGCAGCGCTGGACCTTGTGGCGCCATGGCCAGAGCCAACGGCGCAGGGTCCTGTGGCGCTGAAGCTGGATCCGCCGGCGGCCCAACAGGATCCGGACAGAGGACCGCAGGGCCCGAAAGCACACCGGTGGCAGCCTGAGGCCTACAGAGGCGGTCCATGGTAGCAAGAAACTCTTGCACCTCTGCGGGAGTTACCGACGGACCCGGGTAAGGTGGGTAGGCCGCGGGACTCCCGGGCTCCAAAGGAGCCGCAGGGGCAGAACCCCTGTCCCCCTCGTCCGCATCCGGGGACCGACGGAGGGATGTCGGAGGGCAAACAAGCTTCTTTGACTTCTTTTTGTGTCGTCTCTTACTCGAATCTGAGGGTGAAGACTTGGAGCCCGAGGAGCGACGAATGCGGCCACGCAAGCGTTCCCTGGAACGGCCCCTGGACCGGGAACAGCGCTGGGACGAGTGCCGGACCTCCAGCAGCTTCCGGCGCCACTCCCTCAAGGCCTTCAGGGCCATGGCCCAACAGGACCGGGAGTTGTGGTCGGTCTCCAGGCAGTAGAGGCAGACATCGTGGAGGTCCGCCACTGACATATTGCGACCGCAGGCCCCACAAGACTTAAATCCAGGCATCCCTACGTGCACCAAGGAAACCAAAATTGTACAGGAGACAAAGTCTCAAAAAGGTTAGTCAAAAAGTGACTAAGGTACGTGCTCTAACCGGATCTGCGCTTTCTGGCGCGGAAAAAGAAAGAACTGACGTCAGCGCGCATGGGTGGCCCCTAAGTAGTCTCCGTGATGTCATCTCGGCGCTTACGACGCCAGCGATGGACGCGGAGCCGCAGGATTCCACCTACTGACGCGCAGGGGTACTGCTAGCAAAACTCTCCGGATGCAGTCTGACACCTGGGAATATTCTAAGGTAAGGAATCTATCACTAACGTGTCTCTTTCAGATTCGTTTTTTTAATGAACTAAAAAACACTTTAAAATGGGAAAAACATTTTTCAATTGACATTTGTTAAAAGTTATCTTTTACGTAAATTATTTTATACTATTACCTTTGTGATGTTAGTATTAATGTGTATCCCTGTCTCCAATGATTTCTATGAGAGTGTGTTGAAGTATACCTAATTGGTCATGTGTGGTGCTTGAGTTACTCTAAGCTTGGCCGGCGTAGATTTAAGCCTAATTTGTCAGTAGTTCCACTGTAGGACGGGCTTGTGCAACTTTTGTAAATTGCTTTTATCTTATTTATTTGTGAGTGTGTTTTGTATTTGCATGTGCCTGCCTAAACTCCATCCTTAAATGTCCCTAAACCTCTCCTGTTTGGTGGTAATAATTCTCCAAAGAGGCAAAGGGGAGTCCAACGACCCTTTGGTGCTTCGCTCATTTACTACTAAAACAGAGACCTTCATGTGTGGAGACTACCACACCTGTGGTGGAGATCTCTGAAAGAAGAGGTAGGAAAGGCAAAGATGGAGATCCCAGCTGGATGATTGTGAATAGTATTTATGGGTACACTCAGTAATACTATTGGAATACTACGTTATATACTCATGAATGGTTATTGTCAACAGGCCCCAAGTTATCAAAATTGATGTGGTCAATAAGAATATGCTACAAAAAGAGAAAATGTACTTAAGCACCTGGCAAAGGGATTGAGAACCAATATGTTGGAATGTGAATAGTTGGTCTATTGTTTAGAACTATTTGACTGGTTGTTGAAAGATATTTCAGGGTTAATAATCTGTTACTTTAAGTAAAGTCAAACTGTTGAATCATATTATTCTTCCAAACAAATGAGGGATCTGAGAAATTGAGGTTCTAAGAGAGAAATATATTTGTCTGTATATAATGATACCCACCTCCAGAAAGGGGTAACCTATGTATCTCTGCTTTCCCTTTCATGTATCCCTATAAACACCATCTCAAGCTGTTTGATATCCTCTTCATCCCCATATGTCTATGCCATGGAAAATCAGAGGACGATGGAGCACTAAGTTGGGTGACTATGCCAGATTTTGCCTGGAAATAGGAAAGTCTCTGCCTGTCTTACTTATTCTGGGTAAAATCATGATGTGATCGGAGGCACAGGAAATGATGCAGTGCCTAATTTGAGCTGGTGACTTCTGGTGCTGCCACCGTCACTTAATTGTCAACACCAGTGCAGGTTACAGTTTGCCACAAGATGGCACTGTCTTGCTAATTTAGAGATGACCCCAACAACAGTCAATTATTCATTCAATATACATTATAAATGACAATTATGTGCCACCCAAGCCATTCTCAGAGCTTTGGGGACCTGGAATAGTCTTAATTGTCACACTTGTCGGAGTGTGATGGATAGTAGTTATGTTGTTACTATCATTGCCAGCATGGCAGGGGCAATGTATGGTATGAACTGCAGTGGGCCTCCTGATGAGAGCCCTGGTACCTATTTTCTTTTTTACAAATTAAGCACTGGAATGATGTCATCTCCAATCCAGCTCCAAGACCATGTCTTAGATGAAGGGGGAAGTTCTGATATCGTTGGATTTATGCTCTGTCAAAACCTAATCTGGTTACATCTCCAGCTAGTCCTTCATTGCTCTCCTGGACCCAAGGAAAACTGGAGCACATTAGCTTGCTGTGGTCACCTGCCTTCAAATCCAGGATGCACTACAGGTGCATGCTATACTGAATCTTGAGCCTGCTCAAGACACTAGAGAGGAAGAGCCAGGAGGGAGGACATAATCTCTGCAAATCTGTGAAGAGAACCTCCACCCTAGGACCTACCACAGATCCTAGGAACTCTGCGGAACTGTGACCTACTAAGGTAACATTGCATTGCACCCCACTTGCCATTGCTGTATTTACCCCCTTTGGGCCTCTCTCCTTGATACAATCAGTAGCCCTGCAAGCAGAATTTCAGCAGAGAGGCTGTGATTGCTACAGCACCTAAGCAACCATCATTGGCCTTCCAATCTTGTTTGCCTCAAATTCTTCAAGGGATGGACTCTGGCTTCTGCAAAGCAACCACGGTGTGGACCCACCAACCTAATTTATTTCTTCACTCCGTAGAGCCCATTCATAATATTAGTGTTCTTCTTACCACATTCAGCATCTCACAGGGTCTCACACCACCATCTACGTGTACTACCTTTGGGTGCCAATAGGTCTACTTTTAAGGGAAGGTGTTACCTGCTGGGATAGAACTGAAAGTGACCTCCTTTGCTTAGCCTGTTTCTTCCACAGGACTAAACCTTTGCTTTCCATGTTTCATTCTTGATAGCTGTTCTTCACTGATTATAGTGTATTGTTATTGACAATACACTGTGCTAAATCCAGGTTGTGTTAACCTTTCAGTGGAGGCACAGTAAGAGCAGTGGGGTGTTGGGGTGGGGTGGGGTCGTGGTGGGGGGAAGTCAACAGATGATGGGGTAGGTTAAATTAAATCTAAAAAACACCTTGCGCTTGCGGCATCACTGAGTCATCTCTTTTAGCTTTCCTATGCCATTAAATTCAGGGCCAAACATAAGCAAATCAGGATTGAACCCATCCAAAAAAGGACTGTGTAGCCTGAAATGCTCAGCCATAATTATGTGCTATGCAGTTTGCACCAGGAAGAAACCATATCAATATTTCCTGGCAGTTATAGTAACAACAGCCACTTATTACTATCAATTTTATTCCCCACAAGCTCCCTACAGACTCATTGCATTGTGGACTGTAATAAACAAGTTACTTACCCAGAACAGTAGTTTTGCAGCTTGGGGCAATTCTGGAATCAAATACTGTGCATTTTTCTACCATCTAGCGGCTAGCTCCAGATAAAAACTTGCCTGTTTGAACTGTACCTATATTTTTTTCTGAATTCCATTTACCTGAGGAGGGGTATTCCTCTTAAAGATGGTGGCCCACCACAAGATCAGGAATGAAGTCTGCTGTGGACTGGCCCTTCGTTTCACATGTTAGTATGGGGAAGCTACTGATCAAATTGGGATAAATCATTCATTCAATAAACCCATTAATTTCCTAAATTAAAGGAGGTCACTTTGATTAGTTATTTCGCTTGAAGCCTTCATGTAACTCTCTACAATGTTTTCCTTTAACAAGGTTTGAAGGAATGAAATACAACTGAACAATTACCATTTATAAATGTCCACTTTTTTTTACAGTGGCAAAACTCATATAATCTCACTTTATTCATTGTAATGTTCAGAAAATATTAATTTAAAAAATACAAGATTTAAAAAAAAGATGTGACCGAAATGATCACACTTACATATTAACTGCATTAATCTCCACCAAAATAGAAGGTTGCATGTTAGAAAATACATATACACATTACATTATCAGGCATACATGTGAAGACGGGACCCAAATGTGTCTGGTCTCAGACCCTCTAAGGCACCGATCCGATTTCTCCAAACTTCTGATATTATGAGGATATGTTCTTCACCATTGGTTTTGTTAGAGTAATTCATGAATTGCAGTTTCTTCCAAGGCACTTGTCAAACCTTGGCTTCTGAGAGAACCTGAGAGTTGGAGAGTCGTTGAAGTACAACCAAATCTGTGTTCCATTCTTCCAAGATTACAAGAAAGCAAGTCTTTGTGTGACCTATTTTACAAGGTGATCAAAAGTCTGATGGGTTACTTCCACCATAAGAAAAGCAATGTTGTGAGTCCCACCAAGATTGATAGAGGACAGGGTTGCAAGGATGGGTTCACATGGTTGTGAGTTATTTTCAAATGATGGTGGCTGATGCGAATGGCGTTCCCCCCAGTATCCATGGCACATTGCATGAGAGGGGACTGATAGGATGTTGCACGTTTCTCTGGTGTATCTGGACTTGTTCCATCTGTCGGCCTCTCACCGACAAAGAGTAGGTTGCGTCCCTTGGCATCTTGCTCAATCTTCAAAAGCTCGTATTCGGTGTGAGGCAGATGGATACCAAGAGCGGTGCATCCATTTGTGACAGTGATGTCCTGCTCCATGCCAAGTGTCCAGGATCCCAACTCCCCACATGTGCCGGGAGCGGAGGAGTTCAGCATCAAGACTGTTGCCGGCTCCAATGGAGTCGCTCTAGCCATGGTAACTCTAAACACCAGCTCGGTACCCCCTTTCACCTTTGAGGAGGGCCTGGCCTTGGTGTAGTAGCCAGAAGCGTAGATGGTGAAAGTGGGTTCTCTGCAGACAGGGTCAGAGAAGTGGTAGTAGTGGCCTTCCCAGGTTTGGTTATGTTCATAAAATATTAAGTAGCGAGTGAGGAAGAGCACGGCGGGCCGCAACTCACAGTGCGCACTGACCCACTTTCCACCAATGCGAAATGGCGGCTCAGGTGTGAAAGGCAAGATGGGCGGGTGGTGTTCATTGGATCGGTAGATTATGCCACAAGCTGGACAAGGATGGACGTGATGCTGCAAAATAAGCAGACAGAAAACAACAATGACCATATGAAGTTAGATTGATTGACTGCAACACACTATTACCAGCCATTAATGCTTAAGCAACCCATTTCTACTCTATATTGTTTTTGTTCCACCGAGCAGCATGCAACCGTTCTGCAAACGTGCTTTGTTGCCTCATGAGGGGTATGAAAAACTATATAAATTCAATTATAATTCAATAAAATACTTCTATAACACACACAAAGGACAATTTATCACATTACGTAAATTCCACTAGCAATTCAAATTCTAGTCCTGTCTACAATGACAATAGAAACTTTGCACATTGTGTATATTCAGCTCTTTGGGATACTTCTGCAACATTGGGGTAATACTTAAAAACTGAATTTTGGCAGTGCTCCTTTGCACAGCCACAACTCATGCTTGAGACACTGCCTGCTTCATCTCCTTGAAGACACCTCCCAGTCTCTGTGCTGACTGTGCAGGACTAGAACCTGTGTTGCAATTCTTAAAAAATACATCATGAGTGATATGTTTTATCACATTGATTTTTGCAGTGCAGGTGTTTTTTCAGGTTGTGTTACCTGGCCACTCATTACCAGTGACCAGGGTCAGACTGCTCTATAACGCAATCAGGCACTGCCCGGGGGGCTTACAGGTCAGTGTGTGGGATGTTTTTTTTGTTTGTGGGCTTGTCTTAAGGTCTGCTGTGCCAGTTTTTACTATTGATTTCCCTGATACTAAAACAAAAATTGCCTGCAACAAGTTGAACTCCATGCTGTCTTCCATACCTTGCAAAGTGCTTATACAGAGTGCCTTTACAAGTTTGAAACGGCCCCGATTTGCATAGATGGGCCACTTTTAAAACTATTTAATGGGAGTTGCTTTCCTTTTCGTGCCCGGTTCTATATTCTGCCCCAGTCCCAGTCCGAGTCGCCAGTCAGTGGCGGCTGCTAACGGGGGTGGTGGAAAGAAATCACTTACCTGTTTACGGCCGCCGCCTCTCCTCCTTTCTTTTCTCTTCCTCCTGACTCCTGGAAGCAGGAATCTCCCAGGCTCCCCTATGCCAATCACGATGCCACTGTCACAAGCATGTCAGCAGCATTGTTTGGCCACTCAGGCAGTGCCTGGGAACCTTGGGACAGTTCTCCACCCGGTTGTGCAACACACCCGGGTGGAGAAAGGCAAAGTGCGCATGATGGTTTGGCCGGCCCATGACAGCCGGCCAAACTGTCATGCTTACTTAGTAGTGCCCATACCACTCCACCCCCGTGACCCAGCCAAGCCCCACCCCGCCCCAGCTGGGCTCCGTGCAGAAAAAAAAAATGATAATAACATTGTTTTATTATAATTTTATTTTGCTTGCTGCACTGCTCTGAGAGCAGTGGGCCGACACTCCTCCGCCTTAGCAGAGGAGCCGCGGCTGCTGCCAGTGACCTGGTAATTCTCCTATTACCTCTCCCTCCTTCAGAGGTATGGATACAGGGAATACCAGAGTTACACAGGTGGTAGGCAGGAGGACTACATGCGGGACCCTTAGGGTTCCCTTAGAAATGAGAATATACAGAAGGAATCTGTAATTCTGGGTTTGATTCCCTCCTTAATGCCCCTCTGTGCCCTGTAGATTTCAGCTGCTTTCAACAGATATCTCAGTACTCCGCATACCCCAGTAATGCCAGAAGTTCTTGAGTAGCAGGGTCCTCAAATTGAGGCCTGGACCGTCCTAGGAGGGCATCCATTGCAAAGTTTAACAAGCATTTGCAATGCAATAGGTCTAGCAATTATGCAGTTTAAGCTATTGTCATTGTAAATGACAATGCCCTTTATTTATGTTTTGGTTTTCAAAACACAAATAAAAGGCATAGTCATTTACAATGCCAATAGCTTAAACCCGTGTAAATGCAAGACCTATTGCATTGCAAATGCTTGTTTGTTTATATCCTGGTTATGGCCATAATTGTTTACTGTACAATATCACGCTGGAAAGGGGGCGCTGTTAGTGGCCTCCCATTTCCGGAGCGTTGCATCGGTTTAAAGGCTTTTCCTAGCGCCTCACATTGCTCAAAAGGGGGGGATTTGAAATAGTTATTATTATTATTATTATTATTAATAATAAGATTTAGAGAGTGCTGCTACCCAACCAAGGGTTTCCCAGCGCTACGTCACGGTAGAAGTACCCAGGGTCACCCTAATGGCTGCTTTTAAAATCCATGATTAACAGAGCCAGGGTTTAATCCTCCTGTGGAACTCATCTGTTTCCAGAGACTGTGTGGGTTGTTTTACTTGTGTTAAAGTTTCACTCAGAGTGTTAAACATTTGTCAATGAGATGCCACTCAAACACAAGCTGAAGCCAATGAAATGCCACACAGAAGCAATCTTGAAACTTGGCAACTCTGATTGCTGCATGGAATGCGTCACTGTGACTGTTGCAGTGATGTGGGAAGAGTGCCATGGGCTTTAATGTAAGCAAGTACTATGGGTTTGGTGGAGAAAGCAGCCATACTTTGGGTGCACAGGGCCTTTGGCACTATTATAGTTCTGCACTATTGACAGTTACGCTCTGTAGTGTGCACGAGGACACGTTAGAGAAGAGGCCCCTCTCCTAGAGAGCTGTCACTCACACCTACACTTTACTCGACCCCCTTGTCACCAAGTCAAGTGACCTCGCTAATACAAGGGACTTTAGGTGCACGTGCCCATGACACCCTTGCTATGTCACTGCAGTAGTCACGGTAATGTTTCAGTGCCAGCAATTCAGGCCACCCACTCTGTACATAATTGTGCGCTGGTATGAGACTGCGAATAGGGAAATATGAACGTCATCAGAGACCACAGCGTAATTGATTGTAGGACCAATAAGTGAGCACTTGAGGGCGCTGCAAGATTACTAATCTCTGCTGTAATCAGACCGGCCAGCGATGGAAAGTAAACAAATTCGAGGTCTCCCTGTACCCCAATTTTGAACTGAATCTGAGCCTGGGAATAGGGTAATATAGGCGTCATCAGGGGTCCATAGCTTTATTGATTGCAGTACCAAATAGTGAGCAAGTGAGGGCGCTGCAAGATTACTTATCTTTGCTGAAATCCGACCGGCCTGCGGGGGAAAGTAAATAAACTTGAGATGTCCAGATAAAACCACGTCAAATAAAAACAAGCTGTCGCCGTGAAAGTGAGGGGCAGGAGATGCGCGTACGCGTGAACAACTCCTGTACAAACTGTCGCTGTGAGAGCGCTGCTCAAACGCTGAGAGCGCGGACAGGAGATGTGCGTACGCGTGCACAACTCCTGTCATCTGCACGCGTGCACGTCCTGTCCCCCTTCCGACGAAAAACCGACAACAATAGTTCTCGCCAAGGCGGACAGCGCATGCGCTGCGTCGCTAGGCGAGACCTAAAAAACAGCCCTGTAGGGAAAGAAAAAACACAGTAGATCTGCATCTGGCGCCCTCTAGTGGAATTGACAGTTTTGTTTTTAAAACCTAGAAACAAACATATTGCAGGTCACGTGCAGGGCTCTTGGAAGGCACAGTGGCTGGGGAATAAGGACCCCTTCACCCCGTCCCTCTTCTGAGGGGCCTGGCATTTCCTGAACGCTTGGTGGCCAAGACTTCCATTATTCTGCGCCCGACCCTCTGACCAATCTCATAAGCCATCTGGATCTTAGGGCACTTTTCCACTGCTTTCTTTTCTGTGTTTAGTGGTTTGCAGCTACACGGTCGCACAGAGGTGGCCATTGGACAGACAGCACCCAGGGTGAAACCAAATTAATCACCCCTCCCGTCTGTCATCGGTGTTTTGAAAAATTCGGAGGAGTAGCGGGAAAGTGAGTGAGCTAAGATTAAGGAAGGTCATGAGAAAATAGACAAAATATGTGTGGGGCAGGGGAGCGTTTGATTCACTTTTCCTTGGCAGCCAGTGCAGGGGAGACTGCTGTAGCCAACTCCTCTGAAAGTCTGTGCCCCGTGCATGGGCCCAGCTTGCCCACGCTAAAGGCTGGCCCGACCCTTGTCCTTTTTTCCTCATTGCACGTATAAAGATCTGTGAAGCTCTCCTCACTTGAGATGTGCATGAGCAGCGGTCAAAGTGTTTTGAACAAAGTATGGGAATTGAGGGCCAGATTTACAAAATCGTATGTTTGTGATTTCCCAATAACGAATGTTAGCGATTCGTTATTAAGAAATTGCAAACTGCAATGTACAGCAGTGTGTTTTACACAGTTAGCAATTCGCAGTGGGTCACAAATGGACCTACCTCATCAATATTCATGAGGCAGGTCGCAATTTGCGACCCATTGTGAATGGCTACAATCACAGGGATGGTGGCCTGCTGGGCTCAGCAGACCACCATGTCTGTGATTGCTTTTTAAATAAAGCAATTGTTTTTGTAATGCAGCCCGTTTCCCTTAAAGGAAAATGGGATGCATTTCAAAAATAAAAATGAAAAGCTACCTTTTCAATTTTTAAAAGTAGGCAGTGGTCTGTGGGATCGCTGCCTGCTCTTATAAAATGCTGGTGCCCACTTTCACAAAGGGGGAGGGATCCCTTTCTGTTTGCGAATGGATTACCACCAACTTGAAGTTGGTGGTACCTGCTAGTGTTTTACGGCCGCATTCCCAGTTGCAAAACATTCCTATGTACAAGTGCGACTCGCTAATAGGAAGAGACACCCTTAACACGCCCCTTCCTAATAGCGACTCGCAAACCCTATTTTGCAAGTCGGCAATATGTTACTGACTCGCAAAATAATGTTGGTACATGCCAATAAGCATTTTACGGGTCACAAACGGCCAGATGGGCTATTTTCAAGCGGTAAAATGCTTCATACATCTGGCCGTAAGATGCTTAGTCCAATGAATGTGGGGTGGAGTCAAAGGCATGGCTAAAAAGAACAAAATATTTTGTAACTATTGTGTTTAAATGCACGTTAAACTAAAAAGGGACAAATGCACTATTTTACGTTGTGAAAACTCAATTGATTAATGCAACCACCACTGACAGTGCTTTAAATGGGCAGGTACTGTCTGGTATTGAGTACCTGCACTTCTTTAATTTGAAAGGTATTGTACTTGCACTTCTCAGCACTGCTGCAATACACTGAATAGGAGAGTACCAGCACTTCTCAGGAGCAAACCGGCACTCTAACTAGTGAGTACCTGCACTTCTAAATTTCTATTTAAAGGACTGACTGCTGATACATGTGTGTGTAACCAGAGAGCCACAGAATCGAACTCTGGTTGGTAAAGTGGGAAATAGTGACTTCTGTGTTTTTAGTGTTACAAGGTCCTAGTACTGTGAATATATACTTCATTATGTTGAACTTGCATTTCACACCGTGTGAGATAGGCTGCCACAAAGTGCACACGAAGATTTAGGTTTAAGATCGAAAAAAGTGCTTCCATAATAGAGATCTGAGTAATATGCAGATTGTACCTAGTGCAAACAAAATGTATAACTGATAAAAGCACTCACTCGACAGCTCACCAGGTCACCTTACAATACCTCTCAAAAGGAAAACTCTTCAAGTGACTATATCAATTAAAGCCAATACCGGCTTCCAAGCAGCCTTTACATCTGCAGATTAACCAAAGTCACGAATGTACGTTTTTTTGGGGCTCAGACACCCTGCCCAGAAGGCTTCTTTCTTGTTCCGCTGTCTGACTCTCCCTTGGCTTAACAGCACCCCTTAGGAGGTACCTCAAATGTCGAAATTAACTGTCCCAGGACAGTTGTCTGTTAACATAAATTAGGGGAACTGTATTTGTCAGATTTAAAAAGTTTAGGAACATCGTGCCTCTCGGCTCCCCCCTACTTCGACCTCTGTGCATGAGCCATACCCCTTTGTTGCCTGGCTCTGAACATTTATGCTACATGTTCGACGCTCTGTAGAGGTTCGGTCAATTTCATGCTGCTGCTTTTCCAAGAGCAAATGTGATTCACTCCTGGAAATGTTGCACAAGTCACATGTAATTCCCACCTACTCACAGAAAAATCTTTGGGGCATATTATGAACAGGCAGCGATAATTATCGCTAAGCGTAATTTTCAATATCGTCGGCTATCGCTGAATTACATCGCCGAGTTAGCACGTTATCATCAACTCCAAAGCGATAAAAAATCCAGCGATAGCGATGAAATGCCTGAATATCGCTGGAAATCCAGCGATAAAAAAGCAGTGATAGGGAAATCGTTGATAATAAGCCATGGTGGACTTATCCTGACAATCCACCTCCCATTGACAAGATGGCTAAGTCGGGTTTCAATCAGGCGTTTAAAAAACCAGCGATATTCGCTGTTATCGCTACTTTTATTATCACTAGGCGGGTCCGGGGCCGGATTGATAATAGAGGGAAGTTGTGTTAGCGACAGTTTTCATGTTATTTTAGTGAGGAACGCCTACTTTGCATATCATTAGCGATAAATATCGCTGACATGCAAAACGGCAGGATAAACGGCAGCTATCGCAAGGATACTAGCGCTAACGCATGTTAGCGAGTCCTTGGTGATAGTGCAATAGGAAAATCGCCGCTTTCCCGGCGATATGTGCCGGGAAAGCGGCGAAACTTTCCTTGATAATATGCCCCTTTGTCTGTTGCACCTGTTGACCTTAGAAATGGGTGCCTACCTGCAGTGAGGCCTCTCCAGTGTTTTATATAGTTTGCCTCCCTCCTACATCTGTCTCTCGCGCCACTGCGACTGCTGTCTCTTCCGCTTAAACTCTAATTATGGAAGTGTGCAAACCCTGAGGAAACCAGCCACTACTGGCCATGTAACTAACCCTCACCGACACAAAACAGCCTTCCTTGAACTTTTGGGCCACCCCTTCTGGCATTACCCGTCCGCCCGACAGGCCAGTCCAAGTCTGGCTCAAGGAGGGAAGAGGTGTAGCGCCGCGGCCAGGGTGACTGCTTCCGTAATCTGGGGATCACGGTTCGATCCCCGGCGCCAGCGGCAGATTTGCCCAGCACCATGTGACTCTGGGCAATAGCTTGCTTAATCTTCTCGATGGCTCCCAGCGCCTAGAGACCCTTACGGGTAATTGTTTGCGCTTTACAAATGTAGATTATTAAGGTGCACTCAAGTATCGCCAAAGCAGACACTCGGCATCAGTCATCGCGGGGCAGCTCAAAGAGACGAGGGGCTGTTATTTTCGTCTTCCCTTTCCTGCCTTCGCCAGCAAAGGAGCGCGGGCCCTATGTAGCCTGTATAACCAGACCCTCCAGGATATCGCGATTTCGCGATTTCGCGGTTTGCCGCGAAATCGGCACTTTTGCAAAAATGCCGCGATTTTTACTAAAGTGCCCGCGAAATCGGCACACTTTGGACAAAGAGGTTCTGCACTGCATTCAGACTATGAGTTATTGGTGTCAGGCGCGCAACACCCATTGGACTCACAGGGCTTCAGCCCCCCCCCCCGTGTGTGGCAGCCCGGGATGAGACACCTTCCCGGGCAAAAAAGCAGCCGCACCCGAGCACTTCACAGGTCTTTAAAAGACCATTTGCATGTTAATGGGGCCTTGCTGTTGTTTCACCCCTTCTACGAGCCCCTGCAGCTCCACTCTGCCTATTGCTCACCCCTTCTAAGAGCCCCTGCAGCTCCACTCTGCCTATTGCTTAAAGTTCAGCCCCCCCCCCCCGAAATTTTTGCTCAGCCCCCCCCCCCGAAATTTGGCTCTAGTTGCGCCTCTGATTGGTGTGTTCCAGAAATGGTAAAGAGCAGTCCCGGGTTAACTCCTAATCCAGCCCTCTGGGCATAAATTCCTCCTCCAGTCTTTCAACCACATCTAAATTATTTGTTTCACCAATAGGAAAACACGTCTCCATTATCCTCTCACCTAATGAGCTATGCCACCTAAAATCTGATTTTCATCTTTTACCACCCACTTCTCTATTACAGCACCTAACTTGGAGCCCTCTTTACCCAAATAATATATGCACTTGTAACGCATTCCTCTGATACACACCCGTGTCAGCTTCTCTACTCGAATATCCAGGACTACCGGTGCACGGAGACATTCTACTCATATACATTTTGCCATCCTCAAACTTCACAGTTCTGCAGAGTAGTTCAGTCACCTACTTTGACTGCCCCTACTTAAGTAACATTCACATATTTCTGAAGTCCTAATATTGAATCTAATGAAGTTGCACACTCTTCCTTTTTTCATGATACTAATTGTATACATACTGAGTGTGTGCCATTTTGCTTTAAACATGCTTGGTAGACCAATTTACTTTCCACGACTGCCCCACCCAGCCCAACCCATTGCCACTGCTGGTGCGCCTGACACTTTCCCCAGCTCCCTGAGGTTAACTGCAGCAAGCCTGCGCTTCAAGACAGAGAGTGAGAGAGGGAGGGAGGAAGGTAGAAAAGAAAGGATCTGAGAGGGAGATAAGAGAGAACACAGAAGAGAGAGAGAAAGAGTGTGGATGGATGAAATGGGAGACATTATTCAAGGACATGAAGGGAGACCATTAGTTTTAGGGCATTTTTGCCAAGGCTGCTTTTGGTTCTGCAGTCTGGCCCTGGGCGGCTCATGAACACACGCAATATCACATCACATGCAGTGGCATCCCAGGAAGAGGGTGCTGAGCCCCAATAATTTACTGAAACCCCAATAATCATGATACCCCCAATTTTACTCAGGTGGTCAGATTCCATGATTCCTTCCTTGATCTAGCAGTAAGATACACCATCCTCTACAGACATCAATATTTAATGACTAGAGTACAAATCAGGTAACAACTAAGAACAAAAAATGAATGTGTGTCCTCTTGTAACGTAACTGGTGCAATGTAAAGTGCTCTGATACCCGAGGTGATTCGGACGACAATGTAGAATTGATAATTTGAGTTTCTAAGCTTCTGAACATTTCTGATAAGCTATCATCATTTCGTTATTCGCATAGAGACATTGACATGGAATTTGGACAAAGACACCATTTTAACTTAATCCGATCGCAGGATCGTGTCACCTGTAAGTGTGTAGGTTGCTTTCTTTTTAGGCACACGAGGCACGCGGCGGGGCCTGGGGAGTATAATTTTTTTTTAATCACATATATGTAGCCTTGAAGCCAAACACAGTCTCTACATTGTAAATAAACCAAATATACATAGCTTCATGTTGTTAAATACTTCAAAAAACTAAGATATCTGTGTTTGTTGTAGGAAAAACTGCAAACTGAAATGCCGCAAAATTGCCGCTAAATTTCCATATTTGTGCCGCTAAATTTCCATATTTGTGCCGCTAAATTTGCTAATCCATGCCGCTATATCCTGGGGGGTCTGTATAACACGCTCACGAGCTCCGGTGTCTGATGCTAAGCAGGGTGCACAGACCACCAACCCGTGACAAGGTGGGCCTCGCAGCCCCGACCCTTCTGCACGAGGAGGTGAAATGCAATAGCCCTGTGATTACAGCATTGTGCGTAATTTATGCACAAATCCGCGAGGCTATTCTGTAATTGTGTAATATTCTCTTTGCTTTATTGTTACTGTCGGGTTAATGAGCGCTGACAGCGCGCAGCTTTACGGATAAATAACCCCAGAAGTTGGCAAAAATATTCTCTGTGGGCAGGAAATTCTTCGATAATGGGAGGTAATTCTGTGTTTTTGGGTGGTTAGGCGGTTTCGACCGAAAGCGTGGGTTTATTTTGAGCCCATACGAGGAGTTGCAGCGTTAGGGTAAATGCGGGCACTGGGGCCCTGTTGGCTAATAGGAAAACACGTTTTTTTGGTTTGGGGGAAGGAAAGTATCACGCAAAGTGAATCTTGCCTGCTCTGCTCCACCTAAAGTAATGGATTAAAGGACGGAATGGTGTGGATTCTCCAGGGGTTTTACTAGTGCGAGATGTCGCGACCAAAATGTCATTTTATTGAGAAATTTGAGGAAACTGGAAATCTCAAACGAAAAGTAGCCAAAGCAAATTAGTTATAAAAGTGTGCACGCTTTTGAAAGCACCGAAAATGCTTTGTAGCATATGCCGCAGGGCTGTGGAAACCAGTTGTGGGTGCTACTTATCGAGGTCTGTCGGGGAGGGGTGGGGGGGATGGGGGGAGTGAGGTGAAAAAACAAAGGGGCATATTAACAAGGGCTTTATCTCTGCTTTTTTGGCTTTAAAAGCCAAAAAAGGAGAGATAAAACTAGCGCCCTATCAACAACAGGGTGCTAACATGCAAATTTGCATGTTAGCACCCTTTTACTCTACGCTTCCCCTTGCATCTCTAATGAGATGCAAAGGGGGCGTTCCAGAGTAGAATAATAGGAGAAATGTCGCTAAGCGACATTTCTCCTATTATCAAGAATGTCGCTAACCCTGTTAGAGACAAAAAAAGCAGCGCTAACCGCGGTTAACGCTGCTTTTTTACGTCTGGTATTTTTCAGACTTAGCCATGATATCTGTTATAATCTCCATCATTGCATTTGGTATAGCCCAACCCCCCTTCCCACTCTGACCCAGTTGGTACGCCCGGGCTGTGGAAGCTCACCTTAGAATGTTGTGTAACGTAGATTCTATGTGACTGAGGAGAGCGGATGATCAGAATAAAGAGAGTCACACTTACCTCGTGTGTGGTCTATCTTTTTCATAACACTGGCGACGCCTGCGGAGGGGGCAGCTGGTCATCTCCCCTTTTTACGTGTTCTCTCCTGCTAAGTGCCCATGTACTAGGCAGTCTTGGGTTTGGAGTTACTATTCTGCTTCTGTGGTGGTGACTCTGTTCCTCTACCCTGGCGCTGTCTGATCAACGTCAGCTGGCATCCTTGCTTCAGGTTGAAGGAGAACGATTCCTGTCAAGTGGAGAGTGACGAGTCGCCTCAGCGTCCAGTGAGGGACTGTGATCGTGGTGGTGACTCTGCGCGATTTGTGGCGCTGTTCTTTCAAATTGAGTCGACGCTGTGTCATCTGACATCATCGCTTCAGGTGGAGGGAGAAGGATTCTGTCAGGAGGAGAGTGTGGAAATTCGCAACGGCGCTTCAGTGAAGGACCGGGTGTGTGCTCCGTGTGCCGTTCCTTGGGCTAGCGGAACAAATCGAAGCTCCTTGAGTGTGGCTGTTGCGCTTTATTCCTGAAGAGGAGGTTTTCCTTCGACATCGTGTGGGAACAACTGCCTTTGCGGTGCTCATCTCCGGCGTTGGTCTCCGTCCGGCAACTGCTGTTCCTGTGAGGCTGCCTTCCTGAGGGGGCGTTCTGCTCCGCCCCGTTGTGTCGTCTACCGGCGCACCAGTACCTCCAGGGCCGGTCTGCAGTCTCTGGTGGTTCGCAGCGAAACCTTTCCACCGGCGCTCCAGTCTTTTTGGCCTGTCTGAAGCCTCCGGACTACAAGTAAGGTCCAACCAGTTTTCTTTATTCGTTTATGCTCGCACACTGTTGTGTGGTATACTCTTCATGGCCATATCTATTGCGTGAGCATCCTCCTCTGTGATATGCACACAGGGTTGTGCATCTCAAAATCGTGCATCAGCGTGTCCTACTGTGGCACGCACACATTCTGGTCAGTTTATGCCTTACTTAAAACAAGAGTACCTCCCATGGTGACTCGCACTCCTTAGTGCGTTTGATTTGGCGTGACTCCTTTGAATTGTTGGAAAGCGTAATCCTGCTTTTGTTTGCCTTGCCTCCTGCATCAGTCTGGTTGCCATTAACTGCACTTCCTCTATTTTTGGTCAAGGTTACAAGTAATATAGCGTTTCATCTGTGTAACCTCACGAAATGGGCACTCCGGGCATGAGTCAACCTCCGTCTTTCCTCAATGACTGTGGTGATCCAGAGATACATTGGAAAGATTGGACAAAGCTATTTGAGTCTTATTTAATCGCCATGGGAGGTGAAAGATTCTCTCCTCTGCGCAAACAACACATCTTGTTACACAATTTGGGTGTTCATGGACGGAAAGTTTACGAAACTTTACCTGAACCAGAGTTGGAAGAGGATGAAAATTTTGATGTGTATGACATTACTATGATGAAATTGGAGTCACATTTTGGTGACAAGGTCAATGTGGTGCTTGAACGCCATAAGTTTTTTAGTCGCACCCAAGGAAAGGGGGAGTCGATTAATAATTACATAGCAGCCCTGAGAGGCCTTACACAATTGTGTGATTTTGGTGACTTGAATGATTCCCTTATAAGAGATCAACTTGTAAGGTGTACAAATAGTGGAAAAGTGCAAGAGAAACTGTTGGTGAAAAATCCATCTCTAAAGGATGCCGTTTCTATTGCACAATCTGTGGAGCACACCGCCAAGTGTGTCAGAGAAATGAAAATTAAAGAGGATGTTGTGGCAGCCATTCAGAGTGAAGGGCCAGAGAGAGAAGTTTTTAAGGTTAACAAGAGAGAGGAGAGTAAAAGCACACCATACAGTAATCCAGGAAGGGAGACCCAAGGGTTGAAATGTTTTAGGTGTGGCAGCAATAACCACCTGGCCAACAGCCCCTTTTGTACTGCACGGGGGGTATTATGTAAAAAATGTAATAGAAGAGGACATTTAGCCAGGGTGTGCAGGGAGGGTTCTAGTTCAAGTAGCCCTGCTAGGAGTGTAAACACCAGTGGAGAATCGCAAGCTAGATTCGTTTTTCAGGTGAAAGATAGCCAAGAAGTGGAAAGGACAAATTATCCTAAATGTGTCATTCTCATTGACAACAAACCTCTTGAGGTGTATGCGGACTCGTGTTCACCGTTTACGTTGGTTAATCTAGCTGATTTTGAGAATTCCTTGGGGGGTGACAAGGGTATGCTGGTTCCCCCTGATATATCGCCGGAGGGATACACTAGAGACCCTATCCCTTTGGTGGGAATGGTTAGTAGTCACATAGACTTCAAGGGTAGAACCATTGTAGGCAAGGTGTATGTAGTGGAGAGGGGTGCGAACCTGTTGGGGTGGAAACACCAGAAAGATCTGGGAATCATCCTGGATCCCAACAATGAGAACCAGGTCATCCTAGTAGACATTCCCAATAGCAATAACCTTATACAAGAGGCGTTTCCCGACCTCTTCACCGAAAAATTGGGAAAGTTGAAGGATTTCCAACACAGAATAAAAGTCAAGAGGAGCGCTAAACCAGTGGTCCACAGAGCGCGACCAGTTCCCTTCCGTTTGAGAGAAGTCCTCTAAAGCGAGTTAGATAAATTGTGCGACATGGGTGTCATTCAACCAATAGAGGCGTCAGAATGGTTGGCGCCTTTAGTTATTGCTTCTAAAGCCAATGGTAGTGGTATTCGTGTTTGTGTGGACTTGCGCAGTCTCAATGACAATATCTGGGTGGAGAGGTTCCCACTGCCCAACATAAATGAGATGCTGAGCACTATGGGGAAAGGTTGTTACTTCTCGGTCATAGACTTATCGATGGCGTACCATCAGGTTGAGTTACATCCTGAGTCAAGACCCCTAACGGCATTTTCATCACCGTTTGGGGCCTACATGTTCATCAGGATGCCCTTCGGACTGGCTTCGGCCGCATCTGTTTTTCAAAAAGTCATGCAAAAGGTATTGGAGGGTACTAAAAATACGCTGTGTTTCCAGGATGACATACTGATGTATGGGGCAACGGAGGAGGAACATGATGATATCCTCAACACAGTGTGCCAGAGATTGTCTAAAGCGGGTTTAACCGTCAAACTGGATAAGTGCAAGATCAAAGTGACTTCTGTGGATTATTTGGGTCACACCATATCTAAGGAGGGGTTTAAACCAAAGCACAGTCTGATTCAAGTGGTCAAGGATGCGGCAAACCCTTCAAGCAAAGAGGAGCTTAAATCCTTCCTAGGCCTTGTTGAATACATGTCAAAGTATGTGAAAAACTTTGCGGATCTGTGTGAAGGCCTACGTGAACTTTTAAAGAAAGACAGAGAATTTGTGTGGGAGGAGAGACATAGTAGGATAGTGAAGTCAATAAAAGAGTGTATCCTGGGTTCACCTGCACTAGGGTCGTTCGACCCACGGAAAAAAACTATTCTCACCACGGATGCATCCAATAAAGGGTTGGGCGCGATGCTGTCACAAAAGGATAAAGGCCAAGATACAATTATAGCTTTTGCATCACGTACCCTAAATTCAGCGGAAAAAAACTATTCAGTCATTGAGAGGGAGGCGTTGGCGTGCTACTGGGCCGTCAATCATTTTAAGTTTTTCCTGTGGGGGATGCAATTTGTTATACATACAGACCGCAAGCCTCTGACCTTTATGTTCTCGTCTAAAAGTGTACATAACAATTCCCCGAGAATTTCTAAATGGGTCCTGGGTTTAGAAAACTACTGCTTTAAGGTGGAGTACCTCCCAGGTCCAGAGAATGTGATTGCGGACTATTTATCTAGGGCACCACTGGTGGATTATTCAAGTGAGGAACAGTTGGATGTCCCCATTTTAGCCATACATCTCCCTGCTTTAAGTAAAGAGGAATGGGACGCCAGTGTGAGGGAGGACAGTGAAATGAGCATTCTAAAACAGTTTGTCCTCAAGGGGTGGCCTGAGACTCGCTCACAAGTTCCAGATTCCATCAAGGACTTTTGGGAGGTGAGGTATGAATTGTCAATAGTGTCGGAGGTGGTACATCGTGGGAACAGAGCGGTTCCTCCCAAGAGTTTGAGGAACAAAATTATTGACTTGGCACACGAGGGTCATTTAGGGAGGAGCCTCACTAAGAACAAAGTTAGGAGCTGTTTCTGGTTCCCAAAAATGGACTCTATGGTTGAACAAAAAGTAAGGGAGTGCATTAGCTGTGCTAATAGTGACAAAAGCAAAATCACACACAATACTCCCTTATCCCCGGTTGAAGTTCCGGAGATTCCTTGGACAAAACTAGCTGTTGACATTATTGGTCCTATGGAAATCCTGGGTACACAAAAGAGGTTCATGTTTGTTCTTGTTGATTATACCTCTCATTGGGTGAATTTTAAATTTACTTCATCTACCACGACAAGCAACCTTATCTCATTTTTAAAGAGTGTCTTCGTATATGAGGGCATCCCAACAACATTGGTGACAGACAATGGGGTGCAGTTTACTTCAGACACAATGAAGTTGTTTTTAGAGAATCTCAATATAAAGCATGAGAAAACTGCTCTCTATTGCCCAAGAGCCAATGGGTTGGTAGAGAGGGCCAATCGGCTTATCAAAGAGCACATCCAATTGGCCATCACCAGTGGATTCGATGTAGAAGATTCGTTAAGAGAGTGCATCTGGTCTTACCATACCACTCCCAATCTTGTCACAGGGGTGTCTCCTTTTGCGTGTTTAAGAGGGAGGGAACCCTGCACCAAAATGAACCCGGGGTGGTTGGGAGGAGAAAGAAGGGTAGTCCCCGACCTTGGTAAGAGTAGAGTGAAGATTTCTCAACACCAACGCAAATACAAAGGATGGTACGACCAGAAGCATGGCGTTAAAGCCCAGGAGTACAAGGTTGGCTCCACTGTACAGGTTAAGATGCCCACTCATGTTCCTCCAGGACGCAGCAAGTACCATACACACCAGGGTGTGGTTAAGTGTGGTCGCAATGTAGTTCGCCTGGAGAATGGACAGACATGGAGCAAAGACAGAGTGGTTAACTCACCCCAACTGTGAAGCCTTTCCATTGTTTCCCCACATAAGGAGATGTGTTATAATCTCCATCATTGCATTTGGTATAGCCCAACCCCCCTTCCCACTCTGACCCACTTGGTACGCCCGGGCTGTGGAAGCTCACCTTAGAATGTTGTGTAACGTAGATTCTATGTGACTGAGGAGAGCGGATGATCAG
Organism: Triturus cristatus; assembly: GCF_964204655.1. Taxonomy (NCBI): domain Eukaryota; kingdom Metazoa; phylum Chordata; class Amphibia; order Caudata; family Salamandridae; genus Triturus; species Triturus cristatus. The sequence goes on from NC_140590.1 coordinate 1,590,523,408, forward strand.
AATAAAGAGAGTCACACTTACCTCGTGTGTGGTCTATCTTTTTCATAACAATATCCTATGGAAGAAGGATATCATGGCTAAGTTTGCCTGTCCCTATCAACAAGGTAACATGAGATTATCGCTGGGTTTCCAGCGATAATCTCACGTTAGCCTGTTAGCGTGAGGATTTTTATCGCTATTGAGATAAGCGTTGCTAATAGCACACTATCTCAGCGATAAAAATCAACGCTAGCCGGCGATAATTATCCTAGCGCTAAGTGCGCTTAGAGATAATTATCGCCGGTTGTTGTTGATATGCCCCAAAATCACTTACCTGAAGGTCAGCCACCGCCTCTCTGTCCTCTTTGGGTCGATTGCAGAAGCAGGAAGCACACAGGCTCCCAGACTCCCCTAGCCAATCACAGCGCTGTTGTCACCTGCATAACAGCAGCATCGTGATTGGTCTGAGCACCGTGATTCGGCGCTCAGACAGGTATTGGGAGCCTGTGCATGTTCTCCACCCAGGCTTTGCAATAAGTGCGCATTATGGTTTAGCCAGCTCAAGAAGGCAGGCCAAAGCGTCATGAACACTTGAGATAGTGCCCAACACTCCTCCCCCTGCTCCTGACAGCCCAGCCCCGCCCTGTCCTGCACCTAAAATGCCAATCAGCTGAGCCAGGACAGAAAAATAAAATGATAATAAGATTGCGTCTTTATCATTTTATTTTTCCTTTTTGAACTGCTCAGAGAGTAGTGGGGCAACGCTCCTCCGCCTTAGCAGAGGAGCCGCTACTGGCGGAAACAGGCACAGAGAAAGTGTATATGGAGGTCAACCCGTGGTCTAAGCCTGTGTGCTCAAACCACATTTATTTATACCGAGGAATGCAAAAAAGTGATGCGTGGAATGCTTGAATTAATCTCAGCCACTGGTGATTGGTGCATTTTAGTCCATCATTTTTTGCCCACTATGCCACCCCAGACAGGAACCAGCAATATGCAAATCAGCCGTGGCTCTGCCCAACAATAGAAACAGTCCAGCCTGAACTGCCTGTCAGGTTCCCTCTGACCTAGAACACAAGCAAGCCCAGACTGGTTTTGGCCTGTCAGAGCCACGTCAGGAGGGTGCAGGTTGGATCCAGTGGCACAGCGAGCACGGGACTCACATCTGGGTATGCCCATCGCACTTATGGTGCCGCACTGCAGAATGCAAAAATGTGGGCTAAAAACAATGGATTGGAATGCTATTTTGAGCGACTGCCAGTGGTTAGACTATTTGTTACCATTCACACCATCAACATTCATGTGCTTTTTGTAATACCTTAAGTGACAATGGGTAGAGAGGCCACAACAGGTCTGGGGCTGCTAGTGGTCCTTCTCGAGGGGCCTCTCCGGACAGTTCAGGATGGACAGTTCCCATGAGAAGCACTGTCTAGAATGGCACAGTGGGCAAAAATGTTGGCTTGGAATGCTTCTTGAGTGACTATTTACAAGCATTCCTCTCATAGTCCTCCATGTCTTTGATGTCACACCTACATTTATATCTTGATGCTGCCGCCTGACTTCATGGTCACAAGAGAGTGTGGATGACACACTGCATCGCTCTCCAATATCATTTTAAAGTAAGAAGAAGGAGCATTCATAACTGTCATTATGTACAGTGTCCCGTGTGCTTGAGTCATCATGTAAAGTCCCTCAGTCATTGGACGGCCTCGGGTTTGCCCTAGTTGGTATTTTCCCTGGTTGCAGCTTGATAGGATCACTCTAGTTTCTGGTGGAGGCATGATTTCCTTCAGAGCAGTCAATACTTCATCGATCAGTCAGGAGGGTGATTGATGGTGTGTCGATTGGGTCAACCACTCATCCCACTCGGCTGAAGAGGACTCACTCATTACATCTCTCCGACAAGATTGTGCCTTGCCATTTCTTGAACCAGGAAATGTGAAGAGTAAATGTTTCATTCAGGTGCTTTGCTGTACTCATGATGCCTTGTACTTCAAGGACTTCCCAAGATTTCCTCTCAAATAGTAGTCTGAACTGAGTGTCAGTTTCACATCAGTATGACATAGCCACCTTGAATGCCTCTATCACTGGATTGCATCGCTTTACTTGACTGCATCATCATTTATTTTTCTGCTAAGTTGGTTCATGCGTTGGTTAAGGAGATGTAGATCTCCAGTTGGGTGATGCTATGATAGTGTCCTTGAGCGATTGCCCAAACAGCAGTGGTGCAGGAGCTCGCTTTGTTATGGTACATTCGTAGGAAATGGTGGACTGCACTCTCAAAGTTATCATCTTGCTCCATGCACAATCTTCGTACATTGTTTAGTGTTCACATAAACCTTTCAATGTCCTCGTTGGCTTAAGGTTAACGGAGTGTATCTTCCGATGGCTGATTCCTAGTGAGCTAAGGAGCTCCTGCAACTCCATCGCGGTGGCTCCTGTGAAGGCAGAGTTCACTGCAGGGCTGGCGGTGATCTCTAGATGTGGCGGACAGAAGACCGACCGTGGTGACGGAGGCAATGACCTTGGCCACCCTGGTGGTTGGCGGCCTGCCCACCATACCTTAAATGAGGCCCTTTCTTTCCTGGTTCAAAATGTTTCTCCCTGTGCCTCTGTCCACTAATTTGATAATATGTGAGCTGTAGACAGATGTAAGAGTGAACAAATGCTGGTTCTGTACAACAATGGGGCAGTGTAGAGCTGCTAAGACCCTGGGTAGATGGGGCTTCAGACAAATGGGAGAGTGAAGAGATGCAGAGGCTGTAGAGAGATCTGACAGTAAAAAAATACCAGGGCTGTGGAGCAATAATGGGACACATTAATTCAGTGGTATGGTCCAATTGTAGTAGTTCACGGCATTTAGACTAAAACTACCATGCATCATTACCTTGTTAAATAAATACCAAGGACTGCAGCGTTGGTTGCATGGAGTCAACTGGTCACCCTAATAATGAGGGCCTGCCAGTCTTCCTTGGTTAATTCAAAATTGTGTGCATCTTAGGCTAGTAACTTTGTGACTTGAGACACTCTAGCCTTCAACACATGTTGGTTCAAATCTAGAAAATGATCAACACGGCGGCCAACAGGACCCATGTAACAAAGGGCACAAAAGGCAGGTCTGGTGTTTACATGGTGGGTCTTTTGCGTCCCCTTATTCAGGGACATCTTAAGGATTTTTGGGGCCCTGGGTCAAACGTATTTTGGGGGCCCCGTTCGGAACAGCATTGAATTTATGATCCATTTTCAGCTCTTTTGTGCCCTCTTTGACCAGCTCACTGACAGTGCACAGGCGCACTGGTCCAAATTCTAAATGTGTTTACATCTAATATTCAGGGATAGTTACCTGTGTTTTCAATGCTATAACACAGCAGCAGCTAATATTACTGCAAATAATCTTTGTAACACTCTCCTATTTCTCGTGTGGGGTCCTGTTTTGATCTAAAAGATTTATTTTTTTATGAATGTTGGATAAAACAAACACATTTCTCTACAAAATGTCTGGAATAGCCTCCAATACATCACCAACATAAAAAGAAGGAAAAGAGTATTTAAAAAAATCTATTTAAAAATTATTCAAGGTCATCAGGGCAAGACTGTCTTCAGAACAGAGCTGGCCCCATCAGGGGGCCCCCCTAAAATGCCGGGGGCCTGGCCCAGAGCCCACTTGGCCCGTGCCTTGAAACGTCTCTGCCCTTATTGTAATATACCATTGAAACTACATGTCCCAGCATGCAAAATACTATTTTTGAGTATGTGTGAGAGCACACACATGCGTTAAAGTTCATAATCTCGGATTTGAGGCGCCACCACCAGTTGTATCTGTGGTGCGCAGGGCCGGACTGGCCATAGCGGGCACCAGGCATTTCCCCGGGGGGGGCACCAGGGCTGGGGGCCAGTTTTGGGCCCCTGGGGGGGACGGTTTTGTTACAGGGCCATTTTTGCAGCATTGCTGCTGTAACAAAATTGTCTGAAACCGGCTCTGGCAAACAGCTCGGCTGCACCCCCAAGCCCCTGGGGGCCAGCCAAGCACTTTGTCAGGGCCGGTTTTGGTTCCCAGTCCGGCCCTGGTGGTGCGTTGCGTGCCCTAAGATCACGTAATCACATCTAGAGATGACGCTTCTCAACAGACATCGCTAATCACAGTCCTCGCCGTTAAGACCTGGAGCAGAGGGTTCTCCAAAACCTTGTGGTTCAAAGCCCTTCTGTGATTCTGCAATTTCATCGCATAATCCTCACCCCACCAAACATTAAACCTCCCACTCTTTGATGGATTAGCCAAGCATTAATTCCAAGATTTTCCACCAACATGGTTGTCCTTTTGGGAGGGGGCGCTGTGGCTTTCCCAGCTCCCTGAGAGGTGTTGCCTTCTGGTTCCAGTCACTACCACAGCTTCAGAAACTCATTTATTCCTCATGCGGAAGGAAGGAGAGGAAATGACATCAGGCCAGTTGGGCTGTTGCACAATGCAGTGCAGAGCTCCCAGGCTCAGGAAATTATGCACTTCCCACCTGTAGAGCTTGCAAAGCAGGTCCAAGGGAAACGCTGGATTGTAAATCACCAGAAGCAATCTGTTGGCCTGGGAGAGACCCCCAGTGTTGACATCAGCATTACCTCATGTACACTTCCACACTCCTTGGTCCCCACCCCCTTGGAAACAGCTGTTTTAGCAAACTTGGCTTTGAAATTGCCAAAACAATGCATTACTGTCAAATACCAAAGTGACATAGTCCAAGGACCACCAGCAAAACTGCATTTTGTCAGATTCCGTCAGCGGACGCAGTGCAACAGTGCACCGCAACGTATGCTCACGATTGACTTACAGTGCAGTCTCTAGTGATGCTCACATAATTGTCTGTCGACAGCTGCGCAGTCAAGCGAGACCATAAAAAGTCAGGGTGGCGCTGGGGTTGAGCCTTGACTTTTCTTGCAGCCAAAATCAGAGACATTTTAAGGGATGGGCAAAGTGGGCTCTGGCCCAGGGCGCCAGCCTTTCAGGGAGCACCCTGATAGAGTCAGCTCTGTTCTGTACAGTCAATGACCTTGAATAATTCTTAATAAGATTGTTTTAAATACAATTTTCCTTTAATTTATTTTTAATGTGGGTGATGTGTGAGAGTCTATTACAGACTTTTTGCATCGAAATGTGTTTGTTTCATCCAACATCCATAAAAAACTTTCTTTTAGATCAAAACATCACGTATTAGAAAGGGGAGGGTGTCAAGCAGATTATTTGCAGTAATATTTTTGAGGTGCTGATGTTACAATATTGAAAACACACGTCACTGAAGAGCTGAAATTAGTTCGGAACAAGGGCCCCCAAAATACGTTTGGCCCGGGGCCCCCAAAATCCTTAAGATATCCCTACCAAAGCCTCATGATACTTAACTGGCTGGAAATATTGGCTCCTAAAATGAGGACCAGTATTCCTGCAGCTAGAAAAACTGAGTGTAGGAACATATGATTAGGCAAAGCGGTGGACTCGGGTATCCCCCTGACTCTTAACTACGCCCTTCCGCTCAGCAACCGGATGAGCTAGTTTTTCAATTTTTAGTTAAATTGCCACAACCTTTTCTGCCTAAATCCTATTGATTTTTCTTGATTTTTCTTGCCTAAATCAGGCTGGTGTTTTTTTCAGCTCTTTTCGAAGGTTTGCCTCCTGTCCTTGTGCAAACAGGACAGAGGAAAATACAGCGAATACAGACTTCTGTTTCTTTGGCCACAAACATTTGTGATGACCTTCCATCGCGCTAAGACTGTAAGGCTCATTTTCTTAAATCTTTTGATAATATGCTGTAAAATAAACACGTAAATAATGCAGATGTTTCACTGGTAATGTCAGAAGCATTTATTTTTAAAATTTAAAGCAAATCAGGGCAGCAATTTTTTTTCAAAATATTAAGTCTGTATGTTATTATACAAATGAGGTTGAAAAAAATGTGCTTGATAATTAAACAATGTTCCACAGCGTAGAGACTGTTAGACAAAAAATCTTCGGTGGTCATGCTGAAATCAGTGTGCCTATGGATCTATACTCTAAGCAGGATGCAAACCCTCTCCCAAACATGGTGGCATGCTTCATCATTTGGCTACTCTCCTGGAACACTTGTATGGGTGGATTTGTGGGAGCATAAAAATAGATCTGGGGGGGGAATCAACTGTTACATATTGGGTAGGAAATAAAGGTACTTTTATTGTTACTCCATATCTTAGAGCTAAAAACAAGAGGGTAACTGAGGAAGCATCATGTCTTGTGCTATCCGACACGTTTCTGCCCTCCTACAAAGCCTAACTGGTCTGGGTCAGGTTTCATGACTATGACCCCTGGGTCCCTTTCCCAGTTCCTACACTGTAGGTGATGTGTGTTCCGTAGAATGAGAAGATTTGCAAATATAATGCACCTCACAATCACACAATTGGAAAGTGAAATTAATGTGTAATGTTTCCTACGATGTCATGCAAGAACAATCAAAGTACATATGTTACAAACGCAGCGGGAGCTGCACCAACAGATATATCAGGAATCCTCACGTATCTGTTGGCGCAGTAATGGCACATTGCTGGAATGTGTCGGAAAATAACGCAACTCCAGCAATGTGTCAGTACACAGGGGCGAGTCCCATGTGAAAGGCCCTGTGTCAGTCCTTACGCCTGCTTGAATCAGGAGTAAGGATTTGACGCAGTAAAGTAGTAGAAGTAGATTTCACTGCAGCACTTCTACAAGTCTTTTTATGGGGGGAACGCCCACCCTGCATACATTATACCTGATGCAGGTATAACATAGCGCAGGACTATACAAAGTGACGCATCTGCCTAGATGCCTCACTTTGTAAATAGGGCGCAGTGTGGTGCATTGATTACGCCGCAGCAGCGTCACATAAAAGTGACTGAAGCATAAACCCTTTCTAAATAAGGGCCTAGGTTTTGGAAGGGTTGCTGTACAAACCAATACCCTTAAACAAGACGCCATAGCCAAGTTCACTCTGGGCTTGAGATAATGAACTGCTCCTCTAGGACTTTCGAATAAAAGTAAGAGCCCTGCATGGGTGAGGAGAGGTACACAGTTCTGACTATTTCAGAACCCCAAAGCTATAAGAATGGCTTTGGCGGCAGGTATTAGTCATTTTTAAAGTGCACTGAATTAATGAACAACTGTTGTTATGCTTGTCTCTAAATGAGACAAAGAGCACCACCATGCAGCAGACTGTCATAAATGCCAGTGTTGACAATGAAGTGCCGGTGCCGAGCACCAGAAACCACAGGCTCAAATTAAGCACTGCCGGTGGCACAGCATAAGGTTGCTTGTGCTGCTGCTACATCATGCACCTAGAAATGGACGGTTGGTGCTGAGAATGGCCTGCCAGAACAAAAAACAAGGGCACAATTAAAATATAATTTCCCATCAACCAAGTGCGGTTTAAATCTGGCCAGACTTAGTGAGAGACTATTAGGTGTCAGACAATTGCGACTGTGACTTACTCTTTCCCAACCCAAAATATAGGCTTTTCGTAAGGCACTAGTCTATTAGGAAACATGACGAATTCCTTAAATCACAGTGTACCTCAGATAATGAGAAGCCATTTTGTTTTACCATCTGGCATAAGAGGTATTCTAACATGAGCTTGTGCTGAAACTTCAGACTGTCGTACATGCGAAGGTTCTAGAAGCCAGGAGTAAGCGGAAGCCAGATCTGAGTGGCCTCAATGATGCGCTGCTACTGACATTGCCAATGCATTGGATTTAGGGTGACCAGAATTTTAAAGCCAAATACTGGGACATTTCACAAAAATAGAAGAAGGACTACAATTTTACTTCAAGCGTGTGCACAGAATGACAGCGCTCCCCAGCAGAGAATTACAGAACAGGCAGTTAGAACATACTCAAAATGCAATTTTTAAACCCAGTAGCTTGCCTGGTAATTAAATTGCTTTCTTGAAACAACTGCTAACTATCCCTGCTTTGTAAAACATAAAAAAGGACCTCCCAACATTTTCAGTCGACCCTCTCTAAAAACCGGGCCATGAGCTAAATTTCCTGAAATCTGCATGGACAGCTGGTGAAAAATCAGGACCGTCCTGGCAAATCCGTGAAGCCTGGTCACTGTAATTTGATTGCTTACCATGGCACTCTGCAGGGGCCGTTGATAGCCTGTTGGACGGTAGTGGATCCTGTCACGCTTCTCGGTATGAATGTCCCCCAGAAACAGCTCTGCCACCAGTGTGTCCTGCTTCTGGTGGTATTGCTTCTCCAGCCGGACCAGGCTGAGCTCGTGCATGGAGAAGCCTAAGGCAGCCGTGCAGTCCCGCTCCGCCTTGGCGCTGAGGAGCTCATAAAGTGTCCCTGGCGTCCAGGGCCGACCGACGGGCACCGCCCCGGCGCAAGTCTGATTTAGTAAAGCCGCAACCTCTTTCATCGCCCTCTGGCTGTGGAAGACGATGCCCACTTTCTGCAGGTGGTAGTCCGCCTCTGTCGCCCCTCTTGTGATCCAGGAGGCCTGGCGCAAGCGGATCTTGCCCTTGATCACCAAGGAGTAGGATGGATCTCGACAGCGCCGGTCTGTGTAGTAGAACTGGTAGGCCTTAAAGAAGCGATTGGGATAAAAGGTGTAAAATCTGGTGAGGAACTCCGGACCAGGGCGGACTTCACACCTGCAAAAGAGAAAAAACAGGGACCCATGAGCACCCTCTTCAGTGCGGTTAGTTTACTGACAACTTTTTGAGTGGGTAATTGCTTCAAAATTAATTATGTTCCAGCCTGTCAATAAACAATCAATCAAAGATTGAGGGAGTAGAGACATTTTAGATCAAAAGTGAGTCTGAGATGGGGGTGTTGGTGCTTTATAAGGGATACTCCCAGTTTCCTTTTTGCCAATTAGCCTTTATTTAACACTTTTGTTTATTGGCATTTCCAAAATTACAACAAAGCAGTACTGTATAAACACCGAGTCAGTTTCCTATGATTACAGCTATTAGCAATGTAGTACTAAATAAACACTGAATCAGTTTCTTCAGATTTACAATTATTAGGCCACGTTGTACCAGCTAGAGCAAACAAACACCTGCCAAGAATGGGGTTCTGTTCTCTCCTTTAAGAGCACTAAAATGCCATAAGATAATAATATTAGGGGTGGGCAGAATTTGCGTAGTCGCGCTACGCAAAGCTCCGCGAAACAGCAAAAAATCTCCGCGAGCAGGCAGAAATTTTGCAAACGTGCGGAATTGCTTGTTCGCGTTGCTTTTTTCTGTTCGCGAACACTGTTTGCATGCTCGGGGGGAAATCTCTCCAAAACACGCATGTTGAGAGCGCAAACAAGCAAAAAATTCCGCAAAGCCGCGGAACGCAGAATTTTGGGCAATTCCGCGTTCTCCGCAGAACGTGAAATTACCCAAATTCCGCAAATTCCACGAGTGGAACAGAATTTACCGCCCAGGCCTAATTATACACATTTAAAATATAAACGAAAACTGTGTCCAATATAAACAACTGTGTCCTTGCATGTCTAAGGCTTATTACAGAATGCAAGAACGACATCAATTGCAGTGAAATCGGGGGAACGGGGAGGGCAATCCATTCTATATACAGCAGCATCGGGGTCCACTCGCCGCCTGCCAGGACTCAACCCCACAGTCTACCCCCCTCAATGTCAGCTGTAGCCCCATCTCCAGGGGACTCCCATTCATCAACTACTTCCCTACAGAGAAGTGCAATAGGTCTGGGATGAGCACCCCTAGCTTATCTCTCTGAAGTGCCCTTGCCTCAGCCCATGCCCAGCGAACAACATCAGACACCCATGTCTCCTAGCTAGGTCCCCTGGGTTATTTCCAGGCCATGGTCATACGTCGCTTGGCCAAAGACAGGGCCAAGTCCACAAATCTGCTCCCCACCTTCTTGGAGCCAGGCCTACAAACGAGACACAGTAAACATACAGCAGATGTATCAGTGAGTGACCTAGACAGGTTCTTATTAGGATGCAAAATTACCTCCCCATAGAACCCTGCAGACCCAGGACAACCCCAGGTCATATGTCCAAAATCAGTGATTTTTGTTGCACAGCGAGAGCAACATCTCAGCTCCCCGCTATAAATTGTCTGGATCCTGTGAGGAGTGATATGGCCTATGGGTGTAATTAAATTGAATGTTTTTAATACTTGTGTTTCGCTGAAACCTCCTGTGAATACGCAAGCATTCTCCCCATTCAGTGTCTGTCATGTTCCTTCCCAAATCGGCAGACCAACGAGCCTGGAGAGCGTCCAAAGGTTTCATTACCACCCCATTTAGGGCCTTTCAGAACCACGAGGCCAAATGGGGTACCGATCCCAGGGCCAGAAGTAACTGCCAGAAGTAACCGAAGGGCCGCATGTTTTGTAGATTCCACTCCCGCATCACCCCACAAATCCTGTATGACACGAGTAAGGGTTTCATACTTAATAAACTTTCCCACTGACAGGCTTGATGCTTCCACCAGTACTCTAAAGGGAATTAGAACATTAGTTTGAAAACAGTCTCCTAGGGTCACCAACCCTGCCTTCGTCACGGGGTCCATCTGTCTTGAACTAAAGAAAGTCAATGGATCGCCATGAGGGAGGCCCACCAATGGGAGCTCAGGGGCATAAGGGGACACCATACCAGTACGTCGCAGCCCGTGTCGCCAGCAATTCAGGGCCGTGGACAAAAGGATACCTAGGCGGGGAATCTGGAGTGCTGGACATAACAGCTTTGACAGCAGGAGTCCCTGGTTGGGTTAATTGCCCAACATACCTAGTTCCACTAAGCCCATACCAATAAGCCATCTTGTGTTCCACTGAAGCTGAGCTGCAAGAAAGTAGAATTCAAAGTCTGATACTCCCAGGCCACCCTCAAGTGGGTGGTGGCTAAGGGCAGCTAATGATACCCTCCGTCATCTGCCATCCCAAATCAGTTCATGAAGGAGTATGTCAAGTCTCTGGAACCATTAAACCGGGATTTTCACTGGGAGATTTACAAAAAAGTAGAGCAGTCTCTGGAGCATGATCATTTTGGAAAGTGCAATACATGCCTTGGTTAGTAGCTTGAGCATGTGCCAATTAGCCTTTTGGAGAGGAGACAGCACCCTCTAGTGGTCACACATAGACATGATCAGTGTGTATCCTATGATGGTGATGCTGCAATGGGCCAGTACTCTCACCATCTCTCATCCAGAGTTCCAGTCAGACATGCAAGGACAAAAGACAAAAATAACAAAAGGGCTTGCCACAGTTTGGGAGGTGTGGAGTGGACTCAGGCCAGAAATCACAGGTTTGGTCCTTCCTGGCAAGAACCGGATGCCAAATTCTAGATGGTAGTTTAGCCACATGCAATAGTAGTGAAATTAAAAGAAGAATAATGCAAATAGTCCATGGTTCACAATGTGCAGTCAGATTTTTAAAGGCCACGCTAGGGCAGAACACGAAGGCCCTCATTGCAAGTGGCCCATTATGATTTCTGCCATTTTCCCCCTCGTAATTAATGTTACAGTGAGTCTCAGTAATTTCAGATGGGGGCAATAATTGGGTTTATATATCTTTGAGGAATAACATGTGAGAATAAGACTTTCTGCGCTAAATACTACATCCAGAGACTTTAAATGCATGCAGATATTGAACTCTCCTAACCTTTACCTTGACCATTAGAATTAAATGTCCACTTGCTGGAAAAGATGGACAAATTGTCACACAACAAGGGTCTGGTGGGCTTTCTCTGTTTCCGTGGTTCTGTGTATTTTAGGGATGCTTTAGAACACATTTGAACTGGTACCATCACCTTATTTCCCTAAACTTAGATCTTATTTACCAAAGATTTTTCCTAGCTGAAGACAATCTTATGACAGCCTTATAACAGTTTTAAGCTAAGAAAGACTTACAGATTAATGAAATGCTCTTTCCTGTCTCAAGACAGTGTCAGGGCTTTCCTGACTATCTTAGGAAAATGTGGTAAGTCTCTTACAGGAGTGGAGACCCCCCTTGTTGCTGAGAACAGTAGGTTTTTCCTGTGGTCTTCTGTTGCTTTTTTGTATCTATTTATGATTAAATTATCTCAAAGGGCTCCGAAGTAGGTTAAGGAGGCCCATGATGTACTGTCATAAATAAAGACTTAAATACAGAAATAGATAGAAAGATGGATGGACGGATGGATGGATGAATGGATGGATGGATGGATGGATGGGTAGGTGGATGGATGGATGGATTGGTAGGTGGACACTTCTCCTGTGTCCATGTCCCCCTATAGATCAACTGATGTTCTGTACCCGTATGTTAACTCCATTGTCCACAAGGGGTGCTCCTGGTGCCGCAGCCCTTGTGGGAAAACAGGAATCAAATGCAAGTGGCACCTTTGTTCAATTTCTCTCCCATATTCGCTTTGTTTACCTATTTTCTTCACTGTGATTTATCCCTTTTCAGTGCCAAATAACTGATGTACGGTGCTAACTAACGATATAGCATGAAGTCATGACAGCATGTTTACCACCGGTGTGACACAAGAAGGGGCACTGTTGTCTATAACTGTACTGCTGTTTCATCACAAGGCCAACCCCACTGCCCCTTTCTGACTGATCCTATTGAATCTGTTACACATAGCAAAACAATTAAGGTAAAAAAAACTATTAAAAGTAGCTACAGTAGAGCTAACAAAACACATAACTACAAAGGAAATGGAAAGAGTTAAAATGCATGAAGGAAGAAATGAAAGTCAATAAAATAAATGACATCTGTTTCTGAACAGTTTTGTGTTATTAAACTGTATTGTATATATATTTGTCATTTAATTTATATGTAAACCCTTTACGGTCCGCTTGCTGCATCGCTGCCCCTTCCACTTTCCCCCTTCGCCTCCTCTATACTCTTGCCCCTTTAAAACCTAAGTATGTGAGCTACTTCTTATGTTTATGAGTTTTTTTCGGAAGTGTGCAGGAAACTGTGCCATCTCTGCCAGTATTCTTTCCTACCCCCCTGCGGCACTGCACTAACTCACCTGCTCCCCCAAAGAAATTATTTACATTTTGCTTTACTTTTCTAAAATTAATCTGGACAATCATGTAAATATAATAGACTTGTTGGACCCTTTTTCATATTTTGTTTTTCTTCTATTTATTTTGACTTTATAATGCTCTGCTCAATCTATAGAATTTGGGGTGAAACATTCACATCAAATGAGAAGTACAAAGTGTGAAAGTTATGAACATTATCGTAGGATTTATTTTTAATGTGAGCATTTTTAGATGCATTTTCAATGACAGGTTATTTCCATTCATACATAATAGAATATATGAAAAACAAAAGGCTATTTCCTTCACTGCGAGCCAATACTTACAAGACTGTGTACCCAACTAAAACAAAGAAAACTTTTATGAATCAAGCATGGCACATTTTTACCCTCTTGAATAAAATTTGCCAATACAGAATTTCCAAAATTATTACTACATTTCCAGATACAAATTCTAGATTAGAGTAGGTTTAGCAAACGTTCTTGGGTGGATCCAACTGTAAAAGTTAGTAAACACTCACAGATTCAGCTTCCAGATAAGTTTGTTGGTGCTCACTAAAGGCCTGAAGGTAGTTTGCACCCTGTAACTGCACAGAAATGTACCTGAGGAAAGGGAACTAGTATGTTGGGATGGGGATGAGAATATTCCAAAATAGATGGCATAGAAGGGGTCTTCTGCACGGCAAAAAATTATTTCCACTAGAAAAAATAAAGATAGATTAAGCATAGACAAGTGGGGAGTGTGTGGCTTCCTCGCTGAACGAGATGGCGATGGACTTTTGAGCTCCATTGCGACATGGAGCTTTGTTCAACTAAATAGCCGTTTCCAGCTGGGGCATATCTAATGACTCCTCTTGCCTCCTACATTATAAGGATATCACTGGTGCCACACATGAAGCCTTCATTCTTCCCGGTGCCCTGGCAGTGAGATCCCGGTCTACATAGCAGCCATTTTAGATGCACGCTTCCCAATGTCTACCGGCTCTACTCGTTGACATGCCACGTTCTCCTTCTGTTTTCGCATTTACCTGCCTCATCAGTGTGTTACCACATGGAGCTTTCATTGGTCTCTGACCTGGTAATTATTGCTCTCCACTTCACCTAAATTGTGCCTTTCTGAACCCTGAGTTATGGTGGTGAATAATTTTTACTCATAACGGCCGCCATTTTGTACTTCATTCATCTGGGTCACCTATGACTTCCTGCTGCAAGTTCCATCTAAAAGCCATGACATTGCCTCCTAAATGACTTTCCTATTATTATTAGAGGTCCTTGTGCAGATTCTTTCTGAAGAAATTATGTGCTGAATTTCCTCAGCCTCCCTCTAGCCCCCTATACTTTCTCCAGCAACTTCCTCCAGTGTTAATATGCAATTTGAGTTTTAAAACACTAAAATTATGTTTGATAATGTTGGAAATATTGGGTGATAACCAAACACCTGGGTGTTTCATTCTGGACAGGCACCAAGTGAAATCCCGGTATGCAAGTTGATATCCCGAAATATAACTCAATCACTTGTAAAAGGGGGGCTAAAGAGGACAAGGGTTTGGACATGTAAAGAACAATATCATCAGCATACACTGAAAGTTTAATCTCAGGGGAATTGTGTTCAAATTCATGAATAAGTGTGTCACATCGAATACGCTCAAGGAAGGTTTCTAGGCAAAGGATCAAAAGTAAAGGGAAGAGGGTACAACCTTGTCTAGTACCTCTATGTAAATTAACATAAGGGGACGAATGACCATTAACAAAGACACTAGCACAGGGTTCCAAATATAAGTGTTTTATAAAATAAATAAGTTTAGGACCAAAGCCAAACCATTAAAGAGTGGTAAACATGAAGTGCCAATTAATGCGGTCAAATGCCTTTTCAGCATCAAGAAATAAGGCTGTAAAGGGATCTTTATGATTTTTAGCTAACGCAAGAATAGTAGAGAACATTCTGGCATTATCCGTAGCAAGTCTGCACTTAATAGAGTCAGACTGATCTGGTTTGACAAGGAAAGGTATAACAGTTTCTAGACAAGATGCAAAAATCTTTGCAAATATTTTGCAATTATTATTTGCAGCAAACATTTTTTGCTAAGCTCTTGTGAATTGGACTGCAAATTTCTAAATGTCTCTTTAACTTAAGAGTTTTTTTAGAAAGTTTCACAGAGAAAATAGGTATTCTTTCTGGCATTGTCATAGAACTAACAGTTATAATTCTAAAATATAAGATTGTATCCAGCCACGCTGGTATCCCAAGGCCTCATATAGCAGCTTAATCAACCGCCTCTCCTCTTCAGTGTCGTTGAACTCCCCCGCATACAGATTGAAATTTTAGTTACTGGAATTCTATCTAAATACTTCACTGTTCTATTTCTATTATCTGATTTTTTTTTCTATAGTGCAAACTCGCCCTGAAGGTGTTGGAGTGCTTTACAAGAGCAGCAGTTACATTACTAAGGTCACATTAATTGTTTATAGGTACAGAGAGATTAAGTGTTTAGCCCAGAATCAGAGGATGTTGAGTCGGCACTGAGACTCAAACCTGGTTCCCCAGTGCGGAAGTCGGCAGCTCTGGCCTTAACACTACATCTTCTTGTGGTTAAGGAGTTCACTTGGACCTAAACTGAGCTCTCCCACCATGTGAGCTAGGTGATCCTAGGCAGATTGCTTTGGGGCCTATTCACATAGGCATTTTAGAGTAGGAAAAGTAGTACTCTTTTACATACACTTGCATGCTTATTAGCTCAAAACTTCTTCAATGGATATGTAATTTTGAATATTCATATACAGTTAGTACAAATAAAGCTGTGACCTCTTTGCCCCTTCATAAATAGGCTTGTTGACGTTTCAGAGGCATTTCCCGAAAGGCCTGTAAGAGTGAGTGAAAGAGTACTCCTGCAGTGCTACCTCCTGTTGCCATAAATGCTTTTTGTGAATCGGCCCATATATCTTTCTCTACCTCATTTCCTCATGATGATTGCAAACAAACAGGTAAACTCTACAGAGTGCATTATATTATTTACATTCATAGTGAGGGTTAGCAATTCACTCACCCCGTGGAAATCCAGTGACCGTCCAGTCTGGGAGGGAGTGGCGCTGCAATCCGGGCCCCGTCCTGCAGATGGCGCAGTTGGTACTGACAATGAGGCTCCCACTGCAGCTTTCCTGTGTTTTGATGCTGCCTCTGGCGTACAGGGACTTCCCACAGTTTACTGCCAGATGCAAAGGCTGAAAATGGGACAGATGTGTTGGGTGTTAGAACTCATACATAAACATAATGTCACTTGCATTTGCTGCCAAACGCATATATATAAAGTGATGTTTATTACACATTTAACACCATTTAGTCCTACAAGCTCTGCATAGAGTATATCTGCATACAGTAGAAAATGACATGTAGATAACAGTGGTGTAATGCCAAATATTCCCCCTTTCAAGAATGTATTGCAATGTATTGAAGCATAATTGCGCTAAAAGTGTTGCCACCGTTGCCAATATGCCGTTGTGTTCGTTTGCCCCCCCCCCCTCTGCTGCTGCCCCATTTGCCCTGAGGCGGGGGTCACTATCCCACTAGTCACTCCTTGCGGGCTTGGGGCTACCACTGGCGCTACCTCTGGCACTGCGATGATTGGGGGAGCAGGTGTTGGTACCAAGGCCTTCAAAGCCCCTCTAATGTCCGCTAAGATTGTGCTTACATCTTCCCTCCCCTCTACTGGTGGCACACTTCCTGCCTGTGGGGGTACCTCCTGCGTAATTGGCGGGGCCACGCTGGGAACTGGTAATGCGGGTACACCGGGTACCGGGGTAGCGGGCCCAGGGATAGTAAGCCTTGGCGCGGGTGGCTCCACCGGCATAGGAAGCGCAGGTTCAGGCAGGTTGGGAACTGGCGTTGGGAGCCCACTAGACAGCGGGAGTACCGGCTGCTGAAGCATTACGGGAGAAGCTGGTATAAGAGGTTGCTCCTCTGGTCCCCTGCCCCCCCTCCCTTTCTTGCTCACCTTAGGCTTCTTTACCAAAGGCGGAAATGCTGCCTTGGGTGGGACTATGGCTCTCCGGGGGCGGACCCTTTCTGCAGGCTCTGTGATCCCCTCACTATCGGACACCGCAGCCTCACCCCCTTGCTCTTCCTCACTATCCTCTTCATTTCTGCCCAACTTTTCCAACACCAGCTTCAAAAGCTCAACTATTTTGGGTTCGCCCCCTTTTCTCTTTGATTGCGCTTAGGAGGCATCTTTATACTTTAATAAAGCCAATGAATCTGCAGAAATTGTTGAAAAAAGGGGCCCTGGACGTTAACCCAACCACAGTGATGCTTTTAGCTGGACACCAAAACCCCAGTTAGAAAGAGGGGATGGCTCACTATCCTGGGGGGGGGGGGTTTAAGCAATCAATGCTCGACTGTGAGGGGGTAGATTCAATACAAAACAATCACAGCTCCCCCCACTGTACGCCCTGCACACAGCAAACAAAACAGTACTGCTTACAATGCCGAAAGCGTTGCTTAATAACCCCTCAAAATCGGCCCACCTGTGTGTCCTATCGACGCGCCCCCAACCGCTCTGTAGCAGGAGAATAATGCCCCTGCAAATGCGCGCCAAAAATGCTTTTAAATTGTGCACGCGCTGTCCGTTGCTCAATTAATGCGCATATGTAATTATTCCTTGCCTCCTGCTGAATGAAATACACAATGCCAGTCACTTGCTTATCCCCTGCTGTTTTTGAAAGCCGGGACTCCTGCCCGAGCGAGCGTTTAAATTACGCGCCACCACTCGCTCACCACTCGATCACTCGCTACTTTTGCCGAGCACAGGAAGCGCCCTCACTTATAGCGCTGTTATGCTCTGCCCGAAGCCCGGCTAAAACTCGCGCACACGCTACAACCCCCGCTTGAGGGCCCGGATCCCCCGAGGGAGACGTCCAACAAAGATTACAGGGAGACTGCAGGCAGCCACCGGCATCCAGCGGGGAGAAAGGTCTCTACAATTCACAACGTCTCTCCCCCGCCGGCTACCGGCAGCCACCCAGCACTCCCCAACGCCCCGACACCTCACCTCCGGATCAGGATACCCGACTCCCGACCGACCACGATACTCCGTCGATGCAAACCGCTACTCTCGCGCCCACCAGATCCACAACTGCCGACCGCCCACGAGTTCAGGCCGGAGAAAATATGTACGACATCGCTGCTGAATAGTTAAAAGACGACGTCGCTGCTGAATAGATAAAAGACGTCCGTGGTCCCAAAGGTTGCAGGTGAAAGAGAAGGCTCTAAGGTGAGCCCGGGGCCTAAATAGCCCCCACCCCGGCTCCACCCCTTCTGGGCCAGGCACCCACCGGACATACGTCACGGCCTGACCCGGAAGTACCTCCTCTGGCCAGTAGCCCATCGGGCTACTGGCGCGGACCAAGGGAGGGGGGTGGCTTGGGGCCTGGGGCGCGCTCATCGAGGTTTGCGCTGTTCAATAGCGATTACTACCCCATGTGTGGCAGTGATTCGCATGCCGACATGAGTTGCACGCGACACCATGTATGGTGTGTGGATGGAAAGATGTTGGTTTTGATTTGATTCTATGTGGGAAGGGGAACAACGTTTACAACGCAACTTTTACTACGCACTACACTTACAACGCATTTTTTACAATGCAACATCCACTACAACGCATTCCATTACATAGCATGACACTACAACGCATTTTTAAAAACTACCTTTACAACGCATTCCATTACATCGCATACTACCATTACAACGCATACCATTACAACGCATAATATTACACTACACTATCCAACACTTACCCTACTGTTGCACCCCCTGGAGTTAGAATAGTAATTTTTACCCCTATACTATCCAACACTTACCCTACTGTTGCACCCCCTGGAGTTAGAATAGTAATTTTTACCCCTATACTATCCAACACTTACCCTACTGTTGCACCCCCTGGAGTTAGAATAGTAATTTTTACCCCTATACTATCCAATACTAAATGCAATTTAATATTATGCGTTGTACTGGTATGCGTTGTAAAGGTAGTATGCGATGTAATGGAATGCGTTGTAAAGGTAGTTTTTAAAAATGCGTTGTAGTGTCATGCTATGTAATGGAATGCGTTGTAGTGGATGTTGCGTTGTAAAAAATGCGTTGTAAGTGCATGCGTTGTAAAAGTGTGCGTTGTAACAACATACATCCATGTGGGAAGTGTTTCCATGTCATGCGCAGTGCTTAATTTGAGCTGGTGGTTTCTGGTGCTCAGCACCAGCATTAAAAACTATCTGGCACTTATGACGGTCTGCCACATGGCGGCGCTGTCTGCTAATTTAGAGATTAGCACATCAACAGTTGTTTTTTAATTCAATATACATTAAGAATGGCTAATACCTACTGTCCAAATGATTCTTATAGCTTTGGAGGCCTGGAATAATCTGAATTGAATTTAGCAGCCCTGGTAGTGGCAATGAGTGGAACAAGAATTAGTGGCCTCCTGACTAGGGCTCTGGCACTTATGTTTTTTACAAACTAAGCACTGGTTTTATGTGAAAACCACCGAGTTGCGGTTATGGTGCTATGGGCCGCAGAATGTAGCAGTGTGTTGAATGAAGAAGTGTGAGAGACAGACGTGCAGTTTTATAGTTTTGAGTATGCTATAGGTTTTGAACAGCTCTGCCGTATCCTTTATGGTAATTCACATGATACAGTCTGCTTAGCTGGATACTGCACTGGGCTGTCTAGTCTGAGTTTTTGTGTAAAGTTGTGGCTCTGAGCTGGCATGGTTGGATGGAGAGAGAAGCGGAGAGATCTGTAAGGATGGACATTTTTATTATCATCCCATAGCTGAGTGTCTATGTGAGATGTGAAGAAGTGGTCAGATAATATAGATATTTGGGACCTGCAGTAAATGGACAATAAATTCCTCCAAAATTGTCCATTAATGTGGGACAGATCTTTTCATAATTTCCATGCCTGTTTATTTGGTGATGTTTGTTTTTTGGGCTGTGCTGTACTGGTGATGGGCAACCCTCACTGCAGATATGTTTTATGTGATTTCATAGGAATAAGTTACCATTTGCTGCTGACCACTCTGTATTATGGTTTTAGCATTATTGTAGGCATAGCTATTACATGTGCAAGTGCATAACTGTATGATGTCACGGCCATCCGTCGCCTTTGTCTTCAATCAAAGATCCATGCATTCAACCAAATGGTGCCCTTGATTGAGTTACGCTTTTTTTTAATTACAATTTACAGATTTCTTGACCTTCACAAATTCTGAAACTTCAAATTCTCTGAAATGGGCAAATTTGGGAAAGTGTTGCCTATTTAAAATACTGTGGATTTCAGAAAACTCACACTTGCAGTATGCTAAATGCATTGTTGGCTATATTTTGCACATATTTGTTTGTTCCTCTGTGATCAGATCTACATCCTCGGGTGCTTAAAATCAGTTATCTTCCCTCCCCTCTTATGTTTTTTCGACGCGGATAATTAGTGAATTTTGCCAATTGCCATATTTGCGAATTTCAAGAGGCTGGTGAGGTGAAAAAAGTGTTGGTGATGATGCTTGGAGGTCAAAGTTGAAGGTTTTCGCATTGGCCGTGACCCAGGAGGGTGAGCCCTGTAGTGTTTTGCCAAGTGGACCCGACCACTGCCACGGGGGTCCCTGGCCATAGTGAAAGTAGTTCCCCCCCTGAGCGTGTCCACCGTGGACGTGCCTGACGTCCACACGGGAGGCACGTGATGTATAAGAATAAATAGCCCGGAGTGCTGGGCGTGGCAAGCAGTGTTCTAGCCACTACTCAAGAACACGTGTGTCGTAATCACTTATTCCTAGGCCCCAGGCTACAACGCTACACTGGCGACGAGGGTGGTCTAGCCACCCCATCGCGTGCATTGCCGTCTCTCGCTCTTGCCCAAGGAGCGGATCGATTCCCCTCCTCGTGAGGCCGTGCACCGCCCCCCGTGTGGCCCCAGCCGGCTCCTGGCTGCCTACCTCGTGCCCAGCCATGCTGTGTGCATTTCCCCGCCTGGCCAGGCCCACCGCTGCCCCCTCGGCCTCCAGCGACCGCCTCCTGCCTGCCCGGGAAGCTTCTGTGCCCGCAGAGCCTGCACCCGCGGAACAACGCGACCCGCCTGCCATTTCTCGCGCAACTCGTGTGCAACGCGTGGTCTGGACTTGCCGTTTCTCACGCATCTCACGTGAGATGCTAATCTAGCCATTCTGAGGCCCTGGGTCGCCCCTCCTGCTTCCCGGGACGCCCCTGGACACCGAGGCGGCCCCTCAGGACCAGCGCACGACGTCTGGAAGAATAGTGCACCGCCCCCAGAAGAGCGAAGATGAGCCCGCCCCTGCTGCTGTGCCCATCCCCATCAGCCATGGTCAACGTACCCCCTTTGGAGCCATTTGCTGTCACCGGCAACCCCTCCGTCGCAGGCGGCACGGTGGAAGAAGTGGGTGGAACGGCTCGAGAACTACTTTGTGGCGGCAGAGATCGCGGCCGAGCGGCGGCGTGCCATGCTTCTACACTTAGGCGGAGAAGCCATCCATGACATATCAAAGGACGTAACGGAGGCTGGCCTGCCCAGGACATATGCCACGCTGCGTGACGCCATCACAGCGTACTTTGAACCTTTCGCTAGCGCCGACTATGAGAGATTCCTACTCCGCCAAGCACGCCAACTCTTGGAGGAGTCAGTAGACGTCTTTTACGCAAGACTAAAGAAGCTAGCCAGCACGTGCCCCCTTCCCGACGTGGACGACGAAATCCGCGCCCAATTCATCCAGGGCTGTGTGTCGTCGAAGTTGCGCGAGAGGGTGTTGGTAGCCGACAACCTGCCCATGCGCGACATCCTCGTACTTGGGCGGTCAAAGGAGTTGTCTAAAGCCAAAGTCGCGCACATGGAGCCAAAGCCGGTGGTCGCAATCAAGACAGAGCCAGTGTGCGCCCTCAAGACCGACGCCGCCGAGAACCACACGAAAAAATCCCGGCGGAGAAACCCAGGACTGGCGCAAGCCCCTCCTGGCCGCGCCTGCGCGTGGTGTGGCGGCGCGACACCCCACAGAGGAGCGTGCCCGGCACAAGGCAAAGTATGCAGTGCGTGTGGAAAGGCCAACCATTTTGCAAGTGTATGTCTGTCGGCACCCAAGAAGAAACAGAGTGGCTCACCCAGTAGGGTAAGACAGGTAGAGCCGCTACCCAGTACATCCACCAGCAGCGACATGGATGACGATGAAGCGGACGTGGCCTCCGTACATGTCGTGAGAGTGCTCCACACGCTGGCGGCTACACCATCCGCAGAACCCATGTGCACAGTCAACGTGCGAGACCAAGCAGTGGCAGCCTTGATCGACACGGGCGCATCAATCAGCTGCCAGCGTATACCGGACGCTAGAAAATGCCCCGGCACTCCATCCCACGAGGGTACAAGTATACGCCTACGGCACCAGTCGCCCACTCCGCCTGTGCGGGATGTTCCGAACGGATCTGTTCCACGACACCACTCGGCTGCAAACCAAGATCTATGTGTCGCAAGAGGGATCGGGATTCTTGCTTGGTTGCCGAACAGCCCAAGATCTCGGGCTGATCCAGTTCGCGCTCACAGTCCAAGCCCGCAGCCTCGACCATCTGGTTCAAAAACACACATCTCTATTTGAAGGGATCGGCTGTTTGAAGGGACCCGCCATCCACCTCCACATAGACAAGTCGGTCGCCCCGGTAGCCCTCCGTCACCGACGCATTGTGTTCCACCTACGACCCAAAGTTGAAGCAGAGCTGAGGGTACTCGAGCGAGCTGGAATCATTGAGAGGGTAAGCGGGCCCACCCCGTGGGTGTCACCCATCGTGGTGGCCAAGAAGCCGAAACAGCCGGACGCCGTGCGAATCTGCGTGGATATGCGCATTCCCAACCTCGCTATCAAGCGCGAGCGCCACCTGACGCCAACCATAGACGAAATAGTCAGAGAGCTGTCTGGCTCGAAGTGGTTCTCCAAGATGGACCTGAGGTCTGCATACCACCAGATTCCCCTGCACCCTGATTCGCGCCCGATTACCACTTTCTCCATGCATGCGGGCCTCTGGCGCTACACCCGGCTCAATTTTGGAATATCGAGTGCGGCGGAGGTGTTTCAAAATATCATTCAGAACGTACTACAAGGGCTCGAGGGAGTTTTAAATGTCAGTGATGACATTCTGGTCCACGCACCAACCTTGGACGAGCACATCCAACGCCTCCAGGCAGTGTTCACCCGACTTCAAGAGCAAGGGCTGACCCTCCACCGAGAAAAATGCGATTTCCTACGCAAGGACATCAGTTTTTTCGGCTACCGGTTCTCAGACCAAGGAATTGGCCCGGACCCACGTCGTTGACAGCAGTCCGCAGCTTCGTTGACAGCAGTCCGCAGCTTCCTCGGGATGGTCACCTACTGCGAGAGGTTCATCAAGGATCTGTCTGACCTCACCGACCCCCTCCGGGACCTCACATAGGCGGCTGCCACCTGGGAGTGGGGTCCGGCACAGCAAGAAGCATTCCAGAGGACTAAAGCGGCACTATCGGCCGACACAACCTTGGCCTATTTCGATCCCCGCAGCGAATCACAACTTCTGGTGGACGCCAGCCCGACAGGCCTGGGGGCCGTGCTAACCCAACAACAAGCATGCGGAGAATGGGCCCCCATCGCATATGCGAGCAGAACCCTCACACCGACGGAACAGCGGTACTCGCAGATAGAACGAGAGGCCATCGCCATCCTGTGGGGGTGCCGGCATTTCCACATTTACCTGTATGGGCACCCTTTTGTGGTCATCACAGACCACAAACCTCTAGTCCCGCTGTTCCAAGGTTCCTCCACACGCCCCCCTCCTCTGATCGAAAAATGGGTGCTCCAACTCCAGGAATTCCAGCTCACGGTGGAGTATCGGCCGGGCACCCGGAACCCTGCCGACTTTTTGTCAAGGCACGCACACCCTGCCACTGACTGGGAAGATGCAGAAGCCGCGGCCACGGAGGACTACGTCAGGATGATCGTGGAGAGGTCACGGCCGCTACCGATCTCTTTGGAGGAAGTGGCGCGAGCCACCAAAGATGACGACTGCCTACAGATGGCCATCCAAGCCGTCACATCAGGCAACTGGAAAGCACTCCAAAGCCCATCGTCGTTCCGCACACCGGATGCCCAAGCGACGCTTAAGGCCCTCCATCAAGTCCGGAACGAACTGTCCATATCTGCGGAAGGATGCCTCCTGAGAGGGCCCCGTCTGGTGCTACCTCACTGCCTCACCCAACAGGCAGCCCTCCTGGCGCATGGCGCGCACCAAGGCATTGTGAAGTCGAAGAACCGCCTTCGGAGCAAGCTCTGGTTCCCTGGCCTCGACAAGATGGTGGAGACAATCGTCCAGCGATGTCCAGTGTGCTTAGCGACCAGCCTACCCAACCCTCCAGCGCCAATAATCACCGAAGAAGGACCAACGTCTCCATGGGTGCGAGCCCGCGCAGACTTCGGCAGTCTCCCCGGGGGAAAGTACATGCTGGTGGTAGTGGACGGTTTCTCGTGATACCCCGAAGTGGAGTTCCTGTCCTCGACAGCCGCATCTGAAGTAATTCTCAAGTTGGAAAAGATAATAGCCACCCACGGCCTCATTGGGGAGCTGCGCACGGACAATGGTCCCCCGTTCAATGGCACCGAGCTAGCAGAATACCTGCAGTCCCACAGTATTAAGCACCGACGCATAACCTGAGGTGGCCTCAAGCTAACGGGGAAGTCGAGAGACTAATGAGAACTCTAAACAAGACCATTCAGATCGCACTGGCGGACGGCCAGGGCATAGAGTTAGCCCTCTATCAGTTTCTACGGGAGTACAGGTTGACGCCCCACTGCACCACGGGGGTTTCTCCAAGCCGCCTCTGCTTTGGCAGAACAGTCACCGATACTATCCCACACCATCCCAGGTGGGCGTCAGCACCGACCCCGCCTAACCGGTCCATGGAACACAGGACAAAAACCAATCGCGAAGCATTCCGGAAGAGGAGAGCTGCCGGCAGCCCCATCCAAGTGGGTGACCGAGTGCTTGTGAAAGACCGCCACCCAGGGGGAAAGTTTGCCTGCCCTTCGAGCTAGACCCCTGAACGGTTACGAGAGTCAGCGGAACACTGATCACGGCGGTCAGGAATGGAGAAGAGGTCACAAGGAATGTGTCATTTTTTAAGAAAGTCTCAGATGAAGGAGAGGAAGAGTTTCTCGAGCGAGAAGACTACCGGCCAGTGGCACCCCTGAGTCCCAGAGAGGCCACGGAAGAAGAGACAGCCGCGGCAGGAGAGACTCCCCGCAGACCCGAAGACGCGGAGAGCGCCTCGACCACACCAGCCCAAGGAGACCGGGACTCGCAAGGGACACCGAGCCGCCCCAGCGTGGCGGGTACAGACTGTTCTGAGGACATGTTTTCAACCCCTCCAGAAGGGCGCAGCCAGAGCAGGTACCACCTACGCCCATGCCCGCAGCCATCCCAGAGGTACCGAGACTTTGTGGCCCGCTGTCAACTCCCGAAGCGGAAGTGAGCTGCACCAAGACCAAGTAAGACTGTTCTTTTTGTTTGTTCAGGAAATCTGCAGAGACTGAGCTTGAGACTGTAAAAACGTTTGTCGCTAAGCCTAATGTTTGTTTAGTTTTTGCATTTATGGGTAAAGGAGGAATGTAGTGTTTTGCCAAGTGGACCCGACCACTGCCACGGGGGTCCCTGGCCATAGTGAAAGTAGTTCCCCCCCCCCCCCCCCCCGAGCGTGCCCACCGTGGACGTGCCTGACGTCCACACGGGAGGCACGTGATGTATTGGAATAAATAGCCCGGAGTGCTGGGCGTGGCAAGCAGTGTTCTAGCCACTACTCAAGAACACGTGTGGCGTAATCACTTATTCCTAGGCCCAGGCTACAATGCTACAAGCCCTTCAAAGGAGGTCGGGATCTGGCTGACTTCGGCTTCTGTGACAAGCTGGAACTCACTCTGATGACTGACATCGTTTGTTTCTTTATCCGTGCTGCATTTGTTTGTTCTTTCTGTTTGCATACGTACATAGCATCTGATTTCTGTATTCGAAATGATATGTTTGTTTATACAAAGTTACCCTTGTATTCTTGCTGTACTCTTTTGTCAGGGGATGTCTCGCGCTTGAATAAAATGTGCGTCACACATTTTCTTTCTCCTTTTAATGAATTCCTTTGCTTCTTGTCTATCTTGTGTGATTTAGGAGAGCAATAACGGATCTCCGAGGCGCGCCAAAGATATCAAATAGTGAAATAGAAAACAGGGAACGCCACTTGGAACGCAGTCTGAGGTGGAGAAGCTACGAACGAACCTCCACGTCGTTTTGGAATTCGAGGGGAGGAGGTTGTGGACAGGGGCTAACAAAATGCGCCAAGAAACCATTGGGTTCAACGTGGGTGATGGGTGTAGTACTATATTCTTATATAAATGTTGTGAATTACCCTTTTGGGGTTCCAAATCGAAAATCTACGCTCAATGGAGTGATATTTTTGTAAATGATATTTAGAACATGGAGCCTCATTTACTACAAAATGACGCAGCTCTGCGCCGTAGGCCATTTTGCTGGGTCAAACTGCATCATTTTTAAAGCGCAGGGATGGGCCATATTAGCAACAGTATGACGCATCCGTGTGCTTTCCCCTGTGCTGGCGCACTATTGGCTGCCATGCGCCAGCGCAGGCACCTTTGCGTCATATTGCAAGGGTGCCTGTATTGCGGGGAGGATTGTTTTTGTGCAGGAAGGGACACCTTTCTTCGCAAAAACAACTATTGATGGCATTTTCCTTTTTCTATGCGTGTTGCATGCAGCATGCATAGAAAGAGGAATAAATGAGGAGAAATAAAAATGCTTCTCCTGGCCGCGTCACTCCCACGCCTCCCCCTGGGGAGGCACAGGATGTTGACACATTCCCAGCTTTACAAAACTTTGTAAATCTTCGAATGTGTCAGGTTCCATGGATGTTATGTGGGAACACCCACAGCAGCCCCCACAGAATGCCCCTGTCACTCAGACTAATGCGTGAAAGTGGCCCATATGTACAAGACTATGAAAAGTCACGCACGGGGGCTTTAAGTGACCTTGTAAATATGGGCAAGCCCACTGCGCCGCCGGTGCATTAAAAAAAATGACGCACCGGCGGCGCAATGGGCTTATAAACGAGGCCTATAGTATTTATGTCAGGTGCGGTTTCTGTAGGGGACATCATTACATGCAACAGTATGATGCACAAATCCATTGTATAAATAAAGAGTAATAAAGAGTTCTGGCTCCAGGGTCTGATAATGTTACAAGAATTGGTTCCAACAAGGGGGCGAGTTTAATTGAACTAACATAAAATCGAGTGTGCGAACCTCAAACCGTTCCTCTTGGGTTCAATATAAAGAAAGTTCTGAATAATTTAAAAGTTGTTCACTAAGCCTTCCTGAACCCCAGCCCTGCTGCATTCACTTCTCACTATAGAAAATATATTTTGAACTCCCAGTTTCTAATGTTAGTGGCTAACTTCATTTTGACATCACAAAACCTTTAGGAGGTCAGCCCATATGCATTTTCCTCCACCCCTGTAACATATGATGGAAACCCTGAAATTTCTAAATAATGAAGCAACTTAAATTTATATTAAAATACACACAATTCTCTAAGTCCAGTTTATACATAAGGAAATCGAAAATACGAATATTCAATTCTTTTTTCACTTGGACATTGAATGCTAAAAGCTCGTTTCACAAGTCAAATAGTTTTCTTTGCCAATGGTGCCCCCATAACCTGTTGATGGTTAACAAACAGTGTATTATTAAGTTCTCCTTGAAGTGATCTTTTTGCCCATACTTGTCGCTATTCCACTGTAATCCTCACCTCATGTAAAAAGGTCAGCACATTTCAGCAATTGAAAACTTTGTGGTGTCTTCATGAGGACCAAGCTGAACTTTCAAACTGTAGAAATATCCTATGGAAATTGTCAATCCAACCATGAGCAGGTTTCATTCCTGGCATATACCCTTCAGCATACTTTATTCAGCTCACTGGCATTCATAATAAATTAATAATCTATTTAATGATCCAGTTGTTGAACACTAGTGCTGAAACTGGACTGTACATTGGCAGGCTCCACACACTCCAGATAGCTAGGGCCATTCTTTCTGATTTTCTTTATCTGGATTGAGTAACCCAGGCTCTCATTGGAAGCATGCCCCACTCCTATACGACTTCCATAGAATGGTTCTCCAATTGTCGAAAGTAAAATGTCCTTGAAGGTTTGAGTGGCACAAGTGTATGACAGTGAGCGAGTTATGCAACATGCATTTGTATACCACATTTACACAATATGTACGGCCCACAGCACTTTCGGATCTTGCCGCCATCTTCAGTTTCTGAATTATCATTGAAGGATTTCAAAGTGTTCTGCTATCTTTGTATTTGCTTGAGGGTGCTTAAAGGTGTTTATAGGTTCATAGTATTAGATATCTCAGTTTAGCATCTATGTGTTCTGGTGTGAAGCCACCCGTTCCTTCTGTTTGTGTTGCATTATCTACTATTACTGGTTGTCTTCATCTGTTTAAATTCAACAGCCCAACGTCTGACACTGTGCCTCATGTCCCCTTTGCTTGTTTGTTTCCATAAGTACACACAAGTTTTTGCTACATTCAATCACAGGGGTAGAGGCTGACAAATCTTATTGGGTGTGACCCACAGGACCCACACAAATTAAAACAACTGTTTTCATTGGCCACACAGTTCGCCCCGCTTGGCCTAACGTGGTTGCTAACTTAGGGGAGTGGGATGGATGTCCTGAACCTTGCATGCAGAAACAACATAAATTCTTCCATAGCTCGCTGCATCTCTCCAGTCTGTCTTTCATTTCCATGGAGACATGAGCACACAAAACAGAATGTTCTGGAATTGCTTTACCAGGACATAGAGACAATAGGGTTCTGTGTAGCCTTTTGTGAAGAGAGCTCTTTTCGCAAGACAGATAAAATCATTAATCTAACCAGTAGCGGCCGGCATGGCTCGCGGGTGGGGGCGGGCTCCTGGGAAGGTTCGAGCATGCGGATTCATAATATTTTTTTTTAAACCTATGTTTCCGCCGGGTCCTGCATCTTCCCTGCTCCTGTTCTTGTGCCTCCGACAGGAACAGGAAGCAGGCAGCCAGGCTGCCTCCCCTAAGCCAATCACAACGCTGCATGCAGCGTTGTGATTGGTCTGGCGTGTGGTGACACGGCGCTCAGTCAGGGGCTGAAGGGGTGGGCATGTTCTCCATGCAGCCTGCATGGAGAAGGGCAAAGTGTGCTTGATTGGTTTGGACGGCCCGAGAGGGCCAACCAAACAGTCATTGCGCACTCAGGACTGGGCAAACCACTCCTCCCATGCCCTGCTCGGAGAGCAGATTAGATCCGCCCACCCACAAAGCAAACATAAAATGGTAATAACTAAAAGTTATTATAATTTTATGTTGTAGCTTCTCGCACTGCGAGAAAGCAGTGGGGCGACGCTCCTCCACCATAGCGGAGGAGCCGCCCCTGGATCTAACACACATCGATGCAGTGCCAGCAGTGGCGGCTCCTCCATAGGGGCGTTTGGGCGCCGCCCCCCTGCTTTCCCGCAGTGCGAGAAGGCAGAAACATAAATGGTAATAACTACCATTTATGTTTCTGCCTTCTCGCACTGCGAGAAAGCATAAGTGCCTGGTTGGGGGTGGGCGGTTCTGGTTGAGGGCAGGGGGGAGTGGCTTGCCCACTGTTGTGCATAGGGACTGTTTGGCCGGCCCTGGGGCTGATCAAACAGTCCGTATGCACAACACTGGGCAAGCCACTCCCCCCCCTACCCTTGAGCAGGACCGCCCACTCTCCCTTCTCTCTATGTAGGCTGCTGCATGGAGAAAATGGCCCAGGTGGGGCGCGCTGAGATTCGCCTGGAGAGTTCTGATTGGAGGAGGGGAGGGAGGGAGGCTGCGTGTCCGATGACGCGAGGAGAGCTGCAGCCAGCCGGAATTGAAGAACGCAGGGCGGGAGTCCTGTGACGCTGCTGCTCCTGTTCACAAACTGAAGAGCGCCAACGCTGGACTCCGGCCCAGGAGCAGAGGCCGGTCAGGTAAGTTTTTATTTTATTTTAATTTAAAACTCCCCCTGTCCCCACCCGAGTCCACCCCCACAACGAGTATTGTAAGCCGCGACTGAAGGAGGCGGCTTTCACCACTTGTACCAATGGCACTTTAAGCGTTCACACTGATGGCGATCTGTAAAAGCTCTGTAGTGTGTGATGTTCACAAACAAACCTTGGGAGACGACGCACACGAAAGATAGTCAATGCACGTGGGTGTGGGGTTTCAGCTCAGCTCTTCTTTTTACATTTAGAACTTTTTTTGCAACTGGCACAGCAACTGCTACCTGTTTGTCTTGGACGCAGCTGTGGTGGGTGGGAGGACGGAGCACAGAGATGAAGAGACAGCAGGTGATTAAATCCATTAATCGGATTTATGGTGGTTATTTGTGCGGCACTGGAATGTGTTTATGGCAGCACCGGTATGCATGGGATGACGAAGACGGCGGGATCGTGACATTTCACAAGACTGGCCTCAGTGTGTCAGGAGTGTGTTTGAAGGGACAGGTGTGTTTATGATTTCACACGCGCTGCTTGTGATGGGGCAATTAGGCTCAATCTGGGGCTTTATCTCACGGGGTGGGTTGTGATAGGGGACCTATGCACTGGTACGTTTATGTGTGTGTGTATTCATTCTGTTGTATAAACTGGGTGTCGTAGCACAAGCGATGTAGTGTGATTGCACAAGTGCATTTACATATGTCTGAATTCACTGTATATTTATAGTGCCAGAAGTGTTTACAGGATAGCGCCGCCGCCTACCATCACTACAGTGCTTAGAAAGGGACATATGTTTGTGCATGACATCACTTATAGATTACCCCCACCCCCCTGTTTTGCCAGCCACGACTGCATACGCCCTCCGATGCCCCTTGACCAAGTTTGCGCTGTATAAAAACTACAAAAAAGGCCGTTGACCTGCCTTTCAGGTTAGCACATTATGTTGTCTTGCTCAAAAAGATCATTATATGCAATGGGCTGCAAAGCGTTTGAAAATGATACCAATTTGTCACCCTTGAGTTTAATTTCACTTTTCATAGATCTTCACTCGTTTATTTATTTTGCATGTTTGTTGTCAGTTTTTGTCTCAGTCAAGGTTTGCTAACTAACATACATCGACACAAAAGTTGCCTGGATTTCCGCCCTACCACTTTCAAATGTCACCAGCCGCCACTGAGTGCCAGGGCCCTTTTACCCCAAACTGCGATGACCAAGGTTGTCACAACATTTACCCAACATGCTTTTGAAATATTAATCTAAATCAAATCAATCAAATGTTTCCTATTAGTTACAACATGCGGTGTAATTCCACTAGTTAAAATCAGAGATTTTAATCTATAAGACTCACCAAAGGACACTGATCATTAAGGGAACAATTTTGGGATCCAACGCCCTTGCCAACTCAAGAGCATATTACTTTGCGAAGAGTTAACACAGGATGGAGATTTCTTTGAAAGCATTTGCTACTATTTCTTGGCATATTCATGGGACCACTTTATCATTTGATACATAGTGGCTGCTCCGCTGGTGAAGAACAAGTGCCTTGAATACATGCAGGTAGGTGCTTGGTAGCAGGATGACTTACCGCCCACCTCAAAAGGTTAGTTAGTGGAGGAGATTTGTAGATGCGCTCTAACGAACCCTGAGTTACTGCCTCTATGTGCTGGATCTGAAATAAAGTGAGAGCTAGGGAATGGTGCCAATTATGCTACAATTGTATTGCACTTTGGCGGCCTTGTTTTTATGGAGCACTATGCCCAAAAATATGCAAATACAATCTTTCTACTCCATGACAAGCTCATCCTCTGTAACAGCACTAAGAGAATAAACCAAGAAAGGCATCAGATCAACCCATGGAACTGACACAGGCTCCACAGCACCCACTCCGACTTCAAGTATTTTCTTTATATTGAAAATTCTTAACCCTGAGTGCCCACTCTTATGATTAAGTCCTTTGGTCTCTTAGGAAAAATATTATGACTTGGTCCTACGTGAGAGAACCAGGCAAAACAAGCACACTATGTTGCTCCTGACCCAGAGAAGTCCTTTTCCTGCATCAAGCTTTTTCATCACCAGAAGACTGGTCCAATGAGATCTCCCGGGCTGAGCGGATCCCAGACCATGTGAAGCACTTAAGATTCCATCCACTGGGACCAGTTTCCCTACGAGTAAAGTGGGCTCCATAAGTCTTTCTAAGTCTGACGATAACTTTTCATTACAGACCAAACATCGAGACATGGTCCTCTCGTTTAACCTTGCCTGTAATCCTGTTTCTATAAAAACCCACAGTGACACTTTGAAACTATTTCAGGATCTTTTAACTGTCAAGGACTTTAATAAACCCTAGAAAAATCCATCATAAAGGACCCTAACTCTATTAAATGCTTAGGTTCATTTCCATCCAGTCTACCTTTTTTTCACCCACGATATTTTAATGTAGTTGGGTTAATACATTTTTACAATTTTTTCATCTGCCTTTCATCGCACATTAAGGTCCTTATCTCATGACTTTTTTGCATTGTTCTCGAAATCTTTGCTTTCCGTTGTGCCTCTTGAAGTGTTTAGCTTTGATCTTGTGTGAGGTATGGAGACTTTTGAGAGACTTTATTTCACCTCACACCATTAATAATCTTAGATTGATAGTGTGGAAATGTGGGTAGAGTGCATTGAACGTCGGATTTCTTTTCATTTATTGCCTTCTCCTCAATACCTCACATTTTTGACAATTGTTTTTTTTTACATTTTAAATCATACTAATAATTATCTATGGCATTCACAAGTTAACATAACTATTTACACGATTTATTAAACGGGCATGAGGATAATGAGAGGTATGGTAACTTTAGTCAATCTTTAGATTACTGGTGCGATGTATGGATAGAATGACATGAAATCTCCTGAAAAGGTTGTTAAATAATCAACTTTATATACTTCTTGAAAGATGCCGCACCATCAGGGGCAGGGCCGGACTGGCCGTAGCGGGCACCGGACAATCCCCCGGTGCGCCTCACGGGTGGGGGCCGGTTTTGGGCCCCTGGGGGCCGTTTTTGTTACAGGGCCGTTTTTGCAGCATAGCTGGAAAATCAGCCCTGTAACAAAATCGTCCGAAAACCGGCCCTGGCAAAGAGCTCGGTGGCACCCCCCCACCCCTGGAGGGGGGCCGGCCGAGCACTTTGCCAGGGCCGGTTGTGGTTCCCAGTCCGGCCCTGGTCAGGGTAGACGGGAAATGAAAGTAAGTGGATTATACTTGCTTGCTGATTTTGTTACTAGGGGGTCAATTTTACAGCACTGCTGCAAAACCAGTCCCCAACCTTCCAGCCTCCCGGGAAAACGCCAGATGCCGGTTACAGCCAGTCCAGCCCTGTGCTAGATGCACGAAGGCCAGATGAATGATTTGTGTTTCCCTCCCTTAGCCATCATTAGCAATTGATGAGGCTATGATTCGGCCACATTTTATGATTTTAGGATAACTTGATGCTTAATCTCACACTTGACACATATGCCAGCCACAGCAGTTATGCTGACTCCAGCCCCCCCCCCACCCTTTGCCTATGGTGACCAATCTTTGCACTGGCCAAGAACAGCGCGGGGACCATGTTCCAGCTATGAGGTCCTTGGACTGCGGTGCCTCAGCTGTAAAACATTATGAGGAAGTGAAATATGTGTTTGTTGGCTCGGCACATTGAGTATCCCGCGGTGTTATCCTTGTTTTTGCTCTAGCGGTACTCAGCGTTTTTTATGCGGATGCGTTTGTGGGTGAGGCTGAGGGCTTTCAAGGTCTGAGGCAGCCATTACCGTGTCTTCAGGAGTGGAGACTGCCAGACCTAGATGAGTTAAACGTCCTGTAGGAACACAAGTTGCAACAAAAACTGCCTTTTTCCAAACAGATATCTTGAGGAACCAAGTTTAGCATTTTTTTAAAAATAACTTCGGAATTAGATCCCTACACAATAGAGATGAAAAGTTCATGATTGGAGCAGACAGTCCCTATAAGAATAAGAATAAGAATAATAGTAAGAAGAACAAGAACAAGAATACCAACTACACCGCATACTGCACTAGATCCAAATGGGAAACCTTTATGTATTATGGGGTCTTCCTGAAACTCCGCAATGCACTTCTGGCAACGGCCAAAGTCGACTAAAGGGATTGCAACGACGGCAACAGGCTGAAAAGCTTTGCATACATGTCTATAGATCCGATTCAGACTGGAGACATGCAATTTTTTAAGCCAAAAATGCAGTGCTTAATTTGAGCCGTTGTTTCACCGACACTTCATCACCAACACCGGTGCTTTTAATGAGCACCAGTTAAGGACATATTCATTTACGGGGTGATAAAGTGATTTGCCCAAAATCACAGGGTGGTAAGCCGACGCCCAGACTCAAATCTTGTTCCCCAGCTCGGAAGCTCTGACCATTATGCCAGGGGCGGCTGCTCTAAACTGGAGGCGGTGAGGCAACGCGAGCAGGGGGCAGGGTGGAGGGAAAAAATAAATTAATTAGCTTATCTTTACCTGCGGCGGCCGCCTTGGTACCCCTCTCCCGATGCTGGTCACAGCTGAACAGGCTCTCAGGGGTCAATGACAGCCGGCATGAAAGCAGCGCTGTGATTGGCCTGAGTAGGCTGACTTGATGTTCGCTCAGGCACAGGGAGCCCACAGCTTTTCTCCGACCCGGCTGTACAACACAGCTGGGTTGGTGAAACTAAAGTGCGCATGTCTGTTTGGCTGACCTAAGACACCGGCCAAACTAACATGCGCACTTTTAAGTGCCCACCACTCCTCCCTTTTGTGAGACTCAGTCACGATGGCCCTACTCTAATGTCGGCTGGCCATGTTAGGATTAGGAAAGAAAAATAAAATGGTTTTACTATCACTTTATTTTCAGTGGGGCGACGCTCCTCCGCCATAACGGAGGAGCCGCCCCTGCATTACGCCACATCCTCTCCTCCCTTTCATGGTTAGTAGTTGGTTCTGTTTTAGGCTGCAATAACAGGAGAAATTGGCTGGTACAAGTTGCCTCCATATGAGAGACCCAGCACATATTTTTTTTTTTTACAAATTAACCACTGCAAAAATGGCTTTTGTTTTGGCTGTCTCCTGCCTGACATTGCCTCTGCTTCAATAGACAGTCAATAAGGAAAGGACATTCTACTGATTATTAGTTTTAATCA
This sequence comes from Triturus cristatus, assembly GCF_964204655.1. Taxonomy (NCBI): domain Eukaryota; kingdom Metazoa; phylum Chordata; class Amphibia; order Caudata; family Salamandridae; genus Triturus; species Triturus cristatus. The sequence goes on from NC_140590.1 coordinate 1,590,558,676, forward strand.
AAAAGTAAAGTACATTTTCCCGATTATTATTTTTTTAATTCCCCACTTTCTTCTTCTAAAATGTTGGCCGTGGTTAAAAAGCGGTGCGAAGGGATGAGCGGGAACGACTCGGAAATGCACGCACATCGAGCAGCCTCGTGCAGAAGGCGCGGGGGTGCACGTGCCGACAGCCGCGCGCTGGAATAACAGCCCTTCAAGCGGTTGGATGCAAACGAATCTGCTGATGAGGCCTGTCCACTTCTACAGCGCCTCCTTTATGAGCCACAAGCCTTGAAAGATGAGACGGTGGAGACGGATTGATGGAGTGTGTGTTTAATATGACTCATCCGGGAGTACGTGGAACCGGCAAGGAGGGGAGGAAAACATCGAGTTATTTCACCAAACCATAATAAAAAATAATATTAAAACAATATGAAAAGTCAAGTTTTTTTGCGTCTGCAGCACTGTAGGTGGTCCTTCTGAAATCGGAGGTCTGTGGGCCAGGGATTCCAGGAACTGTTCGTGTCGCCAAAAGACCCACATGGGAGCTCGTGGAGGTGCCGGCCCTTCAGTGCAGGGACGGCCTCAAAATGGCGTCTGAATTTTCAACTACATATTGTTAGCAGAGTTAAAGTTGCAAAGTTTTGTTTGTGTGCGTCACCTATACGAAGATCTTTTGAAAATACTTTTTTTCTCTACTTCATTACACATAAAAATCCTGACTTTTGCAACTGTATATGTCCAGTACCACTCAAATCACGTAATTTTGCAGCCTTGAAATTTGCCGCATAATTATGGATTTACCGCAATTGCCGCATAATCCACACTCTGCAGTATAATTTGCAGTTTTCAACAACAACTATTTGTCACTGAAATTGAGCACGCGTTTCTCAGATGCTAAGTGTTAATCTTTCATATACTGATTTTGTATTCAGGTGCTCCAATGGTTTTAGTGAGGTGAAACTTTTGTCCAGACAGAATTAATGTATGCAAAAATGACAAAATAGTGGAATAATACTGCCAAAGAATGTATTGCAATAGGACGAAGAATTTGTCTTTCCTTAATGGATAATTTAATCAACATTGATGCACAATATATATTTCTCCATTGCCACATAGTTCGAGTGGCCCCGACAATATCCTTATGTAACACCAACAAAATGGCCCTACAGAAATAGTACTTTACATAGACTAACAAGTATTCATCTCCTGCGCATTACCGTAATCCACTGAAAAGCTTTATAAAATGTTACAACGTAGGCTGGTTTTGGTGAAGGTCAAAATTATTTTGCTGTGCACAATATGCAATTTTGCATGTGTGAAGGTAAACAAGAGTGCTTTGTAAACCACACCAATGGCATCAATCAAGGACTTCACAAAACCTGCAAAAATGTTCAACACCCAAAGAAATTGTCTACTCACAGTCAGCTGCATCATTGGGGATTAGGGGAACTTTAATTCTGCTGTAAATGGAGATACCATAGATTATTTTTGATTGCTCAAATCAGACCAGAGCGGCATTTATAACGTGGCAAATGGCCTACCGGCCCCACTGGGGTGGAGGCCTTGACCTCACCCACCCTGACAGAGGATGGTCTACCATTTTGAGAGATCCCCGACTGCTTGGTGGGGATCTCTCTGGTGTAAAGGAAGCTGCCTTTGCGGTTTGCCACAGTATTGCATGTTTTCTGAGCCCATTTAACATTTTTGTATTGAGAAAATAAACTATCAAACTTTGAAGTTTTTGCTATGCCTATGGCCCATTATACTTTCTGTCCATGCCCGCCATGTAAAGCACGGTGTCAGCCATACAACGCATGGCGGACATAGGCAGGGAAAAAAAGTGATTGCCTCCCGTCCTCAATATGGTGGCGGGGGCTGTCGCTATGACCTCGTGGCCTGTGGCAAATGGGCCACCAGGTCAGAGGTTTACACTGGAAGAGCCAGCAGAAGCGATGCTGGTGTAAATACAGAGATTTCCCTGACTCTAAATAGAGTGGGGGAACCTCAGGATGAGGTCGGGAGGCATCCTGCCCATTTATGGCAGTGTCCCCAGCTTGCCAAACTCATAATGCCCCTGGCGTTCTCACTTTAATTCTCAATCTAGCAGCAGGCTTTGCATGAGCTTTAGTTAAGGCCACCGGAATTATGCGGCAAAGGGGGGCCAATGAAGCTGCAAGTTTGACAAAATTATGCAGCAAAGACAAATTATGAAGCATTTTATCATGGTATTTTTGACATTTTAACACACCAAAGGGACCTCAACAACAGAGGTTTCCTAAAATAGAAAACTTTAATCCTACAGCAGATTCTTTTGAAATGTCATTCACTGACTAACATATATTTTGTCTTGCGTGTAAGTGGAATGTCTCATTTTTAGTAATACTATTTTAATTGTATAACATTTACAGTGTTGAACTAAAAAGAAACAAATCTGACATGTATACATTTCTTCTAATAAAAGGACCACCTCTTTCAGTCTCAGCGTCCCAAAACTATTGTGCGATGGTCTTCTTTTGGGGGGAGGGGGGGAGTTTTACATAGCGCAAACTCGACCCAAAGGTATCAGAGCTCTTTACATGAGCACCAGTTGCGTTACAGACGGACACATTCATTTTCTTGTTGGGCACGGGGATATTAAGTGATTTGCCCAGAATCACAGGATGCTGAGCATCCCTGCCGAGAAAGGAACCCGGTTTCCCAGCTCTGAGGTCGACCACTCTGGCCGTTATGCCATATCTTCTCCCTTTAGGTTTCTTTTGAATTATGGAAATCTTTTCATCCATTCATAGCACTCATATAAAATGGAGACAGACAACGCTCCGCCTACTTTAATTATCACAAAATGCAAATTTAAAAGCCAAAGTTAAAGGTCGCAACGTAACGAACCTCAGTGACATAGAGACAGAGAGTGGCCTGAAGATGCCAGAGCCGGATTGATTGAAGACAAGTGTTAATCTTCAGATTGGGATGGATTTATTGAGTGGGAGCATACATGTTACTCCCCCAAAATGCCAGGTGTAGTGAAAATAATATCACACACCATTTGCCAGTGATGGCACCTGGTTGACCACTTGCCCTCCTTGCCCCCCCTTAACAGCCTATTATTTGCTGCAGCTGTAAAGCGGCTCAGACAACCACAGCAGAGCAATAGCACATTTGTAATATGATTGGTGCTTGCTAACATGCATGAAACCTGCTGCTAAAACGGTCTGATATGTTCTGTCGGTAATTCTACTGTAATACCAATGCTATTTCTACGCCACTTTATCATTGGTGTCTACAGAAACGCCATTAAATCTGATGTGCACTGGGAAGGTGGGGACTGGGACTTCCAGGATCCTGCCGCATAGTTCTGCCCCTCTCGTCTCGGTGAGGACGCATAGCAGCGCCATTTTTGGTTGTGCGCGCTCTAGTCCTCATGCTTAACAGCAGAGGCGCTGAGCAGACACGCAGCGGACATGCACAGTGGGTGTGCCGCTGGCGCGCCAAAGGCAAGCCCATCTACGCCCGTCCGCGTCCGGCACCGGCCATGCTGCCTGTTCGGTTAGGGGCTCTGAGCAGAGAAGACGGTATGACGGTGCCACGCTTCACAAACTAGGTACGATACGACACTGCCAGTGTAGTGTTTTGGGGGAGGGGGAGTGAAAAGTTTACAAATGTGTGCACTGTAACTGGCTCTTTCCTGGTGGGGCTGAGTCGCCCACGGGGGGCAGTAAAGAGTGTCCTGAGCTATGATAAGGCCAGTCACGAGGGGAAAGTTAAGGCCCTGCTGCTTAACACGCGAACGCCGCAGAAACATGAAACACAGGTCTTTGACCTTTTGCAAGACACACGCCCCGATTGACTGTTTTTAACTGAAACTTGACTTTCGCAATCCTCGAATCCTTGCCGCGGCTATTCCTCAAGTTTAGAAGATTTTGAGGAAGGACTGCCTGGTCGGGAAAGGAGGGGGAGTAGCCGTTATTTTATTTAAAGAAGAATATGTCTGCACCTCCCTTCCTCTAGGAGATTTGGAGGATGCAGAAGGCCTTGGTTTCCACTGCTCCTTATCAGCCCATCAATCCTTGGCAGGTGCCTATATATACAGGCCCCCTGGTCCTGCTGGTGCATTTCTTAGATCGATTAATGAGGTGAAACTTAGATACAGTCACTTTCTTGTGTTAGGCGATCTCAACATCCTTATGGATAAACCGACGGCGTCGGAAGTCATTTCCCTGACTGAGTCTCTCTCAGTCCTTAACATTATTCCCTGTGTCTCTCTTTCTACGCATAGTGCCGGCCAAAGCCTTGACCACATTTTCTCTAATGTAGAGCTGGAGGTTGACTTACCCCTTCCTATGGTATGGTCAGACCATTGTCTCATCAATTTTAGGGTGTTTAGGGCGGGGAGACACCGTCAAAATCCTGCTAATAAAAGGGAAAGTAGATTCAGAGCTTTTCACAGAGTTCTACCGTCAGCTTTAGGGGAGGCGCTGGAATCCTCCACCCCCCTCCTCTCAGGGAATCCAGAAAGGGATGCACTTCAACTTGATGCTTGGGCGCGGCATAGCGCACATGAGAGAGCTCCGCTGACTACACACTACTAAGAAAGTTAGATCTTCAGCCCCCTGGTTTAATGATCTTCTGAAAATGAGCAAAAGTGCTTGTAAACATCTAGAAAGGAAATGGTGAAAACACTATAAACCTGATGACAAACTCAAATGTAAGGTGGCCTTAAAGTCCTATTATACTAAAGTCCATTATGCTAAAAAAAGCTAACTGATAGATAAAATCGAGTCCTCTTATAATAAAGACAAGGAGATCTTCAAAATTGTTAAAATCTTCTCAGCCCCATCGTCAGAGGCGGGGATCTCCCTCACTCCACAGACAGGGCAGGACTGGGAACCACAACCGGCCCTGGCAAAGGGCTCGGCCGCCCCCCCACACCCCTGGGGTGTGGGTGGTGGGGCCGCCAAGCTCTTTGCCAGGGCCGGTTTTCGGCCGATTTTGTTACAGGGCCGATTTTGCAGCTATGCTGCAAAAATGGCCCTGTAACAAAAACGACCCCGAGGGGCCCAAAACCGGCCCTCACCCTTGCATCGCACCGGTGAATTGCCCGGTGCCTTCTACGGCCAGTCCAGCCCTGCCCACAGAATGGATTCACCATTTAGCGACTTTCTTTAACAGGAACAGGCTCACCTGCAGTTTCATTGGTTGCCGCCAAAAGTATCCCTGAATATCATCAGGGGTCTTAAGTCAGGTTCTTCTGCCGACCCTTGCCCAGCTAAATTGCTGGCCAAGGTCTCAAATCCTGTGGTCAATAAGGTACTTAATTCCTTTTTAGCTGCTGGCCATACGCCATCCATTTGGAAACATACTAAAACTCTGCCGCTACTCAAGAAGCCCTTTACTGATCCCGAAGTACTAGCAAACTACAGACCCATATTACTACTGCCTTCTTTCTCTAAGGTTCTGGAGAAATATGTGAATTCAGTGATCTCTGACTAAGTTAAAAAATAACCTTCTTCACATCAGCCACTCTGGCTTCAGAGCGAACTATAGTACTGAAACCGCTCTGCTGCAGGTCTCAGAACATGTCAAGGAGAAGCTCGATCAGGAGGCAGAGCCGTTCTAGTTCTAGGCAGCCTTTGATACAGTCCCTCATGACAGGCTCCTGGAGAGGCTGCGGGAACTGGGAATAGGCGGTTCTGCGTTAGAATGGCTTACTTCCTTCCCTGACGATAGAAGCCAGGAAGTTTGGACTCCGCCCTTTGGGACCTCAATCCCCAGCCTGAAAGTAGGGTTCCTTAGGGCTCTGTACTGAGCCCCACTCTCTTTAACTTATATATGTCCCCATTGGCACCCCTGGAGGAAGAGTGTGGGGCAAAAATAATTTCATTTGCCGCCGATACACAGCTCCTCTTCACCTGTGACAAGGGTGCGGACTTCGAAGGTGAGAAGATTAGATCTTGCCTCACCACGGGTTTTACGTGGCTAAGGAGAAATCAACTGAAATGTCATCCAGAGAAAGCTGAAATTATTTTTTGGGGTGCCCCGCCCTCAGAAGAGTGGAGACGCTGGTAGCCGGCAGATATGTCAACCCCCTCTCTGCGCAAAATACTGTAAAAAATCTGGGTATTTTGATGGACGGTACTCTCTCGATGAGATCACAAGTCCAGTCAGTTATAGGCACCTGTTTCCGCCTTTTGCGCATGTTGAGGACATTTCTTCCCTTTCTACCAGTAGCCTACAGAAAAAAACGTGGTTCAGGCATTGGTCACTTTCAGACTAGATTATGCTAATGTCCTGTACCTGGGCCTCCCCAAATGCCTTCTCAACCGCTTGCAGGTGGCCCAAAATGCAGCTGCTAGAACGGTACTTATGCTTAAGTCTAGGACTCACACATCCCTGCACCTCAAAGCACTACACTGGCTGCCAGTAAAAAAGAGGATTAGGTTTAAGACGCTGGTGTTATTTTTCAAAGCCCGACAAGGCAGTGGCGCGGGATATCTCAGAAGTAGAGTTTTCAATGATGCGCCATCAAGTATTTTGAGGTCATCCTTAGTGGGCCGTGCCTTTGTTCCTAGAATGTACTGGGCCTGGTCTGGAGGTAGCTCCTTTAGGTTGCCAAATCCTGGAATCTTCTTCCGCTGTCCCTCAGAACTGTGACGGACCTCGCCGTTTTCAAGAAACTGCTCAAAACCTGGTTATTCCCCAACTGATCCTTTAGCTTTAGATACTGCTCTAAGCCTCTCTGCAGCTAGGGATGTGTTTGCAGGATAGATGGGGCAATTAGCGCCGGGACACCCTGTTTGAGTAGCTGTGAACTTTATAAATGATCTCATTCATTCATTCATCAATGGACTGGGTAGAGTCTCCATCTTACTATGGGAAAACAGAGGCCATTTTGTGACTAAGCCAGTCAGCTAGAATCCACGTGAAACCAGATTAGACGTTCTCTTGGAAACACAATGCTGACAAAAGCAGTAAGAGGTGTCTTAGAAGAGGAGAGGTTTAAAGAGGATGGAGTCTAGAAGAGATTTACAGGAGATTATGTCATACAAACCACTGACATTATTTTGATGTGGGAAGTCATAACCTTGTCAGTCATGAACTGACTAGCTATTAATTTGGAGGAGGATTTGTGGGTAAACTGCGGTAGGTGAATGCTGCAGGTAGAATATAGTGCCTAATTGTGGCTGGTCACATACATGATCTGGGCTGCTGAACAGGGCTTGAATAAGATCTCTCAGGCCCAGAGACATGAAGCCCTTGCATTACCATTGCGTAACCAGGAGCGGCTGCTAGGGAAATGTAGTGGTGGGGGGGGGGGGGGGAGGTTATGGAGGAATGACAAAACAAATTAAAAATTTAGAAAATAAAAGGTCACTTACCTGCTGTTTACTGCCTCTCCTCGAACCTCTTCTGTAGTCTCCAGGAAGCACTCAGGCTCCTAGACTCACCGAGCGAATCACGACGCTGCTGTCATCAGCATGACAGCAGAGTTGTCATTGGTCTGAGGGCCCTGGTTTTGCGCTCAGACAGGGAGTGGAAGCCTGTGCATGTTCTTCACCCAGCCTTGCAATACAGCCGGGTGGAGAACATGACATTTGGCTGGCCCAAGACGGCCAACCAAACCTTCATACGCACTTATGGTGCAGCAATCACTCCTCCTCCCTGTGAGGACAGCCAAGCCCTGCCCACCCTAAAGTGGCTCGGGCTCCATAAAAAAAATAAAATGATAACATAATGTTATTAACGTTGCGTTATTATCCTTTTATTTTTCTTTTGAACTCAGTGGGGCGACCGCCGCTGTGCGTATCTCATGGTGGCACGAGGCAACACAAGGAGTTTTGTGAAATTTACTAAGTCACCAAAAGTCTCCTTGCGTGGCTCTGCATGGCTCAGTAAATATGAAGTAACGCAAGGCAGCGCAGGTCGATGCCTTGCGCTACTCTGACTGGACGGCGTTCCATGGGTGGAGCGTGGGTTTTCTCAAGCATCCACACATTGATTTGAACACATTCTCAGATATACTAAGACTAGTAAAACTGAGAATGCTTCAAAATGGAACACCTTCCCAGGTGAGACTTAACAAGGAGAAATATTATTTCTCCTCATTTTGTCCTCATTCTGTGTGTGCTGCATTATGTAGCACACATAGCCAGGGGAAGAAGATTCAGTGGATTGTTTTGTGCAGGAAGGTGTCCCTGTTTGCACAAAAACAATTCTGGCTGTAGCGCAGGCACTCTTGCACCATAGTGCAAGGGTGCCTGCGTTGGCACTAGGCTGCACTCGGTGCGCCAGTGCAGGGAGAGAGAGGAAAGGGTCATATCTTATCAGATATGGTGCATTCCTGCCCCTTCTCTGTCACACAGTGCATCAAATTGTCTTGCTGAATTGTGATGCGTTGAGTGACTTGTTAGTAAATCTGCCCCTCAGTGTTTGACTGGTTCTGTGCCTCTTAAAGGCAATGTGGTACCTTGAAGCCTGCCTGGCACCATCAAGGTGATTACAAGTTCATGTGCAATGAAATACCAGCTGCTCACGAGACTCTGTTTTAGGTGACTATTTGCTAGGAGTGTGAACGTTTGCGTAATTTTATGGAATTTTCTATAAATTATGTGAAATTAATTATTGCCCAAAGTGCAAATCTGGTATGTCGTGCTATATTTTAGCATAAAATACATCCTTGCTTCCATTTTGCAATGAATAATGATCACTCGTGCTCTGTTTGTTCATATGGTTCACGTGGTCCAGAGAAGTAGTCATGCCACAGAGACGTACATAATGTAGAGAGGAGAGACACACCAGGACACAACATTTTAATGATACTAACTGGGAGAGAGTGAAAAAGTACACAAACAAAATACTCCTACTAGAATTCTGTGAGGTTCGTTCTTCCCTACTTGTAGGTTGAGGTCTTCCTTTTTGGAACAGTGTTTCTTTGAAGCATGTCGAGGTTCCTGATGGAATATTTTTAAATTTACGTTTTTAAATCCCTTTATTCCATCTCTGTTTGATTAGGAAGCTTCCCAGAATTGTTTCTGCCTCAAAGCTAGGGCTAGTACTACGTGATGGACTCTGAAGGCAGCTGCTGTTTAGTGCCACCACAGATGGTCACGAGAGGGCACCAGATTGTAATGCATAGCTTTAGAAAAGTTATTGTTGCTAAAGAAAAGGGAGTGCTCAAACGGTAAAATGTCATTATGCTTGAGTCTACAAAGATGTATACACTGAGCTGATTACACCACCTCGCCCAATCAGATCCAATGTAAGGACTGACTGATGTTCTGCATACCTGTCTTCTGCATCACAAGCAGAAGTGGAGATGAACCAAAGGTTTTTACAACTATTTCCTCCACAGAAGCCTGAATATTCTCTAGTCCTGTTGGGAAGTGCAACAAGGGGATTGTCAGGCCACAATACTAGCTTTTCCCTCCTCTTTGAAGGAGTTCTAGTGCTGGAGACACACCAGTCCTACCCTGAGCAAGTTGATATTTTTGGTTGAGGCAGAGCACCGGCCCTTGTTTGCTTTGGACCCTGGACATTCTCTGGAAACAAACACTGGTTATTACATAGTACAAGAGAAAACAGAGAGATCCTGCTGGAAGGCCATCGCATGGACCGCGCCATCACAAATACGGGGGAGTTTGAGGTTTCGCTTCGAATGCCTCTCTTTATTGTTTAACCGCTTGGAAATCATCTGAAACAAATCAGTTTTGAGCGGATAATCCAGCTCTTAGCTGAATTTTCCAGTCGTTTAGTGGCGAACTTTGTCTGGTTCTTCCCAGCTCCAGCAGCGGTGGCTGTGGCCGCGGCAATGGTGGATTGTGGTGGAGTAAATCATGCGCATAGGCTTGCAGACTTACATATCATAACAGGGATTTCTATTTGTTCTATGACACTATCTTGCGAGCGATAAAACCACCACTACTAGGGGCATATTTACAAGCCCCTGTTGCCGCCGAAGAGTTGCTTTTTTGATGCTCTTGTGGGGTAGGGCCATTTCCCGTATTTACACAGAGTGGCTTAACGCCACCTTGTAAATATTCCCCTTTCCGTCACAGTCCTTTGCAGCAAAGGAGCGGCATGCAATGAATTCTGCAGTGGGCGTTCCACCGAAACACCCATCGCTTTTTGACGCTGCCCCATATTTACAAGGCTGAGACATCGCCAGAAACTAATACTAGGGAATACCTGGTCTTAGAATGGCGATACAAGGAGAAATGATTAATATCTCCTCGTTTTTTGCTCTTTCCATGTGCGCTGCATCCTGCAGCACACATAGAAAGAGCAAATAACCATTATTGATTATGTTCAGGCAAGTGCCTCTTCCTGGCGCTAGGCAGCTTTTTTTGCACCAATGCTAGGAGAAATACAGGGGTGCACCATATTCTCGTAAATACTGAGCATGCCTGTGTTAAAAAAATGTTGGAGCGCAGAACCGCCGGATTTGACGTAGCATCGTGCTCCAGCATTTTTTTGTAAATATGGCCCCTAAATTCCTAGACTTACCTTGCGATGTAGGGGTTAGGTTGATATAGTGTAGGCAATATTACTGCTATTCGATATGACACATGCGATATAGTGGGAGTACACCTTCCTATACCACAAACATGATCGAAGACAGAACAATGTGTGAGCTGCATTGTAAGAGAGATGCTTTACCACCTCACAAACGTGTGACCTACACAAGCAATCCAACACACAATCAAGCCGGGTTTTAAGTGTGTATTAGCCCAGCCTGTACACTGTACTTATTAAGTATTACTGACAAATTAATGTATTATATGGACATTGATACCAAAGCTTCATATTGTCATGCTGCTTAAAACAGCTGCTGTCAATATCAAACTCTAAGCCTTTCTACACCAGGGCAGGACTGGACTGGCCGTAGCGGGCATCAGGCGTTTCCCCGGGATGCTGGAAGGGTGGGGGTAGTTCTTTTTTACTGTGGGCCAGTTTTGCTGCAATATCGACCCCCAATAACAAAAGCAGCAGTGCATCACACTTGCTTCCCCAAAGACCTGTTTACCCATTTCATAACCATATGGAGTATCTTGGCTCTGGAGAGTACATAGCCTAGTGACTAAGGGATTTAGAGTGTAGTGGATAGGTTACTCTGCCACAATGTGAAAGATGTCCCGTCTGCCTTATTATAAGTACCATATGGTATAATGCCCTTGTAATAGGTCAGATCTGCCATGTTTACGATGGAATAAACCCTCCACCAAACTCTAAATCAAGCCCTAAATTGGTATATTTCATGTGGCCAATTAATCAAATTGGGCATCTCCATGTGTCTCATTTCCCTTATCCACCAACACCGTCGCCATTTACAACAGTCTACTGCCAGGATTATGAAATGCCAAGGGACGTAGGGACAGGGCTGGTGACTTTGTTACTAAGTGCCCGTGGTCTGCAAGCCACAGGCTGTGATAAAAGTAATTAATCGGAAAGGCAGGCATGTTGTCACATCTTGCAAGCATTCTTTATTTTTATTTACATTCTGCAACATTCAAAGGTGGATGTATGATGTCAAACATAGGTTTTGTAGTGGAAGAGTAGTCTTTAAACATGTTTACCACTTCGTGTCCAGTACGTATGCAAAGTTTGAAAAGCTGAGAGAAATGAAACTTTTTCTCAAGCTTTACGCATGCCTCAATCAGACGTACAGTTTTGGCACAAAGTCCTGTCTACTTTTTTCAGTAGATAGGGCTTTGTATCACAATCTGTGAGTGGTTGCATGGTTATGCCCATGTACAACCCTTGGAACATCCCCTTGCCAAAAAGTCGCAATTAGCTCTACCTTCTACTAGGCTACTTTCCAATGCAAATCAGAATATGTGTTGGAGAGTAAATCCAACAGCACACTGTTTCCTGGGTTTTTACCACTTTTGTGATGCAAACCTGGTGAAAATTGTTGGAATATTCCCCAATAAATCTTTTTGTGCATTTTCTGGCAACCTATCTCATACTGCGTACAGCTTACCATACACTGTATGTAATACACTTTTTAAACTGACCTACCGATTCACAATACTTTCTCTCCTAGGCAGGGACCTCATAAGTCTATAGACCCAGAAGTCTCTAGTCCTCAGTGCACCAAACAGTTAGTTATACATACAGATCTCTGAAGTAATCAGTTTAAACAACCGTGCAATTTCCCACAGAATAGGTTACTTTGCATTTACTTTTCATTTAAAGTGTCTGCATTATTTTTTCATGCAGTTATCACCCACAAACGGTGCCTCTACAATTGTGGGGCGCGGAGTACCAAATTATGTGGCAAGGCTGACAAAATTATACAGCAATAAAAGGAAAAATATATGGCACAATCAGGGCCTCTGGAATTATGTGGCAGGGGAGGGTCAACAGTAGTCTGTTTTGCAGATTTGTGGGATGCACCAATGTCGTCCTTCTATGCCATTAACTGCACTCATTATAGTTAGGGTGACCAGGCGTTTTGCCTTTGCTAGGACAGTCTTGTTTTTCCGATATCTGTCTCAGCAAACTTCAGACATGTTTTCATGTACTTTGGTACCGAATACATTATTAAGCCTTATAAGAAATACATGTTGTTAACACAGATAATAGCGTGCGCAAAAGTTGCATTGATTCCTCTTAGTGCCACATTGTCTGTCTTATCTGTGTTGCCCAGCACTGTCAATGATACGCTTCTATGCCCCTTAGTCGATGCAAAATTGTAGCCCCACGTCTATGTTTGTGAACTATACGAGGGTTTAGTTTTCAAGATGTGGTCACTCGAAGGCCCAAGTGAAGAAAATCTGAGAGTGATGTTCTCAGAACCCTCCTTACCATATGATATTGGGCTTGGGTTCCAGCAAGCTCTATTAAAAAAACTGCGTTTTACCATGAATAGTACTCACTTTCGGGTGTTGCTTGCTCCGCATGTTGCCTTCTGAGTATATCTACCTTTCCTTAGCAGATTTTACTACACTTCAGTCCTATTTTCCCACCTGTCCTACTATCCCTATTGAGAATGATATAATGGCCCATCCATTGATGTGCACACGTCTCACTATTGCTATGGCTTTTTTGTACTCTCTCACATCACTGAGATTTTCTTCACTTGGGCCTTCGCCTTTACTTTCTGAGTATAAAACGGTACTGGGTTGATTCATATGTATTTACTAGATGTCCCTTAAATCAAATATTCATAAATACTATTACTATTATTGCAGCCTTGAAGGAGTCGGCTGTCATGCCTCTATTTCACCGTGCTATTCTGTTCTTCCAGCAACAAGAACTGGACCTTGAAAAAATACCTGTATAAACATGAAATGTTTTTGAAAAAATATTTTTCTTGTATGAATATATGTACAGTATGTATTGACTAAATGTCACACTGATAATTAAATTTGAGAGAACCCCAGTACAAATCCAAATATTGTCATATCCTGTGATTTGAGCGATCGATAGAATACATAGATCTAGTGTTTCAATTTTAAAAAATCAGTCTTGTAGTTATATTGTTGAGTGCCGGGGTACATCTGTCGGTCTAATGTGTTTGTACATGCTCATCCTCAACTCAAGTTTTTTAAGGTGCTCAGGAGATTTTTTTTTAATCGCCCTCGCCCCCCACCCCACCTTCACTTACTACCCACGTGCGCTATGTAAAAAGTGGGTGCTTACATTGCAGACAACCTTCAAAGAATTTGAAATATACTTGGCAACAAAATCTGCATGGGGGGCTCTATTTCCTCTGGTTCCCTGCATGAGTTAGATATGGGAAGTTCAAAGAGGGTCCCAGAGAAGTTGATCCATGTGGCATTTTGAGGACAATCACTACATGAGAAATTCCCATCTAAATAATTATATGTAAATGCATCTATTTTTTTATTCTATTTTACAGTTTTATATAGCACGGACTTGACCCGAATCGGGTATCAGAGCGCTTTATATAGCACCAGTTGCATTACATGAGGACACATCCATTTTTAGGTCTCGCTGAGTCAGCGCGCATGCACTGCTCGGAGAGACTTTAGTAAGGGCTTTAAAAAATGCTACCGCCGGCTACAGCTTGCAGTGCATATGCGCGGGCGCGCGCTTCAGCAGAGGCGCCACTCGCGCACATGCACTGCAAGCTGTGGCCGGCGGTATCATTTTTAGCTTGCTAATCGCGGCACCGGTGCTTTACTTTTAACATTAAAAGTAAAGCGCCAGGCCGCGATTATAGCTAAAGTAAAGAAATAGACACAAACATCTATTTCTTTACTTTTGCTATAATCTATAACTCTTCTTTCCCCAGAGCTTTGTAGGCCACACTAAACTAATAAAACCGCACCGAGGTCCAGAAACAGCCAATGGAGATGACGTCAGCTTGTCTTCTTGAAACAAGCTAGCTCGTGGCATTGATTGCCTGTCCATGGCACACGATTCAGCAAATATTTATTGTACCTTTTTGGGATGAAAGGATGAGTTTCCGTCTCCCTCTCAACACCCAAGCCCCGGCAAGCGCCGCTCCCAACACCTTTCAAAAGGGAAGCGAGGGAGCAACTGGCTGCTGTTTAACAACCTGTTGAGACTTCATTAGCGGAGGGATGTAAAGAGAGCGGCGGGGACTGACAGGGAGCAACTGGGGACGAGAGGGCACGCAGCGTCAGACCCAGGGGGATGAAAGGGCAGCAGAGGCCGGGCCACAAAGGGTGAAGATGGTAGGGGGCGCCCTTCAACACTGTCATTACCCTGACTTGTTGTTGCTCCCCCCTTGACCCTGTTCTTCGTCTACTTTCTCTGCTGCCCGAATGACCACCTTAACCCTCCCCAACCAGTTTTCCTTCCCGCTTATGTATTGTAGCCTCTAGGAACGTGGTCGTTCAGACAGTACTCTGACGGTTCTACTACAACCTGCCCCTGCCTGGCTTGTCATCTCCCACCTGGGCCCTCTTCCGATGAGCCCTGCACACTGCAACAGTAGCTATGGTTACTCACGTCCCTGCGCCAACGCGTCAGCGCATTCTGGAATCTGTAGCTTTTAGTTTGCTCCACGCAAGGGGCTGTTGCATCTGAAACAGGTGTGTTAAAGAAAAGCCACGGCTTGGAAAAACTGCGCCTCCTGCTATGGAGTCGTATGACACATCTAGTCGAATCAGACACAAAACATAATTTCTTTACATTTTACCTATTGGATTAGCTGGGCCTTGTCTTTTGATTGACTGAATGCAGGCCATCTATACAAAGGGTGACGTTTTCTGAGAGCTGCCGTACAAAGCCGAAAACATTAACTACATCACCTGCATCTTCACTCAGACAAGACTAAGGGTGGACAAAATTAAACCTTCGTCCCAAAGTCTTGAATCTTTGCCCTCCGAAAGGATAGGTGACGTTTTAATTTCACCCACCACTAGAGTTGTGTGGCTGAAGATGCAGGCTATTTTCTGTGGTCTCTGTCGGCAGTGGTATGTGTGAGGAGTGTATTATACACTTCGAGAGCATTGGTGTGATATGTATGTGTCTTTAGTTCTTTGGTGTGTGTCTGAGAGTGCTGGGAGGTCTGCGTCATGCATTCTGTCGTACATCTTGAAATGACAACAGCCAGAGCACACTGCATCATTTCTGTAGCTGTCAGCCACCATTGAAACTCCATTTCTGCCTTAATTCAGGCCAGAGCAAGTCGCTAGGAGTCCCAGAAACACGTCAAGACATGTCCCCTTTCCTTCCCGCCCCGCGAAAAGCCCCTCTTTAATATGCACCCTTGATTTCTAGAAAATCAGCAGCCTGAGGCAAGTTTAGTCGTATGGACGCTCATTAGAAATCACAATGACGCCAGCTGTATGTTCTTATCAAAAGCAATGAGGAGAAAAGAATACATTAAATGTTCAGTTTTAAGGCGTTGTCTATATTTGTTGACATGTGTTTGAAGGAGACAAGGTTGGGGTGTGGGTTTTGTGTGCTAGATCGGAGCCGGGAACCGCAAACTGACAGCCTGCAATGAAACGATGCTTGTTTTTGTCAAAATATAGGTAGCAGCGGCAACTGCGAACTGAGGAGCGAAGTTTGCGTCAACTGTAAGAGAATAGGTATCGACTTCCACAGGGACGGAGTGAACGAAAATGACATTCACTCCTAGCGGGGAAAAGTGCCGATTTTTCTAGCCCACCCTGAGAGTGCCATCAGATCATGGCCTGCTAGGGTATTACCTGCTGCCTGGTAAGGGGGTGTTCATTGCCACAAGTGCCACCCCATTGTGGGTTTGCAAAAGCCATTTTAGTGCCTAGAGACATTTGTAGGAAGAACAAGATACACGAGCTTCGTCGACCTTTGGTTCTGCCCTGTAAACTGCGCATCGATAGTGACAGTGGGGCATCCACCTTGGGGGTGCGCTTTCACCCTTGTGGGCTTGGCACCCTGCTGAGAGCTTTAAATGGCAGGTACTGTCCAGTACTGAGGAGCCCCATACTTCTTTAACGCGAAAGGGAAAGTGCCGGCACTTGTCACCACTAGTACAATACATCTAATGGGAGAGCATCCAAACTTCTAAGGCGGAAACAAGCGCTCTGGGATACTCAGTGCTTGCTCTTCAATATTAGCATTCATCACTCAGCAGTCTGTCACCTGTCAACCAGCAAAGGCCCAGGACATGACAGTATTCCGGCTGATCTATTTGTTTCAGAACCTCAGCTCTGGGCACCCTTCCCCACCTAGGCATAGCCAATAGGTCTCGCTTTTGGGACCTTATAAGTATTTAGTTATGCAACTGTTGCATAGCTAAACACTTATAAGGTCCCAAAGGCGAGACCTATTGGCTATGCCAATGCTTGTTCTTGTTAGGCACGGGGAGATTAAGCGATTTGCCCAGAATCACAGGATGTTCAGCGTCATTGCCGAGACTTGAACCCAGTTCCCCAGATTCGAGGTCGACCGCCCTAGCCGTTAGGCCAACTCCTCTCTCCTAATGTGAACATTCTGAAAATCTGGTCTGGACATCAGAAATCAACTGCAGACACCTCTAATTTAAGTAAATACTGAAAGAAGTAGAGCTATGCATAATCTTTCTCTGAGACCACATGTGTCCTAGCCCTTCTCAGCTTCTCAAGGTGTCTGAGAGTAGCAGTCAGCAACTCGCAGGTAGGTGAAAAATACACATGGGTCGAGATCTCAAATTCACCCGGTAGGTCCAAGAAAGCAGTAAGAAAATGGCAATTTCGGACACAGGTAGAACAACCTCGTGACGTCAGATCCGGTCCAAACTTGTGGTACTCCCTTCGAAACGCATCCTTGGTCATTCCAACAAGAGAATGGTGATTGGTCGGCAATGGCTCAGTGGCGCGTGGCACTGTCCTGCCAGCCCCAAAATGGACAGTTTCAGGGCGAATGGTGTCCTGGAAAGACCAACAAAAAGACGTGCACTTGTCTGGAACTTTGACAATCGCAAAGATGTGCCGAGAAGAAAGCAAAAAACATGAAGTCCTTGGCGAGACGGATGCGATTAAAGCGCTCTCTTGTGTCGGTAAAACGAATCTTCCATAATTCCCTTTGACTATTTTCCAATTGGAGTTTTCCACTGACAGCATGAACACGCATTCCGCAGCAAGAGGGGTTTCCATTATAAATAACTTTTTTAAATGTTTGAAGAGCCAGTCTGTTCCCTCCTGTATTTAACAGATGCTTGAAAGCGGCCTCCCTGGCCTGCATACCTCATATAGCACCAGCACAAAACGTGCTTCATTTCAAATCTGCATAATTTAAGGTCCGTGATCCATTCTATTGGCCTCAAACCGAGTTCTCTTTGTTCTTAAGTAATAAATGTTGCCAGATCGTTGCTCCTTTTATCGGACCCGCAAGGATAAAAGGCTGATTAGGGCTGGTCATAGATTGAACCTGTGACGTCACAGGTACTGCAGCACACGCTCAGCTCACTGAGCAATCTTACCGACTTGTAAAGAGATCTCTGGCGCTTAGAGACTAATTTTGAAAATGGCGGTAATAGGACTTCAGCCAAAAACGAGCCGAAATCCCTTCCACTCACCTCTGGGTTCTATCGCTTCTCTCTGCTTTTGGGCGACAGTTATTTTTTTCACCTGCAGAGAAAGACCCCCCCCATATTGGAAATCTGTCTTTGGACAATACCTAAGTGGTGGTAAGTCCGGCATGCCGCCATGATGGAATGTGGAACCTGCTGTCACTGCTTTTTTTAGGTCTCGTGTTCTCCAAGACCCTTTGGCTTTACTAAACTATATGTATAGCATACACACTTATAGGGGCTTTCCGTCAGCACTCTTCAAACATATATTTGTTATTGTGTCTTTTACATATTTCTTCCACCCACTACAGCTCACAGCATGTGGCAGTGGGTCAGCCGGCTTCAGCCCTTCGCTTCTTTCACTCTGAGTGATGGCATTCTGCCTCTCCTTTCAATAACCCTCTTCACAAAGAGCACATCTGCACACAAAGTAGTCCCACGTCTACACACAAAGTAGTCCCACGTCTGCACACAAAGTAGTCCCACATCTACACACAAAGTAGTCCCACGTCTACACACAAAGTAGTCCCACGTCTACACACAAAGTAGTTCTTCAGTTCCAAGGACTACTATGCAATGTTTGATTTTAGAGGCCCAAACTTTTTTTTTGCTTTTAGCCTTTTTTTTTTTTTATTGACCAGGGCCTGACTGCTTCACATTGACAAAACTAAACAAGCACCAACAACGTCAAAATGTCTGCATCCAGTGCCAGACTGGTTGGTTTACCAAATGCTTGTTTTCATCTGGTGCTGCCTCTGTCTTGGTGGCTGGTGCTGTTCTGAGGACGAAAGTCCACGAGGCAGGTGGTAAAACCTGAATTTGGCCTATCAAAGGGGTGTAAATGTAAATGACCTCTTAGTCTGTACAGACTGACTCTGGAATACTGTTTTGTGGCCAATACAGGCCAACTAAGTCTATCACTTAGGTAGGTGAGGTCGAAGAGGTGCTCAGACAAGGCATGAAATGTACCCTGCCTGCCAACATGTGAGATGATATGTATTAATGCTTCTAGACCAGGGGTCTCCAAAGAGTGGCTCGGGAGCTACTGGTACCTTCAAAGCAGCTCTCAGGGGTGAAGTCAAGCCCAGTATCAAATTCAGAGGGTAGATGTCTATTAAAAAAGGCATCACTGCTCATCTCAAGACCCTTAGAGTGACAGCCAGCATAACCTTTGGCAGTAACTCACTAACACCCAAACACACACTGTATCGGCCTATAGGGCCTGCGACTCGACAGTCTGTATCCAATCTCAATATAGCTAAGCCACAAGGAGACTGACCATGTTGTAGTCCCTGCTGTATCAGACAGAACATGTGTCTGAACAGTGGACCATCAAAGAAGCACGGCAGCAGTAGCCTGAGCAGAAATCAGTGCTGACCCACCAAAGTGTGGGACTGCAGGAGTCAGAGTGAAAATGTGTCAGTTGGGTGAGTGATCAGCTCAAGACCTGGTGAGACCAGGGTATGATCTAGACCAGAGAAAATTAAGAGACTCATCAGCATTTATGTGCATCCATAATAAACACTATTGCCTCCTGAAAGCTACGCCTGGTATCAAGGACATCCAAATGTGTATGCTTGCCCCCATCATAAGGGTGTTATCTCTGACATAATTGTGCTTGTTCCTGGCATAATAGTGCCAATGGCATAATAATGGTCATCCATGACTATTTTGAGTATTTTTGGTCTACTTGTGGTAGACTGGCAGCCAACTTTTACATACTAGGAGCATGACTGTCCTACATATACCTATTCCTGGCACAATAATGGTCATGACTGATGTATGGTATCTGCCCTGATGGTTTCCAACCTTGGCACAACTGTAGCCGCAGTATAATGGTTGGCACTACTGGCATAATACAGGCATCCGTGGTGCTATGGTGAGCATCCATGGCATATGACTGTAATACCTGGGTATTCAAAGTAGTCTGTTTTTTCCCATTTTAAAAGTGATGCGGCGCAAGGCCTTCATAAATAAGGCCCCGAGTTTGTTTGCCCACAGTGAAAAGTGGTATAAGTAAGAAAAATGTGCATTTTAAGAAACTGATGAATGATAATTCAAGCTGAGTTGGGGAGACCTACTGCTGAATTTTTGTCCTTTGTGCCGTAGGGCATGTCAAGATTTGAATGTTAGTGCATAAGTCAGGTGGAGGCATTTTATATTCATGAACCTTTTCCCGGCATTTCTGCTATTAACCGCACTTGGAATACTTGGGTGGTAACTACTGATAATCCTGCTTAGGGTAGTGATAGTGCAGTCACTATTTTACAGTTAAAAATTTGCTAGGAGCTCGGGCAGACTTTCCTTGAGCAGAAGTAGCTCTCACTACAGAAAAGGTTGGAGACCCCTGATCTCTGGCAGACCCTGAAGTCAAAGTAATGCAGCATTTGGCCCCATATGATTAAAAACTGTGCATATTTGAGTAACTCCTCGTGCCAACACCTCAGCTGATTCTTTCACGGTAAGCTTTCTTGATGTAAATCCATGAACACTGCTCCTGCTGCTTCCAGTTTATGTCATGGTGTGAGTAATATGCTAAGTTGATGCAAAAGTTCCCATTGTCTGTCTCTTTGGCCCTATTAATTTACCTCAGCAAACTCCTCCACCTTACCTCCACCATCATCCCTCTCAAGAACAGATCAGCCCACACGTGTTGGCCCTATCCTGCTAAACTCATGATCACACAGACCTTTCCTCTTTCTCACAGCTGACAGTATAGCCCTATTTCTGTGGCATGTCCCAGTTTGTGGTTTTTCAAAATGGGTCACCCGAACCCAAGAGAGCAAGCACATTACAATGATGGCAAAGAGGTGGGGCAGACTGTGTGTGCTGTGTCATGATTGGACTAGAGTCATTAACCAATGGCACACCAGGAGCCATTTTCAGAACCTTAATGCAAGCTTGCCTCCTGCTAAAATGGAGTGGCAATAACAGTGGTGTGACTGGCCTGCACTTGCTCTAATATGCGCCTGATGCCCGAAGGATTCTCACAACCGGTTTTGCTAGACACTACCCTGACTGGATAGTTTACGGGAACAGTTAAGTTCATGGGGTTCAGAGATACCATTTAGAGGAGTCTTTAGAACTAGAAAAAGCCAGAGCGGCTGTTGCGTAGAAGAGGATGAGACCTTGAGGCACACGCTGACCAGCCCTCAGAGCTTCAGACCACTGGAGTGCTGCTGAAAGAACTGTGGGAAGCTTTACTCCAGATGTGGAAATGGACCTATGACTCATCATGCAGAATAAAACCCAGGGGCATAGTTAAATGCCTCTATCGCCACAGGAATGTCACTTTTTCCGACATTCCTGTGGCGATAGGGGCGTCGCCTTATTCACAAGGTGGCATTAAGCCACTTAACTTTGCTCAACGCTACCTTGTGACTAACTCATCCTTTCACGCTATAATTAGTGTGAAAGGGTTGGAAATGGCTGTGGGATTCCGCTGTAACACCCATTGATTTTGGCGCCGCCCCATATTTGCAAGGGTGCTGTAAATGTGGGGTGGCGCCAAAATTAAGGCCTGGGAAAACCTGGTCTTGATTTCTCCTCGATTTTGCTGTTTCTGTGTGTGCCGCATTGTGCAAGGCTGCACCGTATTGTAAATACGATGCATTCCTGTGTTTCTAAAGTGATGAAGCGCGCGTCATTAGCCTTCTTGGCTTAACGCAGCGCTCCACCACTTTCGTTGTAAATATACCCCCCAGTGTTCAATCTGGAAGTGCAGGTGGATTTGCAAATATGTCTGCAGTGCCACCCCCAAATAACACCATGGCTGGGTAAGGTCTCAAACACGGGTGCATACTCGCCCCACTCTTGTTCAACCTCTCTATCTCAGACCTGAGCAAAACACTGGACGAGGCACACTCACATCCCCCAAAATTGGGGCAACAACTGCTAACGTCACTACAATATGCAGATGATATAGTTCTTATGAACTTAACCCCAATTGGCTTACACAATCTGTTGGATGCACTGGCCCTATACTGAAGAAAAAACTGGAAGGCAGTGAATCTAGAAAAAACAAAATAGCAATCTTTGGAGGTGGTCACAGGAAGAGGGGGAAATGGTATTTGGGAGGCAACTTGATGGAAAAAAGTTCCAGCTACAAATATCTAGGGATCTGGGTCGAAGATCACCATTCCCCTAGACACCACCTAAATACACTAAAACCTCCCCTGGCTTCACTCATCACCACTTTTCAGAAAAAAACATAATAAAATACCCATTCCAACCTGGAAACCAATTTTGGCAGCACTCAAAGTAAAACTGATGCCAATGTTAGCTTATGGGTATTATCCTTCCGGGGAAAGCTAAACATATTTCTGAACAACTCTCAGTGCAAGGTTTTCCGCCTGATATTCCACCTTCCGCAGCATACCTCACCAGCACAGACTTGCTTAGAGTTCGGATTAAAAGAGCAAGGGCTGGTACACCAAGGGGTCCTTGTCAAGTAGATGTCATCCCTGAGAGAGGGTGCGCCGGACACACTGAGATCTTTTATCTGGAACGAGATTCAAGATGGCAGCAAAATGAATCGCAGGGCCCACGCCAGAAGTGAGGCTTCAGAGACGCTGAATGCACATCATATTTGGGAAACAAATATACCGCACGATGCTTTTAAACTTGTAATGAGCAAACAAATAAAATTACTGTTGTGGACAAAAGACAAGGACCATTTCTTAAAAACTTGAGCACTCATGGTCGGGAAACAACCATTACAACGCAGTCATTACAACGCACTACCTTTACAACGCAGCTGCCTTTACATCGCATGCCCTTACAACGCATGCCATTACAATGCATGTCACTACAACGCATACCATTACACCACATACAATTACAACGCATGCCATTACAACGCATTATAAGGCAAGTAGTGGAGATTTTTTTGTTTTAGGGTGGGTGTAGGTTTTGGGGTACATGGGAATAGTAATTTTTACCCCTAGTTTATCCAACACTTACCCTACTGTTGCTCTCACTGGAGTGGGAATAGTAATTTGTACCCCTACACTATCCAAAACTTACCCCACTATTGCCCTAAAAGTATTATGCGTTGTAATGGCAGGCGTTGTAAAATCATGCGATGTAATGGTAGTAGCGATGAAAAAACCGCATTGTAAAGTCATGCATTGTAATTGTTTGTGCTGTAACGTCGTATGAATATGTACAAATAGTTGATTCCACAGAGCAACCTGTTTGACACACTCAAAGGTTTTCATAAAATCTAGTTTTTTTGCACTGAGGCTCGGTCTATCACCAACAAACACCGCACTCCCAGCGTGGGCCACAAAAACTAGCTCGAAACTATGCAGGCTGTGCCTGGGGCCACAAGAAACTCTCTTGCACATATTGTGCATATGCCCCCAGTGGAGGCCACTAAATGTAAGAGCGGTGAGGCGGGGCGGGTGGTGGGGTGGTAAGTCAACAGAAGACGAGGTAGGTAGAATTAAATAAATAAATAAAACCACTTACCTTGTGCTCGCTGCATCGCCGATTCGGCGATGTGGAGAGCGCAAGGTAAGTGGTATTAATTTAAAAAAAAATTCATTTTACCTACCCCGTCATCTGTTGACTTCCCCCCTCCCCCCGGCCCCGCCCCACTGCTCCTAGCACTGTATGCCCCACAGTCATAGCTAGACAAAATATCACAAAGTACTGTCTCGCAGCAGGCAAACGAACAAGGACTGTGATGTCACTTGAGCGCTCTCTTTAGGTCCAAGTGCTATAGCAGTGGCAATTACGCACGTTTTGCTGGACAATCCAAGCACCGCCATTTTAACTTTGTGCATCCTTTCAATGTCTCGCTCTGGTTAAACGAATAACTGCTCTAATGTAACCTAAGTGCAATTCATGGCTGGGCTGAGAGCTATAACAGAGGCCATTTTGCATGTTTTGTTGCACTTTCCAAGCACTGCCACTTTAACCTCATGCGTTATTGCACTATTATGGACAGTGCTAAAATTGTTCAAAACTACTGGGGCATTCCATCAGTATGTACAATCAGTTGTCACAGCAGTTACTATTCAATCGACTTGTGCTCTTTTTAACCCCTTACTACAAACTTTCTGCACAACTTGAAGAGGGTTAATCTAAAGCACGCCAGGCATGTGGACGGCACTAATAGTATAATGGCTTTTTAATATGTTTTTAATAGCGACCTTTGACTGCCCACGTTTTGGGCTCTCCCTTTTACTACTTGCACTGTTTAATCATGGAAAGGTTTTCACCAACGGTCTAATGAGTAATAAAATCAATCAAGAATCACACCAGGGAAGTTACCCATGATGGAGCAGCCTGCTACATCAAGGTAACTCATGCTGCTGCCCCCTACCGACCATTCTGAGTGTGCTCCTGCCCTCTAGTGGACACTTAGAAAAAAAACTTTCCTTTTGCATGGCATTAAAAAGAACAGAATATAGAATTGTTAACATCACAAATTCCGATCAACCGAATTAATCCTCCCACCTTAAACTTTATATGACGGATAACGTTTTCATTCTTTCAGATAAACATGGTGCACACATTCTAAGTTCTAAGGTTAATGTTGTTTTATTGTTTGTTTGTTGCCCTACACGCCCCATGCACACTTTTCTGTGTACATACTCAGGCGCGGTCGGTACAGGTAAGAGCGGTGAGGCTGTGGGGCTGTGGGGAAGGATGGGGGAGGGAAGTTGACAGACGAGCGCGAGTTAAGTAAGTGGTTTTATTTATTTTATTTTTCCTATCCCGTCGTCTGTCTACTTCCCTCCTGCCCCACCCCGCCCCCGCCCACCACCCCATCCCTCCTACCTGTACCGGCTGCACCTGTACAGACTCTAGCTGTTACTGCCAAAGGAGAGGAAAGGCTAAAAAAAGCACATTAAAATAAAATGTTACACGTGACAACCTCCCTTGCTGG
Source organism: Triturus cristatus (assembly GCF_964204655.1). Classification (NCBI taxonomy): domain Eukaryota; kingdom Metazoa; phylum Chordata; class Amphibia; order Caudata; family Salamandridae; genus Triturus; species Triturus cristatus. Next base: position 1,590,583,524 of record NC_140590.1, read on the forward strand.
AGGTATTGGTTTCAACCTTATCTCTATTCGCCTAGAGTAAAAGTCCAGTCCGCAAAAACGATCACTTGATGCAATGAGCATGTGACCCAGGGGTGTCCAGCATAGGTCCAGGAAGGCCAAATCTGTGCCAAATGTTCAGGCTATCTCAATAATACAACTGTAAATATAATGATGTGTTTAAATGTTTTTGTTCAGTTTCATTGTTACATAGCCAGTTGCATAGATCACATTTGGGCACAACATTATAGCCAATATTATTCAGTACGCCATCGCATCTTATTTCGGCGATTACAGTAAACGAACATTAGTAGTCCTCAACAAAACGTATAAGTCGTGGTGATCTAAATGGGCAGGAGGTTTCATGAGCGTGCTTCTCCTTCTGGCATAACATACCATACCATACCATAACATAGCATACCATACCATGACATGGCATAACATAACATGGCATAACATGACATAACATAACATTTTCATACCATGACATGACACGACATAACATGACATTACATAACATATCATGACATGACATGACATAACATACCATCACATAACATGACATGACATAACATGACGACATGACATGGAATGACGTAACATGACATACCATAACATGACATAACATACCATGACATAACATACCATACCATGACATGACGTGACTTGACATGATATAACAATGTGTGTTTGTAACGCGCACGTTCCCCATCTAGGGTATCTTGGCGCTGAAAACAGATGCTACTCAGCCTGGCACCAGAGGGTATGCTTAAGACCCGCCGTTCTAGAGCCCCGAGCTGCTACTCCTGAATGTATTTTATAAATCACAAATCAGGCCTAACCTTTTCGATAAATTCGCAGTCAGTCGGGTAACGTCGGTCGCCAGTAGGTGGCGCCATACACAGCCACAAAAGCTGACAGGTCTGCCATCCTTTGGGAGTCTCCGATGGTTTGTTTGCACGCCATTCTGAAGCAGGGATGTGACCTAAAAAAAATGTGAACAAAACACCCTGGTCTACCTAATAATTATTTTCTCAAACATCTGCCAGTGTCTCAGAACTATCAACTGTGTCAAAACATACTTTGAAGATGCGATTGCGTTTTACGACCCAGGCCTGACGGATAAGTGTGCGCCGTGCGCGTGCCTAGTTCGATTTACCGAATTGTCAACAAAACCTCATTTAGGGGCATATGCATCAACAATGCCATTGGCGATTCCTTATTAGCGAAAAATAAGGATTCGCTAATAAGGAATAGCAAAAGGCTATGCATGTAGGATTCGCTATTCAAATAGCGATTCCTTAACTTTCCTTAATTGCGACTAGCAAATAGCGAGTAGCAATTAAGGAATGCCGTCCCAATCATTCCTATGGGCCTCCAGGCCCATAGGAATGAATTGGAGATTGCATGAGCAAATTGCGAGTACCAGTAGGTTCTCGCAAATTGCTCATGCAATTTCAAGGGTGCAAGGGTGTCAAAATGACACCCTATAGCACCCCTGAAATTGATATGTGCACATATGTTGCACACACACATGCTCTAAGGGCATGTGTGTGCACAACATGAAACTTTGAAAAATGCACAAAAGTGCATTTTTCAAAGTTTTAGCAAATTACCATGCAGTTCATCTTCATGGTAATTTGCTCCCTCTATTAGCGAAATCGCTAATTTTTTAACTTTGATGCATTGCATTTAAGGAATCTCACTTTGGGATTCCTTAAATGCAATCGCTATTTAAGGAATCGCTATTTAAGGAATCCCTATTTAAAGAATCGCTATTTAAGGATTCCTTAAATAGCGATTTTTGCTTTTGGGTTGATGCATTGGGATTGGGTATTTTTAACTCGCTAACGGGAGTTATTAACGAATCGGTATTTTACCGACGGATTTTTGGCTTGATGCATGAGGCTGTTAGAAGGTTAATCGAGAGCTTTTTAACAGACTTTTGTCCGTCGACCTCTTCGTTGTAGGCAAACAGTGCCGAGAAAAATTAGAAAGGAGCTTGAATACATATTTACTTATACAATTTAATTCAGTTGACGTCATTTGAAGGTGAATTACACACTTGATTATTTCTGTAAAACGGAGGGTTCCAATTATTTTATATTAGGAACTGCTTTATGCTTCATATTTTCTGAATGTGTATCTTTGTGTTTTATAGTGTTTTAAGTTTAATGTGTTTGCTGAAATACGTTTATACCCCAAAGCAACAGGGTGGCATATTTACAAAAAATGCCAGAGCGCTGTTCTATGCCAAATTTGGCAACACCATGCTCCAACATTTTTTAAACGCAGGTCTGCACCGTATTCACAAGACTACGGCACACCTATGTGTGTCCCCTGAGCAAAAAAAAGCTGCCTTGTGCCAAAGCAGGCACCCTGCCGCCATGTTGCAAGGTAGCCTGTGCTGCAGGTGCAATTTTTTATGTGCAAGAAGGGACACCTTCCTGCACATAAACCATCAATAATGGCAATTTGCTCTTTCTATGTGTGCTGCATAAAAACAAGGAGAAATTAATAATATAGCCATTCTAACGCCTGGAGTTCCATGGCGTTAGTTTTTTGAGCTGCCTCAGCCCTGCAAATTTGGGGCAGAGTCAAAAAGCAGTGAGTGTTGCAGCGGAATGCCCAAAATAACACCCAGTGCATGCCCTGTGCCGCAGAGGACTGAGGCGGAAAGGGGCATATTTACAAGGTGGCGTTAGCCATGTTAAGTGGCATAGCGCCACCTTGTAAATATAGGAAATGGGACTAAGCCACCAGAGCATCAAAAAAAGTGACAATCCGGTGGCGATAGTGGCTTGTACATATGTCCCAGAGAACGTTTGAATTAATTCATTGGAGACAACTAGGGGAGAGGAAGAGACGCTACGGCCAGAGATGCCAATTTAGGGCCTGGGATGCCAGGTTACAGTCTCGGCGTCTTCTCAACAACCTGTGATTGTGGGCAAGCCATGTAATCTCCCTATGCCTAAATTATAATAAAAAATGACAGTGACCTTGTATAATGTTAAGGATGCTCGTGAAAGTGCTCCGATACCTTCGGTACGACTACGCGCTATATAAAACTGCAAAAAAGAAAAAGAAAAACGAAAGCTACATATAATGCAAAGTTTTAATTCAGACATTGGAAGTGGGTGAAACACATAACTTTTGCACATCGCACGCCCCCAAAGTTTTTAAATTTCAAAATGTTTTAAGGTCACGCTGTGTATGAAAAACTCTATGAGAGTGAGTTACCACAACTTGACCGAAGCCGAACCAAAAATGCTAGCAACCACAAATTACAATTATAGGAGAGGTGATGATGAAAACTAAAAACTTTCCAGCCAGTGCTTGAAATGGAAAAATAGAAGTGCAGGTACTCTGTATCAGAATACCTGCGGAAGTGCAGGTACTCTGTATCGGAATACCAGTTCGTTTCTGAGAAGTGCTGTAACTCTTCAATTAAAAGTATTACGTTTCTCCAGAGAGGCGCTGGTAAGCTTCCTCTCAAAATAAAAAAGTGCCAGTACTCAGTACTGGACAGTACCGGCCCATTTAAAGCACTGCTTCCAGCACAAATATGAGCTTGTCATGGTCAACTATTAGAATAACCGAAAAATGCCTCGCTCACAACTAAAGTTAATTATCAATAAATACATAGACAGTACCTACCGCCTGCCAAATAGGTGCCGCATAATTTGCGAGCAGCGTGTCACATAATTCTTCTCCCTCTGAGTTAGAAACCGACACCGCTGCCCCATAATTCCAGGTTCTGGCGGCAGTGAATCACGCTCGGAGCCGCGCGCAGCCGCTCCATGTGTCTGGCCACTTCAGAAGATTTAGAGGCGATAGCAGGAGTCAGGAGAAGTTCTGTGCAAACAAGGAGGCTCCTGGGAGCCCGGGGTGATTTGCGCTGTCTATATTAACAGCTAGTTTACAACAGTTTGGCAACGCCAAACCCTGCCCCGGCCAACATCATTTGGATTGTAAACCGAAAGAGACAGCCAACTGCTGGGATGAACGTTGCAATGTCTCCTGCGACTCCGGTGCTGCTGAGGCTTGGATGGAACAGGATCAAGTGCAGAACACGTGCTGCTGGGTATGGAAGAAGCCATTGCCTCTAAAGATTAGGGGGGGGATATCACTAGCACTCGGGAAGCACACATCGCATGGCCATAAAGCGACACTATATATATTGAAGCTGACCAGTTCGGAAGAAAACGAATGTATTAAACATTCAATCTCCTCTTTGGGTTTAACTTAAAGTGAAATCTGGATCCAACCAGGATTTCAAGTAGTGATGTTAGAAGTCAGTGACCCAGATGACCTGTGGCAAGCATTAGGACATGTTAGACACATACTCACTCACTCGCACACACACACAACTACAAACATCCAGACATAAAACACACACCTTAGATAAACACACATACACAAACACAGAACCACACACCCATAAATAAATACATATACACTCAAACAAACACACACAACACACAGACATATACATATTCACTCACACAAACACACACACACCAACACCCAGAGGCACACACACACACACTATCACGTAGATATCCATTTTCACTGAAACACACAGTCATCCGCCCACACACAAATGCACAGAAACACCAAGACAAATACACACATACACTCACAAACACCAAGACATACTCACTCACATGTGCACACACAAATATTTTGTTTTTATGCGATGAGGATTTTTTTAGTTAGAAATTTGCATAACGTAGCAAATTTCGTAGGATACCCATGTTAAGATTATAGATTAGCACTACTACATGGGCACCAGGTTACAGGCCGCAGCAAACCCACACAAAGTATACTCTCATTTTGTGTGTTACCGCAGTGCTGTTGAATATTAGTGAAGGTGGTACTTCTGTGTTTTGGAGTGCGCTGCAAATATCTACCAGCAAAGGTTACATGAACATAAAATAAATGATGGGTCACAATGATTTACAGCAACAACCAAGCCCTCTGATTGGCTTATTGAATCGATTTAAATGAGCCTTTGCCACTAGAGTGCAACAACAACAACACAACACAAAATACGCAAAGTGCACTTGCCCTTGTACCAACAGGCCAAAGGACAAGATCCAGAGCCTCTTGTGGTTTTCGTGTAAGTTTTTGATGTGGGATCCTTGTTAATTGGCTTTTGGTTGGATGAGTGGTTTTAGGGATTTTAGGCACCTTGCCTGTCCATCACTGGATGGCGTTAAAGTCAAACAAAATGCTTATCCTGGGATCGTGAAGCCTACTTTAAGAAGCACACAGGACAAGAAAGGAAACTCAGGGCCGCCACTTCTCTCCAATTAAGACAAGATCTATGCTAATTCATTATTTGTCTCAAAAACCATTAGCACCTTTGTGTTTCTCTCTAAATATATTTTGCTCAACTGCATTTCCTGCAGATGAGATGCTGAGAACGAACTGCACAGCCTTTGTTTGCTATCTGCTGCATGGGCGCTCTTGCGACACAACACGATTTAGAGATGCACCCACTGGTTTTTAAAATGGATAATAAATTGACGCTATTGTGTGACCGCCCGTGCAAAACATTGATACGTACGTGCCTCTGATAGTTAAAGGAGCAGGGATTATAGGGCAACCCATTTTCCAGGCTGACCCAGGACGCGTGGAGATGCCCTCTTCACAACACCTTCTTATGAGACCTTACCTCCTCTTCCCAGTAGGATAGATCCCTCAGCGATCCACATAAGGGAATAAAGATGTGGGATATTATCAATAGGAGCCAGGAGATCCCGTTGGGGTTCAAGAGCATAAAGAGCCATGATTTGCTCCCAGCTAACCACATTTAATCAGTCCCTGAACAAACTTAAGAAGTTGATACAAGTTATGAATGGCCATTGAATGTCCTAAACTAATGCACTGAGAAAGCGGCCCTCTATGAGCTCGAAGATAAAATTGGAGAAGGATAGATCATCAGTGAAGATGTAAAAAGAAACGCTTAGAAGTATTTTACAGTAGCTAACTCAGCATCAATTCCCGAAGAGGTTCCGGCTAATCCTAGGATTCCTAAAAGTTGGTATTGACACATAAAGGTATTACATCGCGGCATATCTCTATTTCCCTGAACAAGCAGGTAAGGAGAAAAAAGGCATCCATCCACAATGCATCAACTAATTGTTTCCATGCAAAGTTTACAAACAGCAAACTATTACAACGTTTATATACATATCCAAAAATAGGAGGCAAGCAACATTTCAGACATAGGAAAATATGGCACAAAGACTCAGCACAACTGAATGGACCGTCTTGTTCAACTCAGAAAATCCAGTTTAAATCCATGACAAAAACTCCCTTATAGGTCCAGCTACAATGGTTGGCGTATTGGTTAGCAGGCCTCAATTTGTATGATGTGGGTTATACCCCTGCAAGATTATGGTGTGGGACAATACATGTGCCTTGGGGCCGATAGGGTGCATGATCCCCCTATCTCTTATATATTGCATTACACTATTGTATTGTATTCCATCCGACTGAGAGCTGACAAGACGTGCTGAAATACAGATCGCGTAAATCATGCCACTGGCTTAAATCCTAAATGCAATGAAGATACAAATCCTTTCCCGCATAGATCCTTGATACCTTCAAGGCCATCTCCTGACTGAATAGGGCCAGAAATTGACTGAGTTACGCACGCAGATATTAATCTAAATCTGGTTATGGGCTGTATACCCATACCCACTGTCTTGAGGAAGACCCGCCGTGATGCTTATTAGACTTTGCGCATTACACGGGGTCGAAACGTCGACGAACCTCTAAATGTCTACGCAATGCTTATGATCACAAATTAATCCACATAGGATCGCGAAGTATATGTGAGAAATCATAAAGGCATAACAAAAAAAGTGTACCTTTTGTTTTACTTATTCACTTTTGCCGCATTTGAAACTATACTGTATAAAATATTTATCATCACGTCACCTATTCACCACAAGTCACCAGCATTTTGCTCGTTCATTTGAACTTATGTATTAAGACAGCCCATAATACTTTATTCCTTTAAATTATCAAATCGCAAACTTCTATTGGTGTGTGTTTCTTTCCTCATTCATTTGATATCTGTTACATGTAATGTATTTATGTTTTTGAACATTCTTAAAGAAATTATAAATTCCCGACAGAACCATTGTATTTATCTAATATGCATACCCAGGTTCTGAGGGACACCGGATCACCCCATTATTTTTGCTAAATTGGGGCCTAAAGGGTGCGTGATCCCCCTATCTCTTATATATTGCATTACACTATTGGAAGCAAGCTTTAAAATTTACGAAAATACGGAATCCATATGCTCCCAATATCCCCCTTTGTGGTTTACCAACCCGCCGGGGCGTTCTATCCACTGTTCGGGTGCGGGACTGGATACAGGCGGGGACGACTACTGTAGGGGACCTCTTTTTGGATGACACTTTAATGCCCCATGGGGAATTCGTACAAACCAACGCTGTGCCAGACATGCTGTTCCTCACACATGCATCGATCACACAATATGTTAGACAGTACTGGTTACTAGACCTGAAGGAACCCCCTACGTTCCGATTACTGCAGTCTATTCACATTATGGGACAGGGGCGCCACCTTGTTAGATGGCTATACCGAGGGCTACAAGAGCATTTACACATATCACTAGCACCGCTCTGACAGAAGTGGGAGGGGGCCCTAACCCAGGAATTATCAGATAGGGAATGGACCTCTGCCCTAGGACATCCCCGACGGGTGTCCCGGATCTTCCGTCTGAAGACAATACAATTATTAATATTCCACAGGGCCTACCTCACACCTTTGACAATTCAAAAGATGTATCCCACAGCCTCCGCACTATGCCCCAGATGCTCCCACCAACCCGCTGATTTTACCCCTATGTTATGGTCGTGCACTGCATTGGGAAGGTTTTGGTTGGAGGTCACTCAGGGATTATCCCAATTTACGGAGTGTTCCCCATTGGGACAATATGGAGATGTGCTTGTTGGGGCTTCTTCCACTACCCAAGAACGCGAAATTGTTACTTCTTTTTGCGGGACAGGCTTTGATGCTCCAAAAGCGGTTAATAACACAACGCTGGAAATCTCATATGGCACCATGGGAGGGCAAATGGAGGGATGAGGCCATTAGATGGACAGTGGCAGAGGGTGAGGCGTTTAGACGGGAAGAATACCTAGGTCTGAGAAAAAGACCGATTTCTCTTTAGTGGTCTCAGTTAATAGAGCAATGTAAAGTTCTAGCAGCGGATGAGGCAGTGGAACCCTCTGCTCCACTGCTGGAGTAGTTACACACTGTCTGGTTTCCGAATGGGTAGTGGCTCTGGCACGGGGTGGCATCTCCCCCCTTCCTGAAGTTCCCTTGCGGCCACCCTTCCCCCCTGGCATAATTCTTGAATCCAGTCTAGTTCTTCTCGTTCCCCCCCTTTTTTGCGTTCCCTTTTTCCCCCAGATAACATTATTTACCATCACTACGATCAATTCCCCGGGGACCCTGCCCTGACAGAACGGATTGACCACAAGCGTCTATGCTTATAGTTCATTGTTAAATGGGAGGGTATAGTTGTGGGGGGGATATCCTGGGTGGGAGTTGAGGGAGGTAAACAGATAATGTACCGATTCCACGAGAGTATTTACTCAACTGTATTGTTATGATTCTAAGTAGTTATACCATGTATCAAACGTAAATAACTCCGACTGTATACAGATGAATAATGTTGCAAATATCTTTATATCAAAACTCAATAAAAAAATTATGTTAAAAAAAAAAAACCTCCGTTATAGGTCCACACTTACACCTAATGACACTCAAGAACCAGAAGTCACCATTGTACTTTATGGATAATGTAGTGTATCCCACGAAAACAATAAACTGACGGTAAGGTTTAGGGTAAGCCCTTCATGCCAGTTGGGCTTCTTTCATGCAAATTTATGAAGCCTTCTTCAGTACCCACTTAAACAAATTTTCAAATATTTTGAAACATCTAAAGCGGCGTAGTTTAGGCCCCACCCCATTTAGGTCATGTATATACATTTATATACCTACAAAGAACATTTATATACAAGTGTGGTTCTAACTTTATTAATGCATGTGACACTTATGCTTTGAATGAATGTTGTGCAACTACTGGAATCAAGCAGAATTTACATGTAACAGTGTTGGGCTGATTCAGAAACTGATGTAATCATGTTATTATGCAGATATTCACGTTTTACATTAATCGTGTATTCTCATGAACTCATAGAATTGTAACATGCTGATATTGAGGCCTGGGCGATGAAAGTTGGCAACGAACGTGGATCATTGATGGCGAGAGAAAAGTCTCCTGTTCATGGTGTACCGGGAAGATGTAACATCCAAGGCCTATGGTCCCGAACAGGACACTTTACTCGCACGCATGTACAACGTGTGCCATTACCCCGCATTTTTTACTCCGCAAAAACATTTACAACGCAGGGCTTAACAACGCAATCCATTACAACGCATTGTCCATTGCAACGCAATTTACTATTCTAACTCCAATGGGGCGTTGTAATGGGCAATGCGTTGTCATGGTTTGCGGTGTAAAGCTCTGCGTTGTAAACATTTTTGTGGAGTAAAAAATGTGGGGTAATAACATGCGTTTTAGTGTATGCAGAGTAAAGGATGTTTCCCGATGGCCGCATATCTAGTTGCAGGGAAACTTGAGAACTATATCGACTCCCCTAAAACTGCTGCTGGATTGTTTCTCAGCGGTGGGAATGAGATATGGATGTTCTAGAAGCTGCAAGTTGTATTTTTAATTGGTGTTTCACACTTAGAGAGACTTCATCCTGACTTCGAGAGGGAACCGACCTCTCTTGTGCTTTTACTGAGTGAAAGTTTTATGCTGAGCACACACCCTAACCTGCTGACACCTCCCATGCATCCCATTTAGAACTTCTTACATTTTGTTTTAGTCTACGTTCAGATTAGAGATGGGTAGTTTCTTTATGTAACACCTTTTTTTCAACTGTTTTTCTTCTATGTATTGTGGCTGTTAATATTTTGTATCTCGTCTTATAACGACTTAATCTATAGGCACATTTCAGTCTTCAGATTGTGTTGTTATATCTTTTGAATTTATTATTGTTCTGTATAGACAATGGAAGGATAAATATGCTAAAATAAACCTTTATGGTTGAATTTTTTTTTTCTGAGTTATCATTGTGAAGTCACATTGGCTTCACAGAATTGAAATGTATTTCTGATATTTGCTCCCTTAAAGTCGACTAACAAAGGTCCATAGCTACAACCAATGGGGAAATATATTTGATAATTTCACTAAGAGATTAAGGCTCAAGGGACGGCGCTTGATTAAGTGGTAGCACGTTCATCATCCACAATATACATTTATATCCCACATATTTCAAAATCATTTCACCCAACTACATTTCCTGTTATTCCTTGCAATTCTACATGGCCCACAAAGTGAGTGTGTAGCACATTGTGGAATAACTCAACTCAAGAGCTGCTTTGCCTGTCTACTGTCTTTTGTATACTTCTAGGTGCAGTGGTGAGGTTACATCAACAGCTCATCCATCCTTCTGACTGATGGGACGGATGCTACTGCTCCCCAATTAATTAATTACCAATATGGACTAAATATGGTTTGGGGAAAAAAATGATACAGCCCTTGAGAAATTGACAGCTTTCATGTCAACATTAACAAGTGTTTTTCTTTAAAAAAAAACATGCTTCACTGCCACACACTGGTCTGCATGTTACTATTGTTTGGTTTCAGTGAACAAGAAGAATCTGTCTTGGCCTCCTCCATTCTTTTAAGACACAGGAATAATAGTGGAACATGGGGATCACCATATTGCCCTGCTACTATCTCTTCTTAGGTCTGATGTTAGCCAAAGCTTTTTGATTTATATATATATTTTTTTTACATAACATCCTTATAGGGATTCAGCAAACCCTCTTCTTTCATTGATCTATTGTTCTGTCATTCACATTTTAATTCCACTAACTACAGCAGCAACACGGAGCAATGGCTCAGCCCACTTCTGCCATTGGCTAACTTGATGGTGAGCGACGACATTCTGTTCACACAAGGAACACATCCAAACACAACATAGTTGCTTTAGTAACCAGCACTAGTATCTCGATGCGTGCTTTTTGAGAACAAAAAATATTTATGGTTTTAGACAATATTTTTTTTATTGTTGAGGCTCAGCAGGTCCCCCAGAAAAAAAACATTTTTCAAAAAACATGACAAGACAAAACAAGCATAGACAAAGCCACATTTTCGGCAGCCAACGCCTGAACTACTGACTTTGGCAATACCTGTTTCTCCCCAGGATGTCCTTGCTGGGTCAAATCTTGTGTCAGCATAGCTTAAGGGCATGATGCAGTGTGCCTATGTGCATCTTTCTTTTATGAGAGTAGTAAGCACTTACTCTGAGCAAGTAGTGGCAACCAGAGGGAAGTTTTCACCAATGCTAGCTGCCCAAGTCAATTATGTATATCTTTGCCAGAGGTGAATTGGCCTACACATTTGTTCCCAGTTTATAGGCCACTCTACCTTTGCACCATTAGCATTATACAACATGGTGCAACATTATGCATTGCCTCACCAGGGCAGCCATTTTATATTCATTTGTCAATTTCCCATAGTGAACCTTATGAGCATTTTCAGTTTGAGGCTTTGAAACTTGATATTTTGCCAGATGGAAAAGTCAGCATCATTCCTTATGCCTTCTTATGCGCACTACCAATGTGGTGCTGATGGCGTGCGAGCAGACAGAACAGGGCTAACCTATGCCTGTAGCGCACATATATGGGTTAAGTGCAAGTCTTAAGTGGAATCCTTGCTAATGCTGTTAGCAGTGGGAGGAGGTCTGCCTTGCCTCAGAAACATTGGCAAGATAACCAATGCAACCCGCCCTACTCAATAAGATATAGGAAAACAGGCATTTCCATAACCGCTCGAAGAACCAGTGAAAGCAGGAGTGGTCGCTGTGGGTTTTTCAAGCGAGTATGGACTGTGTCTTTTGGCTTTGTGTGAAGGTGGGACGTTTCCTCCTCAGTCTGCTTCCCTGCAGGGCTCCTGTGTGTGGTGGGTTCTCTGTACGCTTATTAAGGATGTAACAAAACCTCTTTAATGATTTGTTGTCTAAGGCTTCCTTCCCTCAATAACCACTTGCGTCTCTTGCGCCTCTTGTTTTCACTGAAGCAGTAAACTAGCTATCAGGCCACAACACTACACCTCCAAATCATATACTAAAAGCTCAATGGGTAAGACATTGCCGCCCAACAATCGAACATGACCAAACAATACTTTGACACGAGGCTCTGGCACCCAGCTCTGTACTACCCAAGATACAACACATAGGGCCTGATTACGAGTGAAGGCGTTATTTATCGCCCCGATAAAGAATGATACCACAGGGTAGGTTATTTATCGGGCGCAGTAAATAACAACTATTACAAGTTCATGGGGAATAACATGCAGATTTTGGTGTTTAACACATCAAAATCTGCATGTTATGGTAAATACTGTATGCTTTCCCCTGTTACATTTTGGCAGGTTTGACCTGCTCAAAGTTTTCAAAGGATGAGGTAATTAACACATCCGGTAATTAGAGGATGTGTTAAATACCTTCAAACTCGTATTTCCGACCCATGAGTAAACAGGAGTTTAGGCATGGGTCATAATATTATGGACCACTCTTAATCAGGCCCTTGGTCTTAAAGACTAATTCAACACCTAAAGCATATTACACTTCTTTGCCTTACTTAATGCATAAGTGCAACTGCGAGTCCATGTGACACAACCAGAGCACCCCTTATGACCTTCTACCATGACAGCAAATGACTTACCACAGAGGCCCCATTATAAAAAGACCCGGTGCAATTTTGGTTATGTTGCCCTCATCTTTTGTAATTTCCAGCATTTTATGTTAAACCTGTTACACCAAATACCCGAAATTATACTATTACTTCACACTGTTGAGCACAGGAACAACACAAACTAACAGAACGCAAGCTGCTGTTGTTGCATTATGTGTGGTTTTATTCTTTCTTTTAATGCAAAAGGCATCCTTGGCCACCCATGAAAAGGAATTATGTAATATTTTTAAAACAAAAAAAGGTTGAAGATGCAGGGAAAGGACTATTAGTAGGGGTGAGCAGCGTGGAGTCTGGCAAATGTGCAGTCATCTTCCTAAGTCAGTGTAAGAGGGCTACACCCTTTGACAACCCCTGCTCAATCCTGTGGTAACGTAGAACGAGCAGCTAGGCTTATCTCAGAGGCAGTGTGTGAAGCATTTATGACCATACACAGTAAAGAACACTACAAAGGGACACCACACAGGTAATTATAAAAAATAAGTATCTTTATATATATATATATAGACTTAACACAAGACCAATAACGGTAAAAAGCCACAATACTGTAAAATAGGATTACTCTTGAAATGCTGCAAAAATAGTTCAAAGCGTGCAAAGAGGAGTTCAGTTCAAAGCAGTGGTCTCTGCAACCCTTTTACTTACAAAGTACCTGGATTTCGTAGCAAATCCAACAAAATGTCGCAAAGAAGCTGTAGCGATGATTTTCTGCACGCGAGGCCGGCGATGCGATGAATCCTTGCCGCGAGGGAGGAGACCATGCGCCGATCTGCTGATGCGTGCGGGGACAAGGCGACAAACTTCTGCGCGCTAGACCGTTGATGTGATGACTCCTTGCCGTGAGGGAGGAGATGAGGCGACGATCCTGTTGCGTGTGCGACCGGGTTGCGATGCGAAGAAATGGCGCTCCGCGAGGGAGCAACGATTCTGATGCGATGCGATTAAAATGGCGGACACCCGGCGTCTGCGCTACGATTTCGTGATGCGATGATCTCGATGCGATGATCTGTGGTTAGCGAGCACTTGGCAGCCCGCAAACGTGCAATGCGATGAACTTTGGGTTTAGAGAGCACTTGGCTGCCCGCAAACGTACGATGATCTTCGGTAGCAAGCACTCAGCAGCAGCAGCGCGATGATTTTCTGTGCGCTTTCAGCTGCGGCGGCTCGCAAACGGCGTAGCGACGATTTCAGCACTCTCTTCTCTGTAGTAGAACTAGAGGCTCTGGAACTCACAGGAGCCTCACCTGCAGATAGAAATCCTCGCTGGGAGGAAACAGGAGGCTGGTGGGGAAGTCTGATATGCCTGAGACTTCAATAGGAGGCTAGCTCTCTCCTAGCCCTTGGGTGATTGCTGTAGCAAGATACATAAAAGTTCCCTCAAAGTCCTTTCCCCTCTTCTTCCAAGTCCAATGGTAACCACTGCAGGCCAATCCAAGAAACAGCACACAAGCAGAAGGATAGTCACCGCCTGCAGATTCCTTCAGTTACATGGACAGAGGTTCGTCTTGTTGTCCAGGAGCAATACAAATTGTAGGGGTTTCAGCACAGATATTTATACCCCAAAAGTCTTTGTTCTCAAAAGCCACAAGTCACTGAATCCAGCCAAAACCAGTTCTGCTCAGTCCTGGAGCACTTTGTTTACCAGGCTGCATCCTTCCTTTCAGAAAGAGGGGGTCTGCCATCAGATGCACAGTAGGAGGGAGGTGGAGCCAGCATTCACCTTGCCAGGTACAGCCCTATTCAGGTCAAGGAGCTACCCCTCCCCATACTCCAAATGCAGATCTCTCTATTCAACCCAGGTCTAACTCAGCCTGCCCTGTCCCTCCAAAACCAGACAGCCAATACACATAACAGCAGAGCACACTGGAAGGCTTAGGCAAGAAAATACCTACTTTCTAAAAGTGGTATTTTCAAACACAGAATATAAAAATAAACTTCACTTAAATATATATTTTAATATTCTGAGCTCCGGCATACTAAATTCGTTTTTCTACCATGTTCCTTGGGTCAGTTAGGATTATAGAATGTAATAATCGAAACTGCCCATTCTGACCTATGGGGAACAGGTAGCCTTGCAGTAGTGAAAAACGAAATTGGGTGTAATTCCCTACCAGGACATGCTACACACACCAAGGCATGTCCTACCTTACACATACAATGCACCCTACCATAGGGGTGACTTACATGATGCCAAGGGAAGCTTCAGGGGCTGGGAAGTGGGTGCACTTCCAGTTCTGGACTGCACACAGACTCTGCAGTGGCAGGTCTGAGACACACTTTACAAGCTGCTTCTGTGGGTGGCGCAAACCAGCGCTGCAGGCCCACCAGCAGTATTTGGTTTACCAGCCCTGGGCACACACAGGCCACGCTACTAGGGACTAACAGGTAAACCAAATAAGCCAATCATGGATATACCAATTCACATAGTCATATTTACAAAGGGAGAGCATATGCACTTTAGCACTGATCAGCAGTGGTAAAGTGCCCAGAGTCATAAAACCAACACAAACAGGTCAGAAAAAATACAGGAGGAAGGCAAAAAGTTTAGGGATGACCCTGCAAAAAGGGCCATTTCCAACACCAACCAAGTGGTGCCATCCCGGTCCTGAACCCTTGGAAGTGGGCTTAGTGTGCTTTGCCAGCCTCTGTTGATCTAGCAGAACTGCTGCATCTCCTCTGCTATGCGGCGCAACCCTGAGCAGAAGCGATGCATCTCAGCTGCTGCATGGATTGGACCCATCGCAAAGACTAGCATCGCCGCAACATGTTAACATCGCCTTCAGAACCACCACTGCGTGATGCATTCTCGGCACAGGCCCTTGCATCCCTCAACAACGAAAGCCTCAATCATGATGCCGGACTCTGCATCACCTTCCAGACCAATGCATCGTCCTGACTGTGCGCCATATCCCTGACACCGGACTTCGCATCGCAAGCCCCGTCGACACAACAGCACCTCACACTGCAGCCTCACCACATTTCAGAACTGACACATTGCTTTGGCTGTCCGGTGCATCTTCAACACAGATTCTCGCAACACGCCGCAACTAAGATTTAAGATACTTTGTTCAGCAGGCGTAATTGGTCCCTGTAGCCGGTACACACTCTATAGCAGTCAGCCTAAACTTGTGACTTTGTGCTGGTCCGGCGAAACCAGATACCCACAGCTGGGGCTTTACACCTTATTGCGCTTGCAAATTCAGTATCTCCGGTTCTACTGGTTGGATTTTTTATTTATGGGATCTTTTTGGTGTGGTGCTGTCACTGTTTTACTATTTGAAGTGCTGCACAAATACTTTACACATTGCCTCTGATTTAAGCCTGACTGCTCTGTGCCATGCTACCAAGGGGATGCGGACAAGTTAATTTGGGGATTACTTGTGCCTTATCCTGACAAGGATTGTGGTTGCTGCTTGACCAGGGCTTACACCAAGTTAACCAGTAACCCAATTTCTTGCAGTTTATCATTCTACCTCCGATTGAATCTTGCATTGTAATGCATAAGGGACTTCTTACTTTAGGACTTTACATCAGTGTTCTGCTCGATTTTCCCGGCCTTCTTGTGAGGAACAATGATGGAATGTGACTTCAGTCTCTTATCATTCAAGTCTAAGGGTTAGAGTAGTGAATGGAGCCTATTTACTAGGCACTTCTACATGATTCTGTGCTCTTCCCCATAGATCAGGGCTTGCACACATAGCCTAGGGGATAGATTCGTTAGTATTAGGGATAACCTGTCCTCTAGTGAGGGTATTTCATGGAGCCGTGCTGAATTCAGGCCTGGTAGGCCTCAAACGGGAGAGACTCCATCTTTCTTTCTGCTCCGGCAGCTTGGGATGCTTCTAGGTCAAATGTAATGTTTTAGTTATGAGGTGTTATTCGCTTGGAGAGAACCGGTTCAGGCCGGCCCTTATCGAAGGATTGTATTTTTTCTTCATGCCGAAGACACTACATCAGGCCGGCCGGCTGGGAACGTGTCCTTGGTACGGGGATGTACAAGAATTTGGTGGGCGGCAGGTTACGGGCCGGAATTTTCCATGAGGAAACGCACCTCTGTATTAGTGAAAGTCTGAGGCAGTTACATGTTCAGTCCGTAGGCGGCATCTAGCCGTTAGCAGTAAATCTACTACTTATTCCAGGGAAGACAGACGCCATCTTGAAGGCGGAGAAGAACCGAGAGACAGATACTCTCCTAGCAGAGTAGCCAGAGAGGAGAGAGTAGCCGATAAGGAAGAGGTCCCAGTGACTCGGAGAAGGGTGAAGAGAACAGCGCATAGTGGTGCAGATATGTATCCGTGACTGCGGAGGTGTGACTTCCAGGCGAGCCGAGGCACAGACGAGAAGGGAACCTAGATGACCACTGAGTGCAGGCTACACACTACTAAGGTGATGTCGACCCTTTCTTATTAGAGTGTACAACTTAATCTTTCACTTTGCTTTGCAGGTTATGTGTCATATTGTAATGTTATGTGATTGCGTATGTAATGAGTAATAAAGTACCCAGTTTGTAGTGAACCAACATGTGCTGCGTGTTCTTGTATGAGAGGGTAGCCTATTCTTCTAGTCAGCTGCGGCTACATGAACAGATGTTAACCCTGATCAGGTAAGTGGTAACTGAATAAGGGAAAGAGGAGCCCCTCGAACCAGAGAACAGGCTATGCTTGAACTGGCAGTCCTTGTGTGATCTGATGAATAGTGAGACTGATTCCCTTTTTGTATGTTATGGTGATCATAGGATGAACTGTTGTATGAGACTGCCGTCGGGGTAGAGAGGTCTGGATTCGTATGGGATCGCGAGGCCGCCACTTGTGATACTGTCGTATGGGCAGAGAGGTCTGGATCCGTATGGGATCGCGAGGCCGCCACTTGTGATACTGTCGTATGGGCAGAGAGGTCTGGATTCGTATGGGATCGCGAGGCCGCCACTTGCGCTGAGACTGCCGTCTGGGTAGAGAGGTCTGGATTCGTATGGGATCGCGAGGCCGCCATTTGTGATACTGTCGTATGGGCAGAGAGGTCTGGATCCGTATGGGATCGCGAGGCCGCCACTTGTGATACTGTCGTATGGGCAGAGAGGTCTGGATTCGTATGGGATCGCGAGGCCGCCACTTGTGCTGAGACTGCCGTCTGGGTAGAGAGGTCTGGATTCGTATGGGATCGCGAGGCCGCCACTTGTGATACTGTCGTATGGGCAGAGAGGTCTGGATTCGTATGGGATCGCGAGGCCGCCATTTGTGATACTGTCGTATGGGCAGAGAGGTCTGGATTCGTATGGGATCGCGAGGCCACCACTTGTGATACTGTCGTATGGGCAGAGAGGTCTGGATCCGTATGGGATCGCGAGGCCGCCGATTATAAGAGGTCTTGGTATGTATAGTAGGAATTCCCTGTCCTTAGGTGGTAGATATATGTGATTGCACTTTTGTAGATAGGCCCTAGGGAGAGGGTAACGTTCTGGTTGGGTTAGTGAGGCTCTGATGAGCGGGTTCTATCTGATCCGAAAACCCAAGCAGAACATTTGGCGTCACGAACCGTTTACGAAACCTGTGTGCGTTGTGGTTGTATCGTGTTTGCTTTCGGCGCGTGCGTGGTTTCGTTTGTATATTATTTGTATATAATTGTGTGTGTAGTTTTTTTTTCTCTTTCTTCTTTCTCTTTCTCTCTTTTTCTTTCTTTTCCGAAATGTTTTCTAGAAAGTCGAAATCTACTTTTAAGTTGCCCGTTGATATTCCCGGCTGGGATTCAACGCCTTATGAGGCCTTAGCCCGTGAGTGGGCTGATTCTACTGGTTTGAGTGAGAATTGGAATTCTTTTTTAGAGCTGGCGGAGCCGGCTAATGTTATTACTTGTTTACAGAAGGCGCCGGTATCTAAGGGTGATGAGCTTCCCGTTTTGGGGCGCAGAGGTTGGATTGTTCTGTCTGCGTACAGGATTCTGCATGAGAGGTTGTTAAAGTTGCAGAAATTGCATAAGGATGTGGAAGCGAACTTTGTTGAGATTCAGAATGCTCATACTTTGTTGCGGTGTCAAAATAAGTTGCTTGCTGACAAACTTGAGACGTACCAAACTATTGCCGAGAGGGCGGCTGTGCGAATTGCTCGTTATAAATACAAGAATCGGCGTGGTCGGGTTTCGACGCGAAAGGTGCGTCTGGTCGTGGCGAAAGCCGGACTGGATTGGAATCCTGATGAATGGGATGGTAATATCTGGAACTCGAGTGATTCTCCTTCCTCAGGTGAGGAGTCTGCCAAGCGCGAGTCCTCTCGCTCCGGCCGTGATTGTAAGTCTGCTTCTTGCGCCTCTGATGGTGCACCCCGTGATTGCGCTCGTCCTTCGAGTGGGGTCGATGCTTCTTACACTGATTGTTCCTCTACGTGTACTGGTCGAGCTCCTTGTGATGCTCGTCCCGCGGTCTCGGTGCATCCAGTTTTTCGGCGGAAGTTGCAGCAGGCTCCCGGTGCTCCGAATGGTATTGCTTTAGACTCTTTGGAGGATTTTACTCAACAAGAAATTAGTGATATTTTGCAGCGATTTCGGCAGCGAGCTGGTGAGGCCTTACTCACATGGATGGTGCGCCTTTATGAACTGGGCGCTGCTGGCATTATGTTGGATGCTGGCGATTGTTTGAAGTTTTGTTCCTTGAGTTCGGATTCTACTGTCCAGGATCATTTTCGTAACTTTAATGTTGGTGGTCAAATTTCTTTGCTTCAATTGGCGACTGAGGGTTGTAATCAAAAATATCCTACTGAATCTGATTGGCCTGTGAATGACAAACCGTGGTATACTTTGCGCGATGCTGCACAACGTCTCAAAGAGGAGGTGATGAAAACGGCAATTTTTTTGAATACTGCTGACAGGTTGCTTGATGGTTTGTTGACATCTTCTGTGCGGAATCGTATTATTGGTTCCTCCCCTGTTGCTTATAAGCAGGTCATGATGACTTTATTGATTAATCAGACTGGTAACGTATTGTCTATGGTGCTGGAATCGGTACGCCAACTCGGTGAGTTGGGTGAGTGGTTTAAACCTGAACGGCAATCCCGGCCTGACACTCGTACTCCTGGTGACAATAAACTTACTAGACGTGATATGTTTTTTGGTCTTATGGCCGATGGTGTGCGGAAGGAGGACATTGACGGTGAGACTACTTCTCGTTTGTGGGAAATGTTTCGCAAACGTGGCTTGAATCGAAAGGAGGGTGCCCGGCGTGTTCAGACGACTGAGTGTGATCGTGGTTTTTCTGACGGTAGCGGTGATGACGACCGCCGTGGGCGCTCTGATCGTCGTGATGATCGACGTTATGTACGTGATTTGTCCCCCCGTCGTGAGAGAGACAGGGAGAGAGAGGGGGAAAGAGAGAGGGGGAGAGATGATTATGTTAACAGCAGACGTAGAGATGATAGGGATCAATCCCCTGAGTTGAGAAGGAGAGAGGATCGACACAGATTGGCCGATCGAAACCCACAGTACAATGCAGAGGACAGGAATCCATTTCGTAATGGAGATGGATATGAACAGGAGGTATCGATACCTGGGAAACGTGAGAGTCTTTATCCTGATTTATCCTGGTACACAGAACGCAGTAAAAATGACTAGGAAATAGGTCAAGCTCCAGTACACAGATGGGCTCATAGAGATAATAGACCCTATGTAGATATTGATATTTTTTGGAGACATCGTAATGTCCAAAGGGCCCGAGCATTGGTAGATACAGGAGCGGAGGCCACTCTTATTCATGGAAAATCAAAGAAGTTTAAAGGTCAGCCTTTTACAATTACCGGATTAGGTGGAAAGGAAACTCCCGCAGTTCAAACTTTACTTGAAATGAGAATAGGTAGAATTCCTAGAAAAGAATACTCTGTATTAGTGGTACCACTCTTAGAATTCATAATTGGAATTGATATTTTGAAAGGAATGACTTTGCACTTAGATGATGGATGTTACCAATTTGGAACTAAACATTATATATCGTCCAGGCCTGTACGGGTTGGTCGTTTAAGAATGCCCCCCATAAAAGTTCCCCAGGCGACAAAAGTGGTTCGTCAGAAGCAGTATCGTATTCCAGGTGGTCATGAAGAGATTAGTACCACTATTCAGGAGTTGGTGGATGCAGGAGTTATAACCCCAGTTACTTCTGCTTGGAATAATCCTGTTTGGCCGGTACGTAAGAGTGATAATTCTTGGCGCATGACTGTTGATTATCGAGAATTGAATAGACACAGTACCGGATGTTATTACCCTAATTGAAAGAATCCAAAAACATCCAGGTACATGGTATGCGTCCATTGATATTGCTAATGCTTTCTTTTCGATTCCGATTGCCCCTGAGTGTCAGGAACAATTCAGTTTTATGTGGAACGGGCGTCAGATGACGTTTAGAAGTCTTCCCCAGGGCTATGTGCATAGTCCTACGATATGTCACCGGCTGGTGGCAGAGCATTTGGCTGAGGTACCGGTTCATCCGCGAATTCAGATATGTCACTATATTGATGATATTTTGATCCAAGGTGAAACACAAGAGGAAGTTCAGACCCAATTGGACAGAGTCATTGAGTGCCTGCGTGAGAAAGGTTGGGAAATCAACCCGGATAAATTACAAGGTCCGTCCCAGGCTGTGAAATTTTTGGGTATTAATTGGCATGAGGGGCACCGAGAAGTGATCCCTCAGGTTAAACAGAAAATTCTTGATTTTGCAGTTCCGAGGAACAGGAAAGAAGCCCAAAGCTTCATTGGTTTGTTTGGTTTTTGGCGCCAGCATATTCCTCATTTGAGTCAAATATTGGCCCCTTTGTACCGTGTCACTCGTAAAAAGAATGCATTTGAATGGGATAAACCACAGCAAGATGCGTTCAGTCTGGCAAAAGAAGCAATTCAGCATGCTCTGGATTTATGGCCTGTATGTGATGGTGATGTGGATTTGAATGTGTCTGTACAAGGCCTTTATGCGAATTGGAGTTTGTGGCAGAAACAAGGCAAGAGTAGAGTACCGTTAGGTTTCTGGACCAAAAAGTTACCTGATGCTGGTGAGCGTTATACACCTTTTGAGAAACAGTTACTTGCATGTTATTGGGCTCTGGTGGATACCGAGCAATTGACTTTGGGACATGATATAGTTTTGCGACCTGAAATTCCTATCATGCAGTGGGTTATGAGTTCGCCGAAAACTCACCGAATTGGACACGCTCAAGAGGCGAGTGTGATTAAATGGAAATGGTATATACAAGACAGGGCACGTGTGGGACAAAAAGGAGTTGCATCTTTGCATGAGCAGGTGGCACGGGCGCCATCGACTGAGACTGAGAGTGAATGTTCCGTACCTTTAGTACAGGAGTCTCCTGTTCAGTGGGGTAGACCTTTTGATGATTTGTCCGCAGAGGACAGAAACCATGTCTGGTTTACGGATGGTTCAGCAAGGTTCATAGGGACGAAACGGCATTGGAAGGCGGTCTCCTATAATCCGATCACACAAAAATTGCTGAGCACAACTGGTGAGGGTAAGAGCAGTCAATTTGCTGAACTCTAGGCTGTTTATCAAGTTCTGAAACAAGAGTTACCTGGCACATGTCATATTTTCACCGATTCTTGGTCTACTGCCAATGGATTGGCAGTTTGGTTACCGACTTGGCATTCCCATAGTTGGAAAATCCATTCAAAAGAACTGTGGGGAAAAGAATTATGGCAGGAGATTTGGGAAATGCTCCCACAGAGTACTGTTACAATCTTCCATGTGGATGCTCATACCCCGATAGACTCTCTTGACAAATTCTTTCATAACATTGCAGATGAGAAATCTAAAATTGCTGAGGCAGTGGTGGACAGGCAAGATTCTGATATTGCGGGATTGGCGAAATGGGCCCACCAGAAAGCAGGACACTTTGGAGAGAAAGCCACTAGCAGGTGGGCTGCTGATCGAGGAATTTATATTCCCCTAGATTTAATCAAAAATGTTATTCTACATTGTCCCATTTGTCAGCATATCAGGCAGCGCAAAGTGCCCCAAACTGTTAAAGGTCATTTACATCGCGGGAAATTGCCCGCTCAAATTTGGCAGATTGATTACATCGGTCCACTTCCTATGAGTAGGAATTGTCAATATGTTTGCACTATTGTTGATACATACAGTGGCCTGTTGGTGGCCCTTCCCTGTAAGCAAGCTACCCAATTGAATACTATTAAAACAGTGGAATTGATTATGATGTATTATGGTGTGCCATTCCAAATTCAATCTGATAATGCATCCCATTTTCATGGAAGATTGGTACAGGAATTCTGTGTGGAAAACAATATTGAATGGGTGTTTCATATACCATATTATCCACAGGCCTCGGGTCTTGTGGAGAGGTTGAATGGCCTGCTGAAAGATCAGCTACGTAAATTAACAGATGACAAGTATAAAAATTGGCGAGACTTTTTGCCTCAAGCGCTATTGATTTTGAATAACCGTCCTTTTCTAAATGCTGAATCCCCACTTATGCGTTTGTTTCCTCCGAATGTTGATGCTAAGCCCAATGAAATCAGAGAGACTGTGATGTACTGGGAAATTACTCCCGGAGCTTTGGCTCCATGTAGAGCGACCCCGGGGTCGGCAGGTTTAGACTTGCATGCCATGGATGACACCGTTATAAAAAGTAAGGATCGAGTCATCATTGAAACTGGTGTTGGTGTTCATATACCAACTGGGAATTTCAGATTAATCGCCCCTAGATCGGGGCTGGCTGTAAAAGGCATTCAGGTGCTTGGAGGAATCATTGATAGTGATTATCAGGGAGAGATTAAGGTGCTCCTGCTGAATAGCAGTGAGGTTGACTTACTGATACATCAAACTGACCGAGTGGCTCAATTGCTAATAATGCCTGTTTTCAGTGGTGAGATCACAAAAGGCACTGCCCCAACGTTGCTAACTGTACGAGGCCAGAAAGGTTTTGGCTCCACAGATAATCCTGGGGCCAGAGTTTGGGTGCAGTCGCCTAAGAATCCCCCTGAACAAGCAGAAGTCATTGCAACCGGTCAAGACAACACCATTTTAGTTATGAGACCAGGGAAAGATAGCTGGGAAGTAGTCCCGGCTGACAAATGTTACTTACGAGAATGAATAATGCCTGTATTTGATTCTCTTTCAGATCATTCTTTGGACTGTTGCTGCAGGATGTGTCGGCGTTGGACTCCTTTTGGGCTGGTACGACGAGAGAGGAGGGATCCCATCAACCCGGGCTGAGTTGAGAACCCGAGTGTCGCGTTCCTTCGCTGCGTGGGATTCGTCGTCGAACTTTTGGATTACATTAGCCAAACAAGTGACTAAAGCCCCTCATTTCTGTTTGACACCGATGAGATCGGTGTCTGACATTCTAGCGACTTGTTTAGTTGCTGTCCCTGCTTCATTGGAGACTTTGACTCATATTTTTAATATATCGAGTGCTCGCCCCAATGTTCTTCTGGGCGATTTTGCTACCCATGAGTATTGCCCCTTGTGTACTGTACTGTCAGACCCGATACCCCCCATCCAGTCCCAAATAGTTACCTATAATATCACACAGGGTGATTTGTGTTTTTTCCTTACTTGTGATCCTAGTGCGATTTCTGAATGTATGCGTTTAAGATTGAAAGGTGCCACTTCATTCACCGCTCATGAACGAACTTTGTGCCTTCGAAGGACACCGAAAACATGTACTTCTGTTCAGAATAACATGACTTGCAAGAGTTTGGTAGTTACCCCCAGTCATTATCGCACGATGTTACTACCTGCCGGATGGCTTTTCTCATGTGGTAATACTTCCTGGCCATATATTCCCGCAAATATTTCTGGAGGCCCTTGTGCCATTACTAGACTGAGCTTGTTGATGTTTTCATCACATCCGAATGCCAACTCTCGTGTGATTCGAGATACAGTGAGGTTACAGGAGGATTGTGACTCATCTTTGCATTTATATTCCAAGTCCGAATACCTTAGCCTGGCTATTTCAATTGTTGGTGTTCCTGCTTTGGCAGTTTATAATGCCAAATCTATTGGGAAAATGGCCTGCTGGATGGTAAAATCCATCAATCATACTTCTACAGTCCTGTCTGACATGCTATTAGACGCCCAGGGTGAACGTAGGGCTATCTTGCAAAATCGAGCGGCCATTGATTATCTTTTGCTTAAACATGGACACGATTGTTCTGATTTTGAGGGTCTTTGTTGTTTTAACTTGTCGGATCATACAAAATCCATTCAAGCTCACATTGATAAACTACATGACTTGACAGAAGAAGTTAGAAAACACATTGACCAGGGCTGGTTTGACTGGCTCTTTAATTGGTTACCTGATTTGCATATGTTACGTCAGATATTAGGAGGTATTCTGATTACTATCGGCATTTTGATTTCTATCTGTTGCTTTATTCAGTGTATTCCTTCACTACTTCAATTCTGCACACCTGGTACTAGACATAGATCAGTTAGTCTTGTTTCATATTATTCTTCCACAGATATTAGTTCTGTTTAATGAATGTATAATAGACTGAAGTCAAAGGTGAAATGTTCTGCTCGATTTTCCCGGCCTTCTTGTGAGGAACAATGATGGAATGTGACTTCAGTCTCTTATCATTCAAGTCTAAGGGTTAGAGTAGTGAATGGAGCCTATTTACTAGGCACTTCGACATGATTCTGTGCTCTTCCCCATAGATCAGGGCTTGCACACATAGCCTAGGGGATAGATTCGTTAGTATTAGGGATAACCTGTCCTCTAGTGAGGGTATTTCATGGAGCCGTGCTGAATTCAGGCCTGGTAGGCCTCAAACGGGAGAGACTCCATCTTTCTTTCTGCTCCGGCAGCTTGGGATGCTTCTAGGTCAAATGTAATGTTTTAGTTATGAGGTGTTATTCGCTTGGAGAGAACCGGTTCAGGCCGGCCCTTATCGAAGGATTGTATTTTTTCTTCATGCCGAAGACACTACATCAGGCCGGCCGGCTGGGAACGTGTCCTTGGTACGGGGAGGTACAAGAATTTGGTGGGCGGCAGGTTACGGGCCGGAATTTTCCATGAGGAAACGCACCTCTATATTAGTGAAAGTCTGAGGCAGTTACATGTTCAGTCCGTAGGCAGCATCTAGCCGTTAGCAGTAAATCTACTACTTATTCCAGGGAAGACAGACGCCATCTTGAAGGCGGAGAAGAACCGAGAGACAGATACTCTCCTAGCAGAGTAGCCAGAGAGGAGAGAGTAGCCGATAAGGAAGAGGTCCCAGTGACTCGGAGAAGGGTGAAGAGAACAGCGCATAGTGGTGCAGATATGTATCCGTGACTGCGGAGGTGTGACTTCCAGGCGAGCCGAGGCACAGACGAGAAGGGAACCTAGATGACCACTGAGTGCAGGCTACACACTACTAAGGTGATGTCGACCCTTTCTTATTAGAGTGTACAACTTAATCTTTCACTTTGCTTTGCAGGTTATGTGTCATATTGTAATGTTATGTGATTGCGTATGTAATGAGTAATAAAGTACCCAGTTTGTAGTGAACCAACATGTGCTGCGTGTTCTTGTATGAGAGGGTAGCCTATTCTTCTAGTCAGCTGCGGCTACATGAACAGATGTTAACCCTGATCAGGTAAGTGGTAACTGAATAAGGGAAAGAGGAGCCCCTCGAACCAGAGAACAGGCTATGCTTGAACTGGCAGTCCTTGTGTGATCTGATGAATAGTGAGACTGATTCCCTTTTTGTATGTTATGGTGATCATAGGATGAACTGTTGTATGAGACTGCCGTCGGGGTAGAGAGGTCTGGATTCGTATGGGATCGCGAGGCCGCCACTTGTGATACTGTTGTATGGGCAGAGAGGTCTGGATCCGTATGGGATCGCGAGGCCGCCACTTGTGATACTGTCGTATGGGCAGAGAGGTCTGGATTCGTATGGGATCGCGAGGCCGCCACTTGCGCTGAGACTGCCGTCTGGGTAGAGAGGTCTGGATTCGTATGGGATCGCGAGGCCGCCATTTGTGATACTGTCGTATGGGCAGAGAGGTCTGGATCCGTATGGGATCGCGAGGCCGCCACTTGTGATACTGTCGTATGGGCAGAGAGGTCTGGATTCGTATGGGATCGCGAGGCCGCCACTTGTGCTGAGACTGCCGTCTGGGTAGAGAGGTCTGGATTCGTATGGGATCGCGAGGCCGCCACTTGTGATACTGTCGTATGGGCAGAGAGGTCTGGATTCGTATGGGATCGCGAGGCCGCCATTTGTGATACTGTCGTATGGGCAGAGAGGTCTGGATTCGTATGGGATCGCGAGGCCGCCACTTGTGATACTGTCGTATGGGCAGAGAGGTCTGGATCCGTATGGGATCGCGAGGCCGCCGATTATAAGAGGTCTTGGTATGTATAGTAGGAATTCCCTGTCCTTAGGTGGTAGATATATGTGATTGCACTATTGTAGATAGGCCCTAGGGAGAGGGTAACGTTCTGGTTGGGTTAGTGAGGCTCTGATGAGCGGGTTCTATCTGATCCGAAAACCCAAGCAGAACAATCAGTTAAGTATGTATCTCATAAATCCATTTTGTTCAGAAGGCAATTGCTTTTCGTTTTGTTTTTTCACTGCAACAAGATTTGTAAAAAAAATGTTTAGTCAGGATTCAAAATGAAAGCTAGGTTACTTGTCGTTGTCGATGCATATGTAATTATAAGGTAAGGGCTTCAGGGGGCAAATTCTTATTTTGCCTGCAAAACTACAAATCTTCTAACCCATTATGCTGGCACGTCAAAGACAGTAGGTAAGGAGACGGCCTAGAGGAACCAACATTGCTGCAGCAGCACAGGGCCGCTCCACCTCAAATGTCACACAATTTAGGGCCTTGATGGTTAACAAAATGTTTTTCAAACTAGGTACTCTTTCATATCTGTGCTAGTTTAGATCTAGCAAGATAACTTTAAAGATCAATTTCCATGGCTAAAAATAAGACACAGAAGGGCATGAAATCCTAAACTGCCTGCTTGCCTCATGCATCCCATAATCTGTACATATCGCTCAGATTGTTCAACGTCACTTTACATTTTTTCAGGGAAACAGTATATGCCTCCTTTGTAGGGGGACCAGGCATGCTGAATTTGCCAGGACAGTCCCGGTGTTCCACCACCTGTCCCGACAGATTTCAGCAAATGTGGATCATGTCCTGGTTTTCAGAGAGGGCTGGCTGAAAACAGTGGGAGGCACTTTTTATGTGTTCTAAAGCAGGACTAGCAAGTAGCTCTGATCAGAAAGCAATTCAATTAGCAGGTAAAATACTGGGCATAAAACTGACATTTTATTTCCTTAGTGCCACCTTGTCTAATGAGCAGGGTTATTCTGTGCCCCTCGGCTGATGTAAAATTATCGTCCTCCTAGATTTGTTTTTCAAAATCTGGTCACCCTACTCCTTTGTTCCCCAATACCTCCTTTATTCCCCGCTGATGACACATCACAAAAATTCCATTTCCATATTTTCATCTGTGTCCATTAAAATGCCTTCACACGTTGCAATCTTCACTAGTGCAATACAAGATCTTCTTGCATTTATCATACCCCAATAATGTATTACTTATATATTATTTTTAGTGCGAGCCCAACATGGTGTTTCACATATGCAATCAGTACATACGTCACTCCATCTATATCACTTAAAAGTGACTGAATTGCATTGCATTGTATTTACCATTTATATGGTGCATTACTGACAGCGGGTAGCCCCGCAGCCCTGTGCAGTCTTCATCTGGTTTGCAGCAAGCCTGCCTAATGTATATTTTATTTGATAAAGTTTTATGTAGCGCGAATCAGATCCCGAGGGATATCAGAGCGCTTTACAAAAGGAAGGGAGAGTACTGTTTCCAGTAACGATATCAAGCAAAAATGCCAACCTGTATTAGTCACACAAAAAATCACATCCAAGTGATACACAACCGAAGGGAGGGAGAATACAGCTCCAGTAATGATATCAGATAAGAATACATAGTTGCTTAAGGAGGTAACACTTGAACATCTGGTAGCAGGTAATCTTTGGTTAGATTATGTAATCCTCTCTGGGAACCAGTCATTGAATTGTCAAGGTTATGGTTCGGAGCATGAAGATACGCCCCAAAAATTAAAACACGTAATTCTTTTTGGGGACACTCAAGTTTTTGCATTCTTGCATTTGGAGAAAAGAAAGAATCCTTCTTCCTATAAGAAAATTATTCGCGAGATCTTGCTTCCAGATCACAGGTTCTTCTCCACAGCTCTCCAGTGCAGTCTAAGAGTGATGGTCACCTTTTCAGTAGGACAAAATGCAAACAGACTTGTGCAAACACATGAAGTTCACACGACAAGCATGGAAGGACATGTATAGACTTTGACCCAAAGCAAGAGAGAGAAAGGCAGAAAAGAGAGCTCACACAATTCAATCCACATCATACTTGCTTAACGCGTTTCAGACGGAAGTCCTTGTTCACAAGCCATGAGTGAGAAATACAGCAAACTTAACTTAAAAGGGACTTTAAAGGAACTGCTGATACCAGGATGCTTTGAGGCAGAAGCCCAATATGGCACGCCACTGGGGCGGGATTCATTGATAAAGCAGGAGTCCTTCATTAAGTTTGCTGTATTTCTCACTCATGGCTTGTGAACAAGGACTTCCGTCTGAAACGCGTCAAGCCAGTATGATGTGGATTGAATTGTGTAAGCTGTTGCCGCTGCTGTCCCCATACACGGGGCAACCTTTCTAGTGGGCGCCCCCACAAGGGTAACCTTTTTGTTATGTATATATATATATTCACTTAAAAAACCATAGGTTTCACACATGTTATAGTTAGCTGGGCATTTCCCTCGTAAAAAACCAATGAAATTCCCCCGTTATAGTTAGTGCAGGCAACTATAACTCACGCGACCGCAATCCTCTGCTGATGACGTCAGATATTACATCACTGTATTTAGACACTTATTTACCCATGTCTTGTTCCATTCATCTTTAGCTATACATATATTACATTTTTTTTTTTTTCAGAAAGACACATATGTCATCAGTGATGTAATATCTGACGTCATCAGCAGAGGATTGCGGTCGCGTGAGTTATAGTTGCCTGCACTAACTATAACGGGGGAATTTCATTGTTTTTTTACGAGGGAAATGCCCAGCTAACTATAACATGTGTGAAACCTATGGTTTTTTAAGTGAATTTGTACGGTTTTTTAAATGCTAACTTATGTATTTATTATTATATTTTTTTAAACAAAACTTTTTCACGGCACGCGCACGCTGCGCGAACTTCGCAGAATTTTTTAAGTTTGGGTGGTGCGCGCAGGGAGCGCGCACTCGGCGCATTTTCGAAAAAAAAAATAATTGTTTTTTGGCCCTTGGGGGTCCTCCTGGGACCCCCTGACCACGGCTAGGGGGTCAGGAACTGTCCACCTGCCCCCTTTTCACGTTCTCCACATTTGTTTTTCACCCCCTCAGAGTGCGAGAGACAAAATGGCGGCCGACACTTCCTGGTTTCGACCGATTCGAATGTTTACTAAGATCTAGCAACCAATCAGAATTGTGCTCGCGCACGGCAAGGTGCGCGCACCCAGCGCGCACACTGCGCGCGTACAGATATATATATTGATTTAAATGCTATTTTCTCTGGAAATACTGAACAGATTTACACCAAACCTGCAAAAGGCACTTCATGGACCTTATGGCTACCTCTCTGCCAAATTTCACGTAATTCTGTTCAGCCGTTCGGGCTGTAGCTGCGACTAAAGTCCCTATGGAAAAATCCATGGGGAAAACGCGTTTTGGGACCCCCCTTTTTCTCGGCCCCCGCTTGACGAATCACCACGAGACTTTCAGGGTAGGAGCGGAGCGGAGCGCCCCATTAGTTTTGAAAATTTCGCGAGGATTCGTCAATCGGCGCCAAAGTTATTCAAAATAGAATTTTGAGATTTCCTATGGAAACTCGGTCCTAACTATAACTATCTACTGGCGAGCGCCAGTAGATAATATATATATATATATATATATATATATATATATATATATATATATATATATATATACATACATACATACATACATACACCACACACACACCCAAAGACAGATGCAAATAATGTAAGCAAACAACACTGCTTTGGCCACCTCCTGGCATATGCAACAGCTGTGGTGGTGGAGCCTATAGGTGACAGGGTCCAAGATAAATGGACATGAGGCAACTGGTCCCATCTGGCCCTCCTCTAGAGATGCCTGCGTTACCACATAGACACGAGTATGTAGTCAATGTTTTAAAGACAGGGGCCATTCGAGGCTTTGCGTTGTGTGTAACTGGAATCAGAGCAATGCCCTTGTTTTTAAGTGCAGACACATCAGATGACCACAGATCAGGGGATCCTGACGCCTTCTAGACAACATTTGGGGTATTTCTGGCAACAGACCATCCGTCCTGGAAGGCTGCCATTTCTATATCCCAGAATGCACTTTTGCAGTTCAGCTTTGTGTACACTAATCTTTAGGGGGATGTCCATCAAGTCCAGCCTGTTAAAGGCATCTTTTAACATAAACTAACAAGTTCAGCATTGGAAAATGTCTACGCTGAAGTTTCTCATCGAACGCCATCACTGCAGGCAACTGACACCGGGCGACAGAGAGTGACTAAAGGGAGAGATTTACTGTAAACTTACCTTCATGCAGAGCTAAATGCAAATGCGGGATTGAAACCGTGCTTTGGAAAGCGGCATGCACGGTCTGAACAACCTCAAACCTCTCTCTTCTGGATATGACGTTGGCTCCCTTAGGATCCAATAACTTGGCTGGAGGCGCCGGAGGATAAGCCAACATCTCACAGCTGTAGGACAGCTCTAATTATACTTTGTGTCAACCATTACAACATTGAAGTGGAAGTTTAGAAGTTCCAATGTGCTTGGTGTCTAGTTTTTCAACAGTACTCAGGAGTTGGCAAGGTGAAAAGGCCTCTAATTGTCATACAGCCTTTTCATCACTGTCTCCTCTTCATGTCAGAGGAGATAGGAATGCCACAGAGTTTCCTATGATAGAATACCAGGTGAACCATGCATGGGGAAAGTAGGACTCTTCTTTATCCCCTTATTCCTACAAGGGCCGTCTTCTGCTGGGATCTGGTCCCCAGGCATGCCTGTACTTGTGACCTATACGCCCAGACTTTCCTTGCTTCCCTTCTCTTCTTCGCACAGTCCTTGAACACAGCGGTTTGAGCTACGAGTTCTCCCTTTCCTAATCTGTCAGTCCAGGGGTCTGTGGGATTTGTGAAGTCGGCTTTAGCAAACTCTGACTGGTTTTTAAATCTTCGCCACCAACTTTGCCACCTTACAGGAGATGTGAAAGTTCTTAAAAATAGTGATTTGAAAATCCACTGAAGAGCAGGTCTTGCCAGAGAAAAACCCGCAAATCAAGAGTCAAATTTTCTAACAATGTGCATCTAGGGTCCGTCACTTTTTTGATCAAGCCCGACTCTACATGTATGTCGGGATTTACTAAAAACACGCAAAGCCTGAGTAACGCAAGGCAATGCATCATGCTACCTTGCATTAGCTTGTGTCTGGGAGGCGTGCCATGAATGGAGGATGGGTATTCCAATGCTTCCACCTAAGGATGTTGACACAAACTCAGATTTACTAAAGTCTGTAAACCTGGGTTTGTGGGAGGCTAGCATAACGAGGAGAAATATGTTTATTTTTCCATGTTAATTCGTCTTTCTATGCCTGATGGACTCTGCATCACACATAGAAAAGGAAATTGCCTCTTAGGAGTGTTTTTGTGCAGGAAAGTATCGCTTCCTGCACAATAATAACTCTACTTATAATGCAGTCACCCTGGTACCATGGCGCAAGGGTGCCTGCGTTGGCGCAAGGCTGCAAACAGTGCACCAGTGTAAGGAGGGAGCAGCAGTGGGCCATATCATAGAAGATATGGCACATTTCTAGTCTCGCTGTTTTACACAGCAAGCAGTGCTTGTGCCAAGGGTGGTGGGGTACCAAAAAAATACTTCAAATACCTTAGCAGCGCGACGTCTTCCTCCCTTCCAGGAGGCTCTTGATGCAGTAAACTGCACTACTTAATCCTGGTGCTGCTTTCACAGCATAAAAGCAGCCAAGGATTAGATAGAGCAGGCTCACCCAGCGCCCCAAAGAGTACTGGAGGCCTGTGCTTTCTCTAACCCAGCTAGGGTAGAAAAGTTTAAAATACGCATGTTTGGCTGGCGGCCCAAGACGGCCGGCCGGCCAGCCGAACTGACATGCTCATTTAAAAGCGCACAGCTCCAGGCAGCTGCCACTCACCAGTGCTGGTCCCGCCCCGTCCTGACACTTAGTTCAGGACGGGTTGCTAAAAAATAAAACAACTTTATTACCGGGTTTTTTCAGCTCTGGGGCTTGTGGGGCGACGCCCCTCCACTCAAATGGAGGAGCCACCCTGACAGCAAGTTCCATTGCTCCATTGCGTTACGAAAAACTTTAGCTAATGTGGGGTTTACTTTTTTGTGGGAAAACTACTTCCACTGCAGGAAAGTTTTATTGAGGAAGACAAACTTTTCATCCTTCTGATGTTGTACTATTACGCCAGCAGAATTACAATTAAAACACACCCCTGGATTTCAGGAAGCAATTATTTTTAGGGCTCTGACACAAAGGCCTGACATCTGACATTTGAAAGTCAATATTAGAGACACTGATGGAAACTTTAACTCAGGGGCTTCTGTGTAGAGCATGGTGACACCAAAACTCGACCATTGAGGTGAACGTTATTTCGCGCAGTCGTCCATCATGCCCAGTCCCCATCTCCTGTTGGGGCATTGATTGACAGCCAAGAGGTGGACAGTAAATGGGAGGGAGTCTAGAGGTCAGCCAATCAAGAGCAGCCCAGGGGTTGCCCTAACACAGAAAACAGAAATTGGCAATACCAGGATCAGCCGTAGTTTTGTTATTCTGATTAGT
The DNA here is from genome assembly GCF_964204655.1 of Triturus cristatus. Taxonomy (NCBI): domain Eukaryota; kingdom Metazoa; phylum Chordata; class Amphibia; order Caudata; family Salamandridae; genus Triturus; species Triturus cristatus. The sequence goes on from NC_140590.1 coordinate 1,590,617,328, forward strand.
GTAGTGATTTCATACATCCACAATTATTCTCCATAAAAATTTCACTAGATACTACATGAACATTTGGCTAGAAGAATATTGTTCAGAAGGAATTTGAAAAATATTTTGTTCACCATCATTCACTGGATGGTCCCTTTAATTCGCCCAGTAGGCACAGGCAACCGCCAATCACAGCGACTCCTGTGTGTAACCCAATACGTGGCTACCTTTTATGTGGCCATGCCTGCTCTCAGTGCCTTGAGATAATCCCTCAGTGCTAATTAGACCCTCTCTTGTGGGTCGGGCTTAAATCTTGAATATCCCTCTTGTTGAGACGATTCAGGCTGTTTGCAGCATCCTTACCAAGACACGCTTTTTTAAGTGCAACTAAGAACATTGCTAGACAAGGAATTATAGCTGAAAAGCAAAGTGGAAAAGCCAGCTAGCCGGGATTTTGAGGAGTGTGCTAAGCAGCTTAGCTCAGTAAGTCTAATGAGTTTGGGGAGGAATGTTTCAAAGTCTTACACCAGAGGCTGAAAATACCTGTCCCTTCCCAAGAAGGGCTGCTGCGTCTCAGGGACGCCTGGCAGTGATTTCAGAGACAGTGCGATGGATCAGGCTGTCTCTAGGCGCCCCACTGAAAACAGATGGGCCTGTGGGACATTTAGAAGAGCTTTAGGAAGTAATTGAAGACAGTCGAAATGTGACTGAGCACAAAAGAGGAAATTCATGTCTGAGACCATCCGAAGGAGGTGCAAAAGATCACATGAAAACTTGAGGGAGCCGGTGAAGAGCAAAGCTCCTAGATTTGAGATGACAGTCTCGAGAACAGATGGCGCAGAGAGTTCCCAGCAAGCATCAGTCCATGAACACCCAGCAAACTTTGTTTAAGGAACCTTTGGACTTGAGGAGGCTGCTGAAGAAACAAAACCACGAGACACCTGAAAGAGGTTTGAGGCCTAAAATACAGACATGAGTCATGAAAAATTAGACCTCTCATACCTCCATGATACATACAGAGCACTTTCAGGACAGATGTGCAGGGGGTTGTATGTCACACTATCGAGTGACAAAACATTGTCCTGTCAGGAGGAGTGGCTCCCCATTGGGGTGGAGGAGCGTAACCCCACTAACTAAAATGCCCCCAGCAAAGCCCCAAAGATGAAAGAAATGGTAGGAAAGTTAATTTATGAACATTTTATTTTTCACTAACCTGAGTGTCAAAACTGGGCGGGGCCATTGCTGCTGAGTGGCAGAAAGAAGGTGGGCTGGGCACTTAAGTTTAAAGTGTGAGGTCACTTTGGCCGGCTATGACCAGTCAGACATGTCACTTTAAACCTCTCTAACCCAGCTGTCTTAGACAGCTGAGGTGAGAGCAAGGAAGGGCCTCCAGTGCCCTTCGGAGCACTGAGAGAGGCAGCTCCTTCCAATCCTGGTGCTTCTCTCATGCTGGTTAACAGCATGAGAGCAGTGTCAAGATTGGTTAGGGGAGATGGCTGGGGCCCGCGCTGCAGCCTGGAGGAGAGACAGGGATCGGCGCGAGGAGAATGCGTCATGCAGCAAGCGAGGTAAGTGACTGTTAATTTTATAATATAGGCTCCTTACATGTAGTGCACGTGTATGCACCCACCCACCCACCGCCAGCCATTTGTGGTTCTCACCACTCTCCATAGGTGTCAGCCGCCAATGCCTGTCAGAATATCATTGCCATAATATCAGCCACCACAAAATTATGATGGTAAATATAAATGTACTACCAGGGCCAGAGTGGCCGTAGCGGGCATCAGGCGTTTCCCTGGGAGGCTGGAAGGGTGGGGGCCGGTTCTTCCAGTGGTGTTGAACGGTTTTGTTACTGGAGGCCGGTTTTGCAGCAGTGCCGTAATATCAGCAGTGCTTCACACTTGCCCCCCGGGGGGCTGGTCGGACAAAATTGCCAGGGCTGCTTTGGGCTCCCAGTCCAGCCCTGTTTACTATTTTTAACTCCAAATCTACATAGCTTGAGGATGTGTACATTGTCAAGATACAATCATGGTGTTAAATATAGTAACTTTTTACCTGTGCTATACTATGGTAGTTGATATTTTGTTCAAAATGTTCTGGGAGAAGAAATTAAAAAATAATTTGTGGTGGAACACTACAAGGGGTGCCCCCTTAGCTCTGCATAGCTGGTAATGTGCAGGTTTATGGTGTGGTAGAATGGGCTTGATGGCGCAGTGGGTGTCATGCAAAGGATTTGTACACATACAAATAATTTCTCAAGAAACTCGTGGCATCGCTTAGTTGGTGTAGAAGAACGGTGTGACACAATGCCGCGCTTTGAGACACATATATACAAATGCGGCAAATGTTTTTAGGGACAAGCAAAACTAGCAATATAGTAGAGTAGAGTGTAACGAACATCCTTCAGTTTTGGCAGCGAAATCGAAAGTGAGGGTTCAGCAGTCGATTGGTAATCCCTTAGTAGAGATCACTGAAATGTATTTCTATCAAAATCAGCTTTATGGCGAGTTATCAAGTGAAGAGAGTGACTCCAATTGCTTTTTACCAAGATCAGCTTTGTTGATTAGCAAGGTTAAAGGACAAAATGACAAAACCTTCTTTCCATGATCAATGACCTCTCAACTTTAGTCCTTATATATGGTGATCTCAGCTGCTCAAAAATGATGGGTCACCAGCTAGAGATTTGCTATTAAAACTGGGTAAAGCTGGAGACCTTGCCATGCCTGTGGCTTTATTGAAGGCAGACAATATCCAGACTTTATAGGAATGGCGGCTCGTACTAGTTGTTTTGTGCAGACGTTTGTCTCTGGCAACCTGTGTCAAGGAAGCCAAGTGAGTGCCAACAAGCACTAAAGGTAACGCAAACTCTGTATTCAGGCATCCTAATCCAAGATGGTGCACTGTGCTGGTACTCTACCATGATGTGGGATCAAAGGGCCAGATGTATGAGGCATTTTACCGGTCGTAAACAGCCCATCGGGTTCTTTGCGACTGTTAAAATACCTTTTCCTACGTACTAACCCTATTTTGCAAGTCGGCAACCTATTACCAAAATAGGGCTTGCCAGTCACTATTAGGAAGGGGCATGTAAAGGGCATCCTTTCCTATGAATGTGTGCGACCGGGAATGCGGCCGCAAAAAAAATAATCACAGATTACCTTCTCTTATGGAAAAAGGGCTGCCATTTTCTTTTTAAACTGCTTTGTTTAAAAAGCAGTCACAGATCTGGTGGTCTGCTGACCCCAGCAGGCCACCATCCCTTTGAGTGCTGGCCATTCCCGATGGGTCGCAAATTGCAACCTGCCTCCGGAATATTTATAAACCAGGTCCCTTGCGACCCATTTAGGAATTGCAAACAGTGTCTGAGAGACTGTTATATATCAGGTTTTGCGACTCACTAAAAATCACAATTTGCGAGTAGCAAACCCTGACGGACGTACATGTGGCATCCAGTGTGAGTGATTAGTGTCCCCACTCCAGGGCCTACCATGGTCTCGTCTGCAAATTTCTTCACTTAGTTGCCCCTGAACATCAGTCATTAGAAAGCACGTGTGAGTAGTATTTTATTTACATTAAACCCTTGCCATTCCTCATCCAGCCGCTGTTTCGTCTCCTCCCATGTGCTGGTTCATTTGAAAGCATGTGTGTAAAATTCAAAGAAAAATCATGCATCCACCTTATATTGCTGTGAAGTATAGATCTGCACTGCTAAATATTTTAGACCAATAGCAAATTTGCTTTCACTCACTGCCAACAGGAAGCAGGAAAGCAGTCCAACGAATTAGCAGTCGAATTTTAGGGCACTCCATTTTTGTTTGGACACCTGGAACTGTAAATCACACACGTGAGGGATTAAAAATCCACTCCCTGTAAACACCACCACATTGAGCAAGGACCTGCTCTTTGAGGCACAGCCCAAGAAAACACAGCCGAGCGAGGTGCCAGAGGAGCATGGATTACCCTCAAAAGGCCTTTACCATTTTGAGGGTTTTAAAGATTTAGCAGGATTTTGCAGGATGCCGTCAGGTTATAGAGTGCAGGAGACAGGCTACATACAGAAGCATAGAGACAAAAGAGGCTTTTTATATAATGAAGGTAATAAAGGAAAGGTAAAGACAGTGCATTCATATTAAGGGTGTGCGAAATTTCCTTAACTCCTTTACGCATAATTACTAGGGGTATGCGTAACTTGCAGAATGACCTAAGAATTCCAAGAGATTAACGGTGAATAACACAAGAAGAGTCATTCTTAGCACAAAAATGCCCCCTCGTGTCCAAAATTGACGGAAGGATGCATTTTGCACTAAGAAATAGCGAGCGAAGTAAGATTTTCCCCCAACTTACTAACACCATTTAGCTCTTTTGTCTCATTGCAAAATGCACTCGAGTCCAAAATGGATGTGAAGATGAATTTTGCACCAAGAACCAGCGCTAAATGCATCAGAACGCGAATAGCCAGCTTGTGCTCGGTAAATGTGCTATTGTGGTAGGATTTTTACCCCCAAATTACTATTAATTTCACAAACAGGGGTAATCACATTATTATTGGAAATTTCGCATCAAGAGTATTGTGAAATTATTTTGATTACTTTGGCGTAATCGAAATTCTGCCCAGGCCTAATAATTAAATGCAATTTACAAAAACTTTTGTGTAATTAAGAGAAATGCAAATCTGACATTTTTGTGCTGTATTTTAGTATATAATGCATCTTCTCGTCCATCTTGGGCGCAAGGACGTACTTCGCTGTAAAAAAAAGTGCAAAAAATGCAAATACTGCTCACGTTCTGTCCGTTCATGTTGTTCTGTTGTTCTGTTTGCTCGTGTGACACCCAATAAGTAGCATAATTTCACAGAATTTCAGATTTTTATGGAATAAGAAAGAATTTTATATAAAAGTTCAATGCAAAATGTTAGAAATTGAACAAATGACACTAGTACCACTGGCATTTTGTCAGGGGCCTAATTCATGTCAGAATCACTGGCTTCATGATTACTGACATGTCTAGCTATCTGATAAAGAACAGTCTTCATGGAGACCACAAAAGAAGGAATTGAACTGAAGTGAATCAACTCCCAATTCTTAATTGCCCCTTTTAGTGCCCCCCTCCCGAAAGTGTCAGCATTTCTCTGAGAGCCCTGTCTCTTATAATAACAATGTTCCAGACGCATGACAGACTTCAGCTTTGTTAACCATGCAAAGCTTCATCATTCTACCACAGGGTCTTACTTCTCAGCCACTAAGTTAGCTTACCTTTCAGAACTATAACTAATCATTCTAGTTTCGATTTACCCACAAAACTTGGTATCAACATCCTAGTGAGTGTGTAATTATAACAAAGATTGGATTTTTTTTTAGAAAATTTCCTAAGGGCCTTGTTTAGACTTCGGCGAATAGAATACTCCGTCACAAACGTGAAGGGGATCCTGTCCGCTACGCCGTATTACAATCTCCATAGGATATAATGGGATTGAAATATGGTGGACATTTGCGACAGCGTATTCCCCTCTGCCAAGATCTACATCAGGCCCATAATCACTTGGGTTTAGACACAGGAGGTTAGCACAGTCTGAAAACCAAGCTAGTGGGGTTACCTAACACAATGGCTTAAAGAAAAGTGAAAACCAAGCAAGAGCGAGTAGTGACATCACTGGCTAAGTGCGTGAGGACATGCAGAGCCACCAGCGGTGAGCGGTCGCCGGGCCAGAGTACCAGAGCTCTAGAAAGTATACATTAAGAGCGGTTTCGAACATGTGTTTGGAGGGGGTTTGGGTGCGGTTTGAAACCTTAGTCTACTGTTTGAGCTGGTTGACGTGAGCCAGGCCTGCGATCCTGTCCAGTTCCGTCAAATGCCGCTGAAAGATGCTGACACGTAGTTTGACATGCAGCCCCTTGCCACGCATGCCCAAGGGGAAGATGGAGGGCAGTTAGCATGCATGAAACGAGTTTAAGGAGCCAGCCAGTGAAGAAAACCATAGCAGTTCTCTTTACCCAGTCCTGCATATCTGACAGTCCCCAGCAATAGGCATTCTAGAATGTTGCTTTGTTTGATGACGCCTGCTTGGATTTAGAGGTGTGATGGGACCTCATTCACTCGATGGCCCCTTTAAGGATCTACAGGACTGTCCCCATAAAGGCTCTGCTCGCCTGCTATGCGCTTGCTGATATCCTGTGATCGGAGTATCTCACCTACAGAGAATGGTATTGTCCCCCACCCCGTCCCCCATCCTTCAAGTGAAGTTTGGGGCACTATATTACATTTAAATCTTTTCGAGATTTATATGCCCAGTAAATGTGCCAAAGAGATCGCAAAGAAATGAGAACGTAAGATTCTAAAGGTTTTGATCAAAGGGATCTCGGGGCAAAATCTATCACCCCAAACCTCCTTCATCTCCTCTCTCCTCCTTTCTCTCAAATGTGTCCTTTGACCCCGATCCTGGATTGTGCAGTTGCCTCTTATATATTTGCTTTTCAGGAGAATCTCCTCGATACAAGTCACATATATAAATAACTAAGGGTATATCCATGGGGCCCGTGAAACAAGTACAAAGTAGTTCAGATGCTACCAAAGCCGGGCTTTAAGTGGGGCAGGTCTCCCCAGGTCTCAACCCCGGCACTAGTTAAACCGGACTTTGAAACAGATGTCTATCGAGCCCTGGATTCATGTCCTTAGCTATACAGGGAAAAAAAAACACACGCGTCGGTTTCTGTACAATGCCTGTAAAACCCATTAGGGTACCCTATATCAGCGATGTAGGTCCTGATTACAATTCACATGTTTTTCAGAATCTTGCATTCCCTAAGAGCGTTTGCTTTTTCCAGGAATGTTGTGTTTATTGTCATTTCTTTCCATGCAGTGTATTACTCCTTCATAGTGTCTACAGTGAACAGAACCGCTTCTAGGTGACTGTGTAAGCTCAGGTTGTGGGTGGGTGTTAATAATGGGCCACACTTGAGACCTCTGGAATTGAGGAAAACGTAGTGGAAGTTTTCACAGTGCCTGTCAGTGGGTTATTGAGGCCTACAGAACACATGCTCATTCAATCCTTGGCCTCTCTGCATCGTGCACAAAACAATAGACGTGTGCCAATTGTAACTGTGATTCTGCAAAAATGTGTGAAGGATGTACACAGCTATTGAAATATTGAAAGGGCGAACATAAAAGAAAATGCCATGCTTACAGGTGAGTGGGTAGGTTGAGTGTGAGGGTGGTGGTGAAGTAAAGGAGATGAAAGGGAGCACATGCAGGAGAGAGTGAAAAGAGGGTGCAGAAGAAGAAAAAGAGAAGGTAGGAGGTAAATATACATTATTGTTCAATATGTCCGGATGCAATAAGAGAAAGATCACAGAGGCACCGAAATACTGGTCGGGTCACACACTATGAAAATGCAGAATGTTAGTTTACGTATTTTAAGCCACGCCCTACGCCTCTTGGAAAGGATTTCTGGTTAAACTTCTATGGCCACAGCCCTTTCCAGAGACCGTCCCACTTTTTTCATCCAATTTAAACCCCTGCATCAAAGGTTTCTATTTTAACACAAACTGATGGTTACTAGAGGGCAGATTTAACACTAAGTCGAAATGACTGTGGATGGACCCCCTCGCCCCTCCCCCACCCCACGGACTGAGCTACACTGTAACCGAGGTCTCCCATTGCTGTTCTAACTCACCCGTGTCATCACTCCACCACAGAATATACATCCCGGCCAAGTGACACCGAGTGCCCTCTCTCTGAGAACAGGCGTCTATGTAAAGCTAATAAACATGCCATGTCAAAGATGTTTGCGCAAGGGACGCTGCGCGTGCACCTCACTCTCTTTACTCAACACTGGCGCGTTGCGGCACGTGACCGTTGCACTTTATCGTCAATCAATCATTGTTTCCGGGTGTGAGACAGTGGTGAAAAAGTTATGTGACGCTGGAAATGGAGTGACACGGCATTCCCAAATGTTGAGTCGCCCCAAGCGAGCGAGAACAATAGGGAGACCCGGAGGCCAAGTTTATTTATTTTTATTTTATGCGTTTTTATATAGCGCGGACTTTACCCGGAGGTGTTAGAGCGCTTCACAATAGGAACAGTAATGATAATTGAGGAGAAAATTACAAGTGAGCATGTTACAAAAGCAAACGTTACGTTACATGAGGCAGTAGTGACAATTGTGCAAGTATCAGGAGCAAACAAAATGCAAGAGGTAGGACGCGGGTAGACACAGTACCTCCAATATTTTTAGAGAGGGGACGCCGTCTGTAGTGTCCTGCGAGACACGCTCTAGTGTCTCACAGGAAGCTGTAACCCCAGCCACTCCCTCGAGGGCTGGACACACTGCACCCGACACCCATCCATCACGGGTGTCACGAGTGACGTGGCCCCGCTAATAAAAAGGCCCGGGTGCACGTGCTCGTGGCCAGTTACTGCAATACCTCGCCTGGTGTCTGTGTCTACCAATTATGTAATGCGGGCCAGAGGCCCAACACCACATTGGCGACGAGGCGGGTTTGACCCCACGTGCCCACAGCTCGGCGCTGCGTCGTCCCTCATGGGGAGGAAGCCTGCCTGAAGCTTCGACATACTTCACCGTGCTGCCCATCGGTTTCGCTAGAAACAAGAGGGAAAAGCGCTCCCCATGTGGCACCAACTACAGCGCAGCGACGATCCACTCTGGTGAGAGTGAGAGACCCGTGATGCCAGCAAGGGACCCGATGCCACGCGGACTGTGAGTGCTTGCAATCAAAAGGCCCCGTGACCCTCGCCCTGGGGCAACAGGGAGAGCCGCCCTGCCACGTCCGAACAAGGCGCTGCACAGCCAAGTGGCATCCCTGCCTTACTGACTCTCACCGGACCAGCCCGAGGAATCAGCTGAACTAGTGAAGCGTCGCAGCCAGCATCACGCCCGAGGCATCTTAGCGCTGCTGTCCCACATTGCCTGCAAGCCCCACGGTCAGTGCCGCGACAGAGTGCATATCAGCACCGAACGTCCCAAGCGCATCCCAAATGCCACACACAGGCACCTAACATCCTGCGTGTGAGGTCCGCGGCGAGACCCACCCGGCATCCACAAGAGCCAGTGGAATTGCCCCACTGCCTATTACTGGACTAGCACCCAGTGTACTGTGCACAATAAGTCACCACCGTACTACATACGAACCTGCGTCACCACCGTGACAGGGAAAATGTCACCCAGAGCGACGGCCGGAAGTAGAAGGTTGTCACCTACCTCCGCAGCCCACGCCTATTGCGAGCCAGCATGCTAACCGGTCAACAGAGCGGGAACCCAGCTGCCAGCGGAGACTCTGGGAAGACAACCGAGGCTCAGCTCACGGCCGCCGCCAGGGTGAGTGCCAAAACCTATATCCTGCATGCACACGGACCAGCAGCGCAGGAAAACGCGCGTGTTGTGTAGCCCCGATCTGCCCAAAGGAGCCAAGTACATGCCTGCATGAGAGCGTCCTGCAGGTACAGGAACTTTGCCGCGGCTGCCTGCGACCAGAGTAATGGCTCCCGACGCCTTGATCAGAAACGTCGGAGGTGCCACCTAGCGGCGGCCCAGTGTACGGCACCCGGAGAGCAACAGACTCTAATATGACGACCCCGACGGGGCCCACCGTGTTCTGAAAGCACAATCTAGCGAGTCTACAGCAGCGGGTAGACAGAAGAAAAGACACAGTAGGAGCCGCCTTACCGCACTAGCGCAGTGTGTCCCTGCGTGCATGTCCTCAGCCCCCAGCACCTTCCTGCACCAGGCCTGTCTGAGCTTCAGGAGCATGAGCGGAGTCACTGCAGCACCATCTAGCCTGCAGCGCCACCTGGCTGCCGGCTTCAACAAAGAGTGAAGAACACCGGCAAACCTACCCCCAATAGCACAGCGCCACCTATCGGCTGAGTAACGGCACCTCGCCAAAGCAGCACTGGTACAAGCATTTTCCCCATAAGGCAAGACGACCACCAATACAAACCTGCGGACAGTGTTTGAACAGCTGATGTGAAACCCTCACATACACAAGGGGAACTGGGACCATACAAGCATTGAATGCAGCCAACTCTCCCTCAGCAAAAACGGGAACACACAGTGCTTCCCGGCTCCCACACTGAGGCTAAAGACAGTCACGCATGGCAAGAGGGAATCAACCAAAAACGCAAGCGTCTGCACGACGTGGCATGACAAAGGATACGCGGAGGAGTGCATCATCTGTTCGACATCACTGAACTCTGTAAGTGTTAGAACAGAGCACTGCTTGCCACCTCTGCAAAGCACAGCAACAAGCGAGGCCGGCTGCGTAAGAACCGCGTCCCATATGCTACTGCCCGTTCAGCTACGGCTGGAAAAAGGGGAGATATCAAAAACCACATAAGAAACCACAGGACGCGCACTGACTTTCCACCGCGGCCGACATCAGCAGGTGAGAGTGGCAGACCAGTGACAAGTGTGGTTACTTTACACCCCTCAGACCAGCAGTACTAGAGCACAGCCCAGCATCCTACTAACCGGCCGGCAACAGCAGTCAACAGGTCCCAGAGTGCGCACTGCCACCACCAGGAAGACTAGCTGCTCACGCCCAGTTGCTGAGATGGACTGCACTAGGCACAGCAAGACGGGCCCTCAGAGAAGAAAACCCATGAAGTGGCCCTCTGCACCCTGCAAGTGAGCGCAGCAAGGGCACCTTTGAAGTCCGTAAAGTCTCCAGGTAGCTGCCACACTCAAGAGCCCCAAGGTGCCCCAAGCTGCACCAGCGCAAACCAGCATCACATATGCAAGAGCACAGCCTGCAACCTCTGCAACGTATGGGGAGAAACTGACAAACCCCGCAAAGAACTGCAAGTAACTTGGAGCTACACACAGACATCCACCACCACTAGCAAGAAGTGGATGGCCAGCCAAGACAGCAACGTCTCCAGGGAATTGCCCCCAGCACCAGCGCAAGAAAGACTGGTGCAGAGCGCGCACCACACACATGGCTGCCCACCGCCACCACCAGGGAAGAGGTTGCATCGCCCGCCCCTACTGGCGAACAGGCACAATCGCCAACCACACCACAGGCACCCCAAGTGCCAGAAGGAAGCGTCCAAGAACGAGACATCTCAACAAAGAAACATAGCTGAACGCAGCACAGAGAACGACCACGTCTCCACTGCACCAGCAAAGCGCCGCAGCGGCCCGAAAGCAACACAGTGCCATCATCAAGACTGCCTCAAGATGGAGTCGGCGGTGACCCACGACAGGCAAGAGAGGAGTCACACCCGCAGCGGCCGGAAGCAGCACAGTGTCCTCCTCAACCCTGCCTCAAGATGGAGTCGGCGGTGACCCACAACCGGCAAGATAGGAGTCGCACACACCACGTGGCAGGCCGCCACAGCAACAGACGCTCCAACTCCAGCGACATGCGACTGGACGTCAAGTTGCCCAGCAAGCAAGGAGCGCACCGGAGCAAAGGCAGAAGCCGGCGCCCTGACAGCGCCGCCTCGAGGTCCAAGCGCAACGCCCTCGAAGACAGAAGAGTGACAGCCCTGTCACCCTGAAAACCGGAAGACACAGGTAGACTGAACAGATCAGGAAGAAGGAGTAGACCAGGGACACACAGCCAGCCAAGAGCTCACCCTGACACATCCGACAGCCACCCAGGTGGACCACCGTCCCTGGACACAGCCTCACAGGAGAACCGAACGTAAGCCGCAGCAGTCGCGAACCGCGTCTCTCCACAACGCGTCTCCAGGTGAACGGCCACTCCCCAAGCATTGGCTGTCCAAGTCAAGTGGCATCCCTGCTCCTGTCCGCAGATGCCATGGGTGAAGATCTGCCCTGAATGTCCGTCCTCACACCGCCTCAAGATGAAGTCAGCAGTGGCCCCCAAGCCAGGCAAGAGAGGATCAACACACTCTACGTGTTAAGCCGCCATGGACACTCAACATCAGCAAGGGGGAGGCACGTGGCTGCCCAGGTCCATCCTAACATCCGAACTCTCCCAGCAGATCACCACCACCTGTCATTCCGGATCACCACATGGCTGGCAACCATCACCATGCCAGCCATCGGCACATGCGTCAAGCACCACTCCCTGAGTACCGATGGACGGGAGTCCGAAGCCGTTGCCACACAAGCCGACCAAATGGAACCCAAAACCACCTGTGAACCTGGCCTACACCGGAACCACGGCAGCGAGTGCAAGTCTTGACCAACACCCCTCCACCCGTGAGGGTTGTGCGTGCGACCAAGCAACGGCTCCTCGGCGGTCCTGCAGCTGCCCCCAGACGGCACACAAGCAACGGCTCCAGCGCAGCCTTCCTACAGTCCCGCAGCAACCCCGACGACGGGCCTCCCCAGGCGGGGTCCTCCTTTGCGTAGAGAGAGGCTCGGAGGTGTTGGAAGTGTGTTACGAAGGATTCGTAGACTCAGAAGTATATAAATAGGAGTTGTGTCAGGTTGTGCCCCAGTAAATACCTTTGTTTGCAACATTGCATTCACTGTACTGTGCCCTCGGGGTGTTTCAGTACCTCTTCCACCAGGCAGCATCCTCTATTTGAAAGTGAATGGCACGGGCTGGGGTTATCTTTGAGTACAAAGGGCCACACACGGTGATTTATAAAACGTAAAACAGAAATCAGCAACGTTCAGTTGGCATTTCTGTGTGTCTACATATTTGTTTTTGTTGTGTGCCCTTGCCATCAGTAGGTTACTTCGGAGTAAAGTGCTCATATGATTTGTAAAAGTAAAACTGAACTCAACCGTGTCATCACTCCAACACAGAATATACATCTTGCGTGCAAGCATGCGCAGTCCTCCCAAGACGTACAGCGTAGGGGGGTTTATTTTGCACCGAGGAGAACAGCGAGGAGACCAGGACAGGAGGAAGGCAGAGAACGCCAGAAGACCCAGGTAAGTGAAAGCAGGTGGCAGTCTGGGGTAAGGAACCCTGACCAGGTCTGCTACCTGCATTCTCTTTAGGGCTGATCGGAATTCTATGGAGTTTTTTTAGGCAACTCCGTGGAATTCTGCGTAGTGGCACTCCGCCAACTCCGCCCACCCTTTAGGTGTGAAAACGTTTGCGATACCTTTTCACAAAGATACAAAATTCACTAAGATCTACTTAACTTTCTGGTAATGAGGAGACAAATATTCAGTCACAGGATGTGTATCCTCACTAGATATAGGTAGTGATAGTGTGGATGTAAGTCACAAACTCTGGATTGTGGTACTTTAGCCAGTTCCATGACCCATTTGCTTTGGAATAGTGTAATTTTAAAGAAAATGGACTTGCACAGCCATGGGTATGAATTACTTTCCCTTGGAGGCAAAGTTCAACCTGGTTGTCCTGGGGCAGTGCAATGAGGTGAAGTATTCAACAGATGATGAGAGAAGGTCAACGTGCATGTCTGCTCTCACCGCGTATTAAGTAACATGATAAATGGGCCTAGGCGAGATTTCCGTCATGCCAGTGTAAATTCGCCTAATTATGGTAAGTTTATGTCAGGCTTGGTATACAAAATAGCACTAGATCCTTGTTTTGCATTTCAAGTAATTTTGATGACATTTTGCATAATTACCACATGCAAATGACACAAATGTTGCAAACCCCCAAAAAGAAAGGCATTCAAGGTTGCTATCCATTGAATACTAATAAGGCCCAACTGGAGCACAGGCATGAAATGAGGTTTCCCATTACCGTTTTAGTTGTAGTCCCATCTCACCTCCCACCAGGTGGTCATTTAAACCATCCATTTTGCAAACCAGTTAGATCATGGGGGGATAATCTATTGCCCCAGGTTTTAGCTGCTCATGAACTGCACTCTGGGATTTATCATTTGTTTTCTAGGTGCAAAAATGCCTCTATACCCTCTGCATTATTTAAAAAAAAAAAAAAAAATGTACGTCTGTTTTTATATAGCGCAGCTACTCACCCTTACGGGTCTCAAGGCACTGGGGGCCGTCGTGGAAATTAAGTGAGCTATTGCCCAGAGTCACACGGTGCTGAGCTGAGCTGCCGCCGGAGCCGGGGATCGAACCGTGAACCCTCTGCTCCAAAGTCAGCTGCCCTGGCTGTCCATGGTAAGTTTTCCGAACTGCCGTGTCAAGTATTTCAAAAGAAGGCAGCTCAAAAGAATTCTGCTCTTGGGAAGGGGCACAAATTGTAAAACGCAGAGTGGAAGTTGGCAAAAAGCGAGCTCAAGAAGAGAGGTATTAGAGAGTGTAGTCGCTTAGAGATATCAGCAGCTCGGCTCAGATACAAAGCTGCATTAGTCAGAGCTAAAAATGAATGGGCTGATAGAAGCTGGCAGGATCTGCTGGTAGCTGCTGGGTCCAAGGGACAACTGATCCTTCTGGCATATTGTCTCGCATGGAAGTTTAGATAGTGTTAGTACTCCGTGTTATCACATTCAGCCGGAAAAGTGGGTTGATCAGTTTTCTGTACTCTATGCCAAAAGTGATATTATCATTTCCATATCTCAGTCCCTGGTACCAAGCACTCTTTCCCATGACATACCCACTGATGAAACTGATGTTGAATTAGCTTTCAGCCTTGAAGATACATGCAAGGCTTTTAATCAATTAAAATCAGCAAAAGCTCCCGGCCCAGACCATATACCTGGTGATTTGTATAAATCGGAACCCTTAATCCAGGCCCAATACATTATTCTTTTAACAAATGCAGTAGCTGTGGGGGCAAAACTCCTGAGTACTGGGGGGTGGCAGAGATAGTTGCAGTGTATAAGAAAGGTGACGCTTCTAGCCCATCCAACTACAGGCCCATCCGTTTAATCGATAATTGCAACAACAAAAATGTGCTGGACAATTACTGGATACACTGCAGGCCTGGATGGATGCAGATTGCATTCTCTCACCTCTCCAAGATGGCGTCTGTGCTAAAACTAAACACATGTGATCAAGTTTTCAGGTTTACACTATTCAACTGGAAACACATATTGTTGAATAATCAGAAAATGTATGTTGCTTTTGTTGATTTAAGATCAGCTTTTGATCTTGTACCTCGAGCAAACCTATGGAATGTATTATTAAGCATGGGAGCCCGTACAAATTTGGTGACTTTGATATCTAGGTTGCCTGAAGCCAACTCGCTAAGGTCGGGTGGGGGAAAACATGGACAGTTAACTGAAAGAATGCCCAGACAGCAAGGGGTGTATCATGGCACCGCCGCTATTCACCCTGTATATAAATGGGGTAGTAAATGATCTTGCTGATTGCAGGAATGATTCGCTCGCTTTGAATGGGAGAAAAAAACAATCCTGTTGTTTGCTGATGACTCTTTATTAATCTCCAAGACCCTTGTAGGCCTTCAGATGCTGTTAGATAAATTCTTGATTTATTTGTGTCCGTATGTGACTTGAACTTAACGCAGCTAACACAACATTTATGGTGTTTGAGAAAGGTAGATCTAGACACTATACAGTCAATGTTGATGGAAAGCCCCTTCAGCATGTCCACAGTTTCGACTTCTTGGGTGTCTGGATGTCGGACAAGCAATGCTGGGAGTCACAACTCAGCAAAAGCCACTTGCTTATAGTACAAAGATCTAAGGTTATGATCAGTTTCTACAAGCAGACCCAGTCGCATCCAATAAGTCCAGCTTTGGATGTTTATCATGTGAAAGCCCAAAGTGCTGCGCTCTTTGAAGCTGAGATTTTGGGATACGTTGACGCTAATAATTTGGCGGAAGGGAAGAACAACTTTTTCGGGTTTCTTGTCTCGGCCCCTGCTAGTACGCCACTTGTTCCCTTTTTTCTTGATTTAGGCATCAAAAGAATTGCTGATGTGATCTCACTGAAGCCCTTGATGTATTGCTTTTGACTGTGGTCTACGGCGCAGCTACTCCATTATCGGGAGGCTCTGAAGGAGTTGTTGAGGAGGACTAGCAGCAAAAACATTCCTTGGGTGAAGCAGGTGGCAACCTGGTTTAATTTACTTGGGCTGTCCAGATTATGGGATCAGCCCAAGGGAATACGTAAGGCAGAGATACCTATTGTAAACAAGCATTGGCATAGCCAATAGGTCTCGCCTTTGGGACCTTATAAGTTTTGAGTTATGCAGCACAATATCCTTGGTGCAACAATATCAAGTGTTGCATGGCTAAACACTTATACGGTCCCAAAGGCGAGACCTATTGGCTATGCCAATGCTTGTTTCTCCCGAAGCTAATACCACTATGGACAAAGGAGCCAGCACGGTGCCAATCTTTAAATTACTCTATAAGAACAATATGCATTATGATTATATAATAAGAGTTTTTTTACGTTGAGAAAATAAAAGAAAACTAAATATTCTAATGGGTGTGGTGTTATTACTCCCTTGATAATGGTTAATATGAATACAGGAATCTCAAATTGAAAGCATTTCACAGACTTCCGGCACCAGTGTTAGAAATGCACAACGTTAAATCAAATACATCAAGCTGAACGGAATCCCATAGTGATGCTGTCCACATAAATAATTACAGTCCGCAGTACACCGAGGTGCCAAAAATCACAAAGAAATTGCAGCAGCTGCATAAAAAAGACACAAGAGAGACGCTCCCATCTAAACCCCAAGGCACACATCCAGCCAGCATAGCCAACATTGGGATTTTGCACTAGCTACCTAAACAAAAACAAATGTAAGTTTAATATTTTCACGCTGACTCATAACGCGTCTTAGATCGCCGAGAACTCATGCTATTCAGGGAACAGCCGACGTGAAAGCTCCTTGGCAGGTCCTTCCGCCTGAGTAAGCAGCACCTGCTGAGCTGACCACCCGAGCGCTGCAACGTCTATGCGAATAAAGGGCAGTCTCTGGGCCCAGAGCTTCATATATGGCTCAATCTATCTGGGAACTTGCGCACAAGGAAGACAATGCCAAGTGTAGACATTTGTAAACGACTTCTCTGTTTAAACAAGCATACATCATCTTAAATGGCGCAGCAAGGAATAGCAGAATGCAGCAAAATGGAATGCCACATTTTCTTATTACAGTTGATTCGTAATGTCAGAAATAGTCTGTAAAGAGAAAACCGAAGCTAGGTGTTCGTGTATGCTTGTTTCAGGCATTCGAAGACCGTACAACATAGTTATGTACACAAATCCTTTCTTTAAAAGGGTAACTGGTGGACATGCGCCTCAAATACAGATTGTAAAGGAATGCCTAATATAAATGACATTAAAAAGAGAAAAAAACAAAGCGGAAATCTAAGGATTTTATTTGCAAGCTAGCTATTCACCAGTATATTGACTATTTAGATCTCGTCCAGGAAGGGCATTCTAATAAAAAAGGTATGCAGAAATAAGCCACCTCTGTTCATTTCTTGCTAGGCGGGACGTTTTTTCTGACACTTTCATTCACTTTGTACTTCTTAAACTGTGTGTGGACTAGAATTCTCGGACTTCCCGTGGCTGGCAATTAATTTTACAATAACAGAAAAGCAATTCACAAAATGAACACTGGAGGTCAGTGTTAGTTCTAAGAAAATCTTGGTAACACACGCAGAGAGACAATATAAATATGCATTCCTTTACTTCGGAAGGTTATAGGTTTTTTCGAAGCAATGTGGGTACCAGTAATCAATGTTTTCATTTCGGTGGGGAAGAGGCAGAGCGAGGCGCTTGGGAGAGCAAGGCTTAATGAGCCATGAAAGCCACATGGCGGCTGCGCGCGTGCACTCGCTCGTGAACGCAAGCTTGAGGCCAGGAATAGATTGTGGTAGCACTTTGAAAAGCCACTAACTAAATGTCTCGCAGAGCAGCGCATGCGCTGGCTCAGCGAGACCTAATACATATTGGGAATATGTGTATGACCGATATGCCCTCAGGACATTTGACGAATAAATTTCAAGTCCAGCCCAAAGTTTGAATTATTTTTAGATATGATCTCGCCGCCATTAGCAAAGAGTCTGTATGTGAGATTCCGCTTGGGCTGTTTGCCATTAAGGTCCTTTGGCGACTAGGTCAAGGAACAAACCTCAGATAAGTGCCCTGCATGTTGTTTAGTACCAGAAACGAAACAACACGTTCTGTTTTTTTGCAGTGAGTACTATTATCCTCATAGGCTCTGGACATGCCCAAATTGCTTTAATTTAAAAGTTACACAGTTTTTGACTGCATATATAATCCTAAAAACAGACACTTCAGGCCCAGTTGTCTTTGCAGTAAGCCATTTTTAGTTGAATGTCTGGTTCAAACGCTTGAAGATTATGGGCCAGATGTATCAAGAATTGCTTTTGCGATTCTATAATGGCGAATTTTACTGATTCGCTATTACAGAATCGCAAAATGCAATGCATGTAGGTTTCGCTGAAAAAATTGTGATTCCTACATATTCCTTATTTGCGACTCGCAAATTGTGAGTCGCAAATAAGGAATGGCTTCCCAATCATTCCTATGGGCCTAGAGGCCCATAGGAATGAATGGGAATTGCATGCGCAATTTGCGAGTACCCAATAGGTACTCTCAAATTGCACATGCAATTTCAAGGGTGGCAAATGGACACCCTATTTCACCCCTGAAATATGCATGTGTGCACATGTGGCGCACATACATGCCCTAAGGGCATGTATGTACGCCACATGGCACCTTGAAAACTGCAAAAAAGTGAATTTTTCATGGAATTCGCATATTAGTGGTAATTTGCGATTCCTTAAAGCCAGGTTGCAAATATTTTTTGCTTCCTTCATTTCATTTAAGGAATCGCAAATTGCGATTCCTTAAATGCATTCGCAAAATAGGGAATCACAAATTTTGTGATTCCTTATTTTGCGAAGGCCTTTTGGGATGATACATCCCAATAGGTTTTTTCCCATTTGCAAATGGGCAGATTCGCAGGAAAAACCTTGATACATCTGGCCCTATATCTTAATAGCACAGTGACATGTATGCTTTTTTTACTCTTATGTAAGATTAATGACTTGGTTTTATTCTCATATAGATTTTACTTGTTTTTTATGGGAACCAATATGAATTATATATGGAACTTTTAACCTAAAATGCTGTGTGTATTTTATCTGCAATTGTTTTTTCCTGCTAGGAGTTACTTATAGACAGCAAATCATATCTGCAAAGCTGTTGTGCACTAATTCCAAATGTAATAATCTAGTATGAGATTATTATTATTATTATTATGAGTCTGGGCAGGTTCGACTGCAAGAAGGTATCACCTTGAAAAAGACTTTGACCAACCACATGGCCACTGCTAACACCTGAGCAAGGAAGCTGTGCCAAGTGTACTCAACCCCTGAGGGGGAATTTGGCAAAAAAAAGACTACAGTCCAAGAGTAAGTGCCTGATTGGATGGCAGACTGTCTAGTAAAATCCACAAACCTTAGTGGCATTATGGGATGCCTGTCATCGAATGAGAACCTTGAAAACATGTTATGTTTGTTATCAACCGAAGCTCTTTGGACCACCACTTTCCTCCACCCCCAGCTGCTACTGTATGAGGACAGAAGCTGACTACGAGCCAGGAAAATGTTCACCTTTGACTTCCAGCCGAAATGCGGCAATTAGTTCGAGGAAGGATTGCACCAGGGACAGAAGGGCTGACCATCTTCCTTACATATGTTTATGTTTCTGAGTTTTATAGAGCACGTAGCTGCCCGTGGGCTTCACAGCGCTGTGGAGCAGGAGTGAGCATGGACTGGGGCTCAACGTGGGAAAAGCCAGTTCTTCAGTTTCTTTCTGAAGGCCAACTCGTTCATGGTAAGTCTTAGATCTGTGGGCATAGAGTTCCAAAGTTTCGGCACTATATGCGAAAATGATCTTCCTCCCCATCAGGCTCTCCTAACCCTAGTGGTTTTGGCCAGGTGGTCTGTGGAAGATCTTGAGGCTCTTTCTGGTGTGTAGGGTGTGATCAGGGTTCTAAGTAGGGCTGGTCCTTTTCCCTTTAAGGCCCTATGTGCTAAGGGTTATTCTTGAGGTACTGAAATAAAGACTTTCATTGCTGAAGCAGAGAAGGAGTTTGGCTGGCCTGTGTCTTGAGAACCTGCTTCATTGACTCACGAACCAGAACCAACAATGGCAGGCTGGGAGCCTTGCGTTGCTTTGTCACACTCGTGGTGGCACAGTAAGTGCTGCAGTCCACAAGGGACACTAACTTACAGGCCTTGGGTACCCCTGGTACCATACACTAGGGACGTACATGTAAGTTAACTTATGCCAATTGTGGGTGAGCCAATGGAATATATACGCCCTAGAAGGGTCAGAGCACTGGCACTGTGGTCTGTTGAAACACCAGCAGCATCATTTCAAAACTTTGGGGATGATCATGCAAAAAGAGGCATTTCTTTACAAACATAATTTACTGTCAGGCAAAGTGGAACATCGCTACTTTGCAATTGAACCTTAAATTATGAATATAAGTGTTTATACTTAAAAGAAACGCTAAATCACAGGACATTCTATTTGCTGTGCATGGCTTTCACATAGAGTCATTAGCATGAACAACTGGATACTAAATCCAGTAATTCACTGCTATGAGCTAAAAACAGTGGGTAGCAGACCTGGTAACTCACTGATGCAACACATCCAGAAATCCCAGACTGATCTAGCTGGGCGCTGGAGAGCTGGGAGCACACTTTATGGAGCAGAGAGAAGGGAAGGCCCAGAGAGTGGTGGGCTGTGTGGTAGGGGGCAGGTATTTTTTTCAACATTTCAGACAGGGAGGGGAAGTCATGTCATGTATGGCTCCCCCATTAATCCTCTCCCCAAAATAGCAGTTGAAAGCAGGGGCAGATGATTTTGAGGGGCTTTATATAACAAAATTATAGATAAGCAAAAAGGGAATTACATGGTTGTTTTTCACCTTGCGGTTCCCATTCATAGACAACTCAAACTTCGCTCTCATTTATTTGATGTCACTCAGAACTCTTTTGTGAAAACCATCCCCATAATTCACAGTTTCCTAGCCATATTTCTCTATATTGTTTGCCATTTTTCATGTTAACTGTATCTGGGCTATTAAACCAACCCACCCTTGACGCATAAAATCTTGAATGTTAAGTTTTATGACCTCCCGAGAACTGCTGAGTTTCACTAGCCCCTGAAAAAAAAACATTTACGAAGCCAGGTTTCACCTTTAAATATGTGTTTTCTGGCTAGTGTCATTGCTAATGCTTGTTTGCACTGGCATAATGAAAACATTCCTAAATGGCCATTCTTGCAGTATAAGGTACACACACCTGGATGTGTACGTGGGCTGTCACCCTGGATTGTCACGGGCAGTGTGGAGATCTTCACCCCGACTGCTGAGTTTTTGAGCATGTAGGGATACGTTTTAGTAATAAATGTGGAAGGGACCCAGGAGAGTGGCTGGTAACTATGGAATACTTATGACTAGAGGGGAGGGGGACTAGGGAGAAGTAAGGAGTGGTTTAGGGAGGGCCAGGAAGTGGTTTAGGGAGTGATGTGCACTCATCCAATAAAGACTAAGCCCATTGCTATTACCAATCTACACTTCCAAAGTTACTAAAGAGAAAATGGTACCCAAACCAGTAGTAAATTACCTGACCTCAGAGCTGAAGTTCAGCATGTTTACTAATTTATTTGAGATAAATAATCTATTTTACATTTCATATACTCTACCATAGAAAGCTATACTTGTAAAAAAAAAGTGCAAATATTATTATGCTGAATATTATTCTAAACTTATGGTACATATGTTTTTTTAAATGTAGAACAAAGGAAAATATGCTACATCACTATTAAATTTATTTTAATTACATTTGTAATCAATTTAGTGTATTAAATTAAATGTAAATTATTGTTCTGAAGTTTAAATTAATAAATCATTTCCCACCTAAAGTTTTTTTAAATAATTTTTTTATTATGCATCAATTATAAATAAAAGTGATATATAGAATTAAAAATAATGTAATTATATTTTATGAAAATATAATGTTGCACTTGTTCGTAAATTTTAAAATGAGAAAAATATTTTGTACTTAAATAATAAATATATTTATGTTTTTAGATACTTTTAAAGATTAAATGATATAGATTTATATGTTTAACTATTTCAAATAATTTAATTTAACATTATATCCTATGGGTTTTTATTTTAAGTCCATGTGCTCTTTATTGTCTATGGGAGGGTGTTTTGGTGGTTGGCCATGTGTACTGCTGGACTAACTGATCTTTCGTTTTGGTGGTAGTCACTTACACTCGAAAGTTTGGCTCCGCCTCCTTTTTCAGTGGGTGGAGACTCGCAAATCTACACTTCTGATTAATTTTACAGTCGATTTTGTGAATAGTAAAAAGTAGTAAAGTTACTCAAAACTAAGTGTAAATTTAAACATGTAGGCCAGTATGTTCTTCTTGGCATTCAGTAAGCTTGTAATAGTATCTGGCTATTGAGGTCCTACGGACAACAGGTAATACTTGTTACAAGAATGGAAATTTGTCTATGAGTTACCTAGGTCTTAAAAATTGGCCTAACACTGAGGTAAAATATATGCCCTTTGAAGATTTACACTCCATTCCTAATGTTTTATGTACCACAATCCTAATGGCTGCCTTTAAAGCTGGCGATCTGTTGCACCGCTCCACAAAATCACAAAACTTTAATCTTGCGGCAAGAACCCCGCCAAAACAGTGCGTGGCGACAGAACATGAGGATAAACAAAAAGGAACTAGCCTGCTTTTTTTCCCCAAAAATCCTGTTTAAATCACTTAAGCACGCGCTGTAATCAGCTGCGGGAAAACGAGACTAGCGAAAAATAAATAAATATTTAGATAAGAGCTGGACTGTGTCACAGTATTACCTCTTGACAAGTTTTGCTCCAGGAATCTGTAAATATGTTATCATTAGAGCGCCTACACATGGCCAAAAATACATAAAGTAGGCACTATGCGGGCTTTCCACATCTTTTGCTGCCCCGTCGCCCCCCATGTTAAGTTTCATCCAATTGCTTTTATGGTGAATTTTGTTTTGGAAATTGAATTTTATCGCTTTTATTGGTCTTTTTTCACTGTGTACATTTGGTGGTGTTTTACGGTTTTTACTTTCGGTGTTTTGGTAGGCTGTTTTCGGTGAGGAACAGAAGACTGCAAAAGCGCCTGGACATGTACATTAGTAGTAAGAGAGCTGGTTGGATTTATTGTGTCACAGGCTCACATTTAATAAAACTGTACCTGCTCCTGCAGTGCATCTCAGTGCAAAAGATGGCTTCTATTTATTTACCATGATAAAAGCCCTTGTGTGCATCATTAAATTGTGTTGCGTCATGCAAGCGTTCGTACAAACTCGAGCAGTACAACTCAACATAAAAGATAACACCCATTAACTATTTACTTTAAAAGTGCTTCAATGCCTCGGCAGGGGGCAGTAAGCGCAATATAAAAACCGTTACAGTTAAAATTATAATTACAATTGCCATTGATAAGGCACGTGTGCAGTGATAGACTGAGTTGCGCCATGCAAGTGCTCGCCCAAACTTTCATAAATGTGGGTCACATGGTGTAAACTACAAGTAGCGGGTTACCATTTATGCACAGTCCAAGTCGCCTTCTACACTACCTTGCTCTATAAAATAACTGGTACTGATTAAGGAAAGCGAGAGGTACAGAAACTAAGTGAGGGCTGCTGCTTCAATAAACCAATACGAGGCAGCGGTCTTAGAACACCAGCTAGAGGTGATGCCAACTTACAAAAAAAGGACTGAAAATTGACTTCATTTCAGTGTACAGTGAGCACTCCAGAAGGCAAAATGCTATTTTGCCCGAGGTACTAAAAATCCTCACACAGAACTAAGTTGAAGCACTTGAGAAGGGCACACAATTACAAACAGCTATGGGCCAATCGGTGAGAATATAGCTGAATACATTGCATGCGTTTACAAAGCATGCGATTACAACGCGGTCGTTACAACGACCATGTTGTTACATCGTAATTCCATTACAATGCAAGATTGTTACAACAACTTGCTCTAGGGGGCTCACTGGACTTAGGAATAGTATAATTTACTATTCCAAGCCCAGTGTGTGCAACAGTTGGGAAGGTGTTGGAATAGTAAATTATACTGTCCCATAGTTTAGAGCGCCCCTAGAGCAAGTCGTTGTAATGACTTGCGTTGTAATGGCACTGCGATGTAACAACGCCATCATTGTAACGACCGCGTTGTAATCGCATGCGTTATAACGCCTGCGATGTGATGGCTGTTTCCCATAGGTGGCTGCATGTATCCATTACGTAGAAGTGTATATAACAGCTTGTACCTTAGACACTGTGGAGAGGTGGCATTCACTCTCTTAACTCCCAGAGAATCTTTGTGCACTGACCTGATTTCGAACAGTGTGCCCTGATTTCGAACGTTGTTCATTCACTGTTTCCTCTACTGCCACCCGTCCAGCCCCATACCACCCGGACTTCACCATTGTTGTTTACCCTCTGACCCACCTCTCTTGTCCTCCAAGCCTTAGTTGCTACCTAGACTCCCAGATTCAGCTACCCACTGCACCCAAAAGATACAGGGACTTATCAGTCTATGGTGCAGCGGGTGCAGTGACACCTCAGGCCAGGGGCTTGAGTGTCCCACTGAACCCTGATTATTACTGTATTTTGCTACCTAACCATCAGTAAGGGAGGTCATTTTACTTGCCTCCATTGGGACCCATGTTTCTGCCCATTCCACTTCAGTGCCCTGAACCCACTGTGTGTGTTTGTGTGCTTAGTTTTGATTGTGTATGGGTGCTTCAGGTGTGTCAATACCCATTTTCTAGAAATTTGAAACAAAGTCACCATCTCTTGTGTTATGCATCTCACCCTAAGCCAGTTTGGGTGTTTTTAGGCTAGACTAGGGCGAAATTTTATTTACGTCATAGTGATCGGAGTCATTTCGGTAGTTTTGCATTATTCTTGATACACGAAATTTCCCAAAATTACGTGTTTACACCTGCGTAATTTGGAGTCATTTGGGGCAAAAATGCCTACTACATGACAACAGAGCGCGGATGCAAGGGGGTGTACTTTGCACTAAGAAAATAGCACTAAATGCAGGGTTATGCTTCTCGTGAAATTTTACGTAATCTTGAGTCATTTTATTGTAATTTCAAGTAATTACGCTATGGCAAAATACGCCAGTTACGCCCACACCTAGTATTTTTTAGCCAAACGCTCATTTTCTATGCAGATTTGGAGACCCAGTGGTGTGTACAAATAGCTTGAATTGGTCAAAGGTGGCAAATGGCATTAGGATGTCGGCTACAATGCAAGCCACGCCTCCGTAACTTTTTGCATTGGCGGGCCTTTTGCAATCTTGCATGGTCTAGTTTGTAATGGTATGTACAGATTGCATTCAATAGTACCTTGTTTGCTAAAACTGCCAGCTACAAAGTAGGCCAGGGCTACAGTTAATTTCAACTAGCATAATCTCAATTGATTTTGGTGATTGTGTGTTACGCTTGATACACAACATTCCTGAAATTACTCTTTTACGCCACATCGTGCATTTACGCTCCGTTCACGGAACAAATTTAGCATGAGTACCTGGGAGCAACACGATTGGTCAGAACATGAACACCTACTGTTTATAACTCTTGTGGTTTTTGAGATTTTGTTTTCGGGCAAAGTGCAGAGAGGTGTCTAAATTGGACGAAAGGGCGCATTTCCTGCTAGATTTGCAATGACATAATAGAGGGCAATTTAACGCAGTTGTTCCAAAATTTCACATAATTAACCAAAAGCAAATTGCGCACATTTTGCCCACCTCTTGTACCAAGCTTCTGCCTTGTTTTTTTTATTTTCATTTAATAGTTGCACGTGAAAGTGCATTACATTACTTATGCAACAAGAAGAAAAAAAGGGGCAGCCTGGATTTGAAATTGTGGGTTTTGTGATTTGTTCTTGGTGAGCTCAAGAGAAAGGAATGGCATTTAGATGTCCTATCATTAGCAAAACAAGTCTTTTCTTCACAGTCAACAAAGCAATTACAGCACAGGCCAGACTCCTTTATGTTCACTGTGAGGATCAGACCTGAGCTTTGTAACTTTAGTTTGGTTTGTCCTATAAATATGTTTGAAAGATAAACCAAAGAATGTCTCTACTGTTATTCTTTGCAGTGAAAACAAATTACAAATCATGTTAATGTGACAGGAGACAAATAATCGACAGTGTGGAAAACTAAATCATTGCAAAAAAGAGCCATTGGTAAAATTAAGAGTTTAATTGTACTAATGTCCATTTTCCCTAAACATAAGTGACTTCTTTCTCAAACTAGTTGGTGTTTGTCTCCTGAAGGTTACAAGAAAACTGTGACAGAAATCATTATGGGAGAGCCACTAAATCCCTTAAAAGCAGATAAACAGAAAATAAAGTTAAATTATCAACTTTATAAACGCCATGTTGAGTGATGTTTCTATTTTTCGTTTATCATTCATTTCTGTCTTCAATTTTGACATATATGAAGCTCAACTCATTCATTCACCCATTCAAGCGTGTTTTTTCATCGACCTGTGTGACCTTGTAAGCCTATGTCATCTATGCTTTCTCAGTATGTGCACCTCTGTGTGTTGCTTTTGTAAATAGGTTCAGTTATATATATATGGACTGCGTAACCTTGTTATCCATTGGTCTGTATGAATCGGTGCCTGTGTTGCTCTGTGTGCACACTCTGGTCTGTGTGTGGAGGGCTCTGGTAATGTGCACGTGTCCCGCTTTTTTATGTGCCCATCTGTGGTTGCTCTATAAAAAATAAAAAAAAAAGCCAAACTTTTTGTCTTTTTCAGTACTTTCTAGGAATTCCATCATCTTCCGTACAATTTTAAGTAGCCTTGTGTATTTCTTCCCAACAAAGAGTTCTTTAAAGTTTTCACAACTTTACGAACAGGCTTTTCATGTGCCGGCCCTCGGTGTGCGGTAATCCGTCTGCTTTAAGGTAAACAGCCCGTGTTTGCCTTCAGATGTACCTTTCAAGCTCCAGATAGGATCAGCAGCAGCGTTCAGTGCAGGTCCCTGGGTGCAAGAAGATGTTGTTCTGAGTCCAGCCAGATGGGGTTACTGACTGCTTACAGCGGATAGAAACCTTATGCTAAAGAGCTTTGGTTGTGTGCGCTGCTGGCCTCATCCCCAGCCCAGAATCACTGAAACCCCTTTTCCATCTCCCTTCTCCATGAAACCTGCCTATTTGTCCCCCAGTCGTGGGTGGCAAGGAGCTGAAGTGGTAGAAAACTGAACTACTGTTCCACAATGCCTAGTGCTGAATTTGCTTAAAATAGTAATTCCTATCTGTAAAGCGCAAACATATCCCACCCTTAAGGGTTTCAAGGCGTTGGGGGCCATCGGGGAGATGAAGTGAGGTGCTACCCAGAGTCACATGATGCTGAGCTGAGCCGCCGCCAGGGATCCAACAGTGAGGCTTGTGCCCCGGAGTCAGACGCTCTGGCCGCTGCGCCACAACTCCCTGTGACAAGGCCCTTGACAGGAGGCAACTGCAGCTTGCGACACCTGTTGCCTTTGTCAGCGTTGTCAATGACAGTACCAACATAACTGCTAACCATCACGCTGCTACAAGTGAGGCAATTCAGACCGTTCCATGCCCCCAAGGCTATTAGAATTGCTTGGCCAGCGGGTATTAGTCATTTTTACGTTATATCGAACGAATAAATAACTGATCTCTAAATGAGATATACAGCGCCATCAAGTGACAGACGTTCAAAAGTCCCAGTGCTGGAAATTAAATGCCGGTACCGAGCACCGGAAACCACCGGCTCAAATTAAGCACTGACAATGCCAAACGAGGCACTAAAAACTAGTTTAGAAGTATCTGCCACCCATACTAGGTCAGTGAATCAGCACCAGCAGATAGGCCCAACATTTAGGAGTTACCCTGTACTCAAAACCACCCAAAAGCCCAAACTGATTCAGTGGTCAACACACCCTACAATTACCTCTGCCTACTCTGGCAGATCCTCCTGTGAATGAATACCCCTGGTGACCCACTAGGAAGTAGTGGGAAGTGTCATCAACTCCTTACATGAGCACACAAACTCACTTTAAATAAGCGACTAAAACAACAAACCACCAGGACACAAAATTCTTCCGAACACGGAAGCCGGGTGGAAGCAGGAAGGAAGCAGTGGGCCTGCTTTTTCCCACCGCTCATTACAGTGAATTCCCTTCAGTGGTCCAGATATGCTCAAAGTTCACTACTGGACCCACAGATAGCCTTAAGGTACCTTTGAATCAACGGATAGTAGCATTTCAAGGAGGCACGCTGGGCTCAGTCAACAAATACATTTTCCTAATCCCTCCAACTCAAAAGGGCACAGGTACCTCCCAGGCCAACAACAGTTTGGAAATCTGCGATCAAGTCAACCACCTCTCTTTCAGAAAACACTCACAACTATCCAAAGATCCTGCCACCACAAGGGCCAACTTCCGCCTGTGCATGACCAGAGTCGCTGACTGGATGCAAAATAGCTGCCTCAAGCTCAACACACACAAGGTTGAAGAACTGATCTTTAAGAACACCACCTCCCTGTGGAATGACTCCTGGTGGCCTGCTGACCTGCGACCCGCTTCCACCCCCACGGATCACGGCCGGAACCTCAGCATCCTCTTGGACCGCAAAGTCACCATGAAGAACTAGATCAACGCAGTCTCCTCCGCCTGCTTCCTCACTCTGTGCATGCTCCAAAAGATCTTCAAATGGCCCCCACTATCTTCCAGATGCACTGTCACTCAAGCCCTCATCACTAGCCGCGTGGACTATGACAACTCACTCTACTCAGGAATCACCACACACCTCCAGATCATTCAGAACACAGCGGCTAGACTCATCCTCGACCTCCCCAGATGGACCCACATCACCCCTCACCTGAAGAAACTCCACTGGCTTCCCGTCCGCAAGAGATACCAATTCAAGATTCTCACTCATGCCAACAAAGCCCTGCATAGCCAAGGACCAGCATACATCAACCACCTCCTAAGCTTCCACCAACCCCGCGGAGTCTGGCGATCTGCCTCCCTCTCCCTCGCTCACAACCCCCACATCCGCCAAAGCAATAGTGGAGGATGCTCCTTCTCCTACCTCGACATGAAATCCTGGAACAGCCTCCCCCTCTATCTCGGGACTTCACTCTCCCTTCAGGAGTTCAGAAGGGGACTCAAGACCTGACGATTTAACTGAGGCCCGAGCAGTTTAAATCTGTGACTGGATACCCTTGAGGGTGATTAGCTGTGCTCTATAAATCCTGTTTGATGATGATGGCCAGTTTACAGTAGAACGTTGGACCAATAGGGGGCTAAGTTCGGACATGTCCAAAACATATGTAAAAGATCAGCATTGTTTATGTCACCTCTGGGACAGACGTCTGACGCTGCGCCATATATTCTACAAATCCTACTTGGTGTGAAATAAGAGCAGTGTAGTAAGTAATATTAGAGTATCTGAAAACAGACATTCCTCAACACTGCCATGAGGTAGTCCACTATACACTTCCATTCCCCATCATAGATTTCGCCTGCCATATCCTCATTCCAGATAGCACTCAAAGCTGTTAAGGTTGGTTTTGTTTTACAATTAGTGGATTGTATGAATAAGTCACCAGTAGTTTGTGTCCTCCTGTTGTAAGGACAGCCTGAACTGTGGTATGTGTACCAGGAGAGATCTGAATATCCCCCCAGGTTTCCTTGACAACACGGAGGAGTGCATTATGCAGTAGGAATTGACCTATAGGCAAGGGGAATGTTTGTTTTAGGCCTTGAAAAGATGAATAGGGCTCATCTACCACTGCATCTCCTAAATAGTTCAGCCCTGCCTGAGTCCAAGCCTTCAGCTCAACTCTGTCAGCCAATATTCTAAATCTCGGCAGCAAACACAATGCAACTGGGGCGCACATGAGATCTTTACCCCAGTGTGTATTAAAACCCGCTTCCAGCAGTACTTGACTAACATTAACAGGCGTGGCAGTGTATAAGTCCTGGCTTGAGGATCCAGAAGACGTTTCATGAGAGTTCCTCATCTCAATTTGTCAGTCAAATAATTTAGCTCCACATTATCGACATCCACTGCCCGCCTCCTCAAGCACTAGAGCTACGCTGCCACATAATATAATTTGAAATCAGGGACTCCCAAGCCGCCCTCAGCCGGAGGTAACTATAACTTCTACAAAGAGCATTTATGATGACCCCTCTTTCGGTCATGAAGGGAGTGCCTTTCGAAATCTATCTGATCTTCAATACCTGATGGTGTTACAATCCATCAGATCAACTTAACCATGATGTACCTGGAACCCAGATATCTGAAGGTCACAGATTCCCAGAGCTGGGGCAAAACAAGGAGATTACCGATGTGTTCTGGAGCAAGAGGCCACATAGGGTACGTGCAGGATTTAGCCCTGCCGACACACAGTCCTGACACAGTGACAAACAGCTTTAATTCTTGTAGTGCTTGTGGGACTAGGCATAAGTTATCCTGCAGACAGAGCAAGACATTGGCGGCATAAAGAGAAATCATGTGGGTAACTCACCCTATCTTACCCCAGCCGTCACTCAATTGCCAGATCTTAGCTGCCAACGACTAAATTGCCAAGGCAAGTAGAAAAGGTGACAACAGACAAGAATGCCTAGTACCGCACTCAACCAGCAAAGGCGCCAGTATTATTTTCCTAGGTTTTACTCCGGCTACAAGATTACTATACAGCAGTTTCGTCCACTTAGTTCGGAAGCCCATCTCCTTCATCACCACCAAAATATAATCCCACCTCAGCAAGTTAAAAGCCTTACTGAGAAACCTTAGCAACTCTTTGTAGTCCATTTCATCAGAAATGCTGTCCCCAGGACCAGCATCATCAATCCCTGTTAAATAAAGTTATTACACCCTCGTTCTCCTCCATGAGGATCTTGCAACACATTCCCTCCTTGTGTTTATTTCCACCTAGGGAACTGGTGATCTTTTAATTGATTCTCCCGTGCTTTGTGTACACCAACAGACAACACGTAGGGCTCGCTCTTTCTATGCTCTTCAAACTTCAGCACATCTGGGACATGGCTAGCAACCACTTTCCTCAGCTTTGATCACATTACCCCACGCTTCAAGTTCTTGAATGGCTTGAGTGGTAAGACGTAGCTCCTTCAAGGCACCCCGCATCACCCATTGGGCGACCCACAGTGTTGTTTCATCTTTAGGTTCAGTCGTTTGACATTGGTGGAACCTCCTTTATGGTACAGACTCTGAAACTCATTCCCATCAAGAGTTCCAAAGAGCAGTAAAGACTTGACTGTTCTCAACCGTCTGACCTTTACACACCCAGAGGTTACCCACAACATAGGCTCCACCTAAAAATTGACGCTAAATATTCCGACCACAGGAACCATTGAGGGAAGGTTTGAATTGGCAAAGGCAACTCTGTCTACCGTCCACTTTTCTGCATCACGGACATCTCTTAGCACAGCACCTAGTCCACAGGATACAACTGAAGCACCCCTCCAATCCCGGTGCAGAAACACCCAGCACTTCCTAATAGATCACTCTAAGAACATACACTCTTTGTGCTACTTACCTGTTTGCATTTTGCAGTATTCTTATGTATTGTGTTGATGTCTCCGGGTAGGAGATACACAAATGTGTTAGTGAGTGTTGTGTAATAAACAGAAGTATTTTTTATAAACACTGTGTGGTTCTTTTTCATGTAACTTACACTGTAGATTATGACTGGTAAAACAAGCAGTTTAACACTCCTTCAAATGAGCCTGAAGGCTGCTTTCCACAGCTACTACTTTGAGAGCTTTCTATGGTTATCAAAGACCAATAAAATCACCGTAAGAGCTGCCTGAATTATGCAAGGTGCACCATTAGAATAGGTGTGCACCATATACTAAGCCAGCCTCCTACACTCTTCCATCAGCAAGTTCAGCTACATTTTAAGCAACAGTGCAGGACACCACTTCGAGCTCCCTAGTTACATGAAGTGCTATTCACAAGTCACAGTGGGTAAAATACAATAGGACAGTGTCAGCTCTTTCTCCCAAACCAATGAAATTGACTATCTACAGGGAAAACACTATTTTTAGTGATTTCTGTTTTAAAACGAATCAGCTAAATTTCATCCACCCAAAAGAAAACACAGGCCAGGTACATCTATGTTACCAGGGCGGGAGGCTCTGCATTTTCCGTGAAGGGCATATTGCCACTTTAAGTTCACTATTGACTCTGATCTGCTTTTATTTTTTTTTTATCACTGACCCTTTTTAATCGCATTATCCTCCTTGGTTGTCTTTTAGTCCTGGACGTTTTTAATTG
Organism: Triturus cristatus; assembly: GCF_964204655.1. NCBI lineage: Eukaryota > Metazoa > Chordata > Amphibia > Caudata > Salamandridae > Triturus > Triturus cristatus. Next base: position 1,590,649,511 of record NC_140590.1, read on the forward strand.
CATTATTCTGCTTTATTAGCTTTGGACACTTGCCCTTTTTGATTGCACTAATCTGCTTTGTAGTCTTTGTCACACCTTTGATCAACCCACAGGAGCAGTTTAGTTTCACCTCCTTTCTGTTGGCTGTTTAGAGGTATCCTTCCTCTCCCATTGTAATGCATTCGGACTCTTTTACATCTAAAAAGTGCACTCTGTCAAGGCACGTTTATTTCTTTACCTAATCTATTCACTGTATATACAAAGCAATTCTTAATTGTTCTTCAATTCAGCAAGCGTTTTTAAAGCTTTTGTCAGCCTTTCTCCCCTTGGCAGTGCTGGTTAATTATATTACTTGTCATCAGGCTACAAAAGGTTGTCAAACTGTCAAATAGAATGCCGTGGTTTTGTTTACATGACTGTTCCCTAAATTAAGACATGTATGTACCTTTATTGCAGCAGATGCCCACACCATGCGGCAGCAGTGCGAATAAATATTCCGTGTTTTCGCATCTTTTACTGCCAGCACAATTTGTCAAGTAAGGGGAATTTCCGAACCCACGAATAATTCCGAGGAAAACTAATATGCTGTAATCTTGAACAGAGATCTGGGGCATCTGGCCCGGCTGCTCCCTTTTTCAAGTGGCTTTTCTGAATGTCCCCCACAATGTTGTTCTTGCTATTTATAAATCATGCAAGATTCATGGGTGATAGGAATCCAGTGAAAAAACAAACCTCAGAGTTAATATGTGCCCATGCTCGGAGGCCAGCGCGCGCACTGTGCGGTCCCATTTGCATTTTTCCGCATCGCGTGACGCAAAGCCGGTCTCATGATTGGAAATGGCGACCCAAGTGCTGGGGCGGAACCGCCATGACGCACACGCGGAGTGATACCAGAGAAAGAGCAGTTAAAAGGAATGTGAGGGAGTGCGTGATGTAACCCACTTCTCGACCACTAGGAATGCTTTCAGCCAGGAGCCTCTTTGCCCGACTTACCTGCGAGGCCCAGATTTCTTACCCGCTTCAGAAGTGTAAATGTCGTTTATATGTCAGCAGAAGTGTCATATCTCATTACTGACCCTAAAAATTGATCACGAGGCCCTTGACCTATTGAACCCTCTTGTATTCCGTTCCCATGCTCAGCTGGTGATGGGAACCTAAAAGTGTGAGGATGAGGCCTTGTTGCAGGTCTCTGCGCTTTTACAACATGGCTGACTAGGCATGCTCTAGGAAAGCCAGGTGGGGCTTCATAGGTGAAAAAAAAGAAGTGCAGGGGCCCAAAGTTTGTCTTTCGAGACCAGGGCCGGACTGCGAACCACAACCGGCCCTGGCAAAGTGCTCAGCCGGGCCCCACCACCTCCCCCGGGGGTGGAGGGGTGCCGCCGAGCTCTTTGCCAGGGCCAGTTTTCGGCCGATTTTGTTACAGGGACGATTTTGCAGCTATGCTGCAAAAACGGCCCTGTAACAAAAACGGCCCCCAGGGGCCTAAAACCAGCCGCCACCCGTTTCACCCCTTCATGGCTCTTTCTTCACTCTGCACTATGTCTCCCTTGTATGTCCTTTTTCAAGCTGGTTTCTCCCTGTGTCTCTGTTTCCCTACCCTTCTCTTCCGCCATCCAATCTTTTCCACCTTTCTCTCTCCTGCTCTAAGTCAAAGTTAGTCGGATGTTGAAAAATAAGTCCAGGTCCCCAAAAACGATGTGTTGGTGCAACAAACAGCAAAAACTAAGCAGTGTAGTAAGGGCAGCACCCAGAGCCTAATTTCAGCTGGTGTTTTCCGGTGCTCGGTACCAACACTTAATTCTGTACTCCGGTACCTAGGAAAGTCTGCCAGCTGGAGGCGTTATCTATCTCATTTTGTGATAAGCCAAACAACAGATATTTAAAAATTCAATATATATTATACATGAATAATACCTGCTGCTCACACAATTTTTATGGCTTTGAGTGGCTTGAAACAGTCTGAATTGTCACACTTCTAGGCGCGTGATGTGTAATAGTTGTGTTGGTACTGTGCTGGCAGGGACAATGCATAGTGCAAGCTCCAATGGCCTCTTGAAAGGGGCCCTTACACTTAAGTTTTTCGCAAATTAAGCACCGGAAGCACAGTATCTTTCACCTTACTTGATGTTGCATAAAAACTACGAGTTTTGGGAATGTTCCTTGGGCTGGGCTAAGCCAGCAACCCAGAGAACCATAGCCCAGGGGCGGTTCGTCTCTCCCTGGGCTGGGGACTTAGGTGATTCTCATATGATCTGGTCAGAGTGTGCCTGCCAGAGCTGGGCTATATATCTAATGTAAAGTAGCCTTCATATTTAGCAACCATATGACTGATGATGAGTGCTGAAGTTCACATTGTAAAGTATGCCTTTCTGCCTTGAACATGCAGCCATGGGTCCTGGCAGCACCTTGCAGCAGCGCTACTTAAGGCAGCACCTCCGCTGTCTCCCCCAAGTAGATCGAAGGTTATGTGTGCATTCCCTAATGAACTGTTAGCCAAAGCGCCAATGCTTTGTATTAAAGACTGCCCTAAATTGACCAAGTTTTCATGCAGCGCAGTGTCCAAATTCGCTCTGTTGCGTTGTGTGAAGAGGAAAGCACAATGCAGCGCCATATCAATACAGACTGGCCTGGCACTGGGGTGTGATCTGCTGTGTTGGAGCAATAAAGGGCTGCCTTGCCTGGCGCACATACCATGGAGCAGAGGAGAGTGCACCCTGCCTTGCGTAGCAGTTGTACTGGGTGCATTCCCTTCCAGTAAGGCGTTTGTGCTGATTCGCACCAGAAATGCCACCTTAATTCAAAGTAGGGTAAAGTAGCTTTGTCAATGTCAAAAATGTCACCTTTCCAAAGCAAAACACCTTTTGCGCTGGATAGTAAATTGCAGCTTCTGCTTTGCATCAAACTAGCACCAGTGCAAAGCCTTAGCAAATTTGGGCCACTCAGTGAGGAGGCTACAGGCTTTTGCAAAAACCTGAAGTTGTAGGGACAACTTAGAATGTTAAAGAGGACACTGGATGTGTTGGCCACAAGCCTGGAATGTGGCAGAGGACTCTTTTACTCCCTCTTTTACTTAGGGGCCGATTACGATGTTGGTCGGAAAGCTTTCAACCACTAGTCGGATGCGTTCTGACCACATCGGTGACTTTACGACCAATTACGATGTCGGCGGTCGGAATGTAAACTGGCCAGTCATTCTGACTCGTTTCTGACCGGCGCGCCGAGTATATCTGTCAGTTGGAACCGCACCGCAATACCCTATGGCTGGCGTTTCTGCCATTAGGATTACTATGTCGGTTTCTGACACGGAAAGGCTGTCAGAAAGTGACTAGCAGGGCCCCCTTGCCTTTGAGGCCTACGGTTGGTGGTCGAGGGGGTACTTAGGGTACCCCCTGTAAAACCCTGCACTGTGTGGCAGGCACCATGGGGTGCCTGCCACAGGGTGCAAGGTTGTACACAGACCCCTATTTCTCTATAGGAGCCTGTATTATGGCTGGGTTACGGTCGTAACACAAGTTCCCATACAGAATAGTGGGAATTCAACTGAACAGTGTTCGGTCGCTTCGTAGTCCGGCGGTCGGAACCGCCGACCTTAGGTCGGACGGTCCCGAGTCCGAGACGGTATCGGACGGAGGCCTTTCCAACCAACATCGTAATAAGCACCTTAATGACAAAGATCAGAATAATTCCCCTCATCTGTGATGCCTATTGCTACTCTGCTAACTTGTTAGTGTCAGGGGCTCTCCTTTGATTAATAGGAATTAATGTCACTTTATTGTGAGTTGAAGATCCAGAATGTCACCTCATTACGGCTAACTTCAGTCACTTAGTAAATTAGGATGTCTCAAGTTTTATATCCTTTCCAATGAACCCTACTTATGATTGGGAGTCCTCAGTTTGAGTTCTACATGTGTTTTCTTTAGAGGAATCTCTTTGGTCATCTTAAACAGCAGTTCTATTGAACGCATCTATATGAAGATTTGGAACTGGTTAATGTTTTTGTTCCCAAATCCCCTTCTTTTCTCAGAGGACAGTGGTGTGCCATAATGACACCTGCATTATACGTTTTACCTCGCGTAAGCAATGAAAACCATATGTGTGGAAGTACAAAATGAGTTTTAGATGTATTATTATTTTGGGCCCTTTTCCTCATTTTCTTTTAACATAGTTTTAGATTCCGCCAGGAGGGCGCAGACAGGAAAATGGAGACAAATGAACAGCTAAACCCATGGCACAAAAGGATCCTGCATAATATTGACTCAGGAGCAAGGCCACATGAAACAGCAAGGAGAGCAGTTATGAATGTCCAACAGAGAATTCTCAGAAATAGAGAACATTTAGTTTTCATTATTATTAATATTGCTCTAGTCTTCTTTGCCACCTGATGCAGTGAGGTCTCACCAACAAAGCGGCATGTAAATAGGATCCTTTCATTGCTTGTGGTTTTAAAAAAAACTTTTTAGTAACTTTTTTAAAATCTATTGTATCTTTTATTACCTTAAGTGCGTAGTAAAGGGGGCATGGATTTATGAACTTGATTGGGTCGGACTTTTTAGGATATGAATTGTGGTTAGATGTGATTTTATACAGTGGTTTTTTGTATTGTGTATGTACTTTTATGATCTGATTTAATGAAAGATTGAATAAAGTTTTTTTTTTCTATGACTTCTAAGTGAAGTCTCACCAACAAAGTTGCATGTAAATAGGATCCTTTTAGGTAGCGCATGGTAAGGAACATTATTGGCTACTAGGACTGTTGTTCATCAATACCACGCAACTCCATTTTTTTCCAGAATGTATTTAGTATCTGTTCAAGACCACTGGTTAGAGAGCATCGTGGGTGCATCCATGAACGAAACGAGTTTAGATTCCCAATGTACAGTGAAGATGCCTAGCAAAATTTTAAGAAGGCTAAATCTTACCAATTTACATGTTTTTAATAAAAATCAAATCGGAATCTATACATCATCTTCACATGATCTGCATAGATTACAGATTTTTAGGGACTTCTCCAAGATAACCATGAGAACTCAGACCAATGCACATAAACTAGGTTCATACGTTCTCCACACATAAGCCTGGGCTTACATATATGGATGAGCAGTCCAGAGCAGAATGCGTAGCGAAGATGTGCCTTAGCATCTCTAAGTGTTTTCCTCTATTTGGAGAATATTTTTGGGATTGAAAGGTTCCATCCAATTTCCCCCATTACAAATTGGAGATATGCATCCGCTTCGTTGTCCTAGAAACACAATTACACTCACCCTATTGCACTATCACAATTACTTGATGATTTGTTTTTTAAACGGTGAGTTGGCTATGCAAACATTTTGCGAATAACCATGGGCTTCTAACTTTGTTGGCATTCCAAGAATTCTGCGTGGCCACCCCCAAGATTCCCCTTCCCTCCCATTTTCCACCACTACCGATAAACTTAAGAGTGTGGAAAATATGCTAAATTTTCAGATTTTCCATTTTCATGTGTGGAATCAGTGGTTGAGAAAATCTTCTACTTCTGATTCTGTGAATAACATTTAACATTTACAACGTCAAATTCAGCTTTTTGTAAAGTTGCATTAAGCTTAGGGCACCAAGTGATTTGTGAGTTAGCTATGAATCTTTCATTCACATCCAGTAGTCAGTTATGGAGAACAGACTGTACTTGGCCAAAGCACATTCATACCCTTTATGATTGACAGGATAAGGCAAGTATCCAAACCTTTTCTGTAGCCAATGCCCAAAGAGACCAAGATAAATCCTGTTCAGATGGCTTGAAATATTAGACTCACTTTATACTTCCAATAAACCTTAAAGAAATAATTTAGTGAAAGTTAAATGATATGAGCCTAGTCTTGACGGAAAGAACTCTTGCGTGGATCTTGACAATAAGTCATATATTGGGCATATCGCCTACCAAATGTGCAAGGAAAAACACAAGAGTATAGAAAACTCAAAATGGTGAATCCATAAAACTGTTTCTGAATATACAACATTGAAAACCTGCTGTGCATCAGGTGTGCAATCTAAGGCATGGGCTATGTACTGTCTCCCAAATTCTTCAAATTTCTGTTTTTTGAACACCAACGTCTAGGAAAGGGCAAATACTTCTTAGTAAATTTCCCCCCAAAAAGAAGCCGCTGTCCAGTGCCCTGTTGGCTGTCTGGATCACCTTTGGAAATTTGACTCATTAATTGGTTAAAGGCTTGCAGAAGAGGATTAAACACCTCACTGTTTACTGGGATGGTAGCATGGATCACCTTGGGAAATTTGACTCATTAATTGGTTAAAGGCTTGCAGAAGAGGATTAAACACCTCACTGTTTACTGGGATGGTAGCATGGATCACCTTGGGAAATTTGACTTATTAATTGGTTAAAGGCTTGCAGAAGAGGATTAAACACCTCACTGTTTACTGGGATGGTAGCATGGATCACCTTGGGAAATTTGACTTATTAATTGGTTAAAGGCTTGCAGAAGAAGATAAAAACCCCCATCTAACGCATTAGGAACTCAGTGTCAAACAGTACCTGTGCATTTACTGGCGGAATCTCACACCTCTCTGACACTCCCCTTGAGGTAGCATTGGTCACTGTGTAAATAAACATGAATAGTTATATATTGGAGGTTTCCAGTTAGTGAGCTGCTCTTTCCCACTGTTTGCTTTATCTGATACATTCCAATCAACACAGTTTCATCTTATGTGGAACAGCACCGGCATGCAGTAACGCAGAGTGCCATAGAACCACGACGTCATTGCATGTCCGGGCGTGAGATATTGTTTAAAAGTTCACATTTTGTATTGTATCTTTTTTTTCAGTAGTCTTGTAAATATAGGGCTTCTTCCCCTTACCTTTATGGCCTTCCTCAACATTACTGGGTAATCTTTTAAGGGCGTATTTATCCACTTATGTCCTCTCCTATGGGCTTTAAGCGTATCTCTCTCACTCGCTCTCTCTGTCGCTCCTTTCTGATCCATCCATCCATCCATCCAGCCATCCATCAATCCATCCATCTTCTCGCTTCTCTTCTTCTGACAGTAGCACTTTGTATTGGCCGCTGTCTCTTCTCTGCCTCATCTTTTTTTCGTATTTTGCATTTTGGGTGGATGGAGAAATTAGGGTGGGTGGAGATTTTTTCTCTACCCCTTTTACCCCTGCCCCCTCCACCGCCCCCCTTCGTCTCTTTACTTGATTTTCTATCTTCCTGGAAACGGCACATGAAACCAGAATGTGAAAGGAGGGGGAGGAAGATATTAAAAACATTATGAAAAAAACGTTATACGATATCTATTTGAATGCCTAGATTATTTGAACTGCCTCTAAAAGGTATGGCTATTTAGAGACTGCCTGAAATAAACTGTGTGGCGCTGTAGATCTCATTTAGAGGACAGGAGAGAACGGTTGTTTATTCGTTCAATATAACGTAAAAATGACTAATGCACGCCGACCAAGCCGTTCCTATAGCATTGGGGGCATGTAATGGCTTGAATTGTCACACTTATAGCAGTGTGATGGTTAGCAGTTATGTTGGTACTGTCATTGGCAGCGCTGGCATGGGCAATATGTGTCACAAAATGCAGTTGCCTACTTTCGAGAGCCCTGGCACTTATGTGTTTACAAATTAAGCACTGGACAAGATGACCCGACCCAGTGTTGCCAGGACAGGAAATAAGGTCTGTGTGGTAGAGTCTTGTCAGACTGTCGCCTGAATGTTATTACTCAGGTGGCTGGTGGGTGAGGCAGGAGGGCTATAAGTGGACATACGCTTTATGACACAAAAGAAACCACAATGCCACATCCCCAATAATACCAAATTTAAAATAACAAAGAGAAAAACCCTTGGAGGTAAATGAGTTGAATGAAAAATAAATCAAGGGCTCTAGTTATGTAAAAAGGAAAAATATGGGGAGAAAGGTACATCTTCAACGTATTCACAAGTATTCTCAGAATTACACCTAATAAGCTGCGCCAGGCGCAGGTTTCCAGCCATAGTTCTGGAAATGTCATGTGACATCTCCCACAAGCAGCGCTTAACTTGTAAGAAACATAAGTGCCAAGGCCCTCGTCAGGAGGTCACTGCAGCTTTCACCATCCAATGCCCCTACCAGCGCTGCCAATGACAATCACAACACAACCACTAACCATTACACCCTAAAAGTGTAACTATTCAGACTATTCGAGGCTACCCAAGGCTACGAGAATAGCTTGGGTGGCAGGTATTAATCATTTTTAAAGTATATTGAATTATTAAACAACTGTTGTGATGCTGATCTCCAAATTAGACAAACAGTGCCACCATGTGGCTGACTGTCATAAGTGCAGATGTTGCCAATTTAGTGCTTGTGACGAGCACTGGAAACCACTGACTCAAATTAAGCACTACCCAGAAGATCCCATGTGCAGAAATCTGCATATTATAGAATTGCAGACATTGAAAATGGAGCAAGTGAACACATTTTTTTATTTTTCTCCTCGGGGAAAGCATTTCTTTCCTCTTGAGGAAACCTTTTTCCATACACACCCATCAGGTCCTGAAGTGGGCTATACTACATCACTTCTCTGTGGTATCTTTATCACTATATTCAGGGGTGGGACAGAGTTGGATCGGAGTTTGAGTATGCTCACAAATATACATTTGCGGGCGTTCTTAGACTTCAAACACCACACTTTGAAATTTCCACTCCCACAAGTAGGATTGATGACTACAGAATGTTCTGCACTTGAGGTGGAGAAATCTGCAGGAGTAAATCTGTTTACACTTGTCTAGAATCCTTTTGTTAATATCTGGTAGGTGGAATTTGAGACATTTTTCTCCATAAACATACGTTTACAGTCTAAAATGACATCACATGAACATAACGATGCCTATTCACAAATCACATTTTCTAGTAGGATTTGTAGTACTCTGCACATTATAAGCGTATATTTTAGGAGTGAATGTGGGGGGCAAAAGGATGTGCCTGGAAAATGGGAAAAATTATGATTAAAGGGGAGGGAATTACGGAGGACTAAGGAGGTTTTTAGGGAGGGTAAGGAACAGATAGGGAAGGGTTTGCGGAGGGGCATCCACCCACCCACAAAAGAGTAAACCCATCTAGATTCAAACACTGAAGTTCTAAAGATACTACATCCAAAAGGGACCCTAGACAGTAGTAAATCACCCCAGCTTAGAGCTGAAGTACTGGTACTGCAACACCGTCCCATAGAAAATATCGGAGTTATGGACTTAAAATAAACCCCCACAGTAAATAATCTTAATTAAATTATATAAAATAGTTAAAAATATAAGAACTACAATTTAATTTAATATGTATGAAAATAGTAAATATTTTAATTTAATTCTAAAATAGTTTAGTATCTTTTTTGCATTTAAAAAATAGTGCAGTACTAACTTTTACTAATATATAATTAAATTAATTCAAATAAATGTTATACATCACTTTTCATTATTATTAATGCATTTTTTTACACTAGGTGATAACTTATTTTTACATTTTAACTTCAGAAATATAACTTTATTTTAATTTAACATTTTTGCATCAATTAAGAATTCATTTAAAAATTAAGTTAATATTGATGCAGCATTTTTCTTCAGTTTTACATGTAAAATAAATATATAAAATACATTTGCATTAATATTTAACATAAAAATATTTGTCCGAATTTATTTTTTGTCAAATAAACAGTTTTAATTTTCACTATACTTATAGGGAGACTCCACAGTCAGGGTGGACATCTCCCCATGGTAAAATGTAGGTACAAATTCCTGATACTTTACCATAGGGAGAGCTCCACATCCCCTCTCTGTACAGTAAAGTATACAAGCTATGAGCAAGAAGCACCTTCAGTGGCCATTCAAGTGCCACCTACCTCTTCAACCAGTAGCTTGTGATGTGCCTCAGAGCCAATTCTTGAAGCTGGGGTATGGTCTGGAATCCGGCTGAGGCCACTACAGCCCTGCTGGCCATTCAGGCCCAGATCTCTGTACTGGGGTGAATGTATGACATTGTTCTGCATTCTGTCCATCAACTGTTGTTTTTGCATTTGTCACCCCGAGGGGAAGGGTATGCCCAGACGTGGGTCCCGTGCTTTCCATGCCACTGGAATCAAGCTATCCTGGCTGAAGAGGGGTGAAACCCCGTAACCGGTCCTAAGATGCTTGTTTCCAGTCCAGGGAGGACCTGGCTTGGCAGTTCGGGCTCGACTGTTCCCATGAGGCACAGGGTCAAGACTGATTTGCATATGGCTGGGTTCAAACTGGAACAGCATGGTGAGCAAAATAAGATGGATTTAGGCCCAGATCTCTGTACTGGGGTGAATGTATGACATTGTTCTGCATTCTGCAAAGGTTGGTCGCACACTGCTCGCCTGACGAGAGGCAACTACCTCGAAACACGTGTCCAGGGATGGCTAACGCAACACATACTGTTCTTTATACATCGTGGCATAGGCGTACCCGCCGTCGCCACTACATCTACCACAGTCCCTTGGGGCAACTTGCTGGTGTGACGAGCAGTGTGCGACCAACCTTTGCATAATTTATTACGGCTCCCTTGAGCCAACGGGCTGACGAGCCTTGGATCTGCACCTGCGCGCCATGAGAGGTACTTGACCTGTTTTAATTACATTTTGGCAGTCCACGCGGCACCCCTTTACACTGACCTGCTCCCTGCTGACGAGAGGCAACTACCTCGAAACACATGTCCAGGGATGGCTAACGCAACACATACTGTTCTTTATACATCGTGGCATAGGCGTACCCGCCGTCGCCACTACATCTACCACAGTCCCTTGGGGCAACTTGCTGGTGTGACGAGCAGTGTGCGACCAACGTTTGCATAATTTATTACGGCTCCCTTGAGCCAACGGGCTGACGAGCCTTGGATCTGCACCTGCGTGCCATGAGAGGTACTTGACCTGTTTTAATTACATTTTGGCAGTCCACGCGGCACCCCTTTACACTGACCTGCTCCCTGCTGACGAGAGGCAACTACCTCGAAACACGTGTCCAGGGATGGCTAACGCAACACATACTGTTCTTTATACATCGTGGCATAGGCGTACCCGCCGTCGCCACTACATCTACCACAATCCCTTGGGGCAACTTGCTGGTGTGACGAGCAGTGTGCGACCAACCTTTGCATAATTTATTACGGCTCCCTTGAGCCAACGGGCTGACGAGCCTTGGATCTGCACCTGCGCGCCATGAGAGGTACTTGACCTGTTTTAATTACATTTTGGCAGTCCACGCGGCACCCCTTTACACTGACCTGCTCCCTGCTGACGAGAGGCAACTACCTCGAAACACGTGTCCAGGGATGGCTAACGCAACACATACTGTTCTTTATACATCGTGGCATAGGCGTACCCGCCGTCGCCACTACATCTACCACAGTCCCTTGGGGCAACTTGCTGGTGTGACGAGCAGTGTGCGACCAACCTTTGCATAATTTATTACGGCTCCCTTGAGCCAACGGGCTGACGAGCCTTGGATCTGCACCTGCGCGCCATGAGAGGTACTTGACCTGTTTTAATTACATTTTGGCAGTCCACGCGGCACCCCTTTACACTGACCTGCTCCCTGCTGACGAGAGGCAACTACCTCGAAACACGTGTCCAGGGATGGCTAACGCAACACATACTGTTCTTTATACATCGTGGCATAGGTGTACCCGCCGTCGCCACTACATCTACCACAGTCCCTTGGGGCAACTTGCTGGTGTGACGAGCAGTGTGCGACCAACCTTTGCACAATTTATTACGGCTCCCTTGAGCCAACGGGCTGACGAGCCTTGGATCTGCACCTGCGCGCCATGAGAGGTACTTGACCTGTTTTAATTACATTTTGGCAGTCCACGCGGCACCCCTTTACACTGACCTGCTCCCTGCTGACGAGAGGCAACTACCTCGAAACACGTGTCCAGGGATGGCTAACGCAACACATACTGTTCTTTATACATCGTGGCATAGGCGTACCCGCCGTCGCCACTACATCTACCACAGTCCCTTGGGGCAACTTGCTGGTGTGACGAGCAGTGTGCGACCAACCTTTGCATAATTTATTACGGCTCCCTTGAGCCAACGGGCTGACGAGCCTTGGATCTGCACCTGCGCGCCATGAGAGGTACTTGACCTGTTTTAATTACATTTTGGCAGTCCACGCGGCACCCCTTTACACTGACCTGCTCCCTGCTGACGAGAGGCAACTACCTCGAAACACGTGTCCAGGGATGGCTAACGCAACACATACTGTTCTTTATACATCGTGGCATAGGCGTACCCGCCGTCGCCACTACATCTACCACAGTCCCTTGGGGCAACTTGCTGGTGTGACGAGCAGTGTGCGACCAACCTTTGCATAATTTATTACGGCTCCCTTGAGCCAACGGGCTGACGAGCCTTGGATCTGCACCTGCGCGCCATGAGAGGTACTTGACCTGTTTTAATTACATTTTGGCAGTCCACGCGGCACCCCTTTACACTGACCTGCTCCCTGCTGACGAGAGGCAACTACCTCGAAACACGTGTCCAGGGATGGCTAACGCAACACATACTGTTCTTTATACATCGTGGCATAGGCGTACCCGCCGTCGCCACTACATCTACCACAGTCCCTTGGGGCAACTTGCTGGTGTGACGAGCAGTGTGTGACCAACCTTTGCATAAATTGTTCTGCATTCTGTCCATTAACAGTTGTTTTCGCATTGGCCATTCAGAAATAACACCAGATCGGGATATCTCTTGTATTCATTTAAGCCAGTTCACCTATGGTTACGCTGTCGTAAATGGTCGGGTGTTAGACCTGGCACATTAGCGTGAGTCTCCCTTCCATTTTTTGCTGTGCCTCATGTACTTTTTGCTGGTGTTAGTTGCTCAGGGCACTGTGCCACTGCTGTCCAGTGCCACAGTGCAAGTGCTCCCTATTGTAAATTGAAGTATGATTTGTGATTCCATGATTGGTTGGTTTGGTTTACTTGTCAGACCCTAGTACAGTGCACCAGGAGTGCCCAGGGCTTGTAATCCAAATACTGCTGGTGGGCTTGCAGCACTGGTTGTGCCACCCACAGAAGCAGCCTGTAAACATGTGTCTAAGGTCTGTCATTGCAGAGCCTGCGTGCAGTCTGGTACTGTCATGCTGACTGGGCAAGTGCACCCACTTGCCAGTCCCTAAACCTTCCCTTTTCTTCATATCAGACACCCCTATGGTAGGCCCAAGGGCAGGGTGTATTGTAAGGATAAGGTAGGACATGCCCTGGTGTGTGTGGCATGTTCTAATAGTGTATTACAGCCATTTTCGTGTTTCACTATTGCAAGGCTACCGGTTCTCCGTAGGCCAGAATGGGCAGTTTGGTTATTACATTTTATAATCCTAACTGACTCAGGGAACATGGTAGAAATTCGAATTTAGTATGCCTGAACTCAGGATGATAAAATACATCTTTTAGTAAAGTTGGTTTTAACATTCTGTGTTTGAAAATGCCACTTTTAGAAAGTAGGCATTTTCTTGTCTAACCATTCAAACCTGCCTCTGCTAGGCTGTGTGTATTCCTTTGTCTGGAGTTTGAGTGACAGGGCTGGGGAATTCCAGGAGACAGGGTGAGGTGCCCCAGTGGTGAATAGAGAGATCTGCATCTAGATGAGTGGGAGGAGTTGCACCTGGGACCTGAATAGGGCTGTACCTGCCTTCCACAATGCTGACTCCACCCTCTGGGGAGCGGCTGATGTCTCTGCCCTGCACAGTGAATGAAGAGAAGGAATCCTGTCAACAAAGTGCTCCAGGGCTGTACTTGCCTTCCACAATGCTGGCTCCACCTCCTGTGGGGCGTCTAATGTTTCTGCCCTGCACTGTGAAAGGAAAGGAGATGTCTGGTAAACAGAGTGCTCCAGAACTGGTTTGGACTGGGCAAAGGCCCCTCTGCCTTCAGAGGACAAAGGATTTCTGGGTATAAATATTGGGACCCTGATCCCAAGAATTTAGATCACTTTGGGAAAACAAGAAGAACCTCTGCTGAGGGAGGAACCAGAAGAAGCTGAGGAGGAAACTATCCCTGAAACTGGGGGATTGGCCTGCAGTGGTTGCCTTACTGCCAAAGAGAGGAGAAAGGAACTTTGTGTGTACTTTTGCTCAACTTTTGAAGGATCTCCAAGGTCTTGGAAAAGAGCTTGCATCCTGCTGAAGTCTCAGGAACAACAGACTCCCCAGAGTTCTTTGGAAGTGCCTGCTGCTGTTGTTGGGCCTTCTGAGGGACCGCGTGCCGCAAGGAGCTGGAAGCGCGACTCAAGAAGGAGAAGCGTGCCGCCGTCTGAGCTGTTGCCGTCACATCTCGTAAAGTGTGTCGCCGCTGCAGCATCGCATTGAGTGGAAGCTTCTTGCATCACCCAGGAAGTGTCTCGCAACGCCGAAGAAGCGTGTCGCCATCACAGCCATCGTAGCTGACGCATTGCACCGCATCAAGAGAAGAGTCTCGCATCGAGGAAAAAGCGTGTCGCCATCGCAGCCATCGTAGTTGTCGCATTGCACCGCATCAAGAAAAGCGCCTCGCATCCACGGAGAAGCATGCCGCCGTCGGAGCTGCTGTCGTCGCATCGCGTAAAGGGGTGTCGCCGCTACAACATCGCATCGAGCGGAAGCGTCTCGCAAACGTCGGAGAAGTGTGTCGCTGCCAAGGCCGCTGTCATTTCATCGCGTAAAGGGTGACGCCGCTGCAGCTGAAGCATCGAGTCGAGTCTTCTCGCAACATCGGAGAAGCGTGTCGCATCTGGAAGATCTTCACGTCTTTATTTTCTTGCACCCAAAAACTTCATCGCATCAACATCGTTGCAACACTTTCGTTGCCCTGCGTGTCGCATCTAAAAGGTGCATTGACTTAAAGTGTCACATTTAAGAACTTAAGAGAACTAAGCAAAATCCTACCATCTAAGGTAACAGTATTGTGTATTTTTGTTGTTTAATGGTCTTGTGGTAAATCTATATAAAGAAAACTTATTTTTGATAAAACCTGTGTGGTGTCCATTTGTAGTGTTGTCACTTGGTTACTGTATGTGTTCACAAATGCTTTACACACTGCCTCTGAGATAAGCCTGTCTGCTCGTGCCAAGCTACCAAGGGGGTGAGCAGGGGTAATTTTAGGAGTGTACCCCCTTACCCTGACTAGAGGAGAGGGTCCCTATTTGTCATAAGTGCATACCTGTGCCAACTAGAGACCCCCGAGTCTAACATCGGGCATCTTTGTTAAATGGGAGGAAATCTGGAGCTAGAAAACTAAATGAAGACATAATATTGATAATGATAACACATCCTTTCATCCTTCCAATGCCTGTTCAATCAGCGTTGTTAATTGGATAGTAGTTATTAGAAGTGTGTGAGGTCCTGAATGCATTTCCTCCACAATGTAGTGAAATTTTCAACAATTCCCAGTCATCATGATCTTAATGAAGTTTGTGACATTTTAGGACCATGAAGCCTGTCTGGTGCATGCACCTTTAAATATAGATCCAATGAGTGAATGAATGGAGGTTTTTGAGGGAAAAAAACAAATAGTGAGTGAAAATATCAGCTAAAATTAGTCTGAAGGAAAACACTCAATTCTCTTGCCGTGAACCTTGCAACAAGTGAAGTTTGGTCGAATTGGGAAACTGGTGGAAAACAGGAAGATCTTGTTTGAAGTGCTGTATTTATACCAGGGGATTATTCTTTGCGCCCATAATTTTATGGCATAGAAAGGCCCAATTTTGTGTGTGCCTAGAATGCACCTGCACTTCACTGTGTGAGGAAAATCTGCTAGAATAATAAAAAGCTCAACTTGTTTATCAGGCGCAACCCTTTTGCACTAAAGGAATAATACGTGACTGAAATATTTATGTATGTATGTATATATATGGTATTTTTATAGTGCATGCCTAGCCAAAAGGCAGGGGAGCACTGTACAGGATCAAAGATACGCATAAAGTCAATCAAAGAATATAAGGAGTGATAGCTGGGTTATAAATAGGTGAAGTTAAAAGAGGTGAGTCTTCAACTCTTTCCTAAAATACAGCAGCATGGGGCACCTGAGCGCTCCGTTTTAAATCCGGAGAGGGGGACCCTCCGTGTACATTGCAGGGGGGCCCCTTAAACGCTCGTTATGCCACTGCTGAGGGCTACAGCAATGTTCACTATACTGTGTGCACAGGTGTAAAAGAACTTCTGTTTTGTGTTGTTCTTTTTACATCTTCTTGGCCTGTAGTCTGATGGTGTCCTGGCTGCAGGTGTGCTGACAAACAGCTTTAGAAGGTGAGCCTGCTGCAAGCTGAGCGGGTGTGCTGCTTGTGATGACTTTGTAAGTTATGCGGCTACTTTTGAAGACGGTGCAGGCCAGCAAGGGGAGCCAACGGGGTTCCATAGGATGGGGGTGATGTGATCATATTTCTTCAGGCCCTGGATGAAATGTGCTGTGGCATGTAGGATGCCCTTAAGAGGTGCTAGCGGGGAGTCGGAAAGGCTGTGGAGCAGGGCACAGCCACCATCAAGATGTAAGAATACAAGTGCTTGAACAGCAGTTTTGAAGTCGTTTTCTGGACGAAACTGTTTCACTTTCTAAAAAAAGAGAGAACTTGTACCAGGTAGTCTTTACGTTTTTTGGCAATGTGTTCTTTGAGTGTGATGTTGGTGTTCAGGTGCATCCTAGTGACTATTTACCAGCATAATTTATTTTTTAAGAGGTAAGGGTGACATTGTTTCTTTGTATGTTGCTAAGTAGTGGAAATTCTAATGCGCCTCACAAGTGTGTTCGTCCTTGGAATGTTGTGAAATGCAAAGGAATTCTCGTAGTCAGGGCCACAGGAATGATATTTTTCTACAGCTGTAGCATTTTCCACATAATTATGGATTTGCCATGTGATCTATTGTCTGCTGCATAATTTTCAGATTTGATTAAAAAACAAATTTCTAGCTCAAGTGGGTCTGAAGTTACTAAAAATTAAGTGATATGTAGTGCCTCGAAGTGGAAGGCTTTGAGTTTTAAAGTTGTATTAATGAGGTGAAACATTTGCTAAGGCTTCTTATGATGGGTAACAATGACAAAATGAGAATATAGCACAGTCAAAAAATGTGCTGCATTACTCTGCATAATTTGGCATTTCTCGCCACATAATATAGTCTACTCTACTGCATAGTGTGGTCTTCTGCTGCATAATTCTAGTGGCCCTGCTTATAGTTTATCTTTTCTGTTGAGCGTTGCAGCGAGGGTCAGTGCCTTCTGTTACCGGCAGAGGGCAGTATGAGAGGGGAAATTACAGGTTTATCCTAAGGGGACTACTGAACTTGCAGGTGCACTGGATCATTCGCCTGCAGGCCAAGAACGTGATCTTCCCATCTAGCTTTAAAGGACGATCTGGATGTTGATGTCACAATGGGTCTCACATTTCCTATTGGTGGTTTAGAATTCGTTAAAGGGAACCGGATTTTGCTTTCTTTTCGCGGAATGACTCTTAAATCCCTAGGTGCGCAGCATCCCGTCCAAAGGTATTGAAATACCCTGCTGAGGCAGACAGAGCCACGTGTCCTCGGTCCTGAAACAACACATGTGGTGACCCACAGCTACTGACTCCTCTGACCTTTTCCTCTTCATCGATGGCTGTGCTTTTACCGTCAACATCAAACAACAAGGGCCCCCTGCTACTAATGTATGTCCCTAGACGGCACCCGGGGCGCGTGCATGTCCATGCTCCAGACTCTATCTTGGATGGCAGCAAGGGGTATCATTATACCTCACTTCATTATCATTCTTTGGTTAATGACCCCTCGATATCAGGACATTTCCACTAGATGTCCATACAAGTACATTGTACCTATACTCAGCAAACCACTGTGTTATTGGTGGATTACCTATGGGGTGTTTTCCACAGGTTATATACACGTATATACAGTTGATCTATTTTCTAACCTCTGAATTGACCATATGGTTGCGGTCTTTTTGAGCCTTTGTTTGATATACCTACCATTCCCGCACACGGAATCTTTGTGGCTTTCCTGATGAAGGCGTCGTATACGCCGAAACGCGCGTAGAAAAGGAACCGTCACCTAGCCACCTGATTTTCATGTTCAATCTTTGGATGGAAAACTGTATCAATATCATTCATTGCTGTGATTATTGTTAACAAGTTTATGATTATTAATTGTATTTTCTATCCTATATTTTTCTTTTGTGATTTATGCTGTAATGTTGTTTCAATGACATATCAAGACCCTGATGGATCGAATAATTTTTTTTAAAAATTGTATTGAATGAATGAATTTTTAATGTTTTCATGTGTACACCGAGTCCTCCAAAGTATCATGGGGCCATATTATCAAGCCGCAGCGATAATTATCGCTGGCCGCTCTTAGCGTGAGGATTTTTATCGCCATGCTAGCGCTGTATTAACAATGCATAGCGCAATGGCGAGAATTATTCCAGAATATGGAACATCGCTGGTTTTCCAGCGATGTTCCATGGAAAACGGCGATATCCTTGATGATAGGGCCTGTGGTCTTCGCCACACAATCCACCCACCATGTTAGGTATGCCTTAGTCAGGAATTTAACAGACGTTAAATTCCTGCGTTAAGGCATACTTAACGAGATTTCAAATATCGCTACTGCTCGTTGATAATATCGCGAAGCTGCCTTCGCGATATTATCCCATGTTGTTTTCACAGCCACGCCTCCTTTGCATCTCATTATCGAGGCGATGCGTGTGGCGCTAAGTCAAGGAATCACGCGCTAGCTTGTCCTTGATGATAATGCGATAAAAGTATTGCCGCTTTTCGCCCGAAAACGGACGCTATAGCGGCGATAATTTTATCGCGGCCCCTTGATAATATGCCCCATGGTCTGTAGTTGGGTCGCCAAACTTTGTTAGAACAATTAGCTGCCTAGGGGTTGTTTTTTTAATTATGTGCTTTACCTTCACCCACACCTGCCCCTTCACAGCCTCTGTGTCACGTGCAGCCACCTCTGAGGCGTAATGTCGGTCTCTGGTGAGCATGTGTGAAGATCCCTTCCCACTCCCTTCCTCAGAAGCCTCTCTGTGCAGTCACCTCAGGATGCAGGCTCACTCTCTGATGCATGTGACAGCCTCCGTTTTGGCCTCTCTATCAAGGACAATCACCGCGGAGATAGATCAAACTCTTGCGCGCATGCGCTGAGAGCCCTCCCATCCAACCCGCCCTACAAGCCAGGATGCAGGCTCGTCCATTGATGCACACGGGAGAAACCTCGATACCTGTGCGAAGTTTACCACCTTCGAGAAGTGGGCTCGGTGCAGATGTGAGCTCCATCACACCCCAAAAGGTTTTGTAAGCTCCATAATCACACCCCAAAAGATTATGTATGCCCAGAGAGGTTCTAAGGCATGGGCAAAGTTGAGAATTACCCAGGGCCCCCACTGCTCCCTGGGAAAGTGAACCTTCTCTCTATTTGACCACTGTCTATTCTTTTTTTCTATCTAAATCTCTCTCTCTCTCTCTCTCTCTCTCTCTCTACCTCTCTCTCTCTCTCTCTCTCTCTCTACCTCTCTCTCTCTCTCTACCTCTCTACCTCTACCTCTACCTCTGACTCGGTCTGTCAACACAGTGGCATTTTAAGGTTTATGGGGGTCCTGGGCAAGGCATATATCAAATGTTTTTGTGTAACTGTCTAAACGATTAACATATAATGTATTATTGTTCGGCATCGTGGGGCCTTGATTTAACATGAAATAGACAATAACATTCAAAGTGGGCGCGTTGAGGGGCCCCAAAATATGTTTTGCCCAGGGCCCCCAAAATTCTCAGGATGGCACTGAGGTGCAGTCTTCTGGTGCACGTGTGACCTTGGTATCTCCTCTGTTTATATTGTCGCGAGCTGACTGCGGTTTCTGGAACGTTCGGTGTCATCCCAGGCAGATCAGACAGCGCTCACATCAACATGTCTGGGACTATACAAAGGTCCTCTTTGGAACACGGGCTGGTCCTGTCGAAAGACGCGCTATAATATAATGCTCGGTTTTTCCACGCACCTGGTGATGGGAAGGGGCCTTATTCTGAGGCAGAGCATGGCGGGTAAAGTTCTGCACCACTTCCGGCTGAGCACGAGCTCACTTTAACCTTCGTCTGGCCAAGTCACTCTTTCCAGCCCCGTGATCCTAATGTTTATTGTGACTTCAGCCTTCTTCTCTGGCTGCTGCAGTGAGGCCATCGCATCGTTTGTACTGGACTAATGTAAAGACAGCTCAGTGGGCTGAGAAGTAGCCGCAGAGAGCTGCGTGTAAACTGCATCGCTTGTAAAATCTTAATAAAACTGAGTTTGACCATGATGGAACCTGTTTATGAGGTACCCAGAGACAGTTCGGTTTGTGATGTGTGCTTTATAAATAGTCAAATTTGGAACCCATATATTTATTGGGTTTTTTTCCGTACAGAATAGGAATTACCTCAAAAGTAGTAAGCACACTTTTTAGTTTTACAGTAACAACCACAATAGCTGTGACTATTCTGATTTCAGTAAATTATGTGTTGTTGCAACTGCTCTAAAAAGTGTCATCTTAAGGTTTTTGGGGGTTCCAAACAGCAAATATTTTTGGGGGTCCTGCTCGGAATAGCTTTGAAATGGCTTACCCATTTTCTGCTAATTCAAGCCCTGCGATTCCAAACAATATCAAATTATATGTCAATGGTTGTGAGATAGAAACATAGACACACGTCCACTTTCCCAGGGGCCACTTGAAAGGTGGGGACTCTGGGCAATTGCCCACTTTGCCCAGGCCTAAAAACGTCTCTAGTCATAAATCAAGATCAGGACCGAGGTGGGGATTGGCATGGTGTTATTCCAGATGTGGTGTGATAATGTCCTTGTCAAGCTGAAATTTCGTTCCAGTTGTTTACATCGCCTCCCACCACTGGACTGCACTCAAGTCACACTCGATTTAGAGCACGCCACTCTTCCTCTGTTCTCCAATCAGGCTTACGGAAAGCTTTGGGTATGCAGCCTGGGAAAAGTGCACCACACATGCACATTGCCCTGGCTCCAGCAGAGACAACAAAGGAGCTTGTCGGACCATCTAGAATGTATGTAAAGACTGTTACCGTGTAGCACCAGAAAGACACTGGGGTCGTGACTTGTCCACAATTACAGAAACAGAAGTTACAACAACACAAACCAATATAATATTGTTGTGAGTAAACCAGACTTACCACTAACGGAGAAATTCATTAACACAGTTATTATTATGGAGGTCCTGCACACAGAATGGCAACAATTGATGAAATACCTACACTGTTTCAGTTCTAGTAGTGAGTTTCAGGAGTGGGGGGGACAAAATGACAGATTAGACCAAAATAAAACTGGTGGGGACCATTTTATATATATATATATATATATATTTCCTCAACTACTTTCTCCACGAAAGGAAAGACGGCACTCCTGGATCTGGTAAAGATAAGCGTGCAATTTATTATTCAATCAATCATTGCCGAGGATAGACATCAATGCGTTTCGGCCTTACAATGCCCTTGATTGATTGTCATCAGCCATTGTGAGGCCGAAACGCGTTGATGATTATCCTTGGCAACGATTGATTGAATAATAAATTGCACACTCACCTTTATCGTATCCAGGAGTGCATTCTTTCCTTAAGTAGAGAAATGTGTTGTTGTAATATTGAGGTGTATGTTTGTTCAAAATGTTTACATCTGCCTTTGTATCTATATATGTATATTTAGTTATAGATATATACATGCATGCATTAAACATTTTAAGCAAACAGCACTGCTTCGGAATGAAGTTAGATGGACAAAAGGTGAAGGTGCAGGGTCTGTATGTTTTTTCTGTGTTGCCTTGCCTCCTGGCACATTCAGCAGCTGTCGTGCAAGGGCACAAGGGGGAGCCAGAGAAAATAGTAATGGGGAACAGTCCCATTTGCCTCCACTAAAGATGCCAATGTACATACAGATGAAAATGATAAAGTATTGAAAAAATCAACAGATATAGTCCAACTTGTTGAGAGGAAACAGGATTAATCAAAAACTGTACAAGACCACAAAGCGGCTATCCATAGAGGTGACAACATACAAACTCAAGAAATAAGTTATCATTGGCACAAAGCAAGGAATATGAAGAGCCTTTGCAACAAGCTTAGGAGAGGAAAGCTGAACATGTTCCAAACATATCATGACTCGAGACTGAGGTCCATCCTTGCCTGCAAAACAGCATCTAAGTTGGAGCCACTAACCCCGGGAAACCATTTCAACATTGATCCAGATATTAAAATGCTAATACTATCAGTGGCGTAATGCGAACCGATGGGGACCCCCCTGCCGAATGCGATGGGAGGACTCTAAGTCACCCATATCTAATAGACAGTCATTGATTGTGGTCTGATTGGGGTCCTTCTGAAGGGTTTAAGGCTCCTGCAGTGGTGGTGCCCCCCCGCACCACAAAGGCTGAAGGGGCTGGTGTGATGCCCCTGAATAAGAGCCGGTAAAGAAACTTCATGCATGTGAATCGCACTGTCAGTGCAGCATGCTTGGGTATGCCCAAGATCACACAATAGGCCTCATTACGAGGTCCTCAAATGCAGGCATGTAATTCTGCACCTCAGTAGTTAATGATACCAGGGGTCCCATTGACTCTACGTGTGTGGACTTAGTTAGATTTCTAAAAGTAACCATGAGGCTCTGCTGAGGAATAAGTAATTGCCCTAGAAATCTGTAATGCTTGGCCTGGTAATTCCTTTTTCTCCTCTTCAATGTCCTCTGGAGATTTCACTGCTTCAAGAAGCAAAATTATCCAAGGGAGTCAGGAGTGGTCTGTAGTTACTCAGCGGAGCGCATACTGGTCCTATCAGGAGTTACGGGCCGCTCACACTGAAGACCTGTGTTTCAGTAAAGTCATACATGGTGAACCGTATTACTGCGCATGTCCCCCAGGAATATGCATCTGTAAACCAAGTCCAAATACTGTTTGGAAATTAAGCCCTGCCCCACAGGGGTATTCTCACTGAGCAGGTAAAGTATCGAAAGCTTGTCAACAGAGCAGCATTCAAGGGCCCCGTAAGGGGAAAGTGCTTTTGTTGAGCTGTGAATGAGGGGTCCAGGGCACTCCAGAGATCTGACCCCATCATGTGAAATATATTGACCACCCTCTTTGGTCCATCTGTCTTTGGCAGGTGGAGAAGGGATGGTTGACCCTGGGGTTTCTGGATGGGGTTCAGTGACATGTAAAGAGTTGTGAAGGGGACCAGGGCTTACCTAGAGGGTCTGGTGCATGGTACCCAATATCTTGAAACTGTTTCCTTTATTCAAACAGGACTCAGTAGACAAAACGGAGAAGTGGAAAATTTCTTAAGACTGTCGCACACATCCTGGTGACCCGACTCCAAATCTTGTGTAATGTATGAGCCTATGTTTGGGTAGGCGATGTTGTACCAATTCAAACCTCCGATTTTAGGGCTCCGCTGATGGTCCGAGTACACTTTTTTGGGTATGTCATGTTGAGTGGTGCTCACGTGGTAATGAAGTTTACCCGATGGCTTGAATCTAACATGAAGCTAAAGCTTCTCGATGCTGGTATCAGGAGCGATGAATCACCTGTAGAAGAGAACCCGATGATGGGGAAGGTCTTTCTGCTCCTTCTGTGTTTTTAGGTCTCGCCTGACCCAGCGCATGCGCTGGTCTGGCGAGACTTATTGAGAGGGCTCCAAAAAGTGCTACCAGGCCAGCCTAGAGCTACAGTGCATGTGCGCGGGCGCGCGCGCCGCGCTTTACCGCGATTAATTTCACTTTTGCGGCCACACTGCCGCTTTGATGTTTGATCGCAATCGCGATCACTTTCGCGGCTGCACGGCCTCTTGGCATAGCCAATAGGTCTCGCTTTTGGGACCTTATAAGTATTTAGTTATGCCACTGTTGCATGGCTAAACACTTATAAGGTCCCAAAGGCGAGACCTATTGGCTATGCCAATGCTTGTTTGGTATGTCAACCTAATAAGCTACCAGTCAGTCAATGGTGTATAGCAGGAGTGTTCAAACTTTTTTAAGATGAGCCCTCCCTCACAAAAATAACTTAGTCATCCTCCCCACACCCATGTGACAATGTCAAATTTTGAGAACAAGTTAAAAACTTGTGGTACCAGAGGGTAGAAACAGACAAAAACTCATAGAAGAGAGGAGAGGAGTTGGGGAAAGGAGTTGGCCTAACGGCTAGGGTGGTTGACCTCAAATCTGGGAACCAGGTTTGAGTCTCGGCAACGACGATGAACATCCTGTGATTCTGGGCAAATCACTTAATCTCAACCGTGCCAAACAAAAATGAATGTGTCCTCATGTAACACAACTGGTGCTCGTTTAAAGTGCTCTGATACCCGATACCTTTCGTGCTATATAAAACTCTGTAAAAAAATGAAAAAAGAAGCACTGGTCGATGTATCACAGTAAACATATACATTTTGAAACCTGCACATATGATCCACTTTTCAAGAGAGATTGACAGACTGGGTGATCTTGAATTTAAACTTCAAAAACAGCTCTTTTTTCTTATATTCAATCCAGTATATGAAATAAATACGCGCTATCAAGAAGGAAGCCAAAATGCCCAGGGGACCTTTGGGTCTGAAAGTACAGACCGTTCAATGCGTTTCACAAAAATTCATGCTCATTGTCATTTTCTTTTCTCAAATGAACCTACTTAAGATTTCATATATTGCAATGGTGTTCAGTTTTCCTTTTAAAAGCACGTTTT
Source organism: Triturus cristatus (assembly GCF_964204655.1). Classification (NCBI taxonomy): domain Eukaryota; kingdom Metazoa; phylum Chordata; class Amphibia; order Caudata; family Salamandridae; genus Triturus; species Triturus cristatus. Next base: position 1,590,674,221 of record NC_140590.1, read on the forward strand.
AACAAGTATCTGTGCAAGAAGGGAGTGGTTTTCAGTCACTCGTGAAGTGTCTGACAAATGTCTGTTACAGTTTATTGAACTTGTATCATGCTCACTACAAAGCACAACAGCTTCTATGCGCTAGAGCATAAGTATGCATACCTTGTGATTACATTTGGCATTCACAACGCCGGTCTGCTTTGATGACACTGCAGTGTGCAGCTGGCATTAGCTTGGCAAGGAAGCTGGCATGCATGTAGAAAGGAGTGACTGTGGTTCCTGAGGCCCACCTGGCGCCACGGCTGAGCGGTTGTGCTTACAATGACTTAGTCAATCCAGTAGGTGTTATCGAGGCTGGGGAGGCAGAGTGACGTACGTTGAGGGGAGGCAGAGTGACATACGTTGAGGGGAGGCAGAGTGACATACGTTGAGGGGAGGCAGAGTGATGTACATTGAGGGAGGCAGAGTGACGTACGTTGAGGGGAGGCAGAGTGAAGTACGTTGAGGGGAGGTAGAGTGACGTACGTTGAGGGGAGGCAGAGTGACGTACATTGAGGGGAGGCAGAGTGACGTACGTTGAGGGGAGGCAGAGTGACGTACGTTGAGGGGAGGCAGAGTGACATACGTTGAGGGGAGGCAGAGTGACATACGTTGTGGATGGATCTCATGGTACACAGATCAGGTTCATGCACTGTTATCACAGAGCTCGCCCAGTCTTGGGTATACTGCCCGTGCATGGGTGGTGGCGGCTGGTATGGGCAGAAACCAGGGAGTGGCGGAGGAGTCGAAGGGACAGGGGAATGTGGTCTTCCAGGGGTTAGAAAACCTTCCTTTTTTCCACATTCTCACATCAGACTGGACATCCCTTTTGTTCCCCAGGTAGGGGCGGTCCTCAGGCGGAAGAGCTCTACTCTATAGCATTGGCGGACAATGTGGATTGGTGCACCTGTGTTCACAGAGCTCATACTTCTATGGACGCCTCACCTGAATTCAGGGCTCCTCAAACAAACCTCTAAGGATATGTAGCCCTTACTACAACTTTTCAGCGAGAAGGCCAAAGTAACTGTACAAGGATGTATCCCTTGTGTGGTCTCTCTCAGGACATAGTACAGGTACCACGTTAACCCAGATTCAATTAGACATGTGTGTGTGGGGACCGGTTTGGTCCTAATAGCACGTGCATGCGTGTGTGAGAGAGAGAGACCCATGCTGCAGGGACCGGCTCGGTCCTCATAGCGTGAGTTAACCTTGGCAGAACCAGACAAACACAATCTTTGTGAGGACTGGTGGGTCAGGGGTCCGGTCTCCATATTGTGTTTAGGTACTTTCCAGCAAGTGTATCCGTAAAACTAAAAGTGCAGTTATATTTGCCTCGGTCCGCTTTATAACCTACCCTACTATCAAAGCGCGCGTGAAGTTCGAATAGCAAATACACAATTAATTACGGTCAATGGCCGGCCCTCATAATAATTGGTATGGGTGTGTGTGTACGCACACGTGCACGTGGCGATACTGGACCAGGGAATACTGGATCCGTCTCCTTTTACTGTGGGTTTCCCTGATTCCAGGGACTTACCTGCTGACATGTTCTACCTGCTCAGGGCAGGCAGGTGCGAGCCAGAGGGCAGGTGGCGGTTAGGGATGGACAGCAGTGTGCTGGGGTTCTTGGCCTACCAGGGCAGGGCTGGTGGGAGCTCTGTCTGCTGTCTCTTGTGGTCCTGGGAAAGGTCCACACATTGGCTTGGTACTGTTCTCCCAAGGATGTGCAGGGGAGTGGGGGCTCCGCTTCTGCCCTCACCCCTGCTGGGTGTTTCCATGCACTTGTTGAGCCCGGGTCTGATATCTCCGGGCCTGGAGCTATGGGGCTGAGAGTTTGCAGAAGTAGGGGCACTGTCTCCAGAAATCTTGGAACCAGCAATTCTGGACTCTTAGACATGAGGACCGCCCCAATGTCCAGTGGCAAAATTCCATCCGCAGTCACCACTCTGCTGACTCACAGTGAGGGTCTAAAACAATCACACAAAATGAAATATGCCCACACAGTCCACTACTGCCTACAGCTCACAATAACAGCAGAATCCAGCCTGTAATAGAATACCAGAAATAAGGGTGAGAAAGTACAGTACACAGATAGCGCTTTGAGGCCACAACAGTGGCAGAATGCACACCATAGCAATACATGAGAGGAGTTGGCCTAACGGCTAGGGCGATCGACCTCGAATCTGGGGAACTGGGTTCGAGTCTCGGCTATGACGCTGAACATCCTGTGATTCTGGGCAAATCACTTAATCTCCCTGTGCCTAACAAAAATGAATGTGCCCTCATGTAACGCAACTGGTGCTATGTAAAGCGCTCTGATACCCGATTCGGGTCAAGTTCGCACTATATATAACTCTGTAAAAAAAAAAAACACAACAAGCAAGTTTCAGCGACTTCAGTACACAGGCTAAATACACAAGGTAAGCATGGCTGCTTGAATGGTCCATCTAGTACTAAAAGCAGAGAGAAACGGATCTTTGGCGTAAAAGACAAGAAAGAACGTAGTTTGCTCTAACCTGTGCCAGCGCTTTGACACCTATGGGTATGATGCGCTGTATGAATACTAAAAAAATACAAAATATAAAAAACATTGGTACGGTCCAGGCCTTCACCCAGACTTAACCATAGGGAAAAAGGAAAGGGTGGTGGGTAGGTGCATTCTGTCCTCTTTCCCAGGGTCGGACTGGGACAGAAAATAGGCCAAGGCACCAAAATAAAAGTGGTCCCCAATAGTGAATTGGAAAGGGGAGAGGATGTGACATAACATCTAGGGCGGTTGACCTCAAATCTGGGTAACCGGGTTCGAGTCTCGGCAACGATGCTCAACACCCTGTGATTCTGGGCAAATCACTTAATCTCCCCATTCCTAGCAAAAATGAATGTGTCCTTGTGTAACACAACTGGTGCTCATGTAAAGCGCTCTGATACCTTCGGGTCAAGTTCATGCTATATAAAACTCCGGGGAAAAAAGAAGCTAAAAAATGGCACGTTCGCAAATTGGACAGTTTTGAACTTGTAAAGACACTGTAAGTGTTTTGCTTGGTGTGGAAGATTGCATGGATTTGATCTGGCTGCAGGAAATGTTTGTTTTAATATTTGTGAAATTAAGAGTAAAAACCGGCCCAAGAGACCAGAAAACAGGCCCAGAAACAGCAGGAAATCCATCTGTCATAGCAGCCCGTGGCACTGCCTGATTGCCCTACAGGCCAGTCGGACCCTGCTCCTGCACAGGACCCCGCATCTGAGACATGCGCAGTACACGTGGAATGGGTTATCTGTTTTCTTAGTGGTGCTTTCTACAGCGCGACTGCTGGTTCTAAGTGCTTCACAGAACAGATCTGGTACTCCGCTTACCCACCTCGGATGAACGGATGGCTGGCTCTACCTTGCCGGGATTCAAACTTTAAAATCCATATAACATTTGTCAGCTGTGAACGTTCAACTCACTGAGGCTTCCCATCAGCTGTTTCAGATGGAAGTGGAGGGGTACTGGCAGATCCCAGCTGGGGTGGAGGTGGTTACCTCCTGGTGTAGTACAGTGCTTAATTTGAGACAGGTGTTTCTGGTGCTCGGCACCGGCACTTAATTGTCAGCACTGGTGCTTGCTAATTTATTGATGACAACAACAACATTTAATTATTATTGCTATATTTATTAAAAATGACTATTACCTGCCGCTAAGCCATTCTTAGAGCTTTGGGGGCCTGAAACAGTTCGAATTGTCACACCTGTAGGAGTGTGAAGGTTAGTAGTTGTGTTCTTACTATCATTGGCAGCATAACAGGGGCAATGTGTGGGTCAAGCTGCAGTGGCCTTCTAACAAGAGCCCCAGCACTTATTTGTTTACAAATTAAGCACTGGTGTTGTTGTGTGTGCATTTGGCTCAATGCTTTTTTCTCACAGTTGAACATTGGAGATATCTGGCCCACGTGTCTGTTTGTAAGGTGTGGGGACTCTCTGCCCCCCAGTTCCCAAACCCTCGCCAGTTAATCTATAGGCGCCGAAGTAGGCCGCTGAACGGAATGTTTCACCCTGCACAAACTCAGGTGATGCTTATACCGAGCCCAATGTCAGGTGCATTGAGGTATCTCCCACCGAGCCATTCACAGCTCGTGATGCAATTTGAGAAATGTAAAATGCCTCTCCCACTCTATGTGTCCTGCCAATAAGATGCTGTGCTCTCCCATTAGGTAAAGCTGCCCGCTGGGATGTTCTGGCCCATAAACGAATGCACCATGCATGGTCAGATCTGGTACAATATCACTCAGAAAGAGAGAGGACGGGCACTGGTGGGCTCACACCTGCCCGTACTCGAAGAATCACAATTGGCATGAGAATATTACCAAATCACAGACGCAGATAGGTCATTATACCGGTATATGACTCCTGATAATACCTATTGGTGTTTTTAAACAAGCCTTGGACACCAACCGAATAAAGGCTACCTTTGGGCTTAATCCTAAGGCTTTTTTAACCAAAAAACTGGATCCAAGTACTTTACCCAGAAAAAATAATTTCAAAGAACTCCCTCAGGCTAGCCCCCGCCCCCCAGGTTGAGTCCGCCCTGGGAGTACCATCTTACCTGGGTGGGAAGAGGTGGCAAATGATGAAGCATGTCCATTACGTGAGTGAGCCTACCTCGTCCAATTCTTGGAAGTGCCCTTGCTCTGGGAGTTAGTATTTAGTAGGCAGCAAAAAAACAAGTTTTTTCTGCTCATGACCAAATATGTTTGGGGCAAAACCCAGGGTGTCACGCCATTTCTTGGTGTTATGAAGATCTGGTACTAACCATAGACCATAGCAGCCCTGCTGGGTAGTGCTGGTACTCACCCATCATGTATTACGCCTGTCACAAGGTACTGGTAGTGGCCCCTTAAGATATAGCAGTCCTCTGGGAAGTGCTGGTTCTGACCCATCAACTAACACAGCACTGCTGGGAAGTCTGGCACTGGCCTATAAATATAACAGCCCTGCAGAGAAGTGCTGGTACTGCCCCAAAACCGAACGAAGCACTGCTGAGAAGTGCTGGTCCTTACCCATTACCTTTTGAGGCACTGATACAGTACTGCTGGAAGGTTGTGGTATCACCCAGATATTCCGCTGGGCAGCTGTGGTACTGTCCCATAAACTATAATAGCATTGGTGAAAGTCCTGGTCTTCACCAATCAAGTATGGCAGCCGGCTGGGAAGTACTGGTGGCGATCCAGTGTCGCGTGGCAGCCCTTACCGGAGAGTTGGTGCTGATACACAAACTAACACAGCATGGATGGGAATTCTGGAATTGACCTATAAAATATAACAGCCTCGCTTGGAAATTCTTGTTCTGGCCCCAAATACCAATGAACGCTGCTGGTGCTGACCCATAAACTATTGCAGCCTGCCACTGACCCATACACTAATGCAACCTGGCAGGAAAGTGCTGGTACTGACCCATAAACTAATGCAGCCTGGCAGGAAAGTGCTGGTACTGACCCATAAACTAATGCAGCCTGGCAGGAAAGTGCTGTTGCTGACCCATAAACTAATGCAGCTTGGCAGGAAAGTGATGGCACTGACCCATACACTAATGCAGCCTAGAAGGAAAGTGCTGGTACTGACCCATTAACTAGTGCAGCCTGGCAGGAAAGTGCTGGTACTGACGCACGCTAATGCAGCCTGGCAGGAAAGTGCTGTTACTGACCTATAAACTAATGCAGCCTGGCAGGAAAGTGCTAGTGCTGCCCCATAAACGAATGCAACCTGGCAAGAACGTGCTGGTACTGACCAAATCAATCAATCAATCAGGGTTTTATATAGCGCACTACTCACCCGTGAGGGTCTCAAGGCGCTGGGGGGGAGGGGGGCGGCAGCTCCGGATCAGTTGAAGAGCCAGGTCTTGAGGTCCTTCCTAACGTGTGCAGGGTCGAGGAGCGTCTGATGTTCACATGGAGCTCATTCCAGGTCTTGGCTGCGATGTGGGAGAAGGCTCTCCTGCCTGTTCTGCTTCTGCGGATGCGGAAGACTTCTGCCAGGGCGAGGTCGGCGGATCGGAGGTTCCTCTTGGGTGCGTGGAAGGATAATCTTTTGTTGAGGTATTTGGGTCCGATGTTGTTGAGTGATTTGTAGGCATGGGGGAGGAGTTTGAAGGTGACCCTCTTCTCCACGGGAAGCCAGTGGAGGTCTCGTAGGTGTTGGGTCATGTGTTCGTGGCGTGGTGTCCCGAGGATGAGTCTGGCTGCGGCGCTCTGGATGGTTTGGAGTTTGTGTAGAAGGGTTCTGACCCATAAACTAATGCAGCCTGCCAGAAAAGTGCTGGCACTGACCCATAAACTAATGCAGCCTGGCAAGAAAGTGCTGGTACTGACCCATAAGCAAACGCAGCCTGGAAGAAAAGTGCTAGCACTGACCCATAAACTAATGCAGCCTGGCAAGAAAGTTCTGGTTCGACCCATGCAGCCTGGCAGGAAAGTGCTGGTACTGACCCATAAACTAATGCAGCCTGACAGGAAAGTGCTAGTAATGACCCACAAAATAGGACAGTCTCGATGGGAAGTGCTGGCACTGACCCATAAACTAATACAGCCTGGCAGGGAAGCGCTGTTACTGACCCATAAACTAATGCAGCCTGGCAGGAAAGTGCTGGTACTGACCCATAAACTAATACAGCCTGGCAGGAAAGTGCTGGTACTGACCCATAAAGTATGACAGTCTCGATGGGAAGTGCTGGTACTGATCCTTAAACTAAGGCAGCCTGGCAGGGATGCACTGTTACTGATCTATAAACGAATGTAGCCAGGCAGAAAAGTGCTGTTACTAACCCATAAATGAATGCAGCCTGACAGGACAGTGCTGGTACTGACCCATAAGCTTTCACAGTCTCCATGGGAAGTGCTGGTACTGACCCATAAACAAATGCAGCCTTGAAGGAAAGTGCTGGTACTAACCCATAAACTAATGCAGCCTGGCAGAAAAGTGCTGGTACTGACCCATACACTAATGCAGCCTAGAAGGAAAGTGGTGGTACTAACCCATAAACTAATGCAGCCTGGCAGGAAAGTGCTGGTTATGACACATACAATAATGCAGCCTTGAAGCAAAGTGCTGGTACTGACCCACACACCTTGGCAGTCTCGATGGGAAGTGCTGGTACCGACCCATACACTAATGCAGCCTTGAAGGAAAGTGCTGGCACTGACCCATAAACTATGACAGTCTCGATGTGAAGTGATGGTACTAACCCACAAAGTGTAGCAGTCCTGCTGGTAGTGCTAGTCTAACCTCTTATAATGTAGCAGCCCTGCTGGGAAGTGTTGGTGTTGGCCACACACTATTACGCCCTTTGCTGGGAAGTGTTGGTGCTGACACATAAAGTGCTGTAGCCTGCTAGGAAGTGTAGGTATTTACTTGCAAACTAGAGCAAGCTCCTGAAAAGTGCTGGGCGGGTTCTATAAACTATAGCAGTCCTCTGGAAAGTGATTCTACTGACCCATTAATGTATAGCAGCCCTGCTGGGAATTGCTGGTACTGGCAGTCCAAATAGAAAGTGCTGATACTAATGCATCAAAGTATAGCAGCCTTGCATGGACATGCTGGTACTGCCCAATCGACAGTACTTACAAGTATTAGCCTTGTTTAAAGCTTTGTTATAAAGGTGCAAGTACTGTCCCATTTAAAGTATAGTATTGCTGCTGAAAATGCTGCTATTGCACCATTAAAAAGCATATCGGTCCTGCTGAGAAGTGCTGCTTCTGTCCATTAACTATATGTTTGCAGTGCTGGGAAGTGCTTGTCTGTTCCGCCTGCGCCACTTGTAAGTGCCAGTGCTGTCCCATTAACATTCTCGCTGCCCTGCTAATAACTGGATTCTTTGCAATATTGAAACTATAAAATCCCAGCTAAAAAGAGACTGTTCTGACCCATTAAAAAATAAAGCAGTCCTGGTAAGACCTGCCAACTCTGTTTCATTATATGCACATCTGCCTTGATAGAACTTGCTGTGTTTACCCATAAAGCACCTCTGCTGAAAAAGGCCTGATTTCTCTCACTAGAAGTAGATCAACAAAGCAGAGAAGAGCAGGCACTGACTGCCCTGTTCATCGGCACTGCCAAGAGGGCCCTTTGTGCCCTATGGAAAGCATGTCAATCCTGATGAAAGTGCCATCACGGCCCCATTAAAGGCATATCAGTCCTGCTACGAAGTGCTGTCCTGCTGACAGGCGCAAGTGCTATTCCATCCTAGGTACATTCAACCTTGCTTTGAAGTGCTTTCCTGGCCCATTAAAATGATATCCGTGAGCGCCAGTGCAGTGTAATCCGGGATGGCTCTAGGGCAATTAAAAGAGCCCTGCTCCCCTGGGGAAGTCCCCCCCCCACCCCCCCGCCCCCCAAAAAATGAAGAGAGCTTGGAGCTGGCTGGAGGCGTGATTGGGGCTAAATATCATGCTTTGTTCCCCACCCTAGGTGCTTGTAATAAATGGATTTTTTTTATTCTGTCTTCTGTAATATTTCTTTAATGTTATATTGTTTTGCATTTTCATACCATGTGAATGTGGCCCAGGTATATTGAGGGGGGGGGGGGCATGCATTGATCTGGAATGCCCCCCCCCCCCACTTTACCTTTCTGCTGACCCTGTGTTTGATTCAAATACATCAGTCCTGCTAAGAAGTGCCTGGTCTGTTGTATTACAAGTGTGTCAGTGCTGCTGAGGGGCGCTGGGGGTGATGCTGTGCCTTTAAAAGTATTTCAGTCCTGCTGAGAAATGTCTATTTTGTACCATTAAAAGCATAGAATCTCTCCGGGGGGTTGGCTGCCCTGTACCATTAAAGGAATACATATTCCGCTGAAGAGTTGTTATTACTGTCCCATTAAAAACACAGCAGTTCTGATGGGAAATATTTATTCTGCTGCATTATGGACATATTTCCTCTGCTGAGGAATGTAAGCTATGACCCTTTAGAAGTGTGCGTACACTGTTGATAATGATGTGTTCAGTGCCATTAAATGTGTACCTTCTCCTATTAGTAATATCCCATTCAAACATATCAGTTCTGCTGAGGAATACTTCGTCTGCCACATTAACTCTATATTTACTCTGCTGGACAGCGTAGGGTATGTCCAGGGCCACCCGAATTATGTGGTACTGTGGCCACTGCATATCCCTCATCATTATGGAACTGCCCCATTTGCCATATAATCCATCTAGTGCCCTGCAAAATCTTCAGATTTTAACTCACAAATATTTCTTGCTCAAACGGATCAAAAGTTACTAAACATGTGGCAAGACATTGCCGTGCGGTGGACGGCCCCTGGCAAAGGTTGGCTGGTCAACTTTCAGATACTTGTTGCTGTAGTTAAGTGCTTAACGGGTACTCGTGAGGTGGAACGGATGCCCAGACCACGTTAGCATGTGTACAAAATGGCAACAGTGAGGTAGTACTATCACAAAATGTGCCGCATTGTTTGCCCTTTCTTGCCATATAATTTGCCAACCCTGTTAAGTAATTTAGTTCCCCTCGGCTGCAGAACTCCAGTGGTCCTTGTTATGCCATTGAAAGTGTGTGACCTCTTTTGAGAATGGTCTGTTCTGTGCCATTAAAGGTGTCCAGCTCAGCTGAAGAGTGTTAAAACTGCCCCATTACAAAAATACCAGCTCATCTAAAAACATTTGTTCTTCAGCATTAGGGATACGTCATCTCTGCCTAGGGTGTGAGTCATGTCCCATTAAAAGTGTGTGAACTCTGTTGAGAATTGCCTGTTCTGTGCCATTAAAATACATTCCTATTACCGAAGAGTGTCGGCCTGCCCCATTAAAAACAGATCTTTACTAAATGCTAAATGCAGTGCTTAGCAAAAGCCTGTCTGTGGTCAGATAACTATATATTAAAGCTATGGGTGTGATTGAGTTACAGTTTCCAGTGCTTTGCTCTTCAAAGGCACGTGTAGTCACTGAGTTTTGTAATAAATACTACACACCTGGCAATTTTAGGATCTTTACAAACCTGTTGAACTTGGTACCGTTATGGGATCCTCTTTGAGTCAGCCCGGCCCCCGCTCCCCAGTTCATATCCAAAAATCGTAAAGCCTAGAAATCTGGTGATCGCAATATAAGGCGCTATACTTTTCCCTTTAACTCGTTACGTTATGAGATCCTTTTTGAGTCAGCCCCCTCCCCCCTTCCCCAGTTCATATCCAAAAATCGTAGCGCCTAGAAAACCTGGTGATCGCAATATAAGGCGCTATAGTTTTTTTTTTCTTTTTTTTTAACATGTTAGGTTATGGGATCCTCTTTGAGTCCAGACTATCCCTCGCTCCCCAGTTCATATCCAAAGCCATAGCGCCTAGAAAACCTGGTGATCGCAATATAAGGCGCTATAGTTTTTTTTTAACATGTTAGGTTATGGGATCCTCTTTGAGTCCAGCCTATCCCCCGCTCCCCAGTTCATATCCAAAGCCGTAGCGCCTAGAAACCTGGTGATCGCAATATAAGGCGCTATAGGTTTTTTTTTGTTTTGTTTTACTTGTCGTTTGCAATCCTTACTCTGTGGAACCGAAAACAGAAACTTCACCCGTATAACGCACTTGCACCAAGGTACTCGCCGGGCCACCTACCTATGAGCGAGCCGAAAATCCACACCCACGGCAGCATCTTCTCTCAGAGGCTGTGACACCTGAACACAACCCTCTCCAAGTAATCCGGGGTCGCGCGCGGTCCACTCGGCGTCTAACGCAGGTCCGTGCTTAGTGGAAAGAAGGAAGAAATCCAGATGTATTCACGCCGGGCATCCTCAGAGCCCCCTCCGGCACCGAGAGCGACCCCCAGCATCCATGCCGGGGCCCATGAAGGAGGGTGGCAGGCAGCGGAGGTAGGGGAGTGGGGAGCGGGGAGGCACGTGAGGTACAGGTATGAGCAGATGAGGGGCGGATGGGGTATAGAGGTGCAGGCAGGTGAGGTATAGAGATCGAGGCAGGTAATGTAGAGAAGTCGTGGCAGGTGAGGTACGCAGGATGAGGTAGGTGATGTAAAGCGGCGGGGATAGTTGAGGTACAGGGCGGGATAGAAGCGGGCAGATATTCTATAGGTGTGGAACCATGTGAGGTTGGCGGCTGGTTCTGCCTGGGACCGAGGTAGGTGAGGCGGGAAGGCAGGAGGAATATGGTAAAGAAGTTTAGGTGGACAAGAGAGATCTGGAGATGAAGTCTGACGTGAGGTAGGAGCAGGTGTGTAACAGGTGGAGACGACAGGTGAGGTATGGAGATGTGGGGGTGCAGAGGTGCCGTTCAGGCACCGAGACGAGGAGCCAGGTGTGGAGGGAGGTGAGGTACGAAGTCAGGTGAGGTACTCAGGTGGGAATGCTGAAAGTTTGAAGAGGCTGCGGAGCGGTGAGGTTGGGGGACTGCGGGGCTAGCCCGTGTAGCCTCCTGCTGCCTCAGAGATGTGCTGAGCTGTGGAGCTGTTCCTCAGTCTGAGGCAGCTCGGAGGCTGGGGCTGGGAGGGAGGTGGAGTCTCGGCGCTGCCTCCCAGCCCAAGGCGCTGCCTCCCTGCCCAGAGAAGCTCCGGATGGGGCCTCTCATTCAAAGCGGTGTCGGGACCGCTGAGACAAACAGGGGGCGCCGGAAGCACCTCACAGGTCCTCCCACGCCGACGGGGTGCAACCGGGGGCTTCGGCGTTCCTTTGTGAGCGCTCGACATGTTTTATTGGAGTTTCTAAGCAAAATAAATCACACCAATGAATGGCCCCTAAAGAAACACGGTTCATTGGACTAAACTTTGCAAAATCACATTGTCACTCGAAGGAAACTATCTGACAGGAGCGGGGTCCAGGCCCCGCGACAGCCCCTGCTCTGCAGCCTGTTTTGTTTCAGCACAGACACGGGCGGCGGGGCAGAGCCTGGTAGAGGGGCTGGGGGCGTGGGAGGGGGCTACACGCGCATTTCTGAATAGAAGGCTACCCCGAGCCCTCCCTGGGCTAACTGAAGAGTGAGTGACAACGAGAGCACAGGGCCCAAGGTGCTGGCCCCGCGGAGAAAGAGCGCGCACTGGGCACCGGGTTCAAACAAATACACCCATTTATCTAGAATTAAAGGAAGTGTTTGACTGACCTTGCAGTTTTAGTTTGTTCTTTCTTCCCTTTTCTTTCATAGCCTTTTTTTCTTTCTTTCAAATTCGTCCATCTAAGCTCTACATCTTCCTTCCTTCCTTCCTTCCTTCCTTCCTTCCTTCCTTCCCTCCTGCCCCCTCTTTCTTTCTTTCTTTCTTTCTTTCTTTCTTTCTTTCTTTCTTTCTTTCTTTCTTTCTTTCTTTCTTTCTTTCTTTCTTTCTCTTTCTTTCTGTTTTCTTTCTTTCTTCTCTCCCTCCCTCTCCGTTTCTCCCTTCTCTCACTCCCTCCCTCCCTTCCTTCCTTCCTCTTTTCTGTGTGTTATGATTATTTGTATTCTTCTTTCACTTCTTTCTTTGTTCTCACATTTCTCTTCCTTAACCACTCAGTTGACCCTTGCAGTTTTAGTTTGTTCTTTCTTCCCTTTTTCTTTCACAGGCTTTTTTTCTTTCTTTCAAATTCTCCCCTCTTTCTTTCCTTTCTTTCTTTCTTTCCTTCTTCCCCCTTCCTTCTCTCTCTCCCTACCCCTTCCTTCCTTCCTCTTTTCTGTGTTTTGTGATAATGTGTATTCTTCTTTCACATCTTTCTTTGTTCCCTTCTTTCCTTCCTTGCTTCTCTCCTTCCTTCCTTCTTCCTTCTCTCCCTCCACCCCTTCCTTCCTCCCTTCTTCTTTCCTGTGTTTTGTGATTATTTGTATCTTCTTTCACTTCTTTCTTTGTTCCGCTTTCTCTTCCTTAACCACTCAGTTGACCCTTGCAGTTTTAATTTGTTCTTTCTTCCCTTTTCCTTTCATAGCCTTTTTTCTTTCTTTCAAAATCTTCCTCCTTGAGCCATCCTTCCTTCCTTCCTTCCTTCCTTCCTTCCTTCCTTCCTTCCTTCCTTCCTTCCTTCCTTCCTTCCTTCCTTCCTTCCTTCCTTCCTTCCTTCCTTCCTTCCTTCCTTCCTTCCTTCCTTCCCTTCCTTCCTTCCTTCCTTCCCTCCCTCCCTCTTCTTTTCTGTGTTTTGTGATTATTTGTGTTCTTCTTTCTCTGTTCCCCTTTGTCTTCCTTAACCACTCAGTTGATTTCTCCTTATGCATTTCAGCAGTCCTTACTCCGTTCTTCCAGTCACTTTCCTTGGTGCCTTACTTTTTACTGTCCTTGATTGGCTTAATTACTTCTTTCATTCCTTTCTTCCTTCTCCTTTCCCTTTCTTCCTACTTTCCATCATTCCTTTCGTCCATCCTTCCTTGCTTGCTTCCTTCCTCGTTTGGTACTTATTTATATTCTTATTTCACTTCTTTCCTTTTCTTTTCTATAACCACTCTATTGCTTTATGCTGATGTCTTACTTTAATCCTTTCTTCATTTCTTCCTTCTTCGAATCGCCTTCCTTAGTGTCTTTATTCTTACTGTCCTTCGTTAGGTCTTTCATTGCATGTCCCACCATCCCTCCCATCTGTTCTTCATTTATTCATTCTTCTTTTGTTCTTTCATTCATTCTGTCATTCCCGCTTCGTAGCTGATTTAATTCCTTCTGTCATTCATCCTTCTTTTTCATCTCCTTCATTCACTCTTTCCTTCCTTTCTCCCTGCACTCTCCCTATCACACTCATTCTATACATTTCTTGCTATGTTATTTCTTCATTCTTTGACCCTATTGTCTTACATTATTTCCTTGTTGCCCTCCGTCTCTGCGTGCTTCCATCTTTCATCCATGCTGTCTCCTTAATCCCCCTTCCAATCTTACTTAATTCCTTCCTTCCTCCGTTCTTCCGTTATTTCCTTCCCCTTTCCCTCACTTCGTCCCTTCATTTGTTTGCTTGTCTTTTTTGTTTTTCCCCTTCCTTCGATCCTTTCGTCCTGGATCCATTCTTTCCTTTCCTCTTTCTTCCTCCTTTTTTCTTTCCAACTTTGGTTCCGCCCTTCATTCGTCCCTCCTTACGCCTGCTCTTGCCCTCGTTTGTCTGTCCCCTCAATTCTTCCTGTCTCCCCTTTTTCCCCTTTTTCCCCTGCTTTTGTTACTTCTTTTCTTGTTTCCTTTTGCCTGCCCTCCTTACTCCCTCCTTTCGTTGTAAATTCTCTTTTCCTTTGTACCCCTATCCACTCCATTCCTGGTACCTACGTCATTTCCATCTCCATTTCTCAAGTCCTTAGTTTTGTATCCTTCATTGCTGTGTTGCTAAACTTCACTCTTCAGTTTTAATTCCTTCCCTCACTTCTTTCATTCTTTCGTTCTTCCTTTTTTCCTATATTTTCTCTTTCTTGCAATCTTTTAAATGTATTTTTCCATTCATTCTTGCCCTTCCTTTTTCCATTCTCCCCTCTTTGATTTTGTTCTTCCCTCCCTTTCCCCTTCCTTCTTCCTCCATTTTCGTCTTTTTTTCTGTCCATCTTCCTCTCTTCAAACATCAACCTGCTTCAATCGTTGCTGCTCTTTTTATTCTCTCGTTATCGTTTTCTTTGTATATCATTTTTTTCTTCTTCCAATTTCGACCTGATGTTTGACTTTTTTTCTTCCTTCCCTTTCTCCCGTCTCTTCCCATTTTCCCTTCTTCCTGGTTCTTCATTATCTTTCTCTGTTTCTGTTTTCAGCCCCCTCTCTCTTTCTTTCGCCCCCCTCCTGTCTCCCTCTTACTCATCCTTGTAATCCCTGATTTAACAGCAGAGCTGGGCTTTGGCATCCAGCCTTGCTGGCACAATGCAATCCTATGAGGTTGCTTAAGAGACAAAGCTCCTTGGCGAGTTCAGTAAGAAAAGCGGGAGCACAAACCGCCTCGACACTCCCAGGCAGCCCTTTTGATCCACATGGGAGACAGGACCCATTTAGCTGTCAAGAAATGCCTCCACAATGTGATGTTTGAGGAAAAGCGCAGAGTCGACTTCACTGTTCCATTAAAAGAAGTCTGGTCTGATGGGCAGAGAGCCGATCTGAATCGCTTAATTTGAAGAAAAAAACAAGCATTTGCAATGCTACAGGTCTCGCGTTTAAGAGAGTTTGAGCTATTGGCATTGTAAATAACAATGCCCTTTATTTATGAGTTGTTTTTAAAACAGATAAATAAAAGGCATTGTCATGTGGAGAAGTGTGGCTCAGGGGTTAGAGGCGGCAGACCCGGAAGCTGAGATCAGTCCTGGACCAGGGTTCAATTCCCCGCCTCGGCGGGTCTTGGGCTAAAAATTCCACGGACTCGATAATTCTCGCCCCGGTGCCTCCTCGACTCACGGGTTCACACTCTGCGACTCTGGGTAATAGCTTGCTTAATCTCCACAATGGCCCCTCGCGGCGGGATGCCTGACTTTCACCTTGTGGATACCCTGCTATCTCACAGGGGAATACCAGGACGGGTTCCCTAAGCAAGCGCCGGGAAACCCACAGCGGGTAGCTGTGTGCTATATAAGCTCAACTACATTTACACATTTACATTTACAATGCCAATAGCTTTAACTCTCGCAAATGCGAGACCTATTGCATTGCAAATGCCAGCTCCTGTGCTATAAAAAAGAAATGCAAGCATTAGGAGAGAGTGTGTCCTGCCTGGGACCAGGGCCGGACTGGCTGTAGTGGGCACCGGGCATTTCCCTGGTGGGCCGCTAGGGTGGAGGCTGGTTTTGTGCCCCCGGGGGGCTGATTTCGTTACAGGGCCGTTTTTGCAGCATAGCTGCAAAATCGGCCCCTGTAACAAAATCGGCCGAAACCGGCCCTGGCAAACTGCTCAGCTGTACCCCCAAGCCCCCGGGGGTGCCGGAGGAGCACTTTGTCTGGGCCGGTTTTGGTCCCCAGTCCGGCCCTGCCTGCAACAGCAGGCAGGACAAAGCTATTTGAAAAACTAGTGCTCGGAGGCTGTAATTAAAACCTACCAAGTAACAACACAAGTAACGGGGGTGTCGCCATGGGAGGTTAAACAAGCATTTGCAATCCAATAGGTCTCGCATTTGCTTGAGTTTGAGCTATTGGCATTGTAAATGAAAATGCCTTTTATTTATGTGTTGTCATTTACAATGCCAATAGCTTAAACTCTCACAGATGCGAGACCTATTGCATTGCAAATGCTTGTTAAAAAGTACCTCTTGACAAAAGCCACAATGCAACAAGACAAATAGAATTACCCTTGAATGTTTTTCACATTATTGCTTAAAGACCTACACTGAAACGGAGTAAAATCCCCAAAACAAATTTTTACTTTATTACCTGCAGAAGAATAGCATTCAGAACAAAATGATAACAAAAAACAGAGTAACAACAAAAATAGAGCTTGTTCCACATTTTAGGTCAACATATGATGTTACCGGCCAGCACATTATCAGAACACTA
This sequence comes from Triturus cristatus, assembly GCF_964204655.1. Classification (NCBI taxonomy): domain Eukaryota; kingdom Metazoa; phylum Chordata; class Amphibia; order Caudata; family Salamandridae; genus Triturus; species Triturus cristatus. The sequence goes on from NC_140590.1 coordinate 1,590,690,606, forward strand.
AATATGAGGTTAGTAATATTTCCACCAACAACCTGGCTGCAAATTCAACATACTTTCCTCTGAACCTTTAGCTAAAATGTCCCTCAAAAGACTGGGCACTTTATTGATGGTATGTAGTAAAAATATGTACTCCTTTAAAAGTTGCAATCAATTGACCTATTTAACAAACCAAATTATTGTTTCATTGTACGGTCTGTACTAGAGTGTTAGTAAGATTTCGAGATTTCCATACACAGCGTGTGGGGGTGGCCAAATAATAATTTCTCATGTGCTATTAGAGAATAAAAGTGGTTTTCTAAAAAAAGAGGGGAATTTAAGTCTTACAATGGAGAGCTGGAGACTTAACGAAATTTGCACTCCAGTATTACGACATACATACAAATAGATGTTTGATGGTTTTTAACTGCCATCCGCATCTAGAGACATCTTGCAGACACAAAGTAGCCAACTGATGGCTAAAAAATGCAATGACCGCTCAATCAATGGGCTTACGAGCAGATTTTAATTTACTATTATAAAAATAATTAATTCCTACTGAGTAATGGCAACGAACAGCAACATATTATTGGAAGACTACAGTATCTAACAGGTAATACTTAAGGCTGTGTACCCAACACAATCTTTAAGACGTCAAGCAATTTCATAAGTGAGAAAATAAGTTAAAAAAATATGCATGTTATATCCAAGAGGCAATTTATTTTACAGTATGCAAATTTTAAACGATCAGATTTAAATCCTATCGAGTACTGATGTCACTTTTACATGTTGAAGACTAAATATTCCTGTGGTCATTTTTATTTTTTTAAAACGAATGTACTAGTCAACAAGAAACTCTTAAGATTTGTCCTGATCCCCTATGCCAATAAAAGTTATTAGTGTTGATAAATATCGATTTCTGACTTGGGGCGGTAAACAACGTTTACCACGAAACTTTTTCCCCGGAGGGAATCACAACGCGGTCGTTACAACGACCGCGTTGTGATTCCGCAAACCATTACTCCGCGAGTTGGAACAATGACTTGCGGAGGGGGGGGAAAGGTGTTGGGTTTAAAATCCAACACCTTCCCTAGTGTCCGCACAGACTGGAGTTGGAATAGCAAATTATACTATTCCAACATCCAGCACCCCCCTCCGAAAGTCGTTGTTCCGACTTGCGGAGTAATGGAAAGCGGAATCACAACGCGGTCGTTGTAACAACCGTGTAAAGGCTGCGGGATGACAACATACATTTACTTGGGGCAGTTACAACATACTTTTAACACTTTACATTGTGTATAAGGCGCCGTTTTGTTTCTGTATTTATGTCTAACGGAAGTCTGAGCGTCTTTCAAAGTTATATCGTAGCCCAAAGTATTCCACAAAATCATTTTCGAAAAACACCACAGAAATTAAATACTGACAGAAAAATAAAGGTGATAGCTGTATGTTTTATAAACTGTGCCTCGGAAAGTCCTCATTTGCATTCTGTCACCTACCAGAAAGAGTGCCTGCCACCCCGGAATGGTTTGTACCTGCTGTTGATGACAACTAGAGAGCGCTCGCCTGTGATTGGAGCCAGGCATAAGCATCAGGGGACCGGGAGTTAAGAGGGCACCCATGGTAGGAGTAAAGGGCGGTGGTAACCCAGTCCCACAACCAAAGGAAGCAAATACTAGAGCAGCGTAGTTGTACCTTCGCATCATACAACTGATACAAGTGCCCCTGATGAGGGAGTTAGGTGAAGATTGGCGAAGGGCAGGATCATAACCTGTGAAGGACAGTATACCAAACCTTGAAAATCAACCACAAACTAAAAATATTATAATGAACAGGGCCACAAGGGCCCTAAAAATATGCACCGCTCAACACCACCCCAAAAAACAAGCATTTACAATGCTATAGGTGTCGCAATTGCGAGTTTGTAACCTATGGCATTGTAAACAAGAGTTAACAAATAGAAAAAAAATGGCGGGCCACTCTTTTTTTCTATTTGTTTACTTTTGCTACCATCGCGCCACCCAAAGAAATAGAACAAAATCTATTTTTTTACTTTTTCAACAATCGTGGCACCGCGCTTTACCTTTAACAATGTTAAAGTACAGCGCGAGTGCCGAGATTGCTGCAAAAGTAAAGAAATAGAAAAAAAAATCTATTTCTTTACTCTTTCAACAATTGCGGCCCCCATCGCTTTAGCTTAACATGGCTAAAGGTAAAGCGTGTGTGCCACCAACGTGAAAAAAAGTAAATAAATAGAGAAAAAAGCAGTAGACAATAAAAAAAGCGAGCGCTGTGCTAGAGTGCGGCACCCGTGCATACTTACATTATGTACATGGCGGCCCGTGAAGCGCGGGCGGCCTTGCCAAAGCCAAATGAACAAAAAAGAGTGCTTACCGACTAATGATGGAGACAGTGTAACGCCGCAAGTAAAAGATCCAGTCCTGTTGGGTGGTCGCAAAAGGAAACAGGGTGGTAACAAGGAGGGACTAAGAAGCCTAATTATCAATCAGAAGCCAGCGTTTACCAAAGACAATGCCACCAGCCAATGAAAAATATGAGCGGGGCTTCCACTCCACTTCTAAAACATACCCTACTACAGCATGCCTCACAGAGCGCGCAGCGCATGTGCTGCAACGCTAGGCTCGACCTAAAAATGAGACAAGGCGGTACTAAGGAGGGACTACTAAGCCTATTGACCAATGAACTACCGCTGTTCACAATGGACAATGACACAAGCCAATGAAAAATATGGACGGAGAGTGGGCAGAGCTTCAAGTCTCTACCTGAATACAGCATACCTCGCAGACCAGCGCATGCGCTGTCCAGGCTCGACCAAAAAAGAAAGTGTATAAGAAACTGGCTCTATATTTACTGCACCAAAGTGAGGTACAGTGTGTATAGGGTCCAACGTTCTCCAGAGGTTTGGCAGAGGTTAAAGTAAGATAGAACCTTACTCTTTAAAGTGGTAGCTTGGTAGAGCAGTAAGGCAGTATCAGAGGACTGTGTTAAGCATTTGATGTACACACTCAGTCAGCAAATGAATTCACACACTCAAAAACTGAACTCTAGGCCAATTGTTTTGTATGAAAAAATACACTGTTGTTTTATTTCTAGAACCAAGCAAGACTGGTACAGGTAAGCATATGAATACTTTGCAGTAGTAAATTACTTGTTTGAACACAGTTCAAAATTACAGTATAACCTGTACTGGTTTTGGTTACAGTTTTAAGTAAGCAGTTTGCAACACATTGCAGGTATAGTACATTCAAATGAATGGGCCTTTTAAGTAAAATGCAGTTAATTACTTATCAGATTACTTTTACTAACACAGGGTTGGATCCTAGATTCAGCCCTGGGACATTTCCTGAAAACAGGTGAGTAAATGCGTTTTAGTTAGCGGTACGATTCTTAAAGAATATTATTGTATTCCAAAGGTTGACAAAACTTTTTCACATAGAATCACCAATGTTATCCTATGGGAGGAAATTCACTTAGCAGGTAAGTTACTTTTGCGTTACTTCAGTGCTGGATTCCTAGATTCAGCACTGGGACATCTACTTAAAACAGGTAAGTAATTAAGTTTTTGTAGTTTTTACGATTTTTAAAGAATATTTTTGTATTTCAAAAGTTGACACTTAGAAACATTTTCACAAAGAACCCCCAATGTTATCCTATGGAAGGAAATTCAATTCACAGGTAAGTTACTTTTTAGTTACTTTTCTTAGTCAGTGCTGGACACCTGGGTTCAGCACTGGGACCTTTCCTGCAAACAGTTGAGAAAATTCGGTTAGGTTATTTGTGCGATTTTTAAGGAATATTCTTAGTTTTCAAAAGTCGACACTTAGAAACTTTTTGGGAGAAAAAGTGTCAATGTTATTCTATGAGGAAAAAGAAGTTATCGGTTTCCAGGTAGGTAATTGGTCTTTTGAATTAGGGTTCTGGGGTTAGACTCAGGGGTCTCCCAGGTTCAGTGATGCACTGTTGTTGCACCCCCAGTGGCACTAGGGCGGCCGGGTGCAGAGTGTTGAGGACCAATGTTATCCCATGGAGGGTAGGGGGTCTCCGGTTGGCAAGCAGGCCACAGGGTAGTGGGAGCAAAGCTCCTAGGGTTAAGCTCAGGGCAAATTGGGGACCAAGTTAGCCCCAAAGGGGCACCCTCAGCGGCACTAGGGTGGCCGGGTGCAGGGTGCTGTTTTGAGGTCGGGTGCCCTGTTGATTTCAATGGAGATTCTCCGGGACAAAGAAACACTGCAGGCTCGGGGACGAGGATCTTCTAGGAGTGACAACCACTTCAAGGGGTAAGTTGGGATGTTGAGGGTTGGTTAGGCACCTCTGGGTTGGGCACACAAGGCCGTGGGGCGTTGGGTGCAGGAGTGCCTTGGGACGTCGGATTTTCTTACCTGCTTTGGCCGCGGTAGTGGGGGGTCCTCTGGATTGAGGCTGCAGGCGTCGTCAGGAGGCTTGAGGCAGGTCAGGGGTCACCGGACCTCGGGTCAGGATCGCCGGGGGGACCTTCTCGTGGTATTTTTTCACTTGAGCTCAGGCCGGGTTCGGAGGGTGCAGAGTGGGCTGGATTTGCGGTCCTGGCTGGCACCAGGAGCTGCAGTTCAAATACGTCCGGTGTTAACGGGAGAAACAGCTTGGAAAGTAAAGGCAGGCAGGTTCTCCGGGGTTTTTGGAGTTGCTGTCCGCTGGACACGCCAGGGTTTTGCAGGAGCAGGTTCAAGGGGGAGACAGGCCTGTAGGGCTGGGGCCAAGTCAGTGGGCGTCATCCTCTTGTTGGCTCTGCACGGCTTCTTGTCCTTCTTCTTCTCTTCTTTTTCTTGTGGTTGCTGGATCTGAGGAAGGAAGGTTCAGGGTGCCCCTAAATACTAAATTTAGGGGCGTTACAGGTAGGTAAAGGGCAGGGACCAATGGGTCCCTTCCCTGGGGTGGGTACACCCGCTATTCTGCTACTCTCCAGTGGGAGGGGGGCAGGAGCCTGTCTCAGGTTGGCTGGGTCCCCCCATCCTCAAGATCCTTAGGGGTGGAGTTGGCAGAGGTGGGCACACCTCTCTTCCTCACTTGTTTTTCCCACCGGTTCTCCCGCCCAAAGTGGGGGGTAGAACCAGTGGGGACCAGTTAGTGAAAGCAGCAAATGGTCGGGAGAGGCTCACAAAGGCGGCACGCCTTTGAAGCTTCTCCTTCGTGAACCCTGTCCATCCTGGGGGAGGAAGCTTGGCACATCGTCCCAGGATGTGCATTGTTTCAGGCCCCCGAGAGCAGCAGGCTCTCGACCCAGGGGTCCAGAAACATGTCTAGTGGTGGCAGCCTGTGCAGGTCACTGGTAGTTGGTCGTTTTTTCAGGGGGCATCTCTAAGATGCCCTCTGTGGTGCATTTTACATTAAATCCCACACTGGCGTCAGTGTGGGTTTAATGTGCTGAGAAGTTTGATACCAAACTTCCCAGTCTTCAGTGTAGCCATTATGGTGCTGTGGAGTTCGTAATGACAACCTCCCAGCACCATATACTCTTAATGGCAGCACTGCACTTACAGGGCCCAGGAATGGACCTGGGCACTGTAGGGGTACAGAGCTCATGCACCTGTACCCTCACCACTGGCATAGGGCACCCAGCTAGAGGGGTGACTGATGTATGCCAGGGCAGTGGTTTGTGGGCATGGCACACAGGGATGTGTGCCATGTTGACTCTTTGTTTTGTTCTGAACCCAGACACTCAGCCTGCAAATGCAGTGCGTGTGTGTGTGTCAGGGTACAGGGCCTCTAAGGGTGGCACAATAAGTGCTGCAGTCCTTAAGGGCCTTATCTGGTCACAGTGCCCTGGGTACCTATGGTACCATTTACCAGGAGCTGACATGTGGCCAGAGATGCCAATTGGGTTTTGTTTTGGGGAAAGAACACAGGCCCTGGGGTCCTGATTGGCAGGGCCCCAGAGCATATCAAGTCAAAGAGCATCAGTAGTCTGGCAAAAAAAAAAAAGGGGGGGGTTTACTGCAACAGAAACCCACTTTCTCATACAGTGCAAGGGTCCACGTTTTTAGGTGTTGCCTATGAGACAGTGCAAGATTTCTATTGATGAAAACTAGGATTAAAGCCATTGGTTGGCTACTGTCACTCTCATTTGCTTGCTTCTTATTCACTAGCTTCTTTGGGCTTCATTTGCCCTCTGCTGGATCATGGATGAATTACTTTTGCCCTTCTGCTGGTCACTTTTCAAGCACTACTTTTTAGGTCTCGCCTAGCGAACGCAGCGCATGCGCACTGCTACGTCTTGGCAAGACTATTGTTGTGGGTTTGGTGAGCGAAGGGAGACAGACCATGTGCGCGCACGGACAGGCGATGTGCACGTGCATGGCGTCTCCTCTCTGCCTCACACGCTCCCACCGCGCGCTTGTTATTTGAAGGCTGTGGGTCTGACACACTTTATCCGATATGGACAGTGTGCTCAGGGCCCTCCTTTCTCCCCCAGTAGACTTGAGTCCTTTCTAGTACTTTTTCCCCTTGTTAGAAACAGTTGTCATTCAGGCAGTGCTAGCTTATTACGCAGCCCTGTGATAGTCCAGCCCACTGTTCGTGGAGGGCGCTGAGTGAATACCGTGGGCTCATCTGTCCCGAAGGTTTCATGGGCTTGCACTTATCCTTCGCGTGTATACTCTCTGGTTCTCCCGGCGTGGCTGTGGCCAATGAATCAGCAGGAGGCTAGTTCCTGGCTGGGAGATATAGGGTAGGGGGGGCATGCGGGAGCCTGGGCAAGTTAAGAGTTTCACCTGAGGTTACCCTCGGCACACCCTGTCAGCCAACCTCATTACAATCAGATAGCACGGCAAAGCTGTTGCAACATTTATAAAGTTCTATGTACAGATAGACAGACAGACAGACGTACGTACGTACGTGCAGGGTTGTTTAATATCAAGAAGTACTGCATCTATTTGTGCTACCATTACAGAATATCACTTAAGGAACACAGAGATTTAGTTGTATAGGGATGCACTTTAAGTATATCTTAGCTACTGTTATGGACAGACACAATACTTAAAAGACAGACTTTTGAAGCATGAGAAACATACAGAACTTTGTATCTAGTATGTCCTGCTGACACAGCTTACAGCTGATTTTGAAACCATTAGATCGGACAGCAGGTGCAGCAAAATGAAATAGTCTAGAAGCACAGTCATTATGTGTGCCATTCTCACACAATGTGACAGGGACCTTTTAGCACCAGCAAGTGACTCTGTATGGCAGCCGACATCTGACCAGGCCTGAATCAACCTGTCCCTAGGCAGACAAAGAGAGCCTGGCAGTGCTAGGGGCCTCTGACCATTGTCATTTGTTCGCATTTGGAAATCCGGCACCACAGTCACGATTCATCAGACACTTCAAGCTTGTCACAACATTTTAGAACCCAGGAAAAGTACTCTAACTGTATCTATCGCTAATACACTCACTTTAAGCAATGTGTTGACAGGACTTCAGTGTCCATAATGTCTTGCAAGTGTCAAAATAAGCATCATTGTGTCCTTCCCTTCCCATCCATAACACCGTGCCATATTGAATATTAGTGAAACTGTGCGTAATTTTTCTTGTGTTATATTGGGCAATGATGCTTATTTTGATAGTTGCAAGGCAATATGGACACTGAAGTCCTGTGAACACATGGTTACTTGGATTAGTATGAAACATTCTCAAACATTACCTAAAGTGAGTGCATTAGAAATGGATAAAGTGAGAGTACTTTTTCTATTAAGTATTCTTGATCCTCAACAGTGAGAAACGGTGGAGCTTAAAAGTAATTGACATTCTTGCTAACATTGTGCCTGCACACTGAGTCCTTCCTCACTGTTTAAGGTTGCAGTGTATTTAAACCCAAGTGCAACTGACCCTCGTACTTTGCATATGATTAAGCCCCTGTTTAGGATCGAAAGGCATCATGCCATGCTGTTGGGTTTACCTGATTCTATTAAAAACCTGCTTTACCTGTTCTCGATTGGAGGGCTTGTCTTTTTACGTCGTGGACTATGCGTGATTTGTCGTGTGTGTGTGTGTGTGTGTGTGTATATATATATATATATAAATACGTTTTTTGAATGTCCAATGTTGAGCCCCCGGAAAGAAGGGGTCGTGGAACCCTGCTGAATTGGTGTTGAGTGCACTCCTATGCGCAAGGGCACATTGGGAAAAAACACACATAAATAAATATATATATATGTGTGTGTGTGTGTGTTTGTGTATATGTGTAGAGATATATATATGTATATGTGCAATACCACTTGCGATGTTCCAATTCACCTTTTATTGTTTGGCAGGCAGCAGCAGAAACAGGTACCGCCTTCCAGCATGAAATCTGCCATTCGCCTTACGCGTTTCAGGATAGTCCCCTTGATAACTGGCTGGCCTTTCAGTGAAAAACAGCTATGCAAATCATCTTGCACCTGTGATTGTTTCTATAGTCCCGCCCTCAAGGGTGTGTGCATCAGTGCACTCTGGGTCTTGAAGTTCATATGACTATTTCCATATGGTGCCGCTGTCTGTATCCCTCCATTGATTAAAATCCATCAGGTCACTGTTTTGGACCCAACTGGCATGCTGCATATCTCGTGCCACACCAAACCAGCAACATCGCTCCTTGTATGTGCTTGAAAGTGAAAGCGCAAGGACCCGCTGAGCTTCAGAGGGGTATCTTTGTGGCCAGAGCGGGCCACTTAATATCCAAACGAAGATTGATCTCACAATGAAGACATCACTCACTATGTTTCAATTCACCTTTTATTGTTTGGCAGGCAGCAGCAGAAACAGGTACGGCCTTCCAGCGCGAAATCTGCCATTCGCCATAGCGTTTCAGCCCCACCACCAGTAATACCACCACCACCAACTCCACCATCGCCAGCACTGCCTCCACCAGTACCACCACCACCAGTACCACCCCCACCAGTACCACCACCAGTACCACCACCACCCGTACAACCACCACCACCACCAGTTCCGCCAGTACCACCACCACCAGTACCACCACCACCAGTACCGCCAGTACCAACACCACTACCACCACCACCAGTACCACCACCAGTACCACCACCACCACCACCAGTACCACCACCACCACCACCAGTACCACCACCACCAGTACCAGTACCACCATCAATACCACCAGTACCACCACCGGTACCACCACCACTGGTACTACCACCACCGGTCCCATCACCACCAGTACCACCATCAGTGCCACCACCAGTACCACCACCACCAGTACCACCACCAATACCATCAGTACCACCACCACTAGTACCACCACCACCAGTACCACCACCAGTACCACCACCACAAGTACCACCATCATTACCACCACCACCAGTACCACCACCAGTATCAGTATCAGTGCCACCACCAATACCACCACCACCAATACCGCCAGTACCACCACCAATACCACCACCAATACCACTAGTACCAGTACCACCACCACCAATATCACCACTACCACCACCAATATCACCACCAATACCACCACCACCAGTACCACCACCACCAGTACCACTACCACCAATACCACCACCACCACCACCTCAGCGCCTCTCGCTCATTAGTAATATCAGGGGCACTGTACAATGCCAGAGCTGCAGCCAAGACCATCCCTCCCTCCCTACATGCGTTCAATAAAGCACAGCCCACCCTCACAAGGAGGTGAAGCCAGGGCCCTACTACAGCAGGAGTGTTTATTAGGCCAAAGATAGCAATGACATTACGCAATGCCACACTGCACACTCAAATCACGGAGAGGGCAGGAAAAAGCCTCTCCCTCCCGCTCTTCCTTCTAAGCTCCAACAGTGTGATCACAGTGTGAAAGGTGTTGGAGCACTTTGTTAGTGTTTAAAGCTCAGATCATATGTAACTCTCACTTCACACTTTGTGTCTGTGTAATTTACAACACTTACGCATCTTCTTCACTGCACTATTTATCACTACTTTGATGACGTCGCAGGCTGGTCTCTTCCTCTGATATTTGCAATCTAACAAGCGGTCGAGAAGGCCCTTTATTGCAATGCAATAGGGCTCACATTTGCGAGAATTTAAGCTATCAGTATTGTAAATGACAATGCCTTTTAGTTATGTTTTAAAAACCAAAACATAAATAAAAGGCATTGTCATTTACAATGGCAATAGCTCAAACTTGCATGAATGCGAGACCTATTGCATTGCAAGTGCTTGTTCTTTTTGGTTATGCACTCCACAGGTGTTCATGTATTTCCCAGCTATCTCCCTCGAGTATTTTCTTTGCACCTACCCCGGCTTTGTGTTACTTTCTTTCACCTTTGTGCTTCTCTCCTTCTCTCTTCTGTGATGTGCTTGCCTTAGTGTTCCCTTCCCTTGTTTTCTCACCCGTGTTTTTCTTACCCCAGCTCTACGTTGCTCTTTCCTCACCCGTGTGCTTCTCTCCTCCCAACGTGCTCCGCGTTGATCTCGCTCCTTGTCATGTTTCTCTGCACCAGCTACCTGCATGGTGCTTCCGCACCCTCGCCCAGCAATGGCTGCCCCAGTAGCGGCTGCTCTTAAGGCAGAGAAGTAGGACAGGGGAGGGGTGTGAGGTGGGGGAATGGACAACAAAAAAAAAGAAAAAAAGAACTTACCTTCTCCTCGCCGATCGCCTCTCTTCTCATTTCTGCTGAGGCTCCCAGACTCCCCTGCGACCATTCCCAGCACTTTTCTCATGCATGAAAGAAGCACTGAGATTGGCCTGAGGAGGCTTGTTTCCACTCCAAAGGGGACTGGTAGCCTACGCCTGCTATTCTCTCCACCCAGCAATGCCGCTCCAGTTTGGGAGATGTCAGTGGGCGTGACGGTTTGGCCGTCCAGAGACAGACGGCCAAACCACCATGCGCACTTAGTGCAGTGCCACCACTCCTCCTAGGACTGCTCCCTTGTGATGGCCTCACCCACAAGACGGGGCAGGAAAGGAAAAAGAAAAGAATAATAAACACCATTTTATTATTGTTTTATTTTTCAAATTTTGAGTCCCCTGGTGGGGGGGGGGGGTAATGCTCTTCCACCATAGCGGAGGAACCACCACTGGCTGGCCCTTTGGTTTACTTCTGCTCCCCCCACCAGGCTCCTGTCTTGCTTCTGCCCCACCCTCTGTGCTTCTTCTCCCTCTCACCCTTCATTTTCTTCTCCTACCCTTCACCAGCTTCAGGAAAAAAATAACTTGTGAGCTACTTTTTTTTACCAATGAAACTCAGATCAGCAAATAAAAAAAAATGCTCCAGTGTAATTTTGTAGGTACGCACATTCGTGGTGCAAATGCTTCTAGAAAATGAATACAAACAAGATGAGGGTAGAAGCTATTAAAACCTCACCTGACAAATGAATAGTGTTTTTTAATATCTTATAGTGCAACGAACCAAGGAGCACTCCCCTCTACGCTCCTCAACTAGGAACAAGTCCTATCGCAACATTAGACACAAAAAGGTTCCGCACTATTCAAAAAAAAAAATGTTCATACCACTATATTGACAGTTGTTCAAAAGTCAATAAATACATAAAAGGATGTCCAAAACATCGGTGTTGTTTTCTTTGAGAATTTTTTCTTTATTTCGTATTTTCATAAGCATGAAGAATCATAGCCGACGCATTTCGTCTCTGGAAAGAGACTTCTTCAGGGCTTCTCAAAGTAATATAGAGGGTGTTCACATTGATATTTGTATAATTCAAGCTGGTGACTGAATATTCCAATTTTTGAAAAATCTTCTTTATATGATGAATATTATCAAGGTGGCATGGTAGCCCGTAGTTTCTGTTCTCGTCGTTTTCGGGTAAGAAAATGATGGGGCTGGTTGCGACACCGGCTTTTAGTCCCCTTCATTAGCCAAGATGCATAACATCAGGGATGTTGTAGAAAACTAGACTTCTTTTTCACTGGCAATGCTCATCTGTAAGAAAGTTTGGGCCAATTCAACCTTTCATCCTTCTGACCTTGATAAAATTAGAAACTTTTTGTGCTATAGGGCCTAAACCCCGATTTCGTTAAGCACAAAAAGATAATCTTTTTTATTATTTTCGCTCAAAAAAGATGCAGAAACAAAGTTTGCAGGTTCCCGACCCCAATCTAAGAAAATGTGGAAGTCTGAAAGCAGTTTTTATGCTTGTTTGCAGATTTGTGAGAATGTAGTTAAACAGAGGTTACCTGTCCCAAGGGACTTGACATCTGTGGGAACACTGTGGATCTCTTTATTTTTATGCAAACATTTTGCTATCTGGAACCAGCTTGATACTCAGTATTGGAAAGTACAAGAGAAAATGAGGAATAATACAAGGAAGTGAACCCAGAATAACCAATTCCCGCCGGTGATTTCTGGTTTCTTAGTGGATCTTCGTGATTCAACTTGTAATGGGCTGGATTTTCCCCACCATTGATGTTAGCAGTGGCCCCGGAATCAGTAACTCCAGGGGAGGGGAAAATCCTGCCCACTTATCATACCACTCATAATGGGGGCCATTCGGGCCGGACTGGGAGCCGAAACCGGCCCTGGCAAACTGCTTGGCCAGCCCCCCTGGAGGGGAGGGGGGGGGTGCAGCCGAGCGGTTTGCTAGGGCCGGCTTCGGCTGATATTGTTACAGGGGGCCGATATTGCCAACCTCCGGTAACAAAAACAGCCCCCAGGGGCCCAAAACCGACCCCCACCCTGGTGGCCCACCAGGGAAATGCCCGGTGCCCGCTACTGCCAGTCCGGCCCTGGGGGCAATAGTTGGGTATCGCTATGCTCAGCTCAGCACCGTCTTCCAAGACATAGCACTAGGCCTGGCCGAAATATTAACTACGCCAGCATAATTGATGCATTTTTGGTAATTACACATAACACAATTTAGGCAAAATTACATAGATAACGCCATTATGCCACAATGTGTTATTTTGGGGAGACATTTTACTACAAGATGTACCTCTCAGGTAAGTTTTGAAAGTGAGCTGAATTTTTTCACCTGAACTGACCGTTAAGGTAATTTTTGAGCGGGAAGCTACGCATCAGAGTATTCAAAGCAAACAGCAATTCCTTTAATGTTGGCATTCAACAATAGTTTCAGATAGATTTTTTACCCGACCAAACTGTTCTGGTAATTTTTGAGTGCCAAACTACAAATTTGAATGCAAACGGCAGTGTTTCGAATGTGAGTGACTGGAAATCAACTTAAAATTACTTTTTCGAGTTGAATTTGTAACTGAAATGAGCGTTCGAGGATTTTTTTTGCATGAGGTGCCTTTCAAGTAATGGCATGTAATTTCAAGTAATTTTGCGGCAATTTTACATAATTACACTACAGCAAATTATGAGAGTTTCTCGCCTACCATCCTACAACAGCAAAAATGAATACAGAATTCTGAACACACCCCAGATATTAAATGTACTGGCTCTTAAGGGATCTAACAGCACTCACAATCACCAGAAAACTTCTAAGCTAGCAAAAGGGCATGTACCAACAGATAATATACAGAAGCACTGTAGGTTCAATCCACTCCTGGTCACCTAGAACTTTAAGCGCAATAAAGTTGACCCACGCTCCCTCTACTGACCACGCACTCCACATAACCAAATCAGGGTCTGCTCTGCCATCAAAAGATCTGTAACATTTGCAAAAGTGATCATTTGACAACCAAAAGCGCTGCGATGACGTGGTAATGTCAAACCGGGCGCTATGCAACTGCAAAATAACAATAAGAATAATTAACTTGAATATTAGCCAGTGCACGTGCGCACACCGACCCGAATCCGGCCTTCTGGCTGGCTATGACGTTTTGATCTCTCCCTGTTTATTTGTTATAAACGCTGCTTGCTTGCTTTTCAACATAGGAGGTTCTAGTTAGGGTTAGATAATCGTGTATTCTATGGTTTTCTTTTAAGCAAATCAGTTTCCAGCGATTGGCTGGGCACAATTACAATCCAACAATGAAGAACTAGACCGTTGTTTAAGACTCCGCCCACTTTCCCGACTCCACCCCCGTCTCTTTCTTGGCTGTCCCTTCAAACGCTACTTTCCTGCTAAAGCTTTGGGGACCTCTTTTGTGACAAGCGGAGACGTGGTGGGGCCTCGCGGTAAAGCTGTCACATGAGGAAGGAACCAAATCACGTTTTCCGAAAATGATGTGAATATGACGCAGTTCCCTCTCGGACAGAATAAGCGTACGTAATGAGGAAAAAACATCAGTATTAGGTGTTATGTAAAAATAAAATAAAAACGGACACATACATGTACAAATGGCGAACGTCAGAACAGGCACCCTCCATGCCAGTTGGCGCACCCCTTTGTAGTTCAAGGCGTTGTTTCCCACTGTAGCCGCTCTCACCACTTTACAGGCCAGTGGCGCTTTTAATCAATTCGCCATGGGGACAAAACGGTGCGGCACCCCCCGTGCAGAGCATAAAGAGAGATATTCTTTCGAAAACGGGGCCTTGTGCGGTCAGACGTCTCTTTCACTTACGCTCGGTGCCCCCAGCAGATCAAAGGAGGCGGGTGGCCCCCGATAATTGGCCCGGTCTCCACCCTTACCCAGCCTAACTGGAAGGCCACGAATTTGCAACTCTGCACTTATTTGGGAGAAAACTCGGCCTAGCTGTTGCCGCGTTTTGAAGGGCTCCGGCCTTGCCGTGGCTCATGGTCAAGACCATTGGAATTATGCGCTTCTGCGACTGTTGCGTTTTTCGCATAATTATTAATTTGCCGCATTTGCCATTAGTCCTTCATTTGCTGCATAATCTGTAGATTTTGTTTTAAAAAGTTGTGTCTAGTACAAATGTATAAAAAGTTGCTAAAACGTGAGGATGTGCTCACGTGCAGTGGAAGACATTCGCCAAGGTTAGCCAGCCATCTTTCAGTTGCTTATTTCTGTATTTGGTTGTTGAACTGGTGCTAACGAAGTGAAATATTTACCTAGGCTGTATTTCAATGTGTAAAAATAATAGAAGAAGAAGAAACTTTATTGCACGATTTGTTAAAACCCTTGCAAACACTGCAAATAAAAATGTTACAATATGTAAAATTGATAATAAATCCCAGGTTCCTGTAGATAAAAGCACCCGACATCCTAGCATATAAAACTCGATTGTAAGTACACTATACATAACTCCTATAGTGGTGTTCCCATAAGGAGACGGCAGTCCTAGTTTAAAATCGCATTTGAGACCCGGATCAGCTAACCTGTGGGCTACTCCCCTTCAGATGACAATTTTATTATATTTTTTTGTCCAAAAACTGTCTGTGTGCCTGTCCCATCCGCAAAAGGAGTTAGTTCAGCAACTAATACAGGTAAGCAAGGGGTCTAGGTCTCAGGCCGAGGAAGCGTTGAGCATCTTACCTCCGCTAGTGTTTTTTGCAGAGCGATCCATGAACCTAACCACGGCGCAATTTAGGATGGTGTTACGGGGATCAAAGCAGGCCAACACTGCACTTCTACATGATCTGACCTCCTTGTCGATCCAACCCCTTCGTAGTAGAGCCCTTCTTTCGTTCAAGAGGTTAGGGCACAAAAACAGTACATGCAATAGATGTTCCCTGTGTTGGCCGCAAAGCCGGCATGTTTCCAGGGCACAGTCTCTTTTCCATTTGGGAAGATGGCAAATCAATGGAATCACCCCCATTCTCAGTTTTAAGACGCGGAGCTTGGTGCGTGCACTGAAGGTGAGAGTTAGATAACTCTGAGGTTTCAACTGTGCGTAAGTGCTGAGAGTCATCCAACCGTGACTTCTAGCAGAGAGGCTAGCCCTGTCTTCTGCTGAGGAAAGTGTAAAAATAATAAAGTAATGCTATCCAAGAATGTGCCACATTATGCCACATAATTTGCCTTTGCTTGACGCATAATTCAGTCAATCCTGCCGCAAAATCTGGTGCTCCACCGTGTAGTGGATGGAGCCAAGAACACCATTATCGGGACACCTGCTTGTGAAAATCCACGTTTATTTTTTAGTCAAGAGCGCTCCCGCCAAATGGGTAAGCCTATGTTTTCCTTCTGTGGCCTAATGAGCTTGAGGCACTAATGAAGGTGTTGTGTGAATGGGCCTGCTAGTATACCCCATATGTTCTTTATTGATATGATAAAGCCCACTAATATGTTATTTGCTAGCAATTATCTTTTCTTATGGCAGCTTGAAGATCAACCTACTGCATTTGGCTCGAGCTTTTGTACATCCACCGTGGTACGTGTTTCACCTCCGTTCTCACACCAGTCAGCCAACTGCTCTGTGAGGCATGCTGTATTGAGGAATGGAATAAAAGCTTCGCCCATTTCCAGACCATCTTTTCAATTGTCTCCTGTTACAGTCCTTTCAAATCGTTGCTTTTCATTCGTAAATAGGCTTACTAGTCCCTCCTTGGTACCGCCTTGTCTACATTTGTAACCTCCCATAACGACTGGACTTTTTACTAGTGGTCTTACACGGTCTGCTTTGTCACTTTGTCTTATCGGTGAGCACTATTTTCTTTCATGGTGTTCCCCTATTCCACCCAGGACATCAACTTTTTTTTTTTTTACAAGGTATGGGCACTTATGTGGGTGCTTGCGCATCCGCTTTACATTTAACAACAGAGCTCACCGCAAGGTTGCGATTTAATTTGAAATATAGTGACTGCATCTCTTGTGCCCGCATCTACGGACATTGATCCCCTGAGACATCACGCCGTAACCTACGGCTAAAGGCCATCGCGCCCACAGAGCACACTCCTGTGGCTCTTTTTCTGATTCAACAATTGATGCATTACGTTAAATTCCTAACTTTACATCGTGACCTCTACCTCCGCCACTCCCATTGAGGACATTCCCGCTACCCTTACTCACCGACGTAGAAATCCACGTAATTTAAGGCACCTATAATTCAGACATGCTTATTTAATGTCCTGAAGATGATCCACAAATTTGTCTCCTGGATCGAAACGCCGTCGACACCCTAAAACACCTCATACATACACTATGATGTTACTATTTGTCATGTAGAGGTGTTCCTTGCAATTTGTTTACCTATAAATGTGAATTTTTCTCCTGAGAACAAACCGTGAGCGTTGCCTGAGCCTTGCTTAAATGTTTCCCGCACTATATGTTTTGTATGTTTCTACGTTTCTGTTAGACGGCGACCTCAGAGGAGCCTGGAAGGGGTCCTGACTACCCTGAGACCCACCCTCGAAGTATCGTAGCCGGGCACTGGCGGGAGACTCCCCAGGGGGAGGAATCTCGTATCTAGGATCGTACTTCTGGCACCACACGACACAGAGTGACCACACCGGGTATTCTGAGAAAACAATCTTTATCAAGTAGGTTATCACTGCAAATATGTACAAGGTGAGCACGGGCTCACGAGTCTCGGAAGGGGTAGGGGGTAGCGGGACAGTCTCTGGTAAAGGTTCAAAGCAGGGACGTATCCGGCGCACAGCCCCCAATCCTCGAGCTGGGGGATACGATGTTGTAGTCGGGGTCCGGCGGGACCGTGAGAGTCTGTTGGAGCCGCGAGTCACTCAGCGGGCTCAGGTACAGGTTCGGAGGTCTTACGATCTTCAAGGAGCCGCGAGTCACTCAGCAGGCTCAGGCACAAGTTCGGAGGTCTTACGATCTTCAGGGAGCCGCGAGTCACTCAGCAGGCTCAGGTACAAGTTCGGAGGTCTTACGATCTTCAGGGAGCCGCGAGTCACTCAGCAGGCTCAGGTACAGGTTCGGAGGTCTTACGATCTTCAGGGAGCCGCGAGTCACTCAGCAGGGCTCAGGAGGGTCCAAGTTCCAGGAGCCGCGACCACGTCGGCAGGCTCTCGTTGTTCCAGCGTCGAATCTGCCAGACAGACCCAGAGCACCCCTTGTTATAGGTCGACCCCTCTTTGATGTCCGGAGTCTGTGCAGGCAGGGGTCTTGTCACCTGGGGGTCGCTTGTCAGGATTTCCTGCTATTGTCTTTTGATCCTTTCAGGGCCGGGTCGGGAGGAGTCCCAGACACCCAGCAGGCACGGAGTCAGCCCTCAGGGAGGCCGGAGGGCCGATCGAAACCCATCGTCCCGGGGGAGTTCAGAGGTGCGATAGAAACTGCTCCTCCCTCTCTCATCCCCTGGAAGCGTGATGTCCTCCAGCCGGAGTGGCGCCTCTAGGCCCGGGTCGCGCTGGGGCCGGGCGGCCATCTTGGTGCATGAAGTGGGCACGCGGGCCCGGGGTGGCCGAAAGGAGAGAGGCCATGGACGGGGATGTCCGGGTCGGTGCGTGTGTCCTGGTGGGGAGGTTCGGCTGGGCCGTGTGCCTGGGCTGCAGGTACCAGGTTTCGGTGGTGCGGGGGCACGGAGGGCCATTCTACGAGGCCGGGTCCAACACGCGTCCCCCCCAGCTGAAAGCCGGAGAGAACTGCCCATCAGCTTGGGGGGTTCTCTTCGCTGAGGCGGAAGAACCGGGAGAGGCCGTCAGCATTGGCGTGGTCCGTACCAGGGCGGTGTTCTACGGTGAAATCCATCCCCTGGAGGGAGATTGACCACCGCAGTAGCTTGGGGTTTTCTCCTTGCATCTGCATGAGCCATCGCAAGGGCCGATGGTCAGTTTGGACTCTGAAATGGGTGCCGAACAGGTAGGGTCGTAGCTTTTTGAGTGCCCAGACCACGGCAAAGGCTTCGCGCTCTATGGTGCTCCATCTCTGTTCTCGGGGCAACAGCCGCCGACTGAGGAAGGCGACGGGCTGGTCTAGGCCTTGGTCATTCACTTGGGACAGGACGGCCCCAATGCCATGCTCGGAGGCATCGGTCTGGACTATGAACTCCTTGGCGTAGTCGGGAGCCTGGAGGACGGGGGCAGTACACATGGCCTTTTTTAGGGCATCGAAAGCTTCCTGGCAGGCAGCCGTCCACTGCACTTTCTTTGGCTGTCTTTTAGACGTGAGTTCTGTGAGAGGGCCGACAAGGCTGCCATACCCCCGAATGATTCTTCGGTAGTAGCCCGTGAGTCCCAGAAAGGCTCGGACCTCCGTTTGGGTGATGGGTGGTTCCCAGGCCAGGATGGCGTCGATCTTTGGCTGTAGAGGGGCGACCTGGCCGCTCCCGACCTGGTGCCCCAGGTAGACCACGGATCCTTGCCCGATCTGGCACTTGCTGGCTTTTACTGTGAGGCCTGCCTGGCGCAGGGCGAATAGCACCCTCCGGAGGTGCTGGAGGTGCTCACTCCACTCTGAACTGAAGACAGCGATGTCGTCCAGATATGCCGCGCTGAACTGTTCTAGTCCGGCCAGGACACTATTCACCAGTCGCTGGAAAGTGGCCGGGGCATTTTTCATCCCGAAGGGCATTACGCGGAAGCAGTAGTGCCCATCGGGGGTGGAGAAAGCGGACCGCTCCTTGGCCCCTTCGGTGAGCGCAATCTGCCAGTATCCGCAGGTGAGGTCGAATGTGCTGAGGAACCGGGCTGCCCCTAGTCGGTCAATGAGTTCGTCGGCTCGTGGAATGGGGTGGGCATCGGCTCGGGTAACGTCATTGAGCCCCCAGTAGTCCACGCAGAATCGGAGCTCGGGGGCGACACCGGGGGCCGCTGCCTTCGGGACCAGGACCACGGGGCTGGCCCAGGGACTGTCAGAGGGCTCGATCACCCCCAGGGTCAACATCTTCGAGACTTCCGCTTGAATGCAGGACCGGACCCGGTCAGGAACCCGGTAGGCTCGGTGTCTCACCGGCGGGCTGTCCCCGGTGTCCACGTCATGAACACACCAGTTGGTGACCCGGGGGGTCAGGGAGAAGAGGTCGGAAAATTGTCTTAGGAGCTGGCGGCAGTCCGCTTGTTGCTGGGCAGTGAGGGCTGGGGAGAGGTTCACTCCTTCCACGGAGCCATCCTGCTCCTTGACACACAGGAGGTCCGGGAGGGGATCCGACTCATCTTCGGCCCCGTCATCGGTGGCCAGCAGGAGGCTCAGTTCTGTCCGCTCGAAGTGAGGCTTGAGGCGGTTCACGTGCAGGACCCGGAGGGGATCCCGAGGCGACTGGACGTCCACCAAGTATGTGACTTCACTCTTCCGCTCAACCACTTTGTAGGGCCCAGTCCATCGGTCCTGGAGGGCGCCAGGCTTCACGGGGGCCATGACCCACACCTGTTGGCCCGGCTGGAACTCGACCAGAGTGGCATTCTGGTCGTACCAGCGCTTCATCTCTTCTTGACTTGCCTCCAGGTTGGCCTCGGCCAGTTCTCGGAACTTCCTGGTCTGGTTCCGGAGGGCCAGGACATATTGGAACACATATCGGGGGGTGGTCTGGGGTGCTGCCTCCCACCCTTCCTTAACCAAACTGAGGGGACCTCGGACGGGGTGTCCATAGAGTAATTCAAACGGGCTGAACCCTAAGGACTTCTGGGGGACCTCCCGGTAAGCGAACAAGAGGCAGGGGAGCAGGATGTCCCACTTACACCGGAGGGGCTCTTCTAGGCCAGCGATCATCCCTTTCAAAGTCCTATTAAACCTTTCTACTAGGCCGTTCCCTTGGGGATGGTACGGGGTGGTGAACTTATAGGACACCCCACATTGTTGCCACAGGGACGTCATATACTTCGAGATAAAATTAGTGCTGCGATCGCTCACGACCTTGCGGGGAAAACCCACCCTGGAAAAGATCCCCATCAGGGCCCGGCCCACCACGGGGGCCGTAATGGTGCGTAGGGGAATAGCCTCAGGATAGCGGGTGGCGTGGTCCACTAGGACCAAGATGAACCGGTGGCCTTGGGAGATGGGGGGGTCCAGTGGTCCCACGATGTCGATGCCGACTCGTTCAAAAGGGGTACTGACGACCGGGAAGGGTTGGAGGGGAGCCTTGCACTTCCCCCCACTCTTCCCACTAGCCTGGCACGTGGGGCAGGACTTGCAGTGGGCTTCTACCGCTGCTCTCATTCTAGGCCAGTAAAAATGGGTCACGAGACGGCTGTAGGTCTTGTCCTGACCCAGGTGGCCGGCGAGGGGGACGTCGTGGGCTAAGCCCAGGAGGAAATCTCGGAAGCGGAGGGGTACCACCAGTACCCGTCCGGATCCCAGCTCCACCGACTTCTGCTCACTGTACAAGATGTTATTTTCCCAATAGAGTCGGTGCGTCCCGGTCTGGTCACCTGCGGCTTGGCCCTCGGCCTGGCGCCGCAGCCCGACCAGGGAAGGACAAGTGGCTTGCTCCCGGCAAAATTCTTCCCGGGTGGGCCCGCCCTCGTGGCGCCAATGGGCCAACTCGGGTAGATCTCCCAACTCGGGGACCGGGGTGGGGTCGGATGGTGCGAGTTCGTCGCGGGCGACGGACCCTTCTGATGGGGGGACGGGAGGACCCTCGGCGGGGACTGTACTGGTCTCTTCGATCGGGGTGCTCCCGACTTCTCTCCGGGGAGTGAGTCGGGCTGACATAGATCGGGTGGTGGCGCACACCCACTCGGGGAGTCCCATCATTCCTAGGTGGGCCTTGCGCTCGACGTGCTTCCAGGGAGAGCTCTCCAGGTCGTTCCCTAAGAGGCAGTCGACCGGCTGGGAGGTTCTTACGGCCACCTTGAGTTTACCTATCACCCCTCCCCACTCAAACGGCACCAGGGCTACCTGACACATACTTTCTCTATTGTCTGCGGATATTACGGGGCAAAAGACGTTGGGGAGGATCTGCTCCTCGGGGACTAGGTGCCTGAGGACACCGGTGATACTGGCCCCGGTGTCCCGCAGGGCCTCTACTTGGTGGCCATTGATCTTGACGAGCTGCCCGTATTTCTGTGTGTTGGAGGGTAGGAGGCTACCAGGGATCATCTCCCTATCTCCCAGGGATACTAGGGCCATCGCTGCGGGTTCCCACTCCTCGGCTTCCTCAACCTCCTCCCCCAGGGCTACGTTGGCTATCTGTCTCGCAGGGGTGGTAGGGGAGACTTGGGTGGCCATGGGGCACTCTGGGTCATTGGCGTAGTGCCCGGGTTTCTGGCAACGGAAACATGTGACGGTCACCCGGTGTCCCCGTCTCCCAGGGGGCCCTGTCACCGGTGGGGGGGGCGCCGGGAAAGGTGGAGGTTGTGTCTTCGGGGGGCTAGGCTGGGACTCTCTCGGCCCTCCCTGGTTCCCTCCCCCTCTCTGGCGGGGTGGTCCCTGACTGGCTCGGGGGTACTCTCCTACCATGCCCCGGGAGACCCGGGTGTTGGTCCAGCGGTCGGCCTCCACAGCCAGCTTCCGGGGATCTGTGAGCTTGCTGTCAAGCAGATGCTGACGTAGTTCTATGAAGCAGTTCGCAGCCAGATGTTCCCACAACATGAGGTCAGTGAGTTCGGCAAGGGTGGTGACTTTGCTGCCCTTGATCCACCCATCGAAGGCCCGACTGAAAAAGTTTACATACTCCACCCAGGTGGTGCCCGGGATCTTCCTGCAGTCCCTGAATCGCTGACGGTACATTTCTGGGGTGAGGCCGTATCTTGTGAGTAGAGCCTCTTTCATGTGGCTGTAGGAGGTCTGCAGGGAGAGGGGTAGGTCGAGCAGGGTGTCCCTTCCTTCGCTCAGAAACCGCCCCCACAACCCCGCCCCCCAGTCCTTCTGCGGGATCCGATGGGAGGTCATGGCGACCTCGTAGGCCCTGAACCATTGCTGAATGTCATCGTTTTTATAATATTCCTTGACCACATCCTTGGGGATGTGGACCTTCTGTTCCGCTGGGGAGGCCGTCTCTCGGTTTCCCGGGGGCCTCCCTTCCTCGTTTCTGGCCTTGAGCTCGAGTTCCTTCAAGCTGCGTTCGTGCTCCAGTTGGAGCTTCCTTCCTTCGTGCTCCCGTTGGAGCTTCTTTTCTTCTAGTTCGCCTTGTACACGCATTTGCTCTACTGCTAGCTTTTTTTCCGCTAACTTCAATTCGCCCTCGATTTTGAGTTTGGCTAACTCGAGTTCATGATTGCGGCTTCTCTCTCTGTCCGCGAGCTCTTCCGGGGATAGGCCCCCGTCCGGTACGATGCTTCGCACCTGATTGCTACTGCTTTCACTTTGGGGGGGTTCGGCTTCGTCGGGGCGCTCCCCCGTGCCTTCCGGGCGGGAGGCCCCGGTCTCCACCCAAGTTTTCAGTGCTTTCTGCAAATCCTCTTTAGTATTAAGACCAGTGGTAGCGATTTTAAGTTCTTTGCAAAATTGCTTTAGCTCTTTGTGTGTGTATTCCTCTAGCTGCTCCACCTGGAACACCCTGTTGGCGTTGGTTTCTGCGGGGCTCACGGCGCTTCCTTCTGCCATCTTTGTCGGTAGTGCTTCCGTTGTTCACGGCACGATCTCTAGGTGATGGTCCCGAATCCCGTCGCTTGCCACCAATGTTAGACGGCGACCTCAGAGGAGCCTGGAAGGGGTCCTGACTACCCTGAGACCCACCCTCGAAGTATCGTAGCCGGGCACTGGCGGGAGACTCCCCAGGGGGAGGAATCTCGTATCTAGGATCATACTTCTGGCACCACACGACACAGAGTGACCACACCGGGTATTCTGAGAAAACAATCTTTATCAAGTAGGTTATCACTGCAAATATGTACAAGGTGAGCACGGGCTCACGAGTCTCGGAAGGGGTAGGGGGTAGCGGGACAGTCTCTGGTAAAGGTTCAAAGCAGGGACGTATCCGGCGCACAGCCCCCAATCCTCGAGCTGGGGGATACGATGTTGTAGTCGGGGTCCGGCGGGACCGTGAGAGTCTGTTGGAGCCGCGAGTCACTCAGCGGGCTCAGGTACAGGTTCGGAGGTCTTACGATCTTCAAGGAGCCGCGAGTCACTCAGCAGGCTCAGGCACAAGTTCGGAGGTCTTACGATCTTCAGGGAGCCGCGAGTCACTCAGCAGGCTCAGGTACAAGTTCGTAGGTCTTACGATCTTCAGGGAGCCGCGAGTCACTCAGCAGGCTCAGGTACAGGTTCGGAGGTCTTACGATCTTCAGGGAGCCGCGAGTCACTCAGCAGGGCTCAGGAGGGTCCAAGTTCCAGGAGCCGCGACCACGTCGGCAGGCTCTCGTTGTTCCAGCGTCGAATCTGCCGGACAGACCCAGAGCACCCCTTGTTATAGGTCGACCCCTCTTTGATGTCCGGAGTCTGTGCAGGCAGGGGTCTTGTCACCTGGGGGTTGCTTGTCGGGATTTCCTGCTATTGTCTTTTGATCCTTTCAGGGCCGGGTCGGGAGGAGTCCCAGACACCCAGCAGGCACGGAGCCAGCCCTCAGGGAGGCCGGAGGGCCGATCGAAACCCATCGTCCCGGGGGAGTTCAGAGGTGCGATAGAAACTGCTCCTTCCTCTCTCATCCCCTGGAAGCGTGATGTCCTCCAGCCGGAGTGGCGCCTCTAGGCCCGGGTCGCGCTGGGGCCGGGCGGCCATCTTGGTGCATGAAGTGGGCACGCGGGCCCGGGGTGGCCGAAAGGAGAGAGGCCATGGACGGGGATGTCCGGGTCGGTGCGTGTGTCCTGGTGGGGAGGTCCGGCTGGGCCGTGTGCTTGGGCTGCAGGTACCAGGTTTCGGTGGTGCGGGGGCACGGAGGGCCATTCTACGAGGCCGGGTCCAACAGTTTCTGTAGTGGAATGCAGGCTTGTGTCCCACTCTCAGTATATTCTCTTGTACATATCTCCAAGAATTGCTGAAAAATTAAACATTGAACCTCTGTCCGGCTGGACACGTTTAACTAATACAACACTGACTGGGTCTGTATTTATCAGTTTTGTTCACCCTTTCCTAGGGACCATTGTTGCTTAGAATAAATGCATCTCTTGTGCAGCCCTTTATATTTACACACAACGCACTTGCCACATGCAGCGACATCGGGCTTTCTCTTTTAATAAGGTTTTTTTTTTTTTTAAATTGTACGGCCGCTTTATATTTACACAAAAAGTGCTCGCACCGCTACGTCGTGCTTTAACTTTCAATATTGTTTTTTTTACTGCGCCTCACCTCACTTCAGCCATCCTCTGACTAGAGTCATCCAGTGTCTACCTATGTCTCAAACGCATGATCTTCTGCGGCCCCCTCTGTCCCATCCTCCCAAGTACCACTGCTCCGGGCCCAGGCAGCACGCACCCTTTGCAATACTGATGGATCCTTTGTTGTTAGGCAGAAGTGCTTTAAATGAGCACCCGTTGCATTACTAACGACCCTTTGTTAGGCAAAAGCACCATAAATGAGCACCCTTTACATTACAGAGGGACCCTTTGCTATTAGGTAAAAGTGCTTTAACCCCTTCGATGCTCATGACGGAGCGGTTCCGTCATGAGCATCGGTTGGGCTGTGCTTATGACGGAACCGCTCCGTCATGAGCACAGCCCCTGGGGGAAGCGCTGGCGCTCCCCCCCTGGAGCATCGATCGTGCCCCCACAGAGGGGGATGGCAGCGGAAGAGTTTCCGCTGCCACCCCCGAGCCCCCCCACGCTTCCCCATGATGTCAGCGCGCACAGCGTGCGCCGACGTCATCAGGAAGCGCTGGGACGCCTGGAAGCCATTTGCTTCCAGGCGTCCCAGCAGCAGCAGCAGGTATGTTGAGCTCTCCGGTGGGGCCGCGGGGGGGATTTTCCAAGTATTGAGGCATCGGGGGAGAGGAAAGAGTATTTCCTCTCCCCTGATGTCTCAATACAGGGCATTCCTGCAGCACGATCGCGCACAGCGTCGCGATCGTGCTGCAGGAATGCCACCACTAGGCACCAGGTATGCGTTGTTGTAATAAAGGAAGCAACCCCTTGGGCAAGGGTCGCTTCCTAGGCCCCCATTATGTTTGCAAGACTTTTCTGCCCCCTCTGGGGGCAGATCGGTTTAATTTTTTTGCCATTTCCGCTCCCAGGGGGGGAAGAAGAGCCCACTAGACACCAGGGATCTGTTTGATATTGTAGGAAGCGACCCCTTGGGCAAGGGTCGCTTTCCTGGGCCCCCAATTTTTTTTGAAGACTTTTCTGCCCCCTCGGGCAGATCGGTTTAATTTTGTTGCCGTTTCCGCTCCCAGGGGGGGCAGAAAAGCCCACTAGACACCAGGGATGTGTTTGTTATTGTAGGAAGCGACCCCTTGGGCAAGGGTCGCTTCCTGGGGGCCCAAATATTTTTCAAGACTTTTCTGCCCCCCCTGGGGGCAGATCGGTCTTTTGTGTAGACGTTTCTGGTCCCAGGGGGGGCGCAGAAGAGCCCACTAGACACCAGGGATGTTATTTTTTTGCGTAAAGGAAGAGACCCCTTGGGCAAGGGTCGCTTCCTGGGGGGCCAAATGTTTTTCAATACTTTTTTGCCCCCCCTGGGGGCAGATCGGTCTTTTGTGTAGCCGTTTCTGGTCCCAGGGGGGGCAGAAAAGCCCACTAGACACCAGGGAATTAGTGTAAATAAAAATAGAAGTGACCCCTTGCTTCCAGGGTGCAATTTTTTATAATATGTATTTGGCCCACCCGCCCCGGGACAGAGTAGCCTTTTTTTTCCTTGCTGTTTTCTGCCCCACCTGGCACACAACTCGATTGACCATTTGGGTAGTGACATAGCATGTTATAATGTTTATTGTTATATGTTTTGTGAATTGCAATTGTAATGTTTTTTTTTACTTTTTTGTTCTAGGTGAAGGCGTTTGCTCTTTTCAGTTTGCCGTTTTGTTACTGGTGGTTCTGCTGTTTGTGTAGTTTGGTAAGAGACTTTTTTTTGTACAATGTAAATGTGTTTGATTTCTCTGCATGAATTTTTTTGGCAAATGGTGTAATAATAGCAGTATGTTTGTGTTTTGAGTGTCAAAAACCTTTTGCATTGGTGCTCGATGTGTATTTTGTTGTCTTGTGAGTAATTTGTTTTTTTTTCTTCTTTCTAGTTGGATATCGTTGGTTTTTGCTGTGTCACTGCAGAGTTGGTTTCTGGTGAGTGCAGCTGTCTCTTGTAATTGAATTGTATAGTTTTTGAGTACATTGATCTTTGTGATAAAGGTACACATTTCTTTACTTACTTGGTTTGCACATTGTTGGTTGTTGTTGACTTGTTTGTGCAGTCTTCTATCTTAGTAAGTATAATGGCTAGCCGCAGGATTACTGCTCAGCAGGTTGTTGGTTTGCTGTTTGAGTCTTCCTCTGACCACGGTTCAGAGACTGACTCTGCATCTGAGGGAGAGGAGGCAGGGGACGATTCTGGCAGTGAGTTTTCTCTCCGTATGGAGTCATCGGATGATGAAGATACTCTTAGTGCGGATGAAGTGCCTGTGTTAAAGGAGGAGACTGATGTGCCGATAGTGCGGCAAGAGGCATCTGGGCTGCAGCCTGGGGCTGCAAGGCTTCCCGTTGGTGTAGTGCGGCAAGAGGCTTCTGGGCTGCAGCCTGCGGCTGCAAGGCTTCCCGTTGGTGTAGTGCGGCAAGAGGCATCTGGGCTGCAGGCTGGGGCTGCAAGGCTTCCCTTTGAAAGTGATGACCTCTGGGTTGCCCCTGGCATGGTGCAGCCAGCATTGTCAGAGTTTACTGGTGTTCCAGGGTGTAGAGTGAATACTGAAAACTTTTTGCCGGTAAATTTTTTTCAGTTGTTTATGGACGATGTGTTTTTGGCAGAGATTGTTGAGCAGACTAATTTGTATGCCGAACAGTTTTTGAGGGACAACAGTGCCAGCCTTAAGCCACACTCTAGAGCTACCCGGTGGACTCCCACAAATCTTGAAGAGATGAAGAAGTTCTTGGGTTTAACTTTGTTGATGGGCTTGCTAAGGAAGCCATCAATGTCTTCATATTGGTCTAGCAGTCCCTTGATGGCAACGTCTATTTTTCCGGCAGTCATGAGTCGTGACAGGTATTTGCTTCTGCTTCGGATGATGCATTTTGTTGATAATGGTTTAGCGTTGCCACGAGATCACCCTGAGTGTGACCGTCTTTTTAAGATTAGGCCTGTCCTTGATCACTTTGTTGATCGATTTTCTGAGATTTATGCTCCTGGGAAACAAATAGCTGTGGATGAGTCTTTGGTGTTGTTCAAGGGCCGCTTGGTTTTTAGGCAATACATTCCTAGTAAGAGGGCACGCTATGGAATAAAGCTGTATATGCTGTGTGACATTAGGACTGGATATGTCTCTAATTTCCGGGTGTACACCGGTAAGTAATCCAGGATTAACCTCCCTGGTTGTCCGTCCACTTTTGGAGTGACTGAGAAAATTGTTTGGGAACTTGGTAGAGGATTTTTTAACAAAGGCCACCATTTATATGTAGATAACTTCTACACTGGTGTGCGGTTGTTCAGGGAATTGGCCAAAGTGGACACTCTTGCTTGTGGCACAATCCGCTCTAACCGTAAAGGTTTCCCGAAAGAACTTGTTTGTCAAAAGCTTGTGCGGGGACAGTGCAGTGCGTTGCGTTGCCAGGAGCTTCTTGCTGTGAAGTTTTCAGACAGGAGAGATGTCTACATGCTGACTACCATCCATGATGAAAGCACTGCACCTGTGACTGTTTGGGGTCAGGTCGCTGAAGCGCGCAAACCTGTGTGCATTTTAGACTATAATAGGCACATGGGTGGTGTTGACAGAGTAGATCAGAGGTTGGAACCTTACACTGCTCTTCGTAAGGCTTACATTTGGTACAAGAAGTTGGCTATCCATCTTTTCCACTTGCCAATGTTTAATGCTTTTGTTGTGTTCCAGGATTCTTGCCCTGAGTCAAAGATGACTTTTGCTAAGTTTCAGGAGTCTGTAATAGGCAGCCTTGTTGTAGTGGAACAGGCAAGTGTTCCTAGAGTTGGAGTGATGGAGGATGTTGCTAGATTGAAAGATCGCCACTTTCCAGATCACATTCCTCCCACACCCTCAAAAGATTTTCCCAGTAGGAGATGTAGAGTCTGTTGGCAAAGAGGTACGCGGAAGGAGAGTCGTATGTACTGCCCCGACTGTCCTTCTCAACCTGCACTGTGTGTCCCTGCTTGTTTTATAGCGTACCACACGCAAAATAATTTTTGGGAGCATTCATGAGTGGTAAAGTGAACTGCCTGGTCTGTATTCTTTGGATAATTTGATTCTGTTTCAAGGTTGGTGTTAGTGCACTGTATTTTTTTGCTGATTTTGTGTTTGAAGATTTGTATCTATTTGCGATTTGTTTGTGTTTTTATTTTTTTCTAATAAAATCCTAAATGTGATGGCGGTGTGTGTAGGCTGGCGCTTGGCTGTTGGTGTGTGTGGACTGGCACTTGGTTGGTGGTGTGCGTGGAATGGTGCTTGGCTGGCGGTGTGCGTGGACTGGCGGTGTGCATGGACTGGTGCTTGGCTGGTGGTGTGCGTGGTCTGGAGCTTGGCTGGCGGTGTGCGTGGAATGGTGCTTGGCTAGTGGTGTGCGTGGACTGGTACTTGGCTGGCAGTGTGCGTGGACTGGTGGTGTGTGCGGACTGGTGCTTGGCTGGTGGTGTCAGTGGACTGGAGCTTGGCTGGTGGTGTGCGTGGATTGGCGATTGGCTGCCGGTGTGGCTGGACTGGCGATTGGCTGGCGGTGTGCCTGGACTGGCGCTTGGCTAGCGGTGTGCATGGACTGGTGTTTGGCTAGCGGTGTGCGTGGACTGATGTTTGGCTAGCGGTGTGCGTGGACTGGCGCTCTGCTAGCGGTGTGTGTGGACTGGCGCTCGGCTGGCTGTGTGTGAGTAGTGACTTTCTGCTGGTCACTACACACACTGCTAGCTGAGTGCCACTCCACGCAATCCTGTGTAGTTGCTGTGTCAGGAATGTGGGCGTGTGAAAGTGATGGGCCCTTGAATGGCGCTGTGTGCTGGTGTGAGTTTTGTTATGTGATGGGCCCGCGGCTGGCGGTGTGAATGGTTTTGTATATCTCACACGTATGAAAGTTGTATGAATGGCCTGTAAAGAGGTTGGTGCCTTGTCGTGGCTTTACAGCTCACGAGCTGTGAGTGAATGGTTCAGTTTCTCGCCCTTTCAATTATTACCAGTGCATTTCAGTTTTGTGAAATCACTTGCTAATACAATTGTATCTACTGAACCATCACTCACCCTCGTGCCAACTCCAACCAGTATGTGTGTGTGCTTGCGGATTAGATGGCTGTGCAGTAATATTTGTCTTTCTGAAGCAGGGTGTACCTTGTCCCTTTTTGTGATTTTTGTAATGTGTTGCTTTTGTGCCTGGTGGTGCGAATGGTCTTGTTTGTATCAGGTATGTAAGGTGTGTGAATGGCCTGTAAAGTGGTTGGTGCCTTGACGTGGCTTTACAGCTCACGAGCTGCGAGTCATTAGTTTGGTTTTTTGTGAATTTCATTATTGACAGTGCATTTCATTTTTGTGAAATCTCTTGTTAATAAAATTTAATACACTGAACCATGACTCGCCCTCGTGCCAAATCCAACCAGTATGTGTGTGTGTTTGAGGAATAGATGGTTGTGCAGGAATCTTTGTCTTTAGTTTCTCTGCCAAGGTACACTTTCCATGTAAGAATAACCCACCAACTGTAGATATTGTCGAAAACCCATGGGAGTTCATGGTGATGTCTCTCTTGTGAATTCAAAAAGTTTTTTTATCCCCAGTGTCCTGCAAACCTCAAAATGTCTGCCACATTTTCATTGCAATATTATTCCAAAATTCTCACGCTGTAGGAACAATAGTTAATCTGGTTTTGCAAGGGGGGTCACTTTGGTTTTTGGCCCGGTGCTCAGCGGCCATCTATGGAAACCTACCAAACCCACACATTTCTGAAAACTAGACAACCGGCGGCTTCCAGGGAGGTATGGCTTGCGTGGATCCCCCAACGTTTCCTTACCCAGAATCCCCTGCAAACCTCTATTTTAGCCGAAAAAATCACCTTTTTCACACATTTTGGTGTGGGAAAGTTGTGGCATCACCGGGCTCACACAAATTTACCCCCACCCAGCGTTCCCCCAGGTCTCCCGGTAAAAATGGTGCCTCACTTGTGTGGGAGGCCCAAGTACCCGCGGCAGGCAAGGGCCCAAAGCGTAGTGAGGCGACATCAAAATGTCCTATCGCAAAACCACCTGGTTTTGCAAGGGGGGTCACTTGGGTTTTTGGCCCGGTGCTCCGCGGCCATCTAGGGAAACCTACCAAACCCATGCATTTCTGAAAACTAGACACCCGGCGGCTTCCAGGGAGGTATGGCTTGCGTGGATCCCCCAACGTTTCCTTACCCAGAATCCCCTGCAAACCTCTATTTTAGCTGAAAAAATCACTTTTTTCACACATTTTGGTGTGGGAAAGTTGTGGCATCACCGGGCTCACACAAATTTACCACCACCCAGCGTTCCCCCAGGTCTCCCGGTAAAAATGGTGCCTCACTTGTGTGGGAGGCCCAAGTACCCGCGGCAGGCAAGGGCCCAAAACGTAGTGAGGCGACATCAAAGTGGCCTATCGCAAAACCACCTGGTTTTGCAAGGGGGGTCACTTGGGTTTTTGGCCCGGTGCTCGGCGGCCATCTAGGGAAACCTACCAAACCTACGCATTTCTGAAAACTAGACACCCGGCGGCTTCCAGGGAGGTATGGATTGCATGGATCCCCCAACGTTTCCTTACCCAGAATCCCCTGCAAACCTCTATTTTAGCTGAAAAAATCACTTTTTTCACACATTTTGGTGTGGGAAAGTTGTGGCATCACCGGGCTCACACTAATTTACCACCACCCAGCATTCCCCCAGGTCTCCCGGTAAAAATGGTGCCTCACTTGTGTGGGAGGCCCAAGTACCCGCGGCAGGCAAGGGCCCAAAACGTAGTGAGGCGACATCAAAATGGCCTATTGCAAAACCACCTGGTTTTGCAAGGGGGGTCACTTGGGTTTTTGGCCCGGTGCTCGGCGGCCATCTAGGGAAACCTCCCAAACCCACGCATTTCTGAAAACTAGACACCCGGCGGCTTCCAGGGAGGTATGGCTTGCGTGGATCCCCCTTTGCCTGCCGTGGGTACTTGGGCCTCCCACACAAGTGAGGCACCATTTTTACCGGGAGACCTGGGGGAACTCTGGGTGGTGGTAAATTTGTGTGAGCCCGGTGATGCCACAACTTTCCCACACCAAAATGTGTGAAAAAAGTGATTTTTTCAGCAAAAATAGAGGTTTGCAGGGGATTCTGGGTAAGGAAACGTTGGGGGATGCACGCAAGCCATACCTCCCTGGAAGCCGCCTGGTGTCTAGTTTTCAGAAATGCATGGGTTTGGTAGGTTTCCCTAGATGGCCGCCGAGCACCGGGCCAAAAACCCAAGTGACCCCCCTTGCAAAACCAGGTGGTTTTGCGATAGGCCATTTTGATGTCACCTCACTAAGTTTTGGGCCCTTGCCTGCCGCGGGTACTTGGGCCTCCCACACAAGTGAGGCACCATTTTTACCGGGAGACCTGGGGGAACGCTGGGTGGTGGTAAATGTATGTGAGCCCGGTGATGCCACAACTTTCCCACACCAAAATGTGTGAAAAAAGTGATTTTTTTCAGCAAAAATAGAGGTTTGCAGGGGATTCTGGGTAAGGAAACGTTGGGGGATCCACGCAAGCCATACCTCCCGGGAGGCCGCCGCATGTCTAGTTTTCAGAAATGCGTGGGTTTGGTAGGTTTCCCTATGTGCCGGCAGAACTAGGGTTCAAAAACTACAGCTAGTCACTTAGCCAAAAAAGGGTCATTTTTCACTGCAAAATTGTGGTGTGAACACATTGCGTTTTGCGCCGTTTCCTGTCGCGGGCACTAGGCCGACCTGCACAAGTGAGGTACCATTTTTCTCGTAAGACTTTGGGTAACGCGGGGTGGGTGGAAATTTGTGGATCCACGCAGATTCCAGAACTTTCCATCACAGAAATGTGGGGGAAATGTGTTTTTTTTGTCATTTGTTTACGTTTGCAAGGGATTCTGGGTAACAGACCATGGTGGGAGGCACTCAAGACACCCCATCCTGGATTCCCCTGGGTGTCTAGTTTTCAAAAATGTATAGGTTTTCTAGGTTTCCCTAGGTGCCGGCAGGGCTAGGGTTCAAAAACTACAGCTAGTCACTTTGCCAAAAAAAGGGTCATTTTTCACTGCAAAATTGAGGTGTGACCACGTTGCGTTTTGCACCGTTTCCTGTCACGGGCACTAGGCCGACCTGCACAAGTGAGGTACCATTTTTCTCGTAGGACTTTGGGGAACGCGGGGTGGGTGGAAATTTGTGGATCCACGCAGATTCCAGAACTTTCCATCACAGAAATGTGGGGAAAATGTGTTTTTTTGTCACTTTTTTACGTTTTCAAGGGATTCTGGGTAACAGACCATGGTGGGAGGCAGTCAAGTCACCCCCTCCTGGATTCCCCTGGGTGTCTAGTTTTCAAAAATGTATAGGTTTGCTAGGTTTACCTAGGTGCCGGCAGGGCTAGGGTTCAAAAACTACAGCTAGTCACTATGCCAAAAAAAGGGTCATTTTTCACTGCCAATTTGAGGTGTGACCACGTTGCGTTTTGCACCGTTTCCTGTCGCGGGCACTAGGTCGACCCGCACAAGTGAGGTACCATTTTTCTCGTAGGACTTTGGGGAACGTGGGGTGGGTGGAAATTTGTGGATCCACGCAGATTCCAGAACTTTCCATCACAGAAATGTGGGGAAAATGTGTTTTTTTTGTCATTTTTTTACGTTTGCAAGGGATTCTGGGTAACAGACCATGGTGGGAGGCACTCAAGACACCCCATCCTGGATTCCCCTGGGTGTCTAGTTTTCAAAAATGTATAGGTTTGCTAGGTTTCCCTAGGTGCCGGCAGGGCTAGGGTTCAAAAACTACAGCTAGTCACTTTGCCAAAAAAAGGGTCATTTTTCACTGCAAAATTGAGGTGTGACCACGTTGCGTTTTGCGCCGTTTCCTGTCGCGGGCACTAGGCCGACCCGCACAAGTGAGGTACCATTTTTCTCGTAGGACTTTGGGGAACACGGGGTGGGTGGAAATTTGTGGATCCACGCAGATTCCAGAACTTTCCATCACAGAAATGTGGGGGAAATGTGTTTTTTTTGTCATTTGTTTACGTTTGCAAGGGATTCTGGGTAACAGACCATGGTGGGAGGCACTCAAGACACCCCATCCTGGATTCCCCTGGGTGTCTAGTTTTCAAAAATGTATAGGTTTGCTAGGTTTCCTTAGGTGCCGGCAGGGCTAGGGTTCAAAAACTACAGCTAGTCACTTTGCCAAAAAAGGGTCATTTTTCACTGCAAAATTGAGGTGTAACCATGTTGCGTTTTGCACCGTTTCCTGTCGCGGGCACTAGGCCGACCCGCACAAGTGAGGTACCATTTTTCTCGTAGGACTTTGGGGAACGCGGGGTGGGTGGATATTTGTGGATCCACGCAGATTCCAGAACTTTCCATCACAGAAATGTGGGGAAAATGTGTTTTTTTGTCACTTTTTTAAGTTTTCAAGGGATTCTGGGTAACAGACCATGGTGGGAGGCAGTCAAGTCACCCCCTCCTGGATTCCCCTGCGTGTCTAGTTTTCAAAAATGTATAGGTTTGCTAGGTTTCCCTAGGTGCCGGCAGGGCTAGGGTTCAAAAACTACAGCTAGTCACTATGCCAAAAAAGGGTCATTTTTCACTGCAAAATTGAGGTGTGACCACGTTGCGTTTTGCGACGTTTCCTGTCGCAGGCACTAGGCCGACCCGCACAAGTGAGGTACCATTTTTCTCGTAGGACTTTGGGGAACGCGGGGTGGGTGGAAATTTGTGGATCCACGCAGATTCCAGAACTTTCCATCACAGATATGTGGGGAAAATGATTTTTTGTTGTCACTTTTTTACGTTTGCAAGGAATTCTGGGTAACAGACCATGGTGGGAGGCAGTCAAGTCACCCCATCCTGGATTCCCCTGGGTGTCTAGTTTTCAAAAATGTATAGGTTTGCTAGGTTTCCCTAGGTGCCGGCAGGGCTAGGGTTCAACAACTACAGCTAGTCACTTTGCCAAAAAAGGTTAATTTTTCACTGCAAAATTGAGGTGTGACCACGTTGCGTTTTGCGACGTTTCCTGTCGCGGGCACTAGGCCGACCCGCACAAGTGAGGTACCATTTTTCTCGTAGGACTTTGGGGAACGCGGGGTGGGTGGAAATTTGTGGATCCACGCAGATTCCAGAATATTCCATCACAGAAAAGTGGGGAAAATTTGTTTTTTTTGTCACTTTTTTACGTTTGCAAGGAATTCTGGGTAACAGACCATGGTGGGAGGCAGTCAAGTCACCCCATCCTGGATTCCCCTGGGTGTCTAGTTTTCAAAAATGTATAGGTTTGCTAGGTTTCCCTAGGTGCCGGCAGGGCTAGGGTCCAACAACTACAGCTAGTCACTTTGCCAAAAAAGGGTCATTTTCACTGCAAAATTGAGGTGTGACCACGTTGCGTTTTGTGCCATTTCCTGTCGCGGGCACTAGGCCGACCCGCACAAGTGAGGTACCATTTTTCTCTTAGAACTTTGGGGAACACGGGGTGGGAGGAAATTTGTGGATCCACGCAGATTCCAGAACTTTCCATCACTGAAATGTGGGGAAAATGTGTTTTTTTTGTCAATTTTGTACGTTTGCAAGGGATTCTGGGTAACAGACCATGGTGGGAGGCAGTCAAGTCACCCCATCCTGGATTCCCCTGGGTGTCTAGTTTTCAAAAATGTATAGGTTTGCTAGGTTTCCCTAGGTGCCGGCAGGGCTAGGGTTCAAAAACTACAGCTAGACTCTTCGCAAAAAATGTGTAAATTTTCAGTGTGAAATTGTGGTGGGTTCACCTTAGGTTTTGAGCCACTTCCTGTCGTGGGCACTATGCCTACCCACACAAGTGAGGTACCATTTTTATTGGGAGACTTAGGGTAGTTCAGATTTGTAAAGCAACTGTTATTAACTATTGATTTTTGATGCATTTCTCACTCCAAATGAAAGACATTGTGTAAAAAAAAGTCATTTTGAAAAATGACCAATAATTGTCATGCAAGTATGAGTATTCCCAATTTCGAAAATGTGCAAATATGCACTGTTTCTAAACTCTGTAATTTGTTCCCATTTCAGAAATACATAGGTGTCTTTCATACCGATTTTCCCATGTATACATTTTCCCACAATAATTGCTATATACCCGGAACAAAAAAAAAACATTACAAAATGCTGCTCAGTTTTTCACTCTGGGTTTGTTGGGCTCTTGGTGAACCTACAAGTCCTATATATCCCCACAACCAGGAAGGTCCACCGGATGTAACGGTACATTGCTTTCAAAGAGATGTCATAATTAGAAAAAGTTACAGGTGAAAACGTTGACTCAAAAGGCTGCTTTTTTCAACAAATCTTTAATTTTTCCTATATTTAACTGTTAGTTTCGATAAAGAAACCTTGATGGATCTACACAAATGACCCCTTGCTGAATTCAGAATTGTGTCTACGTTTTAAAAATGTATAGCTTTCCAGGATCCATTATTGCTTTTCTACCCATTTCTACCATTATCTGGAAGGAGGTTGAAAGCACAAAAAATAGCAAAAATAGGGTATGTCCCAGAACAATTTCAAAACTGTGTAAAAAATGTTGGATTTCTGACAAAAATCTGTCGTTCCCTAAAAGCTGGAGAAATGGTGATTTCAGCCCCACAAACCCTTTTTTGATATCATTTGCAGAGAAAAACCCAGACGCTTTCATTTGCAGCCACTTTTCCCCATTTTTCACAAAAAAAACAAAATTTTGCTGTATTTTGACTAATTTCTGGGAACCCTCTAGGAGAATCCACAAACCCTGGGTACCTTTACAATCCCCATGATGTTGGAAGAAAAGGACGCAAATTTGGCGTGGATACCTACTGTGGTCAAAAGGTTACAGGGGCCTAAGCGCGCACTACCCCAAATAGCCCAAAAAAGGCTTAGCACAGGAGGGGAAAAGGCCTAGCAGCGAAGGGGTTAAATGAGCACCCGTTGCATTACTGACAGACCCTTTGTTAGGCACGCAGCGAGGAAGTGATTTGCCCAGAATCACAGGATACTTAAGCTTCCCGCCAGCCCCGAACCTGGTTTCTCAGCATGAGTGGGCTAGCTGCTCCAGCCATTAAGCCACATCCGTTATTGTTGAGCTGTAACTTTCCTGCCCACAACTCCGGATATGCAGTATTTGTGTGGCGTGTGCAAACCTGTGGCTGCTGTGAGAGAGAAGGACCAACAACCACAGGTAAATGCTGTGGGGTGGCGAGGTGGGATGGGGCGGATCGGGGTGGGCAGTAGTGGAATCCGACATACGATGGGAATGTGAAAACTAACTAAATAAATAAAACCACCTACCTTGCGCTCGCCGCATCGCTGAAGTCTGAGATGCGGCGAGCGCAAGACAAGTGGTTTTATTTATTTATTTAGTTTTCACATTCCCGTCATATGTCGTATTCCACTATCCCCCACCCTGACCCGCCCCCGCCCCACCTCACCACCCCACAGCATTTACCTGTGCGAGCCGCTGCTGAGCGAAACGCAGCTCACCATCTACTGTTGTAAGAATGGTGCGATGCTGCGACCGTCTGAAACAGTTCACCGCCCTGCACTTTGCCTCCCATACTGGCCCCCAACTAACTTAAATAAACGCTCCACTGTTGAGGCTCACCCCCTCCCAACCGATCCCCTCCTAGAATCTCAAAGAGGTGTTTATGAATTGTCCCCTAATCAGGGCTTTAAGTGGGCCGGGTCTCACCGGTGCTGAGCACCGGCAGTTATTTAAAGGGGGCCTCGAAACGGGTCCCTATCGGGCTCTGTTTTGTGCCCTGGCACAAGCGGTCCGTTTTTTTCCGGACTGCAGTGACAGTAGGCATACCGATGTGCGCGTGCTCACACTGCTCAGTTCTCACTAGTGGAGAAGATACGGCATGACAGGTGAGCATTGTAGGGGAAGGGAAATCCTTTAAAGAGAGTCATTTTCTCTCTGGATTTCCCTCTCTTTATGAAACTCAGAGGCAGCAACATTGTCGTGGTGTCACCAGGGCTTTAAGTGGAAGCTTTTTAAAAATGATATACAAGCCATAGTTGTTGCTTGTTTATTTTATGCAACTAACAACCATTGACAAAGCCAATAGTCCTGACTTGTCGTAAGTATGATGTTACTTGTTGTATCATATCTGGATGCAATGACAGTACCAGCAAAATACAAGTCGGGCGGCACACTATGCTAAACACAGATTTTTATCTTACATGTTTTTAAGCCACGCCCTTAATTACATTGGCCACGCCCCTTTATGAGACCTCCCAGTTTTTTCATCCCACTTAAAGCCATGTCCCTAATGCCAAGCGGAGCCATCCGTGCCACCCTGAGCCAGTGTTTTTTCCTGTTAGTGCTCCCTGTTCCCATCCTAGCGCTCCACTTATGCCTAAGTTTGTTTCTAGTTTTTGGGGCCCAATCCTACAAAACCCCAACACCCCTCCTCCCCCCAACCTATTACCACGGGCCCTGGGCCACAATTATGCAAGTCATCATTTATGGATGCTGCACCCTGTATTAGTAAATTACTTTGACTTTCCATTTCATATTTTTGAGCCTGTCTCTGTCATCACAGATGTGAAGAAACCATACACAACAGGCATTAGTTTCCATTATGCCCCAGACTTGGCAGTAGAGTCCAAATTCTTAGGCAATTCGCCCTCTCTACACAAAAATAGGCAACTCCAGGCCACTGGAGTTGTTTTATTTTCGTGAGAGTTTTGACCTACTTCATTGAAATTGAAAATTGTATAGATTTGTCATCTCAAAAAAGTTGTGGGGGCATTGGTGTGCCAACGTTTGTATCTGCTTTGCTTCATTAAAAATCTGCCTTATAGAATATTTGTTTCGTTTATTGGTTGTATGCATTGCATCAAACTTGTCAAGAGAGAATTTTGCATGATTGGAAGAGCAATATTTCTGAATTATTCATATTATATCTTGCAAGCACAGCACATTCAACCTTCAAAATGATACAAAAATGTACATTTTGTGGCACAGATCAAGGTAATTGGAAATCAGCAAGTAAGATGATGCAGAGGTACAATAGTTTAAGGCAAATTTGAAAACTCACAGGCATTAGCCGAGACCTTTTGAATTTGCTAAAATATATCAATGTTATAGTCATTTATGAGCTATCAGCCACTCTTTATCCGTTGCTCTGTTTTTGTATCATTCACATTTTTTTTAGGTCTCGCCTGCGTTGCAGCGCATGCGCTGTCGCCTTGGCGAGATCTATTGTCATTGGTTTTGTGTCGGGCTTCTTTGGAAGTGGGGTTTGTATCCGCCCTGTCTCCCTTAGGCCCCACCCACTCTGACTGGAGATCTAGCTCGTGCACGGTGTCTCTTTTGCACGCGCATGGCGTCTCTTCCAGACACGCGTGTTTATATTTGCATCGCGCTTTCACTTTATGCAAATATAAACAAGCAACTTTCGTTGGCGTAATGGCGACAGAGGCAGCATCATGGCCGCTCGGCGGCGGCATGATCAGAGGATACTTCCTTATCTATTGACCCCGCCGTAGCATGGGACGTGCTCCTCTCAAAATCACCCCCCTTCTTAAATGTGCGGGCGGCAACAGCGCATCAATGCACACAATTCCTCCAGCTTCCCAGGTCCCATATCAGAGCCGGTTACCTCTTTGGTGTGAAGGGAGGGGGCTTGGCAGTCCGTGCGGGCCCCAGGCTTCAGTTACAGCGTCTTTGTTGAAGAGCGAGGAGACACCTCGCGCTGCCTCCAATCTCAGCACGGCTCCGGCCTGACGAGCCCCTCTGTTGCTAGGTGATACACCGACTTGAGTCCAATCTTAGCGCGGCTCTCCCCTGACATCAGCACTGACTGGGAACAGTGCCGGCGAGGCTCCCTGGCCGGCGGTGATGATGTTTCTTGTCACAGCGCTTCTCTCTTTGGTAAACCCGGCCTTGGGCACACAGCTCGAGGTGCGTGGTGATGACCAAAATAAAGAGCAGCAATCTTGGTAATCGGGGGTCAGTGGGGAAGAGATACCGGCCCTCCGTGCACTGCTTTTGATCTCGGGCCGGCGGCGGTGAGGTGCGCGGTGCTCTCAGTACTGGTGGAGAGCAGCCAAGCTTGCCAGCAAGCCGGGTGGCATTAGTCACTCAGTAGGCACTGAGGGGCTCATTTATGAGCCCCTGCGTCACTTTTGCGCCGCCGGTGCGTCACTTTTTGTGACGCACCAGTGGCATAAAACATGCGCCATGTTGCGCCATATTTACAAAGTGACGCATCTAGGTAGATGCGTCACTTTGTAAACCCCTGCGCCACATTATACCTGCGCCAGGTATAATGTATGCAAGGGGGGCGTTTTGACGCAACAAAGGGTCGTAGAAGTGACGCAGTGAAATCTACGAGATTTCACTGCGCCACTTTTAGTGTGCAAATGCGTCAATTTCTTGCGCCTGCCTCACAGCAGGCGTAAGACTGACGCAGGCCCTTTCACATGGGGCTTGCCCCATGTGAAAGGACACATTGCTGGAGTTGCGTCACTTTTGTGACACACTCCAGCGATGCGTCACTTTTGCGCCTACAGATACGTCAGAAATACTGACGTATCTGTGACTCCTTGCGACATGATGCGTCATACTGTAAATATGACGCATCACTGGAGTCGCAGGGAGGGCGCAGTGAAAAGTGGCGCATCACTGTTTTCACGCAGTGATGCGTCATTTTTCATAAATGAGCCCCTATGTTTTTCCAGTTTTTCAGTCACCTTTGGCAAAGGCATCTCCGTGTTTATTTTTGCATCGCGCTAAAGTGAAAGCGCGATGCAAATATAAACAAGCAGCTACCTTTGTGCAATGGCGAGAGCTTGTTTTCCTAGTTGAACCCTTTAGAATTTTACAATCTGGACTGTGCATGTAGCTCCGCAGGTACTTTTTCTGTCCCTGTATATGTTGTACACATGGGGATAACGCTTTGATCTTTGTATTTAGCCTGCATATATTATTGTTGATCATGACTCTTGGCCCGCTTTCTTACTCCATACTCTTATGCTCTATGTGAAGTGCTCTGTTGCTTTCCGGCCTTTGGGAGCAGTATAAAAATTCTCAATATATAAATAATACTGACAAGCTGTACATTGCGCGCCCTTAACTTGGTCTCTTGGCGTTTCAATATCGGCTGTTACTGCACTCAACTGAATGACACATAGTTCATTGGTTTCACAACAATAAAAGAGACCTTTGGGAACCAAAGCTGCGACCAATGTATTTATTGCAAAGGGTGCTTAACCCGCTGTGTCTTCGAAGGTAACACCTTGGAAGCAGAGAATCCATATTTCTTCTTGGAAGTGCAAAGGAAATCCCTTCAAACAAGGTGTAGTGGAACGTGTTGGACAAACGCGGTCATTACTTACAGCCATGTTGTGATACTGCCGCTTCTTTACAAGGATGACGTGTGGCGCTCCAAAGGTTTCCTGTTTGAGGAGCTACTTTACAAGCTCCCTGGCCAGGCAGAGTGCGTCGTGTAACCTTTGAAAGAACATGTTTATTGTCCCGCTAATGAGAAAACAGCGTCACATAAAAAGGGGCAGAAAGCACTCCTCAGTTTTCATAAAGGTAGCGGAGACTGCTTCCTGTCTCAGCCGGAGTCAAACCAGGCCTTATTTTCAAGATGAAGGGAGCGCGCTGTTCTCGCCAACCATGGATAGAATGCGTGCCCGGTCCCTGCCACACCCGGAGACGCAGACATCAATCCTCGGAGGTGGTGGTCCTGGTGAGGGCCAGCTTCACTGACTCCGCCTCCACCTGACTCCCTCACTTCTGGGTCTTCGTGTGCCTGGCGGCTTCTAAGAGATGCTATCTCGGGCACTTTTACACCTCAGTGCGCAACCCCACCCTGCAAAGCCCATGGGTTCCAGTCGCTGACACCCAGCCAAGTCACCACAGACACGGCTCTGGTTATTGTAGGGCACCCCGGCAGACTGCATTCTATGTAGACAACTTTACTGTCGCGTGTCGCAGACTTCATTTAATGATATTTAATTGTTTTAAATATAATTTAGCTGACCACTTTCAACTAAATTTTGTCATTTTATTCCGTTTTCTATGGCACCTTCGTGCTGATTTCTAATCACATTCATGTAATGTAATCAATCTGGAAATCAAAATCAGCACAGAAAACAATGTTCACACCAGCAGAATGGGGTTATGGTTGGGGGGGGGGCATGGTTGAGTCACACCCTGCTCTGAAAGCAGCACCCCTAGTCAGCAGATTACCCTGGAAATGGTAGAGCAGCAGAATGGCCTGTTTTGCCATGTCTTACACCAGAATGGCACTGTCCGCACTTTATAAAAATCCAAATAAATCCAAATGCAGCTTTACAGTCATTATGCACACTGCACAGAGCAGCTTGTTGCCTTCCCTTACTATCGCCCAATCCACAACCAATGTGAAAACCTGTGTCAAAGGGCTCCTCCCTTCTGTTCTCCATGTCTCCCCCAAATACCCATCCGCCCTACCTCCATTGTCCATGTTGCCCCGCACCCGCCATAACAAAAAAAAGCATTTGCAATGCAATAGGTCTCGCATTTACGCGAGTTTGAGCTAATCACATTACAAATAACAATGCCTTTTATTTTTGTTTTCGTTTTTAAAACTGCTTTTAGTCAGTAATAGTGTTTATTAGATTATCTTGGTGAGACCCTGCTAGCTCCCACAATAATAAAGTTTTACAGAAACTATTAAAAAACAAAATAAGCCCTAGGAAGTGGTCACTTATTTGGAACCCGTGGAACACTTTTAGAGGAGAGATATGCACACCACCTCGAAATGTTGATCATGATGACCCTGTTTTGCCGTGATGTTCCACTCATATGTACTGTCTGTATATTCTTCCATTCATACATGGTGTAAAATATATACTGCTTGGCTCCTCTGTGCTGTACCAATCACAGGTTACTGTTTAATAAAAAGAATGGTTAAAAAAAATAAATAAATAAGCCTTATCAATTACATTGCTTGCACTTGCCCAGCTGCAAACCTTCTACACCACTGTAGAGATTACTGACTTGCTTAACATCAGGAACAAAGTGACAAGCATTCTCCTCCTTCCCTGACCAGACTCTTCTACTTTACCGCATTACAATAGTACTGTCTCAAGTAAAACTTTTTGTAATGTTCTATCCCCGTGCGGCGTCCGCGCGCGGACATTGTGTTGTTCCTGACTCGCGCTTTACCTTTGCCCTGCTTTTATCTCTATTATTTATCTCTCTCTCTATCTCTTTCTTTCTCTCTCTCTTTCTCTCCTCTGTTTTTCTGTCTTTCCCTCTCTTCCTCTTTGTCTCTTCTTCTTCTTCCTCTTAGGAAAGGAGATATATGTAATGTTCTATCCCCGTGCGGCGCCTGCGCGCTGACATTGTGTTGTTCCTGTCTCGCGCTGCCCGTTGGCACGCGAGGAATAAACTATCGTCAGTTGGGATTCGATTGTGATGGTTTGCCATCTGTGTAGCGGCTTGCACGCCCGCCTGTCTGTGGGGACATGTAATCTTAATAAACTTATTTCTGCCAACTTCTCTTCGTGGATTATTACACATTTACTGTTCAAACCAGCCTGTCTACTTCTCAATGTGCACTCGCTCCCCACTCATAAAAGAACAAGCATTAGTGAAAGTTTGAGCTATTGGCGTTACAGTTGATAATGTTTGTTAGATTTTTTGTTTTGTCAAAAAATATCCCAGCCGTAGCATAAATAATAAAAAGAAATTCCATGGAGTAAGGAAAGGATGCCGCACCAAAGGCTGTTCCTAGGTGTCCCTGTGGAGATGTAATGGGACATCTATTAGCCACATAAGGCACTACACCCAAAATGCAATATCATCTGCATCGCCAATAGCTCAAACCTTCATTAATGCAGGACCTATTGCATTGCAAATGCTTGTTTAGGTATGGCCTGGAGGCAGCTTAAGCCATCCTCATGTTTATTCAAAAAATCCTAATAAAATACATATATACATTTAGGGGATTTTGGTCACTCCACTTCATCCAGTGGCTCTCTGGCACTGTGCGTGACAGCAGTTTCAATGATCA
The DNA here is from genome assembly GCF_964204655.1 of Triturus cristatus. Taxonomy (NCBI): domain Eukaryota; kingdom Metazoa; phylum Chordata; class Amphibia; order Caudata; family Salamandridae; genus Triturus; species Triturus cristatus. Next base: position 1,590,734,428 of record NC_140590.1, read on the forward strand.
CAGGTGCCCAGCAGCATAAATTGGAGTGCACATGAGTGTAAGGGCTGGTGTGCATGGGTCACTTGGGTACTCCTTAATTAATTTTTTTATATTTTCGCCTTTTTTGCATCTTGCAGTTCTAGTTTATAGTCTAAAAATATGGCATGTAGGCCCAAACCAAATGTCCACTAAAATTCACAGTTGTCTCTAGACTTTTGGGGTGAATCTATCACTACCAAGTGTATCTTACTGTAGGTATTGTTGAGTTCCATTGAAAACCATCCTGCTCCAGCTTACTTGCGAATGGCAGGTGTCCTACATGGCCCACTGTGATGTACATTGGGCCTAAGCATTATTTAGTTAATTGCTAGATGGGGCTGGGCTTCCAACTGTGTTGCTTCCATTGTGCAGCACATGCAGTGACACCAGGGCCCACTGAACCCAGATTATTGCTGCATTTCGCAGTTCGAACAGGTGCCAGGTGGTCCATTTTCTTCCTTGCACAAGGGCCCATGACATACTGGCTGTGCCACTGTAGGCTTCTCCTTTCATGGGGCTTTGATCAAGAGTCTCACCTCTTAGGCCACAGGCTGCCCTGTCTGATCCAGGTAAGATGTACACAAGGAAACCCGCCTTCTCCGTTGAGGATGGATTGATTCCAACCCAGAAGCATGCAGCTGGCTGGCGATGGTTACTGTGGGTGGGGACGGGGCAGGAGAGCCGAGCCAGGGAGCTTACCTGAATCAGGATGTATAATCTTTCACATTCCCACTAAAACAAGCAAGCATCGTACATTCAATAATGAATAATAATTCCAGATTTGTAAAGTGCAACTTATCACCCCTAAGGGCAACCAAGCGCTGGGGGCTGTCAGAGACATTACGTGAGCTATTGCCTAGAGTCACATGATGCTGAGCTGATCTGCCACCAGTGATCGAACCGTGAGCCCCGTGCTCCGGAGTCAACCGATCTGGCCACTGTGCCACCCCCCCTCATTAGGACTTCATACACAGAGCCCCGAGTGCCCAATCTGCCATGTGTTTAATCAGTTCTTCCTATGCTCAGGGGAACTGGAAGGGACACTCATGTGAGATTACTCTCATTTTAACAGGGAGAGCCAGTAGGCGGTCTTCCTACACCCACTTTGGGATGCAGTAAAAAAATCTGTATGTCAAATTACAGATCAGCTGCCACCAACAGTTAGTCATGTCATGACCTAGTCCTGGGTATGGAAGTTACCTATGATATAAGATGTACTATTTCGGGTGGACCTTCACAGCCCAGTGCAGTCTAGCCCTGTGCTGAAGGGACAACCTGAAAGGTACATAGAGCACATACAAGTGATTTGCGACATGCGTCACTTGAGCACTGAGGTGATCAAAATGGTGAAATAAGGAGCAGGATGCTACATGACGATTTCACCACGAATGTCTAACCTTACAGAGCATATTTTATAAACGGGATTGTAGGAAGTCCAGACCGGAAAGTATAAGACCCAAAAGGAGGTGGACCAGGAGTCATGATGAGGATGAGAGGCGATTCTGAAAATTAGGAATATGTGAAGGGAAATTGCAAGTGCTAGACAAGGGTAAGATTAAGGAAGGAACCCTGCTGAGACCAGCACTAGAGTAATCAAAAGGGAGAGTTCACTCTCTGCAGCAATATGCTGCAGAAGAAGCCAGATAGGTACATAAAGCACATTCCTGGTGAATCGTGGCATGCATCTCTTACGCAGGAAAACATACTGAGTTGGCCAGAATGGTGAAATGAGGAGCAGGATAGCTCATAGTGATTACACCTGGAAGTCCAATACTGGAGAGCAGACCTGGAAATTAGGATTGTAAGAGGTCCAGACGGAAAAGCATGAGCCCCCAAGCGAGCATGACCAGATGCCCTGATTGCAATTGGATGCGATCCTGGAAATCAGGAAGATGGGAATTGAAATGTCAAATGTCAGACAAGGGTAAGACTCTAGCAGGAACCATGCAGATACTAGGGCTAGAGTAACTCTGAGGGAGGGAGAGTTTGTTCTCTGCAAGATTAAGGGAATTTGAGAAGAGGGGATTTGCATGTACAAAGGGGTACCTGAAAACCTACAAAGAGAAGGATAAGAAGGAAGCTGAAAACTGCAGCAGGTGGAGTTGTCAGGGTCTGACTATGGACAAGAACTGGGTTATGCCTGCCAAAGCCAGGAAGTATCAAATAGAAGTTGGATCAGGGCATGAAATATGGTAAATAAACAAGATGGACGTATGCAGATCAAGGAACACAGGAAAACAGAACAATGAATCTATATAAACAAGTACAGGACAGAGAGTTACCAAGAGAACATGGAACACTGAAATATGGGACAAGGAATCTGCATAAAACAAGAACAGGGAAAGAAATATACAGGAGTTAGAGGACCACAAAAATATAGGGCAAGGAATCTACATATAAACCAGAAGAGGACTGAGAAATCGAGCATCAATAAAAGTGCCAAACACACAGAACCACCTAGGAACAGGTCTTGTAGAGGAGCAGCAAGTCGCACCAGATTTGTAGAGAGTTTCAGCTATAAAGACTATTGCAAGAACTCTGAGCACTGGACTTAGAGGTAAGAAAGGGACAGGAGCTCAGTTACAGGGACAGCACCAAATGGAGGTGTTAGCCAGATGCTAGGAATAAGAGCTTCACAAATAAAGGGAAGGTTGCACTGGGATTCAGACAGCACAAGACTAGAAAACTCAGAAAGAGCAAAAATGGAAACGAGTCGAGAAATGCAATGTAGACTGGATCTGAGATAGAAAAAAGTTGAGAAAGCATATATGAATCGGTCCCTGAATCTATACGGACTAGGAAACATGACAACACACAGGGCTGTACCTCCAGGACTTGATCTTGTGAAGGTTTGAAAAGGCAAGGAGCTACAGAAACATTAATGCAATAGGATGGAGGTGCGTGGCTTGGCGCCCACTGGAATGGCTGTCTTTCACAGAGCTCTATAACAGCCGCGATGGAGAGACGAACCACCTTCTTCTTCAACCTGCCACTTTCATGCCGGCTTATCGGGCCTCAGCGAGGGAAGCCTCCTAGAAGTAGCAGGTTCATCAGCAACATGTATCTCTGCCCCTTTCATGTGCATTCTACATTTTATGCAGTGGGCGCCCTGAGGAGTGAGTTGCGCCCCGCATTTTCTTTTATCTTCCGATGCTTGTGACGCTGCGCTCAATGCTAAATCACTTCAAAAGGTTGACCCTTATGAAAGGACTTCAATGGGATGTTAAATGCCATCTCTGTTACATTATTCCTCCATTTCTTTCATTTTTTCCTATACTTTGGCTTTAACCCCTTGCATGCTTTGGACGGCCCCCGGCCGTCATACGACACGGTGGGCGTGTACAGAGGACGTCTGGGGGCTGTCCGAATCCCGCTCACTATTCAAATCGCCTGCACAGCACAAAATAAGTGCAGCATGCAATGGGTTAAATGAAGGGAGACTTTACTGTCATTTATTTTCCTCATCTGCCTTGCATATGCTTTTAACTGCTGTGCCCTTTTTCCTTCCCTCCCTACTTCACCGACATATGGGCAGATCCACAAACCTACAACTGAACTGTAACAAAACATTGAGTACTAAGATTATCACTAAAATAGTTTCTTTCGACCCTTTCTCTGTACTGAAAAATATGGATGACACTGGGGGTGCTTGTCAGGATTCTCCTTCTGATATGATGGACGGTCACCTAACCTCTATGAATAAGCTACCCGCCAAGCCGACTACAACTTTTCATGCATCAAACCATAAAAGGGTAAAAAAAGACCCTCCATCCCCCATAAAATCCACTACTACAGTCTCATTGGAGTTACTACTTGAAGAAATTCGGGTGCTCAAACTCTACATTGAAGATACTTATAGGAAATTTAAAACTGTAGATGAAAAATGGTCTTTTGTGGACAATACAGTTACTCAGATGGTATGAAGGGGCGAGCTGCTTGAAGATACTGTGCTAACTGTACAGTCATTACAGTCCAAAATCTTGTCTTTGAAAGAGCAGGCTGAAGACATAGAAAATCGAACCAGGATAAACAATTCGCGCATTATGGCCTAGCTGAAGGAGTAGAGGGTCAAGTCTTAGACTTGCCTATCTCTCCTCTTTTGTACATTCAGATGGCACTTCTCCTTGGGCTCCGTCAACTTCACAGAAACCTAGAGGAGTAAACCTTTACTTTTTAGAATATCTGGATCTCCTTAAAGTCATCAAGGCAGCTAAAGCTAAACATCGCATTTCATGGTCCGGTTCTAACTTATTTTTTGTCCAGGATTGTGCCACGATCACAACAGACAGAAGGATACAGTTTCTTATTATGCAACCAGCTTTCCACTCTCTCAATGCCAGATTTGATTTATTCCAGCCGTGTTTATTCAAAGTTACATACAATACCAAAACTACTACTTATGAGGACGCTTCCATACTGCGAAAATGTATTGCCAACTGCAGAGGAGAGGCGATGGACAGGTCTAATTTTACTGTCACTTAGATTATGCTTTTCGCTGCTTTGCTAATATTTTCTTAAACATCAGTTTTCTACTTACAATATATACTATAGTTAATGTTTAATCACATCTTATTTGTTCTAATTAGCTTTTATTATGTTTGTATCCTTTCTTTTAGGTATATTCAATGTCTCCTAGAGATTCCACAGCTATCGTGTTTATGTGGTTTGATTCCCCTTCGGTTTGTCGACTGTTCAGAGTTCAGTTGTGTCATCCCCTTTCCATGGTCCCCCTACCCTCAACTTTTTGTTTATCGTGTAGGTTATTCTTTCCTGTTTGTTAGATCTTTATTTTCTGCTTTCTAACTATTTTCCTATCTCTTCCTCCTTCTCTCATGACTCTACCCAAACTTTCCTATACTATCCTTTATTGCTGTTATTTCATTGCTCCTTTTTTGATTTATTGCATCATTTATATATTATTATTGCCTTTTTGTTGTTGTTATTACAGTTGAAAGGTTATATTGTTTAGCTAACTTTTAAATATCCATAAGAATTATTTAATGGAACTTTAAAGGTTTAGGCTTGCCTATAAAGCGTCAGAGGGTTTTAACTCATGCTTCCAAGCTAAAATTTGATATTGTTTTATTGCAAGAAACGCATGTATCTTACCCAAAAAAGTTTACGTTTAAAAAACAGTGGGTTGTTCACATTTTTGCTTCTCCAGATGAAGCGAAACGCAGTGGAGTGGTTATTCTAAGCCATAAGTTCCTAGATATTCAAGTTCTTTCCTAGTATGCCATCTATATGGGTAGGTAGGCTACTGTATCCATGACTATAAATAAATTACCTATTACAGTTTCTAATGTTTATGCACCCACCACCTCAGATTAAGCTTTCTGGCCTGAGGAGTTAACTAAACTGATGTCTCTAAATTATGAATATATCATTGTTGGAGGTGATTGTAACATGGTGGTGGGCCCATTTACTGATCAACACTCTTAATCCAAATTTATCCCATTACACATGCTTTTCCAATTTACATCCACCATAGAACGAAGATCCCTCATTGATGCTTGGAGGCTCTCAAATCGTACCCTACAATAATAAACTTTTTTCTCCCCTGCACATTCTTCCCAATCTCAAATTGACTACTTGTTTGTTTTAAAGTCTCTTGCACGACACATTATACATTCAGATATCGGCTCCATCTTATTCTCCAACCATGACCCTGTTACACTAGATTTAGATCTTCTTCCCGCTACTCTTGGTACTAAACATTGAAGAATTATTAATTCCTTATTAATTCCCTTCTTTTGGACCCTAAGTTCACACCAAATTTCGAAATCTTTGCAACAAACCATATTTCTTGTAAGTGAGACTTAAAATATCTCCCCTCAGACTATCTGGGACACCTTTAAGGCTGCTTCTAGAGATTTCATAATTTCCATTGTAGACCACAAGAAGGAGTCTTCCCAAAAATTACGTTTAATTATGCACCGTTTTAACATTTAGAACACTCTTATCACCTGTCTAATTCTAAAACTAGTCTTGACGAATAAACAAAGACTAAAGAATACCACCTCCTTTAAACTAGCGCCAAATGTTACAGTGGACAAAATAAGGCAGGGAAACGTCTTGCTAATTACCTCAAAATTAAAAAAAGATCATACCAAGATAGAATCTCTCCTAACCTTCACTAACCGCACCGACCCTAAAAACAAAGAAATACCATCTGAATTTACTTACTTTTTTCAGACTCTCTACACTCTGAATTCCCATGCCAACCAGGATGATATTCTTTGATATTTATCTTTTATCAAATCATCTTACGATCCTAATATAGATTTTTCCTCATCAGATGACGATATTCGCATGGATGACATTCTTACTGCTATTCGTTCCATTAAAAGGAGAAGGCCCAGGACCTGATGGTTTCATCATAGAAGTTTAGTCACATTTCCCCCATTTTCCTTTACCCAAACTACATCAGCTCTTTAGTCATTTCATAGACTCTAAATCTACTGAGGGTTCCTTTCGAGAAGCTTTAATATGTTTTATCCCTAAAGAAAACAAAGACCCAAAACTTTGTAAGAATGATCGACCTATTTCCCTCTTCATTCTGGATTATAAAATGTTTGCAAAACTCCTTGGCCTTCCTTTAGACCCTTTCCTACCTAAGATAATAGGAAGGGAACAGTCCAGCTTTATTAAAGGTAGGCATCTTGCAGCCAACACCAGATTGTTTTTTAATGTTTTAGGTAAGTCCAAATCATGTAAACATTCCTTAGCAGCTATTTGGATGCCGAAAAGAAATTTAACCAAGTCAGCTGGCCTTTTATTTTTCTACTCTTTCTTAGTTTGGGTTCAGTGCTAAATTCTTTACTTTTGTCTCCCACTTATATCCCCTAAAGCATCCATCATAGTCAATGGCCTTATCTCTCCATCTTTTGCTCTTCATTAAGGTGTTCAGCAGGGTTGCCTTCTTTCTCCATTATTATTTGTACTTGCCCTGGAACTCTTTTTATCTAAAAGTTGTTCAAGTTCAGAGATTAAGGGTTTGCAATATGGGGACAAATAGTTCTAATTCTCAGTTTATGCATATGACAATCTGTTCTTTATTTCATAGCCGCAGACCTCTTTGCCAGCTTTCTTGAATGAAGTCTCAAACTTTGCATCCATTTCAGGATACAAACTAAACGCTGAAAAGTGTGAAATTCTCCCTTTGAATAAGCTATGTTTTCATGCGGATTTCACTGTTTCTTCCTTTCATTGGAATACAGAAAAAATCGAATATCTTGATCTGTGGTTTAATACTCTGATAAAAGACACTGTGCCCCTCAATATGGAAGAGGCCCATGCAACATTAGCATCTTATGCATCTAGATGGAATTATTTGTTCTTATCTTGGTGGGGACGCTGAGATATGATAAAGATGATGGTTCCCATAACACTGTTTTATCTTACTAATATTTCTATCAATATACCCAGCTTTCACTTTAAAAGACTATACGCTATTTTTTCCAAATTCTTATGGAACAATAAAAAAAATTTGCATGTCCCATCAAAAACGTAAACAGCCCAAACATTTGGGGAGAATACATTTTCCCGATTTTCGCTCATACCATACAGCATTTTTTCTTAAACAAACTTCCCTTTTACTAAGTAAAGATGCCTCTATTATACCTATATTGAAAATGAAAAAACTTTTCTTCACCCTTTTTCTTTCAAGAATTCTTATCCTTTACTCACAAACTTACATCCTTATCCCTCCCCTTTCCCAAAAATTTGTATAAAGTCCTCCAACCTAGTTTTTATCCCTATCAGAACACTAAAGAACAATTTCTACAGTCATCAATTTGGCATAACAAATTTATTAAAATAAATTATAAAACTATTTTTAGAAGGCTTGGCATGGGAAAGGTCTCAGTTGGATTTATCATTTTCTTGATAATGAATTTTGTCTTCCTTTTATAATAGCTCAAGCATGCTTTTCACTTCCTCCTTCGTATAAAGTTAAATATTTTGCATTCGTTTTTGTGTTACAGTCAACATAAGATCACCTCGCACATAATATTATTTCTACATCTCCTGTTCATCACATAGCTCCTTTAATATTCAGTTCCCCCTCAGCATCCCAAATATATAAGATCCTAACCAACTCGCCAGATGATCCAGATAAAACAGTTGTGAAACTAAAATAGGAGTCTGTCTTCAGACTTTTTTTTCAATTCATATATGGAACAAAATATGAAAATCATGTTGGGCTGACAATGCCATTCAAACATTATTTTTTATTTACAATCGACTCATGATCACCCCAGCGACGTATAAAATTAATCCTACACTCCCCTCCTCCTGTTGGTCATGCACTAATACCTCATCCAAACATAAACATATGTTATTCGAATGTCCTTCTACTCACCGATTTTGGTTACAAGTCTGGAAACAGATAAATGATATCTTCGACACACAAGTACCTTTTAGTTTCACCAAACATTTTCTAGGAAGTATTTCAGAAGACTGGCCTTCCCACTCAGATAAAATTCATGTACTCGATTTACTACTTGCAGTTGTATTTCAGCAGGTTACCAAGGCATGGAAAGAATCTGCTAATATAACTTTTTCAGGCTTGGTGGTATAATGTTTGCTATAATCACAGAAGTGACAAAGCATACATCAATGAAATTGCTCTTGCCATCAAATAGGATCTTCTTTGGTTACCTGTGACACATTTCCTGGATTCCTCTGCATAAAGCGCCTGCTTACATGACCCTCAGATTGAAGAGGCTCTTAAACCTCCATGACTCTTTTACTATCAACATAGTTCAATGATGTAATCTACTGGGTTTGGCATACTTTGAAGCTTGTTTCAACTATGATATTATCAGTGGCGGCTCCCCCATTGGGGTGTGGGGGCGTCGCCCCACTGCTTTCTCATTGTGCGAGAAGGCAGAAACATAAAATGGTAAAACTACCATTTTATGTTTCTGCTTCTTGCACTGCGAGAAAGCAGAAGTGCCTGGTTGGGGGCGGCGGGTGGGCGGTCCTGCTCGAGGGCAGGGGGGAGTGACTTGACCACTGTTGGGGGTACTGACTGTTTGGTTGGCCCCAGGGCCGACCAACCCAGTCATGCGCACTTTCCCTTTTTCTCTATATAGGCTGCTGCATGCAGCCTACATAGAGAAAATGGCCAGGCTGGGGTGCTTTCTGCAGCGCCTCACCAATCACAACATTGTGATTAGCTTAGGGGAGCAGGAGGAGGGAGGCTGCCTAAAACACGCCAGGACTCCAGAGTAAGCAGGAGCTGAGGCGGCGGCACATGATGCGGTCTCGGAGGAAGCAGATAAGGTAATGTTTTTTACTTTATAAGTCCCACTTCCCTCCCTCCCCCCCGTGTGCATACCCAGCCGCCTGTTTTGCCGGCCGCGACTGCATGTCAGGTAGCGTCGTATCACAGTAGAGAGCAGGGGCATGGTGCCTCATATGTGGCAACAAAAAGGGGTGCCCGCATTAAGCTTACACATTGTGGGAGAGGAGATGCGGCATGTGTCCGGGTTCCTCTAAACCTGCCAAAACAGTACTGGGTGCACGGAGATGGCCGGGACAGACCACCCTCTATGTAAACACGGGGTTGGTTGAGATGTAAGGGCGTGAGCTGCTCCGGCAGCCCCAGTGTCCACCCGTGTTACACTCCTGGATGAGTTTGCCGAGGTTAAAGTCACTGTTCGGGTGGGGAATGCAAATGTGAGAATAAAACACACCTCATTTTACCTCACATCTGAGCCTTCGGCGGTTAGGCGATAAAGTTAGCAGTATCGGCTCCTAATGTCCCATCCCTGCCACCCCCCCCCCCTTTGCTCCCAGTGTAGAGTGAAAGAAGGTCAGCCAGGCCGCGGGCTCCGGGGAAGAAAACACAAACACGGTGCGGATGAACTGAAGTCAAACCGAGGGCAGGGCCCCTGGGATGATCCCTATGCCTCCGATAGTGGGATGCCAGTGGCCTCTGTCTGCAGAGGAAGAGACCGTGTTGTGTGTCTCACCGATGACATGCCTGCTAACTTCTCACCTCCGAGAGCAGCCGCCAGCAGCACTCCCCCCACAGCCTGCCTGTGGGTGGGTGACAGGAGGAGAGCCATGCTTGCAGCAGAAACCCTCCAGCGCCTCGGATGCCGGGCTGGTCACAGGGACGGTGCCGCAGTGCTACCATCAGCCCCATCCTGTGGTCACCATCACCTCCAACACTAGCGGGCCTGGGTGGTGTCCGAGGCAGTGGAGGACACACCGCCTTCAATTCGTGGTGCTCTCTCTTAAGCACTGCAGTTGGGGGCTGCTGGGGTCTTCCTCCGCCCCCTTCGCCCTGTCTTGCATGTTTGGTTTAGAGGGGGAGGTGGGTTTTATTTTCTCTAGACTTCAAAGTGCTTGGTGCTTGTTTTTGTTTTTTTGCTTTGTGGCTCAGGCCAGTCAGTGTGTTGCTACTGTATACTATGCAATGGTGTGTTAGAATGCACTATGTTCTGTAAATGACATTGCTTTATGTTACAACTCTTTTTATTATACTGTGTGGCTTTTCCTTACGTGATGATATGCTATGGTGTGCTTCATTTTGTCAAAATAGATGCACGGGATGTGTAGCGCCGTAATGGCTTGAAGGGTTTGCATGGCAAACTTGAAACAGGGCCTCGCTGACAAGCCAGGTGATGGCCGGCACTTCTCAGGAGCATAGCAATACCTTAAACGGGGCCTTGAGGCAGCAGGGGCATTACGCAGGGGCCTGCTGGGGGATGGGGGTTCAATACAAGCTCAATGATATATGTGATGCATATATATCTTGAGCACAGCCTGCAGCACTTCCGGGATAGTGTCACACTCTCAAATTTGCTTGAAAATACATTTGCCCACTCTGTTTTTCAAAAAGTTCACGGGGGAGAACCCCCCCAAACCACCTGTAGGTGGTTAAGCCTCGCTCGCTACGCTTGCTCTCTGCAGTGAAGTACGACAATTGTTTTACGCCTTACCACTTTCAAATGTTACCAGCCGCCAGTGGATATTATAAATTTGGAACTTCTTCCTGATAACATATGGTTATGTTTTTGTTCTCTTTTTTTTATTTCTACCTTTCTATCTTTCTATCCTATAACTATTTTCTAGAGCTTAATAATATTTTTCATACTCAGCACACCATATTGTTTTTATATGCTTGTGTTTTCTTTTAGTGTGCTAACTCAATCAGCAAATAAACTTTATCTTTTAAACTAAAAAGGAAAGCAAGAGGATGGTTGTGTGTATACCAGGACTGGAGTAAGATGTTGTGAAAGTTTGAAATACGCCAAGTTTATTCTGTGGTGAACTGTGAATAGACCTGGCCCCTAAGAGTCCTCCAGAGCGCGGCCTGGTGCAAAGATGGTAGTCTCTTGTCAGATTAAACATCAGGAGTGCAGGAGAAAAGTAGGACTATAAGTCAATAGACAAGGTCAAATTCTGGACTGGCAGTGCTAAGAGGAAGGTCACATAAAGTGGTAGCAAATTGCACACCAACTGTTTGCAACTTGCCTGCCATTTTGCGAAACGACCTATGTAGGTTGCATCACAAAATTCCCTCTTACATGGGAGTCTCAGAATGACCTTCATAAATAGTATTAAGTTCGATGGGTTGCTACTTGCAAACCCTGTATATGGCTACAAACACAGGGATGGTGGCCTGCAAGGAGCAGCAGACCACCATGCAAGTGTTTGCATTCCCAAACAAAACATGTTTTTTAAAGCAGCCTTAACAAACATGGTGATGTTTGTAAATACATTGGGAGGAGAAGGCAGAGTGCTTCTGGACCACTACCTGCTCCCCTGAGGTTGCCCAACATTGTTTAGCAGGGAATCAGGTACCATTTCCATTGCGGTGTTGGTAACTGATCAAAGTGTGCACAATTGTAGTTGCAAACCATTGATATATACCATTGGGACAATTAAGAGGGGGTGCCCCTTCATGTCCCCTACTAATTGCAATTTAGATTTAATCACAAAACCTATTATATGAATTGGAAAGGCTTTTCCAACCCAGAAAATGGGTTTAGTAAATAGCAAAAAAGTCATTTGGATCTTGCAAACCACGTGATTTTGCAAATTGCAGTGTTTTCAAAATCACAAACTGGCTTTGTTCATCTGAGTCCTAGTGAGGTATCCACGTGGTTTCCGCAGTCCATGGCTTCGCGACGGAAGGGTAGGAACAGAAATTGAGGTGAAAATTAGGAGTGCTGGAGAGGGTGGGAACCTACATTGATAATGTGACACTAGAAATAATGGGCTTGGATCTAAGTTTCCATTGTTGATGGATAGAAGTCACCAGGTGTTTATCTGTGCAAACATCCCACAGAATATCAACAGGCAGGACTGGCAATGCTAACATCTTCACATTGACTTTGGCCACGCTGAGGAGGATTGAAAAAGTCCACAATATATAATTTTTTCATTTTTTATTAAGGACCTTTGTCTACAGTACTTATGGTGAGGAAGGGAGTGACCCAATTAGGGTCACTCGTGTCACTCGCCACCACCTCTCAGCCTTCCACACAAATGAAGAGTCGGTCAGACAGTAGAGAATACAAACCAAAGGTATTTTATTTCTGTCACACTCGAGTGGAGTCTGGTCTGACCAGCCTCCTTGGATTGCTGCAGAGGGACTGACTTCAGCAAGCATAGCAACACATGAAATACAGTTCAGAACCGAAGATGACCCGCCCTAACTGGAAATTTCCAGTTGGTAGCTGGTGAACAAAGGAGCTACAGAAGGATGGGTCTAGATCCTGAGACCGGGTACATGCTATCTCAACACCAAGGTCCCTCTGCCTGCGCCCGCCGCTCTAAGGGTGGGAGCAGGCCTATCAACAGCGAAAGGTATGCACTAGCAAAAACAGTGTATTCATTAGCAAAGCAAGCTCAACCTTGGAAAAACAAGAAAAACACTATCGCAGCTGCTTTCAGCTGAAGCAGACAGAAAATGAGACAGAAGTTAGTTTCGATCATGGCTCAAAATAGCGGCTGAATACAAAATGGTGCAGCGAATGCTAACTTAAGTCATACAATGCATAAAGAATTCAGCTAAAAACATTTCTATTCCAACAGTGATTTAATTTTTTTACCTAGAACATTGTGGAAGACACAAGAGAAATAACGAACATGGTAGCATGAAAAAAGGTTTAAGGGGAAAAGACGATCAATAAATTATTATTACTAGGATTTTTATTAGCAATATTATTATTAGTGGCAATAGTAGTAGTAATAGTAGTGTTACCAGTAATAATAATAATAATTATTACTATCATATGCGATAATAATTATTATAATAATAAAAACAATATTATTATTATTAATAATAATAATAATAATAATAATAATAAGAAGAAGAAGAAGAAGAACCTATTCAGCACATATTGTCCCAAGTTTGTGGCTTGATAGCATCATATTATGTGTTCCTCAAGTTGGTAGCTGTCTTTCTGCTGGATGGCGCCACTTCATGATTAAGGCTCTCTGGACCATACACAAGACCTGCTTGGGCTAATGGAATGGATACCCTTAGAATTTGGCCTCCCACTATGCACTGGCCATAACACCTGATGAACGAAGGAACCTTCAAGTAGCTGAAACACATGGCAGTTTTATGGGAGTTGGGGTGATGGAAGACCCTACATCAATACTGAAGGGCATAACACTGATCACATAGCCTTCCAGAAACCTGTGGCTAGCTTGCAAACCATTACTTGCCAAGAAGAATAGGGACTTCAACAGAAAAATATCAGGAGAGGGTTCCGCCTCGCATCTGAAGTTACTGTAGCCTCTTCTGCTTTCAACTTTGTCAAAACTTACAGAGTTGCTGAAAGGCAAGGCGCAATGATTCACAAAAACACCACTTACATAAATATCAACATTAGATGGCTGAAAGACAGCACTGGCCTTCTGGTATTTTAAACTGTCCTATTGGTTTCACATAGTCCACTGTAGCTGGTGCCAAACCCAACCTGTTAGTCTTACATGCAGCATTGACTTGAAATGTGATGAAGAGGGCTTAAAACACTATGCATTCTGTCCAGGTAGGGTTGTGTTCAGCCAAACTGACTTTCTGGAATGACTTAGGGCCATATGTATGAAAGTTTGGTTTTGCGATTCGCAAATAGCGATTTTTTGCGAATCGCTATTTGAGAATCGCAAAACGCTATGTATGTAGGATTTGCAAATAAATTTGCGAATCCTACATATTCCTTAATTGCGAATTGCAAATTGCGATTCACAATTAAGGAATACCTCCCCATTCATTCCTATGGGCCTAGAGGCCCATAGGAATGAATGGGAAGACATTCTCAATTTGCGATTCTCAATTAGAGAATCGCAAATTGAGAATGCAATTTCAAGGGTGCCAGGGTGTCAAAAAGACACCCTGTTGCATCCCTGAAATGTGCATGTGTGCACATGTGGCACACATACATGCCCTGAGGACATGTATGTGCGTCACATGGCACTTTGAAAAATGCAAAAAAGTGCATTTTTCAGAGAAATCGCAAATTACCACCAATTTGAAGTAGGTGGTAATTTGCGATTCCTTAAGCCCAAATTGCACTTTTTCTGTGCCTCTTGCATTGTAATTAAGGAATCGCAAAATTTGCGATTCCTTAATGCAATCACAAAATAAGGAATTGGAAATTTTGCAATTCCTTATTTTGCAAGGCAGTTTTAACCTAATACATCCCACTTAGCCAAATTGCGATCGCAATTTTGAATGATACATATGGACTTTAATCAGCTGGTCTGACGTCAGAGCGCAGGGTAGCCTGACATCAACATACATCACATTGGTTTAGGCGTTTTCCATTAAGTAATGCGTTCATCCAGACCCTGGTCTCAACGGCGACATGAAACAGGAAGTGCTTGTGGTTGACTACATCAGAGATGCTGGTCCTTACTCAAATCACAGGAAGTCCACCTTTCCAGTTCATCGGAAAAACATCTTGTGGGGCTGGGTAAGAGTCAGTCAACTCCTACATCACGCATACCTAATCAGCCAGCCTTGCAGAGTCAATTGCATGTCTTGGAATGTTGGGTAGGATGTCTCTCTGTATTAACGCATCCACTGCAGGGACTTGTGTTTCACCTCACGGCCACAGGTTCAAATCCCAGTGGGTCTATTTAGCCTTTCGACCTTCAAAGGTCATAAAATGGGTACAATTTAGTTGAAGAGCAATAAATCTGTTATTTGGCGCCAATGTGTCCTTCTGGGTGAATGTGTGCTTTACAAATACCTCTCTAGGATTTCGCTTGGGGGAGTAGCCGCTATTTCTGTTTTGAAAATAAAATGATTGACTGCTTCACGCCGATTAGCTGTACATGAACTCAAAGACTCCCATGCAGTTCAGAACTCAAGATAACTGGAGCCCAGCCTCTGAAGAGAAGCGATTGATATCAGCCCGTATCCAATCACACAAGGAGTACAAGGCCCCGTCTTTTATTGGCTGGAAAAGAGCCAGAGTTATGGGCCGCGAGGCCTGCCATCATCAACTGAGAATTTTAAAAGAGACTTTTAACCGGACTCCATAAAAACTACAGATACAAAAGAGCGCAAGTCTGGCGCATCAAACAGTCTTTGAAGAGGTGGGGCCGCCTGAACTCTGACCTTGGAAGCTTTCAAAAAGTTCTACCATTGTTTGCCTTTCGGGCCAAGCTTTTCACGAGATTGCATTATTACTTTGCAAATAAAATACCTTTCAGAGTGGTCTGAGAAAAGCTTTCACAGTCAAGAATTATGAGGGAGTTGTCGCCAAGTTAAAATTATGATAAGAAAAACGATTACATTTTCAACTTGTACTAATAAGAAAAAAGATTTACTTTGAGCTGGACCCTTAAGTGAGTTCCAGTGAAAGAACAAGTCTTTTTTGATACATCTAAGACTCATGGCAGGAGAGTGCTGTGTCTCTCCTATTGGCGGGTAGCAGCAGAGGCGTAGCAGGGGGGGGAGGCACGAGTTTGCAGGGCGGCCGCCCCTTTCCCCACGTCCCCCTGCTCTTACCTGCAGCAGCCGTGGGTTGCGCAGGAATTGCCAGCAGCCCCCCCTCTTACCGGCATCCTGGCGGCAAAAGCAGTTACCACCATGGGCGGCATAAGGTCTAGCTACGCCACTAAAAGGATCGCCAGATAGGCGGGGAGGTAGATATAACTGGCCCCCGCCCACTGGCGCACCAGAAATGACGCAGGTAGCACCGGACCCCGGGGGGGGGTCCAAACATTAGACCTGTCGGGTTTGTGCCCTCATGTGGCACTAAGGTGGCCGCCCTCCTATGGGGGCTCCCTGCGTGGGCCGCGGGCAGCCTCAGAGCCACACTGATCAACACCGAAGTGTAGCGAGATATCAGGACCTTACTTCTGAAAGGCTGGAAGGACCGAGGCAGTGCAAGTTGCATTACTTCTACGTCCCTCATCCTCATCCCAGATTCCCAGTCATTACTTCATGAGGTGAATTCCATCACCAGAGGCAGGAAAACTTCAGGAAATGCATTCTCATCAGCACCTCATTTGGGCTCAAGAAGCCACTGGCATTCCCATCATCCTCTTGGGTTTTTCAGTTTCCACTGAGTCACTGGCTTTTGGAATAGAGAGGTCCCTGCTGGGCTTGGAGGGCTATAGAGGTACATTGTGGTAGCAGCCGGCAAGGAAGACAAAGAAAGAGATCCTGCTTTTTGAAGCCACCACTTTTGTTGACGGTATGCTTTACCCCTTTTAGGGCCTTATTTACAAGCTCTTCCGCTGATGGTACATCACTTTTTCCCATACAAACATTGACACACACGCGGCACAAGGGGCTTGTAATTAAGCCCCCTAGTGTGTAACGAAAGCAGTTATGATTTAGCTCACTAAAGCCTCCCTGTGTCAAGCCGGGAAGTAGTGCAGCATGTATGATGTATTTGCAATACGTGTTGCCTCCGCGATCCTTCTCCTTGCTGGATTTAGGGTGAGACCAGGGGCATAACACAGGCCACCACAACCACCACAGCCCTGTTCTGATGGGGGCCCCAAAGCTGTCACCTGGCAAATGTTTGTTTGTGAAAGAGACTCTTGCATCCTGTGAGAGAGCTGCCCTGGGGTCTTGAAGTAGAATCTAATTGAAGATACTGTTACTGTATTTCTTTCAAAATTCTTTAGGAGAGAGGGCCCCAAAAGGCCCCACTTGCATCTGTAAACATGTTTCTGTCACTAAGGTAGACCTCCGCGCATGCCTGCCAAATCGATCAGCTGGTGCCGGCCACCTAGGGTTACCATCTGCCCAGTTTTTAATGTCCTGGCTGGCACAAAAAGTAGGAAAATCACCTAAGTCCAGCATTTGTGTCTCTTATCAGTACATACTTAAAATGGTGATTTAAAATGTGTTCTAGAGCTGCCTTAATGATCAAAGATTGATATGATGTCTAGGCCATTCAAAATCTTAAAACATGTACAGAGTTCTAGTCTACTGAGCTGCAGCTGTTTTGGGAAGTGTGATTGTCTTTTTTCATGTAGGAGGCATCCTTTATGGTATTTGTGCCCACGCACCTCCTGGTTTTCAGGGCTTGGAGGTAGTGATCCAGCGGGTTACCAACCTCAGGTACTCAACTACCATATACTCACCTGGACCCATAAACACACACTCATTCTGTGTGTCAATTTATTGTGCTAATACCTGTAAAATGAATTTATCTAATCATTTCTTACCAAACCTCTTAATCCAATATATTTTCCTCTGGTCAATGGACCTTTTAGTTAACTAAATAGATGAAAAATTACCTATAATAAACCTTTATAAAATAACCACAGACTATGGAGAGTTTTAAATGTTTATCTAGTAAATTCATGTGAGCCTAGTACCAAAACACAGTTAGAAAACCGTCTTCAACAAGGAGAGGAAGAGGAAGTAATTCAATTAGAATAATCGTTAAACAAAGTTATTACGATGACAGAACCTGAATAGGGAGGAAAAAGAGAGAGCAGTATAATGACATACTACATTGAATTATAGTTACCTAGAATGGTGTGGAAACCAACCCCTTGGCCAAGAAATTGGAAAGGGTCCCCTGGGACAGGTCAGGCGACCAAAGGCTCAGGACAGGATTCAGGACAGGATAGATTACCCTTTCTAGATACGACGCCTGCGTCGCACCCCTCTCTGACACTATCTTCCTCCTCGATTCTTCCGTAATCTTCTTCTATTATGTGCCTCCTCGATTCTTCCGCGATGTTCTTCTAATTAATTGGCTCAAAAGTTCTAAGTCTGTAATTGGATCTTCTTCAATATTTTCTTAATTCTCGGACAGCATCTCGGTCTCTCAGCATTCTCCGTCTTGCTGTGGTAAACTCATCTAACCTACCTCTATTATACCTTTCTAATGACATGTACCACCCCTAAATGTTTCGAATTTATGAAACTCCTAACTCTGATTGGACAGGGAAAGGGGAGATGATCGTCACACCATGCTAAGTTTAATATTTTTGTTTAAGCTCATTGTTCTATGTTCCGGCCCATTAATTTACTTTCCCATGCTTTATTTCCCCCCGTATTTCAAGTTAATCAATACAATGTATGCAATTTTGTGTAAAATCCTTTCTGTTCACAGGACATCATGCTGGTTCCCATGGTATGTTGCTTTTTTCTTTTGGATGACATTCAAGGCTTTGCATCGCGGCTCCTGGGTTGTTATAACTGCGCGTGTGAAATAGTCACATGGTGCACAAGCTTCAGTTCCATTCGGAGGCCCAAATACGAACTAATAGAGAGGTCAAAGAAAAATAATATTAAAATCAAAAATAAATGATTTCACTGTATACCACCTATCTCTATTCTAACCCCATTTACTTATATACATCTTTTGCATTAGTATTTTAGTAAATTTGCAGGGTTTAGTTTCAGCATAAGCATGAGCATTAACATGTGAGTTTCATCGGCCATTTTGGAAGCGACTGTGTAGCTGGAAAGATTTCCCTCCCAAGCATAGCTACGTCATTACTACGTAGATGTAGTTGACGCATGCACAGTGAAAATTCCCACGTTAGCAGCCATTCTTAATTACACTCGGGCTACTTGTTAGTACGACATATAGGCAAGCTTCCCCTAAGCTTAAGTGTACGAATTTTCAGATGCATTATTAGTATTTACAAACACAATTATTACGGTATTACAAGTTATTTGAGAAGATTGCTTCCGAGCAAGTCTCTTTTATATGAGTCCTTGCTCCATCAGTAGTGGTGATAGCAGCACATGCGTGGTCTAAGGCTGCTGGCTTTGCACTTCAGTCCTTCAACACAGAGATGAATCAGTGACTTGTTTCGGGGATATTTTTTAAGAATTGTATTCAGTTACTCCATGCATTACAACACATTTGCAAAGAAAGATAAAGGACTGTGCCATCGTAACATTCTGCAAGAGCACATGTTTATTTATAACATCCACATGAAAATTAAAACACATATATATACAATGAGAGAGTAAAGGCAAAGTTGTGAGCAGAGCTCCATCACTCCAGGGGTAATCAAGCAAGGTTTTGTGGTTCAGGTTAAGGGTGGCTATCATTGTTTTGTTTTCCTGTTCCGATTGACCTAACTTACTAATTTTTCTTTACACATATTGACAAGCATGAGAAGTAAAAGATACACACATCTTCTTCCCCTGCCTCTAGTTCCTCTCTTCCTAGGACATCAAGCATACTAGAGGGAAGAAAGAAGAGGAGAGAATTAAGACTAGGAGTTGAGACTATGGCTGTCTTTCGGAACAAAGAATAGGCCGCGTCTTTAAAAAATATGGGGTCAAGTTGGAGCTAATCTCAGCAGACTGATTCCAATAATTCTGATGATGATGTGGCATCTGCTGATCAGAAGGGAAAATACATTTTTAAATGGTTATTGCCAGACATCCTAATGCATATCAGACAAAATATTGGTTTTCCAGTCGCTGAGACTCTTGGTACTTCTGAAGAAACTCTGCTTCACCAATATCAGACACCACCAATGTTGGGAGTTCCTATTCATCCTTTTCTGCTGGCTGTCTTCATGAAGGAATGGTAGATCCCAATAGAATTAACCTGCCAAGGTTTATGTCCCATGTGTATCCACTGGAAAAATGGAATCAAAGCTTCTGGACTGGGTTAGAGTTGACTCTTTTGTGCCTATCTTAGTGGGAGAAACATCAGTAGGAGAAGAAGATTCCGCAGATATCAAGATTGATTTAGCACATAAAAAGGTTTTATTCAAGCTCCTGCCTGACGTTTACAGTTTTAATTTAGGATGTGTGTACCTCCCAACTTCTTATCTTAGATTTGAAGAAGCTCCTTAGAGAGGACGAAGAGGGAAACAGAATGTTCAAATTTACTAGAAGGAATGAAACACCAACCAGAATTTTGGGGATGTTTCTTTTAATATAGTAAGAACTTCAGCAGGGGCTTTTGGGGCACCTGGTGTGGCCTTTCCAACTTACTCTTGAAAGATTGGATCACTGACACAGATCCAAAATCAACAGACTTACAGATATCGTTTTAGGAAAGACAGCTTTTTGTTCCAAAATCTAAAGACAAGATGCATCATCTGTTTAAAGAAAAGAAAGACTTTCCCTCTTATGAGCGTCATCATCCAAGTCTTTTGATTCTTTGAATAAAGGCTCATATTTTCATCATCTTTCCAGAAAACAATGCTTTGGGAATAAGTCCCTTGTAAATCCTTTCGGAATCAGGATCAGAGTCCTCCGTGAAAGAATCCCTGTTTCTGACTATGTCAGGCTTAAGACAAACAGTAGCCCCAAGTTACATATGGGAGGAACAATTCAACACTTCCTGCAGGAAACGGAGAAGGTTATCTTAGATACCTGGGAAGATAGTCTGGTCAGGCTACAAGATTGAGTTTACCTCTCTTCCACCAGATTCAGGCACCATAACCACAACTTGGGTGAAAAATGTCTTCTAAAAGGAGGCAATGCAGAAAGATCTTTCTGCTCCCGTGGAAAAGCAAGATGTGATTCTAGATTCCAAATTATCTGGAGGATTTCGGATTGTGATATGTCTAAAGAGAATCAGCAACTGGGTCACAAACATTCTGTTCAAAATGGTGAAAGGTTCATTCATGTGCTCTCAGGAGGTCACTCCTTAGCAACAATAAACTTGATGGATGCCAATTTCCATATTCTCATTGCTCAATCACATCGAATTGTCCTCAAGTCCTGCATTCAGGATCAGCATTACCAGGGACTCAAATATTTGAAGCTCGATGGTCTCTCTTGGAGAGTTTTAGATCTTTAAACTGCAGGGGACAGTCTGCTGTACATGTAAGTGCATGCTCAAGAGAACAATGTTCTGGTGAAATTGCATAATACAGTGACAGTGGCATGCATAATTCACCTGGGTGGATCAACCCAGATCCTTAAATGCAGTAATGGTCCAGTTGGGAGGTTGATCGGAGAGTCACCTTCTATCCCTGCCGGCTCTCACATCAAGGGTCATAACAGTCTTCAGATTGACGAATTGAACAAGGAGTTTCCACCCTCTCATTACCTTCCTCTGTCTCTAGTAATTTCCAGGTGTGCGAGAGGTTTGACACCCCATCTCCGGATGTTTCTGCCTCCAAGAGCAATGCTGAACTTCCACTTTTTTGCTCCCATTATCCAGATATGGAAGCTTGGGAGTGGATGCTCTTTCAGGGGAATCGCCCAAGGATCTGGATGCCTTTCCTGACTTTCCCTTTATTCTGAGGTTTCTGCCCAGGGTTCAGATAGAGGAAGCACAAATCATTGTGGTGGTTCTATTTTGTCAATGGAGAAAGTGGTTTCCACTTCTAATATCTTTGGCAATTCGTCCTCCATGGGTTTTTCCTCCACTTCCTGTCTCTTTTCTCTCTCGCTCTCCTCTTCCAAGCAGGTTATCTCTGTCAGTGTTGCACTTGAGGAAAAATGCTTGCAGCACAGAGGACTCCATGTAGCACAGGCAATTCAAAATTCTAGGAGAACGTCTACTTTGAAGGCAATTATAATAATAAATTGGTTTGAAAATTCTACATTAGAATGCTCACTCCCTTTTCTTTTGCAATTCTTTTGAGATACTTCCACCATAATCTTTCTGTTTATGGACCTAAAACTTACTGTGCAGCTATTAAAGCTTTTCATTAACCCTAGGGAGACATTTAGGAAGGACAGTTGTTTGTAGCTAGACTATTTTAAAGGTTTTCTTTTCCCCGACCTCTGATACATCAAATTTCTACCTCTTGAGACTCACCCTTGGTACCAAGAGCTCTTTTAGATCATCCTTTAATGCACTTGTGGTCTGTAGAGTTGAAATATTGACTTTCACATTTGTATTTCTTGTAGCTAATACATCAACTCCATGGACTAGAGAATTGTCTGCATTATGGTACTGCCGTCCTTGTTGGTCAATTTGTGCTGATGGATTTGTTTTAAGAACTGACCCAGCTTTTTGCCTAAAATCTTTTGTACTTTTCGTAAGTCTCAAGAAGTAGCATTACCAGCCTTCTTTCCTTCTCCAGCCTCAGAGTAGAAACATTTCTTCACAAGTTGGATGTAAAAAGTGCTCTGTTAAACTCTCTTGACAGGACCAGTTCCTTTGAGAAATCAGACTAATCGCTCCCCACTTTTGGGTTGCCAGGCAAGGTAGGAAAGCATCCTCCGTGATCATGCGTAGATGGATAAAATCTACCATTTTGTTGGCCTGTTCAATGCAAGACATTCCAAGGTCATTCAGAAAGAGGTAAGATGGCTGCCTGATGGGCAGACATTAAAGGGGTTTCTCTGAATGAGAAATGTAGAGCTGGGACTTGGGCATCTGACCATACATTAATTAATCATTACCATTTCCAAGGTTCATTGTCTGATACTGAGAGTTTTGGTACAGGATTTAGGAACTATGTTAAAATATGGCTACATTTTTGGTTTATCATGAAGCTGTGAGATTTATGAGTATTTTATGTTTTGTTTGGTTACCGATTATGCATTACAATGGTGAGCTTGAATGTGTTGACTCCTTTGCATTTTCTGTTACAGGACTCTACGCTCTGGTATACCTTGTGATGTGATGTTTTGGGGCAAAGCCGAGGACTGTAAAGGTGATGTCTCAACTATCGATAATCCTCATATCTCTTACTTTTACTCACTCTTATTCCAGTCATTACGCCCCATCTACCCTCCCTCCCTCACGGTCTCTGCCTTTGACAGAAGCTTGGTCGTGGAAGCAGGATTCTGGCAAACCCAGCCCTCTTGTGGCACCCAGGTAAGGGTGGGCTGGGCTTGCATTGGCAGCATTCCCTGAAGTTCTCCTGTCTCTGTGAGTGTAAAGACTGGATCGAGGACAAGTAGGACTACAAGTAACGAAGATCACCAGCAAGTAATTAGGAAATTTCAACATCTTAATTGCACCATTTGTTGGATGTGAATGTGAAGTTGTACCATCCTCTCCCTTTTTTTAACTGAATTCTGGATTCTTTTGTGTTTTTCGCATAAGTGGGCGCACATGGTCATTTTTTTCCATAACAAAGTACCCAAGTCTAAAGCACAGGGGATGCTTACAAGGTGTGCCCTCATCTGTGATCAAAGAAAGCAACTCTGTTGTCTCCAGGCTGTGACAATGTTGATGATTGGTACCAGTGTTTTTATAGAAAGCGGTGCTCGTTTGTTTTTTTGTTTTTGTTTTTTATTTACAAGACAGCTCACCCAGCAGGTCTCCATGCTTGTTCTCATTACTGAAGACAGAAAAGCAGATGGAGGCCCTGGGATCTTGGGCACTGGACAGACATTGTCTAACTTTTGAATGGGTAATGGCTGCACGTTCAAAAATATTCACAATTTCCTCTTTTACTGCAATACATCTTTTTGTGGTTGTTATGATGATCGCTGCAGTTGTGGGTGAACCACCTGAGCTACCCTGGCAAGCCCTTACCTACTGTCTAGGATTAATTGATTAGGACATGGACATTATAACACAGTATTCCTTGGAGCCATAGCCAGCCTTTAAGAATTCAGACCGGAATTTAAAGGGTAGGGGTGAGTGCCATCCCCTCTCAGAGACTGAATGACTAGAGCTGTGGTTAGTTGGTTCTCGACACTACAAAAACTTTTAGAGTGAAAGGGCTTTCTTGTGCTGCTGGGACTTTCAGTTTTGTTTCGCCCATCTTTTTTAGCTGCACCGCCTTGTCCATGTTCTAAATAAATATTTTTTAGCATTGGCTGGATATTGCTCTTTGTTGTGTGTGATCACACTGGACTCCAACTCTGAATCGATTCACCTTGGGTAAGGCGTGAATGCTAGCCCGTGCTGTTATCGGAGTGCTGAATATGGAAAGAGAGTTTAGCTACATCTCCCCAGTGCAGCAGTATCTCATGTACTCCACAAAGGCCTCAAAAAAGGTGTTTTCATGGATACAAATGCTTGGTAAATTCTTTCATGCAGCTCATATTGCAAACTGAATCCCATGTGGGTGCTAGAGAACAATTAAGGGTCTAATTACGAGTATGGCGGACCGAGGACCGCCTTCTCGCGGGGGCGCAGCGGTGGCGCTCCTGCCACCACCGCACCGGCGGTGCGCATTACAAGTTTGGCGGTCGGACCGCCATTCAGTGGTGCCTCACTGCGTGGCAGCAGTAAAGGGAAGGAAAAATGAAATGATAATAGACGATGTTATTATAATTTTATGTGTTCCTTCCCGCTGCTGTAGCATGAGGGGTGGGGCAGGGCTGCTCTGCACACAGGGCAGTGCATTGGAGGAGTGGTGGGCACACTGAAATGCGCATGACGCTTTGGCCGGCCGTATCGGGTTGACCAAACAGTCATGCTCACTTAGCATGTTCTCCACCCAGGCTTCATCACAGCCTGGGTGGAGAACATACCAAAGCCCCCACCCAGTCCCTGTATGAACGCGACTCCAGGAACCGAGCCATACTGCTACAGACAGGTTCTGCAGCGTGTTGGATTCAAATCAACACGACCTGAGGAAGTTATCTGTATGGTGCCAAGAAGTTGCCTTCATTGTGTTAAATGCGATCACGACACAGACCCCAAAATAGACCAACAGAATTCTGCTATATGGATAGTCGCTTGTTGCCTGTCCTCGAGACAGTTTGAATCGCAGAAAGGTTTCCTTTTTGCCCCAGTCCTGATGAGGCCCAAAATACACGGGGTAAAACGCATCAACTCCACAATCTGGAGAAGCCCTGCAAAAATCTAAATGAATAGAAAAAAAGAAATTATTTGCACATCCCTATTGAGATAGAGGTTCTGGTTCAAAAAAAGTGTTCCTCGGTTGTGCATCATCATTTTTCTTTAGGGCTATCTTCGTTTTCTGTACAAATTGTTATTATTAATTGTTGTTTGGAACTTTTGTCCATATCCGTATTTTCTAAGAAAGGTAACAAGGAATGATGTTTGTTGTTTAGATATATGTATTGTTTGTGTCTGTATATATAATTTGTGTATATATATATATGTGTTTGTATCATATCATTCTACGTAAAAAAAGATTATATATATATATATATATAAAAATATTCATTTTGGATTACTCCTGAGAATTTGGTTTTTCAAGCACTAAAGTAATTGGACATTAATTTAAGTCCTTGAGAGGGATTAATTCAATTCCCCCCCCCCCCCCCCCCCGGAATTTACATCCCCTTTTGATTTATTCCACTGCATCATTTACCTTCTCCCACTGAACGCTGAATTACGGCACTCAGACCAGCGTTCTGATTGGCTTAGCGGGGTCAATCACAATGCTCCATTGCAGCGTTGTGGTTGGCCCAGGGGAGAATGGCTGCTTCCTGGTCGGCAGACTGAGGAGAGATGACATGGTAGATGAGCGACGTGGAGGTCAGTCTATTTTAATTTTTTGTACATCTCTTTACACCCTTGCCCCCGGCCCGG
Source organism: Triturus cristatus (assembly GCF_964204655.1). Taxonomy (NCBI): domain Eukaryota; kingdom Metazoa; phylum Chordata; class Amphibia; order Caudata; family Salamandridae; genus Triturus; species Triturus cristatus. Next base: position 1,590,760,296 of record NC_140590.1, read on the forward strand.
CCACCCCAGATTCATGCAGGCCGCTACTGCTGCCATCGCACAGCCGCAGCCGCCAGGGAACCGCTGTTACCTAGCAGTGGGGCGGCGGTCAGGGCCTCAGTAATATGCTGGCAGTGCTGCTGCGACACCGCCATACATATTACGAGTTTTGGACTGCCAGCAGTGTCATGGAGGTCTTTCCTTCATGAAAAGGCTGGCGGTCCTGAAACAAGAGAGGCTCTACCGTACCTCCTGTTGCCCATGTGCATGGGGATGTATGCAGGGGGGCACAACATGTGTGCATGAACGCCAGTTCCTGCACGGCATGGACTTAACAATCCATGCTGTGCAGGAACTGGTTTTGTTGTTCCCATTACGGTGCCCATTTTCGGAGGCACCACCATGGGACCGCCAAAAACAGCCCAGTAGACGCTAGGTAACTCGTTAATCTGGTGGGCGGTGTAAACATGGTTTGGCGGTTCGGGCTGCTGGCGTGACAGTCTGCTCCCTCACCGCCAAACTCCCAATCGGGCACTAAGTCGTTGACTTGACTTAGTGGTTGTGAAAGTGTCTAGATTGGAAGAACTGGGTCTGAAGTCTCCCACAGCAGTGCATGCTTCCCTCAGTCGTTAGAAGTGAGCATAAAAGATGTTCCAGTGGGAAAGAAGACAGCGCAGACATTCAACCATTCACTTCTTGGCCTCTCTGTAAACGCTGTAAGCACAAGCTTCCATTATCAATGTGTGATTTCCAATATCCTCATTCCCAGCTTGGCATGATGCACCTTGCGAAGATGTCTGCAGCATGTGTCAAAGTGCCATCTCATTGGCTAGGGCGTGCATCTGGTTGCTCATCATATGTTCATTCCATTTCTGAGTGTTTATCTATTAAAAAAATGCATTCAGGGATATGTAGTATTTACTATCTTTAATTTAAATGATTGAGGTGAGGTACTAGGTTACATTAGTTTGTAAAATGAAAGCCCAACCAGGATACTTGACAACAGGCCCCTTGGTTGCCCCAGTTTCCTCTCCTGGTAATTGCTCCTCTGAATTTCGTAAATTACTATGACTCATAACATCTGACGCCTGACTGGCCTGTTCCCACAGTCCTCCCAGGAGGGCCGAGCACCTTTAACATCCCAAGTTAGATAATAACTAGAAGGCCTCTGTGTGCTTCATGTCTCAGTGCTTGACTGGCCAGGGGAGCGGAAGCAAGGCTCAAATGTCGCCCCACATCAAAGAGTGCTGGGAAGGAGGAGAATGTGAAATGAAATGTGAACAGATAAGGGACAAGGCTAGCAGGGAGCTGCCACAAACACCTCTCAGGCAGGCCCCCAGTCAGCCATTAGAGCTGACCCCAGTGTATCAGTATCTGGCTGGAAGCTGAAAGTAGAAGTACTCGGCTATTGCAGATACCACCAGGCAAAAACCCCCAGGATTTAATTTTGTGGTAGAGAGGTGCAGTGCAACCAAATGAGAGGAAGGAAGGGACATATATATATACACGTATACATTCACACACACACGTATATATATATATATATATATATATATATATATATATATATGTGTGTGTGTGTGTGTGTGTGTGTGTGTGTATATATATATATATATATATATATATATTTCTTTTTTTTGGATTTCATCGTTTCACTGCCAAAGCATTCCCCATGCCTACGACGCTGGTGCCGTCAGTGGTAGCAGTAACCACTCCAAATGATTACGATCCTGTCCTCAAAGTAAAAAATCCAGAAGAGAAAGGGACAGCACACCAGGAAACAGCACAAAGTAACTTTATTTGTGCACTAGCTTAATTCAGGACGACGCGTTTCGGCGTTAGCCTTTGTCAAGTAACTTCCTGTGTTCCCACAGGCCGTAGAAATACCCGGACATGGTTGATAGACATAAAGGAAATACTGCTATTATTCAAGCATAGCGTGAGAATTACAACAATTCATTCTATAATTCATCAAAGACAGTCGCAATCTATTTGCAAATTCATAGACTGCAATTATTCCAATGATACCAACATATTGTCGTAATTGAATTCAATCATGTACTCCAAAAATAACGCATAGAGTCCCTCATGATCATGACATGGCGTGATATAAAATTACATTGGTGACTCGCGCAAATGTATTTGACGGGAAATGGTAATGCAATTGTAAGCTATGCCCCATCTGTCAATCATCTTTAACAATAAAGTTATACAAATTCAATCGAACTCGATTTCAACGTAAATACATGTGCCTCTTTTTTTTTTTTTTTTTTTTTGTAGCTTCTGTCATTTCTAGGGTTTAGTATGTATTCATTTATTTTAATGACATAAGGTACCAAGGTACAGGTATCTCTGTGGCAGAGTGCCTCACCAGTAAAAATAAGTAGAGCATAAATCTCAATAACGGTGTGAGGGCGCAATTGCGCCTTTATCTTAACCCCGTTCGTATATGATAATTCATATAGGTGAATGCCCTGCAGAAGTATATGCCACGGGGAAAACAGGAAGAGGCCTTTATTAAGTGCTAGAAAGGGGAAAGTGATGAGGAATTGTGGGAGTGAAGTGCATGATTACATGTGACACAAGAAAGGGTGATAGGACATACCATAGAAGACATCTACCACAATTGCGGTGGATAACACATGTCATATATATATATATATATATGACATTAAAATAGATTGTGCCAGGTCAAACGATTGAAAGACTGTATTGCCGGATATCCCCACCTTCTCTTGCCATTTTTGAGAGTATTTATCCATATCATCAGCCATAACGGAATTAAAACATCCATAGATTTTTTCCATCGCTTCTACTCTAACAAATCCAACCGGCCAACCCCTGTTTTGCAAGAGAAAATCTCTCACTTACAGATATTTAAAAAATCCACAGCCCCGGGGACCCCCATCTCCTCGGGGCAAAATGTAATATTAAGGTGGGGGGACTCTAACCCCCACCACAGCCCCGGGGGCCGCCGCCTCCCCAGGGTTAAATATGAAATTAATGCAGGGGGCACATACCCCCTGCAGCCACAGGGACAGCCACCTCCCTGGGGGTAAAAGTAATATTAATGCGGGGGGCTCTGGCCCCCCTGCAGCCAGGGAGACGCCACCTTCCTGGGGCTAAATATGAAATGAATGCAGGGGGCACATGCTCCCTGCAGCCCCAAGGACCACCACCTCTCCGGGGCTAAAGTGAAAAATATGTGGGGGCTATGAGGCACCCATGCAGCCTCATGGGCTGCCTCCACCTCGTGGCAAATGTAAACAATGAAAGTGTGGGGGGCACGACTCCCCTGCAGCCTCAGGGACCACCACCTCCCCAGGGCTGTGACCTGCCATGGAGGGGGGCTGCGTGGCCCCCCTCAGTGAGCCATTGATGGCCCTGGGGACCAATATCTCCCAGGGCCAGGTGCTGCTATGTCTTGGGAATACCCACCTCTGGTACGTAGCTGTTTGCTCAGGCAGGAGCTTTACCAATTCTGCCAAGCCATAGCAAACTGTACTCCGCTTTGAGCAAGCGAGAGAACAAAAAATGCAGAGCACGATTGCTTTGACGGAAAGGAAGCTGCATGTTCGCTGTTCCCTCTCTGTCAAAGTAGTGCCAGCTCCAGCAGGGGACGGGGAGCTGGCAGGGACCACGGGGGCCTTGAGGCTGCACCCGCAGTCCCCAACAGTTAAAGTGGGTGCCCTTGGTGGGACCAGGACACCTAACACTAGAGGCCGGGCCCTAGGGGATGGGATCCCTGGGGCCGAAATCAGCCAAGAAGGGGGGCCACGCAACCCTCCTCTAATTATCTATTTAGAAAAGAAAAAATAAAAAGCCAGGCCCCAGGCGATGGGGTCCCCGGTGTCAAAATTGGTAAGGGAAGGGGGCCGCTCAGCCCCACTCCCTTTAATTATGGAGGGGGGCCACCTGGGCCCCCTCCATTTAATTTATAAAAACAAAATCAAAAAGGCTGTGCACCGGGGGATGGGTCCCTGGGCCGAAATAGGGCGGGAAGGGTAGTCACGCAGCTCCTCCCCATTCAAAAAAGGGCAGGCCCAACGGGATGGGGTCCCGGGTCCAAATTAGCCCAGTGAAGGAAGGCCAAGCAGACCTCTCATGGTAAAAAATTTTAAAATGAAAAAAATGCCTGAGCAGCAAGTCGCCAGAGGCCTCAGCCCCTTTCTCCACTACTCTGCAAATACCCTCCTGGCGCACTGCTGGTTAGGGGATGAAGTCCCCTTGGCTCCAGAGGGTCCTTGGGGGGCCCAATAAGCCCTCCTGTTACCTCCAGTAAGTCCCACATAGGGATGAAGTCCACCTTACTCCTGAGGGACCTTGGGGGCCAAGAAGCCCTCCTGGTAACCCCTGTAAGTCCTACACAACGGGATTCTGCAAGGCTGGTCGGAAGCCCAGTCCCCTTACTCCACCACTCTGCAAACACGTCTACTACTTAAAAAATATAGAAATTCCATGAAAAAACCAAAGGTTACAGGGACGTTATAGTTAGGAATTAGCATTTTAAAAAATCTAAGAAATTCTCTGAAAAAAACAAAGGTTGCAGGGACGTTATAGTTAGGAAATGGAATTAAAAAACCTTAGAAATTCACTTGAAAAAACAAAGGTTACAGAGACATTATAGTTAGGCTCAGGTTTCACTCGTACAAAAAAAACAGTGAAATTCAGCAGTTAGCTAACTATAACTCGCACCCCCTGCAATGCACTGCTTATGACCTCACAATTTACAAAACCCATGATATGGTCAGTGACACCACTGATGACATCACAGATGACTGATGATATGACTGCTGTGGGATAATTAGCAGTGAATGGCGAGGGCACGAGATATAGTTACCTTAGGGCACAAGTTATAGTTTCTTGAGATGAGTATAAATATAACTGAGGAATTTCTATGGTTGGTGAACCTACATATAATGTCCCTGTAACCTTTGGTTTTTTAGTGTGTATATATATATATATATATATATATATATCTATAAATAATTAATACTTACCAAAAACTTACATTTAAAACACCTATGCCTTTTATCATTCATGTTTCACAACAAAATTAACTGTAAAGGTGTGTGTTTTACTGTTTGAAAATCACACACAGGCTTACATGTGCTATTTATGCTTCCATTGGGTAATATTTAAGTCTGTCTTTATTTGTTGTGTTCTCTTTTTATTTATTTTTTATGTAGGGGTAGAAGAAAAAAATAATTAACATGTAATGTTTTAAATTAACAGATAGTATTTTGTGTAAAATAGTGCTATTTGCATGTGAAAACAAAACCTTCTCTGTGCGTAGAATCAGATTCAGCACTCCACAAAGTAAATAAATGGAACAAAATGGAAAGGGGAACACTCCTTTATTTTTATTTTTTTAACACTTTTAGCAGTGCATTGGTAGAATGTTAGCCCAGAATGATCCCTGCCAGTACACTGCTCACATGTCAGGTGCATGTAAATGTTCTGAGATGAATTGCACCATTGTAAAGTCATAAAACAACTACCTCCAATATTCTGAAATGTAAAAACAATTGAAACTTTCTGGTTTGTTGTTTTGTTCTTTGTCTACCTAATGGCCTTTTCAAGTTAATGTTTATGTAATGTAATGGTTCTCTGAGTACTTGAGGTTTTATTTTAGCTGCTTGTGTTGGTCGGTTAGGCTTACTTGCATCTCTCACTCTTGATTGTCAAGTATTTGGCTGCTCAATTGTTTACTCTTCAAGTTTTTTTACACTCAAGAGATAAAGCAGCCATAATGTGTGACATGCCGAGGACTGCATTACCGGTAAAGGAAGGGGACACTAGGACCCAGTGGATCACTGGACACCTCTTCCTGTATGAGGATGGGAAGACTGGAAGTAGGGAAGGGTGGGCGGTCTCTTCTTGTATGAGGACCAGAAGGCAAGAAGTAAAAGGGCAAAGGGCAGGATCTTCCTGTATGAGGATGGCAATGCAGGAAATAGAAGCGGCAAAAAACTGGATATTTCTGTATGAGGATGGAAATGCTGTAAATAGGGGGAAAAATGGCGGAATACAGTAGCACAGGGACTATATGGACGCAGACAAGCTTTCCTAGAAGCAGATGAAGCAATGTACCAGAGAGGGCATGATCATTTTACAGCACTTAGGGCCAGATGTACAACCCTTTTGTATGGCCGCAAACGGGTGATTATCCCGTTTGCGACCGCAAAAAAGGGTAATGGTATGTACACATGCTATTTTGCGAGTCACTGACTCGCAAAATAGCATTTGCGACTCTTACTATTAGGAAGGGGCATCCCTTCCTAATAGCGAGTCACCATGCCATGTTTTATTGTTTTGCAACCACATTTACGCCGCAAAACACTTGCAGTTTACCACCTACTTCAAGTAGGTGGTAAAACATTTCCCCTTCCCCTTTGTGAGTATATGAGAAAATATTTTTTAAGAGCCGGCAGTGGTCCCAGGGACCACTGTATGCCCTTAAAATATGAAACTGAAAAGCTTCATTTTACTTTTTTAAATGCATCCCGTTTTCATTTAAGGAAAACGGGCTGCATTTAAAAAAAACTGCTTTGTTAAAAAAGCAGTCACAGACATGCTGCTCTGTTGACCCCAGCAGGCCACCATCCCTGTGAGTGCTAGCCATTCCTAATGGGGTCAGAAATTGTGCCTGCCTCATTAATATTAATGAGGCTTGCAATTTTCAACCCCATTAGGAATCGCAAACAGTGTCTGAGACACTGCTGTGCATCCCAATTTGCGAGTCGCAAAGTGCGAGTCACAAATGCGAGTCACAACTTGGTGGGTCGTATATCTGACGCTTGATTAGGAAAGTGTTGTTCAAAGAGTCTCCCTCAAAGAGATTGACATCTCAATTACTCTGGGTCATAAGCATTATACATATGTGACAACAGACTTTTGAATTGATGTAAACTGTGAACTAGCAATCACAGGCCATGGCCACAAGCAGTTACCATTGGGTCAGCAGTAGTGTTTAGGTCTCGCTTAGTCAGTGCTTGCGCTGTCTCTTTGAGACATGCTGTATTCAGGATAGGGGCATGAATCTCCGCCCACTTTCCGCCCATCATTTAACATTTCCGTCTGTATTTATTGATATTTATTTTTTGGCCATTTTAACTGTATTTATCCATATTTATTTAGGGTTTTGTGGATAAATTAAGTTATTAAACTGTACATTTCCATATTTATTTAACTGATCGATGCGCACTTATACTTTGATGTCTGTCGTGTTTTAGCTATTTAAGTTGCCAAATATTACATAACAAGACATCCACTCGTAAATATTAGCATTATACCACAAATGTATGTTGACATATACCATTATTTAAAGAAATGTCATCCTGTTTCTGAACTTCCCATGCTGTTCATCTGCTCAGCTGTTGGGCTATAATTCATGAAAAACAGAACGGAGAGTCACCTAAAAGAAGCCCAGTTTTCTGTATTTATCCACTTTTAAAAATATTTGTAGACAGAAAATATATTGTTTTCTGTCTGTATTTATCTGTAAAAATCCATAAAAACAGAAAACCGAGAGCCTCAGTTATAACCTTCAACATTTAGTAAAAGGCTGACACCACCACTTTTTCAGCTGAGGGAAAAGGACTGTTTTAGTCAGGTACAGCTAACAATAAGCATTTACAATGCAACGGTCTCGGCATTGTTAAAGTTAGAGCTGTTGGCATTGCTCATGACATTCTTGTATGTTTTTGTTTTTAAAACATTTAAAGAAACGGCATTGTTATTTACAATGTCAATAGCTTAATCACTCTCCAATGTTAGACCTATTGCATTTGCACCCACACACAGAGCCACCCACACACAGAGCCACCCACACACACACACACAGAGCCACCCACACACACAGAGCCACCTACACACACAGAGCCGCCTACACACACAGAGCCGCCTACACACACAGAGCCGCCTACACACACAGAGCCACTCACATAGAGCAACCTACACACAGAGTTACCCCCACACAGAGCCACCCACACAGAGCCACCCACACACACACACACAGAGCCTCCCACCCACACACACAGAGCCTCCCACCCACACACACAGAGCCAGTTATGGGGCTCTTTGTGCTATTATTGCAAGCTCTTCAATAAAAAGAATACAAAAAAAAAGATATCTACTATCATTAGCATACAGGGCAACGATTTACGAGGAGGCTTTTGGGGTGCAAGGTAGCTCCACAAGGGGATGTCTCCTTATATGAAAGAAGTCCAGAGGGCATTAATTGCAGAAATATGCAGGGCAGCCACCTTGTATACGCCATGTAGCTTTATTAACATGTACAGGATAATACAGGATTTGGAACTTAAAGATGTTTTTTTGGTCCCAATGTTCTTGCCTCTACCAAGTATTAAGGACAGTCTTATTTTTATTGTGTGGCATCCAATAAGTGTAACGATTTTAAACAACTGAATCAATAAAGTTGTTCACCCAGTCATGCTTTGTAATAAAGAATTTCAACATGCAACCTTAAGCTTCCTGTATTCTTGCTTTCCTATATCTCATTTTGTCATGGAGGGAAGCACGAGGTGGTAATGCCTCAATTACTTACTGGTAATTTATTTACTCCGAGCCCTGCTTCCTCACTTTCATCCATTTCCCTTCTTCCCACCCAGTCCATTCTGGGGCAACTGGTAAAGTGGCATCTTATGCCTTGGTATTAACAGGACAAGATAAGGGGTGACTTTATTATGCCAAACTATGCTGGGATTGTGTCTATGGAGGCATACCTGCCTCATTCTGTAATAGATGGGAGCAAGACAGAATAATACATTTAGCCAAGGCTTTAAGTGAGATGAAAAACCTGACTTGTGATGATGCCAGAAGGCAAGTGGCGCAGAGATGAGAACAAGTCTTTAAGTTCCAATTATTCACATTGGTCACTTGACAACACCCCCAATCAACAACACATAATGTCAGGGCAGGGTGCCCGAGTCCCAGTTGGTACCAATAATACGCCTAACGCCTCGTGTTTGGTAGTAAGCGCTATATAAATGCAGGTGAAACACAGGTAAGGCTGCGGTCACAGAGATGCAACAGTAGGCCCACCCCTCGCTCACCTGTAAGGCAGTGGCCTTCTGTAGCAGCTGCTCCTTGGCCGCTCCGTAGTCCGACAGCTTCTCCCGCAGCTCGGCGTGCATGGGCTCCGCCAGCAATGCCTCGCTGAGGCAGATGTCATGCTGGCTGAGCAAGGTCAGTTTGTCCGGCCGGTAGAAAGTGGCGAGGCCCCGGCTAAGCCTCCTGCTGCCGGGTCGGCCCTTTACTGAGCTCTTTTCAAGTTAAAAGGGTTGTTACACGTGCAACAGTTTATTGTGGGAATGTGGTCAGGTCTGCAGTCAATTATTTTCCTGTTGTGTCTGATCGAATAGGGCGCAGTAAGATGAAGTGTGTTTTTGTGGAATAGTTACAATTTCTTTAGCGCACACCCAGAATCCGCATTGCTTCTTGGCTCTTTGATTGAGGTGTTATGGTTAGCTGGCACAGTGAACGGTTGAATGGGAGGGTCCAGTCATGATCCGCAGTGTAAACAATAGTAGATGCGTAAAAGTGCCGAGCTCTTTGACAGGGATACGACTCTCTGATCTGCCTGAGTTAAGCAGAAGTGCGTTGGTCTTGTGAGCTACGTTAGGTTTACATGTGTGACCTGCAGGTTACAGTGGCAAACTCAGCTCGCAGGGGCTAGGCACCTGCTACTGTCATATTGGGTGGGACTGGAACTTGTGGCTGCAAGGTTCACATAGATAGATGTATGGAGCAGGTGGTTTAACCGGTTAAAGAAGTGATCAGGCATTTCCTTGCCTGGCTCTGTGCAATATCATGGGACCTCCTTACCTGCACACATTTGATGCGTTGGATATCTGGTCATAAGACACTGTTTATAGTACTTACTCGCCTGCGTCTTCCAGGAGTTATGGGTTGTGATAACCCTAGCGGTATTCTGAGGTCCGGTATCTCTCCGGACACATTTTGAGAACTGTTGAAAGGGCCATCTTTTCTCTTGAGGCCAGAGAGAAGGGTTATGTCACTAACTCCCAGCACCGGAAGCCTCTCGACCTCCGCTCAGATGGGAACCAGTGTCCCGGAAACTGCCAGGCGCACGTCTGAGGCTAGCGCGGTGCAACCCGCCACTGTGACTCCCCGAAAACAACTCTTCGCAAAATATGCTGCAAACGTCTTTCACCCGTTTTAGTGGCAGAATTCTTAGAGGTGGCGTCTCTGTGTATTATCTATATTAGCATCCCGTAATAGGCAGTTATTTTAACGTGGTAGCTTGCAGCTAATTATGGCACCCCACCACACAAGGCAGCGGCGGTTTCGGATTCGGGGGCGTGTTTCGGTGCAATCCGCCACTGTGACTCCCCGAAAACAACTCTTCGCAAAATATGCTGCAAACGTCTTTCACCCGTTTTAGTGGCAGAATTCTTAGAGGTGGCCTCTCTGTGTATTATCTATATTAGCATCCCGTAATAGGCAGTTATTTTAACGTGGTAGCTTGCAGCTAATTATGGCACCCCACCACACAAGGCAGCGGCGGTTTCGGATTCGGGGGCGTGTTTTACTTTTCTCTCCTCTTGCCATTGGCTGGAGGAGAAAATGAGAAAAGTAGCAAAAAACACGCCCCCGAATCCGAAAAGGACGGGGCCTGTTCGGAGTGACGAAGCTCTTCTCCAATGGCTGGCCAGCATTCAAGAGGCCAGCCAATGGAGAAGAGGGGAGAAGAGGGGAGGGTGCAAGCCCCTCTTCTCCAAAGCATTAATTCTCCAACTTCCGGTTCTGCCTTCGGCAGACCGGATGGTCCTCGACCTAAAAAGGAGCATATCTGTTATCCCTTATGTATTCCAGGCTTGCTTTTGTTTCTCTTGCCTATCTTTCCCCTTCAAACCCTACCTTTATTGTGGCTTCCCGAACTTCTTAATTGAAGTTCCAGTAGCTCTCCTCGCCATTTGCGTAATTTAACCTGCCCGTTTCAACTTTGGACTATTAAACCCCAGATGAGTTCTTCCTGGTGAATCCATATTTTATAACTATTGCAATTTAGAGGGAAGTATTACAGTTAGATCAAGGGTGAGCTGAAAATAATTGTGCCTCCTTGCATGATATGAGATGCTACAGTCCTGGCTTTCTTTTAATAACTTTCTCCTTCAGCAAAGGTTGATCGCTGAAGCAAAGCGGGGCACAGGCACCGTGTGGTGCTGCTTACAAACAACTTATAATATTCAGCTTGCTGTACTGTACCACTGGCGTAACGAGACTTGAGGGGGCTCCCTGCAAGGTACATGAAGGGTCCCCCTCCGGACTCAATCGGGAGCTTCCCAGCTAGAGTACAGTGCTGAGGGGGCCCCCTGGAGCTTGGGGCCCCCCGCACTGCGGGGGCTGCGGGGCCTGTGTTACACCACTGTACTGCACCATGAATGGCTGGTTTCTGGATCTGTAGGGGCCGCTAGTAGCAGCTTGTGGTACTGCACCGACACATGCAGTGCTGGTGCCTAGCTCACAAGGGACCTCTAGGAGCAGTTTGCTGTACTGCACCGAAACATGTAGTGCTGGTGCCTGGCTCACTAAGGACCTCTAGGAGCAGTTTGCAGTACTACACCCAGACATGCAGTGCTGGTTCCTGGCTCACTAGGGACCTCTGGGTGCAGCTTGTGGTACTGCACCGAAACATGCAGTGCTAGTGCCTGGCTCACTAGAGACCTTTAGGAGCAGCTTGCGGTACTGCAATGAGGCATGCAGTGCTGGTGCCTGGAACACTACGTAAGCATTTGCAATGCAATAGATGTTGCATTAAGGAAAGTTTGAGCTATTGGCGTTGCATTATTATTTGCAAAGCCAATACTTCATACTTTCAGTAATGCAAGACTTAGTGCATTGCAAATGCTTGTTTATTTTTGTACTAAAAATGAAAGGCACTGTGTTGCGGAACCCTATGAAACCGGTGCCATTTAAGCTACTATCACCAATGTGTCAATAAGATAATAATGTTGTAGGACAAGACTTTCACAAATGTATTTTAGGTCTAATTATTTGACCCTGAAAGAACATAAATATTACATGTCATGCAGTGCTTATACACAATGTGCATTTGTATTGTAAATTATACGCAATTATTTAAACAGTAACGTGAAAGGCTTGGTACTCTAGGTGACACAGGGTGCAAGATAAAAATTGTTTCACTCAAATAAAATGTGTATCACAAAAAACCAGCACCAGTAATAGTAGGTGTTGCAAGCTGCAGAGGTAAACTTCATTAGATTTGTGTTAGACAGTAGTTTTCTAATCTAGTTCAACAGAGTCATCAATAACGTTTCCACCCATATGTTAGTACTGGGTCATCATCAGGGCAGAAGGTTGTACGTGTGCACCAAATTCTAAAAATGAAATTGAAAAAAATATACTTTATTCTAATATTCAAGAGATACCAAAACATGTGGCAAAATACTGCATATTTGGCCAAACTCATTCAACAAGAGGCTTGCATTATATCCTGGTATCTGTAGAAAAGGGGCATCATTTTGAAAAAAGAGTTCTTTGTTTATATAAAGTAGTTTATGTGCAACACATAAAAATCTACTTCGAGGGTGAAGATAGTCAATGAAACAGGCAGGAAGTATGAGATGACTACTCAGATATACTTGGAAAGTTGACTGATACAGAAACATGATGAACTGTCAGTGGGGCAGGGTGTGAGAGAAAATTAGTGGAAAAGAGATAAAACAGGAGATGAAATGCTTTACTTGCAGGCCTGGCTGAAATGTCACTCCACCCACTTAAATTCATGCTGCATTTAGCCACCTGCCTGTTTTCACCCACAAACCCTAGCAATCACGTTACTCTAATCTTGGTGTATTTCCGTTCACTGTGTTTATCTTTTTGAAGCGGCTTGTCTTATTTGCAAGATTTCCTTCAACTTGCTTGCCTCTTCATTGTTCTTCATGAAACAAAAGCTACCTTAAGGTTTAAAATGTTGGTAATCTGGGTCTAAAACACAGAATAATCTATGTGTGTAGCTGAAAAGTCTCAAAATGCCTTCCACCATGTGACATTTCGGGAGACCACTGAAAACCAAACACGTCGCTGAATGTGTTTTTTTGCTTTTTCCCTTGCCCTGCGACAGGACGATTTGAGGCGAAGGCGGAGGAGAGTAGAGAGGATTCTTAGACAAAGGATAAACCTCTTTGGGATGTCCAGCCAAGATGTCAGAGCCCGATACCGTTTTCCCCCTGATGTCATCTTGGAGAGGGTTTGTGAGTGGGAGCAGGATCTTGGCTCTTTAGCCTTCCTCTCCCATGCCATCCCAGCCTATGTCAAGATCCTAGCAGCTCTCCATTTTATTGCTACAGCGTTGTTCCAGAGGGTCTCTGTTGAGCTTGTGGACATCTCTTAGGCAAGCCAATCCCGATGCTTGCATGAGGTGCTCAGCTGCATCAATAGAAGAGCCCAACTACACTTACAAATGCCCCATGCACAGGACAGAAGGCAAAGGGTAGCTAGGGACTTCTAACTCTTTTCCCGCTTCCCACGTGTGCTAGGTGCGATTGATTGCCCCCATTTGGCTCTTGAGCCACCTCACCACAATGCACACATCTTCTGCAACAGACACTGCTGGCACTCTACTAACATGCAGGGTGTCCGTGATGCCAGTGGTAGCTTTACTGATATGCATGCTGTGTTCCCAGGCAATACCCATGACAGCTATTTATTGCGCAGGTCACCACTTGCCCAGCAGATGGCAACAGGAGATTTTGGCAACATGTGGCTTCTGGGTAAGTATCAAGCACCACACATCTCTGCTATGTATTATTGTTTTTTGATATACACAACATCATACAGTACTATTCATCATGCCACAAACATGCCCCCAACAGACACAGCATGTACCATGCCATACATCATGTACTGTACAGATGGAATAGGGACATGTACAAATATTCCCTCCTTTTCCTCCTCAGGTGATGCTGCGTATGCACTTTCCCCTCATCTCCTCGCACCATACAGATGTGCAACTACTGTACCTCAGAGGAGGTACAATAGGGCACACATATGTACATGAGCCATCATAGAGTGAACATTTGGTGTCCTGAAATCGTGTTTCAGATTCTTGACCATACTGGGGGCGTGCTGCTGTACTCCCCTAAAGTTGTGTGCAAGATTTTAGTAGCTTGTTTTGTCTTGCACAACATAGCATTAAATCATGGCTTACACACACCTCTGGAAACTCAGCTAGGTCTGAATGTTGACAACCGGGCCATTGTACAAAACAGAGGGCAGGGTATGCAGGTGTATGACAGCTGTTTACAGTTTTTTCTCCTGACAACCTGTTGTGTAACGGTCTTCATGTGGCTTGCAGTCTGTTGGCAATGATGAAAGTTGGACATTTATCACTCTGTCCATAAGTGTCATCCTAAGACTACTTTGTGAGCCATACATAATGTCTGTAAACAACAGCCGTTGACAAGGGTAAAAAATTGGCCATACAATAAGTTATGTGCGCATGTCAGTGTGTACAACGTCTCTAAGGACTCCATTGCCTCCGGGGATTAAACGTCAGTGCATGTGTGAGACCTCCCTGGACAGTTTGACAATAGGGGCCTGAATCACAAAGGGCCTCTGGCCTAGGGGGCTGAGGTGCCTCAGTTGTGGAGGAGTTTCGTTCTCAGGACGGAATTGCTGCAATTAGATTTTTCAGTGCGGAGATCCCTCCCCAAGTGCAGACTCCCCCACAACTGGGGGGCCTCCGCCACAAGTGCAGAGGTCCTTTGTGAATCAGGCCCCTTGTATGTGTGTGTGCAGCAACTCGTGTACTAATGTGACCATATGTATGTCATATGTACACCATGGTTCAAGTGGACCTGTGGAATGACATGCTCATAGCTGCCATGTTTGACAGCTCCATGTGTGGTTTACAACTCCAGGGCTGTTGGTGATATTTTGTGGAAACTGGGACTTGTGTTCCTGTTTCACTATCGAAAGAAAAAGACTACAACTCCCAGAATTCAATGTGATAATCTGGTCTGGAACAGCACATTAAAAATGGAATTGGGAAACTTGGCTGGGCTGAGTGATTAGAAACTGTCTCTGTCATAAATCTGACTAACACCTACTGGCCCCATTCAAAAAAGGCTAGGCATTTTGTATTGTGTGTAATGCAGTGGATCATGCACACAGATCGAATGTACCCCTATGATAATATGGATAACATGTCTCATGCTAACTTAACAGGTACCTTGCGAGATATATGACATGGAGTGACTGCCCCTATCTCAGTTGGTAATGTTGTACTAACACACCACCATGCTCTTACTGCATATCCAGGCCAATTGTAGGTACAAAGACACAAAACCCTTCAGCACATAGCGAATCGACTCCAGATCTTGTTGTGCACTGCAGCACTCATCTGTTCCTCTGACCCCACATAATGCAGAGGATGCCTATCAAGCACCCCCTAAGTCAGTATGGTCATATCAGTATCACAGAATGTGTGGGTGGCTTGTCCTCAGCTCACTCAGCCATGTTCGGGAGGTGGATTCAACAGTGCTGCAGGATGGCAGAGGATCTTGCTTGGAGGTGAAGTTGACTCAGAATGACCATTAGATGGCTGCCTGTACCTCCCTGCATTAATGGGGGTTAGGAGTGCTAATCTCTACTGAATCCAGAAACACAAGTCTGGGGCTGATTTACAAAGGGCTCTCACACTCTCAATTCTCATTGTAGAGATTCTGCCCCAAGTGCAAAGACTACCACACGTCTGAGGAACCTCCGCCATGAGTGTGGAGACCCTTTGTGCTTTAGACCCTATGTATCTAGGGATAAACAGCACTACGTGCCCCAACTTTTGTGAAAAAACTAAGGGTGGGCGCAGTGCTCCGCTCCGCCCACGGAGTGTGCGTAGTACTGCCCACTTGAATGAGGGCGGGAGGGAGGCGGGCAGGGGCGTAGTGGGGCTACGCGAAGTGTGCGGGTGGGCGTAGATTTTCCCCCACTCCGTATTGCTTCACGTAGCCTCACTACGTCCACTATGCCCAGGGTTAGAAAAAACTACAGTCAACTTTGATGTAAGTGCAAAATGCGGACCGCATGTACCATAATGCAAAAGGGCAAACTGTGCTGGGATGTCATGTAGAGTGTACCCAAACTCTAGAGAGTCTGTTCCGGATGCAGAAATTCTGCAATTGGGCTACAGACTCCGAAAATAAGCTAGAACCCAACGTTTTAATACAGGAAATATCAGGCAGGAAGTTCATGACAGGAAATTGCAGACAGACATTTTATGGTCATTCTGAGTCTTCCTCGCCTCCAAATAAGATCCTCTGCCATCCTGCTGCTCTGTTGATCCAAACTACCTCCAACATGGCTGAAGGACTTGATGAGAATGCCTCCCCTTTCAGTGAAGGCAAATTGAGCAAATTAGCTGAGAGGGTGCTTGATAAGTACCCTCAGCTTATCAGAGTCCAGAGGACCAGCTAAGCACTGCAGTGCGTGCAAGACTCTGGGCCGACATTGCTGTGTGGTGCAGTGGGTGTGTTACACCAGCGGCCCAGATTGTGCCGCAAACGCTGGGAGGACCTGAAATGCTTTGCCAAAATCAAGGCCGAGGAATTAATGTGTATTTCCTCCCAGCCCCAAGTGCACAGGCCCCACCTTACGCCACTGTACAGGAGGGTCCTCGGGGCAGCCTGGCTGACCCTCCATTCTCAGCTCGCGGAGTATGAGCAGCGGAGACCCGGTAAGCGCATGAACTGCATTATGTGTCTGGTAGTATGATGTGAATGGTGACACAACTATAACATCATCTGTCTTATGTCACCATTCATGTAATCTGAGTGATTGTTGCAGTAGGTATAAGGCCAATGTCTCATTGGAGCTTGTTGAACGCACTAACCAGAGTGCATTCTGGGACTTGTAGTGTTCTGAACACAACTGGAGAATGGACCCTTACAGTTACATTTGAATAAATATATGCACTGCCAACACCATGACTGGTGAACCAAGGGCCTTATGACTGCTGTGAGCAATAGGGAATGTCCAGTATGGGGACGAGAAGCATTTGGGTGTTGGATTCTGTATCATGCATGCTTTTTGTGTATGTTTTTTCTGGACAAATATATTATTATGTGCCATGAAGTAAAGACTGACTTTGTAATACTTGTCTCACTCAAAATAATACCAACATTTCCAAGGGGGGTGAAATACGTACATCTTCCAAACAGTGTCTTGTATCTCATTTGTAAAGTCTAGGTAGCTGTCCTACCTATGCACATGTGCTAACCAGTGTACAGCACCAACAAAGCAGTCTTGACATGCTAAATGTGGCACTTGCCATGTAAAGTATCTGATGTTGTCAAGAGATATTCAAATACTTAGATTCCCATCTTAGCAAAGGCCATAGCCAAGGCCTTGTTTGTATATGTGCACCCAAACCAGCATTTGTTTTGTGTTAGACAATGCTACACAACAGATGATATTTGGTAGTAAGTGTAAGACTGTTGAGACTGCACATTACAGGATAATCATAGGTCCATGCTTAGGTGTGGCTATATCCATCCAGACTGTGTCCCATGTCCACTTGTAGACTGACATTGGAAGATGACTATGTTGCAATGTCAGGAAACACTGATTACAATAATGCTGAAGGTGAGGGTTGGTCAGTACAGATGTGTATACTTTCCAAAATTGTAAAAGATGTCAATGTGTGAGTGAATTTAGTACGTCACAGTGATGGTGCACATACTTTTGGCTCCAAAACACATCTAATTGGTTAGCGAGATCAGAGTCTGCACTTGCTTCATGTAGTTACGTGCTTTGATATGAGTTGTTCAGCACCTACATAAAATTTTGCCTTCTATTTCAATGGACCGGGCTGGCAAAGAACACCATGAACAGGACATGGGACTGAGCGGGACATCCTCGGGCGTTAGCGGGCAAAGCCTCTTTCCTGCAGTGAAGAGAACATGTAGGAGGGACCTGAAACATCGGCAGGCAGGTGTTGTGCGCCCATCCAGACAGAACCTAAAACAACTATAACAGTCCGGCAAGAGGCTGAAGACACTGTGGGGGGCAGCACCGAACAGGATAACGCTGGCCAGGGTTTGAGGATTATGACTCTCCCCCTGACACACAAGAACTGGGCACAGCTGAGGTGCCCCCAGAGCAGGCCCTATCACCAACTGGGCCTGCCACTGACCCCTCCCTACCTCTTGAGGCCCCCAATCCATTGGGGCCTCCAGCTGCACCTCCTGCCACTAGTCCCTGTCCAAGTGGCTGCCCAGATGAACAGAGGGAAAGCTCTGCCCCTGACACCACACACTCCTCATGTGACACCCAAACCCCTCCCTGTATTGTCAATCTTGTGGCTGCATCCCAGGAAGTGATGGTGGCATCTGATGGGGAGCCAGATATATCCTCTTGGATCCCACTGAAGATCTGTGATGAAATGGGTAGGTACAGAGAGGAACATCCAAGAGCCATGGCCACCCTCAATGCCGCCATCACTTCCTTGGGTATAACCATGTAGTCTGCCTTGGCACAGCGTCCCTCCCAAACCACCCACCATGTGTCACTCTGTGCGTCTACCCACACTGTTTCCCATCGTACCTCTTGTGTCCCCTTGTGTCTGGTCCTGCACCGGCCAACCAGACGGAGGCCACAGAGGCGGAGGATCTCCACATCATGGAAAAGGAGGATGACGAGGATGACCAGTGACTGGACCATATTTGGACTGTGGACAATTTATTTCCCCCTTGTCTATGGACTGGTTCCCCTGATGATTCCTGATGTGTTTTATTTATTTTGCCCAATCCCCTCCAAGTCCCCTTGTCCATTCTGTATGAAGACCATTATTCGTTTTTCTTTCTCCCTTTCCAATGGGCTGGTTAATTGCATTTATTTTAACAAATTAATATATAAAGTATTTTTTTGGAACAACATCTCTGTCTTGTGTAGTTCATTGTATATGGGGATTCAAAGTATGGAAGTTTACATAGGGAGTAGTTTAGCTATGCTTTCCACATGATACCTTGTTACACAGATGATCCTACAAATCTACATGTCTCACTCACACACAATTATCGTCACATCTATGGCCTACCACCAGGGTAACCAACCCATCATCATCACATATTATGCAACTCAATATTGACTTGTGAGGAATATCTTTTAATTGACATATATTGTGGGTAACATATTTTACAGTGATCATGGGGGATTCCACTTGCGAATTCGCAATTGCGGTGGTGAAGATCTCTGTAAGAGTATTTACTGTGTTGGTGCTTCGGTGTGGGTGGGAGTGGTGCATCTGCCTGTACAAGTGGGGAAGGTGCCTGGACAGGGGATGAGTGTGCCTGTAAAGGTGGGGGAGGTACCTGCATCGGGGGTGTGGCTGCTTGTATAGGTGGGAGAGGTGCCTGGACAGGGGGTGATAGTGGTTGTGATAGGGAAGGAGGGGGATGTGGTTGTGCAGTGGGGGGCATGTGAAAGGGGGTAGTGCCTGTGAAGGTTGAGGGGGTGCCTGTGCCGGGTATGGTACAGGAGGAGGGTTATGATGGCATGCAGGTATATGTGTTGGGTTCCCTCCATGTGTTGACTATGAAGGAAGACTTTGGATCAGTTTCAGCATGGTTGCCTTCATCTTTATGGCCAAAGCATAGTGTCTTGCACTCTCTTCCCTATGTATAGCTATAATGTCATGTATCTTCTTTGACATGTCTTGCCAAGATTTATCCATCCTGTCCAAGACATGGGTCAGTCTGTCGACCATCTGTGAGAATTGGCGCATGTCCTGTAGTGAGTCTGACATGTCAGACAGAGTAGCCCTATGGCCCGAATGTCCAGCATCACATCAGCCTGCTGTAGAAAAAGATCCTCCTTCCACTGGCCACCATGACCATCTGCCAGTCCCCTCCGCCTGGGACGGCCTAAGATATGACCATCAGGTCCATCAGCAGGGGGGAACAGTGGCAGGTGGAAGGATGTGGGGAGGAGATTGGTGCCTAGGGGATATGTGCCCAGATGTATATGCTTCACTTCCCCCACACCCACCTTACCAGCCTCCTCCCCAACAGCAACCCTGCTGGCATCAGCGCAGCTCTCATCCACCTCCATTACCATACATTTTTGGCCCTGAGATTTTGTTCACGAGTATCCATGTCATGGACCTTCAACCCAATTGTGGCTACTCCTCTTCATAAGCAATTAAGTATTTACTGTACTCACTTACCATACATTTTGAGTCATCCTTTCATTAGCCAACATGTTATGAAGTGGTATACTGTTATGAACCATATGTGAGCATATGGAGATGAGTGACAACAATGATATTAGACACACGCCACATAAATCAGAATTTTTTTTAGGAGAATGAGCATTTAGTACACTCATTCTTCGATATCCTTATCAAGGTCCCGCATCCGCTCAGTGTGTGGTGCCTGACCAGATGCCACACCCGACCCATACGTGTAGCAGAGATCGCTGTCTGCTGTGTTTTTCTGGATAATGTTACAGGGTCTACATGTGTGTTTTCAGTTCACATTCTTGTTGACACATGTGATGCCAACATTTCCTAGTTTAGTTCACAAGTTTGGGGCTGTTGATAGATTCTATGTAATATATCTGTTGGCTGTCTGGTCACAATATAGGAGTTTGGACCATCTCCTGGCTATATTTACGTACCCGTCTGTGAGGGTGGTATGGGTCGATGTGACCCATGATGCTGCCTCCCTGCAGGTGCAGGGACCTCTGCTCGACTGGGTGACTATACTTTCGCTGTACATGGCAATAAAAGAGAAAAGTCACCTGACATAACCAAGAAATGTTGAATATGTGCAACTTGTCACATACTTACTCAATTAAATCAACATGTTTGTTAGTTAAGCGCGACTACTCACCCATAAAGGTCTCAAGGCGTTGGGGAGTGTTGGGGGGGGGGGATTCGCAGGTTCCAGTCCATCAAGGAGGGGGTCTGTCAAAGAGCCAGGTTTTGAGGTTTCTTGCGAAGATGGGGAGCGATGTTGTCTGTCTGAGGTGGAGCGGAAGGTCGTTCCAGGCTCTGGCCGCACGGAAGGAGAAGGCGCGGCCTTCCGATCTGGTCTTTCTGGTGCGGGGGACCACGGCATAGGAGGGCTGGGCTGATCGTAGGGTCCTTTGGGGTGCGTGGAATTTGAGTCGGCTATTCAGGTATGCTGGTCCGGTGTCGTGGAGGGCCTTGTGAGCGTGGGTTAGCATCTTGAAGGTGACTCTAGCTTCGATGGGGAGCCAGTGGAGTGTGCACAGGTGCTGGGAGTGTCGTGGAAGGTTGAGGACCAGTCTTGTGGTGGAGTTTTGGATGCTCTGTAGCTTGCGGGTGAGGTTTTTCTTTATTCCGGCATAGAGTGTGTTGCCGTAGTCGAGCCTGCTGGTGACCAGGGCGTGAGTGACGGTCTTTCTGTGTTCGAGGGGGATCCATTTAAAGTTCTTACATAGGAGGCGTAGGGTGTGGAAGCACATGCCAACAGTTACGTGTCATTGAATGAGGCACATTATCTATTGCCATTTACCAGTGTTAGATAAATACACCAGCACTTCTGGGCCACTGTTTGGGACTGAGGAATAGGAAGTTGCAATTTCTATCACAAAGGATTCTGGGACTTGTAGTGCAATGGATGAAATGAGGCATATATGAATCTGACTCACCATTAAACTTGCTGATACTCGGGGCAACATCCATAGCCACATTTCAAGTGTATCGCAGACATTTATCATTTAGTGTTAGAAAGATTGAGAGGGACCCCTTAATAACCAAGGGAAATAGGGTACTTCACCCAGATAAAAGGAAATGTTCCCTTGATTTACCGGATCGGAGCTAAATCCTCTTTTTTATGTGATTGTATTGAAAATGTATTGTATTTTAGGAGGTTTTTAATAATTTTGATGTTTTGTTTAATGAATTTGTATGATTTACTAGGATGAATATACTTTTTTAAAAAATAAAGAAAAATTCAATTCCCAAAGATAAACTTTCTTTCTGACGTAATACTTAATGCTCTGTTAACTAGTAAATCAAGGGAACATTTCCTTTTATCTGGGCATTTATCATTTAGTGTCATTGTTAGAATCATCACATATTGCCTGGCACCACATTGAGGTCACCACTCACAGGCAGCCCATGGAGCACTTGGAGGTGAATGGTAAAGAGGACGTCCCTCTCAAGTAGGGTGAGATGGGGTCTAGTTTGTTCTCAAAGGAGAGCTCTGGCCACCTCTATCCTGCTGTACTTCACACGCCTCTTTTCATCCTGCCTTTCCCTCTTGATGTCCATGACAATACGGACATCCTCCGCCAATGCAGTGACTGCAGTAGATATTCTGTCATCGGCCTGCCTCCTGTGTGGCACTGCTGCCGTAGGGGGTACACCCAGCAGTTTTTTGTGGTGCCTCACTATGAACTTAATTATCATGGTGGTCTCCTCCTCACTATAATTCTTTATGTTGCTCAAAGGTAGCATGGTGGAGGCAAGGTGCAAAGCAGGCAGGCAAAACGTCTATGTGGCCAAACCAGAGCCTTGATTTTGTGCTGCTGTTATGTGGTTTATAGTGCTGTTATTGCAGGTGGTGCGGATAGTTGGCATGTGTGTGCAATTAGACTTACTCTGTCCAGAGTGCAGAATCTCCGCCCCGAGTGCAAGGCTGGGATTGGCTGTTGGGCTAAGGAGTTTCCCCTAGAGCTGGTTGGGGGGATGGTAAGCACTGATACAGGTGTCTCAGTATGAAAGCAAACTTGCTCCACCCCCAGTGCAGAGATTCCAGTCTGAGTGTGGTAACTCTGCCCGAGTGCGGAGATTCTGTCCAGAGGGGTGCACGTAAAGATACTATTCATAAATGCCCTTTGTAAATACCAAAAAGTCCTAAACCTAGACTTTTGGTATAAGTTTACTTTTGTGAATAAAAAAAAAGTAGCAAACTTTCACAAAATTGCAAGTTTACATTTGTGAAACGGGTCCACGGTGTAAAAGTTCTGTGCAGTTGTGAATTTGCACAGTTAATCATCCTAAAAGCTCGTTATACAAGGCATGGATAAAAAATGGCAACGAGTCCCACAGAAGAATATTTACTATTTTTGTAAAAGAAGAAAATGAGTTTGCTGTTTGAAAGTTGAGAACATAAAATATTTATTTTTGTGATTGTGTTAGCACTTCTGTTTCTTTGGAGGCATTTTGGCAGATGGATCCTTCACGTGTAAAATATGTGATTTTCTTTGAAACGCGGTTGATAATGTAACATTACAAGCACCACGTCACGTTAGAACAAGGCATGCAATATATTAAAACGACACGTCCTGAATGAAGGGCGCGAGGAGCCGCAGGAAGGGAAGCTTCGCACGCGCACGGAAGGCCCTGCACCTCGAGCGCTTCCGTGTCCTCGTTGAACTGGGCACCTCTGGCGCGCGCCCAGCGGGTGCTGCTGCGGCTGCTGGAAAACATCCATGACGGAGCTGCAGGCACTTGTCGAGGGTTTGTATGTTTGTCTGATGAGCTATGAAATCAGCTAGGCGGCATCCGCCCGCACGCCCCACCTTTGATCACACACAGGCAGGCCCAGTCCGAGCGGAAACCTGATCGTTTTGGTAAACAGCAAAGAGCTCTCTCAAGGTCATGGAGCTCGGAAGGTCAAGTGTAACAGCGAAGGCAAATGGGAACTCCGGGGTTGCCTTACCTGGCATTGTTTATTTTGAAATAAAGTGCCACATGCAGCAGGCATTCGCTGTGCCGCACCTCAGTCTCCAAGGGCCGACTGGACTATTGATAAATCAAGTTTTCCCCATCGAGAGTGTGGATGTTAAAACCCTAGTCAGTTACATGCTAAGACAAACATTGGCATAGCCAATAGGTCTCGCCTTTGGGACCTTATAAGTGTTTAGCCATGCAACACTTGATGTTGTTGCACCAAGGATATTGTGCTGCATAACTAAATACTTATGAGGTCCCAAAAGCGAGACCTGTTGGCTATGACAATGCTTGTTTGTTCTGGGCTTCATTGGGCTAGCTCCTGCGAAGCCACAGATTTCAACATAAAAAGAGCTTCCTTTGAACTAAAGAGAACAGCAGAGATACCTCTCAATTCATTTAATTTCCTAGATTGCCTGGTATGATACAAATATTCAATGTCTTTGATGCTTTACTCTTTTTACACGAAACCGTACTTTTCCTAGAAGAATTTTCTGCACAGTGTCACATTCATTTAACACAGTGTACTTATTTAGAAAACATTGTGCATTAGTGTTAAACTGAAGAGAAAAGGCGCTATGTCCAATAATTGAATTGCAGACTGTGTGTCGTGGGAAAAATGGGTTCAAATCATGGCTTCCCCACTTCACCAAATGGTGTGATCCGAGGAAAATCACTTCATATCTTTGTCCCTCATTTTCATTGGCTGACAAATCTGGAATCATCTTTAAGTAATTCAGTTGAAAATCTGAGCATTGCAAAAAGCTGACTTCCAAATTTATCATCAAACAAGGTTGCTTCATTAACAATATTGGCCTTCTATACAAAGTGCGCTACAAAATGAATTGTGTTACTGTTCGTCTACAACACTTGTGCATCGCAATTTCGCCAGGGCATGGGTAAGGGTTATTAAAACTTAAGTTCATGTTTATAAAGTGGGTATTTTATCAAATATCACTAAATGCAAAAATATATTAAAATATATTTTAAAGAGCCTTTTATCATTTGTACATTACATCTGTAGAGCAAATCTTTTGATGGATCAACTTCTTTTTTGGCTCTCAGGGGCCAGCCAGACCCCTGACTAGGCTGTGGCTCAACTCATCTTATGAATATGAGCCCACCTCTCGACATTGAGGTTTAGCGCCAACAGTGCGAGAGGTCAGTGAGTCCAGCCCTCACCACCTTGCTCATCCATAGTGGAATTGCTGCCATCTGAAATGGGAACTTTTGCCGTATAATATTACCTTGGTTTTTGAGGAGGGGGGGGGGGGGGTTATATAGTGCGAACTCGACCTGAAGGTATCAGAGCGCTTTACATGAGCACCCGTTGAGTTACAGATTGACACGTTCCTTTGTTTTGTTAGACACAATAAGTTTCAGTGATTTGCCATAATCACAGGATGTTGAGCATCCCTGCCGAGACAGGAACCCAATTCCCCAACTTCGAGATCGACCGATCTAGCCATTAGGCCACATCCAAACTTCCACCACGTCATCAAACCTCACACACCTCACCCAGTATGCGAGTTATATGCCAAACCACTTTTACAACCATGCACTCCAAGGGGCTCCCAGGAATCTCTTACAAAGCAGAACATGCCCAAGCCTCTCTAGGGATAAGAGCTATATAAATAATGCCATCTAGCCACCCAGAAGGTGCTTTAGGCCTGACGAGGGTTATGGCAAGAGCTATATAAAAGCAAATGCAATACTATGTATAGCATATATAGGTGTGTATACATGTATTAACATATGTATACATATATGTATATGTTTAGATGTTTCTATAGCTGTAAAAACGAATATATTGTTTTTTTTAATGTATTTATTTATTTTAAACATTCCAACTCTACCTTTTCCTCCCCTCTTGAATCATCCCAAACCTTTTGGACTATAGTGAACTCCTAAACATTCTTTCACAACTTTTCTCTATTCCTATCCAATTCATCCAACTAACAGGTGCACAAATGTGTGTGCGGTGTCTAGCTGCCTGGATGCAAAGGTCTGTGTGTGGGAAAGCTGGGAGGCGTGTGACAACTACTCAGACTTTGCCCGATGCCTACTGTGGGAATGTAAAGAGGTGTGAAAGCACAGGTTGAAGGGGGAGTTTGGGGAAGGGAGGGGGACTGATCCGGAAAGCAAGTGCTCTGCAGGTGAGAGTGAGCTGCTGAGTGTAAGTGAGTGGTGTGACAGAACAGGTTGGGGAGTTTGGGGTCAAAGAGGAGGGTCGGATCTGCAAAGTCTGTGCCCTTGGTGCAGATCAGAGCTGCCGAATCCCCTCTACTTCCACGGACGGATTGATTTCACAGTCACACACGCATACACACATCACACGCTGGTGGGGCCCATTACACCAACATTCACCCTAAATCACTCTATCCGTGCCCTGTAAAGGAGAAACAACTTCCACGTGAGCTCTATCTAATCTGCCTGTACTTTTGAGGTCAATGCGACCAGCTAGTTGCTATAGATCTAACAAAATACATTTCAAAGAATACACAATAAAATCAATAAACATGACCAGAAATAATCACCCGAGACAGAAATTCAAACAGATTGTTCATTTATCTAAAATTTCAAGAAAAGCCAATTAAATGCAAAATTCATTTCTCTCATATTTACCTATTCTGTCTAAATGTCAGATCCTAAGTCAGAACCGGTCCTCTGTAGAAGAATTATAGTTTTCTGCCGTCATGTAGAGTCATCGTCCTCTCCGTCAGCATAGGGACCTCGCATTATCAGCTCAGGAAGAAGTGGCGCTAGACCTCTCTTGTCTACTATTATTTATACTAAAATTTACATTCTAAAAAGTTACATTTCTTTATTCAGAAGGGATGAATGGCGGAAATAATGTCATCTTGGTACTTTTTCGATATTCTGCGAGATGTTCTCACGCATAGATTGTCCCAAATAATGAATAGCAGAATTGAACGTCCATGACTAATTTGTTACTTTTACGGATGTATCTACTAGGTGAATTTGTTTCAATAGTGGGTTCACATCAAGTTTGGCAGATGTCCCGGACTTGTCATCATGCTTATGGCTTTTCAGTTCATCAGAGGTGCAAGGTCACAGGCAGAGTGAAGCCTCTCTGTAAATTTCCATCTACTCGAGTGCAGGCTGTAGACGGCAGCCATTTTCGGGTATGCCACATTGGACAACTTAAGCAAAAATAAACATAAAACAGAATTACTGCACGGAAATGATTATACAGTGTTATTCCCCTGCTAATACCATTATGTGTGTGTATTTATCTATCCATTTGTGACATAAAAAGCCATTAATGCATATTAATTAAAGGCGCAAACACCATAACATCACATAAGCAACATTGATTTCTGTCAGTTTGTTCACCAACTTAGTTCACTTATTATTGTAGCCATGCAATAGCATTCCCACGTGTAATTCTCTTGTTAATAAGGTTGATTAGACAACATTTGACAAACTTTTAATACTTAATAATTAATCAGTAGTACTTTTAGTTATAACATGCGAAAAATGAAACAGGTATTCGGTTTTAAAGTAAAAACCCTGCTCCATCACTCTGCCGCCGAGAACGGGCTGGCAAACACTGCAGGCCAGGGTGTTTGCTGTGGGGATGTGGAGGGGGTGGGAGAGCATAGGTTTGAAGAGTGAGGGGCCTGGAGGAAAAGGGGGGGGGTTCTCAGGAAAGCCAGTGTCCTGTAGGTGAGAACGGGCTGGCACACCCTGCAGGCCTGGGTGTTTGCTGTGGGGATGCGGAGAGGTGAGATTGCACAGGCTTGGAGGGAAGGGGAGGGCCTGCTCTGGAAAGCAGTGCTGTGCAGGCGAGAGTGGCCCGGCGCCCCCTGCAGGACCAGGTGTTTGTGCTGTGGGGATGTGTAGAGGTGGGAGAGCACAGATTTGAAGTGTGAGGGACCTGGAGGAAAGAGGGTGGGGGGCTGTTCAGGAAAACCCTTGACCTGCAGGTGAGAATGGGCTGGCACAGCCTGCAGGCCCGGGTTTCTGCTGTGGGGATGTGGAGAGGTGGGATTGTACAGGCACGGAGGGAAGATGAGGGCCTGCTCTGGATAGCAGTGTTCTGCGGGCGAGAGTGGGTTGGCGCTCCCTGCAGACCCAGGTGTTTGCTGTGGGTGGGTGGAGAGGTAAGAGAGCACAGGCTTGGAGGGAAGATGAGGGCCTGCTCTGGATAGCAGTGCTCTGCGGGCGAGAGTGGGTTGGCGCCCCCTGCAGGCCTGGGTGTTTGCTGTGGGGGTGTGGAGAAGTAGGAGTGCATAGGCTTGGAGGGAAGGAGAGGGCCTGCTCTGGCGCTCATGCAGCCGGGCTCAGGAAAGCCAGTGTCCTGCAGGGGAGAACGGGCTGGCATACACTACAGGGCAGGGTGTTTGCTGTGGGGATGCGGAGAGGTGGGATTGCACAAGCTTGGAGGGAAGGGGAGGGCCTGCTCTGGAAAGCAGGGCTCTGAGGGCGAGAGTGGGCCGGCACCCTCTGCAGGCCTGGGTGTTTGCCGAGGGAATGTGTATCAGGTACAGCTGAGCTGGGAGGGAGGTTCGGTGCTCAGACACCCGGTCTCTGCCGGGGAGGGCATGCACGGAAGGAATGCAGAGAGGTGCGGCCGGCAGTTCACCAGTGTTACCTTCTCTGGAAAGCAGGGCTCTGCGGGCGGGCAACAGCCAGCGCTGGAAACCATCTCTATTTCCACTGAAAGAGTACTCTTACAGTGTTATAGTGAAACACTTCATCACAGAGCCTTCTGATTGGATGAGCAGAACGTCCTGCTCTATAAACCAACCTATTTATATCCGGCCCAGCTGCGGAAGCAGTGCCCCGATACCTCACATCTCACAGCGGCTGTGGCGCAGAGACATGAAATAAGGCGCGCCGGCTGCAGGGAGATATATTTCAAGTGCCGAGTGGGAGGATTTGATGAACAGCTGCGCTGCCTGCCTCCTGAAGAGGATAAGCTCTGGAGGGGAAAATGACCCCCATGCAGGGGTTTGCTTGAAATGCGCAAGAATGAGAGGATTCTGCAAACTAAAAGAAAATGTAAAAAAAACAATACGACTCGGTTGGACCAGGCACCACCAGAGCAACATTGTTTGGAAAGTAATGCCAAGTGGAGGCAGACAGAAATCGAGAGAGGGGCATAATTCAAGAAGAAACAAACTATTAACATGAAGATAACACAAAAAAACAAGCGCTGAAATACACGCGAGGCCTCGCGGTGGCAAAAGTCAAAGCGACGCGCACTCTGAACTTTCTGGTACATTTACGTGCTGCTAGGCAAACCCAAGGGGGTTTGAGTGGAGCAGGGCCAGCAATGCCATGGTGGGGAACGGGGGCACGGCTTTGAGGCTCAGTGCATGTACAGCGTTTACCATGCGGGAGCGAGCAGCGGCGCCATCTGTTTCTAAAGCGCGAGCACGATAGTTGCACACTGATGGCGCCGCTGCTCGCTCCTGCAAGGTAAACATCGTGCATGCACGAGTGCTCATTGGAAACAGTGCAGAACATGCACAAGTTTCCCAAAACGTCTGGAGTGATTCCAAGGGGTCACTCCAAAGCAGCCCTTGCGCACTGCGTCGGCGAGACCTAATAAACCATACCTTTAGACAAGGCCACTGGAATCAAACAACAAAGATCCAAATTATGCAGCAGAGGTAAATTAATTATGCTACAAGGACAGGCAAATTATTATGCATACATTTGTCTGGCGCTTATGTCACCAGGGAGCGTATCCTCGTGCCCAAATGGAGGGACTGTCCTGACTGAGACCTACAGGTATAGCCAGGTTTTCATTTTTTTGCAGAAATCTAGGATTAAGCTGGTGTGTTCTGATATACAAGGGTAGGTCAATCCGGGATATATGGTTGCCAGGTATAAGAACACGCAAGCCAGGTACGAGAACACGTGCCCATCATGCGTGGGGTGTGGGCAAGCAGTAGGTCCGCTGCGTGGAGGAGCCACAATGCCAATATGTGATTGTTGGCAAAGAAAGCTGTTCCTTCCGTGGCATCATTAGTTACCTACTTTCAATATTTAACCAACATTGTTGCCGAAGAGACCCCCGATGCTATTACCAATCTGGGAGTTTCTTGATAGACATTTAGCAGATACTATTTTTAATGTTATTCAACAAAGATTAATTATTTTCTCCCAAGGAAGCACAGGGACACAGTCTTTCTCCTGTTTACCTTCGAGAGGAATCTAGATTGAGGAAAACATGTGCAATTTTGGCATCTGTGGTTTCTCCATGGGAGTGGAGAAGCTTCGCCCGCCCACACTGCTGGGTAGAAAGCGTCAAAAATGAAATGGTAATAAAATGATTTCATTGCCTTTTTATTTTTCACACTTTCTGCCAGCAGTCAGAGTGCGAAGGCAGGGCGGGGCCAGTGCATCACTACTGCCAATGATTGGCAGCAGTGAGGAGTGGCCACTTAAGTTTACATTCCGCATGTTGGTTTGGCTGGCTACCATGCTGCGGCCAAACCGGCATGTGGAATTCAAACCTCTCCAACCCGGCTGTCTTTAACATCTGGGTTGGGGAGCAGACATAGGCCTACGGTGCCTTTTGGAGTGTGGAGCCAGCCCGCCCCAGCCAATCAAGACACTTTCGAACAGCATTTTGATTGGATGAGAGAGTTGGCTGTGGGCTTCGCGCTCAGAGGCCATGCTGCAGAACAACAAGAACGTACTGCAGAACATTGAGTGGCAGAGTAAGGTAAGTGATTTTCTTAATTGTGTATATTTATGTTAATGTTCATATTGATGTGTATTTGTTATGTGTATTATGTGCATGTGTTATGTGTATATTTTTTATGTCCACCAACAGTGGTTTGCCACCAACCGCCACTCCATTCATCAGAAAACAAACCCACATATACACACGTCTTACATAGGTTACTTTTATTTATTCAGCATTCATATTATAGATTAAAATCTGTTTTCTGATTTAGGTTGATACTGTCTTCACTCTATGTGGTATTTGGAAGCACCTCTCTCCATCACAAAAAAACCCCAAACCCTCTAGAACAGATTAGGACCTTTGATGCTTACTAAGCATGTGTTTAGGAACAGTGTCAGTGATTAAAATATACATTTGTGTGAATAGGGAAAAAACACATGTTCATGTTGAAGAAGTAATTCTTTCCATGCTATCTGAATTATGTTTACGTTCTTCACATGTGTGCTTCTTGTTGAAAGCAACATCCCTTCCATTAACTAGCAGGGCAACATTGCCACCTCTTTAAATGTCAGACTAGAGCAATAAATAACTGAGAGATGTCATGTTACCTTTTGTAAAATGGCAGGTATAACATCCCCTTGTTCCAAATGATTTTTAAAAAATTATATTTTTGAGCTAGAAACTGCAAATAATGCAGCAGATAGCAGATTCATTGGCAAGTGTGGTAAATTTGAATTTATATTGAAAAACATTTTCCAGTGGTTTACCCATAGACAAGCATCTGACTGCTTTGTAAGTCTTGATGTATAACTTTGTGTAAAATATGTCAGACATGGAATATGGTGTATTACTATTTCCAACAGCCTATTCCAAAATATTTTAAACTTGGCTAGGACTTTCGGAGAATATTAGTTTGAAACATTGTTTCCACTAGTTATTGCTTTGAAAGTCTCCCACCGACAAAAGTCTGGCTGGCACAACAGTTGTTTCAGGAAATTAATGGTGGGTGTGCGTCATTACGGGCACGCTTTGTGTTAATTTATGGAAATGAATTAAATGGTGCAGGAGGAAAAGTTGTTGAGTATCCAAAAGAACACACCTTTTCTCCCTTTTTCTCACCATTGTGGTATTGGAGTTTAGTTGTGACTCACAGTACTAGTAATAAGAATGAAAATCCAATAAAGACAGTACTTACCATCCCAATAAGTCATGATTTACAGGTGTTTATTGATTACCCTTTTAACAAAAAAAATCTACCACGACAAACAAGGGGTGGTTTGTAAGCACAAGAAACACGGATGCAAATGGAGATAGTATTTCTTAATTCATATTTATAATTATAATTGTTTCTCTCTTTTTTGTCTCTCCTTTTCACTTGTATGTAATGTTCATCAGCATTTATCGCTTGCTTCTACTTTAATTGTTTTCTTCACGTGTGCTACATATGTATATGAATGGAATTCCTGTAATTCTGTAACCAATAATACTTAAACAGCCTTGAAAAAGCCCCAGGCCTGCTCGCCATAGAGTGGCGAAACACGTGTTGGCTAGTCTACGTTGTCTGCTGCCTCGCAATTAAATAAAGGTTTTCATTTGTTTCAACTTCATTAAAAGTATGTGACGATTAGTACGTAATCTCTGACCACTATTTTACTCGAGGAATATCAAACCACATGTTTATTATTATTACTGAGAATTGATTACTCTGCCTTACTTAAATATATGTCATGGTTGTGGGCATAGGGGTATTGTCCTGATAGGGTAAGCAATCAATACTGCCAACGACGCAAAACTAGTTAGCGTAACTCTAGAACAATTACCCCCCTTCCCCGATAACCCGTAGCTTCTATCGATGAAATACCGTTATATTGGGCAGTGGTAACAACTGATATCCTTAGCACTTAGAGGCAACAAAAATGTGGTATGGGGTGCTATATAAAAACGAGTTTTATTATTGGAGCCATGGTCGGAATGAGGCATCCATCTATGTCTTTTTGATAAAAGCTGCTGTTGATTCACCTCTCTTTGCTATCATTACATCTCGTCTTCCATTTCTCTCCTAAAATCTCGAGCATTTGTCTTCAGCACATTTTAAGGTCTCGGTTTTGACACATAGACTTATTGCTTACAGTATACAAAGAGTGGGATTCGTGTTCAACCACTGGCTTTCTTCAACCACCCTTTTTGAGCAATTGGCTTGAGACTTTGTCAGTCATGTCTTGGCTCTTGTTGGCTGCCTCTCAAATCTGTCACTCTAATGTGCTAACACTTCAGCCAAGGCTTAGTTGCTGTGTCCTTGGGGTATAACAGGTGTTTGTGATTGGTTTTTGTACCCCTGAGGCAATTTGGTATTATAGAAGGGCCCAAAGATGCTTGCACAGTCTCTTACAGATGCTTGCCCAGTCTCTTCTGATTTACAGATTTTGCCAGTGCTTAAATGTGCACAGGTGTGATCTCAAGGGACTTGATTACAGATGAAGGTTCGGTCGCAAAAAAAAAGCCACCAAGAGGCATGTAGTATTGGCCCACTGGAATTAGAAAAATAGGGTCCCATGGACACCAAAGCCACTCCCCAAAGGCACTCTGGTCCTGGGTGTCACCTACACAGTGAAAGGCAGCCTGGCTTCTTCAAAGTGCTGGCCTGCTTTGGGAACAGTGCATTTGTTGAGATACAGGTGCAATGTTCTCGCCCGCGCATAGGGCACATATATGGAGTCAGACAGTGCACCATATCAATGAAAGGGCCTCTGGCTCAGGAAGGAAGCACAGTTCAAATGAATATAGCATGGGTTGATATTTGTCCTTGATTTTCATTAATAAAGATCCTCATGCTGTGCTCATTCTACTTGACTCAGGTTTGACAATAGCGTTCACAAGAACATGCTTGAAAGTAGTTAAATCTCCACAGAGGTCCCTGGCAATGGAGTGCAACCAACCATTCCCCACTAGAACGCTCCAGGTCCCGCCCTATGCTCTCAAGCTCTACAACATTCCCACATGATTCACTCCTATTAAAATTAATTTCACATTCCCTATGTTAATTCACCACTTATCCTTCTTGGGTTACAGAGTAGCATACTACTATCTAATAAGCGCTACATCATCTCGTCGGGGGTAGTAAACGCTATATAAATGCAAGTAAAATTACAATTACACTACCCTTTAACCTAAGCTTGCTCCTAGTGTTGCAGCTCAGCAGATTTTTCACAACATTTCTTCACACTCCTACAGTGACAATACTCAAGCCAACCTGAGAGTAAGCAACCTCTAAGGGTGATTCTAGGCAGGCCTGATGATCCTCAAGGAATAAATTAGAAGAGCAGCTTGTAATAGAGTGGTGCAGCAACTGAGGAGAGACTGTGCAATCCCTGCCACCTGTGGGAACCCACACCATTTACACCCTATTTAGGACCAACTCATAACCATAACAAAATATATGAAATTCCGGAGTGGAAACCTAGACTCCTGTGTCTTGATGGTCTCCCAGATCATGGCTCTCGCAAAATGGGTGTTTTCAGGAACCATCCACATGTTTCAGTTTGCGCAAGTTACATGAAACATTACGTATTGTAACAATACACCCAAATCTTTTTGATACTTTAGCATTGACGAATGTGGAAGTGCGCACCGATCACCTCATTTCTATCCCCAGTCCTCCTCTATATGTATAAACCAACACAAATAAGCAACACCATTGCTTGCGTTAAATATCCATCTCCGACTTACCCCAATAAATCAGCAACACTCACTTCTGCCTTCCTCCAAGCTTTACCCAGCATCCTGTCAACATATCACCCATTCCCTGTACACCCCATTTCTTCAGCCCCTATCAAACTGTGCCAAACGCGACACTAGTGCTCAGTTTCCACTTTCCTGTTCAAGCCAGTACCCAGGTACAACATTACAACCTAACCCAAGCCTCCAAAATTCTCAACCCAACATGGTTCTAGTTAATTTATTTATTCATCTATTTTAGAGTCTTGTAAAGCGCCTGAATCCCCCCCTAAAGGGTATCTCCGCGCTGCGGGAGTACTATAGAGGGACAAGAGAAGGAGATCAGAAAAGAGCGGTTTTCAGGAGCTTGCGGAATCGAAGATAGTCGGTACAATTCCGGAGATGGCTGGGAAGTGAGTTTCACAGGGAGGAGGCCAGAAGGTAAACAGCTCCCCCCCCCCCCCCCCCCGATGCGGGATTTCTTAACACGGGGCACCAAGAGGAGTGATTTAGAACTAGAGCGGAGTTCTGGAAGGTAGATAACGGATGAGTCTACTAGATAGCTAGGGCCATTACCATGTGTTTCCTTATGCACTATGAAGCAGATCTTATATTGAATTCGCTTGCAGATAGGCAACCAGTGAAGACCCTGGAGAAGTGGTAGAGAGGCGGTCCTAGCAGGAGAGTTGGAGACTAACCGGGCTGCAGTGTTTTGGACCACCTGAAGTCTGCTAAGGGAAGATTCGTTGGCTGAAATCAGAAAGGCATTACAATAGTCTAAGCGATTTATTACTAGTGCCTGAAGGAGAGTTTTCCGGACTGTCATGGGGAGAAGAGTTAAAACCCTTCTCAGGAGGCTCAGAGCGTCGAAGCACAACAGTCATAACTTGCTCCTTCATCGTTACTTTCTGGTCTATATGTACTCCTAAGTTTTTTTACCACTGTTTTCGGAACAGGGGCAGCATCCAGGTCAGTGGGCCACCAATATGGGTACCAGAGTAGGGGCGGTTCTCCAAACAGCATAATCTCAGTTTTGCTGGCGTTTAATTGAAGAAAATTGATCCTCATCCAAGTCGATATGGCTATCATGCCTTCGCAGAAGGTTGAATGGGTATTGGGAGAATTTCTGTCAAACGCCATTCATAAGCTCAGTATCAGATGGTCGTTGCACATCTAAGGAAGCACGCTAGGCCAAGTAATAGAACATTACCGCACAGTAGGCAGCCTAATGGCAAGGTCCCTGGCTTTGCAACATGACCCTCTGGTTTCTAAACCCACCTCTGTAAACTGACCAAAAAATCACGTGATTCTGACCAAATCACTTATTATCCTCACCCTAAAATTATAATTAAGCGTCAAAAGTGATATAAACTTAGAGATGTCTATGTGACGTACATGATCAAGGAGATAAATGGCCTTGACAATGTGGGCTGAGCCATGCGTCCCGTTTCCCCACAAGCTAAACCACGCTTACCTTAACCACACATATTCATGGATTAAGGCAGTGAGCGGTGAGATGAGCGGGCATAGGACTAGGAAGGATCTGGAGTGGGATCTCCAGGACGTGTTCCGGTAAATATGGCTGGGACTGGGTTTTGGGGGATAGTTTTTAGGAGTGGGGGTAGTTCTTAGTGCTCTGGAGTTCAGGTTGTTATCAGGGCTCGCAGGAGTCAGGGATGTTATTAGGGTTCGGGGGGGGTCGGGTTTTTAGGGGTCGGGTTGTTTTTAGGGCTCAGGGGGTCGGGTAGTTTTTAGGGCTCAGGGGGGTTGTTTTTAGGCCTCAGGGGGGTGGAATTGTTTTTAGGACTTGGGGGGGGGTCGGAGTTGTTTTTTGGACTCACGAGGGGTCAGGCTGTTTTTAGGGCTCGGGGTTGTTTTAAGGGCTCAGGGGGTTGGGTTGTTTTTAGGGCTCAGGTGGGGGTCTGGCTTTTTGTAGAGCTCAGGGCAGGGGGGCTGGAGTGTGGTAAAGGCATGCATGGTAAAGGCATGTGTGGTAAAGGAATACGTTGTTCCGACGCATTCATTGTTCGGGAGGTACACGTGGTTTAGCCATTAATGTGTCTGTCATACAACCACGATCAAGTATTGACTCCAAATTTCCCCATTATTGTACGGAGCTTGTTTGCTGTCAAGCTACTTTTAAGCTGTATAAGTATTAATACAGTAAAAGCGTGGGGTAGAGACGCAGTTCGTGCTTGCTGGGAGCTTACGTTTGGTTATCCCACTGAGCTGTCACCAGAAACGTCACTCCGCCTCGGTGGCTGGCTTGTGCCTGTTAGTGCACTCATGTAGTGCTATGAGTCATCGTTATTATCCCCTTGATCTTGTGGTCTTGCGTATCTGTGGTTGTCCGGTCTTTCACTGTGACAGGCCTGGTCACATGCTCTTCTCCCGTGTGACAGGTCTGGTAACACACTTCTCTTTCTTCCTCAGTTGCTGCTTGTAATGTAGCATCCTGCCACCTTGTGTGAGGCTGCATCAGGCCATGTGCCGTCAGTTCTTCTCACTGGGACATCCTGACAGCTGTGTTTTGTCCACAGGACTGCGCATCTGCTCCCATCTTGAAACACTTGCAGGTCCTGTCCTATCTGTAGGACTGGGAGTCTTCTCTCTGATGCTTCAGCCAGGTTGTGAATGGCAGTGGAGGGAGGCTTGCCTTCATGGATCCGGTCTGCAGCCTCTTTCATACCTTTCTTCTCCTGGACAAGGTATTCCGGGTGCAACCCAGAGTAACCGTGGGAGATGAGGGTCTCCTTTCTTTTGCTGTGGTAGCAGCCTGCCACTGGGGAACGTGTGACTCTACTCATGCCTGTAGTGGGCTGATGTGCAACTCATTCTTAAGGCAGTGTGGGGGAGGACCCTCCCTGAACAGTTTCTGGCCCGCTGCAGGGAAGTGCTGGTTCTGTGTGGGTGTAGATGCTGTCCTTCCTGCATTCAGGGCACACTCTTTTGATTCTGGGGAGCGCTGGTGATGCTGGGCGTGTGTGTGATGGCAAATGGCAGGCAGCACCTTACTTGTCTTGTAGTGGGGAGCAGTGCTAGTCTTCGTCCTCATGCATCAGCGGCAGCATCTCTTGCAGGCACCTGGCATGCACCCAGGCCCTTTTTCTGACTGACATTGTTTCTGAGGGTGCCCTCAGCTGGCTCCCTGTATGCTTGCGTCTTATTTCCTTTTGGACTTCTTACAAGTCCTGTCCATTCTTCAGGGATCTTGGGGTACTGTGTAAAACATGCCATAGACACTGCTTTGTATGTTACAGGACTGTCCTTGAGCATGTGCACTCGGGCTCTTTTATTGGCAAGGTGACCTGACTGGTTACGTCTGTGTTGGATGGTTGTGGGGTGGGTGTAAACTAGGGGTGGGCGGAATTTGCGAAATCCACTTTCGCAAATTATCGCGAAAATGTTAAAAATTATCGCAAACATGCGGAAATATCGCAAAGATGCGGAAGTTTTTTTCCCGCATGTTCGCGAGATTTTCTGCATGGTTGCGGCTCACCAACTTACCCATGTGGTTGCTCGTGGGCGCGGCCATCTTGTTTTCAGTTGTCTCGCGGTGCATGATAGCGAGAAGAAAGACGTGATTGCGCGACGCATGACGTCACTGCGGGCGCGAACTGTCGCGAGACAGCGCAAATGGCTAAAAACAATACAACATCTCATGGAGAACGCGACCGGATCAAGAAAACTTGTCGGCGAACCGAGGGATTCAGGTAAGGCGATCGCGCGCGCGCGAGAATGTATTATTTTACAGCGCGAGCAAGAACCAAATTATCGCTAAGCTGCGGAATGCGGAAATTTTGACATTTTCGCGCTTTACGCGTAACGCGAAAATGTCAAATTATCGCAATTTCCGCGAACGGAACGAAATTTTAGCCCAGGCCTAGTGTAAAGGCCAGCCCTCAAGGGAGCGGCTGGTAAACTAGTCCATGTTGGGACACTAGGACCCCAGTGACCACGAAGTGGTTTGTACTCCTTGACCTCTGGGCGTCTTTTTGCAGCTGGCGCCAGGGCTAGGGACTATCAGGGGTTGACGGTAAAGTTACCTGAGTTATACACTCTAAACGCATGTGTGCCGACTGCCGAGTGATGACCGCACGTGACCCTAGCTTACATCTGTGTAACTCTTGCCATTGTGTAAAAGTGACAATTAAAATTCAGTAAAAAATACAACCCATGAAAGTTTACTAACTGTTCTTGTGTTACTCTTTATTTGTGCGATATAAATCTGAAAGGTGGGTGAGAGAACAGAACATTCTGTGTTGAGTAACAGCAGGAACCAGCTCATTGAGATGGACTAGCATGTTCTCTCCTTGCAGAAGAATGTCAAGAAGTGTTTGAAGATCACTTTCACTGTAGGGTTTCAACCTGTGTGTGCTTTTTAGTGGTGTATGTGTCTTCCAAGCCAATGTATATGTTATTTTTAAAGATAAATAGAACAAGTTGACCTTTCAGGAATACAAATTTAGGTGATGCTCTGATGTGGCTGAACAGTGATGTGTGGCACTGTATCAAACTCAAAAAAACAGAAATATAAGCAAGACAATTTTGTTTTACATTTTGTAATCAGACTGTTAGTGGGTGATATTTGTTTTTTATTTGAATGAAAATACATTTTGTTTAATTTTTAAAAAGTGAGACATAAAGGTATCATTGAAACAAAATGAGGAAAAATGTTGTTATATTTGCGGCGAGCACTTAGAGGGTTAATTAACCCAATCATGAAAAACAAATCATCTAAGGTCGGAAATTACACCATCATTTTGATATTTGGCAAAATACTAAATATTGGTATTCAATACAATCCTATTTACCTGATATATTATTTTTGTATATAGTTTTTATATTAGTTTCTTTGTTTTTCACATTCAGTTTGACGTATAGGATAGCTCAGTGAATTGAATGTTCGCTGCTGAAACTTGTGCCTCATTGGAATGAGACTCGCATCACACACTGATGAGTTCTAAACAGGGAAAATGTGTGGCTGCAATCAGCTTGTTTCCCTGTTCCATGTTTGTGTAGCTCATCCAGGCCGTATTTTGATATTTGCATTCTGGTACCTGTAGTCCTCAAATCGTTTATGGGAAAAGAGGACTTCAAGAAACCAGGATAAACAGGAAAAACTGAATGGTGTGCATTGCTCTTTCATCACCTGGTAAACTTGGGAGAGTTTGTGATTGATGATATACTTTGAGACATGTTTGTCTTTGGCAAAGTTGCAGTTTGAGTGACATTGGTGTCTGAGATTTTCCTTGACATCATTAAAGCTAAGTTATTGGGGTTACCATAGGTCCCCCCATGTCATCAGGACACAAATTCCCAGTCCTGGATATTCATTTAACACATTTTAGAAGTCTGGGCTCTGTAGTCTTGGTTCGATTTGAATGAAATGTCGAAATAATTGTACCTGTATGCCTGCTATCTATGATTCGTAAAAGGCAAGACCAGTGGTTAATTTGTAAAAAAACGTAAGTGCTGGGGCACTCGTCAGAAGGCAGCTTGCACCAGCCCATTTCTCCTTTAAGCGCCGCCTAAAACAGAACCAACTACTAACCATAAAAGGGGGGAGAGGGTGTGGCGTAATGGCCAGAGCTTCAGACTTCGATGCATGGGAACTAGGGGGGCAGATTTACAAGCCCCCTGCGCCACCAGTACATCACTTTTTGTGACATACTGGTGGCGTATCTTACTGCTCCATATTTACAAGGACAGGAAAAGCCACCCTGCGTGGCTTTTCCTGTCCTTGTAAATATGGCCCCTTTACTCGCAGCACTTTGCATGAACGGGGCGTTCCATGGGTGTTGCTTTGGGTGTTCCCACGCAACACCCATGGAACGAGACACATTTCCAGATGTATGAGGAATCGTAAATCTGGAAATGCGTGTGAATGCTACCCCTCCCCAGGGGAGGCGTAGGGAGGCGCAACCAGAAGAAATGTTTTCATTTCTCCTCGTTTTTTCCTATTTCAATGCGTGCTGCATTCTACAGCATGCATTGATAGAGGAAAATGCCTGTAGTGATTGCTTTTGTGCAGGAAGGTGACCTTTCCTTCACAAAAACAATCTCCAATGACGCAGGCATCCTTCCACCATGGTGCAAGGGTGCCTGCACCAGCGCATTGGCTGCAGTCTGTGCGCCAGCGCAGGGGGAAGCACAGAGATGCGACATATTGTTTGTAAATATGTTGCATCCCTGTGCTTTGAAAGTGAGTCAGTGTGGCGTAGCCAAAGGGCTTAAGGAATGCACTGAGTCACTTTAATTGTAAATTTGCCCTTAGGTTCGAGTCTCAGCGTTGGCTCAAAATCCCGTGATTTAGGGCAAATCACTGAATCTCCATGTAAATTAATGTGTCCTTAACTGGTGCTCATGAAAAGCACTGGTGTTGATTAAGTGCCGGTGCTGAGCACCGGAAACCACTGGCTACAATTAAGCACTGGGTAACACTAACTGTGGGATGCGTGTGATATGTTTCATCCACTGCTTTAAATGGGCAGGTACTCAGTACTTGCACTTTTTCAACGTTAATGGAAGAGTACCTGCACTTCTTGGCACCAAATAGGTACTCTGGGGTAGCCATCCCCTGCATTTCTATATTTTCATTTCAAGTACTGATTTCATTCCTATAGGTAGTGTTCCCACGGGTAATAAATCCTCAATACACAACTGCACATTGATTCTGAAAGGAAATGCCCCAGGGAGGGGTTGCAGATGTACGGAGTGCAAAACAAACATTTAACTAGTCCATTATTATGAGGGTGATTTTTATCCAACAGCAGAAAGCATGCTGAGACTTGTAGTTTCAATCTGCTGATTCAAGGTATTGAACTACAAGTCCAAACATTCCTAGAATGAGCTGAAAGTCACCCTCATGACACAGAGCCAGTTGGCAGGTATGGTAAAATGATCATGGCAGTGTTTGCTTCTAAGTCTCGGACTGAATCTGATTATGGGTAATTAGAATGTTCCGTTCTCCCTTAACAACACCCCTATAAAGTAGTAATTGCAGAATCCCTAATCTCTCTTTCACAAATGGAAATGTAAGTGCCATCAATTCAGCTTCCAGATAAATCGAATGACAGAATCTAATCTTAATAGTTCCGCCATTATCTGTTAATTTGTAACTTTCCGCACACCCCCTCGTAGTTTTCTTACGTTGACCGGCTTCCCAGGCTGGCCTGCGTGGGGGTCTGAGGGGGAGCCGCCTGAATAATGGCGTCCTGTCTTTCTAATCAATTCTAATAATGGAACTATGTGCAAAACGTGCAGTAAAAGCATGGCGGCCCACGTAAGGGCAAAGGTCAATATGGATGAAATTGATGTGTGTGTCTAGGCCGTGCGCGCGCTCGGGAATAGAACAGGGTTTCCAGGGCTTGCAGAGCAGAGGCTAAATGCCACGTGAGTATTTGACACATATGAGGCATACATTCTCAACACCGGAAGAGCAGTTTTTGAATAACCAGAAGCTAAAGGGAAATACAAAACTGTCCGCTAACTACAAACGCTGGTGATCAGTGACCATGTGTCATGAAACTGCGTATCTGTGTGTCTCACACTTAATCCTTCACAATGCTTAAGCGTTGTGTCCCATAACTCGATGCACCTCGGTGGTCATCACGTACGACATGGAAACGCTTCCCACATAGGATCAAATCAAAGACAAGATCTTTCTCCACACACCCTACACGGTGTAGAGAGCTACCCATGTAGGCAAGCGCCTCAACGCCCCACATAGGGATAGTAAGCACTAGCTACATTTTGCTAAGCAATACAATGCAATGTAAGGAGCTTAAGATAGATACTTGGACGCCATTTTCCTGTCCAGGGTTTTTGCTATCCAAATCTTTGATCTCAGCAGAAGTATCACATTTTCCATGTCCTCGTGTGAGTAGTTGATCCAGTCCAGCTTTTTGGTTGGATTCTGGGACTTGTAGTTCTGATTAAATAATGGTCTAAAGAGGAAACGTGAGAACTTTTCCAGCTGTTTTGGTTTAATTGAATCAACTGAAGTGAATTGGAATACTAATCCTCAAATGTTTATGGTTGTTATACGAACCATAAGGTGAGCTGTGTACCCGGTGAAGTCATCTAATAATATCACATGACTGTGACTTCCAGTCACTCGTTTTTTACCCAACAAAAGGCATGCTGGGATTTGTAGGCCCATATCGGTAAACAGATACATCAAACTTACAACCTCTGCATTCTTGGCTTGCCTTGTGACAATAGCCAGTCGAGAAGTATGATGTACATGACATTTGGGTAATAGTGGTACGGTAACTCACTGGGTGAATTGCAGTGCTTAATTTGTAAAAACATAAGTGCCGGGGCACAAAGTTTCCTCAGAATCCTGTGGTCAGTGCAGCTGAATTTCGGGATTGCTGAATACCAAGACTGCCTGGTCGAGATTTTACATCTTCCCACTTTCATCCACCATCCTGCAAGTCCTGTATCTTTATCTCGCTTGCAGGTTCATCATTTTCCTTCGTGCTTTCTCCCTTTGTCCCTTGTTTGCCATCTTTCCCTTCCTCCTTCTTACCAATGTTTCTTTTTCTCTTTTGTTCAGGGCCAAAGTCTGATGAAAAATAACTCCCTACGCCAAGGAAAATGAGTGCCAGTGGGCTCCACCTGCACCCACTGGCTCAAATTAAGCACTGGCTAGTTGGTGACAAATTCAAAGAAGACCTATGGTGTGCATGGTGCCTTCACCCAGCCCTGTTTTTTCACACA
This sequence comes from Triturus cristatus, assembly GCF_964204655.1. Taxonomy (NCBI): domain Eukaryota; kingdom Metazoa; phylum Chordata; class Amphibia; order Caudata; family Salamandridae; genus Triturus; species Triturus cristatus. The sequence goes on from NC_140590.1 coordinate 1,590,803,093, forward strand.
AACACCATTTGGATTGTGTGACCTGTAGTTCTGCTCTACTCAGTTGGGTGAAAAAAGTGCAGAAAGTGTCACCCAGGAAGGGGGTCGCCTTGTCATCTATAGAAGGGACGCCATTGATGTAGATAATGGCTCTGCATTGGTAGTAGCTATATGGGTACCGTTTCCAGTCCTGGGAATTTGTGTGCCAAACTTATGCTTCTGGATATTGCAGTCTTGATTTGCTTCTATTGAACTAATTAGACTAACACACCTGATTGCCATGTTTCATTGGTGAAAAATTCAGGACTGGAAAGTGTCAGCAATAAGGCAGAAAAAGATGGCAACATGATCAAAGAAGGAGGGGATGGGTGAAGTTTGGGGTGATTGATAATTTTGGGTATGAAAGAGATGGGGATATGTGGATATGAACTCTCGCCACTGAGATGTGTGGTGACGTGCTGTCCATGACTTCAAATCCCAAAGATGCCAACTCAGCCTTCCTTTCTTCTAAGGCTCGTAAATTGAGTATCAATTAAGTAGCTTACAGTAACCCCTGAAATGGCCAAAGTGGAGACTGTTGGACTCTTCAGAACACACTAATGGTGTGTACTAACCCAAGAAAGAAATCTGCCAGCACATGAAAGAAGCATTCATGGGCTTCGAGAGTAACCACCATAAAAAGTGAGGTGATGTTTCCACTGTACGTATCATGCTTGAACCCTGTACTGCTGTTGTGCTGTTCGGTATTGGTATTGTATAAGTGCCCATCTTCTATTTGAATATTAATAGAGCGCAGAACGGTTGGTCTTCTACGGATGAATACATTGAATGAGAAATTTACTCAAACGCCAACTTGAGACCTTATCAAGGGCCAGAGGTCCATAAACTTCCTAATAGCACATTTTCAATTTGCTATTAGGAAATCAGAAGCAGCTATGTACAACAGTGTGTTTTACACTGTTTGTAATTCCCAATGGGTCACAAGGGACCTGTCCCATTAATATTCACGAGGCAGGTCGCATTTTACGACCCTTTGGGAATGGCTAGCCGTCACAGGGATGGTGGCCTGCTGGGATCAGCAGACCACCATGTTTGTGATTGCTTTTTAAATAAAGCAGTTTTTTATTTTGAAATGCAGCCCCTTTTCCATAAAGGAAAACAAGATGCCTTTACAAAATAAAAGCTTCTTTTCATTGCTAGCTGAAAAAAAACTCGTACATCTGGCTCTAAGAGTAGTAAATTCAGTTTTGAGGTCTAATCAGTAGGCTTGTACCCAGTTCTGGACACCCCACCTTGAGTTTGGTGTCCATCCCTGGGGCCGTATCTGGAGTCTTGCACCTGGGTCTGGGGACCAGATGTCCATAAGGGTATAGCCAGACTAGGCACATGAGGAAGCCAAATGAAAACATTCTAACATCACATATTGAAGAGCAGGATAAAAAAACGGCAAAAATGGGTAAAGCTGAAGACCTTAGAGGGCCTGTCCGATAAAGGGAGACAGGGTAATGAACAGACAAGTTGGGCCAAGTGGCAGCTTGTGTAGGAGTTTGAGAACCTGTGGGTGATCAATGACTGCACCTTAAAGTTCTGAAGTTGCTCCAAAGTTTGGAGTGAAAAGTTCAGCCAGCCCAGGTGCATTCTGGCACTTATAGTCTGGCATTTGGGACAAAATACATAAAACTGCAAATGTTGTGTGAACACCGGCTGAACATACAGATGCCACATATTTTGTGTAACATCTTGAGATCTCTGGAATCTTTGAGCCCCTCACCAGCTGAGCCCCTCACCAGCTGAGCTTTGGCAAGGGTGTGGGTGGGTGGCCTATTTCATGCTCCCAGGCCTCGGGTCACCTTGAACCTGGGGGTCCTGTTATTAACAGAGGAGGGAGCCATGTCCCCCCAGCCTTGACCTTTCCTCTCCTTCTTGCTTCCCAGAAGCCGGCCTGTCTGATCCAGTTTGAGGCACTGGCTGCAGAGTGCTTTTACAAGCCTCATTGGTTCATTTTTTCTGACTGCAAAGTGGTCTTCAGTTCCCTCTTCGGGGACTAATCTCGCCATAATCTTAGTAAATAATTACATTGCTTCAGTGCAGCCGTTTCACTCGTAAAGTGAGTCCAGCCGGAACTTTATGGCTCCGAGCTGCCAGCCGCAGGTACCTCCAGGCACGGGGTCCAGGCTGGACTGACAGGTACGGAGAGCGTTCCCAATAAAGCCCCAGAGCCGAGTAGGTCTTTAAATTCAGATATGGGCTTAACTCCTGCCACCCCACTCTTCGGAATTCCCGAGTTTGTGAACATTACAAAAGTCTTGCAATTTGTCCAAGTAAATTTCAGAGGGTGCGGGGTGGGGGGTTTGGTAGCGATGCCTGGTAAACACGGAGACACGTGGAACTTAATGCACGAGGCACATCATTCTGCAAGTTAAATCCAATTTTTTTTAAAAACGCTAATGCCTTCATTTCAGGTCAGTTAGAAGGTTAGCTATTTAACCCATGGTAAGTACCATTACCCCTGAGTGAGGTATTTAACAAGTGTGGTAAATACCTCCTATTCTGAGTTGTTAACTTGTAAATGAGGTATAACACGCGGAATCGGTATTTAACACACCACGGGGCATATTTACAAGCCCCTTTTGCCGCCACAATGTCACTTTTCATGACGTTGTGGTGGAGATAGAGGCTTCGCCTTATTTACAAGGCACTTAACGTGGCTTAACGCTGCCTTGTAAATAAGGCACACTTTCACGCGTGAAAAGGGTGTGCAATGGGTGTTGCGGTGGGCATTCCACCGCAATACCAATTGATTTTGACACTATTTACAAGGGTGGTTTAAGTAGGAGGCAGCACCAAAATTAAGACCAGGGAAAACCTGGTCTTACCCTGGCGCAACAAGGAGAAATTTTTAATTTCTCCTCGTTTTTGCTGTTTCCATGTGTGCTGCATTGTGCAGCACACATGGAAACAGCAAAACGCCATTGATTGTGTATGTACAGGAAGGTTTCCCTTCCTGCACATAAACAATCATTTAAAAAAAATGACATTTTGCAACTTCTATGTGTACTGCACAAAGCAGCACACATAGAAGTTACAAAACACCATTTAAAGATTGTTTATGTGCAGGAAGGGACACCTTCCTGCACATAAACAATCTTCCCCTGCAACAAAGACACCCTTGCACTATGGTGCAAGAGTGCCTGCGTTGGCACTAGGCAGCTAAATTTAGCACCAGCGTAGGGGGAAATGCACCATATTGTTATAAATATGGTGCAGCCCTGCATTTCAGAAATGGCGTTCCAGCACTTCTACCGCCCCCCAGCACCCCCCCCATATGAATTCCAGTAGATTTGACCTTTTGGAATCCATCAGGGGCTAACTGCAAGGCTGAGGCAATTATCACACAGTTATTAGTTCTTCTGATAGGTGTGCAAGTGTTTGTCCAGGGATTGGAATTCAGCTCTGCACTTGTAATGAGGAACTTAGTGGGAGGTATTTACTACCCCTGTTAAATACAACACCTCTTATCATCAGTATTGTATTTACGCAATAAATACCTCTACCCCATCCGGGGTCCTTGTAAGTAGAGGCGACGTCACTGGGCAGTATACTAATGCATGCTCTACATGGCAGTTCAATCCTCATTTTGATACGCAGAAACGTTCTCAGATTTAAAATACAAGTATACGCACACACAGTCAAATGATGCTGTTCCACATGAAGGTGTGTGCTCTGATTTACTATCATAGTAGTACAGTCTGTGATTAGGATCGTCTCACGCCATAGGAAATCTTTATTTTTACATTCTCCTTAACTTTGATCCTCCTTGACCAACACGAACCAAACTAGGTGGAACTCGCCAGCGGTGTAGTAAGTATGCGGTGGGCCTAAATGTAAGCAAGGCAAATGGGCTCCTTGGCACTGTAATTACGTAGTAAAAGATAGAGATAATTTTGGTGCAGTTGGCCCCTGTGCCACTGCACCTTCTGCACTACTGATAACTATACTGCTAAAAAAGGCCTTAGCCATTTATCTTTTTGATGTGGTGAATTTGGTCCAAGGTAGTCAAAGTGGTCAAAAGTTTTGAAGGCTTTAGAATACCCAATCCAGTCACCTTTACAAAATAACATGGACATCTCCCTGAATGACGTCCTCTGAGAAGAACTCAAGAACCATTGAACACTACATTTTTGCCGGCAGAGAGAGCCTTTTTTTGCTTTGATATATTTTCATTCAGACATTTTTGAGATATTGAGTAAAAACAATGGGGCCGATTCACAGAACTAATCTGAGACAAAATCCTAAACTTATAACTTTTGGTATTCACAGAAGGCATTTAGTAGTAGTAAAGTTAGGACTACTAACTTTACTACTACAAACTAGAGACAAAATCCTAAACTTACTACTTTTGGTATTCATAGAAGGCATTTAGTAGTAATAAAGTTAGGACTACTAACTTTACTGCTAGTAACTTGAGACAAAATCCTAAACTTACTACTTTTGGTATTCACAGAAGGCATTTAGTAGTAGTAAAGTTAGTAGTCCTAACTTTAATACTACTAAATGCCTTCTGTGAATACCAAAAGTAGTAAGTTTAGGATTTTGTCTCAGATTATTTCTGTGAATCGGCCCCCATGTGTCCAGTGCGCATGTATCAGCGCTGTATATGACTGTAAACAACAGATTAATGATTATGAAGAAAAGACGTATAGGACATTCAACAGGTGCTGTTTCATCGAAAGTGCTTTTTTCGGTCACTAGTAGTTTGGGTTAATAAGTGACGGTGGCTCTGCGTAGGATACCAATCAATTACTCATTAACCCTCCCGACTAATATATTCTAAGCCTACTATACACAGTTGTCTGTTCGTCAAGATCTTTCTCTCACGACTTTGGTGGTCAGGCGGATCTGGCCGATATAGTCTCTCTGGGTACATACATTGACAGCTGCCATTTATCTCTCCAGTTGGCATCAAGATGTCTTTCTTCACCCCCACAATCCAGATCCTTCTGACCAATGTAGCCATGAGAGGAAGATCTTGGTCAAAAGATGCAAATGTATTAGGCGTTCACTAATGTATCAAATGGTCAAGGGGCAAAGAAAGATCATCTCTCCAAAGCTTTTGGACAGACGACCAGACAGAAATTTGTAAACAGGGATGTGACCATTTTTGTGACTAATGTTTGAAAAGGCGTGGATGGAAGGGAACATTGAAACAATTACAAGAATGCGATTATCATGGAATGTGGATTGATGGTCTTCTTTTCTCTATGATTCAATAGGAAGATGATGTAATCAAATTTAATGGGCTAATCAGACCGTTCTTCCGTAGAGCAACACTAACTAGAAGGGATCTTGGTTAGATAAAAAAATCAATTTGGACAGTTTATGGAGGTTTTGACCCCATCTTGGACAAAACATCTACTTTATCACTCGCCGTGTTGACTGGAATTGGTGATAAGCTGAGGCTATATTGACCATGGTGGATTTTAATTCAAAATATACTGAAGACAGAACACAGGAAAAATATGATTGCCGATTATAAAGAAATTCCTGTAGCAATTTTAGATGGACTTGTTATATAGCAAGGCAATTTGTGGTTTGGACCTTCTATTTTTGAAAATCTTCATATAAAAAAGTTGTAAATTAAATGCTGGTTTAATTTTGGAAAGCATAATTCTATTGATGTTCAATAAAAGTATTTAAAGAAAAACATGTATATATACGGCTCCCCACAACTGTAATATAGAGTGTTTCTTACAGTCACCTCCACCCAATATTCGCTGGATAACAAAAAAGAAGCATGGGCAAAGCCAGTAGTTTTGGCCTTGCCAGCTGGTGTGATAATGCTAGCATGTGCCACCCACATAAAAAGAAGGTAAATAAAAGAAAAAACATACTGTTACCTATGCATGAGGGTTATGTGCTTGCATACATAAGCAAAATAATTAAACATTTTCAAACTAAAGCATTAGCCCAGGCTTGACACTGGAGATGCACGGATGTGATCAGGAAAAATTGCAAGAAAGCCTATACTTTATGCTGAGGAGGGTGGTAGCAAAATATGCTTGATGGTTGATTGAGAGATTTTCCCCGAAGCATCTCTCTTATGCATGTATTTTGTATTAAGGATTCTGGTTTCCATGAGGCTGGTGATGCATCGGAAGGTGTAACTAGCCAGACCTAAAAAACAGTAGGGCCTCTGGGCTGCCTCTTTATGCAGATCTCTCAGTTAAATGTTGTGATGAGATCTAGAAATGATATGGTCTTCTATCGCATCTCAGGCCAAGCCAAGACCAGGGAAAGTTACAAATGCATCCTGCCTTTCCACAGGTCGGGAAGAAAAATAACAATCCTACCAGACCTTGCTGAGTAGTCAAGGAGGTTTGTCTTCGTCTTGCTCCCTTTCATATCGCTCCTGCCTTGCCTAATGGTGTTGCCATTGTCTAGGTACTGTGTATTTTTATCCAGGTTGAAACCTTCACCATTGCAATGCCCCCAGGGTACACCATTCTGGCCTTGCCTAAGGATGGAGGGGGTGTTTGTTGCCTCCTACCTTGCGCAAGGGAGGCTACGATTGTAGACCAAATAGCCTTGCCTGGCAGGGGGGGAAACCTTGTTGCCTCTCTTTCTTGCTCAAGGGCAGGAGGCTTGCCGACACACATTGAGTTGTTGGTATTTGTCAACATGGCCTGTGGCCTGTTAGTTGTCCCGGCTGCCTCCACCCCATTGAACATGAAGAACGCTTAGGTGCCATGGTGTTTTGTTCAGTAGCAGCTGGCAGGGAACGGGAGTGGAGGGCCTTAATTGCAAAATAAAAATAAAACACTTACCACCTCGCCGCGTCTCTCCTCAGTCGCCTCTCCTATGTCATCCCTCATCCTCTCCTCGCCAGAACGAGGAAGCACACAGGCTTTCTCCCCTAAGCCAATCACAATGCTGCAATGTACCTTGGATTTCGCGGGTGTAGTGGAAGGGGCTCAGCTGATTGCAGGCGACTGCCCCAGAGCGGCGCATTCGCCCTTGGACATCTGGTTGCTGTGGTCCTCGCTCGTTCCGGCGGCAACCTGTGCCAGGATCATCTAGTGGCAAGGAAAAAGGGGCCTAATGTGGCAGGACCCTTATCGAAGTAGAAGCCTGCCCTCCCTCCACTGTTTACCATGAATTGTTCCGGAGGACCCGTGGGAGGCTTGAGACTGGGACAGAGCACTAGGCGCACACCGCAACTTTAGAAGGTGGAGATGGCCCCGGAAAGGAGAGGAAGAGGTTGGGCAGTCATCAATCAACACCCGGCCAGCTCGACAGTACTGGAGCTGTTGTGAGCTCCGGCCGGGAAACAGGTAGACCCAAGGCAGTGGGAGACGTCCAGAGGCTGTGGAGCTGATCGGCCGGATGATCCAGCCAAGAGACTGCGGGTAGAATCGGCAGAGCCCCCTGAGCTGAGCTCTGAGGCTTTATCACTAGGATTGTCTGGTGGTTCCTCAGAGGCTAGAATCGCCCCACTCCCAGTTGGAGGTATAGAACTATCATCTTGTCTACCTTTGGGGTCAGTAGGTGAGTGGGAGGATTCTATTGGAGAGCCCGTGTTGACCAGGATCGGGTCATATGAGGAGGAGGGCACTGAGGCTGTGGGAGCTGGGCCCCCGGCCGGGAATCTGGGTGGAAGGGGGGATCTGGCCAGCTGGGATCCGATCAGCTGGTGCTTTGAACGGGCCCTTCCCGAGCAGGGATATATCTGGTGTAAAAAGCTCTACTTGTCTGGACCCCATATAGTCCAACTCCACTCAAACTGTGTCCAGCCTCCCAAATCACTCCAACAATCGACGGCCCAGACTGTACAAACAAATCGTGAATTTGAAATGGATCCCAATGATTGTTTATTTTCACTGTCGCATGGTGAGGAGTGGTCAATAGATGGGTGTGACTCCTCAATAGGGTCAAGTGGAAATGATAGTGATCCAGACAACGGTGGAGCGGCCCGTATCATGACAGCACGCAGAATGGTTAAAAAGATGGGCCGCCAGATACCAGGGGCCAAGAATATGAAATGGGATTATTCACCAACAGATTGCCTAATTGGCACTCAGGCTGTCTCTCTTCAAGACCCCTCTAGCTCAAACCCCCATACTTTGGACACCAACTTTCAATCTATATTATTAAATTGGGAAGAGACAAGACAAGATGCTTGTAAATCTCAAAATGCATCAAGTAACGTTCAGGGTGCCGTTAGAAAGCTGACCAAGACATTCAGCGCTATAGGCGAACGCCTGACAGATCTCAAACCAGAGGTAACATCATCGAAAAGGATTTGGCTGACTTGCGCACCCAGACAGAGGCACAAGAATCGCAATTTACCGATATTCAATGGAAGCTGGAAGAGGAGGAGAATCGCCAACGGCACAAAAACCTGGGGGTTTTAGGGGTCCCCGAAGGGAAGGAGAGAACCGACATATGGGCATATACAGTGGAACTCCTACACAACGCTTTCACAGAATTAACTGGCTGTAACTGGTCGCAAGAGGTTCAGTGTACCCACAGGGTCTCAATTGCTCTGAGGCAGCCGGTTAAAGAAGGCTCAAAACGGCAGTATACTAGTATTGTTTGGGAACTTCCTCTCGAGACAGCAAATTTTTTAGAAAGCCAGACCTGAAGCCAAGCGGAACAGAGGCGATATTTCGTTTTTTGTCAGACCCAATTTCTGCCATGTTACAGTCAAAAGACGCTGGCGATTACGGCAGCTAATCAAACCTTTTCAGGACAATGGTACTCACGCTTTTCTGCATAATCTTGCATGTTTGAATGAGATCTGGGGGGCCAGACATGTTTCTTTACCTCGGAAATTAAGGCTAAGGAATTCTTAATGGAGTCAAGACCATATGACTCGAACTCTCTTCTTGTTGAGACTCCACACCTCTTTATTTACCTTCTGTGTGCCCTATCTCTCCTTCTCCTTCTCTTCTCTTTATTTCGAAGGTCGGGGATAGGAGGGGCTGGGTGTTTCCTTTCCTTCCCTTTTCCCACTTCTCATTACAGTCAGCCTCAGGCTTGTAGGAATGGGAATTTATATATATTTTTTTAAACTAAAAGAAATTTTCAATGTTGAATGCTTTTAAATTTATCACTGTGGGGGTAGGGTACAGATTATAAAAATGAACACAATTCCTAAATTCAACTATATCTTTGGAACGATTTCACTCTCCATCTCAAGATCTTTTCTTAAAACACTGACATCTACTATTTATTGGTTTATATGGGGTGGTGCAAATACAAGGAGATGATGGATGGAGCGCTGAAACTTTTCAGACGCTCACCCTCAGTCACAGATCTGGGTTGAATCCATCATCATTCTTTAGCTCACTTCGCCACCTCAGTTCAGACCCAGCTATATGCAAATCAGTCTTGACCCTGTGCCTCATGGGAACAGTCCAGACGGAACTGCCAAGCCAGGCCTTCCCTGAACCATGCAGATATTACATACAATGGGGCTGAATTCAACTGGTCTATTTGGGCCAAACATAAAATACTACGTATAACTGATGTGTTCACATATCATCAATCTTTGATTTTTTAGGTATCGCCTAGGCAGCGCGCATGCGCTGCCCTAGGAGATGAACTTTAAAAATTGGTCAGCTCTTTTCAAGCACTCATGCTTGTGCTGGCATCCACCTTGCGGGAGCGAGCAGCGGTGCGCACGCTAATCGAAAACAGATGGCCCGCGTGCCACTGCTCACTCCCGCAAGGTGGATGCCAGCTCAAGCACGAGTGCTTGAAAAGAGCTGCTTGCATTTGCATACTCTACAGCGGCGCTCAGGGGCCATCTGTTAGTTCATCACACCACACTCCTGACTTTCACTTTCTCCTCTGATCCTTTGGCACGCATTTCTTGCTCTCTGTGCATTTCAGAATAATCATACCCCCACCATGCGCTTTACTAGACTCAGCTTCCAGAAGTCTACGCACGCCCGCTCTTCTCTGAAGCACTTCCAGCGTCCTCTTTGCAGCGGGACATGGGAACTGGCTGAACGGCATGTGAGAGTTGTGCCCTGCTCCCGGGGCTCTGGTGTGCCTCTCCCCAACAGTGTTTTCCTGTGCTTTTCTGAGTACTACCCAGCCTCCTCCAGAGTCTCTGCAGCGCCTCAGGATGTCCTCTTCTCTCTAGCAGCTCTCCTCCCTGTCCCCAGGCTGTGCTCTCCACCTCCCCAACTGCGCGTGCCTTCTTTCATTCGATAGTTGTTACTTGCTGCCTCCTCCAGGGTCTGCGTCCACTCCAGAGTCGTGCTCCTCCTTCCCCCCCGCGCGCACACGCCCAACATGAGCTCTCCTACAACGGCTCCTCCAAGTAAACTCCGAGTCCCGCTTGCTTTCTCTGAAGAGGGGACTTTTTAAAAAACATTTTATATATGAGCGAGATCACGTCAAGTATTAGCTCCTGGGCTGGTGTGATGTTGCTGTTGACGCATGTTCACTTGTGCCAGTCTTTGCCCTCATGCCGCTGCTTGAGCGGTCCCATTTCCTGCCAACGCCTTACACAAAGCTCACAAAGTTTACACCAAAATAGATCCACCACCAAGTCCACATAAAACTTTAACAAGAATAAGGCTGTGCCCCTTTCATTATTTCTGCACGGCAAGGTGGCTGCTGCAGGCCCTCGCACCCTGTTGTACCAGTAAGTATATGCCCTTGGGAGCGAGCTGCTTCTCATGTGCTTTGTGAATGGCAAAAATAGTCATTTTATAGCTATTCAATCCCTGGCGGCACACCACCTGGGATTATATGCTGCATAGCTAAGCACTTATAAGGTCCCAAAGACGAGATGTATTGGCTATGCCAATGCTTGTTTCTCAAGTTTACAACAAGAGTGCAAACTTCCTGCATCACAATTTACTAGATACACTCAACTTTCATCTGTCTTCGCTTTAAGTGTGACAAAACAACACAATATAATGTCTCATTCCCCAATCGCAAGATATCTCCATACTTGGAAACATTTCATGGGTATTGTTTCTGGTCTTATGCCCTTGTAATTGACTCATCATTTTCTATAGAAACTTCCAACAATTTAAAATCATGGTGGGCCACACGTTTGAATATGGAATTTACAGAGAAACCATTGGACACAATCTTAGAAAACTATAACAAAGGACTTAGAGACGCTCGTCTTATATTTAATTGCTTCGTTGCCACTGGTCCCTGGCTAAATTAGGATCTGCTAAACTTAGTCCTGATTCTCTTTGTTGGCGATGTAGAACACCAGAATGAGACATTGTTCATATTTTGTGGGATTGTCACAATATTTGTACATTTTGGCTCCAGATTTAAGATTAATTGAAGGTTCACTCTTCTATTAATTGTTCCCTCACACAGCGGCTATCACTCATACATGATGCTTCAGAAATATTGCATATTTCCAATCATACCTTTAAATGGCTTTCAACCGCTCTCGGTCTAGCCAAAGTTAACATGTTATGTTTTTGGAGGACTAATGTTATAACACTCCTGGCTTGAAGATATGTTTTATGTTGCTACCTTTGAGAAAATTATGTATAAACTAAATGATGAATTGCATCATTTTGATCATATATGAGACCCTTTCTTAGGCTTACAGTGATTCTGCTTCCTTAATGTATGTTTTTTGTTGTTGATGGGTGTACACATGCTTATTATATACTGTTTACATAAAAATTCATTTTTTGTTTTCTCATTCTTGTAACAATACATTTGTATTTTGATGTCTCAACTTTTCATCCTTTTATGTTATTGTAATACTTGTAATGCTTTTTTCTATGTTGTCTTTTTTTTATCTTCCTTGATTACTTTGTCTGTTTAGTTTTTATTTTGTATCACTGGCACTTTCTGTATATGAACAAGTATTTGTTTCATGATTATTGTGTGTTCAATGTTGGAAAACTTTAATAAAGAATTGAAATAAAAATAAAAAGTTGAAAAAATAAAATCACCCAAGAGGAGTTTAACTGAAGTACTGAAAATACACTTCTTTATGCACTGTTTACTAGTACATTGGAGGTGATTCATTCCTCTACCTGCCCCTTCTTGCAAAGTAACGCTATGAATGGATACAAAGGGGGATTTAACGCATCTCTTCCTGGAGTTCTCCCAACATCAAGCCCAGTTTGTTTTTCTTACTATAAAACATTGGTAAGGAAAAGTTATTGTAAGTACATGCTTCTTTTCATATCTGTTAAAAAACAAAAACATTTTAACCACAGGGAGAATTACGAATGTGTCTACGGATTTCTCATATGGAAAAAAGCATGACACTTTTTCACACTGTCTGTGCAGACTAGCATCTGAGGAAAAAAGGTTCTTGATAAATGTAAAATAACAAAACCAGTAAAGTTAAACACAAAGGAGTGAGCACAGGACTAATTGTATCTGCCTGAATAAAGGAGTATTTCATTTTTCAGGCTGAAGGATCCTCCCCTCTGCTCCTCCAAATTCTACTACAGCTGAAAACATATTTTCCAAGCATTTTGTCATTTTTGCTAATTGGATCCTAGGGAGTTTCCCCTTCCTTTCCCCTCTCAATGAAGGATAATGACTGCCAGGGTCCTGAAACACCCTCCCTCTGCAGACTGTGATAAGGCAGACCGGCTGGTGTGGAGTCAATCCATCATCGAGTGTCCAGCAGAGACGGCCGTTGCAGGGGTGAGAGTCAGAAACACAATGGAGTGAATTCAAATCCTTCTTTAAAAACATTTTAGATTTTTTTTTTATTCTTTATGAATGTGTAAATCGCAGCAGGCAGTGCTCGGAGACACTCCAGTTTGAAGTAGAGTTTGAAATGAAATAAAAATATAATCAGTGAATGGGTCGGTTCAGTAGAATAAAGCATGGTCTGGCCAGTATCAACAAATGTTATTGGAAGGGTTGTGGTTGACTCGTCTAAGCGTCAGTCAAGATGGCCGCCACTCAAAGAGGCTGCCCCTGAAGTTGCACTGTCAAAAACATTTAGCGCTAACTGTCCCCCAGTTTTAGTTATAGAGTTACTGGAAGGATTAAATCATCACCGAAGATGCAGAAGTTCACTGTTATTGAAGAGTTAGCTTCTTTGCCAAAACCAAGCTCATCTTCTTCAACATGGCATTTGGGCCTCTCATTCCTGGAGGTACAACCAACATGCTCCCAGGTGAACCTTTAGACCTAGCCCTACAACCTGTCCAACAGTCCTGTAACCCCATAAACATGCACTTCCCTTAGCTCCCTTCTAGTCGCGACCCGTGCTGGCATGAGTAGTGGGGCGGGTTGTGGGGGTATTTCGACAGGAAACAACAAAGGGAAATTAATTATTTATTTAATTTTCCCTTATCGTCCTCTGTCGAAATCCCCACCACCCACAGTTCTTACCTGCACGGGCCGCGGCTGCTCCCTTCTATTTAGCCTCCTTCATCTCCATCTGTATCTCTTCAAAGCATTTTACATCTAATTGACAACTACTCATCCGGGCACACAAGGTACCTATTAGAAGGGTTGGATCGCTATAACCCTCAGAGAGCATCTCATATATTGTACTCCATGGCTTTCAAAGCTGCATCCTACTACGATTTGGTCCTCAGTTGAAAATAGATTTTAGCAACCATAGACCGTGGCTTTCTTTGGAGCACATAACATGGTAGGTTGCTTTGCCAATTCCAATGGCATTGCCACCACCGCTCCTTGTTATTCTGTGAATATCGATAGCCCATTCTTGTGGGTTGCCCTTCTGCCCCCTCCTGGTTGGATTTCACAAGACAGTTGCATAATGCCCAATCCTATGGATTGCTCCCTGCTGCAGTGGGTTGATCTCTTCAAAGCATATCTTGCAGCTTGTCGTATTGCCATTTACTAAGGGCTCTGCACCCTGGATGGACTCCCAGAGTACATACCATGGTTGATTAAATAAGCTGGTCCCTGCTGCTTCTAGATGGAATTCTCAGAGAATACACTACAGCTGGTTGACGCAGCCAAACCTGCTTTTCTGCAACTCTAGGGTGGTCCCTCAGAGCATGTTCCATGGCTGGTTGTATAATGCCCTTTCCTTATTTGAGCTGAATATATGTGCAAAAACCAGACCACTGTGAAAGGTATGCTGTGTCTCAATGAACCAGATGTTGTAGGGCCGAATCTTTACATTTGAGTCTGGAGCAATTAGATGGGAAGTAAGTGCGGGCTACACTGACCATTAAATATCCGCTCCAGTGTTAAAGGCCCAAGCGGAATACGAGAGACTTTAACAAGGGACCAGGACTTTAATGCCGGTACAGTAAATGAGACAAAGGCCTCAGAGCCCGGGGGGACTGAAATCCCATTGGGCTCCGTGAGGCCTTTGTACACAGCAACAGCTGTGAACGACAACATTGAAATATTGGAGCTCCGAGCTTCTCCCGGCCATTAGAAGCTTGGAGCACTCCATTGTTTTCGATGGGGCTCCAACATTCCAATGTTCTAATTTATGTTAATCCATTTGGTTAGAGCCACAGCCAGATCGATCCTGCTAGGGCTTTTATCTCCCATCAACTGCAGTCAACTCCCGGGCTTCACCGCAGTATACGATCACTACTTTCCGCGCATCATCACATTCACCAAGCTTCACATTCAAAATTCTGCAGCATGCCTATTCAGCATATGCATGAACAGACACATCACCCCACTACGTTATCTCATTTTCTTACACTTATGCTATGTCATTACACCATTCTCCTTCCTTATACAAAGGGCAAACATCAGTCCAATGCTACAATGACCCACAAACAAGACAAACTAACACACTTCCCCTGTCTTCAACAAGCAACATAGAAATGGCCACAAACACTATGCACTCCATCATGCTCTCTCTCACATGAGCAAAAGTGCAGCCCAGCATTCCAACATGCCCAACGGCCAGGCACACTCCCTGGCCAAACCAACACGGGCAAGTGCCAGATTAAAGAAAGGAACTAAATATGCACCCAGTACCAGGTCTTCTGGAAGCTGCACAAACTTCAAACAGAACATTTTCCACACACAATGATGACAACCTCCAGTTTGCACACATTGAAATCTTTGAAAACACGACATTCAAACACTGGTGTAGTGCCCAATTACCACCCAAACACCAGTCCATGCCACTACAATGGATCAACACCTTAAGGTGCTTGAATAGAGAGGCACTCGTATATCCCACCCTACAGTTGTGCCCACTCAAGCTCAGTGAGATCCTGCCCTCCATACGCAAAGATGACTGATTCCAGTATATGCAAACCCATGCACAAACAAGACAACTACCAATGCACTCTGCCTCTTATACCAGGGACTTGTCAAATCCTCATATTTGTACAAAATGATGACTGGTCCCAGATCAAATATAGGTGTAACAAAAACACAATGGAAAACAAAGCTGTACTGTACCTCAAACTGATGTACTCTGCTTCTAGTACCACATAAATTTCAAAATTTCCCATTTGAACACAGTGATGTCTGGTCTCAAAGCACACTTAAGCAGACCTTGTGGGTTCCAGCCACAGCACATGTTCCCCGTGTTTCCTATCATTACAGGGTACTACTCTTCCCCACTTTCACACACTCTAGGGTACTCCTCCGTGCAACCTCACATGACCGGGTACTTACTACTCTTTCACACTTTTGCACATCAACGTGTACCCCCATACAACTTCAGGCAACTGCTTTCTGCCTCATTCTACTGCTTCCTCCTGCCTTTTCTTTTGTCTGAGTCCTTTCTTCTTCTTTTGCCTCACTTTCAGGTTTCGCCTGCTCAGCGCTTGCGCTGTGTGTTGTGTTGTACCTAGTTACCGGAATATATATATATGCCATTGATGACATTTGGAATGTTATAGTGTCACCAATGATCATTTGGGGAGTTGCTATTGGTTGGTACAGTTGTGCTGACCTCCATTGGAAGAAGAATCTAAAAAAATAATAATATATCAACACAACGGTTCCAGGATTTTACTTAATAATCTTTGGCGATGCTTGGTCTATGGATCTACGACGTGTTTGAGCAGTCCTCAATTCGTACTTCTAAGCTAATTTCAACCATCATGAGACAAGAGGTATAGTGTTGCTCACTTCCAAACTGTATGTATCACTTTGCTTCTGGAGGTCAGCTTTCCAATGCAACTTCCTGGGGAGTGGTATATTTATATTTTACAGGCTATTGTTGTGAGCTTTACTGTGCATTGGGTGATGCAAGATGAATTAGTGGCATGCGCCGTGCTGTTGGTGTTGGAGTCTTCTTCATTGACTGTGTGTTATCGTCTTATGCCTCCCGCACTGCATCTGCTCACATAGCCTTTAATTGGAGTTCACACACTGTATATGCTTGCGCAGCCGTCAGAGGAGGGTACACCCTTGTCCCGGAAGCAAAGCGACGATATCACTGCGCGACCTTCGTGACACCATTTTAGATTGGGAGTTTTCCAAGCCTTATGCCTACCAGCTTGATTTATACGTAGTTGGCTTCATTTTTTTAGTGGCATTCCTCAAGGTTGTATCCGCATTCGCAGGGGTGGCAATGCTACGCAAGGTTAGATCCTATTCTTCAAGGTAGGAGCTAAGGTGTCAAGTCCTATTTTTAGCATCTTGAATCTGTTTTGGTGATTTGCGCTACACCTCCTTTTCTCAATGTACAACAGCCTGTTACAATTTCCGGTGACAGGCACACCTGCTCCAGTTGTAGCTTATTTATAGTGCTACGTATCAGTTGCTTCTTCAGCCTGTTATTGTCTGCGGTGACAGGCACATCTTATACTTTTGGATTCATTCTTGAAAGTTTTTTTTTCTCTTCCTCACAGTATATTCTTCTTTTCATCTTTATTATGTGTGCATTTCAAACATATTCCTTAACACCTCCACAGTCCTTCCTTGCAACTACTGGTGATCCTCCCATAAAATGGCAAGAGTGGAGGGAGTATTTTTCAAACTATCTAGATACAATAGAAGAGGGAGATGAGGAGTTATCTCAAGTAAGACATTTTTTTTTTACTACATTCATTAGGTCCTCAAGGCCTTAAGGTGTATAACTCTATAGAGAAAGAAATTGCCCACCTAGAGACTCTGATGTGTTTCTTCATGCGTTTGAGGATTTGGATGCTTATTACTCCACTTCTGTTTGTATTGCCATTGATTGCCACAAATTATTTTTCAGGAAACAAGAGTCTATTGAAGAATTTGTTTCTGAGTTAAAGAAGTTAGCCATTACATGCAGATTTGGACCTTTGCATGATGAATTTGTCCGCGACCAAATCATTCTGTATATGAACAATGCACATATACAAAAGAGGTTGTGGGTGTATGGGGTGGCACAATTATCAGAAGTAGTCGCGTTAGTTAGGAAGCCAAAGATTGCTAACAAGTGTGTGAAATGTGCATCTGGGGTACCTAAAGAGGATGTGAAGGATATAGTCAGCAAAGCGGGTAGTAAAGTCAAGAATAAATACAATACTCAAAAAGTGGGCAAGGGCAAGGAGCATAAAACCAAAGATTTAAAATGTTACAGATGTAGAAGAATGGATCACTTTGCATTCAATAGGCAGTGTCCAGTTAAAAACCAAAAGTGTAGTGAATGTGGCTTAATTGGTCACTTTGCTAAAGTTTGTAAATGGAGTAAAGGTAGAGGCAAGAATATTTCCTTGGTTGCCTGTGAAGAAGGCGATACGGGATCTGTTACATCCAATGCGGAGGATCCTTCCAAAATAGTGGATTGTGTTCTCAGAATTACAGTTAATATGTCTCTTTTGAATTTAGAGTCTAGTAATAAACCTATATGTTCCATGCGTTTTGGTGTTATTGAGATGTCCGTTGTGGCTGGGTGGGGCCTCCCTATACCATTATTGACAAGGATCAGTGGGAAAAGAAGTTCGTAGGAGTATTAGTTCTATCTTTTTTACTACCTGACGTTGCACCACAAAGTTTTACTGGTGAAAACATATCTCTTGTGGGGTGCAGGGATCTGAATTTTGAATTTAAATGGAAGATCAGCCATGGGAAAATTGGATGTTGCCCTTGAGGGACCATCGGTCTTGGGATAATAGATCAGAGAAATGTAAACATCATCTTGGACCCTAATAGTTCCAAGCAAATTCTGGTGTTGGATCATAAGGACCTTTATAATCCGAAATTTATAGAGGAATTTCCTGAGGTATTTTCGGGTAAGGTTGGAAGTCTGAAAGGATATGTACATAAAATTGTCCTGAAGAAGGATGCTAAACCCAAGATTAAAAAAATCAAGGTATATTCCATGGGTTCTTAGAGAGGGGGTGTAAATGGAATTAAAGACCTTATTAGAGAGTGGTATCATTGAAGAAGTGGATGCCTCTGAATGAGTTGCACCCATGGTTATTGCGCGAAAGGCGAATGGAAAGATCTGTTTATGTATTGATTTAAGAAGTCTTAATGAGAATATTGTGGTTGAGAAATTTCCCCTCCAGAAGATGAATGGATTCCTGTCATTTACTAGGAATATGAAAAGGTTTTCAGTGATAGATCTGTCATCAGCATACCATCATGAGGAGAGCAAAAGCCTAATGACTTTTATGACTCCCCAAGGTTGTTATCGTTCTGTGCGAATGCCTTTTGGGCTAGCATCGGCGGCTAAAGTTTTTCAGAAGCTTTTGCATAAATTGTTTGTGGAGATTCCTGGTGTAATTTTTTCCAGGACGACATCCTTATTATGGCGGAGTAAAAAACAATTTATGACAGTGGAGTGCACAATATTCTTGAGAAATTGTGTGGTAGTGGATTGACTGCAGAGTTGTCGAAATGCAAATTTGTTTTTCAGCCCCTAGATTACCTGGGACATGAAATTTCAGCTGAAGGGATAAAACCAAGGAAAAATGTACTTAATGCTATAAAGAATGCCCCTTCACCCTAAAACAAAGATGAGTTGTGGTCTTTTCTGGACCTCATAGAATTTTATGGCAAGTTTATTCAGGGTTTTTCTGAAAAGACGTACAATCTACGGCCGCTATTAAAGAACAAATCCACTTGTGTGTAGACAGAGTCCCTGCAAACTGATTTTGACAAGGTGAAAGATGATTTGTGTGTAGCAAAGAAATTGGTGGGGTTTGATCCTACACTTGCATGTATTATCCCCACTGATGCGAGCAATAAGTGTTTAGGAGCAGTATTGTTACAAAGAGACATTGATGGAAAAGAAGGCACAGTTGCTTATGCCTCTAGAGCGTTGTCTTCAGTTGTAGAATGCTACTCTGTCATTGAGAAAGAAACCTTTGCAGTTGTGTGGGGGGTTGGAAAACTTCAGAAACTTCATTTGGGGTCTTCATGTAGAAGTAAGGTGTGATCATAAACCCTTGGTCAAAGTGTTGTCAACTGAAGGGTTACTTAAAGCTACATCGAGAATTGCAAGGATGTCTGTGCAGTTACTTGATTGCAGGTGTTCAGTGAGTTATATACCTGGCATGAATATTCAAGTAGCAGATTGCTTAAGCAGATTACCCTTACCTTTGTAAGTGATACCTGAAACATGGGGTGATTTGAGCATAGCTTGGACTGATGTAACAATTAAGAGTGAACCTGTAGACCTTAGAGAGTGGAATTACATTTTTGCCAAGGATGAGGTGCTAACCAGTGTTAAGTTATGCAATGATGGCCAGAGAAAAGGACATTAAGTGAAGAACTAAAGCATTTTTGGGAAGTGCGCAAGGAATTATCCTTGGTGGGGATAATGCTTGAGGGGTGAAAAGATTATTCCTCCCAAAGATTTGAGAGTCAAGTTGACCAACTTGTGCCACGAGGGACATCTGGGGATTGTGAACAGCAAGAGGAGAGTGAAAGAAATGTACTGGTGACTGGGCATGGATGTCAAAGTGGAAAGAGTGGTGAGACAGTGTTACTCATGTTTGAATTCTGATGAGTCTCAGAAGTTGGTTAATCCTCCCCTGTCACCCGTTCCTTGCCCTGAGATGGTGTGGGAAACTTTGGGTCTTGATATTATGGGTCCCAGTGTTGATCAGCAGCAAAATTGGTTCCTTCTGGTCGCGATTGACTACTTTTTAAAATGGCCTGAAGTCAAGTGTGTGGAAGGTGCTGATTCTTTTCATGGATGAGTTGTTCCAAAGAGAAGGCCTGCCTAAGCGAGTGGTTACTGACAATGGTGTTCAGTTGAAGAGTTTTTGTGTTGAACAGTTCTTTAAACTAAATGGGATTGAACACAAAGTGACATCGGTTTATCATCCTAGTGGAAACGGTGAAGTCGAGCACTACAATTGTGCTATTAAGGACTCTCTACAGTTGGCCAAGCTCAAGAATCAAAATTGGATAGTAGCTGTAAAACAAAATGGTGTGGATGTATCGTACAATGCCCACAGTTACAGAGTACAGCCCCTTTACCATTATGAGGGGTAGAGTACCGTTCACCAAGGATAATCAGTGTTGGTTGAGACGTTCCAGATTATTTGAGTTGTCTCTGAGCGAAGAAAAAAAGAAACATTATGTTGTATCAAGAGAAGTATGGAAAATATTGTGATCTGAAACGTAATGCTAAGGAGATTTTTTTCAAGCGAGGAGACAGCGTGTGGGTGAAATTGCCTTTTTAGGTGAGGAAAGGTAAGAGCAGGTTTTCTAAGCCGTTGGGTGGTGCAGAAGTATTTATGGCAAGGTGTGACACATGAGTAGATTGGTGAAGTGCAATAAATGGATGATGGAATGGGTTGATTTTAAGGATGGAAGGAACTTTCATCTTCATTTCAAGAAGAGTGTCACGTTTCCCCTGGTGATTAACCTTGCCAGAGCCTGTGTGAATCACTACAGTTGGGTGGCGTGTCATTACCAGGTGAGAGTCGGACACAAGAACATGTTAGACATACCGAAATTATCCCGGAAGGGCCTTCTTATAACAAGTTTGGAAGAGAGATTAGACCACCAGAGTACTTCAAGAATTATGTCACTTATTGTTAGCTCTTTGTTTTTTTGTTTCACAGGCTATGTAGTTTTCCTTCCCATTCCCATCAGCTTTGGGGTTATCGTGTAGTAGTTCTTTATTTTTAGTTCTATCCTTTCGTATATATTTTGTCTACTTGCTTCCTTGCATTGTTATAATACTGTGAAATTCCTTTGTATGCTTTGTGGCAAATTATTGCAAGGAAGGAGATGTGTTGTGTTGTACCTAGTTACCGGAATGTATATACGTCATTGATGACACTTGGAATATTATAGTGTCATCAATGATCGGTTTGGTAGTTGCTGCCGGTTGGTACAGTTGTGCTGACCTCCATTGGAAGAAGAATCTAATAAAACCCTATGTATCAACTCAACGGTTCCAGGATTTTGCTTAACACTGTGCTTGTGAAATCTATTCTGTTTAATACTATTGCTTTACTTTTTTCCTTTTTGTATATTGTATGTAAATATATTTTACTACTCTCCTTGTAAATTGTGTGTAAAGCAGTAGTGGCCCAACCCTTGCCAAAGTGGCAGGTGGGCCGGGCCGGAGGAGGGAGGTGGGGAGGGGGAAGGGTTCGGGGGCCAAAAATATTAAAAATTAAATTTAAAAAAAACCTTACATTAATGCCGCCGCCTATGGCCGCATCACACTCTTCGTGCTTCTGGGCACAGGCTCCCAGACTGCACTGCGGCTAATCCTGACACTGCATGAAAACAGTTTCACATTTCCTTCACTTTAAACAGAACATATTCAGCTCTAGCATAGAAGCAGCCTCTCTACAGTAAAGTTTAGTGTCATGTAGCTTGCCAAAACAAGCTCACTGTCTGGAAATGTCAGCCCCTTCAAATGAATAACCATATAAAGGTCACATCTCACCTCTGCTTTAACAGTGAAGACCGAGCCATAGAAACTAAAGAGAGACCCCAAGTTCCATCAACTCTGTACAATATCCATTTCAATTTTTTTTTTGCGGATTTATATAGCGTGAACTAGGGGTGGGCGGAATTTGCGAAATCCACTTTCGCAAATTATCGCGAAAATGTTAAAAATTATCACAAACACGCGGAAATATCGCGAAGATGCGGAAGTTTTTTTCCCGCATGTTCGCGAGATTTTCTGCATGGTTGCGGCTCGCCAACTTACCCATGTGGTTGCTCGCGGGCGCGGCCATCTTGTTTTCAGTTGTCTCGCGGTGCATGATCGCGAGAAGAAAGACGTGATCGCACGACGCATGACGTCACTGCGGGTGCGAACTGTCGCGAGACAGCGCAAATGGCTAAAAACAATACATCTCATGGAGAACGCGACCGGATCAAGAAAACTTGTCGGCGAACGCAGGGATTCAGGTAAGGCGATCGCGCACGCGCGAGAATGTATTATTTTACAGCGCGAGCAAGAAACAAATTATCGGCAAGCTGCGGAATGCGGAAATTTTGACATTTTCGCGCTCTCCGCGGAACGCGAAAATGTCAAATTATCACAATTTCCGCAAACGGAATGAAATTTTCGCCCAGGCCTAGCGTGAACTCGACCCCAAGGTATTGGAGCGCCTTACACGGCACCAGTTACGTTGCACAAGGACACATTCATTTTTGGTAGGCACGGGGAGATTGAGTGATTTGCCAAGAATCACAGGATGCTGCGCCCCTGTGGCCACACCCACCCTACGCCACTGTGCCGCGGCAACCTTAAAAGGGACCAGGGTTGCCTTCTGTTGTATGACACTGCTTTGCTCCCCAGTGCAAGGCCCTCCGGGGGAGCTGGCTGTGTTTATGAAAGGGATAAAGGCATTAGCCGGTGTGTATCCCATCCTTCACACCTCAAGCACCACGACTGTCACTTCAATGACACCCTGTTTGTGTTCGCATGATGGATTACGTGAGATGAAAATCTTATAAAGCCCACTGCATCTTGACACTGTCAGGCCGGTGCCTTTTAAAGTCTCAGTGAAAGGACAGGGAAAAAAGGCACCGAGCTCGGTAATGGTTTCTCCCCAAGCTGGGGCATGAAGGAGCTAAGCCGTTAAGTAGTTTGCTCCTGCGGCCTCTTTACAGGAAAGTCACAGGCTTTCTCCGGATGATTAAGCAAACCGCTTTCCCTGATTCCTCTGTATAATCGCTTTTGGATAAAAGCAAAGCCGCTGCTACTTTCCAGGCCTCCCACGTCCCTTAATGATTTCTGGCAGCCATTGTGGAGGGCCTCAGAGGCAGACTGTCCCGCAGGCAAATCGAGCCACTTGCCAGCAGGCCAGAACCTCTGGAAAGAAGGTAGAGCTGGGGCAGAGTCCTTCGGTTGCCAAGCCCCGCTGAGGTCAGAGATGCCAAGTGACCCACGTTGAGTGTGACCCTTCGGCCAGTTCTGGGTGTTTGGACCATAGCGCTTTGCACAGGGAGATTTATTAAACTCGTGCAAAATGTTAACTCAAAACTATGGTCCATCGAATGCACCAGGCTTTTAGATAAAACCCAGGACTGACTGATGATGTCTCACAAAACGTGGAGCCACTTGGTAGCTATGCAAGCTGCGAGGAGTCATGCATAGAAGTAGGGACCACGGTGCCTCTCAAGGCCTGCAAATCCAGTGGCAGGCAAGGAACGCGTGGGCATAAGCAACACCAACAGGTCTGGGTGTGATATGCACATGCAGAGCTACCGCATTCAAACAAAACACACAGGAGGGAGCCAGCAGGAGCAGACAGAGAGTGATAGAGCTGTAAAGTAGTCCCTCATGCAGTTCATTGAAAGTACTCAAGTGTAGGTGGAAGGGTACACCCAAACAGACAATAGTGTTAGGTGAAGCTGAGTCAAGAGGTATTTGACAAAGTCTCAAGCCAATGGATAGAAGAGGCTGGCCTAAGAGAGGCAGTGGTTGAAAGGGATGCACTCAAAGTCCACTCTATATATATTGAGCGTAACAGGTCTGCTCCACAGCTGTATTGTGAACACCCACACCTAGAAATGAAGGCCCAGGCTCTGGTTGTGGCCTAGAAGATCACTGCGATAAACACCTCTGCCCCCAGACACCTTCAGCATGCACGCCCCACACTAGCATTACAAACACAAGCTCTGGGTTCCCCAGGTAGACCAGAACACCCCTGGCAGTAGATATGACAGACACTGGCAGCAAAGCAGAAGCCTGCATTCAGTAACGACACAAGACACTGGCAGCAGGCCAGAACAACGGTGTCAATGAACTGAATGCCATAGGCACCAGGAGGTGACCATATCGTAAGTGGAGGTACAAAAGAATGAGTAGGAAATATCAATTTTACTACAATATCATAGCTAAAATAATGAGGACCAAAGTATCAACAAGGAAGTATGTTTAGGTAATTATAAGTTTACTATTTTTACCTCCAAATATTTTTACATTGACAATATAAACAGGAGCGGCTTTGCAGGTAAGAGAAGTGGGGCAGGCAGGGTGCGGGGGGAGTCAACAGACGACAAGGTAAAGTTAAATAAAAAAAGAAAACAACGTACCTTGCGCTCGCTGCATCGCCGACTCGGCGATGCGGCAAGTGCGAGGTAAGAGTTTTTCTTTTATTTAACTTTATATCGTGGTTGTCCGTCGACTCCCCCCCTCCACCCCACCACCCTAACCTGCATGGGCCACTCCTGAATATATATGTTCAAGATACGTAGATGCTGAGTTAAGAATAGTAACTTTATACTTGCCTACATGCAATTACCTCCTCAATATTTAGTTCCTTGATAATTTGGCTGCGATATTGTGTTAAGCGATGTTCCATACTCAGTATTCTGGACTACAACCCACACCATTACTGGCACTAAATTGGAGAGTGGCGGCATCAGAAGCAGACCAGAGCCCTGGTGTCGAAAATACGGTGAGTCCATTCACTAGCAGTAGGGTAGAACCCATACTGTCATTAAAATTGAAACCCCAGTAGCCAGCAGCAGGGCAGAACTCACCCACCCAACAATAAAAAATTCTATCTCAATGCATGTCAAACACAACCCTCCATATAGAATCAAAAGAAAACCTTGCTTCATACTTTATAACATTGTTCTCCAAAGTCGGTCCTGGCCGGCCAGATCCATGCCAGATTTTAAGATAACTACATTTTTCTAAATGGGATAGGCTAAAAATCTGGCATGGATCCGGCCCTCCAGGACCAACTTTGGAGAACCCTGCCTTAGAGAATCAATGGTTCCAGTTCTAGATTTACAATATAATGCATTATGGGAGCAGTAGTATTGGGATTGCAACCATTGAACCAATTGGACTGACATGCTTAATAACAATGGCTTGAGCCAGAAAACTACTGCAGTGTGAACACAGTGTCATGGCAGTGTGGAGCTAGGAGATAATCCTACACGCTGCATTACATAGGCCTTGAACCATGTACACATTTATACACCACCTGGCTAAGGTTGAAGCTATACAAACGGCATTAGCCACTTTCTTCTACAGGCACTTTCAGAGCTAAATAGTGCAAATAGAAATAGATCAGGCAGTGAAGAGCAGGAGCTCACATGCGTTTTTTAATACCATTGTGTTATGGTATGGTTGTGTCTACCACCTTTTAGGTGATTTGCTGTGCGTACTAATGACATGCGTATTGTAACACTTAAGAATAAGCTGAGCAGCTATTTTCAGAGCTGTTCATAGGACGCAAAATTGGTTGCTCATTGATTGTTCTGCCCTGGTTTATAGGGTAAATGCCTTGTGGTTTGGCTATGCTGGGCTAGAATGCGTGCATTTGTTATTTAAAATGTTTATTAAATAGGGTGTAAACATGTTTGCCACAGGATACACATAACACATTGTACATAGTACGTCTGTGTGTGTGTCCGTGCACCAAGCACATGATAAACACGTGTAAGGTTGATAGAGTGACTTGTATGTTTTAAGCACAGGATAAACATAACATACTGTTTAGTGTCTGTGTTTGTGCACAAAGCACCTGACAATCATGGGTAAAGTTGACAATTGTCCATGTATGTTTTAAGCACAGGATAAACATAAATCATTGTTATAGTGATTTTATGTGTGTGTGCACTAAGCACAACATAAAGTTATATGCACTAGATACGTCATGTTTCTGGTACGTCTGTGGGTGCACTAAGCATATTGCATATGCACTAAACACTCAAGGCAATCACTGCCATATTTACAGTTTGCGTGTGTGTGTGCACTAGGTCCATGAGATAACACAGTGGCATGTTTAGAGTCTGAATGTGCGCAAACATAATGCGGGGAACTACATAGTACTGTATTTATATTTGGGCAGATTAACTCAGGACATAATGTACATACTACCATTTGTATAGTCTGTAAGGTGCACTGAGGATACAAGAACATACATAGTCCGTGTGTGCACCAGGCACGATACCAAATTACATACTCTGTATGTGTTACACTGGGGACAAGGGGAAGCACACAGTACCGGGTTTGTAGTCTGTGTATACACTGGGCACATGATACATGTATACATAACCCCATGTTTATGGTCTGTATGTGCAATATGTATATAATACACTTAGTGTCATATTTACAGACCGTGTGTGCTGAATGTGTATGATGATTTCCTCGTATGCGTAGATCTGAAGGCAATAAAATGGTTACGCGGGGAGGGCCTCCTCCCCATGCACACGATGGTGGGTTGGAATTTTAATAGGTGCACTGAAAGGGCACGCACGAGGTAACCCATCATGTGTGGATTCGCCTTGATTGGGACGAAGCGTTAGGAAATACCGTGTGTGTTTAGACGCATTTACGTTTAAATAGGATTTGGCAATGCCAATAGCACCGGCTTGGCAAGTAATGTGCATTTCGTGCCATGGCTTCAGCATTCCTTAAGTAACCATGAATGCGCTATTACACTCCACTCTATACCCCTTACTCTCCTTAAGTAACCATGAATGCGCTATTATATTCCACAGTATATTCCAGGTCCATTCTTTAATTAGTGGGGCACTCACACACGTGGAGTACACATTCGGGGGGACGGGTACATGGTAAGCTGTTAAATATAAGCCTGTTCTGTAACAAAATTAATGGATTGCATTCCCCTGTAGTTGGACACAGGGGGTTAGCCATGGGCATTTCACTTTGTTTGCAACACTTCTCAAAAGGGTCCAAGATGGGAGATGGTACTTGTCCTTCCCCTTCAAAGGCTTCATTTATCGGGTCATATCAATGACATTGACACAGGTGATGCTGGGAAAATCATTTAATCTCTTGCGGTAATATATGAAGAGGTCCCCATGTATGCAACTGGTACTATGCTAGGCACCCTCACTGTAAGCCTAATTTCAATGTTCCCCATGTAATACAACTGATGCTATGCTAAGCGCTCTCAGTTGAAAGTCTCATGGTAATGGCAACTGGTGCTATGCTAGGCGCTCTCATTAAATGTCGGATTTCAATGATCTTTATGTAATACAACTATAAATCGTTAGGGCAATGACCATTCACGGTTAAATTGAGTTTGGACCGGTTCCCAAGAAACACAAGCTATATATTCAGCATATTACCGGTTACTCTTATGGTTGCTCCATGAACTAACCCTTGCTGAAGCGAACATCTCTTCGCTTGCTAAAAAATATAGGACAGCCGAACTGGCTCGCTCGAATTCTCATTCCACATTGGGTAGCATTACTTACTGAGGGAGTAACACTTAGCATGTTACAGCAATTTATTACAAAGTTTTGAGGTCAGTCCTGCGAGGCACTGGCCTCGGTGAGGTCACTCAAGTACATTATCAACACTAATGATGTCAAAGCAGTACATCCCAGGCCTTGTTGTCACACCTTCAAGAGTACCTCTGCACGCGTGTGCGGTTGCCCATATGAATTAGGGGTTTGTGTCAAAAGCATCTAGGCACCCGTTGCAGGTACACGTATGTTTTAGAAGTGCGTTATGTCACGCAGTGCCATAACACTGGTCCGCTTATACACATATGCATTGTATGCCGGTGGTTTGTCACACGGTATCTATACACCCTCGTGCTCATACACATATGCACAATAATGTATTGTGTCACACAGTACCTCTGCACCCATGTGCTTGTGTACTTGTGCATTGGAGGACCGTGTGGCGTCACACAGTACCGTTGCACCCCTGTGCTTGTACAATGAAGCATTATATGCCTGTAGTTTGTCACGCGGTATCTCTGCACCCTTGTGCCTGAACACTTATGCAGTGAGATGTCCATGTGGGGTCACACATTACTAACGTCTTTGGGCCTGTACAATTAAGCAGGCTATTCCTGTGTTGTGTCGCACTGTACCTATTCCCCTGGGGGCTTGTGCACATTTGGTGCATTTGGATGCTTATGTTGTAAGACAGTACCTGTGAACCATTGGGCACGTAAAATTTGGGAATGGGTACAGGTGTAGTATCACACAGTATCGATGCATCCGTTTGCCAGCACATTAGATGTCCGGGTTGTGTCACAACAGTACCTATGCACCCTAGGCTGGGGGTGTGGGTGAAAAGGGGGGTACAGTCTCACGGAGTAGGGCTGGCATGTGAACTGTATCTTTCGTTTAAAAGCAAAAAGCACTAATCATTTGTGTTTGATTTTCATTTATGTATGGCTCGATCCATGACTGATACCTGGGAAGTGCTCCACACCACAACTGCAAGATGTGGACAGCCAAGGGGACCGATAGATCCGGAACGTGAGTGGCAAGCGACGGCATCAAGTGTGATGGGCGATCAATACAAGGGTTCAAGAGGTGCCAGCATGCATGGGTGCGATGTTGCGGCCCATGCACTATATTGGTTGTGTATAGGTGTGTTAACCATTTGTTGTTGCCAGCCGTGGCATTTTAGCAGTACACTACCTTACAGGTGTATGCCTTGCCAGCTTGACCAAACCCAGGGGTAACGGGCGGATGTAACACTTCAACACCCCTTGTCGGAAACGGTATTCTGCCATTACGGCGCCTGTGCTCGCAGGTGCCATCGTAGCGGACACTGCGCGGTGTTGGGATGCTCCGTAGTAGGGGGATAGGCTTACGCAGAGCCTATCCCAGAACATAGTGGTCAGGTGTAGGTTGTTCACGGTTTCCATGATATGCTTATGGGAGAGCTTGGGGCCTTTGGGGCACTCCCTGGGTGGCATTCCAATTGTGCAGTTGCAACAGCAATGAGTATCATTGTCTGGGGCGACGTGTCTATCGGGCGCATCGTGATGTCATCAATTGAGCCCATTTAGTGGCTCCAAGACGGTATGTCAATTTTCCTCTGAGTCAGCCAGCCCCAGCATTTATATCCTGCACTGGGGGTGGGAGGGAATGACTGGTTACGCCTGGGTAGAAGGGGGGCTGGTCTAAACACTAATCACTGAAGTGGGTGGGTCGACTCGTCTATGCCCGGGGTACACCCTGGCACAGAGACTCTAGAGATTCCAATGGGGGGGAATTGAGTCTGTGAGGGCATTGAGCCACTCTGTAAAATAAATAGTAACAAACTGGTGAGGCTATCTAGGGCTTTACACCTGCAGACTATAGCCCATGGGTGCATCTGGTAAGTCGTGCTTCTTAAAAAGACGGCGTCCAGTTGTCCAAATTAGGGAAGGAAATCTTCGTGGAGAATCTTCTGCCCTAGTTAGTTGTATATAGAGACAGGGCATGACCTTTCAGTGAGCTTTTTGGGGGGGCCTGATAGTCGGGCAACTATGCAGGCCTGTGGCCGTAAGGTCATGATTGGTGAGCAGTAAATTGAAGGTCCTTAGAGGGCGACGCCATTCTTGAATGGGGTTGCCAAGGGGGAGGGACAAGTGGTCTCTCATGGAACTCCAGGGGCAGTTACAGCTGGTTGGCTCGATGGGTGCGGGGGAGGGGGAGTTACGCTTTCCGGTAGGCTGCTTGGCCACCCCGCACGTGCACAATGGCGCAAATAAACGGCGCATAACTGCAAGGGCCCCATTATGGAAATATTCTACAGGGAGTACGGGGGTGACCTGGGAGGGGAAGTACCCTCACGGTGAACGGGCCCCCTGCGCATGCGCACTCCGGTTAGAGGGCGGGCATAAGGGCGTACGGGGGTGACCTTGGGGGAAGTACCCTCACGGTGAACGGGGATACGCAGATAAATAAAATGTTATTATTATGATTATTGATTATGGAATGTTTAGTTTCGGAGAGAATACCTTTGTATTAGAGATATAGTAAGGTTAGCCATCTGACATCTGCACCTATGAATGTAATCAATGTAATGTAATGGTTTTCTGCGTATTGTTGAAATATTGTATATTAATGTTTGTTTTAAATTATTATGTAAATAAATACATACGGCCAGAGGTTTTTTACGACCCCTTAATCCAAAACTCTTCTCATGTTATTATCTTGATATTGACAGGGGAGGAGGGGGCCTAGGTAGTACCTGGCCATACTGACTCATCTTGAATTTTTAGGTCGAGGCTACCAGACAGCGCAGGCCTATTCAGAGCTTACAAACAACTTACAGCGGGTTCCAGCAGTGGCAGCCGGTGCAGGTAAGAGCGGTGGGCGGGGGAGTGAGGAGGCAGTCGACAGACGACAGAATAGGTTTTATTTATGTATTTCATTTTACCTATGTGTTGACTTTCTCCCTCCAACCCCGCCCCAACGCCAGCCACCGCTGGGTTCCAGCCTGCCCCCTGTTTACCATTGTTTGGGTTTATTGTCACTTATTTCCCTGCATCTTATTCAATGACTTTCCTTGTCCTTTCTTGTCCATTTTGTGTTAGTCCCTCCCCTCGATCATAGCCTCTTTTCATCTTTCCGACTGGCCGGCTTCTATCATTCCAATGTTCATACTAGGGAACTGCTTTCTTCGTTTACTTAAGCACTACGCGAAAGTGCATGTGTCCAGTCCCCTCACTCGTGTGCTTCTACCCACCAATCTCCCTGCCTCCTCTGTGTTACTTCCCCGCGCCTGTGAGTCTCCCTCACATCCTGTGTTGCTCTCCCTTTTGTGATGGGGTGCTTTTCCCCTTGCTGCCCTCCCCCGATTGCTTCCACCACCAACTTGTCCGTTGCCCCCCTCAGACCCACCGACTTTTATCTAAAAATAAAGGCGGTGGTCGAGGACCAGGTAGCATATTGCTGCCAGCCCCCGCGCCTTAAAAAAGGTTCTTCTGCAATATTTCCTGTTATTTTTTGGGATTTACCAATCCATCTCATACCAGTAAACAAGAAAAAATGCCCCAGCGTCATTTTGTAGACGCGCATGCGTAATGAGCAATACCCATGCACAATTCATCGCGAATGCATGTGGCTAGAAAATGACGCAGCCACTGCGGTACAGCATCAATCAAAGACATTGGCAAAGCCAATAGGTGCTCGAGACGCATTGGCTTTGCCAGTGCTTGTTTTTCCTAGCAT
Source organism: Triturus cristatus (assembly GCF_964204655.1). Classification (NCBI taxonomy): domain Eukaryota; kingdom Metazoa; phylum Chordata; class Amphibia; order Caudata; family Salamandridae; genus Triturus; species Triturus cristatus. Next base: position 1,590,834,299 of record NC_140590.1, read on the forward strand.
TCAGCCCTACCAGAAAGCACTGGGGAAAGGCTCTTAGACCGTGGATGACAGAATGTCGATGTTCAAGCATGAATGTGCTGCCCCATAACAGAATGATAGACAGGGAGGGCGCTCAGCTTTGTAGTCCGACCTCTGAGCCCCATCCTTAAGGGGTTTATCCTTAAAATAACATTTCCGGATGTTTTACTGTATTCACCATTCCTCATATTTTTGCGGTGAGGCACGTTAAAAAAGCAGAGTTTGAAAGTTCACAAGCAGCATCCTGTTCACATCATGCCCTCGGTTCAATGGGGCACAAGTCACTTAAAAAAACATAATGTTGTTTTCTGACTAAATACCAAGAGTTATTTCCATTCTTTACTATGCGAGCTTTGGTAATTGAGTAAACCATACTATTGCGGGCACTTTAAATGACAGCCAAGAAGTAGAACTAGGTGATTGCTTCATACCAGGCGTGTTTTTTGTGGCTGAGCTCTCCTGAGTTCCCTGTTAGGAGGCGATCCTACAAGAAGGCGTGCCCTCATCATCCCAGTGGTTGAATTGTGCTCACTTTGCCACCACAAGGCCACAGGATATCTTTTGTGCAATGAGTTTTGTGAATCATGCAGGTTGATGAACTTCGTCACTGGAGAAAAAAAAAATATTCCCTGCCAATCATATTCAACCGCTTGCAAAAGGGCGGAGCTTGTTCAAGAATTGCAAGATGGCCGACCTGCTGAAGACTGCTAATTGTATTTTTTGTGGTCTATTTTTCTTCTTTCCAATTTTCGCTGACACTATTCACCAAATTTACCCTATCGAAAGAGTCATCCTATGTTGGACTGCGCTCTATCTACAGGTCAAATTTGGTATAATTCTCTCCAACATTTTTGTAGTGAGGAGGACCAAAAGTTCATCTTACATTTATAAGGGAAAATGCAACTCCTGGCCCACTCAATTATGTTCCCATCCTTGTGATCAAATTGTAGGAAGTCTAAAGGATCAATCTGCAGCGGATCCTTTCCGAATGTTTATGTGCGCAGATTTCCAAGACGGTGCTGAAGTTTTTAACATTACAAAAAGTGCAGCTTAACTCTAACTACAGAGACACTATTACTGACTCTGTGATATCGGACAGCAGAGCTGGTGAAGGGAAGGAGGTACAGAAGCAACCACCAAACTGATGTTGGCTGGAGCTCCTCCGTGCCCAAACTTCTGGTATCCACGCCCACTTTGTGCCGACAAGAGTGGGAGCGGCTGAGAAGGCGGTCCACTGGAAAGGCACACGTTGCCTCTGGATATCATGGTAGGGCTTCCAACAAACAAGGGGGTGTTATTATTTATGTCAGGTGGCAAACAAACAACCACACGCCAGGAGATTTAGTCTGAGAGTCCTGGATGTACTCGTCTTAGATTCGAAGTGCTCTGTTCGGCAGTACTTGGATGGCCGTTTCTTTCGGAACAAGTGTTCTCTATACTTTCTTCTGAGGACGATGACGGTCCGCATAATTTGTTAAGACCTACTGGGTCGGAATTATCACCAGGTTTGAGGTCTGATATACCCGCTACACTTATAGAAGCCCTGAAGAAGTCTGGGGTTTTGTGCCCCTTGACGAAACACGTGTTGGCTGGCTGGATTATCCAAACTCCACATAAACAGAAAGACTGAATACAATCTTGTTTCCTGTGGTCCCTCGCTTTCTTCAGTTACTTTGTCCATTGAATGCTTTTTGATTTATTATGCTAGTATGCATTATACACTTAACTAAACGTGTGCACAGTTTGCATCCCATCATGGTAGGGCTGTAGGAGAGCTGTGGGCGAGCTGCATGAGATCCGGATGTCAACATAGTACAGCAGTGATCTTTCGAACAAGTTGCTGTAATGACAAAACTTGCCTCCTATGAGGCAGTTTACAGTAGCATGTTCCCTAATGTTGCCACCACATTGATTCCATTACATTGGCATGAAGAATGATTATAGCGGGTGCTAGCGGTTACTGTAGATTCTTAGCTATTTGGAAGCCCAGGCAGAGCCTAGATGTAATGGAGGTTTGTAGGACAAGTTATACTGATTTGCTATTGTAGAGATCGTGTGTGTTGGCTATAAACAGAGATTAGAAGTAACAATGCCCCGGTCTGAGGACTCCCTCTGTGCTAACCACAGCAACTTGTCTAACATTCTCTTTCTAGGGGTAGGATGAGGCTATCCATGGTTCATCCATCCATACTCCATCCACGTCAGAAAGCCATTCCTTGTCAAAATGGCAGCTTACAGCAAGAGTAAGCCATGAGCATTCCAGAGTGGAAGGTGGAGGGAAACCACACATTCTGGGGGTGGCTGCACAAAAGCTGCCTAAGCCCTTGCAAGCCACACACAAGGACTGCACAGAACTCCACTCCATTTCAACCTTTGGTCAACTATATTCATCCTGCTATAAACTAAAGCAGTCCTCTTGCAAATACCAGTCAAATGAAGAAAGTTCAGGAAATTTTCCTTGCCTTCTGTGAAGTATAAGGCATCCAAAATAGCTCTGCTACAAGTCTTCTTGCCGTCATTTATTTTTCTAGTATTCAAAAATACAGGAGTAGTGGTTTTACCAAGATCCTGATTGCTTCCTATTTGCTTATCTCTTGGAAATCTGTGGGACCCATGAATGTTTTTCTAACTAATGTAAAACTACTGCAGCAGCACTCCTTTTTAGGTCTCATCTGAGACAGCGCATGCACTGTTTCTTGCGAGTCTATTGTTCTTTAAGAAATAAAAAAAAAAAAAACGGCTTCCAACCCACCCACTACTTACCATTGGTAGACTTACTCATCACTCTACTTTGACTTACTAACTTTTGGCAGGCTTCCTCGCCACTCTGCTTTCTTTGCTGTTATTGGTGACAGCAGCTGGTTTCATTTTGCCAGTCTCTCTTACTTTGGTTGGCTTTGGGAGGAATTTGGTTTCAGTTCTTTAGATTCAACATGCATACACTTTCTTCCCCTGCATTGTTGCTTGGGTCACCTTCCACCCCTGCTGTCTGTCGTCTACCCCACTCTCTGTCGTCTTACCGACCCCTTCAACCCCACCTTCTCTTTCCATTATCTTGCTGACCGCTGCTACTCTCATCCACTCCCCCCCATCTTGATGATCCCTCCTCCCACGGTCCCTTGAGTTGCTTCTTAGAGTATGTAGTGCATTCATCCATGAGATTTCTTTCCACTATTGAGGGTTCTTCACTGTTTTAATAGAGTACAAAGAGATGGTTTATTACGCAACGGGTATTCACAGTACTTAATTCATGCAGTCTGTGGAGTGCTTCAAGAGGCTCTATGAGGAAGGCCGTCCAGAGGCGTAGCTTGGTCAGTAAGACTCAGGGGTGTGAGCTTCAAATTTTCAGACAATCATGCTGGAATATCATTGCTGCCTTTCAGATCGGGTCCACTGGACATGTTAAGGCTTGGGGAGGGGGGACGATTTAATACCACACACAGGAGGCCTCTGGTTCCCCCCTACCAGGTCAAGGGGGTCAGGAGATCCCTACCCTGCCCCTCATGTCTTTTTTTAACCTCTTTAATAGGTCTTGAGTCTGAGTCTTGAATCCTAAGATGGCTGCCGCCACATCCTTGTTAATGTGGTGGCAGCCAATCAGATCTCAGCATGACATCTGTCAGGTCTGCGGATCCTCCACAGCGTGATATATATGATTTATTTTAGCCTTAATTACTCAAAAACTACTGAACAGATTTACACCAAATCACAACAAGCATTGAAAATGCAATAGGTCTTGCCTTTAATTAAGTTAAAGCCATTTGCTTTGCTAATGGTATTGTATAGCAAAGCAAATGGCTTTAACTTAATGAGTCAAATAATTTTTTTAACCTTAGCAACTACTCGCAAGGGCCCTATTTGAGGGTCGATATTTATTGGACCTGATCATAACTGGCTCACCAGTTTGGAGTTTACCATGTGCAATAAATATCACCTAAAATTCCCAAAATGTGGGAATTGCAGAAGAATTTTGGTGTGTTGCATATACCGGCATTTACTGGGCATTCTTCCCCTTGTATATTTTTGCTAGTTTGACCAGCTGAAACTGATCAGGGAAAATTGTGCGGGTCTGATTTTTAATGCGCTTGGCAAGTTCCCCATGCTGGAAAGACCACATATATCGGAATTCGATATGTGTTTAATAGGAGTTAATCATAAAATAATAACACATTGCAAATTCAGTAAAAATGAATCCTCTACTATGATTTTCAGGGGGGTGATAATATGTTTTAATGAAACAGCTCTTGCCTGGGATTGCAATTTAAATGTCATTGATCATCACGTCTCTGACATTCACCAAATCTTGAATTTCCAGAAAGTCTGTCCACGATAAACAGAATTGTGAAATGTTCACTAGGTATTCCAATATCCCTTCTTCAAATGGCATACTCCGCCCCCAAGTTTCCCAGGCCTTTACATAGTTTCTAATCCAGGTTTTGCGTTGCTTTCTGGGAGTTGCAGTTTTGATTTTACAATGGGCTGTATAGAAAGCAAAAATCCTGATGAGGGGGGCTATTATCGCCTTGTACGTGGGACTCTTGACCGGGTTGTTTTGAGCCACAAATCCTAAAACGTTTGAGTGGGAAACTTGTATTAATCCGTGGGAAGGAGAAAAATCTAACACTCAAACTCAATTGGGTGCATTTAACAAATGCTACCTATAGGGGCAGCAGAGAATGATTTCTTTTTACACTTATTGAATTCCTGAATCAAATCTTGCTTCCAATGTGATTTCCATTTTGTTTCGGTTTCAAGCTTTCAAAGTTTTTGGTAAGAAGGAAAATGTAAGAGCCCGAGTACCCCATGCTGAGAGGGGGAAATTGATTTTTTAGCTCGAGTTGCCAGAGAATAGGCACAACTCCCACTTTCTGCGGTGAGTAAAACAAAAACCCCAAGAGGTATCGGTTTGAGCTTTTTTTTTTGTGGACGAGCGAAAGTCAATCTGATTGTAAGCTGTGCACGAGGAATAGCAGTGGTGGCGCTGAGCTGCCTGGTGGTCAAAATAGGGAACGGGAACAGGGACAATGGGAAGGGGACGGGGGGAACACAGCCAACGGGAGGGGGGTGGGAACAGGAAACTAACGTGACGAAGCTTCTGATAAGAAGCTTGGTTGCCATGGACAGTGGGAAGTGGGCGGGGGGATGGAGAACACGGCCAACAGGAGGGGGGTGGGAACAGGAAACTAACATGACAAAGCTTCTGATAAGAAGCTTGGTTGCCATGCCAATAGAAAACTATTGTCACAAGATGGCATCGGACTGTCCACAGTCCGTACGTACACATGCATGATGTTAGGTTTGGACAAATGGCGAGAGCAGTCATCTTTGTCCATCCCTACGCGTGCATGTAAGGCTTTTGGAGAATCAATTGCAAAATGCACTCGCATGGCGAGTGCACCGCATGCTCTGCTATCGCCAGGCGAGACCTAAAAAGCACTCTTTCTGAGCAAAGATCCAGCTTTCTGCCAAATTTGGTGTAAATCCGTTCAGGCGTTTGTGCTGTAGCTGTGCCTAAAGCTTCTACGGAAAAATGTATGAGGAAAATGTGTTTTGGGACACCCCCTTTTTCTCAGACCCCACTTGATGGAACACTCCGAAACTTTCTAGGAGGAGCTGAGGTGGATGAGACATTTTTACAGAAAGTTTTGTGACGATTCTTCAAACGGGGCTCAATTTATACGCAAACCAAAAAAATGTTATTCCTAAAAGAGTGTTCTTGACTAATAATAATAACAATCCACATTTGTAAAGCATGAGCAATCACCCTTAAGGGTCTCTAGGCGCTGGGGGGCGTCGGTAAGATTAAGCAAGCTATTGCCCAGAGTCACATGGTGCTGGGCTAATCTGCCGCCTGCACCGGGGATTCAACCGTGATCCCCAGACTCTGGAGTCAGTCGCCCTGGCCGCGGCGCCACACCTCTTCCATACTTACACTTGAGTACAAGTTGAAGATTCAAAGGAGCTAACAGTATAAAATGCTAAATAAGTGTTATCTAAGCACTAACATACTTTGAGCCGAACATCCAAGTAAAAGACTTATGTGCACATTAAAATATGTGTGAATTTCATATTCATCTCTCATGCATGATTTACTAAAGCATAAGCACTAAATGCTTATCATGCACACATTCTTCTCACATTTGCATAAATTATGCACAAGTTGGGTAAAAATCACTCAAATTCTGAAAATGGGGTCATGATTTGTGTAGAGTTGAGCATTTTGGAGGATTTAAAAGAGCTCTTTTGCATAATGTGCATGCATACACAGTCTCCCAGTTACTGCTGTGGGTTGTTTGCAGGGTTGATAATCCATACAAGTAAGTATTGCGCATGCTTGGAATTCCTTTTCTGTAAACCCCCAGATATTATGTGGATTTATGGGAACCTTAAATCATGTTTGCACACTTGTTTCTACCTTTTCAAATATCCAATTTCTGCAAATAGGTCAATGGTCAATACCAGGCCCTGCTCTGGGAAAACGTATGTACTCACCTCTATCCTTAAACGTATGACTAGTCAAAATTGGTCCAACTTTGACAATTTTCCATTTTTGTGAGTTACATCTCGAGGTGTAAATATCCACTGGTCCTAATTTCATGAAACTAGATGTTCTATTTGAGTCACAAGAAAGTATTTTTGCACATCTAAATTTAACTTAAACGTGCCAAAAGGTTTGTTTTTCTGGCTTCTAAGTTTTACTACTATACACTTGACAAACCTCCACTAATTCCCTTTTTTACACTTCACTATTTCTGCAAACTACCAACCTAAAGAAGATACAAACATGTTAAAATAGAAAGTCACTGATAAGTGTTCTAAACATATAGACTTAATGTGGAAGCACACACCCGCAGTAAAAAAAATGTGGGGTTATTAATAGAGCATTATTTATGAGGCTAATTTACTAAAGGCCTGATTACGAGTTTTGGGGTGCGGCGCCGGGTCCGCCTGCCGCTGCACTGCCAAACCCATGGTCGGGCCGCCCATCAGATTACCAGTGTTTCTCGTGTCTCGTGGACTTCTGTTTTACATTCCCTAAGACCCCACCAGCGCTGAATTCCATCGGGCCGTGTTGCTGCAAGGTCCCCTCAGTGCTGATGGTCGGTGCTTCGGTGAGTGTCCTCCACTGACCCTGGGCCCTCGCTTTCCGCCTCTGGTCTCGCTAATATAATCAACTTTCCCTTGCGATATGCTCAACTGACTGCAGCTCCCAGAACGCGACCGGATGGTGCCATGTAGATGGGCTCTTCTTTTGTGGTAGTCTTACTCCGATCCTGGGCCCCCCCTTGCGCCCTGGCCTTGCTGGCATCGTTCTCCCAGAGCTGTGCAACTCCCGGGGTTCCGGTCTGCGACATCGAATCTCCATCTGACCGGTAGTCTCCTGGGAGCATTTACTGTGTACGGACGGTTCTCGGTGACAGGCTAACTATTTGCTCATCCTGGCATCTCCTCCGTCGGCAGATGCACACTTTTCCGACGTGAGTACTTTACCGACAATCTGGAGATTGATTGTATATCTCTTCCATTAACTACTATGATGTTCCCCCGAACTCCGTTTATCTCCTAAAATGGTGGCATTTCATCAGAAATCTCCAAAATGGATGACACCTCATCAAATTCCCCAAAATGGCGATGCCTCATAATCCACACCAAGTTGTCCCTCAACGTGGCTTATCTGACCCTATGTGAACTTATGTGACCCAAGCACTATCGGTGACTATCATCTTGCTCTAATTTTTAACCGATTATTATTTTTCATTGTTTTATTTATATGTTTCTCTCACTCTGACTGTATTATTGTTTTTTGTATTACTCACTCTTCTTGTATTCCTATTCCAATGTAGACCTTCCTCGCACGCGCAAGCATTGTTGTTGTTTCTTTTTGCGAGCATTGTTGTTGTTTCTATAGATCTGCTCTATTTTGCCGACTGTTTTCTAGTTGATCTGCTCTATTTTGCTGATTATAATTCCCGTCTACCTATCCAATTCCTTGTCTCAACAGCATAATACTACTGAACCATCTAGAACCCCTCTGGCCCTCTATTACACGTGTATGCTCTTGTTCTTTTCCCACCACTGCCTGTGAATGCTCCTGCACTCCCTGCTCGCCCGCGCAAGCATTGTTGTTGTTTCTTTTTGCAAGCATTGTTGTTGTTTCTATAGATCTGCTCTAATTTGCCGACTGTTTTTCTAGTTGATCTGCTCTATTTTGCCGGTTATAATTTCCGTCTACCTATCCAATTCCTTGTCTAAACAGCATAATACTACTGCCCCATCTATAACCCCTCTAGCCTCTATTACAGGGTGTATGCTCTTGTTCTATTCCCACCACCGCCTGTGAATGCTCCTGCACTTTTCCTACTGCCGTCCCTCACTCCCCCAACCACAGACCCCCTTCCCTATCCCCTAATATTGTCCCACCACCTACCCCTCTCCTCCTATCCACCCCCTCTCTTTTTGATGCCCTTTTTGATTGTTTAATCCTCCTCCGCTCTCCCTCAAGATTTCGCTGCCCTGTCTCCACCCTAACCCCCATATTTTTATCCCCAACTCTCCCTGTGCCCCCTTTTTTCTCATTCCCCCGCTCCTGCTCTACCCCCATTTCCCGAACTGCCCTCTTTCTACTCTCTCTTCCTCACACGTTTACCCAACATGCCCCATACAGCATAGACCACCACCCCCGGGACCCTACTCTCTCCAAACATGGCCCCAACTCATGAACCATTCTCTACCCCCCAGCCTCTCCAAACATGCAAAGAAAAACTTCAAACATAAACTCCTCATCCGTAACCCTGAAACACTCATCGTTGATAACTACCTTAGCCCCACCTCCCCCATTATAACCAACTACATCTTCTACTCCAAACGCCCTTCCAAATGGAAAAGCATCTTCCTACGACATCTCCCAGTCACTAACTCAACTAAAATCCCGTATGGATCAAAATATCCACCACTCCCTCCCCAGCCTTTCTTGGTGAAATTGATATCTCCCTCTCCAAAATGGGTAACATCCTCATACAAGCTGCGGAATCCCACCTTTCCATCTTCGAACACCACTTCAGCACTATGTCTCTCCTTCTTGACCACACTGCACCTAACATTCCGTCTAGCCAATTGAATAACACCCCTCCATCCTCTCCCCTTCCCCCTTGCTCCCCCTCCACTCTCAACCATCCAGCTAGCACCATCCTCCAATCATTGGCATCACCCTCACCCTCCCAGGACCTCTCTACTGCTAACAACACCCCCAATCACTGCCATCTATATTTCATCCCCCTCTAATTACCCTCTCTCCTCCTGACATCCTGACCTCACACTCCTCGGACCCCCCCTCAACTAACGACAGCCCCCAATCACTGCCATCAAATTATCACCCCCCTCTAATGACCCCCTTCCTGACATCCCTACCTCTCTCCCCTTCCCCAAACACTCAACCACTCCAACGTCCTATCCCCTCTAACCCTGAACACAACTCCATACACCCTCCCCCCTGGGACCTCTCCACGGCTAATGACATCCCCAATCTCTGATGTCCTTATATCCTCTCCCTATAACTTCCCTCACTCCCTCTAACATTCCGACCCCTCCCCCCTTTTCCCAATCACCCACACACTCCAAAGACCTATCCCCCCAAACCCCTAACATTTCTCCTTACCCGCACCCCTACTCTGACCTCCCCACAGCCTGTCACATCAACTTCCCTCATCCACCTTCCTCCAAATATCCTCTCCCTCTTATTACCCTCCCTCCTCCTGTCATCCCTACTTCACTCCCCCTTTCCCAGTCACTCACGCAATCCAGCGTCCTATCCCTTCAATCCCCTATCACTACTCCTCCCCCCCTCTTTCCCATCCCAAACACCTACTTCACCCTGTCCCCCCTATCCTACCCCTTCAGGCCCCCCCCAACTCCGTCTCACAATCCCTTATCATACCCCCCTAAATACACAAAACACCTTCACCCCAATGTGATCTCTCTCCACACTCTCCACACCCTTTTATCCTCTCTGACCACATCCCCCAAAGTTCTCAACCTCCTGTCCACCCTTACACAACCCCTCACACCTAACAGCCCCCTCACCCCTCATTCCACACCCACTACCATCTTACCTCCCTCACATATCAGTCCACCCTCCGCAGCTAATGCAGACCATTTCCTACCCCCGCCCACGCCCCTACAGTACTTCCCCTGACCCTAATAGCCCAGAGCCTACACAACATAGAACGTGATCTATCTAACTTGACGTCTGAACTTTCTCATCTTAGAGAAGACTTTATCTACCTCAGCTCCAAAACCCTCCAGCACCATACACTCCACACACTCCACACCAACACCCCCCAAAATTCACCAACACCAAACACAATCATTGGATATCGACTCCTCTCCATTACTGTATACATAGGCCTCGCCGCACCTCGAACCATCTCTCCCCGTCCGACCTCTCCGACCTATGCAACTCTTACCTTCCCAGTTTACCAATCACCTATCCTCCACTCCCCTACATCAACATCCCTGTTATTCTAGGGACTAACAGAATCCCCTCCTCCCCTGTTTCCCACAGACCCCCTCCTCAACTCACCTCTATCCACTCTTACCCACCCTCCATAAGCAACCCCACACCACGTACATGTATGCTAGTGAACTGTCGCTCCGCAGTCCAGCATGCCACGGAAATTTCTGAAACCATCCTGAGTGAATTAATTGACATTGCATTTCTCACAGAAACCTGGCTCAATGACTACTCAATGAGCATACTTGACCTACTCTCCCCCCCTGGATACTTTATCCTTAGAAAAGACAGACCCGACAGAGTTGGAGGTGGTCTAGCCGTTATCTTTAAAAATTAACTTCAGCTCTCCCTTGTCAATAATTCTGGCTACTCCTCCTGCGAAAACCTTGAGGCTGAACTGAAAACTCAAAGCTCCCACCCAATTCATCTACATAACATATATCGCCCCCCCCCCGGAGTCCCCCAGCACTTTATTGAGGACTTATCTGAACTTCTGACAATCCTCATTATCCAATTCAAAAAATCTCTTTCTCGGGGGTATCTTAACCTCCACTAGAATGATACCGATGATCCCACTATCTCCCACCTCACTAATCTACTTGAGATCAATGACCTCAAACAACTATGCCTGTCCCCTACTCACACCAAAGGAGCCATCCTTGACGCCATTTTCTCCAACAAAGATCTGGCCTTCGTGACCAATATTGTCCCCATCGACTGGTCTGACCATCACCTCATACTGTTCACTATTGCTACCACGGCAATACACTCCACCACCAAAATCAACAAACCTAAGAAATGGACCAGAAATCTAAAACTTATCCCCCCTGGTGTACTAGAGTCTAAACTCCAAGCTCAACTTCGACTCACTCCTCCCTCACAAAATGCTAATGAGCTCACTGAACACTTTAATAAAACTGTCACCGATATCCTTGACCAATTGGCCCGCCCAAACTCAACAACCTAAGAAATACCCCTTCCAACTTGTGGTTGAATGCCGAACTCAACAGTGAAAGACGGTCACTTACATTTACATTTACATTTTACATTTACTTAGACTGTCGGAAAGAACATGAGGACTCCATCCCTCTCCCTCCCATCTGGCAGTCCTCAGACTTGCTAGATCCACGTACAAAACACACATCTTCAAGGAAAAGGCATCCTTCTTCCGTACACAACTTGATCGTGCCAAAAATAGACCAAGGGAACTTTTCAAAATCATTTGTAACCAAACTTCCTCCGCATCTCCAAATCTGATCGCCTCTACTGCCAGGTGTGAAGTAATTTCCCACTTCTTCTTGGAAAAAATAGCCAAAATTGATCAATCCTTCCTTCCCCCACAGTTCCCTACCAACTCCCAACAGAAACCTGTCTTCACCTCTAGAGCCTACTCCACATTCCCACCACCAGTCGACCCCTCCTCTCATCCGCCTACTACTCTACCTCACCCCTGCTACTCTTTTCACCTCCCTACTACTTCACCCCCTAACCACTCTCCACACTTATCCTCAATTACGCCTCTTAAAACCAACCCCCCCAACTCACAACTAAAAATAATCTGTCCTTTCTTAACTTCCTCCCCGTGACTGAGCAAGAAGTCTTTAACATAATTGGTAATCTTAAACTGTCCTCCCACACCAAAGACCCCTTACCCTCTAACCTTGTTACTGTCAAGAATTCCTGTCATACAAGGGAAACACGCCCTTATGTAAACAGGAGAGCTGTTACATAACTCAAGGGAAACACGCCCTTATGTAAACAGGAGAGCTGTTACATAACTTAAGGGAAACACGCCCTTATGTAAACAGGAGAGCTGTTACATAACTCAAGGAAAACACGCCCTATAAAGGGAGGAACCGGGAGGTACAAGGCTGTCGGATATTGTGTTTACACCGACGCACCTGCTTCGTGAAGAGCAGTGTTCCGGAGTGGTGCTCCAGTAAGGCAAGAACGGAGGTAGGTCGAGTCGTTACTCCCTGGGCCGTGTCTTGCCCCATCGTCACCTGTGAAGGACCCGGAAGCTCTACCGGTCAACCATTGAGCTTCGCTTTTTGACTCGGCTGAGTCCAAGCGCAGTGGCGCTTTTGCTGGTTGGAGTCGTAACTCCCAGCCCGACCAGAGACACAGGGACTGCCAGCTGTAACGCACACCAGGAGGTGTTTGCCGCGTTACAGACTCGGAAGTCCACAGGATCGATCGAGCGGCTGCTCTCGGTTCAGTCTTCTTGCTTGTGATTGGGGTATCGGTGACGCATCACCAGGAGGTGACTCCGCGTCCCGGTGCAGTCTGAGGAAGAGGTTGAGCGGCTGCTCCCTTCAGGTAGAGACCCCGGCTGGGTGTTTCCCTGACTCCTCGATTCTCCCCAACACTCTTCGTGCCCCTCACAGCCTACCGATTGGCATTGTCGGCCAATTCATTTCTGCCCTCTGTTGGCATACGCCGGGATCGGCGTATATGCAGAGGACGGTTAGGACCATCCGTGCTGTGGGCTGGTAACGTACTTAGCCTGGAGGATTCCAGTGACTATAACTTTTGTTTGTTCTTTGTATTTTATTTGCCTTCATTAAAAGAACTAACCGTTCACAAGTGGTTGCGTCCTCATTGTCGTGTCTGTTAAACGATCCTGAGACGTTCAGGGCGTTACAAAATATCCGACCATGGCCGAACCCAAGGGCTCTTACATCCACTTCCGACCCCGGATAGACCATGGGATAGCATATCACTGGACTTCGTGGTGGGCCTACCGGTAGACCAGGGGATGACGGCAATACTGGTGGTGGTGGATTACTTGACGAAAATGGGGCACTTCATCCCCTGCAAGAGAGTCCCTACGGCCGGGGAATTGGCGTCACTACTCCTAAAGAATGTGGTACGACTGCATGGATTACCTGGGGTGATCGTGTCGGACCGGGGGTCGCAGTTTACTGCGCAATTCTGGAAGACTTGGTGCACTGCGCTGCATGTTAAGACCGCCCTGTCCACCAGCTACCACCCTCAAACGGACGGCCAAACCGAGCGCCTGAACCAAACGCTCAAACAGTATCTGCGATGTTTTGTGGACCAGGGCAGGGAAGAATGGGTCGACTTGCTATGGGTTGCAGAGATAGCCTATAACAACGCCACTCACAGCTCCACACAGTCATCTCCGTTCTATAGCAACTATGGCCAACATCCCAGGTTCTTGCCATTTCTACATCCGTTCAGAGAGGACAGGATTCCCGCCACAGCGGACAGGGTGGCACACATAAAAGACACGTTGATGCGCTCAAGGGCTGTCCTAATAGAGGCCAAGAGAAGATACAAGGCTGCGGCAGATAGGAAGAGAAGGCCCGGGCCACTGTACCGCACTGGAGACTACGTCTGGATATCCACAAGAAACATGAGGTTTAGAAAGAACAGTGTGTTCCATCCCAAGTACATGGGCCCCTATCGAATTACCAAGTGTATGGGTCCCGTGAACGTGAAGGTGTGCTTGCCCCAGTCATTGCGGATACACCCTGTCTTTCATGTATCATTGCTCAAACCAGCACCCTCCAAGCCGTCTGGGACACCTAGGCCGGTATGCGTGGAGTCGGAGGTGGAGTATGAAGTGTCGGGCATACGGGCGTCCAAATGGCGCAGGGGGAAGCTGTGGTACCTGGTTGCGTGGAAAGGCTATGGCCCGGAGGAGCATTCATGGGAACCGGCTGAAGGGGTTCATGCTCCGCGCTTGGTCTCCTTGTTCCATCGGCGTTTTCCTGCCAGCGCTGGACCCGTGGGGAGCCGCTGAGAGGGAGGATGTACTGTCAAGAATTCCTGTCATACAAGGGAAACACGCCCTTATGTAAACAGGAGAGCTGTTACATAACTCAAGGGAAACACGCCCTTATGTAAACAGGAGAGCTGTTACATAACTCAAGGGAAACACGCCCTTATGTAAACAGGAGAGCTGTTACATAACTCAAGGGAAACACGCCCTTTTGTAAACAGGAGAGCTGTTACATAACTCAAGGAAAACACGCCCTATAAAGGGAGGAACCGGGAGGTACAAGGCTGTCGGATATTGTGTTTACACCGACGTACCTGCTTCGTGAAGAGCAGTGTTCCGGAGTGGTGCTCCAGTAAGGCAAGAACGGAGGTAGGTCGAGTCGTTACTCCCTGGGCCGTGTCTTGCCCCATCGTCACCTGTGAAGGACCCGGAAGCTCTACCGGTCAACCATTGAGCTTCGCTTTTTGACTCGGCTGAGTCCAAGCGCAGTGGCGCTTTTGCTGGTTGGAGTCGTAACTCCCAGCCCGACCAGAGACACAGGGACTGCCAGCTGTAACGCACACCAGGAGGTGTTTGCCGCGTTACAGACTCGGAAGTCCACAGGATCGATCGAGCGGCTGCTCTCGGTTCAGTCTTCTTGCTTGTGATTGGGGTATCGGTGACGCATCACCAGGAGGTGACTCCGCGTCCCGGTGCAGTCTGAGGAAGAGGTTGAGCGGCTGCTCCCTTCAGGTAGAGACCCCGGCTGGGTGTTTCCCTGACTCCTCGATTCTCCCCAACACTCTTCGTGCCCCTCACAGCCTACCGATTGGCATTGTCGGCCAATTCATTTCTGCCCTCTGTTGGCATACGCCGGGATCGGCGTATATGCAGAGGACGGTTAGGACCATCCGTGCTGTGGGCTGGTAACGTACTTAGCCTGGAGGATTCCAGTGACTATAACTTTTGTTTGTTCTTTGTATTTTATTTGCCTTCATTAAAAGAACTAACCGTTCACAAGTGGTTGCGTCCTCATTGTCGTGTCTGTTAAACGATCCTGAGACGTTCAGGGCGTTACAGTTACAGCCCTAAAGCACATCATTACCCCATACTGGACCACAATCATCAACACCTCTCTTTCCACTGGTTGTGTCCCCATCTCCCTTCAACTTGGACAAATCTCTCCCATAATCAAAAACCCCAATGCTGACCCCAAAGACCTAAACAATCTCCGCCCCATCACTAACCTCCCCCTCCTTTCAAAAGCCCTTGAAAAATGTGTCCTAATTCAACTAGACAAACACATCGAAAACTTCAACTTACTCGACCCCCTTCAATCAGGCTTCAGGAAAGGCTGCGTTACCGAAACGACAATGCTCAATGTTGTTTATGACATCCACCACTCACTAGATAATGGCAAGACCTGCCTTCTTATCCTCCTGGATCTCTCCGCAGCATTCCATACAGTCAACCACTCCGCCCTACTTAAAGTGCTTAGAGACCTTTTCAGCCTTAATGGTACTGCCTACAAATGGTTTGTCTCCTACCTACAACACCGAACTCAAATCAAAATTTAAAACTGTCTATCTAACCCCACTCCGGTCTCCCTAGGAGTCCCCCAAGGCTCTATTCTCTCTCCCTCTCTCTTTAACCTCTTTATGGAACCCCTCACCCTCATTCTTAAACAAGCAGGAATCAACTACCACCTCTACGCCAATGACACCCAGATCTATTACAAGATTAAAACCCATTCTGACATCTTACACCTTAACAACACCCTCACCAAGATCCAATCCTGGTTCTATTCTAATCATCTCAAACTTAACCCTAAAAAAACAGAAATCATTCTCTTCTCCCCTAAAAATAACCCTCTCCCTGGATCCCTGGATCTCTGACCTTAACGCACTCAATTGTCCACTCACCTTGTCCAACTCAGTCAAATCCCTTGGTATCTCTATCGATAACACCCTAACCCTTAACGTCCACATCAAAAACTCTGCTAAAGGAGCCCTCTTCACTCTCCGTCACCTCAAGAAAATCAAACCCTTTATTCCAACCGATGACTTTAAACTTGTAGTTCAGTCACTTGTACTTTCACGTATTGATTACGGCAACGCCATCCTCATCGGAATCCCCAAGGTCCACCTTGCTCCACTCAAAGCTGTGCTCAACCTTGCAGCCAGGCTCATCACCGACTGCAAACGTTTCGATAATATATCCCCGGCTCTCAGATCTCTTAAATGGCTCCCTATTGAAGGCAAATCTACCTACAAAACCGCCTGCATTACTCATAAAGCCCTCCACCAAAACAATCCGCAGTACTTCTCTAAGAAACTCTACAAAGCGGGCACCACACGACCCCTGAGAAGCACCAACACTCTCCTACTAATCCCACCCATACGAAAAAAGAAATCCACACAATCTCACTCCTTCTCTGGTAATGCCCCTAGCATCTGGAATGCCCTCCCAAAAGACCTGCGCTGTAACCCCACCTATGGCAGCTTTAAAAAAGACCTCAAAACGCACCTCCTCAATAAATATTGGGGGTCTTAATCCTGCACCCTGCTCTTGATCTCCAATCGCCATATTATATATGTTTATTTTCAGTATATTATCTATCTAATTATTTGTTATGTATAGCTCCTGCACCTGTTTATCTATCTGATTTGTATAATCTCATGCTGTTGCACTATTATTATCTATTTGTATTCCATATTTGCCTTATATCATTTTACTCACGTAAAGCGCTCTGATACCTCTGGGTCTAGCCAGCGCTGTATAAAAACCTAAAACATTTAAAAAAAAGATTCTGCATTCCTTATCCCTGTTTACCATTTCCCCTCTACTTTTCTTTCCCCATAAGACGTGTATCTTGGCTATGCTTCGCACCAATAACTAATATTGTGTAATCTTATGTTTTCCCCTATGTCTATACTTGGCTCCTGTAATTGTTGTAATAATGTAACCTGTAACTCTCTGATCCTCATGTGAAGCGCTCTGATACCTCCGGGTCTAGCCAGCGCTATATAAAACTTTGAAAAATTTTGTAATTAATTAATTAAAAAAGAATCCCACGGCAGTGCCTCAGAAAATGGCCACCGCAATGGGAACACCATAAACAGTGCCTGCACGGCATGGACTGTGAAGCCACACTCAATGCCATGCATGACTGGGGTGCATGCACAGGGGGGCACATGTTGTGCCCCGCCGGATGCACCTCATGGCCCAGAGGCAACAGGGGACTCCGTAGGTCCCCCTTTGTTCCTCTCCGCCATGGTTTTCATGGAAGAGGAACTGCCAAAAAAAACGTGGTGGAGAGGAAACTTGTAATATGCTTGCCGGACCGCAGCGGTCCTGCCAAGCATATTGCTGCCTCTACACCGCCGCACCACAGCCAGGGAACGCCGGTTCTCTGGCAGCTGCGGTGGGGCAATGGCAGTCCGACCAGCCTAGCTGTAACAGGGCGGCCAGAAGACCACCACTGCCGCGCCTTCGCGAGTCTGGTGGTCCGTGGACTGCCAGATCCATAATCGAGCCCTATGATTTTATGCAACGCAGCACAGAGATGGAAAGATGGAAGAGTTTGGAGAAAATAAACCTTTTCTCCTATGTAACACTTGCCTTTAGGCAGCATACTTATTTTTATACAAAACCCTGTCTACCAATGGTAGGAGACAGCAATTTGGGTCAAAATCCGTGAGTGGTTGCATGGAAATGCCCATCTACCACACATGGAGCACACAAGTAAGTTTCACACTGAAAAGTAAATCCCAATTCTACACTTTGTGTCAGTTTGCATCACTTAAGTGGCGCAAGTCCGGTGCAAATTGTTAGTAAATCTGTGCCCATGTGTAATGGAAACATATTTGCATCAAGGAAGAAGGAAAATACAGGAGAGATTTAAACCTAGTGAGTTGCACATGTTTTCTATCATGTCTGGCTCTCATAAAGGTCGTATACTGAAGAACATCAGTTGATAGTGGTCTGCAATCCTCATTAGAGAACCTGTCGGATGCCCTCCCGAATTTGAAAAGAAACCCAGAAGGATCTGTATTTTTATATATTTCTGCAAGCAGCCAAGATCTTTCGCATTCTCTATTAAGTCTAGGTACTTAACAGGAACTGGTAAAGTCAACAGGTCTCTCCAATGAGTTCTATGGTCGTTCAGGGAATACCTACCATCTGCAGAGGCAACACCAACACACTTCCCGGAAGTACTCTGGCAGATTGGTGCCCCCAGCTACAGAACCTCGTGGCAGCTAGCCTAGCACCCAGGACCAGGAAAGCTTACGAAGGGGCGTTTTGGTCTTACTGCACGTTTTTGGGGCAGGAATGGGCGGATAGCTGGCATAAGTCAGGGGCATTCCTCTTGTATTTAGACACTTTGAATAAAGAGGGGTGCTCCGTGGCGACAGCCAGGCGACATGTAGCAGCGGTTTCTTTCTTTGCACAGATCAGGGACACTAAAGACCCCACGAATAGTTTCATTGTAAGAAAGGCTTTGAAGGGGTGGCGGCGCCTCCTGGGGGTGGCTCCTGAAACCAGACAGCCGATTGGTTTGGAGCGGCTGACTGCACTGCTAACAGCCTTGGGTGCCATTTGCAGTTCAATGGGGGAGGCATTGCTATTCAGAGCTGCCTTTGCACTGGCTTTTTATGGGGCATTTAGGGTGGGGGAACTGGTGGCATGCAACAAGCAGGATGTACAAGGTGGGCTCCTGCTGGAGCATGCGAAGATACAGGGAGACGCTTTGCTAATAACCATTAAAAAATCTAAAACCGATCAGGAAGCCCGGGGCGAAGAGATGGTAATTCACCGGGCACAAAGCAATCCATGCTGCCCAGTGATGCACCTAGAAGTTTACCTTCGACAGAGGAATAGTGCGATAGGTGGGACATTGTTAATACATTCGGACAGTACCCCACTTACCATGTTCCAATTTAAAAGGGTATTGGCCATGGCGATCGGCAGGACATGTTTGAATCCAAAGGACTTTGGGACTCACTCATTCAGAATAGGGGCTGCCACAGAGGCAACAGCTAGGGGGTTGCATAGCAACAGTGTAAAGAGGATTGGACGATGGGCTTCTAATAGTTACAAGCGCTATGTGCGGCTGCACATGTTGTGAGGGTACCATACAATTGTGGACTGATGCCTGTTCTGTTTTGTTTGTTTGCTTTCAGTTTCTCTAACCTGTCACGCAGGGGGGAAACTGCCATCGGCACAACAGCAAGATTCTTCACACCGGCGGCCACAACCACAGGACAAGGGAGCACAGGATGTGTGGGTCATTGGTCATTCTTATATACGGCGTATGAAATCTGTTTTCCTTTCAGGTAATTACAGTCAAAGAGCTGAGCAGGATGGTTTCAAGGTTTCTTTCCATGGAAAAGGGGGTCTCTGCCTCAATCAGTTTAGGGGTTTTGGGACAGATCTTTTGAATAGACAGTCCTCCGCCCAAGATAGTTATCTTGCATGTAGGTGGGAATGACCTGGTAAAACTGGGGAGAAGGGTCTTGATGGAGGACATAATCTCCGAAGTAGGCTGGTTAGCTAAGGCATGCCAGGGCTGCCCCTTAGTTTGGTCGCCGATGATACCCAGATTCAAATGGAGGGGGGGAAATTCTGTGAAAGCGTTGAATCACTCAGTAAGGAGGATCAACAATAAATTAGGGAAATTGTTCAGGTCCCCTCAGTTACAAAACATTGCACATGGGTGTGTCAGGGGAGAATCGTGCTTCTTAAAAGACGGGGTCCACCTGACTAGGTTAGATAATGAAATGATGTTAGAAAATATCATAGCTTGGCTAGGGAGTGGAAGGGCTGGGCATGACCTTTCAGGGCAAGAGGAGGGGGGGCCAGATAGTCGGGCAACTACGCTGGCCTGTGGCGGTAAGGTCATGACTGGTGAGCAGTAAATTTAAGGTCTTTAGGGGGCGGCGCCATTCTTGGATAGGGGCGCCCAGGGGGAGGGACAAGGGGTCTCTCCTATAACTCCAGGGGCGGTACATCCGGTTGTCTGGATGAGCGCGGGGAAGGGGGGAGTCACGCTTTCTTTAGGCTGGTTGGCCACCCCGCACTGGCATGATGACGCCACTAAATAGCGCAGAGTGCAAGAGCCCCCTTTTTTAATGGAGTTCAGGGAGCATATGGGGGTAACCGGGGGGGGGGAAGTACCCTCTCGGTAAACGGGCCCTCTGCACATGTACACTCCTACGGAAGGGCATGGCTAATTGATAAGGATTTGACACCGGTTAGCGACCTTGCCGTAGGCCCAAATAGGATACGCAGAAAGTAATTAATGTATGATTATGATCCAGATGTTAGACTCGGATAGGAAATACTCTGTATTAGAAATATGTTAAGGTTAGCCATCTGATATCTGTACATATGAATTGTAATCAAATGTCATGCTACGTTTTCTGCGTAACAAATTGTGTAAATATTGTTTAATTCAATTTGTATTTGTTTTCATATTTTAATAAATACAGGCGGGGTTGTACGACCCCCGCCTCCAAAGAAACCCACTCTCATGTCCATCATTAATAAATGTGGTTTATACACAAGGTGGGGGAGGGGGAAGTTCGGTTGTCCCAGGCCATAACAACATGGAGGGAAGGGAGAGAAACAACACAAGGGAGAGAACATGGAGCAAAGGGAGACACACACAGGTGAAAGGGAGCCACATGGAGTACGGTGAGAAAAGCACACTGATGAGAAAGAGCAACATGAGTGCAAGTGTGGAGGGAGTAAAGCACGTGGGCAAGAGAAAGCAATATAGGGTAAGAAAAGCCAAAAAAGACAGCTAGAAAACACATGCACTCACATGACAACAAGATAAATGTAGTTCCCTAAATCAAGCTGAAGAAGCATAGAAGCCAACCAATATTGAAAACGGTAAAGAGGCTATTCTCCATGGGAAGGAAAAACATAAGCTAGACAGTCTGAAACAAGGGAACAATGGTAAACAAAAAACATAAGAGTGACAGTAAAGCGAATCAATAGTAAGCAACAGATGGGCTACAAGCCCCCATATCTTCCTATTATTTTTTCTAATTTGAAGTTATTACCCTAATTGTCACATGTATCAAATTATGGAATAGTAATCAATAAATTAGATTCCTTATGTTAATAATTCTACAGTCTCTGCCCGAAATTACCTAAATCTGGTGGTCAAAAATCAAATGTGCTAATAGGTCTAAATGACATAACAAATCCAGAATACCTTAGAATCATAAGTGTGGTGGAGTTCTCAAATATCTGTTCTTGAGGAAAAAAATGATAAGCACTTTTAATATAAAGAAAATGACAGCAATTTCCCTTTGGGTCCCAAAGGATCCACTTGGTCATATTTTTGTAACTAAATCTTCAGAAGTCTTTCATCATTAAAACCTTCTCGCCGTACTCTGTAGAAGCGCTCAGAATGACACATTTGGGAAGCATCACAGGTTTTTTTCCAAACCTCAGAACATTTTTTAGTTTGGTTTTGATCTTTAGAACCGGCCCTGGTTCTCTGGTAAGGGGTCCTGGACAGATGGACTTAACACTTCATTAGTAACAGGAGCTAGTTCTGCAGTTAGTTATTGAAACCAGCTGGACCAATGGCTGAATGTGCGCAAACAATGAGAGCTCAGGCATGTGCTGCTCAGATCTCTGCTTACTTCCATGTGACAGCAATTTACAGTAAGTCTGATCTACCACACTCAAGCCATGCAGTGTCGCTCCTCCTTGATGTACATATCACTGGCAGTGTATATAAATATTACGACCGCGTGAACAACAGTACCATTAGAGCTGTTTCAGTAACTGCACAGGCAGCCACACTTGCTCTTCTCATCATGAGCAGTTGTGAGTGTCAAAATTCCTATACCTTGGCGGCCAGTGGAGATATAGGGCATGTAATGGACCAGCAGAAGTTCAAAGATGAGTTTAGGTCCTGGACCATCCCACTCACCTGTAGAGTTCCCCAGTGTTCAAGTTTGTCAACCAATCATCTTCAATCTCTACAGAGAGCCCCTTAGAACTTACTCACATACATCAGCAATAAAAATTCATCAATATGTAGACAACATACGACTATATTTGAAAAGTATTGTCTGCTTCAGACATCCAATGCCTCAAACACTGCCAGTTTCTCACCCATGCCTGGATATCCAGCAACTACTTGACTCATAACCCCATCAAGACAGAATTCCTGCTGTTTATCATGAGTAGCAAGCAACAACTAGTTAAAACCTCGCTCAACAACAGGAATCTGGACTTATTTAAACCCAGGTTATCATTCTGTGCAAAGTCACTCAGATTCATCCTGGACACCGAATTTGCACTCGAGAAACATATCACCAAGAAACCTAACACTGCCTGGTAATAGCCCTCTCGACTAAATTAGGTGAAACTGTGGTTTCCCATAACCTGGAAATTAATTTAGGGAAAGATATGGGACATGCTGTGACTTCAATGTTGTGCTCAACCCACACCTGGATACTGCCTAGCGTAAAAGCTGCATTCACATGTGAACATAATGCAAGTTGTGCTTCAAATACTGGTCAGTTTGGCATTGATTGATGCAAAGTTGTAGTGCCATAATAAATGTTATGTGGAATAATGTACCCAGGTTAATCTATGATGTTCACTGTTGATGTGGCAGAATGTTCTCTACATCCATCACTGGCACTGCCTGCCACAAGGAAGCCATTGGGGAATTTCCTAAGGTAACATACAAAGGACATACTAAATAAAAAAGTGTTTTTCTCTGATGGCCTGAGTTGGGGTTGCCATACATTGGAGTAGTTTTTCATCCTGGTGCTGGAAACTATTAGTCGATTCTGAAAATATGCAGATGTCTATTTAAGGCATTAATCACAGACACTGGAGCTCACTTGGGGCACATTCCAGTCCATCGTTTTTCACACAGTGTGGCATGCTAGACAGGCCATCCATATGTAAATCAGGCTTGGTATTGCCCCTATAGGAGCAGTCCAACCCGAACTACCAGCCCAGGTCCTGTCCTGGATGTAACACAAGCAACTCCAGGATGGTTTCAGCCTTCATGGGCCTCATCAGTGAGGTGCAACTTGAGAACTGTGACACGGTGAGCAAGAGCACCTCATCTGAGCACACATTCTTCACTTAGGGTATCAACTGCAACTAACATCAAAATAATTGGAGAAATGCTTGAATTAAACCCAGCCACTGCCAATTGCTTAGGCCGTATTTCAGGCCATTGTTTTTCACCCGGCTTGGCACATTAGACAGAGATCAGCTGTATGCAAGTAAGCCATGGTCCTGCTCCTATAGGAGTCAAAACTGCCAGCCCAAGTGTCGACCACACAGGAACACATAAAACCCCAGGAAGATTTCAGCCTACTTGTGCCTCATCAGCGAGGTGGAGTTTGAGTCTCATGGTGCAACAAGCAGTTGACCCACATCTGGGCAGACCCACCCCACCTAGTGCAAAAAACAAAGTGATGAAAGAAAGAAAGCATGACCCACATTCCAGTCCATTGACTTTCACCCTGTGCCAATCTCAACAGAGACCAGCCATATGTAAATCGTTCTTGGCTCTGCTCTCATAGACCTGCCTATCCTGAACTGACAGCCCAGGTCACCCCATGGACGAAACACAAGAAAAACTGGTTTTAGTCTACTTGGGCCTTGTCAGTGAGTTGCAGCTTGAGTTCTAAGGTGCATTGTGGAAGGGAAAACATCTGGGAACACCTGTCAAACATAGGCACCTACTGCAAAAAGCAACAAAGTTATAAAAGAACAACTTCAATTAATCCCCAGTCATTGGTAATCACTTAGGCCGCATTTCAGTTCATCATTTTTTACTCGATGTACTACTCTACAACAAGACTTGCCATAGGCAAATCATTTTTGTTCCTGCTTCTAAAGGACCAGTCCAGACTGTACTGCCAGTCCACGTACCCTCCAGACTTAAACACTAGCAATCCAAGCTCTATTTCAGCATGCTGTTGCTTCAGTCATGCATTGCAGTCTGGGTTTTATGGCATAATAAGCATGGGACCCACATCTGGGCACACCTGTTGCACTTTTAGCATCTACTGCAACAGTTAAAATGATGTAGGACTGTGTTAATCAATCACAGCCACTGGTGATATTCGGGCTGCACTCCAGCCCATCATGTTGTGCCTAATATGCTATTCTAAACATAATGTGTGGGATTTGCAAATCATCTTAGGTCCTGCCAGCCAGAACAGTCCATCCAGAATTTCCAGGAAGGTCCTCTGCATACAAACACAATTCCTCAGGAAGAAGATGTTAATCGAAACGCGTCGGCGATGTCAGGTGCTTTGAATGACCAGCGCGCACTGCCTGTACCTAATAAAAGCGTTTGGGGAAAGCTTCTCACACTCGAGTGCGGCTCGCTTTTTGGACATCTCCCCTACGAGCTGGATATATATATATATATATATATATATATATATATATATATATATTCAGTGAAAAAACCATAGGTTTCACACATGTTATAGTTAGCTGGACATTTCACTCGTAAAAAACCAATGAAATTTTCCCGTTATAGTTAGTTCAGCTAACTATAACTCGCGCGCCCGCAATGCACTGCTGATCACGTCACATATTACATCACTCATGACATGGTCAGTGACATCACTCATGACATTACTGATGACATCTCAAATGACATCACTGATGACATCACTGATGACATCATCCAGTGAATGTGTGTTTTTCTGAAAATTAAATATGTTTTATATATGTATATCTCAAGGTCGATGGAAGAATAAATGGGTATATAAGTGTCTAAATGGATGATTTGTTTTTGAAAAATTGATTGTGTAACTGACTGATTAAGTGTATCATAGTGAATACATGGCTTAGTGAGTAATGTTTAAATATGTAAATATCTGTATCAGTCTCTCACTTTGTGTATAAGTGTCTGCATGGGTTGGTGAGTAGCTACATGGGTGTTTATATTGGATTTTAGGTTGTTTTTTGAGTATCAGTCTGAGTGACTGCATGGTTCGGTGGGGGGTATTATGTAGTGCATAGGTGCATGAATGAGTGACTCACTGTTTTTATGTGTTGAAGACAGCATGTGTGCAGGACTGTATGGGTGGATGAGTGTGTGTATGGGTGTGTTAGTGAGTGAATGACTGTCTCAATAGTGTCTTTATGAGTAACTACATATGTTTAAACTAGTATATGTGACTATTGGTGTATATAAGTGAGTATATGTGAGAGTGAGAGATTGGAAGAGTTCCTGTATGAATAAGTATGTGTTTCTATAAGTGATTGTTTAAAAGACTAAGTATGTGTAAGTTTCCGTAGAAGTAAGTGTGGTGGTGTGTGTATAACTGTATATGCAAGTAAATGGATGCTTGAATCTTTATTAGCATGAGTGACTATGTGTGTGAGTAACTCTATGGATGAGTGGTGTTGTGTAACAGGATGTATAGGTGTATGAGTACATATGATGTGTGAGTACACAAATGAGTGACTGTACAGGACTGTTGGTGAATGAGTGGATGTGTATGTGGTTCTTAGAATTATTGAAGAGGTTGTTGTAATTGGTATTGGTATGTCCATTTTTTTGAAAATTTCAGTCTCCATTTTTGAATGTGTGTATCAAAGGTTATATTAGGGTGAGAGGAGGTCTGCCACTTTATCACAAGGATGATGTCATCAGTGATGTCATCAGTGATGTCATTTGAGATGTCATCAGTGATGTCATGAGTGATGTCACTGACCATGTCATGAGTGATGTAATATGTGACGTGATCAGCAGTGCATTGCGGGCGCGCGAGTTATAGTTAGCTGAACTAACTATAACGGGAAAATTTCATTGTTTTTTTACGAGTGAAATGTCCAGCTAACTATAACATGTGTGAAACCTATGGTTTTTTCACTGAATTTGCAAGGTTTTTTAAATGCTAATTCCTAACTATAACGTGTGTGAAACCTATGGTTTTTTCAGTGAATTTGCAAGGTTTTTTTAATGCTAATCCCTAACTATAACATGTGTGAAACCTATGGTTTTTTCAGTGAATTTGCAAGGTTTTTTAAATGCTAATTTCTAACTATAACATATGTGATTCCCATGGTTTTTTCAGTGAATTTGTATAGTTTTTTAAATGCTAATTCTTACCTATAACATATGTGATTCCCATATTTTTCTTTATTGATTTTGTATGATTTTTTTATTATAAATTCTTATCTTAAATGTGTTTTTTTATTCAAAAAACAAGTTTTTTTTAACTTTTTATTCTCTTAAAACACTGTTTTTTTAAAAAAAAATATGCAATATATCAAGTTTTCTCTTTTTTTTTTTTACCAAACAGGTAAGATATATTAGAATAACATAGAAAATATATATATATATTTTTTTTTTATTACGCGTACGGTAAGCGTACGGTAAGCGTGCGGTTTACGCAATGTTTGTAATTTATCTACTCTGTTTGCGTATAGTTACTCAATTTGCGTAGCCGCGCGTACTGTGCGTGGGGTGCGTAGGCGTGTACGCTACACGCGCACGTTACGCGGAAGTGTTGTAGAGTGACTGTTTTGCGCATGCGCGCGAGCGCGTGTCTTTTTTACGCGCATGCGCACTTTTACCGTAAGCGCACCGTAAGCGCACCGTAAGCGTAACGTACGCGTACGGTGGGTCATGTGATCATGAAACACAACTTTTGATTGGTTGAAACTACTTTCAGTTCTAGAACTCTCCTACACCACACCCATTCCCCTCATTTCTGCTTGTGATCCCTTAGGAGAAGGAGCTGAGTTGTCTTTGGGATACGATGGCAGACCAGCACTCTTCTGCTGAGAGTGAGGCTAGAAGCACCACCATCAGGCAGAGAAGGAGGAAACAGAAGGGCTCTTTCATATGGGAGTATTGCAGTTTTCCAGAGGGTGAGAAAAAAGTCAATGCTGCACTGGTGACTTGCAAGCTGTGCCAGCGTGTACTTTCGCGAGGTAATCCCAACAAGAAGTATTCCTTTGGGAATCACACTATGTTGAGACACCTTCACGACGTACACCCTAGGACACATGCTAGACATACTAGGGGCAACCCTAGAGTAAGTCAACCAAGCACATCCACAGCAGCTCAGCCGAGTCCTTCTTCGGAAGCTCAGCAGAGCCCTTCATCTGTGGGGGCACATTCACCTTTTTCTGAACCTCTGGAAATTAACCCTCGGTTTGGTAGGGTTACTATGCGGTGTTCATTTTGCCATGATCTAATTGTTCATAGGGAGACCAGTGTATCCCTCATTAACAACAGAATAGATCAGCACAAATGTCCAACCAGCTAATGTTCCCATACTTCCTTTCCTCTGTCCCTGCATGAACACAACGGCTCTTTTAAGAGCCAACCTTACCTCTCAACTTTTTTTTATTTTTTCTTTAAAACTTTTTTTTTTTTTTTTTACCGTACGCGTACGGTAAGCGTATTTTTTTTTTTTTTTTTAAAAACACTAAAAATCAATTACCACATCTCAAGATCCTTGAGGAATTAATAACTAAATACTAAAAATCTTTTTGAGATAAAGAGGAAGAAAAGGACCATCTAATTTCTCACTTACCTGACCCACCCAACAATTTAATTTTTAATTAAAATGTAATTGAAATTACTTGAAAAAATGGTTGGTTTTTTTTGAAAATTTTCTTTCACAATCTGAAAAAAAAAGAAAAAAGTATTAATATTTAATAAATCAATATATTACACAGTACACGTATTTACATGTTTTTCCCCAAAAAATTTTTGCCTTTTTTTTGCTGTTTTCAGAATATATTGCATTTCACTATAAATTGTGAAAGCAATTGCATTCATCATTTAACAGCGGGCAAAAAAAAAATAACAATTTCAAAGATTGTATAAAAAAAGCCAAGAATCTCTTTTAACTTAAACATAACATTATAGAAATGCATAATATTCTTTAAAAAATATCAACTAGTATCAAAACTTATTTCTTTAAAATACCGTCTGACATTTTTGTTTCAGAAGTATAATCACAAAAATATATCTCAAATAACTCCACAATACATCTGGTTCCATTTCCTTTACGCCAAATAGTAATTTTAAAATTCTTTTTTGATTAAATTTCCAATGGTAATCCAATAAAATTCTAAAGTTTAAATTGTACAGATCTCACCGATTCTCTGTAACATTTTGGTTTCCGAAAGATTAATTAATAATTAAATAAGTCCAAAATACAATTGGTTACCTTTCCTCATGGGCAATAGTAATTTTGAAAATCTTTTTTGAATAAATTTCCAATGGCAATCCAATAACATTCCAAAATTTAAATTGTGCAGATGTTACCGATTTTGTCTAAATTTTTGGTTTTCCAAAGTTTCATTAAAAATTTTAAAAGTCCACATTACAATTGGTTATCTTTCCATTAGGCCAAATGATAATTTGAAAAATCATTTTTTTGAAAATTCCAATTGTAATCCAATAAAATGGTAAAATTGTTTTGTACACATCTTGCCAAGTCTCTCTAAAATTTAGGTTTCAGGAAGATTAGATAGGAATTTTCTAAATCAAAAGGCAAACGTTGCTTGAAAATCAATTGGGAATCATTACACAGTGTCCAGCCTTTTTCACGTTTAAGATAAACTGTGTAATGTCCAGAAGTAACAGTAGGTCCTTCATGGAAAATTATTGCAACAGTTACAAAAGTTTTTCCTGAAATTGATAATTGCTGTCCTGTAAACTTCTTTATTAAAGTATCCAATTTTGAACCATCAGCTTTACATCGTTGCATCATTAAAATTACATATTGTCCGTATTCCTTTAACCCCTTCAGTGCCCGCCCCTTTCCCCGCCCTGTGCCGCGCCTTTCATTAGCGGGCGGGGTCTATGACGAGCTGGACTCGTCATGGGCACAGCGCAACCGCGGCCCATGACGAGTCCAGCTCGTCATGGGCACTGAAGGGGTTAAAAGTAACGTTGAAAACATTTCAGATTGACACTCACTGCATTCCATGTTATGATTAGCATCTTTAACTAATTTAGCAAAAGTGACTGTTTTACTTTCTGGCAATGTTAAATAAATAAACCTTTCAGAATCAACATAAGAGCCACATGTATTATAACAGTTTTCACAACTATGTTCCCATTTATAAGAGAGACCAAATAAATTTTCAATGGGAACCCCTTCTTCTTCCAGTACCTGAAGAAAAAACATCAAGAATTCCTGTGCATCTTGCTGTACATTTTGAGAAAACTGTGTTCGTCTTGAACATACATCTAAAAGTTTTCTAATTTCAGTAGCACTTTCTATTTGAGTCTTATCATTACTCAGCTTTTGAAAAAGGAGACTCAACTCAGAACAGAATCTTTTTCTCTGATTTACTATTATCTGCTCTTGCACACTTTCCAGATAAAATGCAACATTCAGCACTACATTAGCGTAGCAGTTGACACCAGAGCTATTTTCAAAATTACATCCTACAACCTCTTCTTCATTTTCCTTTTTCTTTTTGCTTGCAATTACATCACTCCTCTTTTTTTTCCTCCTCTCTACATCTTCATTACAGATATTCTCATTTCTCCTTTTACGAGAAACTACACGTTACTCCAACACAGGATACAGACCTAAATGAGGAGCATAGGTTCTTCTTAATCTATTATACTCCTTTACACAATTTGTATCAGCACTAACTTTTGAGTCATCAAAGTCTATCATGAATAAACCAGATAATGTTTTCACTCGTGACAAAGCTACATAAGCCATACCTTCTTTGAACACAGTTGAACCAATGTTCACAAAAGCACAATCTACAGTCAATCCTTGAGACTTGTGAATAGTTACAGCATATGCTAGCGAAAAAGGAAACTGCTTCCTACGTACATATAAGTCTTTCACAAGCATGAAACGAACTGAACAACGACAAATATCTTTAACTTCTTCTATCTGATCAAATTTTATTTTTAAACATTCAATTCCATCTTTTTTCTGATAATTAATAAAACCCACAACTCTTCCCATAGCTCCATTAACTAAACCTTTTTCAACATCCAAATTTCTCCTTAAAAATACTCTACAGTTCATGCAAACATACAGATTTTTTTCTAATCCAGCTGTTTTGGAAATGTTCTTCTCTAGTGAATCCAATTTATTTTTCAGTGTGCCTGTTAATGTGATAGTAATTTTCCATCCTCAATTTTGTCCACTGCTTCCAATTTCCTGATATCTTCCTTTTCCAATTTTAAAAGCTCCTCATTGAATATTGAGCATTCACGTAGAGTTGGCATTAAGCAAATGACACTTTTCTTTTCTGCAATGTTCTTGTATATCTTCTCTGCAACTATTTCTTCCTTTGGAAATAAATTATGTAGCAGCCGACTCTGTAATGCTTTTTTGCCAACTTCTGTGAGTAGTCCAATCCTAATATCTTTCAGAATACTTCCATATTCTTCATCGTTTGCTTGCCTCATATTAGTAGTAAGTTCCTTGTACTCAAAGAAGGACCAAATATTTGCATTACCAATGCTTCCCAATGACTTCTTCGTGTCTTCATGTGTCACAGTATTAAACACTGGTTGTCCTTTAACTGGAGTAAGCTGTAGAAGATCCCCAAAAACTATGACATGCTTTCCACCAAATAACACGTCATAGTCTGTCCTTAGAATTTGCTGCATTCTTAAATGCACAAAGGCAAGCATTAAGTTTGATACCATGCTCACCTCATCAATAATGAGAACTTGCATCTTCTTCAATACTCTTGAAACTTCCAAGCATGCTTCTCCAGTTAGCTTGTTGTATTGTATTTTGTTCTCATGCTCCACTGGTAACATTAGCAAACGATGTAAAGTGATTCCTTTTATGTTATATGCTGCTAACCCAGTTGGAGCAGTAACCACACAAGACAAAGTAGAATCCGTTTTTTGCTGTAGGTAGCTTCTGATGACTTTTATAAGGAAACTTTTTCCAGTTCCAGCTTGTCCGCTTACATACATCCTGATTGGATGAAATGATGTGCATGAACACTCATTTTTTTCATGTAGAAATCCGTGATCAATTTTGTTTCTGATCTCTTCATAAATTTGTTGCTGCTCTTCGTTCAGTTGTCTTTCCAAATTTTGTAAGTCTATAAATTCTTCTTGAGCTTGATTCATAGCCGTTTCCACTTCATTCATGGCTATTGATGCTTCATTTTCAACGATTGGTTGTTCTAGGGGATCTTGACTGAGTGTTCCTGAACTTTGGCTGTCCTGAGAACTGTCTCTAGCTACTTCTGCTGCAATTGTAGTTTCCTGTTCAATTTCTTCATTTAACATTTGCAGATAAGTTGTGAATGTATTGCATTGTATGCTGTCTTTGCAAGCATTAAATGAATCTTCATAGCTTTGAAATTCTCCCAGTAGTTCATCCTCTGTACGCCAGGGTTTAAATAGCTGTAAAAGAGCCAAGTAGTAAAATTCCTTTTTGTCAGTAGTGTCGCAACTCAGCTTCCTGTGATTTATCAAACTTCCTTTTGTTTGCTTCACCAAACATCCTTCCTCACCAATGACTTTATATTTTCCATTGTTGATGTCTTCTGCGGCTTTCCGTGAATAAATGTAGTTCTGCAGCACTTTATAGAGACACATGTTCTCCAGATGTTGACTTCTCTTGGGATAATATGTGTCCAACATGTTTGATTTCAAAATATCTGTACTTTCTGGGTCATTCTCGGCCAAATATTCAATTTCTCCAACAGATTTCAGTACCCGATTTCTCATTGCTGCAAGGCCTAAACTTGCCCAAATTATTCTTCTTGATTTCGAGTAGAGACTTACAGAAGATAACCTATCTGAACATTCGTAGGATCCAATTTCTCGATGCGATAACATCTTTAAACTGAAACTGTACAGCTTCTTACTGACAGTCTTCTCGTGAGAAATCTCTTCCCACATTTCTTTCAATTCAGTTTTTTCAGATTTAGTAATGTAAGACGTTACATATCGAGCAACAGCAATGGAATTGTCAGCTACATACTGTATATCCATGTTAGCATTCCACATGGATAAAATGACTGGGTTGTAGTCATTTATATTTTTTGATTCTTCTTTTCTTTTTAGGTTGTAGGTATTCTTAGGTGATTTTCTTGTGATAGTATGTCTCACAGATGACATAAAACTGTTTACTCTTCCATTTGAAAGAACAGGTCTAGGAAATCCAAATCGACATTTAGTGTAGTATTTTTCTTTGCTCTTGTATTTCTGTCGACAGTATTTTCCACACCGATGACTTTGGAAACGTAAAACTTGCTCCTTTAACTTTTTCTCTTCTGTGCTTTTTGGTATAGCACATGTTGCATATTCTTCAATGTAAGATAACACTGCTTCATCAGTATCTGTTCCAAACTTTGGGGCATCCTTGATCCACAACAGCATATGAATATGAGGAGCACCTCTTGCCTGGTACTCTTTTCTCCAAAAGAAATCCACTACTTCTCCAAGAGGTGGATTTTTTTTATTGCAGATGAAGGACATCATAGCCTCAAATCTATGATTGAAATATCTGCAAACATTAACGGGATCCAATGAGCACAGTTCTCCTGATGTCTTGTATTCGATGTTTTTAATGTTTGAATTTGCCTCTCGTAGAAAATCCAGTAAATCATCCCAAGCGTACTCAGCACAGCTTAGGGTAACGAACCATGTTGGTGTTCCTAAATTCCGTAACATGCATTTTAATTCACCATGGCGTCGGTACCAATATTCATTTGTCCCACGCTGACAAGCCATCAGATTGATCAGTTGTGTTTCCAAATGATCATCTCGGTGCTGCACTTTCTCCATAAAATCCTTAGCAGACACATTTTGTAAATGTACTCCACTTTTTAAAATGTGATTTACTGCATAAGACAGTGCAGACAAGTCGCTTTCAAATAAAAGATGGAACAAATAAGGAATACTTTGTCGAAATCTGGGATCTTCAGCATATAGTCTTGTAGTCCGATACTCAGAAGCTGGAATCTGTTCTGGACGTTCATCGTATCATCCTCCTTTTCCTGTAGGAAACAGCTGGGGAAAACATCGAGCTTCCAAGCTCTCCTCCCATACACTCACGGGAGTTCCTTTTGCTTTCTTCATCTGAAACAGATCAATATTGTCTCCCATAACTTCTTTTGAATGAAGAGGATGTATGCTAAAATGTTCATAAATTTCTTCTTCCTTTGACTTGTCCACTTTTTCAATTTGTCCAGTTGGTGTTTCTGTGTCTTCTTGTAAATCTTCTTCTTCTTCTTCTATATAAATTGATTCATACCATTTGTTATTCCTTTTCAAATACAAATTTGCTCTTTGTACTTTCCGTACATCTACCAGCTCCTGCCAAATCTTCTTATTCTTTGTAGGTACACCATTAACCAGAATAACTAATGGTTCAGTTTCCAAAGTATCTGCATCAATAGTTTCCATATTTTTTTTCAAATCCAAGGGCAAATACACCACTCTACCTTTTAAACCTCTCAGTAAATCTGAAGGAGGTAATTTACCAGTTTTAGGCTCCATACGTACTATGGTCTGGAACGGATGAACACATTGAATAAGTATAGACTCATATGTATTTAATTCAGAAAGTTCAGCAGGAATAGCATCCAATTCTAAATTATTATGTACAGCTCTGGTCGGCATTCTATTTTCCTCTAACTTGTTGTAACAGTATTTACAAATACGCTGATCTTCACCCAATTCAAAACAATTTTCTAGAAATATATATGTGGCAAAATCTTTCCACTTATAATTATCTTCATTTTCACTCTTTCTGTAGAGATCAACATTCCTAGTTTGTTTTCTATAATGAGTTCTGCGGCAACAAATACAAATAATATTTGGTCTTTCATTAGAGATTTTTTCAAATTTTGTTATGTGATCGTTAAATGTCTTACTTACAGAGGGTTCTACATTCTCTTCCACTTCTTCCTCATTTACTGTGTCCTTTTCTGCACTGTTTTGTTCAGGACCAAAGTAACAAAACTGAATTTCATCAACAACCTTCTCTACATCTGATACCGATCCACGGAACAGAGCCCTATTCAATTCATCTAATTTTATTGCTGGACTTTTAGCAAAATACAACCGTCTCACAAACTTTCTCATTTCAGTATGATGAACAGCCAGCATCCTAAAATGATGGAAAACACTATTACACACTTTTCTAGATAGACAAGCCAGAGAATGACCCTGCAAACCAGTATTCTCTCTCACTCTGCATGGATCTAGACTTTGAAGCACCTTAATCTTCTGTTTTACACTTTTTTTACTATATTCTCTTAGAAACTCACGAAATGTATCAATAGATTCCTGACGCACAGTGCAAATACTACTACAATTCCAAGTGTACACTGGGGCTTTAGGACGTCTCCCCATAGCCTCATCCGCCATCACTTGTACCTCATCTCTTGGAACCATTATCTCCTTCTCCATTATGCAACCATTTTTCACTTCATAAGCACGACCTCTGGTGTCAACTGCATGCAGCAAACTATTACTTTGAAAATAACTCTCTTCATTAAAAAAAGGTTCACTACTTGAACTATGCATCCACTTTCCTAAAAACACTTTACAAAAGTTTGTTCTGTTCACTACTCTTTTCCTTTTGCTTTGTGATTTCAGTACATTAACCATTTCACTAATGTACGCATCCTATTCAAAATTAAAATGAATAGTTTCCTTTTTAATTCTAATGCCTTTGCTGCAATGGCTTCAATTTCTTTTTTTCTCTTGTAATATTTTGCCTTTTGCTTATATTTCTTCACATCCTTTATCAAATTGGACATAACTCTTCTCTGAAACATTTTTCTACGTATCTCTTTAAACGCAGTTTTTCTGTTTAAGTTAATCTTTGTTTTTGCAGAAGGTATATTTGCATTAACTAAATTCTCAATTTTTTCCTGTTTTTTTCTATTGAAAACATTCTTTCCAGTACAGACATTTTTTTCATTTTTCCTTTTTTTGAAGATGTTCTTTAAAAAATCTTTTGTCTGCTTACCAGAAGATTTGTTCTTTTTCCCAAGATGAGCATCTCCAACTAACTTAGGTCCTCCAGTTGTCTTCAAATATAGATTTTTTTTGTGGTCTTTTCTTAGTCTGGATTTTGTAGGCATCTTAAATTTTGTTCACTGCTCTTCAGCAATACCTGAAAAAAACAAAAAAAAAATCCTTTATTTTATTTAAAAATATTACTACATTTTTTATGATCTTTTCAAATCTTAAAATACTATGTACCCCTTTCCTACAAGTGAAAATCACAATAACACCCTCACAAATTAAATATCTAAAAACAATTCCTGTGTGCACACAGAGTCATGGTTTGAAATTAGGCAGAAAACGAAATTTCTTTGCCAATTGCAAAGCATACTTTCTACTACTTTTTTGGCAAGTGATAAGTACTTTTACAGTCTGACACATTTTGAATCCACTGTTCAGATTATGAAAACAGCACATGTCCAAACAGCTTTTTCAGACCAGCAACATGTGTAACCTGGGTGACTGACTACACTCCAGCAAGGGCAACCAGCCTTAGTGATGCTGAATGTATTTGCATTACTGACTGAAACCTCAAACCCCACTCGGTTGTGAATACTGTGCTTGATTCCACAGGATAAGCAGCTGGTTGTGTGCTAAGACTCTGCTTCTGCATAAAAAAAAATGGCTCCCCCTTTCCATCCAATGCAAATGTAAAATCACCAGAGCAATACGCAATAAATCTCTGCCTGTAATTCCTATTTACACCCAGAGTCATGTTTTCATATTAGCCAGAAAACGAAATTTCTTTGCCAATTTGAAAGCACACTTACTACTCTTTTTTTTGGCAAGTGATAAACACTTTTACAGACTGACACATTATGAATCCACTTTTCAGATTCTGATAAAAGCACATGTCCAAACTGCTTTTTCAGACCAGCACCATGTGTAACCTGGGTGACTGACTACACTCCAGCAAGGGCAACCAGCCTTAGTGATGCTGAATGTATTTGCATTACTGACTGAAACCTCAAACCCCACTTGGTTGTAAATACTATGCATGATTCCACAGGATAACCAGCTGGCTGTGTGCTAAGAGTCTGCTACTGCATACAAAAAAATGGCTCCCCCTTTCCATCCAATGCAAATGTAAAATCACCATAGCAATACGCAATAAATCTCTGCCTGTAATTCCTATTTGCACACAGAGTCATGTTTTCATATTAGTCACAAAACGAAATTTCTTTGCCAATTTGAAAGCACACTTACTACTCTTTTTTTTGGCAAGTGATAAACACTTTTACAGACTGACACATTATGAATCCACTTTTCAGATTCTGATAAAAGCACATGTCCAAACTGCTTTTTCAGACCAGCACCATGTGTAACATGGGTGACTGACTACACTCCAGCAAGGGCAACCAGCCTTAGTGATGCTGAATGTATTTGCATTACTGACTGAAACCTCAAACCCCACTCGGTTGTGAATACTGTGCATGATTCCACAGGATAACCAGCTGGCTGTGTGCTAAGAGTCTGCTACTGCATACAAAAAAATGGCTCCCCCTTTCCATCCAATGCAAATGTAAAATCACCAGAGCAATACGCAATAAATCTCTGCCTGTAATTCCTATTTACACACAGAGTCATGTTTCCACATTAGTCACAAAACGAAATTTCTTTGCCAATTTGAAAGCACACTTACTACTCTTTTTTTTGGCAAGTGATAAGTACTTTTACAGACTGACACATTAAGAATCCACTTTTAAGATTCTGTTAAAAGCACATGTCCAAACTGCTTTTTCAGACCAGCACCATGTGTAACCTGGGTGACTGACTACACTCCAGCAAGGGCAACCAGCCTTAGTGATGCTGAATGTATTTGCATTACTGACTGTAACCTCAAACCCCACTCGGTTGTGAATACTGTGCATGATTCCACAGGATAACCAGCTGGCTGTGTGCTAAGAGTCTGCTTCTGCATACAAAAAAATGGCTCCCCCTTTCCATCCAATGCAAATGTAAAATCACCAGAGCAATACGCAATAAATCTCTGCCTGTAATTCCTATTTACACACAGAGTCATGTTTCCACATTAGTCACAAAACGAAATTTCTTTGCCAATTTGAAAGCACACTTACTACTCTTTTTTTTGGCAAGTGATAAACACTTTTACAGACTGACACATTATGAATCCACTTTTCAGATTCTGATAAAAGCACATGTCCAAACTGCTTTTTCAGACCAGCACCATGTGTAACCTGGGTGACTGACTACACTCCAACAAGGGCAACCAGCCTTAGTGATGCTGAATGTATTTGCATTACTGACTGAAACCTCAAACCCCACTCGGTTATAAATACTATGCATGATTCCACAGGATAACCAGCTGGCTGTGTGCTAAGAGTCTGCTACTGCATACAAAAAAATGGCTCCCCCTTTCCATCCAATGCAAATGTAAAATCACCAAAGCAATACGCAATAAATCTCTGCCTGTAATTCCTATTTACACACAGAGTCATGTTTCCACATTAGTCACAAAACGATTTTTTTTTGCCAATTTGAAAGCACACTTACTGCTCTTTTTTTTGGCAAGTGATAAACACTTTTACAGACTGACACATTATGAATCCACTTTTCAGATTCTGATAAAAGCACATGTCCAAACTGCTTTTTCAGACCAGCACCATGTGTAACCTGGGTGACTAACTACACTCCAGCAAGGGCAACCAGCCTTAGTGATGCTGAATGTATTTGCATTACTGACTGAAACCTCAAACCCCACTCGGTTGTAAATACTATGCATGATTCCACAGGATAACCAGCTGGCTGTGTGCTAAGAGTTCTTCTGCATACAAAAAAATAGCTCCCCCTTTCCATCCAATGCAAATGTAAAATCACCAGAGCAATACGCAATAAATCTCTGCCTGTATTTCCTATTTACACACAGAGTCATGTTTCCACATTAGTCACAAAACGAAATTTCTTTGCCAATTTGAAAGCACACTTACTACTCTTTTTTTTGGCAAGTGATAAACACTTTTACAGACTGACACATTATGAATCCACTTTTCAGATTCTGATAAAAGCACATGTCCAAACTGCTTTTTCAGACCAGCACCATGTGTAACCTGGGTGACTGACTACACTCCACCAAGGGCAACCAGCCTTAGTAATGCTGAATGTATTTGCATTACTGACTGAAACCTCAAACCCCACTCGGTTGTGAATACTGTGCATGATTCCACAGGATAACCAGCTGGCTGTGTGCTAAGAGTCTGCTTCTGCATACAAAAAAATGGCTCCCCCTTTCCATCTAATGCAAATGTAAAATCACCAGAGCAATACGCAATAAATCTCTGCCTGTATTTCCTATTTACACACAGAGTCATGTTTCCACATTAGTCACAAAACGAAATTTCTTTGCCAATTTGAAAGCACACTTACTACTCTTTTTTTTGGCAAGTGATAAACACTTTTACAGACTGACACATTATGAATCCACTTTTCAGATTCTGATAAAAACACATGTCCAAACTGCTTTTTCAGACCAGCACCATGTGTAACCTGGGTGACTGACTACACTCCACCAAGGGCAACCAGCCTTAGTAATGCTGAATGTATTTGCATTACTGACTGAAACCTCAAACCCCACTCGGTTGTGAATACTGTGCATGATTCCACAGGATAACCAGCTGGCTGTGTGCTAAGAGTCTGCTTCTGCATACAAAAAAATGGCTCCCCCTTTCCATCTAATGCAAATGTAAAATCACCAGAGCAATACCAAACAGCTTTCTTAGACCAGCAACATGTGTAACCTGGGTGACTCACTACACTCCAGCAAGGGCAACCAGCCTCACTAATGCTGAATGTATTTGCATTACTGAGTGCAACCTCAAACCCTTAAAGTATTCCTTATTTTTACCAGTACACCTTAAATTTTCGTGAAAACATAGTCCATATTATTTTACATGTTCCTCACATTTAAATTTCTCCCAAAACAGAAAATAATAAACACAACTTCAACAAAAGGAATTCCAATTCTATTATTCATTTTTTAATTTACCATATACATCCCCTCTCAAACTCTAAACTCACCTTTAAAATTAGTTAGTTGTGAAAGAAATGTGGCACTCAAACAACAGATTATCAGAGCCAGGATGTCTGTTCTCTACACCTCTCTCCTCTCAGCAGAACCAGATAATGGCAAAGTTTCCCTCTATTTTTCCACACATATACATGTAAGTTTCAAATCTCAGTGCTTCCCCCTTTTTTTCAAATGTAATCACACATTTCTATTGGTTGAAAACCAACCCTTTTCCAAAAGTACCGTTCCCCCAACTTGACTTCTGCCTAGTACCCTTCCCCCAACTTGACTTCTGCCTGCTACCATAGCAACAGCTCATGGAACACTGCTGTGTAGAGTCAGGTCAGAAGTTCACCAAACAATGTTTCATTTCCAAAGAGCAGGAGTGCTTGACTTTTCAAACCGAACAGCAAATCCATAGTACTGTTCTTTGGTAACACATTTTTCTGTACCAATACAAAACATGCTTCTATAAATTTACACATACAGCCTAGTTTTTATTCTAGAATGGTATGAAACAGCCAATCAGATTTTTTTTTTTTTTAAATATGTTTGCCTCCATTTCCAAACTGTCTTTCATTTCTTTTTTCCATTCTACTGAATTACACCTCCTGAGTGCATCCAGTTCTCCTTTGAAGATGTTCACAGTGTGGATTGTAGGGCACAGCTATGTCTTCTGGAGTGAAAAGTATGCAGAGAAAACAGATATGGTGAGAGACCTTGCTTTGCCAAATGTAGACATTAAATGGATTGGTCAGAGAGGGTTAAAGTGGCACCAATTGATGCCATTGGTGAAATCATTCATGCAAAACCAACACCCTGACCTCATAATAGTGCACTGTGGTGGCAATGACCTAGGCACTTTGACTGGGGTAGGTCTGGAAATGCTTATGAAGGAGACCTTTGCACAACTGTTTTCACTTTTCCCTAAAACTGCCTTTGTGTTTTCTAACATATGCCAAAGGCAAAAATGGAACTGGTCCAATCCTTTCTGTCCACAGATTGACAAAGCAAGAAAACACGTCAACAAATCTGTTTCTGCTTTCCTCCGAGACTATGGTATGGGATCCATTTACCACAACAACTTGCGTTACGACATGCAAGACATTTATAGAGGAGATGGTGTGCACTTCAATGATGAAGGGAACAGAGTCTTCCTCTTGAACCTTAGACTCTGCATCGGTACTTACTTGTAGGTACCACTAAAAATCACTTCATAAACACAACGGCTCTTTTTAGAGCCCCCTAATATCTAAACACTTAAATCTGAATTTTATTTCTTTTTTTCTTTTTTTTTTCTACCGTACGCGTACGGTGAGCTTACCGTAAGCTTACCGTACGCGTACCCCGCGATTTTTTTTTAAAATCAATAAATGTTTTTTTTTTACTTTTCTGTCCTTCTTTGACCCCCTTTCAAATGTTAGGGGGTCTGTAACTCTCCTCCTTGCCCCCTTTTCAAATTATCACCCTTTTTTTTCTGTGTGAAACACACAAAATGGCGGCCGCCGCTTCCTGGTTTCGACCGATTCAAATGTTTACTAAGATCTAACAGCCAATCAGAATCGCGCTCGCTCACGCCACCGTACGCGTACGGTAAGCGCACCGTAAGCGCACCGTAAGCTGTCACAGATATATATATTGATTTAAATGCTATTTTCTCAGAATCTACTGAACAGATTTACACCAAACCTACAAAAGGCACTTCCTTGACCTGAGGACTACCTCTCTGCCAAATTTCTAGTAATTCTGTTCACCCGTTCGGGCTGTAGCTGTGTCTAAAGGTCCTATGGAAAAATGCATGGGAAAAACGCGTTTTGGGACCCCCCTTTTATCTCAGCCCCCGCTTGACGAATCCCCCCGAGACTTTCAGGGTAGGAGCGGAGCGTAGCGCCCCACCTATTTTGAAAAATTCGCGAGGATTCGTCGACCGGCGCCAAAGTTATTCAAAATAGAATGTTGCGGATTTCCTATGGAAACGTGGTCCTAACTATAACTACCTACTGGCGACCGCCAGTAGGTAATATATATATATATATATATATATATATATATATATATATATATATATATAATGAATGGTTCTTGTCCCTTGCCTACACCAAAGCAAACCAGTTAATAAACAGGTGCTACTGGGAAACTGGAGATAGTAGAATGGCTTTGGTGCTGGGAGGCCTGCATGATACCACCTGGTGAACTACAGAACCTATATGTCAACAATGGTGAGTTAATGGACACTTGCTTCTCTGCAGACATGTGGGACAGAAGGCCATCTAGACAAAAGATGCAGAACAAGAACAAAGCGACAGAAGTTGCTGTCAGCATCAGTATTGTTCTATATTAAACAAATATGTCTGATGCAACTTGAGACCCAGCCATAGGATCCAAAGAAAGAAGGAAAAAAATGAGGCATGTGGCCAAAGCAAGCAGATGTTTCAAGATGCACAGTGATGTCAACCCAAGACTTCAACAGACAGCTGCTTCATTAAGCCAGATACAGGCAGTAACCACTGTGATGACAGTGCAGGCTGGAGACATGAGTTGCAACCGCCTCCCCTAATGGGTTTTACATGTTATCTGTCTGTTCAGCAAGTCAAAAGCATTTCTGAATCATCTCTTCTTGTAGGTCTTTGTCAATGGGTCAGGGACGGTGGCGGCTCCTCTGCTAAGGCGGAGGAGCATCGCCCCACTGCTCCTTGAGCAGTGCAAAAAAATAAAAATAAAATGATAATAACAAGACGTTATCATTTTATTTTTCTGTGTGACTCAAAGCCAGTTTGGGGTGGGGCTGCACTCGCCGCCGTCAAAGGGAGGAGGAGAATTTGCACTTTGTAAGTGCGCATGACGGTTTGGGCCAGCCAAACTGTCATGCACCCATAGCATGTTCTCCACCTGGCTGTTTTTCACAGCCCGGTCGAGAACATGCCCAGGCTCCCAGGCACTGCCCGAGCTGCCAAACAGGCTGCTCAGACCAATCACAACGCTGCTTATGTAGAGTCATAATTGGCTGGGAAAGTCGGGAAGCCTGGATGCTTACGGTGCTCACAAGACTGAGGAAGGGAGAAAGGCAGCAGCGTTGACAGGTATGTTTTTTTTATCTCACTACCCCCCATTCCAAGGCAGCCACACTGGTCAAGGAAGTCAGCATGTAGTTAGTCAGAAAATTAAAGAGACATTCATCTACACAGAGGCAGGTAACGTGAGAGGCGAGGGGTTACTACCCCTCCGAGGACACCTATGATTCACTGTGCGGCACTCTGGTATTGTCCCTCAGGCATGCCCTGGAGGAGAAAATCAGTTCATTCTATATTGATGCAATTGGGCGTTGCGTATTCCTCCGGCCTCCCCTCACCTAAAGGAAATGGGTTCCGCTGAGTTGCATAGCGTGGGGGGGGGGAGCAGAGGAGTGGTAGCCCCTGGCACAAAATTCTCAGGGGCATTCTTAGGGGCGCAAAATCTTAAAAGAAGATGTTGTGCCCCTAAGAATGTGGAAGTATACTTGCCATGCCCCGGGCACTGGCAATCCACGCTACGCCGCTGTTTCCACCTCAGCCCAGCAATGTACAGTAGCAGACAGCGGGGAATGCCGGCTAGAAAAGAGGCTTTCCAATGCATTGTGAGCATGCGCCGGGACAGAAAGAAAGCCAGATACACTAATCTACTACTGACTTTGGCTGTTTTTGAGCGAAGTCATATAATGCAACATTCTAGTTTGTGTAGGTCTTGATGGCCAGTGACCGCTGTAAGGACAGTGGTGATTTCACCACCGTAAGTGCAACTGCTGGGCAGTCCCAGAACATAAGCTTGATGTCCACTCCAGGAGCAAGGCAACTAGGGCAGTAACAATTAGCAGAGGAATAGATTCTACTCAGACCAGCCGGGGTTAAACGAGCACTGAATACATTGAATGTGCTAAAATCTGGAAGTTCGATGTTTTGAGAAAGTTGAGCCACGTGTCTAAAAAGTAGAGCCCCGGCCAGGTTTGCTCATCACGAGCAAATTCTCATTTCTGGTTGGCAAGGGCTCCTGCTGTCAGTTTTTTAATAGTTCAGTACCTACAGGTGTATTTGTGTCTGGTTTTGGCTCATGTCCATGATCAAGACTACCTGTCTGGCAAATTTAAAAGATTGCCTAAGACCAGTGGGGTGGTATGGATGCCATGGACCCTAATGCAGGCATTATGTGGCCACTAGACAACTTCTTAGAAGTAAAAAACAGCCATAACTAGGGTAGGGTGCAGTGTTGGCCCAATCCTTGGCCCAGTGCCTCTGCATCTGCAGCTCTGCTTAGAAATATCAAGGTAATCAAAAAAGATTTAGTATAGCTACAGGAATATGGACTGCTGTATATTAACTCCCAATACATATATTGTCAAGGT
Source organism: Triturus cristatus (assembly GCF_964204655.1). NCBI lineage: Eukaryota > Metazoa > Chordata > Amphibia > Caudata > Salamandridae > Triturus > Triturus cristatus. The sequence goes on from NC_140590.1 coordinate 1,590,877,960, forward strand.
GAGTAAATGTCAAGTTAAGAATAGTGCAAAAACAACAGTTGATGGACAGAATGCGGAACAATGTCATACATTCACCCCAGTGCAGAGATCTGGGCCTGAATCCATCGTTTTTTTGCTCACCATGCCGTTCCAGTTTGAACCCAGCCATATGCAAATCAGTCTTGAACCTGTGCCTCATGGGAACAGTCCAGCCCGAACTGCCAAGCCAGGTCCTCCCTGGACTGGAAACCAGCATCCTAGGACCGGTTTCGGGGTTTCACCCCTCTTCAGCCAGGATAGGTTGATTCCAGTGGCATGGAGAGCACGGGACCCACGTCTGGGCATACCCTTCCCACTCGGGGTGAAAAATGCAAAAACAACAGTTGATGGACAGAATGCAGAACAATGTCATACAGTTACGAATAGTAACAGTATACTTATTTACACTTACTCTGATATTGTGGAAGTCGATAATCCTGCAGAATAATATTGGAAACTGAATATTGTGATAGTACCTAATATCAAAACCCTGCCTAAGCCCCATAAACTGTGCCAGTGAGACTGGGGACTTGTCTCTGCCACACAAGCAAAACTTTGAATGCAACCTTTCAAAGTTCTACATATTCAATCACTGTATCAAGTATTGTTAAATAGGAAAAATCTGAAAATTGTAAGAAAGACAGGAACGGAAAAAGTCAATTGTAGAATCTCAAACATTTGAGGTACATTTGTTGGAGTCTCTGAAAAAAGTAGTGTCCGGTTTCCAAAGTAATAACTCAAGTTTCTGCCTCCTGGAAATCCACAGTATCAAAAAAAGTAGGCTCATTAGCTGTAAGGTATTTACCTGATCAGACAAGAACTGCAATTCCCATAATTTCTGATTAATGGTGGAAAGCAAAAATAGAAACATGTCAGCATTATCCTGGTTGCCCGGGACTAGCAATCTTCCCCAACTTCGATGTATGCGTCATGTTCTCAGTAATTAGAGATTTTCCTTAAGTGCATGCCTCAGCTCTTTTGGATTAGTGCAGACACTGTACAACTGTTTCCCAAGGAGAGCCTTCAGTGCCCAAAGGATCGGATCTTCTGACAAAACACCCAGCACATGAACCAACTTCGCATCCTGCATGTCTAAAGCCCCCAGATGGATGAAAACCAACTGTCTGAAGCATTGACAAAACAGTAAATTGTACTCTTTGCAAAGGACACGTCACCATGGACCTCCACCTGATGGCCAGTAGATCTCAGACCTACATCCTCCAGAGCCACAAACCCAGGCACACAGGAATAGTAGTGGACAACCAGCTTCTGATGACCAGCCATGTCAATGCAGTCACCTACTCATGCTCCCACACCCACAAGCTCCTTAAAATTGGCTACTGATCAATGAACAGAGAACCGTCACCCATGCCCTCATCACCAGCAAAACGAATTATGCTAATGGTCTCTATATTGGCCTCAACGTCCAGAAGCCTTCAGACCATACAAAATGTAGAAGCCAGTCCTGCACTCAGACTCCCACCCCGCATTCACATCACCCCACACTTTAGAGAACTTCCGTGGCACCGCATCCACAAATAGGCACTCTTGAAGCTCCAAACATACACATACAAAGCCCAACGCAATCTGGGATCCTTCCACCTTAATAGTGGCATCAACTTCCACATGGCTACCAGGAACCTCTACTCGCACACATCCCTGGCATCCACAGAGCCAGAGATGGTAGTCTAGCCTTCTCTTACATCCTCCTCACAGTGTAGAACAATATCCCCCTGACCATCAGAGCTGGCTCCTCAGTCCTTGAGTTTGGCAAGAGCCTGAAGATGTAGATCTTGGCCTAACTCTCAGGCTCGGCCAGCACAGTCCCTCACACTGCTCGAACGCTGGGATACCCTCGTCGATGAGACAGATGTTTTACAAATTAAAATGGTACAAAAGGGGGTGGTGATGAGCGGAGCATCAGACCCAATAAAACACTCACACCCAGTCAACAGATCTGGGTTTGATCCATCACCGTTCTTTAGCCCACTCTGCCACCCCAGTTCAGACATGGCCATATGCAAATCAGTCTGACCCTGTGCCTCATGGGAACAGTCCAGCCCGAACTGCCAAGCCATGCCTTCTCTGGACCGGAAACAAGCTTCCTAGGACCGGTTTCTGGCATTTCAGCCGTCTTCAGCCAGGCTTGCTTGAATCCAGTGGCAAAGTGAGCAAGGGACTCACGTCAGAGCATACCCTGCCAACTTATGGCGAACAAAGCGGTACAAAAGGGGGTGGTGATGGACGGAGCATCAGAACCAATCAAACACTCACACCCAGTCAACAGATCTGGGTTTGATCCATCACCGTTATTTAGCCCACCCTGCCACCCCAGTTCAGACATGGACATATGCAAATCAGTCTGACCCTGTGCCTCATGGGAACAGTCCAGCCCGAACTGCCAAGCCATGCCTTCCCTGAACCGGAAACAAGCTTCCTAGTACCGGTTTCTGGCATTTCAGCCGTCTTCAGCCAGGCTTGCTTGAATCCAGTGGCAAAGTGAGCAAGGGACTCACGTCTGAGCATACCCTGCCAACTTATGGCGAACAAAGCGGTACAAAAGGGGGTGGTGATGGACGGAGCATCAGAACCAATCAAACACTCACACCCAGTCAACAGATCTGGGTTTGATCCATCACCGTTCTTTAGCCCACTCTGCCACCCCAGTTCAGACATGGCCATATGCAAATCAGTCTGACCCTGTGCCTCATGGGAACAGTCCAGCCCGAACTGCCAAGCCATGCCTTCCCTCGACCGGAAACAAGCTTCCTAGGACCGGTTTCTGGCATTTCAGCCGTCTTCAGCCAGGCTTGCTTGAATCCAGTTGCAAAGTGAGCAAGGGACTCACGTCTGAGCATAACCTGCCAACTTATGGCGAACAAAGCGGTACAAAAGGGGGTGGTGATGGACGGAGCATCAGAACCAATCAAACACTCACACCCAGTCAACAGATCTGGGTTTGATCCATCACCGTTCTTTAGCCCACTCTGCCACCCCAGTTCAGACATGGCCATTTGCAAATCAGTCTGACCCTGTGCCTCATGGGAACAGTCCAGCCCGAACTGCCAAGCCATGCCTTCCCTGGACCGGAAACAAGCTTCCTAGGACCGCACAGCGGAATGGCTGCCTCCTGAGACAGTGCCGCTGGACGGGGGTGGAAAACAGCATAAAGGATGTGATCCGGGCTATGCCATCGACCGGAATTGATGCCTGAGTGACCGGACGGCGGCGTCCACCCATGGCTGGTGCAAAAACTACTTTCCAGGCACTGTAAACCCGGAATTGCGGTGTTGGGAGGCTCGTGACGAGAATAGCTAACGGCTGGCAAGATGGCGCCGCCCGGGCTGATCGAGGACTGCTGAGGCCCAGTATCGCTAGGACCGCAGGTGCGTGGCTGCTTCTGCGGACTGAGGCTCCTGACGCGACCGCTACCCGTGTGCGCTGAGCCCGCGCTGGTACTTCGGGGGCTCTGTGGTCATGTACGCCCTGAAGCGAGAGGAGGAGCGTGATGGCGGCTACGACCAGCTCCGACGGCCGCACTGTGTGACGATGCCCCGCGGCGGGGACGGTGCTGGAGCCGGGCTGTGAGATAGACGGGGCCCAGACGACTGCCCAATGTTGCCTATCGGACGACGACGAGGGTGAGTGATGCCCATATGGTGCGCCCGTGCCTGCCTCGGAGACCCTAGCCGCCCGACATGTGGCCGATGGATGGATGACGGAATGGTGTGCCTGCTGGGAGACGGGGCTGCAGCGTGAGCGACCCCAGAATCGTGGGCCCTGAGTGCCGGCGTCCCACGGGAGCGGACAGCGAATAACGGCCTGAGTCGCGGCGCATCGGCTGGCGATTGCCTGTGGGTGCGCCTGCCTGGATGCTCCCTGCCTCCTCCCCGAGAAACCTGTGGGTGCGGACTCTGCTGAATCGTGCTGGTGAATTGGCTCCACTGCGCGCCCGCTGGGTTGGAGTGGCGCTATGTGATACAGCTGCGGCCCTTGTGATGGTGATAGACTGAGAGCGGGGGAGCCCCATGAAATACGGCACCGCGAGCGCGACTGTCCAGGACACTGTGGAGATCTTGGAGGCCTGTGTGCTGCTGGGCAGGGGCCAACTGTATTTGCGGGTCTAAGACTGTGCCGGCCCCGACTGGCGCAGTTGCAGATTGGTTCTCCCGGTGTTGGATGGTGGAGCAGTGAGATATGGGGAAGCCGGAAAAGACCCAATCTAAACTCTCCTTTGAATCGAAGCGCCAGACCAAGGGGGCTGCGGCGCCGCCAGATGCTGACCCCGACGCTGCGGAGACGGCGCCCGCAGGTATGGAGGGAATGCTGAGGGCCATCCAGCAGAGCCTGCAGGATGTCCATGGCAAACTGGATGCCATCACTTTGCGAGTCGATAGCATGGCGGCCAGGCTGGATGGGCACGGTGAGAGGCTGGTGGAGGCGGAGACTCGCATCGGAGCGATGGAGGACGTCTCGCAGGCGACGGCCCAAAAGTGTGCAGACGCTGAGCGACTGCTGGAGGTGTTAAAAAATAAGGCGGAAGATTTAGAGGCGCGGTCGCAGCGCAATAACGTAAGAATCACGGGGGTTCTGGAATCCACCAATGTTGGCCGGATGGAAACATATGTGGAGGAGCTGATTCGAAATGTCCTGGGCACGGAACATCTCTCCCCGATGTTCTTGATTGAGAGGGCGCACCGTTCACTGGCCCCGAGGCCGAAGCCCGGGGCACCCCCGCGTCCCATAATTGCCAGGGTCCTCAACTACAGAGACCGCGATGTCATCCTAAGACTGGCGCGAGAAAAGAAGAAGATTACCCATCAAGGCAACACACTGGAATTTTATCCGGACTTCACGGTAGCCGTCCAACTAGCGCGGAAGGAATTCAACACAGTGAAAAAAAACTGCACGACCTTGGCATTGACTATGCCATGTTCTACCCAGCTAGGCTCCGAGTGACACATAGAGGCCACGCGACGCTGTGTCACACGTCTAAGGCGGCACAAGATCTCATCAAAAAAATTGCCGCCAAACGAAAGGAAAGGCAGAGAAACGACCAGGACACGGACGCCGACTAACATGCGGATGCAGGGAAATAGCTGGGAGATGAAGGCATGGGACAGGCGCAGCTGTGTAGGCGACTCCACCTGCCGCGTTGAAAAGCATGGGGGCGGATTCGCAGCCCTGCAGGGGGAGCAACATGGCCCAGCACTGACTGTAAGTACGAGTGTTGCGAACTATTATGCCCTCACACGTGGTATGTTAAGATATGGTAACTGCAGGTGAGCCCTAGTCCAGGTAGGGCTGAGTTCGTTGTTTGCGGAGGACTGCTGAGAAGACAACGCCGTCATACTCTGAGACCGACCGATCGACAGTGCCGGTGATCTCCTTTGAGGCCCTGCGGAGCTTGCGAGACTGTGAGGTATTATGCCGGATGGGGTGTGGAGGGCCGGACCATGTTGGCTAGCGCTGGTCATCCAGTACAAGTGCCTGTTAATGGGCTGACTGTGCATTCGCGGTCTGGAGAATGGGCTATAACCCACTTGACGACGGAAGTGCTGTGTTGCGGATCACACAGCACAGATCAGAGAAAGGCACAGGTACAAGAGGATGGGATGACTGCACGGCTGTGGTGACTCTCAGGCTCTAACTCATACTATATCCCCGTCCACATCCATTCAGTTGGATGGAGATGTGTGCTCTAGGTGGTTCCCCGAACAGGTGGCCCCCAAACTCAGTTACGTTATGACAGTTTTCTTCTGGGGGATATGTCTTTGGCATGTTTGGGGTGCCGAAGTGGGTGGGGGGAGGGGGGAGGGGTTGGAGAGTTACTATGCTGGTCACAGAGCATGAGACGCATCGCTGAAATCCACATATTTTTGATGGGAAACATTGAGGTCATTCTATGCCTAGATAGTCACTGGGGTGCGCAAAACAAATGCATGTATAAGTGTCGCTTTAGTATCGCTGATGCAGAATGGCTGAGACACGAGTAGGGGCGGGGCGCCTCCAATTACTAACATGGAATGTGCGGGGGCTTAGTAGCCCCAAGAAGATTAGACAGATACTGGCATACCTAGACAGGAGGCACATTGACATCGCACTCATACAGGAGACACACTGTGTGCCGACTCATCAACCCAGCATAGGGCGCAGATGGGCAGAATCGGTGCATCACTCGTCATACTCATCCTATGCAAGGGGAGTGCTGATACTGGTTAGGAGAGGACTACAGTATGCAATAGACAGCGTGGTGGCGGATGACTTGGGAAGATTTGTCATCATAGCAGGGTTATTACGGGGGCAGAGACTGGCTATTGCGAACGTCTACGGACCGAACGTAGACGATCCGAAGTTCTACCATTCCCTGTGGTGTACACTGAGGGACCTGCAAGCCACGCACCTGATATGGGGAGGAGACTTTAATATTGCCTTGTGTGATGACGTGGATAGATCTGGGATCACGGTGGAGCCGCACAAACGCGCGCTGCAGGTCTTACAAGATATCATAGTGGACAGGGGGCTTACTGATGTTTGGAGAAGTAGGAATCCGGAGGGGAGAGAGGCCACGCATGCATCAGCGGCACACGCTAGTTGGTCCCGCATTGATTACTGGTTGGTAACCGGGGATGTTGCTCTATGGATGCGGGAGGTCAGACACTTGCCTAGAACATTGTCCGATCACAGCCCAGTGCTCCTGTCCCTGGAGCTCCCGAACTATGCACCACCTCCTTTCAGTTGGAGATTTAACGCAAAGGCGCTATTAGATTCCATGTATGTAGATTCCATCGGGCAGGCGATAAAAGAATATTTTGATCACAACGCACCTTCCATGAAGGACCCTGGCGTGCTATGGGAGGCTTTTAAAGCGACTATTCGAGGCGTCTGTATTAGCACGAACGCTGGCATTTTAAAAGACATACGGCAACAACTCACGACGAGGGAAGAAAAATTGCGAAACTTGGAAAGGGAGTACGAGGAAACGCATGACACCCATCTACTAGGTAATATTAGAACTATACTATCTGAATACCAAAGTTACGCGGAAGATGAACTTAAATACACAACGAAGAGACAGAGGTGCCGATTACGATCCGGCAAAAACCGGGTACGAACCGTCGGACAGAGGCTTTTTTCCGTCCGACTCGTACCCGGTCGTAAAACTTTACAAACATGCAATCACGATTCGCACGGAAACACCATTTCCGTACGAGTCATACAAAACACCGGCCGACGAAAAGATACATACAAATGGGATCCGGGGAATGCGCCGACGTGACGTCGGGACGCTCTCAGGCCGCGTTTCACGAACCAGGAATTACGATTCGAACCGACAGCAGTCCGGACGGCAATATTTTTACGGCACCCAAAAAGTGCCGGAAATGCGAAGTACGGCGCGAAATGACCAGAGTAGGTGGCCCGGTAAGCGCCGTACCCCCCCCAGCCCCCGCATGTACGCGCCGTACCCCCCCCCAGCCCCCGCATGTACGCGCCGTACCCCCCCCAGCCCCCGCATGTACGCGCCGTACCCCCCCCAGCCCCCGCATGTACGCGCCGTACCCCCCGTGTATGTACACCCGAGTACGTGTCGAACCCCCCCGTGTATGTACACCCGAGTACGTGTCGAATTCCCCCGTGTATGTACACCCGAGTACGTGTCGAACCCCCCCGTGTATGTACACCCGAGTATGTGTCGAACCCCCGTGTATGTACACCCGAGTACGTTCGAGTCGTGTATGTACGGTGCGTACCCCCAGCGCTACGCTACGCTACGCGCTGGGGGTACGCACCGTACATACACGGGTGGGGGTACGACTCGAACGTACTCGGGTGTACATACACGGGGGGTTCGACACGTACTCGGGTGTACATACACGGGGGGGTTCGACACGTACTCGGGTGTACATACACGGGGGGGTTCGACACGTACTCGGGTGTACATACACGGGGGGTACGGCGCGTACATGCGGGGGCTGGGGGGGGTACGGCGCGTACATGCGGGGGCTGGGGGGGTACGGCACGTACATGCGGGGGCTGGGGGGGTACGGCGCGTACATGCGGGGGCTGGGGGGGGGTACGGCGCGTACCGGGCACCTGTTTGGACGTCTCCATGGTTGCTATTGGAGTTCGGTGCGGACGGTCTTTTAGCCATACGGTTGTGACATCGGACGCACGGGATGGATCGTGATTCCTCGGTCGGACTTCACCTTTCACATTTGTACGGTAAATCGTCCGAGGACGTGTCGGACACATTTTCTGACCCGAGGACGTGTGGGAAATCATTCCCGATGCGGTTCGTATGGACTTTTTACCATGCGAATCGTGATTGCCAGTTCGTAAGGCACTTGTACGATTCGTACGGTAAAAAGACCGGATACGAGTCGTACGGGAATTTTTTTTACCGGATCGTAATTGGCACCAGATAGCGAGGGCCTATGGAGAGGGTGGCAGATCGGGCAGATATCTGGCGTCTAAAATATGTGAAGGTCACGCACCACAGCACATCCAAATGGTCCGTAATGAACGGGGGGAGCAGAAACATAGCGCGCAGGAAATCTTACAAGAATTTGTGACTACGTATAGAGCGGTATATGCGTCCAGGCCCACGGCCACTTCGGCCGAAGTACTGGAATATCTAGACGATGTGGCGATAGCATGGCTGTCGGACACACACAGGGAATACCTGTCTCTGCCTATCACGGTGGAAGAGGTCGCTGAGGTGATCAGATCACTGCCCAATGGTAAGGCCCCGGGCCCAGATGGGTTCACATGCGAGTTCTATAAGGCCTTTGTGGATCTGCTGGCGCCTAGGCTAGTGGAGATGTATGGGAATGCCCATGAGCAGCAGAGCCTGCCCCCGACCCTAAGGGAAGCACTACTACTAGCGCTGCTCAAACCGCAGAAGGATCCGAAACTATGTGATTCGTATAGACCCCTGTCTCTTATCAATGTGGACAATAAGATCTTGGCCAAGCTGCTGGCGGCCCGTCTGAACCCCTTAATGTCTAGGTTAGTCTTGCCTGATCAATCCGGCTTCATTCCGTCGCGTTCAACCGCGCACAATACGCGGACCCTGTTTGCATTATCGCACTATCTAACACCTACTACCAAGGCTGCAGCGGTCTTTCTAGACGCGGCTAAAGCCTTTGATTCACTAGAGTGGACATACCTGCATACAGTGCTGCAGAGGATGGGCTTTCCGCACATGTTTCTCCAGTGGATACAACTCTTGTATGATGCGCCAGTAGCGCGAGTTCGGGTGAATAAATACATCTCGGAGCCCATTGCTATACAAAGGGGGACCAGACAGGGATGCCCTCTGTCCCCTCTTCTGTTCGCACTGGCGTTAGAACCGCTGGCATGCAGGATCAGGCAGGGGCATCACTATTCAGCTCTGCAATTTCCACAACGGCCGTTGCATATATCATTATATGCTGACGATATGCTGTTATATGTGTGGGACCCAGGGGACAACCTGAACCCGTTGTTGAGAGACTATATTAAATTTGCACACCACTCCGGTATAAATATAAATTGGGCCAAGTCTCTGATTATTCCCCTGACGGATAGTACGCAGCCACACCCCATGGATTACCCTCTGGAGTGGAAAACCGACCCGGTAAAATATTTGGCCGTATGGTACCATCGCGACCCTGAAATTGTGATCAGGACTAACTATGGGAGGGCGATCGATGCCTTAGAGGGGAAAGTGCGGAGATGGATTCAATTGCCACTGTCTCTGGCGGACCGCATTGCCATTGTAAAAATGGTAGTGTTACCTAAACTATTATACCTGTTCAATAACATCCCCATCCACCCCCCAGCAGAGACTTTTCGGCGTATTAAGTCGATGGTCCTCCAGCTAATAAGGGCGGGAAAAACGGCCAGGGTCGAGATGCGGTCGCTTACATTACCTTACTGCCAGGGGGGTTTCGGAGTTCCCGATTTCATGCTATATTACCTTTGTGCGCAAGCGCAATATGCGCATTTCTGGTATCATAAAATCCCATTCCTCACCCATACTGCAATTGAGGAGGGGGATGCTCTGTCGATTCCACTGGAGGCGGTGATAACCCATCGTAGACCTCCATTACACAAGAACGATATTAATACGATAGATGCTACGAACAGAGCCTGGCAAACGATGGGTAGAAAAGCTAACAAACTGCCACTATACGCCCCAGCTCTCCGTCTCCAGTGGCATCCTGAGATCTCGGTCACCCAGGAGGAGGTGGGGGTGGGGTTGCTGCGCCAGGTCGGTATAGACACGATGGGAGATCTCTATGAGGAGGGGACTTTTAAAACGCTCGAACACCTGACATACATTAGTAATAAGACAGCATTGTTCCAATTCAACTATTACAGGTTACAACAGGCCATGAAGAACCTGTATCCAACGTTTCCGGCGGAGCCACCGGAGCTGACCGCTCTGCAATGGCTGATAACCACGCCCACGGCCAAACATTTGGTATCCACGCTCTATACTAAATTACAGACAGATATAGCGGCGAATACTAATAAATCTATGGAGAAGTGGAATAATTGTCTGGATGCTCCTTTAACTGAGAAAGAATGGGAGATAGCCTGTACACTAACCGGCATGCTAACACCAAATGGTAACCTACGCATCCTTCATTTCAAATACTTACACCAAACATATTACACACCAGATAGGCTGCACAGATATGGATTACGATCGGATTCTAGGTGTGGTCGCTGCAATGAAGAGGGGGCGGATTTTGTGCATTTAGCATGGTCCTGTAGGGCGCTTGTGGAATACTGGACACAAGTAACGCAGCTGCTGGGAGCTATGGTGGGTGGTGAGGTGGATTGCAATGCTAAAACCTGTTTGCTGGGACTAATGCCGGGGGTAACAGCCCTAAAGCGTAACTTCTGTGTGATTTCGCTACTCATGGCCAAGCGAAGGGTCTCGCTCTGCTGGAATAGCAGAAAGATTCCGAAACCCAAAGACTGGATTGCTGACTTAACATACTGTAGGGATACCTTAAAGACCTATGAAGAAGAACTTCCTACCAGATCGAAGCCAAGAGATTATTGGAAATATCTAACCCAATACCTGAATCTGCATCAAGTAAACTGAATGATTGTTTCTACTGCATTGATGGGCGGAGGGCATGGAGGGCCGTTGAATAGGGATGGATCACTAAGACTGGATGAAGGATGCTGTTGTACTGTGACCAAACTGTTATGGTTGTATTTGATTTGTACACATTTAAAATGCTAATAAAAAAAAAAAAAAAAGACGCATCCGTGGTTCGGACGGCGCTGTTACGGCACAGCATGGTTCGAGCTGTGGTATAATGGCTGTTTCCCTTGCAGAATAGCTCATCTTCTGGGGACTCATACAGGCCAGTATGGGGTAATCCACACCAAGCCCTGTGAGAGAAGACGAAGAGGCCAGAACAATGTCTTAGCCACAAGAAAGAAACCCTTAAGGTTATTGGTTCCTCCGCCCCGGGGTTGTTGCTCGTTCACTTGACTTGAAATGAATCTTTTCTTGTCCAGATGTTCATATGGAAAGTGCAATTTCTTCCAGCGGGAGATGTAAAGGCAAAAGGTACAATTCAAACAAACATGTGCATTCCAGTGGGAATAGTTCTCATTGCCAGAGATATTGCAAACTAGGGTGGGGATAACTCGTCTGAACTGCGGCCAGAGAATCACGGGGATGCCAGGAAAAAGTATATATAATTATAAAGGAATGCATATCAGACCTAAGGATCGAAAGCAAAAAGAGTGTCTTATCACCAACCTGATCTGTGATTCAATGTAGAACTTCAACGTACAGCAGGTGCGGCCCTGGGGAAGAAGTGGACTGCAAACATGGCGCCTGGGAATTGTCTGAAAGTATGTTCGAGTTCTGTAGGCCATGTCATTCTAGGCTCTTAGATAGATAATTCGGCAGATTGGGCTCGTAGCTGGCCTGTTCCCTGCCTCTCCAGAAAAAGCAAAATGAATACTGACCATACATTTAGGCCGCCCCATAAAGTTCTTAATTTCTAAGCATTTAACTGGCTGAGACCAGATCTACTGAGGGGCATATATACAGCAGAATGGAGAAGCCACGCTTCTCCATTCAGAAAATGCAGGGATGCGCCGTTTTCACAAGAATGCGGCGCACCCCTGCGTTTCCCCTAGCGCTGGCGCTGAGATCAGCTGCCTAGCGCCAACGCAGGCACCCTTGCACCATAGTGCAAGGGTGTCTGCGTTGGGGGGAAGATTGTTTATGTGCATGAGTGTCCCCCCTTCCTGCACATGAGCAATCTTTAAATGCCGTTTTGTAACTTCTGTGCTTAATGCAGCACACATAGAAGTTGCAAAACTGCATTTTTTTTAAATGATTGCTTATGTGCAGGAAGGGGGCCTTCCTGCACATAAACAATCATGGGCAATTTGGTGTATCTATGTGTGCTGCACAAGACAGAACGCATAGAAACAGCAAAAAAGAGGAGAAATAAAGCATTTCTCCTTGATTCGCCTGTTTAAGACCAGGTTTTCCCTGGTCTTAATTTTGGAGCTGCCTCCTATTTACGCTGCCCTTGTAAATAAGGGGCAGTGTCAACATCAAAGGGTTTTGCAGTGGAACGCCCACTGCAACACTCATTACCCGCCCCTTTCACGCTAAATACAGCGTGAAAGGGTACCTTATTTACAAGGCAGCGTAAAGCCACGTTAAGTGGCTTAGCGCTGCCTTGTAAATAAGGAGAGGCCCCTATCGCCATCACAACATCACTGAAAGTGACATTGTGGTGGCAATAGGGGCTTGTAAATATGCCCCTGAATGTTTTCACTGTCTCAAACAGTCTGAATCACTGTGTTCTAACCCAAAAACGTTGTTTGCTATGCAGTAAACTCGTTTTAGGGGTTGATAAATGTTTTCCGTATGCTAAAATGGAGTTTCGATTCATACGGAATCGCTATTTGGAAGGTGTGTGTTGTAATGTGTCCCATCCAAATAGCAATTCGGTATGAGATACAGCAATGTTTCGCGACTGAAATCCGGTTGCAAAACAATGAAAAATGACCGACTCACGAGTTCTGGTGGTAAAGCATTCACAAAAAGGTTACCCCTTGGACACCTTTCCCTCTGTGGATGTAAAAGAAGTTTCTTGGGAGTAGGTAGTGGTCCAGTCAGTGGTGGAAACGGGAAAGAAATACTCTGGGTTCCCATAGATTGGGGTTTGAAGCATGGCAGCAGAAAGCGGGTGATGTTAAAAGGGGCAGAGTCATGAAAAGCTGAGTCTGACAGTCATTGTATACAATAATTTTTCTAAAACTCTGCTGCAAAGAAATTGGCAACAAGACAAATGTGACATTAAATCTGTCCTGGCTTACTTAATTGGTCACCAAAAGGCTACATGTTATTATATCTTGTGGGGTTAAGGCACCTCCCATAGAAATCTTTGTGTGCCCAGCAATTTTCAGGGAATTCTAACAATGGCAAGGTAACTCAGATGATTAATGCACTTATTGGAGAGATCTGAGTTTGTATAGTCACAGTTGTGACTGGTCATAAAGTAGCATAGAGGGTTAATATGAATCTGTAAAGCAAAAATATAGAACATGCAGATCACAGCTTTGTAGTTTTGTAGATAGTTTAGTGGCATGTTGCTTTTGTCACAAATATTCTTTTGTTACTTGCAGTTTGTTAGTTACAATCCTATTACAGTACATACAGTAAACTATGACCCTCGTGAGGAGTTTCTTGCAATCTGCAGGGCATGGGTTTAGAATCTTCTTGCTTTTCTCAATCTTTCGTTTCGTTTTTCTAAGTCTGCTAATAAGGGTTCCATTGGGTAGTGATAACATCTTGTTAGTACAGACATCCCAAGCCAGTGCATTACAGTTTAACTTCTCCCTCTTTACATATAATGCCTACTAGCATTTATGATGTATAACTCCTACACCTTGTAACCCCAATTATCTTATGTGACATTTCCTGTACATTGATTTGCACACCTCTATGATTCATTGTCTCTGCATAATATGTGTGAGATGTAAAGTGCTCTCACAAGTTACACAATTTAACGATGTAAACATATTAAAATAAAATTGGTAATAAAATTAATTTGTATAAAAAAATATTATGTGCAATTTAAGTTATTAGTGTAATTACTCCTACCGACAGATACATCTGGCAATCTTACAGTGCATGCAGAGATTGAACAAAGTAAAACACCTGCTCCAATTCATTGTTTCGCATAAACACTTGTGATCTGATAACAAGCTTTATTTCTCTATCAATTAGCATCTAACTATTAGTCTTCAGACAGCTCACATCACACAAAAAGGGCCTGAGGAGATTTAAAGACCAGCAGGGGATGACTCCACTTTGAAAAAGTCATATAACACAAAAAGGCCTGTGGGTCTGCTAGAAGACAACAGAGGAGTGCTGGAGTGTCCCTTTAATAGGATAGGTTCCATCACCCACCTGAAGGTGGTGTGCTTCATCATAGGGTAACCTCCTCGAAAAGCAAACCTGGTCACAAAGCAGGGTACAACCCCTTCACTGAGAGGAAGGAGCTCAGGGATGTTTTAAGAATGAGATGAGAGGCATACTAAAACCTAAATATGTGCAGAGTGTTGTGGAGGTTGTGCAAAGATTTGTGAAGGTGGATGTGAGTTAAAACTAACTCCGAAGGACACCAAAAACATTATTGAGGCATCCCAGGGTTAGGATTAAGAGCAAAACCTATAGTGGGAGTGGATTAAACTTATCATAGTGTGGTGATGGTCGGCATGTTTCAGCCTAATACCCTCCATAGAGGTGTAGCGGCTTTCTTCAGGACCAAAAATGTGAAGTATGCCTCTCAATACTTAACAGAGACATAAAAAGGTATACTGAACTAGTGGTTTGAGGGGATCGTCATTCAGACAAAGTTCCACGGTGTGTGTGTGGTACCTGCTATGTCAGGTAGCCACAGACCCCTGCACCTCTGCACAAAACTTGAGGGGGCATCTATGTCCCCGACCACTGCGAGTGGTGGGCGTCAGATTGCACCTCGGACAGTCCAATCTGTTGCCCGCCACTCACTGTGGTCGAGGACATAATGACGTTGTCAGGGCGGACAAGGCATAAATGTTTTCTAAGTCCATGTTTAAAAACTGTCATTTTTAATAAATACCTTTCAGTGCCCTAGTATAATCTGGCGTACTAAGGTGAAACGTTTCTCCATGATAGAGAAATACAATTTTTTTTCAATTCTTAAGAAACTTGATCATATTTATCTATGATGTTTGCTACATGACGATGGGGGTTGTGACCTGCTGAGATTGCTAACAGGACGTGAAGGGCTGGAGCCAGTGCTTAATTTGTGCCGGTGCTTTCTGGTGCTCACCAAAGGCACTTAATTGTCAGCAACGGGGCTTATGGCTGTCTGCCACTAGTGGTGTCTGCCAATTTAGGTACGAACACAACAACTTCTGTTTATTATTTCAATTTCAATTTCCAATTATTAGTATTTGTCTCCAAAGTCATTCTTATAGCTTTCGGGGCCTGTAATAGTATGAATTGTCACACTTTTAAGAGTGTGATGATTAGTAGTGTGTTGGTGCTGTCATTAGCAGTGCTGCCAGGGACAACGGATGGTGCAGACTCTAGTGTCCTCCTGTCCAGATCCCCGGCACTATGTTTTTTACAAATTAAGCACTGGCTGGAGCACCGACAACTGGAATCCAGAAAAATCGGCGCCCAATCAGACCCCCAGAGGCACGTATTAATCCCGAAACAGTGCCCTAACAATCAGGGCACACCCCGTGGGCCAATATCCATGGGCGGCTACCACCCTTGAGCTGTCTGGGAGTGGCCTGGAGTGACTGGAGAGCAGGGCTGGGGCCATGCATAGTGGAGGGCCACAGGCAGCGCCGCAGCTGGACGGAGATGTGCTCGTTGGGAGGATATGGCCGGAGGAGTGGCTGCGGTAAGAGGTAGATTGCCTGAGACTGCTACGACCGCAGTTGCTGCTGAAAGCCAATCAAGCACTGCCTTTCTTCGTTGATAGCTGGGGCCTACCATGACCAGCTGCGACTTGGAAGAGTGACGGCCAGGATACTAAAATCGGTGGGATCCTTTTTGGGGCCCCCACTTGCGAGCCTCTTTTGAACGAGCTTCTGATGACCTCGGTGTCTGACAGCAGACCCACACATGCAACAGAGTCACAGATGGCACAATGCAAATAGTTCCTGGGCCTGCCCAATAGTAGAGACAAGACCTCTGGTTGGGACTGGATTAATACGCAACTTACCTTAGGATAAGAGGCTGTAACCTGAGGGGCTGGTTGACCTTGCCCCGCAGGAGCTGTGAAATAGGGTGAGGCAGCAAAGTCCTGTCCGGGTATATTTGAGAGTCGCCCTACCAGGGGTGGTGCCATAGAGCTTACTGTGCCCTAGACGGAGGAGCGCACTGAGGGAGCCAGTTCCAGTGTGACTACAGGCACACTAAGCCAGACCAGTGTGGTACTGGAGCATAATATTCCAGATGTCTGCCCTGCTGTGTCCCATGGTGGTAAGCTGCCATGGGCCAAACAAGGCCCCTAACAGCATAGGTGGAGGGAGCAGGTCAGGCACAGATGATGCATTTTTGTATACTGATACCAGTATGGTACAAATGGATGGCGCACAGCCATTGGCTGGGGAGCCACCTTCAGCAGTGTCCTTGGATCAGATACTGAGAGTTATGAACAAAACCAGGGAAGTGCTGGAATACAAAACTGACATGGTGGGCATTGATTTGCAAATCCTACCGGATGACCACTGTAAGCTGGCTTCCAGAGTGATGAGAACTGAAGGCCAGCTAGAGGAGGTTCAGCCGGCGGTGGTGACATTTCATGAACAGATCAAAGACATTACATGCAGAGTAGATATTCTAGTGCTCAGGGTACCTGTCAGACCACCCGCACCAGGAACACCCCGCAGCTGGTAGTAGAATGCCCCAGATGAAACAGGCGTGGGAGTTCAGAGATTGAGTGACAAGATGAGATCTAGCAGATGTGTGGTGACTGTGGAATGACAGTGAGCAAGAGTACTCTTTCTACTCTATAGTGCGCGTCCTACACGCAAGAGTTGACAGGTTTATGTGTGCCGAAGTCGTCATAGGTATGGTTGTACATGCAGAATACTTGTGTCACATGCTGTCAGAGTGGAAGACGTTCAAAGTAATAACATAGGAGCATTGCAAGGGCCAAATGGTAGGAGTTAAGAAAACAGTGGAAACAGAACTATTGACCCTGAAAACAACC
Source organism: Triturus cristatus (assembly GCF_964204655.1). Lineage (NCBI taxonomy): Eukaryota > Metazoa > Chordata > Amphibia > Caudata > Salamandridae > Triturus > Triturus cristatus. Next base: position 1,590,895,236 of record NC_140590.1, read on the forward strand.
TCCGTAAGTTGGAAGTTGGCCTTCCAACTAATCCCTTCCTACGGTCCAATGGGTGTCAGAATGAAAAAAAGCACGCAATAACACAGGAAAAAGTGAGGGCCATGACATATCAGGACTGTCTAGCCACTCTGAGGGGGGTAGAGTTGGCAGATTATTAGCATGGCTGGTGTGACCGGAGGACAGGAGCTACCCCATCACCCACATTCATGACGAAACAGGAAAGACACTAGTGCAGCAATTCGACATTCATGAGGTATTTGTCAGACACTATAGAGATTTACATGCAAAGCAACCACAAGCCCCTAGTGACAGACAGTGCAATTGCATACAGTAGAGTGGCTTTCACTCAAATAGCGTAGAGTGGAGTTGTGTAGAGTGAAGTGGCATACAGTAGAGTGGCATAGACTGGAATAGTGTACAGTGGAGTAGAGTACACTAGAGTACTGTACAGTGGAGTGGAGTGGAGTAGAGCGAAGTGGTGTTGAGATGGATAGCTTAGAGTTGAGTGGCGTAGAGTGTAGTTGTATAAAGCAGAATAGCATATAGTGGAGTGTGGTAGAGAAGAGTGGGGTACAGTGGACTGCCGTAGAGTGGAGTGGTGTAGAGTGGAGTGGCATAGAGTAGAATAGCATACAGAGGAGTGGCGAAGAGTGGAGTGGCATAGAGTGAGTGTAATAGTGTAGAGTGGAGTAGCGTAGAGTAGTGTGAAGTACAGTGGAGTGAGGTAGAGTGGAGTGGCATACAGTGGGATACGGTAGACTGGAGTGGTGTTGAGTGGTGTGGCACCGAGTTATAGTTACCTGTGGGACAATTTATAGTTACTTGCGATAACTATAACTGCTGAATTTCTATGGTTTTGGTGTGTGTAAAATTTGAACATAACTATAATGTCCCTGTAACCTTTGTATTTTCAGTGAATTTCATAAGGTTTTTCAATTCGATTTCCTACTATAATATCCCTGTAAAAAATGTTTCCAGTGTATTTCTACAGTTTTCTAATGCTATTTCCTAACTATAACATTCCTGTAATCATTTTGTTCGGTCAATTTCTACAGTTTTCTAATGCTATTTCCTAACTATAATGTCACTGTAACCTTTGTTTTTCTCAGTGAATTTCTACAGTTTTCTAATGCTATTTCTGAACTATAACGTCCCTGTATCCTGAATGGGTAAGTGGGTGTGTGAGTGGTTGTGTGGGTGGGTATGTGGGTATGTGAGTGTGTGGTGGGTGTGTCAGTGCGTGTGTGACTGGCTGTGTGGGTCTGATATTGGGTGTGTGAGTGGTTTTGTGGGTCTGTGAGTGGGTGTGTGAGTGGCTGTATGGGTGTGTGAGAGTGGTTGTGTGGATGTATAAGTGGGTATGTGAGTGTGTGTGGGGGGTCTGTGAGTGAGTGGTTTTGCAAGTCCCCTTATATCCTAGTTACACTTCCTATTTACATCCCCCCACACCCCTAAGAACCATAACCTGATTCACAAAATGGCAGCTACAACTTTTCTCTCGGGTGTGAACACCAATCACGGCAACACTGTTGGCGTTTAGATCCATGGATCCATCGCGGTGAATCCACATCCCTAGATATAAATACATCTTTTTTCTTTAATAACTCCAAAACTACTGAACACATTTACACCAAGTGACAAAAGCACTCTTTCTGGAGCAAGATCTAGCTTTCTGCCAAATTTGATGTGATTCTATTCAGCTGTCTAGGCTGTATTCATGTCTAAAATTTCCAGACGGCAGCTGAAGTGGCTGACAAACTAGTTTTGAAAATGTCGTGAAGATTCATCAAACGGCGCCAAAGTTATTAGCAAAACAAAAACACACTGTCTATGGAAACTAGGTCGTAACTATAACTACCTACTGGCATATAGATATATCAATCCTCCGGACCACCAGAGAAGCCACTGCATTCACGGGCGGCTGCTGGTCATATGTGAGGGTGGACTCACAAATTATCACTGCTTCACAACTTCCCAAAGAAGGGACTGCACTCTTGAAAGAGGGAAACAAACTTTGTTTATAAACAAAGGTTAAATAGAAGCGTTTCGGCTAATGCCTTTCACATCGTTTGGTCAGCCTGCGCCATTCAATACAATATATCACATTTCATTGGCTCAATAATTGATGACATGATAAATTCATCGACATAAAGAAAGTAACATTTTCTAAATATTTCATCGAGGACTGTGCAGTTGTGGCCGCCATTTATAACGTGCAGTCTCCTTCTTATGATGAGTCTTATCCCTTATGGCTAATTTATATGCTGTTATATTTCTTTTAGTTAATTCACATCAACATCATTAGCGGGTGTCTTATAATTCATTATGTCAGATTTCCATCACTTTCTCAAGGCATTTATGATTAGTAATTAAAACCACACATTTTTCAAAAAATAAAATTAAAGATAGAAATCCATATTACATTCTTGGTCGTCTGGTATTTTACAATGCCTTGTTTTGCAGTTAATTGTCTGCCCGGGTATCTTATTTTAACTTATTTTACCCTGTGATGAATATATAGATATACTTTACTTGCTAGAACATGTCTCATGAATATGCCTGAATGGGCCTATTACAGACTCGGTTTTTTTAGGCTTGTAACTCTACAAATCTCTGAGATTTCTGGATAAAAGTCAGGCACCCATACTTAATATCATGGTGTAAGAGAGAAAGAAAGTCAATGTGAAAATCTAACTAAATAGGGAGGACATAAAATAGTGAAATGTGTAAGAAAGCAGCAATGTTCTGATTTCGTATGTGAGATCTGCACAGCTGAACACAGGGACCACCACCGCCCTGGAGCCAAACTATAAAATGGGAGGGGGACCACATGGTCCCTCGACCGCCACCTCCCCGCACACGTGCAAGACGTACAACATAATATTTTTTTTATTACACAAGGACGCGAGGAGCAGGAAGGAGAGCAGCCAGGCAGGGGAGGCGGCAGACACACAGGTAAGTGGCTTCTTTTTTAATTTTTAAAATATTTGGGAAGGGGTGGGAGCGTAACATATTTTAACAGAGTTTGTTTCAAACGCCGTGCAAATACGCATAGAGGCACTATGCCTGCTAAGCCCAGGGTTAGTTTTGTATGAGTGAAACCTGAGTCTAATAATAATGTTTCTGTAACCTTTGGTTTTATCTGTGAATATATGTATATGTAGTACATATCTAACGTATAGTATGTGAGTGGCTGTGTGTATCTGTGTGTGAGTGGGTGTCTGAGATGGCTGTATGGGTGTGTGAGTGGTTGTATGGGTGAATAAGTGGGTGTGTGAATAGCTGTATGGGTGAATAAGTGGTGTGTGAGTAGCTGTATTGGACATGTATTTGCTAAAAGTTTATGATTGTTAAACATATATACTAAGGTACTACAAAAGTTATATTAGCATACTTAGGGGCATATGTACAAGCCGCTAAGGAGTCCTTATCTGGGTTGCAGATCAGTTTTGCTACCCCTCTTGGTGTATCCTTAGTTTAAGGCTTGTTCTCATTTCCTAATGGACATGTAATCCATGTTGTTTCCTGTCTCTACTCTCTGATTTTGTTTTGTTTTTTAAATTATTAATAAAATAATTTCAACATCAAACAAACACAAGCATTGGCATAGCCAATAGGTCTCGCTTTTGGGACCTTATAAGTATTTAGTTATGCAGCACAATATCCTTGGTGCAACAACATTAACTGTTGCATGGGTAACACTTTTAAGGCCCCAAAGGCGAGACCTATTGGCTATGCCAATGCTTGTTTTTTTTAATTAAAAGGACAAGCAGTGCTATCAGGCTGCGGCTGCCACTTAGAGGTAGAGAGAGAGAGGTGTGTAGAGAGACAGAGAGAGGTGGGTAGAGAAAGGTGTGTAGAGAGGTGTGTAGAGAGAGGTGGGTAGAGAGAGGGGTAGAGAGAGGGGTAGAGAGAGGGGGTAGAGAGAGAGGTGTAGAGAGAGGTGTAGAGAGAGGGGTAGAGAGAGGAGTGTAGAGAGAGAGGTGTAGAGAGGTAGAGAGAGAGGTAGAGAGGTAGAGAGAGGGAGAGAGGTAGAGAGAGGTAGTGAGGTAGGGAGATGTAGAGAGGTAGAGAGAGAGCGGTAGAGAGAGGTAGAGATGTAGAGAGAGAGAGGTAGAGAGGTAGAGAGAGGTAGAGAGGTAGAGAGAGACAGGTTGAGAGGTAGAGAGGTAGAGAGAGAGGTAGAGAAAGAGGTAGAGAGAGAGGTAGAGAGGTAGAGAGAGAGTGGTAGAAAGAGAGGTAGAGAGGTAGAGAGAGAGAGGTGGAGAGGTAGAGAGAGGTAGAGAGAGAGAGGTAGAGAGAGAGGTAGAGATAGGTAGAGAGGTAGAGAGAGAGGGAGAGAGGTAGAGAGAGGTAGAGAGAAAGAGGTAGAGAGGTAGAGAGAGGTAGAGAGAGGTAGAGAGGTAGAGGGAGAGAGGTCGAGGTAGAGAGGTAGAGGTAGAGAGAGAGGTAGAGAGGTAGAGGTAGAGAGGTAGCGAGAGAGAGGTAGAGGTAGAGAAAGAGAGGGAGAGAGAGAGTTAGAGAGAGAGGTAGAGAGAGAGAGGTAGAGGTAGAGAGAGAGAGCTAGAGAGAGAGAGGTAGAGTGAGGTAGAGAGAGAGAGGTAGAGAGATGTAGAGAGGTAGGGAGAGAGAGGTAGAGAGAGCGAGAGAGGGAGAGTGAGAGGTAGAGAGAGAGAGGTAGAGATACAGAGGTAGAGAGAGAGAGGTAGAGAGGTGGAGAGAGGTAGAGAGAGAGAGGGTGGAGGAAGAGAGGTAGAGAGAGAGAGGTAGAGAGAGAGAGGGTGGAGGAAGAGAGAGGTAGAGAGAGAGAGGTAGAGAGAGGGTGGAGGAAGAGAGAGAGAGGGTGGAGGAAGCACATGTGTGTATGGGTCCAGGAAATGGCATAGGGTCTCACCCAGAGGTAGGAAGTACTCAAAAATGAAGGGTGCCAGGGGTGAGCCACCCAGGTAGTTGCTCGGAGGATCTACTAAGGGATAGTGGATTCTACAACTGAAGAAGCGTCATGTGAGAATCACTGCATGTAGAAATCGCATCATAATAAGTAGGTCCACTAATGATTGAGGAAGTGAAATCAATATGCGTTAATTATGGGCCATAATTAAGGAAGAATTACAATTCACCATATCAAGCTCAATGCACGTAAATATGGGCCACCGTGAAGGGGGAAAAGCCAAATGAGCATCAAGAATGTGCCATTATGCTTTCGAGATGGATAAATATCAGTTGCCCGGTGGCAACTTCAACAGAACGCTCTATTCTCGGACGGCGGGGAGGAACCTAACGGGACCCACTAAGATTGCAGTACGTGTGTGGAGGGATGCCAATGTGGCCATGGGATGGAATGATCGATTGACACGAGCGACCCCTTTGTTTGCTTCGGAAAGATTGGGATGCCTCTGGACAACGAAAGGTTTTGAGAACTGGGATATGATTGGCATTAGCAGAGTGGGTGATCTCTGGGTGAAAGGTGCGGTCAAATTCTTTGGGGCGCTTCAGAGTGAGTATGAGTTGAGTGAGAGGGAGTTCTTCAGGTACGCACAGGTTCGCCACGCTTTGCTGTCGGTCTTCGAGGTCGGTACCACGATCCCCGCAGCTTCACCACTCGAGGACCGCATACTTGATGGTCATCTGCCCGATAGCACGATTTCTTTGATTTATAAGAAGTTAATCAACAGTCGGGCGGACCTCCTTGTGCACCTTCGGGAGGCCTGGACCGGAGACGGGTTGGAGTTGGACGACGAGGACTGGCAGTCTGCATTGTCCTCCCCGAAAGAGGTCGCCATTCCTGCCCGTCTCCGTCTCGTCCAGCTTAAAATTCTTCACCGTGTTTATGTGACGGGTCCTCGTTTGGTTGTGATGGGTTTTTCTTCGGATGGGCTGTGTAAGCGCGGCTGTGGAATGAGCGCCACCTTCCTTCATATCCTCTGGGAGTGTCGCGAGGTTGCGGCTTATTGGCGCCGTGTGCATGCGGTAATGGAGTGTGTCACTGGGGTTGCTCTGTTGCCTGAGGCTCGTCGATGTTTGCTGAATGTATGGGAGCCGAATGATTACAACGTTGCCCAGGCCCGGTGGGCGGCACTTGGGAACATGATTGCAAAGAGGGATATCGCGCAGCTTTGGGGTTCCCGACGGCCTCCCACCGTGTCAGTGTGGAAGGAGACCATGGACTGGTGCATGTTCAGGGAGAAGACGGTATATCTGGTTCGGGGCAAGCCTGGGGCGTGGAGTAGAATTTGGGGCCAGTGGAACGCCTACCGAGGTAACATTTGTACGCCCCCTTTTGAAGATACTTCTGATATTTCTCTGTCCCCCTGATCCTGGGGTTCCCTGAATACTGTACTCTTTACGCTGATTGTTCTGAGTTCCCCGCTGTCTCCCCCGCCCGGTCATCTTTATTGACCTCCTGATTCTTTACCTGGTATGGTGGGGTCCCCCCCATCGACGCTTGACACCGTCTAGACCAGGGGTACTCACAAACTTTCTCTCGGGGGCCAAATTTACAGTGTGGTTTGTGGCCGAGGGCCGCACTGGTGGGGGCGGGGTCAGTGGGGGAAGGGGGCGGGGCTAAAGCCACAAAAAAAATGTGACCATGAGGTTGAACACAGGTCCCTGCAGCGGACGCCTTCATCCACTAAGCCTCCAGACCCGGCATACACATCTCTCTCTCTCTCCCTCCCTCTGTCTTCCTCCCTCTCTCTCCCTCCCTCTGTCTGTCTCCCTCCTTCTCTCTCCCTCACTCTGTCTCCCTCCCTCAGGCTGTCTCCTTCCCTCTCCTTCCCTCTCCTTCCTGCTGTCTGTTTCCTTCTGTCTCTGAGCCTCCAGACCCGGCATACACACATCTCTCTCCCTCTCTCTCTCTCCCTCCCTCTGTCTGTCTCCCTCCCTCTCTCTCCCTCCCTCTGTCTGTCTCCTTCCCTCTCCTTACGAGTTTCTTCAGAAGAGTTCTGTTTGTCCACATTATTAACTTCAACCTCTTTATATTCAAACATACAGTTCAAACATATCCTCCATGGCCATGCTGACTGCATATTTTAATAACCGAAGGAGCAAATCTGCAGCTGGGTAAATGTGATTGGCTACCACTGTGACAACATGACTTTTGTCTTGTTTCGGAAGTTGTGTTTGATTCCTTTGTCTCCATGCCCCTTTTTTCTTCTTAGGAATTGTTTGAGAAAAAGCACTTATCCTCGTTTTCTCTTTAGCATGCATTTCCTCGACATATCTTTTAGACCGCTCAATCGCCTTTGCTATGTTTATAGTGACATTAAGTGTGGGCACATCCTTACTTCTTGTCTTTATTTAAAAGGTGGTCTCTTATAACTTGATCATATGTAATGTTCTAAAAATCCCAAAATGCTGCCAGCTTTCTTAATACAGCTACCTTTTGTCACAGCCTTCTCCTTTTTTTGTCCTCTGGAATAACATTTATAATACTCCAGAACGGGGATATTTTTTTCCAAGCGTTCCCTGCTTCGGTGGACCAGCATATCGGTACACATCTATTTCACTGGAAGCAGAAACAAGATGACATCAATTTATAAATTGCTTAGGAACTTCAGCTACAATGGGTAATTTTAAAAGAGAAAATGTCCTTTGAGGTTTAGTTTATTTCTTCTAAAATCTTACAAAAGCTCTCAAGTAAACCCAACCACATCATCCATTCAATATTGCCCTGTTTGTCTTTTGTACAAAAGAAGCAGAAGGCTGAATACTAGATATTTTGTAATATTTTAACCAAACGAACAGACAAACCATCTTTCCTTCTTAATGCCAGAATTATGATATTGAAATGACCAAAGAATAAAAGGAAACAATATTATTTAATAATTCTGCAGTGTATTTGTTCTTATTTTTTGCTATGGCCTATATTATTCTCTTTAATAGTTGAGTATTGTAGAATTATGTCTAATAGTAAACACAGACCTCACACAGTAGGTTAAAATAAAGAACATATGTCTTCTTACAACCGCTATGAAATCTTGCAAGCGCCTAGTAAGCTTGTCCCAAACCAAAGTGGCTACTCCACACATACACTATATGACATCACCTCACAATGCAACGTGTAGGCCTCACGTCCGGATACTAGTCATGTTTCAGTCCACCTCCCTCCTTTTCCCTCCCTCCCTCTCCCTCTGTCTCCCTCCCTCTACCTCCCTCCGTCATCCTCTGTCATTCCACCCTGCGTGTTTGTCAGCCGGCTGAGAGAGCTTCCCGGGCACACCAACAGCCGCACCCGAGCACTTCACAGGTCTTTAAAAGACCATTTACATGTTAATTGTTGCATTTCACCTCTTCTTAGGCCCCGCAGCTCCACTCTGACTATCCCTGGAACCGCCCGGCACCCACAGAGCAGAGTCAGAGTCGCGCTGGTGCAACCGGCAGTGTTTAGGAACACTCATTATTATTTTTTTTTTAAACACGGGTACGATGTTTGCAAAGTCCGCGGGCCGCCAAGGAAGGCTTGCCGGGCCGCAGGCGGCCCGCGGGCCGTACTATGAGTACCCGTGGTCTAGACTGTTTCTCGCCTTGAGTTTTGTTTGTTCTCTTTTTTTTTTAAAAATTTAAAATATCTGTATCCTGCCTAACTTCTGAGTTGCCGAGAATAACTTCTGTAATCCTGCTGCGCCTCTGGGGATCAGTCGCTGCTTTGTGACGTCACATAATTGGCATGCATATACTAGCGGCCGGCCCTGGTGGTTGTAGGCCAATGTTTGTACTGCTGGTTTTCTGCACAATAAAGTTTTTCAAAAAAAAAAAAAAAAAAGAATGTGCCATTATGTAGAGAATAGGCTCACTGTAAGTAGCGCAACAAAATTCTGTTAGCCATGCTACAGTTTAATGTTTCGCAGTTGCAAAAAGTCCGCCCGTCTGCTTCCTCTCCCCGGGCTGGTTTGTTCCTCGGTCACGCCCATGGCACAACCTGCCGGAAGGCACCACTAACACCTAAACAGCACAAATTAAGGCCCTGCAGGCAAGAGGAGTGGTACGGGTATTGAAAAGGGAAACGAAGATAAGAGGGAAAGAAAGCGGTGGACGAAAAAGAAGCCCGTTATAGGGGAGCGGAGAACAGAGATGAGGGGGAGAAGAAAGGGAAGGGTGGAGAAAGAAAAGTGTCCGGAGAATAGTTAAAGCAGGATGGAGTTGGACCAGAGGATCGGAGTAGAGACGCCTCTCAGAGCCCACCTTGCTGAGTCATGGTCGAGCATCATCTCAGCTCTAAGACGCCATAGAAGAAATGTTTACATTTTTAAAGTGTTACCTGTTGCAAAGCAGCTGTGTTTTAATTCCGGAATGGAATTAAAGTCAGCACATGTGCACCTAAAACCAAACTTCGGGTGGGAAAGGGGGTGAACGGAAGGGGCGTTGGGATACTCTTTTGAAGAATGTGGGCGCAGGCATCTTTAGATCCTAGTCAGAATTACCCGTGGGCACTCCCTTTACTGTTTTGGACTGGAACAATACACAGCCTCGAGGGTCATTTTCCGGGAAACAGTGCATTTCAAAATGCACTGAGCCATTTGGTCCTGGAATAGAAGGCTTAACAACTTGCTGTTTAAGCATATTTCTGTAGTTAATTATTTTGCGTAAACCATTTCGCAGCACATAGCACAATTATATAAGTTGCAAAATGGAATATCGGTACGGGGACAACTCTTGCAGCTGGGGGGGCTTGAGCCTTGAGGCTTGAAGAAGTAAACACGTGGGAGGGGTGGGGGGAGTGCACGCACGTGTGCGCTAAGCCGCAGCTGTTTGCTCTTTTTCAAAGCACACACTCGTGCTTGTGGCGCGCCTCTGCGCACTCCCGCAAGCTGTATGTCGCCACAAGCACAAGTATGTGCTTGGAAACAGAGCTGTACGACGGCTGAAAGGTCTCCTAAGCAGCGCATGTGCACTGCGTAGGCGAGACCTAAAAAAGGAGCATTACAATGTTTCTGGATCACGAAGGCCTACTTCAGATAGCAGTACTCGAAGTAGTAAAGTTAATCTGCAAGAGTCCAGGGCAAGGTATGCCAGACTGAGATGAGTGAGTGTTCAATGGCTCCAAAGAATCACTGTGTCAGCGATTGCGGTGTCTCTACTTGTGGCTTTAGCCCAAAAGGCATAAAATAGGTACATGACATGAAAAGGCAATGCAAAAAATTGGGTTTTTGATTGAGGGTGGTGACAACCCTTCTCTAGCTACAACCAGAATCCTTGTCAGGGTGAACCACGAACATCACAAAATTAACCTGTGCTTAACCCTCTGTTAGCTTGCACAAAAGCAGTCAGGTCTTACTTAGAGGCACTGTGTTAAGAATTTATGCAGCACACAAATAGTGATAAAGTGAAAACACAGCACAAGAGATATAAATAATTTAGAAATATTGAGTACCTTTTAACCCCTTCCCTGCTCATGACGGAACCGTTCCGTCATGAGCCACGGTTGGCGTGTGCTCATGACGGAACGGTTCCGTCATGACACTCCCGTTGGCGGCCACTCCGCCTGCGCGGTGCTGTTTCCCCGCCTGTGCGGGGGGACAACGCAAATGGGCGGAGTCATGACGGAACCGTTCCGTCATGAGCACAGCTCAACTGTGGCTCATGACGGAGCGGCTCCGTCATGAGCACAGGCCCACCGCGCTGCCCCCCTGCCCCCCCCCCAGCGCTGCAGCGGAATGTCCGCAGCAGCGAAGGGGTTAATAAATAAAATTAGACCAAAATGACAACAATCCAATCAGTAGAAGCAAAGATATGCAATTTTAAAGGTTTAAGTACAAATAGAGCCAAGAAGCAGGTAGCGGTACAAGTTCAGGCTGACCACGAGGGAGTGGGGTGAGGATACATGGACCAGGGAAGTCCTGCTGAAAAACTACCTTTTCAAAGTTTGAAGGGCAGAATTCAAAACTTAAAAGGTTTTCAGGAAGTGCTCAACTGATGCCAACCAAGATTGCTGGACCTGGGGATATACTTCTCGGGGATTAGGAACTCATTCCAGCAGAGGCTAGCAGGGCTCAGGCAGGTCCAGTTGCAGATCAAGGCAGGACCAGAAGCAGCAGGTCAGATGAGCAAGTGCAGGGAGGCCTTCAGAAGCTTGCTTTGTCCCTGTAGCTCAAGTCAGGAGCTCAGACACCTGTCACTCTGGTAGTCCTGGGTTCAAGGGGATGGTCTGCTCGCTTTCAAGCAACAAGGCAGGCCTCAAGCAGCAGGGCAGTCTTCTGAAGAACAAACTAGGCATTAAGGAGCTAGGCAGCCCACAGGCCCAGGCAGCTGGAAACTCCTAGAAGGCCTCAGAAATTTTAGAGCAGGAAAATGCCAACTCTCCAAATGTAACAAAAATGAATGATGGATGGAATGCTGAACATTGTCAAACATTCACCCCCAGTCACAGATCTGAGTTTAATCCATCGTTATTTTGCAGTTTGGTCCCAACCATGTGCAAATCAGCCTTGAGCCTGCTCCTCATGGGAACAGTCCAGCTTGAACTGCCAGGCTAGGACCTCCCTGGACCGGAAACGAAGCACCCTAGGACCGGTTTCAGGTATCACCCCTTATCAGCCAGCCTAGCTTGAAACCTCTGACATTGCGAGCAAGGGCCCCATCTCTGGGCGTACTCTTCCAACTTATGGTGAAACTCCAACACAAAAAGATGACTGATGGAATGCTCAACATTGTCAAACGTTCATCTCCAGGCACAGATCTGAGTTTAATCCATCATTATTTTGCTTGCAACGCCTTTCCAGTTTGGACCCAGTCATATGCAAACCAGCCTTGACCCTGCGCCCCATGGGAACAGTCAAGCCTGAACTACCAGGCTAGGTCCCCCCTGGACCGGAGAACCAGCATCCTAGGATCGGTTTCGGGGTATCACCCCTCAGCAGCCAGGATAGTTTGAAACTAGTGGTGTAACTAAAAAGAGGCCCACGTTAGCGAGGAAGGGGCCCACACTTGGGCATACCCCTACCACTTACGGCAAAAATGCAACACAAAAAGATAATGGACAGAATGCTAAACATTCTCAAACATTCACCTCAGTCACAGATCTGGGTATAATCCATTGTTATTTTGCTCACCACACCATTCCAGTTTGGACCCAGTCATATGCTAATCAACCTTGACCCTGGACACAGTCCAGCCCGAACGGCCATGCTAGGTCCTCCCTGGACCGGTAAACAAGCATCCTAGGACTGGTTTCAGGGTATCACCCCTCATCAGTTAGGCTAGCTTGTAACCATGATGCTTGTTTCCGGTTCAGGGAGGACATGGCCCATCAGTGCAGGCTGGACTGTTTCCATGAAAAGCAGGGGTCAAGACTGATTTGCATATGGCTACAAACTGGGGTGGCATAATAAGCAGAAGAACAATGGATTAACCCCAAATCTCTTGACTGGGGTTGAGTGGTTGAAAAGTTTCAGCACTCGGTCCATCATCTTGTTGTGTTAACTCTCTAAAAGTGCCATTTTCGAAATTGTAATCTAAAATCCGTCTTTACCATTAAAAAGGATCTTAAATTACAATTTGTTTGAGCCCAAACATGATATTGCTACCTTCTCACAATCAAAAGTTAGCACTTATTAAATGCAATATGGTCACCCAATGTTATCCTATAGGGGAGATAGGCCTTACAGTTATGAAAAACAACAACTAGAAGTTTTTCACCACCGGGACATTAAAAACTTAAAACATGTCATACTTTTTAAATGCAATGCACTCTGCCCATGGACTATTTAGGGCCTTCTTTTGGGTAGCTAATATATATTAAAAATAAATCTTTAGGCCTGGCAAAAGCTTTATTTTGCAAGGTAGAATCGGCTGTTTAAAACTGTTCTATATGCTGCAATGGCATGCCTGAGACATGTTTTCTTTAGGCTACTTTTAGTGGGTTGCACCCAGCATTTAATTTACTGGCCCTGGGTACCCTTGGCACCATATACGAAGGGCTAACAAGTAAATTAAATCTATTAACCAGGTGTAAAGAAATTGTACCATGTTTTAGGGGACGAGCACAAGCATGTTAGCACTGTTTGAAGTGGTAAAGTGCACAGAGTCCCTAAAGCCCATACAAATGGATTTAGAAAACAGAAGGCAAAAAGTTTGGGAGTGGCCCTGCAGAGAGGGCCACGTCCAACAGGAAAAATATCCTTATTCCTTCATAGAAGGTCTCTTGTAGGCAATGAAGGTATTTGCAAACGCGACCATAAATTAATGATGCTCATGCATGCGATCCCTGCTTTGCTTCACTTCAAGTGTAAACGCAGTGATCCATGTCAAGCTTGAGCACCACTCTGGTCATTACATATGACACCAAACGTTTCTCGCATAGGCTACAATGCAGCTAAACAATCTTCTTTCCATGTTCACACCTGTAGTATAGCATACTAGCAATCCGTCAATGTTTTTTGCTGGTTAGTCAGAGATATGATGCACTCTATAAATAAAATTATCATACAAGATAATACATGGGGCTTGTGCTCCCTCCCCTCATTCTCCCAAGCAGGTGTGATGTATGGTGGTGTTGGTATTGATGCGAAGTAGGAAGCTTGCACTGGTGTAAAGGTCTTCAAGTCCTTGTTCTCTCACTACCTCATCGTCCATGCTCCTTGTCCGAATCAATACTATACGAGGTGGCTCCACCTCTGACAGATAGATCCCTTTCTCAAACGTTGTAAGAGCAAAAATCGTTACTACAAGAAGTCTTTTTTCCCTCTTCAATTAATAGGCCTAAAACCCCTCCTCCCTACATGGCAACCTGCTGGTTTTTCTTAAGCCTGGGGACATTTTAATTACACTGGAGTATTCAGAGTAATTTCTGTCATTTTGCGTGACTCTTTTGACATGTAATTGCCAAAAATGTGTGCCAATTTACCTGTTTGCATTATTATGAGCAATTTGGCAGAAAACTCTTTCCACAGGAGTACAGGAACAACAAGCTTAGTAAGCACAGCCGGCTGCTGCGGTTCCTGTTCCATCGCATTTAGTGGCATATTTACAAGGGCTTCATCTCCGCTTTTTTGGCTTAAAAAGCCAAAAAAGCAGAGATAAAAATATCGCCCTATTTATAAGAGGTTGCTAACATGCATAATCGCATGTTGGCACCCTTTTTCCCAACGCCTCCCTTTGCATCTCTAATGAGAGGCAAAGTGGGTGTCACTGGGCGTTCCCCGGATGGACTACCTTGCAAATATCGCTGATGTTCACATTGCGATATTTACAAGGCAGCTCACAGGATTTTAGCACACGTTAGATTTTGGCGAAAATGGCAGTTTTTGCCAAAAACTAACGTCTGCTAAAATCCAGACTTACCTATGCTTTACATAGGTGGTGGATTATGATGATACGACCACAGGGTCGTATCAGCAAGGTTATCACCGTTTTGCAGGTAGCATCGCTGGTTTTCCAGCAATGTTCCCTGCAAAACGGCGATAACTTCGCTATCTCTGGAATTTTTATCGCCCTCGAGAAACGCGTTGTTAATAATGCGCTACCAGGGCGATACATTCCAGAAATAGCCTGCGATAAAAAAGTTATCACTAAGCACGGCCAGCGTTGATAATATGCCCCTATGTGCTTTTCCATTTTCTAAGTGCAAAATCCAACTCTGGTCCATTTTGGACGAGAGGCTGCATTTTGTGCTAAGAAAGTAGCGCTAAATACTGAGTTACACTCTTCACGTAATTCTGTGTCATCACGACTAATTTTGCTGTATTTTCGCATAGTTACACTACAGCAATTTACGCAAGTTATACCCTTCCCTAGTATTTCTGCTGGAGGATTGTTTTCTTAAGCATTTTGCAATTTACTGGTAAGCAACAAGTTCATTCCAGGACCTTTCAGAGGCAATACATCCACACCCTTTTACTCCCATAGCATGTGCAATACACACAAATCTGTTCCCCAAAGCATCCTGCAAAAAATAGATTGGTGTGATACCTAACTGGGTCTCAAGCCATTGTACAGCCTCTAGGGTACCCCATCTCCCATGTGTCTCCCCTGCCATGTTCCTACTGATGTTCGGGGGTGTGATAGGAATCTGCATAGCATCTGGCCCTTGTTGTCACAGGCTTAACTCTCCACAGAGTGAATAAAACATAATACATCATAACAGCAAGCAGGTTAGAGGGCCCCTCATGAATGCTTTGGAGATGTAACATCCTCGTGCAGAGCAGAATTTGCCCAGAGGGAAATGAATAGACCGGGAGGATGGTGTGGCTGTCACAAGTCAAGCTGAACCCAGCACATGGCAGGCTGATTGACATGTCAGATACCCCGCCCTGTTCCAAATAGTTATTTATTAGTGGCTGAATATTCCACAGTCTTATTGTCCTACATGAAACACCTACTTGCCGCATGTCTCCTGATTTGCCTTTAGGTTATGGTCACAAGATGTCTCTGGCATGAAGGCAAATTCTGAAATGGACAGTAAAAATTCAGGACAAAGGTTCCAAATTCAGGACAAAAATTCAGGACAAAAGGTCAATTTTAATATGCATCCGAGGAGAGGCTATACCCGACCACTTTATCAGTGCATTTATTTACTATTTTTTATATTGCAATATTTATTCACTGTGCTCTGTATGTGATTGTGTCTAGGTATTCTACATTCAGGCGGACCAATATGTCCTTGTTCAATAGTAAATTAATGCCCTTGAGCACAGTGTCAAGGGCATAACCCTTGATTATGTTTCTAACCATTTTAAAACCAATGGCAAATAGTTTCGGAAACATTAGAATAACTAATTTGTTCACCCTCTGCTACTTTACAGAAGTTGAACAAAAACATCTGGCTCACATCATCCTCCACTGGACATTAAACCTAAAAATATTAATGAGGCACAGCAGATGGTGTGGGAGACAATCTCACAACTAATGTCAGGATGTGAGGTACCCACACCTTTGCTGTAGTCTCACAGCACCAAGAATGCCTGTCTGCTTCATTAGAGGGTCAGTTTGGGACTCTACATTCATCTCGGAACTGGGAGACCAGGCTTCCAGACAAAGAGAATTAAAGAGCAGGGTGAAGTCGAGATCAGATGGGAGATCCCGACCGCAACTGATTCAAAGGTTTGTTGTCAAGAACCGAACAAATAAGGAAGAGATGAACAAGGTGGTACAATTCCAAAATTCAGTCAAGATGAGCCCGCCATGAGTAGGGGAAATTATTGCGTAGCTGGAGCATAGTTTCAGCAGAGAAGCCAGAAACAGACATCGTCAAGTGGTTGAATAAGCAGCACTCACCCACCCTAGCAAGTTCTGCTGAGGCAATGGTCCGTTCGTTGTGCTCATGCAGGGCAAGCAGGGGCTGGACCCCTTCGAAGGTTGTATCTTGGGCAATTGTCCACTCTGCCCATGTCTTTGCTGTCAAATCAAGGCGGAACCAGTGATCTGACTCATCTTTTAATACCAAAGAACATGCAGAATCTTCAAACTACTAAGGATTTAAATTACACAACAAACAAAATGTAAGAACATGATAACGTTTTTAAAATGTAGGAGGTGTCTCTTTAATATATGGAAGTGTTTGAATTTAGCACATTAGATCACAAAATTGCATTGACATTTACTTAAAGTGAAAGTTTCTAAACATGAACTTTAAAACATTTATAAATCCTTTCTCATGACAATCCCATGAGTGAACCAATTGTCAGGAGTTCCTTACATTATGGGCAATATTATTATTGTAGATAGTGGAACATTACAATATATTAACGCATATAAAAGAGAGGGTTTTATACAGGTTACATCTTGAACTTAATTACTTGAAAGGGCTCTCAAATGTGGCTATCAAGAAACTTAGACACATGAGGTAAATTGTTTGACTTTGGTTAGACAATTTAGTCATGCAGGGAGTTTGGGACTTGAACCCAGGCTTCCCGGTCAAATGTACTGCAATTACGCCACTGACTAGATTTATTTGTTTTTCTCAATCTCCTTTAACACCAAAGGACAGTGTTCTTGTACAATTCTGTCAGATGAATAGTACACAGTGTTAAATAAATATAGATCACCGGTTAATCTGGCACATATCTAAAAAAAAAGGCAGATAGTGAAGATAAGTGAAGGCAGAACACCACACGCTTCAGTGAGAAATGCTCTATTTTATGCTGCTAAACCTATATTGATTAATGTGATCACTCTAGATGTCTGTGTGTGCAACAGGAGGCCCATAGACTTTAACCCTGTTGGAACAGCAGGCAAAAATGACGTGTATTTTAGTGCTAGGAGGTCGCTGCATGTTGCAGAAAGCATTGTAAAATATAGGCTGACACAAAATGCGCAAATAAATGTAGGTCAAATATGTGTAAAAAGTGTTTCCAAAGTATAGATTTTAATAGTACGCATTTTATACCTAGTGCAAACATTTGTTAATAACTGTTCATTAAAAGCAGGCACTCTACAGCTCAGCTTGGATCACACTTGCTACATCTCTCTGAAAGAAATGTCTTTGTCATCAAAAATCTTCAAGTGACTCCAGCAAGTAACACTAAACCAGCATCCAAGCAGCCTTTACATATTGCAGATTAACCAATGGCACAACCTTCAACATTTCTTTCAGGCCGCAGACTCCCTGGCTGTTTCTACTTGAGCTCTCTGGCCCTCCCTAGGGATCACAGCACAGGAGGCTCTCTCACTTCCACTTCAACCGAGCCATATCAGATAAATCATTGTCTTTTAGCTGAAAGACTAAAATTACGGACAAATGCCATCCATTAAAACATCAGTCAGGGACATAAGGGCTAATTATGGACAGGCGGACACTCTAGATGTCTCCATGTCTCTGACACCATGATTCCAGCCAGCTGCTGTCATAGAGCAATGAAATTCATTATGGGAGTTGTAGCCCTCCTTCACTTCACCTAAACAAGTTGCAGTGAGGGACCAGTTCCCAATGGTTTGTAAAAGAAAAATCACAGAGTTGGAAAGAAGGCGGCCCACACAACGTGGACACTATCCTGTAGGCTTTACAAGTTGTTATGGAGATGATCAGCAAGCAAGTGTTGAATATATACCCTGTGGAAGGCTACGGTCGAAACGCGTCGGTGTTGTATTGCCCTGTTTGCTGCAAATTAAAATAATTTTTAAAAGTCACCTGGATGGAGCTGCGCCGCCTGCTTTCTTGCTTTTGAGTCCCGGATTGAGGATGGAGACTGGGAGAGAATGCCTTATATATATATATATATATATATATATATATATATATATATATATATATATATATATATATATATATATATATATTACCTACTGGCGGTCGCCAGCAGGTAGTTATAGTTAGGACCGTGTTTCCATAGGAAATCTGAAAATTCTATTTTGAATAACTTTGGCACCGGTTGACGAATCCTCGCGAAATTTTCAAAACTAATGGGGCGCTACGCTCCGCTCCTACCCTGAAAGTCTCGGGGTGATTCGTCAAGCGGGGGCTGAGAAAAAAGGGGGGTCCCAAAACGCTTTTTCCTCATGCATTTTTCCATAGGACCTTTAGACACAGCTACAGCCCGAACGGCTGAACAGAATTACTTGGAATTTGGCAGAGAGGTAGTCCGCAGGTCAAGGATGTGCCTTTTGTAGGTCTGGTGTAAATCTGTTCAGTAGTTCCTGAGAAAATAGCATTTAAATCAATATATATATCTGTAAGCGCGCTCCGTGCGCTTACAGTGCGCTTACGGTAAGCTTACCGTACGCGTAAGATAAAAATAAATACATAACTTAGCAATTAAAAAAACGTACAAATTCACTGAAAAAACCATAGGTTTCACACACGTTATAGTTAGGAATTAGCATTTAAAAAACCTTGCAAATTCACTGAAAAAACCATAGGTTTCACACATGTTATAGTTAGCTGTACATTTCACTCGTAAAAAACCAATGAAATTCCACGTTATAGTTAGATCAGGTAACTATAACTTGCGCGACCGCAATCCACAATGTGTCATTTGAGATATCATCATTGATGTGATGAGTGATGTCACTGACCATGTCATGAGTGATGTAATATGTGACGTCATCAGCAGTGGATTGCGGTCGCGCAAGTTATAGTTACCTGATCTAACTATAACGTGGAATTTCATTGGTTTTTTACGAGTGAAATGTACAGCTAACTATAACATGGGTGAAACCTATGGTTTTTTCAGTGAATATATATATATATATATATATATATAGTGACCAAGACCCCGTGTGCGTATGAAAACAGTAGCACTGGGTACTTGTCTTGACTTTGGAGGGACCGTAATCTATTGGTGTCAACTATAAATAAGAAACTACTTTCTTGAACCCTAACTCGTCTCACGCCTGGTCTTTTAATCTAAAGCAATATGGAGCCTGACATGTAGTGATGCTTTATAATTGGAGGTATTAGGAACATAACATTTTTTATTGCAGTGATGTTAGACAACAAATTGGTTTATTTCTTTTGTAGCCCTGATGAAGTCAGTATGGTTCATGTACCTATGACGAAACATGTGTTGGCTACGAATTGTGACTGAAGTACATTCTGAAAACTCTGCAAGTGAATTACAACTTACTGTGACGATGGAAGAATAAAAAGATAATGAATTACAACCAAAGAACACAAACACTTATTTGTACCTTTATTTGAATGTAGTGTTGCTCAGGGGCTATATGTAATAACTTGGTTAGTCCCCCTACTTTTTTTATTTTAGGACTGATGCCCTGAGAGGAAATGCTAATTGGTGCCAAATATTGAAATATTTTTAAAATGACCTTGTGCTTTTTTTAAGGGTATTAAGCTAGAATGTTTTGTTGGTAAGGTTCGCAGTCAGCATAGAGCCGCCCTGCATGAAATGTGACTGAAGCACTTAAAAGAGCAGCTTTGTCACACACAGTTTCACATTAACCCACCTCTGTTATTCACCTGCATTTGCAGAAGCTTCTAAGCACAGTTCTCAGGTTAATGATAAACAGAGCGATAGCATGTCGCTATGACCCATTTTAAAATCTTCCCCATTGTTGGCACTGGAACCCGTGATCAGTTATGCATGAAAGTGTGGCTGGTTTAACACACTAGTCATCCAT
The DNA here is from genome assembly GCF_964204655.1 of Triturus cristatus. NCBI lineage: Eukaryota > Metazoa > Chordata > Amphibia > Caudata > Salamandridae > Triturus > Triturus cristatus. The sequence continues at coordinate 1,590,915,246 of NC_140590.1, forward strand.
CAGTTTGTTAAATTCCATTTACGTTTATTCAGGTTGTGTGAAAAGATAAAATGCCTTACTGAGGTTAAAGAAACTGAGAGTCTGGCTGCAAAGTACTTGAAAATCTTGATAGGCAGGCATTTCTCCAAAAGCCAACCCAAGTGCCATAACTGGGGCCTCAATTGCACCAAATGCTACTGTTACACACACTTTGCAAGTTTTAAAACTGAAGATGAAGTAGAATTTCCTGGAATGAGTGACAGCATGTTGCCCACCTAATTGGGACTAAGTCATGTGAATATGAAAGGGGTTATTTCCAGGGGCGTAGCTGCACTTGGTGCAGCAGGTGCTGTCGCACCAGAACCCAAAGTCCTGAATGGCCCATTGATACTTGATAATTGCTGTATTGCTATACTCCAAAAGTCCAAGGGACAATTTCCCTGGCTTGCACCATGGTATCCACAGTATGCTACTTTGTACTGCTTCATTGTCTGGCCCTCCCTGGGACAGAGCTGCCAAGTTTCCCAGGTCTATGCCTGATGTGCTGGCCCAGTCCAGGTTTTGCCTTTGAATTCTGGCGCTTGTAGTCCAGTTTTATAATGGAATAAACAAGACTACTAGTCCCAGGCTCAAAATAAACCTTGGACTGGAGCAGCACCACGCAGGGACTTGGAAAACTTCACAGGGCTGCTGTGAGGACTCACTTGAGACAAAAGAAGCAGTTAGCAGGGGAAGACATTCTTCGTACCGCCACCTCTGTAAGATGGTCCAGCAACAATCTTCATTTAATGCCTGCATAACGGTGTCCAAGCGCCTCCTTTAGAGTTGTAATATGGGGGTCCTTTTGGTTCGCTTTGAGCTGGAGAGTGTGCTAAATATCTGGCAACACTAGAAGGGAGTTCGTAGTGTTTTGGAACTATTTTTAACCCGTTGCATGCTCAGCTAGTCATGAGTCACAGTGGAGCTGTGCTCATGACGAGCTGAGCTCGTCATAACGGCCGCGGCCCGCCCACGCGCGATTAATTCCCTGCCTGTGCGGGAGAATGAATCAGTGGGCGGGGTTGTGACGAGCTCAGCTCGTCATGAGCACAGCTCTACTTTGAGTCATGACGAGCTGAGCTCGTCACGAGCACAGTGCCACTGCGCCCCTCCGCGCTGTGGGGGCATTACCCCCGCAGGCAAGGAGTTAAAGGGCTACCCTAACCTGCACTTCTGACATAAATCTTGTGGTGTCCCATCTCATCAGCTTTTTCTGCTCCCACCACCATGTACCATAATTACTGCACCTTCCTTAGCGAAATATAAAAGCGCTTAGAGTGGAGGACCATTGGGTACCAGAGGGTCAGGGATACTTAAAGAAGAGCAGTTCGAGTGCAGGATTCGTGTTGTTTTAAGAGTCTGCACTTCCTGCACATGATATTAAATAGGATTGTAAACAAAGATGTATGTATTCTATTGTAATATTTATTTTCTGTCGTTGTTTACTTTAATTAGTGACCATGGATCATTACTAAAACTCAAGAACACATTTAAAAATGCTTTGTATTTATGTTTGCTGTTTGAAGTGTGTATAGATAAAGGCTAGAAATACCAGCTTTAGATGATTTTGCTTATTTACTGATGTTGCCCACTTCATTATTATATGTGGAAATGTTCTTTATGTTTTTTTTATTACTGTTGCTTACAGCAGTGTAAGGGGTGGGATTAAAGCTCAAGAACTGTGTGCTTAAGGACTTTGCTGCTCAGGTTATACCTTCATGTAGGTCCTTCACGTAACATTTAAACTAACAGCTGCAGAAACACCATCCTATCCAGTCCCTTACACAAATTCGTAAGGGTAATTTTGAGTGTGTATAATTTGCGGTAGTTTATAAGCAAATGGCATTAGGGGTTTGGTTACTGTCATATACTTGCCAATGACATGGTGCAGTAGTTACCAGTGTGTTGGTGGATCGTGACGAAGGCATGCCGCTTACATAGATCCTCACTGAGTAAGGAATGGGACAAGTAGGGGGATGAAGATTTAATGATTTGATTGGTGGATTACTTGCTGGTAATCATCATCATTCTAATTCTCCCTCCTTCGTCCCAGTACTTATATGAACACCCGTCCACCTGTCACTGTCTCAAAACGTGGGCATGTGCTATGATGCCAGATTTCCAATCTATTTTCATTATACCTTGCACCAAGGACCACAAATTGTTCCATGGACCTTGATCTAATTTTCACTAAAGGCAACATGTTCCTCCTTCAGCTGCCAAAATCCCTTCAGCTCTTTGGAATATTAATATTTGTGGGTTCCATCTTGATGGATATCCATGGAATGCCTCTGAAGTGTTTCTAAGGAATGAGTAACTGGGCCAGCATGATGTCATCTGTCCTTCAACTACTAAAATGCTTACAGTCTTCTAATATATGCAGTCTTCTTTTTATGTGCCACAGTTTACAGACTTTGTCCCGGGAGCCACCCAATTAGAGACAGCTCCCTGCTTATGTCTTTGGCTGAAGCCCCATTTCTCTGTCCAGCTCACACCTGCCATGGTCCATCCTCCAAAACAGCATGGCCGCGTCGGGTCTCATGCACACCCTGGAGACAATTTTGAAATCTAGGCATATTTAAAAAAAATATATATTATTGCTGCTATAACAACGACTTGCATGTGCTCAATTTATCTCAAGGAAGCATATTATATTAAATATTATTACTGCAGTGATGAATGCTATGCAGTAGGATTAATATTAAACTGCAGTATGAACATTCAATGAACAATTATGGTGGACCTTGGGATTTGTAGTATGACAATCTAGTGTCACATGACCATTTGAGTTTGAACAGTTGTATCCAGCATAGGAATGATACTCATCTGTGAACAAGTCATACAATAGACAAAACGCGTCAGGGCGTGAGCATGCAGTCAGTACGATCTGAAAATAAATGCTTGGAAGTATTTCAAAATCGGGTTCTGCATTTTTGATATATATAACAGCACCCCAGACAGTTAGGAAGCACACCAGGTTAACCGCCATTGGATTTTGAGGAAAGGAGACAGGCGTGCCCCCCGTTGACTCCCGACGTGAACCGCCATAAGCTGAAGGTGAAAAGTGGTGTAATCGTTGAGAAGGAGACCGCAGATGGGGATCGGAGGATCTCCGACGGCAGAGGAGAACTGGCAGAACACCCCAGATAAGCTCCGGTAAGCTGGGCGAGGCAAGGGGAAGAACAGGAGTCAGGCAGAAAAGCGACAACGCCTCCTGGCAGAGTAATGGAGAGGAAAGGAGTCGCAGACTAAGTTTGTGGCAATTTACCGTACCTAAATATGAGTGACGAAGAATGCGCAGCTCGAGAGCAAGAGGCTCTTAAGCTGTTTGTGGAAACTGCAATACCGGTTAGCAGGGACAGAGGTGCAACTGCCCCATTGAAAAGTAATGAAATTGAAAAGCAATTGCAGGAATGGGAAAAACTAAGGTAGCATCCCAAAGGAAGTATATTCAGGTGGGCTGAGTCTCGAGGGGACTACAGATTATGATCACCCCGACGTACGAAAATCCGAATCCAGAACTTTTGTGTTAATGGGCAGCCAATAGTGCCAATAGCTCTACGAACATGATTCGTATTTTAATTAAATATGCAGAAATTGAAAGACAAGATGTAATGATGAAACTGAAGGAATTGAATATTATCCTGGAGAAATACAGTGATCAAGCAAAAGTGGCCAAATTTAAAGGAGATCTCAAGAACAGACTAGAGAAGTATGAGAAATGTATAAAGGACAGAAAAGCTATGAAATTCTTACGTGACCGTATAGACTGTGAAACAGGATGTATATACACCTTTGCTAAGAGGTTTGATTCCGCAAGAAGGCAAAAAGTCTAAAGCAGCGTGGTTACGCAGCCGGAAACCTCGCAAAGTGAAGACAGCTCCGACACAGGTTCTGAGGTGGAACAGGAAGAACATGGGAGAAAAGGTGTTATGAATACAAGACTCATGGTCACAGACGAACTTCGTTTTTTACAACTGGACCAAAAAACAGACCACCGTACAACGAGAAGTTGGGGGAGGGGAAGAGGACGAGGAAAAGGAAACATAGAAGAGGAGGAGAAGGATACTGGAGAAGCACAAGGAGGGCAAATGCCCAGATCAATGTGCTCCAATACAAAGAAAACAATGTAATAATTCCAAGCACTACAGTAATTAATTTGAGTAATATTGCGCTGGATAAAGCAGTACTGGAATTAGGCCTTTCCTAGTGTGATCAAAATGAATTTAATTATGCTAACAGTAGAATGGACCTATATAAATTTGTGCACAAACTCAAATTGTCTAAATTACATAGTAGTAAGAGCCTCCAATTGTCCTCTACATCGTTAACAGCTGCTACTCCCCATAACAAACAATCTTCTCTAGCGGTGACTGATGTACCAATTCTTGAAGATCTTTGGTCACTCTACAATGAAAATAACGAGGACGCAATGAATGAGAATGAGCAACATGGAAATAATGAGGGTGAATATGATGTCCTCAATTTGAATCTAGAGAAAGAAGATCATACTCCATTTCGTCCTCGCTCTCGATTCATACCCCGAAGGGCACGAGATAATTTGGACATTTTTTCGTAAATGTGATATTGGATTTGAAGAATCTACACTATAAAACAGCACATCAGAAGAGAAAGTTTAATCCAAAACAAGACCAAATTCAAAGAACTATAAAAATGAATTCAGAATGAGGAAGCAATTCTGGTGAAACCCTCGGATAAGGGAGGGAATGTCGTGCTCTGGGGACGTGAACCACATAAAGAAGAGGCATTAAGTCAACTGAACAACAAAGAGTGTTATAAATGAATTGAAATGAAAGAGTATGAAATGGTTTAAGATCAATTCTTTGAAAGACTGGAATGTTGGAAGCAACAGGAACTTTTAACTTTGGATGAGTATATGTTTATAAAACAAGATAACCCAGTGATACCAGTCTTTTACATGATGTCTAAAGTGCATAAGAATATTAACTGTCCACCGGGGAGACCCATAATATCTTCATGCAGTGGCTCATTTGAGAATGCGTCGAAATATATTGATTATTTCCTAATCCTTTTGTGAAATCATTGACATCGCATCTAAACGATTCTACAGATTTTTTTTAAATATATTTAAGATGTACGGTGGGATGACACTAGGGTTTTATTGACCCTTGATATTGCTACACTCTACACGAGTATAAAACATAGTGATGGATTAAGAGCCACTGAATACTTTTTGAACAGAAGACCTATGAGATTTGTAAAACACAATAGAATGCTTTTGGAGATGATGGAATGGTGTCTTGCAAGGAATGCTTTTTTATTTGGTAAAGATTTGTTTCAGCAAGAACAGGAAACGGCCATGGGCACCTGCTTTGCCCCAGTTATGCTAATTCACATCTTGGCTGGTGGGAGGAGCAGGTGCTCGGTGTTCCGTTGCTGGAACATTGGATTGATAATGTCCTACTATGGGTAAGGTTCATAGATGATGTTTTCGTGCTGTGGCAGGGCACGGAAACTGATACAGACAATTTCATCAACTGCAATTTTCTCAGGAACTACTGGACAGATTGACACCATATATGCAAAAGGCACATGCCTTACCGGAGGACTACCTCTTTGCCAAATTTCAAGTAATTCTGTTCCGCCGTTCGGGCTGTACCTTCGACTAAAGGTCCTAAGGGAAAATGCATTCGGAAAACACGTTTTGGGACCCCCCTTTTTTCTCAGCCCCCGCTTGACGAATCACCCCGAGACTTTCAGGGTAGGAGCTGAGCAGAGCGCCCCATTAGTTATGAAAATTTTGCGAGGATTCGTCAACCGGCGCCAAAGTTATTCAAAATAGAATGTTCAGATTTCATATGGGAACTCAGTCCTAACTATAACTATCTACTGGCGACTGCCAGTAGATAATATATATATATATATATATATATATATGTATGTATATATATATATATATATTATCTACTGGCGGTCGCCAGTAGATAGTTATAGTTAGGACCGTGTTTCCATAGGAAATCCGCAACATTCTATTTGGAATAACTTTGGCGCCGGTTGACGAATCCTCGCGAAATTTTCAAAATAGGTGGGGCGCTCCGCTCCGTTCCTACCCTTAAAGTCTCGGGGGGATTCGTCAAGCGGGGGCTGAGAAAAAGGGGGGTCCCAAAACGCGTTTTCCCCATGCAATTTTCCATAGGGACCTTTAGTCCAAGGTACAGCCCGAACGGCTGAACAGAATTACTTGAAATTTGGCAGAGAGGTAGTTCTCAGCTCGGGGATGTGCCTTTTGCAGGTCTGGTGTCAATCTGTTCAGTAGTTCCTGAGAAAATCAAAAGTAAAATCATATATATATGTGGGCGGAGCCTAACCACACATCTCATCCTGAGATCTGATTGGCTGTCAGCACTTCTTCCAAGAAGTGTTGGCAGCCATCTTGGGACCAATATACATGATAGCACCTCATTAAAAAGCATTGCAGTTAATAGAAGGTTTTAAGACTTTAGTTACATTATAAATCATTTGTTGATGGTACCATACTCATTTTAGGAATTGTGGCATGTTCTAAGGTGATTTCACCATGTGAAAAAGCCTTCTGCTGGTATATCATTATTGAGAGAAAAATATTTTCTCATGCTTTTCCCACAGAGGTTTGGAAGGTGATCTATAAGCTAAACTGAGAGCTTATTTTCTGTAAATTCACATTATCTTTCTCAGTCATGTGAGAATGAAGTCTGACATTCTCAGTAAAACATGTACATCCAACAAGGGCAGAGACTGTCAGTTGATTCCTTTGTGTTCTACTGCAGCTCCCCAGAGTGTTCCAAAGAACAATTAGAGCGCTAACAGTCCTACTTATGATAAACGTATGGCACACCTGAAGCCATCTTGCTTCGATTAAAGTGGTAACTCTTAAAACATTTAATTTAAAAAGGAACAAAATGAGGGGGTTCATTTTTCCATAAAAAGTATGATTAGTGCTGCAGAAAGAAAAATTAGGGCACATTTTGAGTGACTTCTCAAATCCTCTTCTATTTCATTATTCTGACATGCAGACTGAAACATGCACTTTCAATACCAGCAGCAGTTTTCCCTGGTGAGCAGTAGCTTTACTACAGTGCTCTAATGAGCAAAAAGAGTGCTAACATTCTGAATTTTAGGCAAATTTGTGACACATCTGAATGCCTTCTTGATGGAATCAAAGTAAAAAACTGAAAGTATTTCCTACTGAGGAGACTGCAGTAAATGAGGAAATTAGGAAACTTCATAACAAATAAGTCTCCCAAGATGGCCACCAGAGACAAAAGAGCCCAAATGTAGCCCAAATATCACCCAGATGTAGCCCAAGTATAAGAAATTATGATTAATGCTGAAGTAAGAAAATGAGGGCACATTTTGAGTGACTTCTCAAATCCTCTTCTATTTCATTAAACAATTCTGACATGCAGACTGAAACATGCACTTTTAATACCAGGAGCAGACTTCCATGGTGAACAGTAGTTTTACTACAGTGATCTAATGAGCAACTAGAGTGCTAACATTCATAATTTATGGCAAATGTATGACATATCTGAATACCTTCATGATGGAATCAAAGTAAAAAACTGAAAGCATTTCCTACTGAGGAGACTGCAGTACATAAGGAAATTAGGAAACTTCATAACAAATAAATCTCCCAAGATGGCCACCGGAGACAAAAGAGCCCAAATGTAGCCCAAAATCACCCAGATGTAGCCCAAATATAGCCCAATGACAGAAGTGTGCAAAACACTTATTATTTTGTGTTTTTGCAGTGTTATATAGTGCAGACTTGTCAGGTATTGGAGTGCTTTACATGAGCATTGGTTACATCACACAAGAACAAATTCATTTTGGTTGTAGACATGGGGAGACTAAGTGATTTGACCAGAATCACAGAATGTCGAGCTGAAGCAGAAACTCCAACCTGGTTCCCCAGTTGCAAAGTCTGCAGTTCTGGAAGTAACACCACATCCTCTCCCCTAAGTGCAACATTTAATCAAGTGGTCAACTGGATAAAAAAACATAAAGATAACAAATAATTTAAAAGTGCTTTGTCGCTATTTGAAAACTCAGAAAATATGTCCTTATTTTAGTCTTTTAGAGCACTAACCATAATTTTGATGCCAATAAGACCCTCTCATATATGTAATTTCTAAAGGAAATGCTCTAGGTATCACAGTTTTGATTACATCAAGATGACGTCAGGCGTTCCACACTTTTGTAATAAATATAGAATGTTAGCAATCTAGTTGTTCATTAGGATACTGTTGAGAGGCAGAGGCCAGGGGCACGGACTCTGAAAATTGAAGGCAGGTAGGAGGGTGCCAAGGCAACAATTTAACCACACTGAGCAGGCAGGAAGGGCCGTGGCAGCACAACAGACTATGGAGGGCAGTGGAAAGGGGGGCAGGGGCAACAAACCAACAATACAGGACTTGCAAGAGAGGCTGTGGCAATGTAATAGACCATTGTGGGCAGAAGGAAGAGGCATTGGTAGTACAACCATACATGCCAACAGACCCGATTCAGCCAGGAAACGTCCAATGTTTTTAAGCTCAAATGGGCTTTATTTGATCTGTCTCCTGTCTACAATCTCCTCTTTTTCAATGTAACTCAAAGGGGAAAATCAATACCCCAGTTTTTTTTCAAAATCTCCCTCTTACCAAGTTCAAAATGTTCGCAAGTATGGTACATTGGATCATGGAAGGAAATGGGGTAGGGACATGGACTTGGATAACAGAGGACAGGAGGGACATGGAGAGGTGCACCAAACTGACCTTGCAGGGCAGGCATCAGGGTTTGCAGCAGCACAATACACCTCACAGGGCATGCGGGACGGGAGTGCAGCACAACAATCCATAGAAAGCAAGAGGGAGGGGACAGGACCATGCACATGGACAACAGAGAACAGAGGGGCAAGAGGCAATGGTAGCTAGCTGACCATAATGGACAGACAGGAGAGAAAACTGCAGCATAACAGACCATAAAGGGCAGGAGGGACGGATCAGGGGCATTACAATGGAACAGACAAGCCAGGAGGGAGGGAGTAGGGGTCTGCACATGTAAACAGAGGGCTGGGGGCAAGGGGGCAGGGCAGGAGCAGCAAGATAGCCATGGAGGTCAGGCAGGATGGGCACTAGAAGCAAGACACACCATGAAGAGCAACAGTGAGACTGTGATGGCATACACACAGACCATGGAGGGAAGGTGGGAGGGGGTCAGGGGCAGCTAACTGACCACACAGGGAAGGTGGGAGGGGCCATGGCAGCACGGAAGACCATGCATGGCAAGTGGGAGGGTTAGTGGCAGCACAATGGCTATGATGGGCAAGAAGGAGTGTGCAGGGGCATGCACAAAGGACGATGGAGGATAGAAGGGAGGGTCAGGACCTGTGCACAGACAAGAAAGTTCAGGGGAAGGGGCCTCACAACAGACCGCACGGGGCAGGCAGGAGGAGCAGTTGCAGCACAACAGACCAGGGAGGGCAGAAGGGTGTGGCAGTACATTGGACCATGTAGGACAGGAGGAAGAGGATAGGGGTATGGCATGTGGACAGGCAGGGTGGAGGTGGCAGGGACAGGTTACAGTCATCTGACAATGCTAGGCAGGTGGGAGGGGAGTGGCAGCTCAACAGAACACTCAGAGTAGATAGGAGTGGCAGGTTCATGGAACATGGTGGGCAAAAAGGATGGAGCAGGGGCATGCACAAAGACATCGGAGGGCAGGGGGAAGGAGAATAGGGGCAGCAAGCTAAGCACAGAGTTTAAGCAGGAGGTCAATGATGGGGCATAGAATTGGGCAATGGAGGGCAGGAGGAGTGGACTGGTACATCATACTAAATTGAGGGCAGTGGCAGCACATCAGACCATGCATGGCAGGAGGGAGGAGGCTAGTCCATGGATTCACACAACAGAGGATAGGAAGGAGGGGGATGGGACAGCAAGCTAACTGTTCAGAGAAGGCGGGTATTAGGAACTTTATTGTTTTTAAAACGTGTGTCTGTGCGAACTACTTAAAATATGAACAAGTATGCAGCATAATCTCACTTTTATTCAGGAAGAAGAGGACGTTTGTGACTGTGACTCCGGGCTCACTTGACAGACACACCCCCTGACCCTCCACCCCCTATCGCAAAATGTAATGCCCGTGAAAAGGGTAGGTGAACACAGTGTTATATAGAACATAGTCCTGAGAGCACGATTGAAAATGAAAACTAGATATAGTGTATGGTATAAACTATGCACCAAAAAGTGTGATATAAGATGAACCGGGCGTGAAATATAATATGCAATACATTGTGCGCAATGACAGATTCATTGGAGAGCGCGAGATAGCACAGGCACTAGCGCGTGCTATGCGATATGCGCCTTGGATTGTAATATGCACAGGGCAGTGTTGTGTAACCTAACTAGTCTCTAAAGTTGTAATATAAAATATGTGCTGGGGAGTGTAACGTTGCATATGCACTGTGACAAAGATATGGATCCCAGATTGTAATATGTATGGCATAGCACTGTGCGTTATAACATAGGTGTAGTAAAGAAAGTGACGAGACCAGTGGAAGTTCAACTGTCACTTTATTCAAGTCATCTGCTCTCTGACATGAGCAGGTTGTCAACATTCTAAGGAGAGCTTCGGGAGATACCAAGGTAAGAGGGATGGAGGGGGTGGACGGAAGGTACCAAGGAGGGAAGGAAAAGGGGAAGATACAACACATCTCCTTACCCAACATAAACGATGAACATGGAGGGAGCAATTACCTAGCTACTCTATCTCCACTCCAAACTTGACCATCCTCCAATTCCACCACATTCTTCCCCCTCCCTTTGACGTTCTGAGAAGGGAAAAATTTACTCTGTCCCACTTTAACCCTAGTGGGTTTCTTTATCATTACAGCATCATTGGCCAAAGGTTCCAACTCCTTCACCCCATGTTTCTTATCGTACCAGCCTTTGTAGCGGGATTGATGTTGCTGCACCTTAATCTGACTTTCAGACCTGTCATAGACAACCTTCTTACCCCCTTCTAGCCAGAGAGGGTTTAACTTGGTGCCTGGTTCTCTCCCTCTTAACATTACAAAGGGAGAGATTCCTGTTACAAGGTTGGGTGCAGTGTGGTAGGCCCACAAACAGTCTTTAAGCGAATCATTTACGTTGAATCCGTTAGACGTTGCCAGTTGTATATGTTCCTTAATCATACGGTTCATCCTTTCTACTAAGCCATTGGCCTTAGGGCAGTAGAGGGCCGTTTTCTCATGCTTGATGTTGTGTTCCTTTAGGAAGGTCACCATTTCATCTGATGTAAACTGCACCCCATTGTCAGTTACTAAAGTAGATGGAATACCTTCAAATGAGAATACAGATTCCAAAAATGCCACAAGGTTCTTGGTAGTGGTGGAAGGGGTGAACTTGACATTGACCCAGTGGGAGGTGTAGTCCACCAACACAAACATGAACCTTCTCAGTGGACCTAGTGCATCCATGGGGCCAATAATGTCCATGGCCAACTTGGTCCATGGAACAACAGGTACCTCCACCGGCGAAAGGGGAACCTTACGTAAGGACTTGGATTTATCACTCTTAGCACAGCTAAAACAGTCTTTTACCTTTAACTCCACCCTAGAGTCCATCTTTGGGAACCAAAAGTTGTTCCTTACTTTGCTTTTGGTGATACTTCTTCCCAAATGGCCTTCATGGGCAAGGTCTACTATTCTGTCTCTCAAAGTCTCGGGTGGCACAACCTTAGCATTGCGGTAGATTCTGTCCTCCTGAATGGTAAGCTCATTCCTGACTTCCCAGAATTCCTTCAACTCTTCTGCCACATCCCCACATTTATCTGGCCACCCCTTTATGATTAAATTCTTTAGTGCCTCCATTATAGGATCTTTGCTCATTTCGTTATTCCATTCTTCTTTTGAAAAGGAAGGCAGATGAATTGCGAGAATGGGGGAATCCAAAAGGTCTTCCACGGTGTTTGTTTCTACCGGGGACCTGGATAAATAGTCTGCTAGGACATTGTCCTTCCCCGGTAAGTATTCAATTCTGAAACTGAATTTCTCCAGCCCCAAGACCCATTTTGCTATCCTGGGTGATTCACAGAGGGATTTCTTGGCTGAAAAGATGTGTGTTAGGGGTTTGTGGTCCGTGCGGACTGTAAATTTACTGCCCCACAAAAAAAACTTGAAATGGTTGATGGCCCAGTAGCAGGCCAACGCCTCCCTCTCAATTACGGAGTAGTTCCGTTCAGGAGGACTCAAAGTACGGGAGGCGAAGGCAATGATGGTCTCCTCACCTTCCCCTTTTTGAGATAGGGTGGCTCCAAGCCCTTTGTTGGATGCATCCGTGCATAGGATGGTTCTCTTCCTATGGTCAAACGGTCCCAAAGCACGTGAACCCACAATCTCCTTTTTTAGAGCATTTACAGAGTGAGAATGTATCTCTTCCCATATGAATTCACTCTTTTTCTTTAATAGTTCTCGTAGGGGCTCGCATTTCTCTGAAAACTTTGGTATGAACTTGGCCATATACTCCACCAACCCTAAAAAGGATTTGAGCTCCTCCTTGTTAGAGGGAAGAGGAGCGTTTTCCACTGCTTGAACTAAGCTCATCTTGGGTTTTATCCCTTCAAAGGAAAGATTGTGTCCCAGATAGTCTACCTCCATGACTTTGATCCTGCATTTTTCCTTTTTAACTGATAAACCTGCATTAGATAACCTGGAACATACTTTTCTGAAAATGAGGTCATGCTCCTCTCCATCGGCACCATAGACTAGAACATCGTCTTGAAAACACATGCAGTTAGGAATGTCCTCCAATACCTTTTGCATCATTTTTTGGAAGACGGCAGCCGCTGATGCCAGGCCAAAAGGCATCCTTAGGAACATATAGGTGCCAAATGGTGTTGCAAATGCAGTAAGAGGTCTAGACTCAGGGTGAAGATCTACTTGGTAATATGCCATTGAAAGGTCTATGACTGAAAAGAACTTAGCCTTCCCCATGGTACTCAACATTTCATTGATGTTGGGAAGCGGGAACCGTTCGACCCAGATGTTTTCGTTGAGACTGCGTAAGTCGATGCAAAGGCGAATGCCCTGACCATTGGCCTTAGATGCTATCACAATTGGGGATACCCACTCTGAAGCGTCGATGGGTATAATGACTCCAAGTTGGCAGAGTTTATCAAGTTCTTCTTTGAGAGGCTGTCTTAACAGTAAGGGAACTTGGCGAGTCTTATGTACTACAGGTTTCGCCCCCTGTCTGATCTTTATTTTATGCTGAAAATGTTTCAAAATTCCCAGCTCATTGGAGAATAGGTGGGGGAATTCGTCACATAGGGGTGATTCCCCCGTGGCGCCATTGACTACGTTGACTTGTTCCTTACCATTAGGATCTAGGATTACCCCCAGTTCTCTCTGGTGACGCCACCCAAGGAGGTTGGAACCCGAGCTGACCAGGTAGATCTTGCCTACCGTGGATCTCCCTTTGAAATTTATTTCAGTCACCACCATGCCTACCAATGGAATGGGGTCTTTGGTGTACCCCTGGGGTGTGATGTCAGGTTTAGAGATTTGCATGCCTGAATCCCCTTTGATTTTCCTGTAATCTTCCATGTTTAATAAGGTGAATGGAGAGCATGAGTCTGCGAACATTTCAATGCATGTATCGTTGATTGTAATGCTGCATTTTGGGTATTCGAAGGGAATACTGCCACACGTACTTTTTACTTGGAATGTAAATCTTGGCTGCTCAATGTTGGTATCATTGACGGCTTTAACTTGGGTGCTGTCACTGTCCCTACACACTCTGGCTAAATGTCCTCTTCTATTACATTTCTTACAGTGGGCATTGCGAGCTGTGCAAATGGGATTGTTGGCCAGATGATTGCTGCTCCCACATCTGTAGCATTTGAGGTCCAAGTGATCTTTTTGAGACTTACTGTATGACTCACCCTTACTCCTGACTTTGGAGATATTCTTATTGGAAGGTTCTGCCTGAACTGCCGCAACCACTTCTTCTGATACCTTTATTTCTTTCATGCACTTTGCCGTATGTTCAATAGACTGGGCAATAGACACCGCTTCCTCCAACGACGGGTTTTTGGATAACAACTTCTCTTGGATTTTACTGTTGCTTGTGCACCTGACTAACTGGTCACGTATCAAGGAGTCATTGAGCTCCCCAAAATCACACCTTTGGGTAAGACCTCTCAAATTGGCAATGTAGTTTTTTACCGATTCGTTCTTCCCTTGTAATCTACTGAAAAACTTATGGCGTTCCAGAACTACATTTATTTTGTCCCCAAAATGATTACCTAATTTTAGCATGGTAACCTCATACACATCAAGGTCCTCTTCTTCCTCCAACTCCGGTTCTGGGAGAGTCTCATATACCTTGCGACCATGTACCCCCATGTTGTGAAGGAGAATATGCTGTTTCCGTAATGCAGAAAATCTCTCCCCCCCCATAGCTATCAAATATGACTCGAACAGCTTTGTCCATTCCTTCCAATGGATGTCAGGGTCGCCACATTCATTGAGAAATGAGGGTGGTTGGCTTATTCCCGGGGTACCCATTATGAGGAGTGTATTAACGCAAAGGGGGGAACTGAGGGAGAAAATCTGGTAAGGTGCCTGGGAGGTTGGTAGTCCCCAAAAGTTCAATTCAGCTTACTAGGACCAGGGACCTCTATAACGTAGAAAGGCTGTAACCTTGAAATCCTGGGTATACAAGCACTCCGCCCCAAGTACAGTTCCCACGAAGCACAGTAATGTCCTACAAAGCTGGAGTACCTACAGGCAGACGCAAAGTACTGTAAGATTGACGCCGAGTACAACACCAATTGGCCCAAGAGGAAGGAGTCACAGTATGCCCTAATTGAGCAGGGGCTAACGTGAGGTGAAAGTCAACCAGGTGGCCAAAGTCCCTAATAGCTTCCTCTACTTGGCTGGATTTAACCCCAAAAACGAACTCGCTGGAACCACCACTTGACGTACCTCAGTGATCCAGTCGTTTGATGTTGCTGTCGATCGTGCCTTCCCCAGAAACGAGCTCAGCGCCTGCGGCTTGTTGGAAACTGACGAAAACAGCCAGGAGCGACAGGACCCAGCGGAACCAACTGCTTCCCGCCCTCTTGTGGGCGTGAGGAGGCGCGTCACTTTCACCCCCCCCCCCGTCAGCTGAGGGAGCGCAGGAGACTTCACGGCGCTGACGCGGAGGAATCTCCAAGAAACCTGACGAAATGGCAAGGGGCGGCAGGACCCAGCAGAGCGCTTCTGCTTCCCGCCTACTTGTGGGCGTGATGAGGCGCGTCGACCACCAGTTCCTCGTCAGCTGAGGGAGCGCTGGAATCCACCAAAACAGCTGCGTGATGAGGCCAAAAGGGGTGCCCCACAGGAGGCTTGTGCCGCTGGAGTGCCGGGATCGCCTTCTGCCAGCACGAGGAACTTCACTTACATCACAAACCTCGCTGAGGATGACGTCCAACAACCGGCACTCGCGCCGAGCCCCCGGAACACCAGCGATGCGCCTCCGATGATCGTTAGAGACGAGGACACGCTGAGGGAAGCCCTTCACAGGCGCCAAACAGCTGCAGCCGTCGTGGTACGAAGAGTACCTCCACAGAGAAGAGTCGTCAAGCAGCCACAGACCTCGCTGGAAAGTCCTGACAGCCAGGTCAACTTTGCGCAGAGCCCCCGGAACACCAGCGGTGCACCTCAGATTGCGGTAGAGGCGATGACGCTCGCGTCACTGACGAGGGAACCCTTCACAGGCACCAACCGACTACAGTCATTAGGTACGAAGAGGCTTCTCACACAGATAGTCGGAACAGCCACAGCAACTCGCCCGAGCCGCTGACACAGCACGCCAGTCTGTCTTCCTTGAATCTTAGGATATGCGGAGTCCAGGAGGTCACACGCAGTTTGAGAGCGTAAACGTAAAAAGGGGAAATGACTTGTCCTGCCCCCCTCGCAGGATCGTCGCCAGTGTAGTAAAGAAAGTGACGAGACCAGTGGAAGTTCAACTGTCACTTTATTCAAGTCATCTGCTCTCTGACATGAGCAGGTTGTCAACATTCTAAGGAGAGCTTCGGGAGATACCAAGGTAAGAGGGATGGAGGGGGTGGACGGAAGGTACCAAGGAGGGAAGGAAAAGGGGAAGATACAACAATAGGCATCGAGGAAGGCACGTTAGATGGGGCAATATAACCCGTGCGAATACAAGTGTGGCATGACATATTCACGGGGTGGTGTTACAGTGCACATGGGCTAGAGAGTGTCATAGCATATACACTAGCTAGTGGAATACAACACAGAGGTGTGTGGCACTCAGCAGGCAATGGTGGGTGTAACACAGCATTGGGCTCTGCCAGGAGCGTGCTGTGACTCTCTAGTGATGTTCGTCCCCTTTCCAGAGAGTAAAATAAAAAGTATTACACATCCGGCAGTGGATGTGTGTTTTATTAACCGTGAGGGGGGTTTCTTGCATAGTTTTGGTCGAATTTTTGTCGAATCCCCTTTGAATGGCTTGGTGTGCATGTGTATTAAATGTGCCCGTCAATAGCTACCCATGTTTGTATAAATAAACGACAAGGGTGTCTACCGGGATAAGGCACGGTAGGGCATCAGACATGTCAGAGCTTCACTAGTGATGTAAATACATTCCACGTGGATTCATTGTAGGCATAGTCGCCTTTTAATGAATATCACGCAAATCGTCATAGTGATAGGTACGTACGGTTTGTCCAGCATGTCCTAGGTGTGTCTATAAATATATATTTTTTAAAAATAATAAAAAACAGTGGCCGGCCCTGGGGATTGGGGTCAAACAAATATAATTGGGAGACAGGCCCTGGGGGATGGGGTCATCAGGGCCAATAAATTAGAATAAGAAGGGGAACCACACAGCCCCCCTTCTTAAAAAATTAAAATAAATAAAAGACTGGCATCGTGCCGGAGGCCACGCCCCATCCTTGCAGCACTCTGCAAACCCGCCCCCAGGCGAGTTGTAAGTTGGGGAATTAATTCCTCTTCAATACTGAGGGTCCCTGAGGGCCAACTAGCCCAACAGGCATCTCCAGTATGCGACACGGAGCTGCGCTGCAGACAGGTGTTCTGAGGCCAAGCCCCTTTTTACACCTCTCTGCAACGCAGCTCTGTGGCGCTTACTGGAGGTACCTAGTGGTCTAGTTTGACCCTAGGGACCCTTAGGATTCAAGGGGACTTAATCTCTCAATTTAGAACAGCCACAGGGCGCGTTTACACAGTGGTGAAGGGAGGGGACGGGGCCAGAGGTGACGTGTGCAAACACGCACTATGGCACGTTTTAAATTAGGGATATCATTTCCCTTCAATACTGAGGGCCCCTGGGGTCTAACTAGCCCACCAAGTGCTTCCAGTAAGCGCCACTGAGCTTCATTGCAGAGAGGTGGTCCAGGCCGTGCCACTTTTTACACCTCTCTGCAACGCAGCTCTGTGGCACTTACTGGAGGTACCTAGTGGGCTAGTTGGACCCTAGGGACCCTCAGGATTCAAATGAACTTAATCTCCCAACTAAAAACGGACACAGGGCGTGTTTACACAGTGGTGAAGGGAGGGGACGGGGCCTGAGTTAACGTGTGCAAAAACGCCCTGTGGCCTGTTTTAAGAGGTAGTTTTAATCCCCCTGCCCTATTATATACTAGGGGCTTACAGAGGAGGTCATGCTAATCACAGGGGGACCCCAATGCATAATGTTCCCTAGTGTATGTAGGTGTTCTCACTGTATTCTAAGTGTCTTTTAACATAGCACTGGCTCTAGGACTGGTTAGTCAGACTCAGTTACCACCAGTATCCGTCTGAAAAAGTTGAGGGTACAGGATGATTTTGCAACAAGGCTTCTTTCTGCTCTTCTTTTTGTTCTTTCTGCACGTTATCCTTCTTCCTGCACTTTTCTTCGTCTTTGAGGACTTCTGTTACTTCTTTCTGCACTTCTTTTTTTTCTTTCTGTGCATTTTTTCTTCTTTCTTCACATGTCCTATCTCTGTAGGCATAGTTAGAAATTAGCATTTAAAAAACCTTTGAAATTCACAGAAAAAACCATAGGTTTCAGGCACGTTATAGTTAGGAATTAGCATTTAAAAAACCTCAGAAATTCACTGAAAAAACCATAGGTTTCAGGGGTGTTATAGTTAGCTGGACTTTTCACTTGTACAAAACCATTGAAATTCCACCGTTATAGTTAGTTCAGCTAACTATAACTCGCGCGCCCGCAATGCACTGCTGATGACGTCACATATTACATCACTCATGACATGGTCAGTGACATCACTCATGACATCACTGATGACATCTCAAATGACATCACTGATGACATCACTGATGACATCATCCTTGTGATAGAGTGACAGACCTCCTCTCACCCTAATATAACCTTTGATACACATATTCAAAAATAGAGACTCAAATTTTCAAAACAATGGACATACCAATACCAGTTACAACAACCTCTTCAGTTATTCTAAGATCCACATACACATCCACTCATTCACCAACAGTCCTATACAGTCACTCATACATGTACTCACTCATCATATGTACTCATACACCTATACATCCTGTTACACAATGCCACTCATCCATAGAGTTACTCACACACATAGTCACTCATGCTAATAAAGAATCAAACATACATTTACTTGCATATACAGTTATACACACACACCACCACACTTACTTCTACGGAAACTTACACATACTTAGTCTTTTAAACAATCACTTATAGAAACACATACTTATTCATACAGGAACTCTTTGAATCTCTCACATATACTCACTTATATACACCAATAGTCACATATACTAGTTTAAAACATATGTAGTTACTCATAAAGACACTATTGAGACAGTCATTCACTCAGTAACACACCCATACACACACTCATCCACCCATACAGTCCTGCACACATGCTGTCTTCAACACATACAAACAGTGAGTCACTCATTCATGCACCTATGCACTACGTAATACCCCCCACCGAACCATGCAGACACTCAGACTGATACTCAAAAAACCAACTAATAACCTATATAGACACCCATGTAGCTACTCACCAACCCATGCAGCCACTTATACACAAAGTGAGAGACTGATACAGATATTTACATATTTAAACATTACTCACTAAGCCATGTATTCACTATGATACACTTAATCAGTCAGTTACACAATCAATTTTTCAAAAACAAATCATCCATTTAGACACTTATACACCCATTTATTCTTCCATCGACCTTGAGATATACATATATAAAACATATTTAATTTTCAGAAAAACACATATTCACTGGATGATGTCATCAGTGATGTCATCAGTGATGTCATTTGAGATGTCATCAGTGATGTCATGAGTGATGTCACTGACCATGTCATGAGTGATGTAATATGTGACGTCATCAGCAGTGCATTGCGGGCGCGCGAGTTATAGTTAGCTGAACTAACTATAACGGGGGAATTTCAATGGTTTTGTACAAGTGAAAAGTCCAGCTAACTATAACACCCCTGAAACCTATGTTTTTTTCAGTGAATATATATATAAACAAATTCCAGGTTGCCCTGCTATAGAGACGCCATCACAGGTAAGGAAATGTCCTTTCTTTATTGTGGGTAGCAGTTACAGCAATGTACACCCTCCGTCGGTAACACTGCCAAACAAGTTTCGGGCTCATAAGCCCTTGATCACTGGCCGTATGCAAAAAGTCACTGCAGCTGGGAGGACTATTTCAACACTTGACCCCACCCTCTTGGGATTTCCTTGCAGGTATGCTTTCTGGGTCTTGACGTCCTTTAACCTTTCCACAATGGATGCTGTATAATTATTAAAACGGGCTCCATGCATAACAATTTCATTCCCCATATTGGGTCCTCAGGAGGGGAAACATTACAGCAACTGCCCATATTTAAGTCCCGCAATTGTGGCTCCTCACCTCCGTATATCACACTTTTGCTTCTGTGCCCGGCCCGCTGGGGTTAGCGGCGGGGCGTCTCTGCAGCGAGGTGCGCCGCTATTAATACAAACAAACTCCAGGTTGCCCTGCTATAGAGACGCCATCACAGGTAAGGAAATGTCCTTTCTTTATTGTGGGTAGCAGTTACAGCAAAGTGCACCCTCCGTCGGTAACACTGCCAAAAAAGTTTCGAGCTTATAAGCCCTTGATCACTGGCCGTATGCAAAAAGTCACTGCAGCTGGGAGGACTATTTCAACACTTGACCCCACCCTCTTGGGATTTCCTTGCAGGTATGCTTTCTGGGTCTTGACGTCCTTTAACCTTTCCACAATGGATGCTGTATAATTATTAAAACGGGCTCCATGCAAACAATTTCATTCCCCATAGTGGGTCCTCAGGAGGGGGAACATTACAGCAACTACCCATATTTAAGTCCCGCAATCGTGGCTCCTCACCTCCGTATAGCACACTTTTGCTTCTGTGCCCGGCCCGCTGGGGTTAGCGGCGGGGCGTCTCTGCGGCGAGGCGCGCCGCTATTAATACAAACAAACTCCAGGTTGCCCTGCTATAGAGACGCCATCACAGGTTAGGAAATGCCCTTTCTTTATTGTGGGTAGCAGTTACAGCAAAGTACACCCTCCGTCTGTAACACTGCCAAACAAGTTTCGGGCTCATAAGCCCTTGATCACTGGCCATATACAAAAAGTCACTGCAGCTGGGAGGACTATTTCAACACTTGACCCCACCCTCTTGGGATTTCCTTGCAGGTATGCTTTCTGGGTCTTGAAGTCCTCTAACCTTTCCACAATGGATGCTGTATAGTTATTAAAACGGGCTCCATGCATAACAATTTCATTCCCCATAGTGGGTCCTGAGGAGGGGAACATTACAGCAACTGCCCATATTTAAGTCCCTGGAGTGTGATTTACTATATCAGTATTGAGTAAATGATAAATTTTGTTGCTCAAATTCAAACGGGGATTTATATATAATCTGCACTTGCAGTGGAAAAGAATGCGTAGCACATGAGAAAACACACGTAAAAAGTGATGTTTTTAACACTTTTTAAGATGGCGCCTGAGAGAAATTATGAAATGACGAAATTCAAATATGCCAGTACAACTCTGTTGTTGTCATTTGTTGTTGTTCATGATTTAGTGTTTTAAAAATCTTTGGGAAATGGCGTTCTGCATTGTGAACAAGGCAGCAGACTGCTGCCGAAACGCGTAGATGCCGTTACTACAAATGAAATAAAGACGAGTAAAAATTGCCCCACGGAGTGCTGGATTATTGCTGCGCGAGCTTTGGTTTTGTTTGTGTATATATCACCTAGTGGCAGTTAGTCACCACCACGGGGTTGTTATAATTAGGTCAGTTTTTCCATTGCGGGTTTGCGAATAACTTTGCCGCTATTTGATGAATCTTCATGAACCTTTCCCCCAAAAAAGTAAATTCACTTGAAGTCCTTCCTGTAAAGTTTTGGGGTGATCTGGCAAGTGGGGGATGAGAAAAAAGAGGTGTCCCAAAAGCAAGTTTCCCAATACATTTTCAGTAGACTTCTTTTAGCAGCACTACCGCAAAAACTGATTCCGTGTAAATTTGTTCAATAGTTTTTGAAAACTTAACGTACAAAAATATTTGAATATCTGGACAATTCGGTCCGAGGGACTCCTGTGAGGGTCTTGCAGCTGTGCCAATTCAGAAATAGAGAGTTCTGATTGTCCCAGGGAGATTTTTTATCCTTGGGCCAATTTGTTACCACCGGAGTCAGACTCCCGGGCGATTGAGCACTCTGATTAGCTGTTATCAACATGAGAAAAACGTTGCTGTCAGCCATTACAGTACTTGGACACTCAGGACCCTGTCCTGAAGTAAACAAAAATATATATATAAAGTGGCAGGGTACGGGGAACCAGACGGTCGCCATTTTTTAGGTTAGATATATGGGGAAGGGGGACATGATTAGGGCACCCTCCCTGAGTCTATTTTAGGCCCCGGAGACCCCATGCCCCAGAACGGGTAAATTAATGAAGGGGAGTGTGGCATGCAGCACTCCCCCGAGCAGATGTCGGCCATGGGGACTTATGTAATAATGGAATAATAAAGGGGAGGGAAAGAATGGCCCCTCTCTCTGAGCCTTGTTAGGCCCCAGGAATCCCATCTCCCGGAGCCAAAATTAAAATAAAAGGGGAGGGGGCTCCTAGGGAGGCCCCAGGGACTCCACCCTCAACGGCTCTAATTGGAAATGAATGGGAGGGGCCATGCAGCCCTCTTCCCGAGCCTAAGGAGGCCCCAGTGGCAAAATTAAAGTTTAAAATGAGTGGGGCCCCCTCCCTGAGTTTTCAAAGGCCCTGGGGACCCCATCTCCCAGGGCTGGCTCAGTGACTGTGTCCCAGGGAGCTCATTCACAGAACACAGCAGTTTTCCTGCTCACACCAGAGAAGGCAGGGAAACATGTGTTTGCTCCCATCTGGCAGGAGCATTTTTAAATCTCCTGCGAAATGGGAGCAAGCATGTAAGTCTGCTCCCAGCCAGCAGGAGATTTAACGAAGCTTCCACAGGCTGGGAGCAAACTTGTGTTCTGTTTCCATGCCCGCACTGATGTGGGCAAGGAA
This sequence comes from Triturus cristatus, assembly GCF_964204655.1. Taxonomy (NCBI): domain Eukaryota; kingdom Metazoa; phylum Chordata; class Amphibia; order Caudata; family Salamandridae; genus Triturus; species Triturus cristatus. Next base: position 1,590,937,861 of record NC_140590.1, read on the forward strand.
ACAGAACACATATTGCTCCTGCCTGGAAGGAACAAGCATAAATAGCTGCTCCTTCCAAGTAGGAGAGGTTCTGGCTACCGCACCATGTGGGGAGCCGGTTGGGGTCACTGGGGCTCTGAGGCTACCCCCCAGGCCCCCAACTTGTGGCATGTTAGTGCCCCAGGTGACCATCTGGGAACCCACCTCTGGTCTCGGGGAATGGAGTCCCTAGGCCCAAGAACACCCAGGGAGGGGGTTTGACACCACCCTTTCATTTTACATTGCATAAGACCGTAAGGAATGGGGTCCCCAGGGCCTAATGAGGCTAAAGAAGGGAGCCGTGTGGGCCCCTCCCATTTTTAAGAGTATGTGGCCCCAGGAAATGGGGTCCTCGGTCCTAGAAGACTTGGGGAGGGGGGCGCATGACCCCTGCCCTTTAAAATTACATACATTCCTGGGGGATTGAGTCCCCGTGGCCTAATGAGGCTCGGGATGGGGGCTGCGCTGCCCCCTCCCCTTTCCTATTACATTTGGCCTTGGGAATGGGATTCCATGAGCCTATTAAGGCTCAGAGAAGGGGGCTGCAGGCCCTCTCTCCTCAGAATTTGGCCCCGTGAAGGAGATCTTTGGGGCCCAAGAAGGCTTGGGGAGGGAGCCATGCAGCCCTCCTCTCTTTTTATTGGAATTTGGGGATGGGGTCCAATTAAGGCTCAGGAGGGGGTCTGCATGCCCCCTCCCCTTAATATATATGTTTTGTCCCGGGCCAACCCTATACCGCAAACTCCAAAGCCTGCGGGGATCATGGGGATGGCAACCTGCTGGGGCCCTGTGGCCAACCTCTGCTTCGTACTGTTAAAGGCCGTGCTCAGCGTGGAGTTGGCTGCCTATGGTCAGCCCCACGCCACACTTTTCCAAAGGCCATTCACAGCGTGGAGTTGACAGTCTGCCTCCATCTCCTGCCACACATGACAAAAGGTTGTGGACAGCGTGGGTTGGCTGCCTCTGGGTGGCTGCCTGCAAGAAGTTGGATGCAGGGCCTGGTTGTGCCAACTCCACACCAAGTACGACAAAAGGGCATGCCAGCATAGGGTTAGCTGTCTGTGGGACCGAGTCCAGGCTCTGTTGCCAACCCCCTGCTGTGCATGGTCGAAAGCCATGCAACATGTTGGTTGGCTGCCTGCAGGAGAGTTGGCTGCCTGCCGTTGGATTGGCGACAGGTCCTGGCAGCAGGCCACGCTCTGTTGCCAACCCCCTGCTGTGCACGGCCAAAGGCCATGCGCAGGGTGAGGTTGGCTGCCTGCGGGGTTTAGCCATTAAAGTAATGTTATAGATATGTATGATAAAAAGATCTGTTTTGGTTTTTTTTAAACTTAGATATTCACTGAAAAAACAAACGTTGAAGTTACGTTATAGTAAGGTGAATATGTCAGTGACAATATTAACTTTTTTAACAAAAAAAACATAGAAATTCACCAGTTATAGTTAGCAGAGCTAACTATAACTTGCTCTCCTGACATGCACTTTTTATGACCTCACATATTGCACCACTCATGACATGTGCTATGACATCATTTACATCACTGATGACGTCTCAGATGACATCATTGATTTTTTTTGTTTAAATCTGTTTATTAGCATTTTTATCAATGGACTGTATACAATGCATTACTTCAGCTGTTATATTACAGCACTGATTAGTTGTCTTAACGCATTAATCAGACTGTAACGCATGCCAGTTAAGCAGACGCAAATAAACAGGAGAAAAATACATTTGTGAAGCACATGTCATGTGTACACTGTGAGGATCAAAACGTAATAATATTACAATAAATAACAAATGACAAACCTCATCAGCTAGGAACTGTGTTAAGGACTATGATAATCCACATAGAGCTGTGTGTCATATTGCACCAGGGAGAGCCAAGGTCTACCCTATGCGTGCCCGTTGGAACCGTACAAGGGACCCCAGCCGGAAGAGGTGATCTGGAACTACAAGGACATACAGCGCGGTGTGTAGAACAGACAGTGTAGCCCTATGTGTGAGCCCAATGTTGCCAGCACCATGGATGAGGTGCCCTCCCGGAACTCCTGAGAGCATTTGCAATGCAAGGGTAGCATGGAACTGATGTCAAACAGGGGAGAAGGGTCCAACAGAAGGAGGACAAATTAATTAAACAAAGGGAGGGAAATTAGCCCCTGGTGATGTGTTGCTGTAAAGCCCCCCTCCCGTGCCCCTCAGCCTTTGCGCCACCTATACTTAATTATAAAACAGGCGAGGGATGCGTGCGCAGGTCCGGAAAGTGGTAATAGCCAGAACTGCCGCCTTTGGAACTTGAGAACCAGGTTTGTGTCTTGGCGTTGCCTCTACATTCTGTGATTCTGTGCATACCATTAACCCAGTGCCTTAAAAAAACGAATGTGTACATGTAAAGCACTTCAATATCTTTGAGTAGATTGTGTGCTATATAAAGCTACAAAAAAGTGAATGGAGAAAGGAAATTATAGAGAGGAAAGTAGACGCGGGTGTCAAACATTTTCTGGTCTTCGAGAAAAAAGGAAGGATGGTTACTGCTCATATGCACTATCCTAATTCTCTCCCTGAGTTTAGGGCTTATTTTAGAGGTTGCTGGCATTCCAGGAGGTAAAGCTAAATGTAGATTACAATCCACTAGTGAAATTTCCTTCACCAAAGTAATGGAATGGTAAAGGAAATTCCACCTGTGGATTCTCCTTTGGTTTAAACGCTGCCTCCTGGCACATGAGGACTTTCTGTTACTGTCTGCAGCAAAGCAATAAAAAGGACAAATAAGAATATAAAATTAGTATTAAAAAAATTCATGGGGCTGAGGGATGTGAAAGAGGCTGACAGGAGAGAGCAAGACAGGAGGAAAAGGAAAGGTTTTAAAGACAGAAAAATGAAAGAAAACTTAAAGGAGAGATACAAAATGACAGGAGGAATAAGGACCTGAGAGATGTACAAATAACTAAAGAAATAGCCCAAAGGGGAGTTAGGAGTGAGAGAGAGAGGGTGATCCATAGACAGAGAGAAAGAAACGAAAAAAGAGAGGGAAAATGTGAGAGACTGAGTGAAGCACATAGGTAGAATGAGAGATACCAAGGAGAGGGAAAAAATAGAGGTTGAGAGAAAAAGGAATAACTAGGAGAGAGGAAAAAACGAATAGAGAGAAAGAGAGGTGCACACAGCAAGTAAGAAAGGGGTATACAGAGAATGAAAGGCATTTGAGTCAATTCCTGCGGCTTTTCCAGATTCAGATCAAGTCTCTACGGACAAAACAAAAGACATCAAGTACGAAGTAGTATGCAATTCCCAAACACATCACTTGCAAAGAGCCTCCTGAGTGACAACCAAAAGAGGAAGACCCCTGGTTCCATGAAGTTGAATAGAAGCCTCCAGACACAGTGGATGTGTATGGTTCTCTGACTCATGGCCTGATATAATACAATATATTCAGGGATTTTTGGGGGGAGCACAGACTAAGGAACCAATAGGTGACTAACACATTCAGGCACCCAAAGTAGCGAAATGTTTAGGCCTGAAGTTCAGGTGAGGAGACCTGCGGAGTAGTTGTAGTGGAATAATGGTATGTTTAGTGGTGCGTCTAGTCTTGGCCAATGCTACCGACCCCGCGAGCTTAGAATGCTTAATTTATCTGAGATTTCTCCCAAAATTACTCCGATACTAAGCAACATTTCATGAAAGGTCATTATCAACAAATGTGGGCCAATTTTCTTTTGGTGCCTGGGCCTAATTGTGTTCCCAGTCCATTTGGGCTGGACTCTCCAGGGCAGAGGTCCATTCTGGGTCAGAGAAAGGGTGCTCCAGATCTCCCTCCCAGTGACGCCTTAAGGAGTCCAATGGAATTGCAGTATGTTGTCGAAGAGAGGCGGCAAACCACCGAGTCAGGTGACCACCATTGCCCAGCACGTTCAAGTATTGAACCATGTGGTGCGTAGGAGGTTCTGTGGATAAATTGACCCATCTCAGATGACATCATTGATGACATCACTTGCACCTGCACCAGGCACTGCTAAAAACCCCACATATTATATCACTCATTACATCTTTAATGCCATCATTGATAATATCACTGCAACATCTGCAATTAAATTATTGATGAGTAAACTGTGAATGGCGGGTGCCCGTGTTATAGTTATTTGAGGTAACTATAAGTGGTGAGTTCCAGTATTTTTTTTTTTGTTCAAAATGTTGAAATTGTCACTGACAAATTCACCTAACCATAGGTATATCAGCATTTGAATACATATATATGTTAACATATGACTGGATTTCAGGAAAATTTCAACCTGTTTTAGGTCTCGCCTGCGCAGCGCGCATGTGCTGCTTAGGCAAAAAGACCTTTTGCAATCGGTTCAGTTGGTTGGGGTAGTGGAGGAGTGGGGGTGTTGTTGGTTACAGCGCCCCTTCTTAGCAGTCACTGAACACTCACAGCCATGCCGGGGCTTTCATTCTGGGATATTGTGGGGTGTGAGATTTACTTTTGGGGTGAGGCTGTTTTGAGTTTGTTGTTCTGACGTGCTTTCATCTGCAGAAGTCCTGGTGTTTGCCCTTTGACCTCTATATCGCCCCATCACCCTGTCCGCTGCTGTAGATGGTGAAGTTGACTGCACTAGATAGTTAGATAGACCGTGACTGGCTGGAACGACCCGCCCCAGCAGCCCCCACGCCACAAAAGAAGAAGTCACCTCTCCCTTCTTTAACTCACACCCACACTCACAGTTCAACGTCACCACTCCAATCCTGAGGCGCACGTATGGTGTGTGGTAGAAAAGCACACGTGGTGATCTGTAGTGCACAACCATATCTAATGTGCAGTAGTAAGGTGCACTATGTCAAGAGTGCACACTTTGTTGTGCAACACAACCCGGACACACCAATGTGCAACACACCCACACAGAAGTGCAACAGGTAGGTGCACTGTGTCAAAGTGCACACTGATTTGTGCATTAGGACACACACTCATCAGTTTGCAACATGCACACACAAGTGCAGTAGCAAGGTGCACCGTGTCAAGAGTACATACACAGCAATGTGCAACACGCACACCGAAGTGCGGTCCAAAAGTACACTGTGTCAAAAGTGCACACTGTTGTGCATTAGAACACACACTCACCAGTGGCCAACATGCACACACCAACGTGAAGTAGAAAGGTGCACCCAATGAAGAGTGTACAATAAAACGTGCATCAGAAATAGCTCACACCAATGTGCCCCCTGTGAAGAATGTGCACTAAGAGGCATAACTGAAAAAGCAAAGCACACGCCAGCGTGCACACGGTATCGAGCAGCAGAAAGCATCACTGTGGTGTGTAGTACAAACACGCTGTAGGGTGAAAAATTGTGGTGTTTGCTGACTCACTGACTGCAAAGTGCATTTGAGGCAACAGATGTTGTGCAATACAAACCCATGATCCTGATAGATTTACTAACATTCTGTCTGGGTTTTGTGTCACAAAAGTTAAACCAGCACAAAATGTTTACTTGGGATTTCTTCTTCAGTACAAGTAAAGTTTTGCGCTGGAAAGTACAAATTTTAAATAAACGTTTTGCACCTGTTTGTGTACCCCTAAAGTGATGGAAAAGTTGTGATAAAGCCATGGACGTCAATTCACCGAAATGCTTGGGCTAGCGGAAGTGACATCAAACACCCTTTGACCTCCACATTCACTCACACACAGAAATGCATACACATACACTCTCTCACACATAAACACACTAACGCAAGCATGCATACAACATACATTTTTTAAAGCATTTTTAGCTTACCTCATCTGCCATGGACGGGCTTATTCCATCTTATTGTACTTCATATTTATTACAATATTAGTAAATATAGTTTATTTATTCATGAATAGTGTAATTAAAAAGCAACAGACAATAAAGAGAGCAGAGCCCAGCTGCCCCTGTGTTCCTGGCACTGAATTTGACACATCTGAGGCCAGGGGTCACAAAGGCAGTGCTAGAGGTAGCAAAGGGCGAGACAGGGGTCGCAGCTGCGACCCCTGGAGCTCCCTAACTGACGTCCATGGCTAGATCTGGGCTGAATTGATTTGCCTCAAGGGGTCACTATGGATGGTACATGGACATTCCCCTAAACCCATCCATGGCTTTAGACACACAGTTCTATCTACTAACTTTTGTAGATCGGCCTATGCCTAAAAAATAACGCCTCTGAGGTTGGGCTAACAAGGAGAAATGTTTTAATTTCTGCAAACTTTTCTGACTCTGACTGCACAGCACATATCCAAAGTGGGAAAACTTTAGAAGTTTATCGAGGTACAGCATTTGATACTGGAAGGGTACCATTTGAGTTGAAAACTCTGCTAGACATGCAGGGGTTCGATCTCAAGGTCTCAGGTCCAATTCACGGCAAATTCACTCAGCTTTTCATCCTTTCTGAGGTTGAGAAAAGGAGTACTATTGAGTTGGGTAACCAATAGATGCCTGTTATTCAGCGCCAAGATGGCCCTTTGCGGGTGAAAGTGTGCTTTACAAATACACGTTATGTTATGTTACTATGATGAACTGCCCCCACCTAACAATAAAAACTATAACAAAAAGCATTAGAACAGGCATGGAAACATTGACAGCATTGCATAAACAAAAAAACTCGAACACTTTTTTGGTGTTAATTCTGCTTTTTATTAGGGTGCTTCAGTTGTATATAATGTTTTCGAGGTTATATATGAGGTGACAAAAATGGTTATAGCACTTTTTTCTATTATAACATTCACAATGCTCTACAACACATTAAAAATGTTAACAAAGCCAATAGCTCTGTCTAAGCACTTATAAGGCCCCAAAGGTGAGACCTATTGGCTATGCCAGTGTTTGTTTTAACTTCCCATGCTGTCTATCTGCTCAGCTGTTGTCCTCGAAATCATAAAAAACTGCATGGAGAGTCAGCCACAAGAAGCACAATTTTCCGACTTTTTTCATTTTTTAAATAAATACAGGCAGGAAACACATTGTTTTCTTTCTGTATTTCTCTGTAAAAATCAGTTAAAACGACAACTGTCAGCCTTAACTATAATGTAACCTTAACCTTTGTTTTTTTCAATGAATACATATGTGTGTGTGTGTATATATTATCTACTGGCGGTCGCCAGTAGATAGTTATAGTTACAACCTAGTTTCCATAGGAAATCTCAAAATTCTATTTTGAATAACTTTGGTGCCGGATGATGAATTCTCGCGAAATTTTCAAAACAAATGGGGCGCTCTGTTCAGCTCCTACCCTGAAAGTCTCGGGGTGATTCGTCAAGCGGGGGCCGAGAAAAAGGGGGGTCCCAAAACGCGTTTTCCCCATGCATTTTTCCATAGGACCTTTAGTCGAAGGTACAGCCCGAACGGCTGAACAGAATTACGTGAAATTTGGCAAAGAGGTAGCCATAAGGTCAAGGAAGTGCCTTTTGAAGGTCTCGTGTAAATCTGTTGAGTATTTCCTGAGAAAATAGCATTTAAAAGCATATAAATATCTATACGCGCGCACCGTGCGCGCACTGTGCGCGCACCCTGCCGTGCACGAGCGCAATTCTGATTGGTTGTTAGATGTCGGTAAACATCCGAATCGGTCGAAACCAGGAAGTGTCTGCCGCCATTTTGTCTCTCGCAGTCTGAGGGGGTGAAAAACAAAGGTGGAGAACGTGAAAAGGGGGCAGGGTGGACAGTTCCTGACCCCCTAGCCTTTGTCAGGGGGTCCCAGAAGGACCCCCAAGGGCAAAAAAAAGATTTTATTTTTTTTTTCGAAAAATCGCGGAGTGCGCGCACTGTGCGCGCACGCTGAAAAAACACACGTAAAACAATTTTTTTAATGGAAAATTAAGCGAGGTGCGCGCACCGTGCGCGCACGCTAAAAATCCCATAAAAAAAATAAAAAAAACATACATAAATTAGCATTTAAAAAACCTTTGAAATTCACTGAAAAAGCCATAGGTTTCACACACGTTATAGTTACGAATTAGCATTTAAAAAACCTTGCAAATTCACTTAAAAAACCATAGGTTTCACACATGTTATAGTTAGCTGGACATTTCACTCGTTATAGTTAGTGCAGGCAACTATAACTCACGCGACCGCAATCCTCTGCTGATGACGTCAGATATTACATCACTGATGACATATGTGTCTTTCTGAAAAATAAATATTTGTAATATATGTATAGCTAAAGATTAATGGAAGAAGACATGGGTAAACAAGTGTCTAAATACAGTGATGTAATATCTGACGTCATCAGCAGAGGATTGCGGTCGCGTGAGTTATAGTTGCCTGCACTAACTATAACGGGGGAATTTCAATGGGTATTTTACGAGTGAAATGTCCAGCTAACTATAACATGTGTGAAACCTATGGTTTTTTAAGTGAATATATATATATTTATGTCTCATATTGAGGTTTTCAGTTTAGTTTTCGCTTTTATTTAGCTAATTACCTACATTTCTTTGACCCTTCTTACTGTTATGTCTGTTCATTCTATATGATTCTAAAATGTGATTAAAATTGCAACTCTTTTTTTAAGGGCTTAATGCGAAGATTGGTCTACAGAGGGGTGTTTTCTTCAACCTTCAGAGGAAAACATTCTGTAACTTTGGCAGCGATACCTTGGAAAGCTCCGCTGCATCCTCTCACTGCTGAGGCCGCGATACTGCTCGTCATGTTGATATGAGGTGTCTTTCTGTTTAAAATTAGCCCGTGCTTTGATAATGTCGAGCGGAGTCCGGCTCACACGTGCTCCAGGAACTCATTACTCAGTCTGGGTCCAAAGTCAACACTGGTCCAGTCAAGATAAAGTCATGGAATTGGGTAATCTGGGAAAGGCGAGGCGTTTTATCTTCGTCGGATGCCTGTAATCCACCGCTGGGGTACAGATGTAATGCAGGGATTGGGCGGGCGGAGCGCGAGACATTGAAAGGAGCCAGAGGCCAGAGCAGTGCCGTGTTCCGGAGCTTGCAAGATGTCTGCCCTCCCTGGAGGCCCGAGACAATGTGAGAGAAGAGGAAGCGGAGGAGCGAACGAGGAAAGCAAGGGCGGTAGAGGTCAGGGGGACCAGATTTTGAGAAGCAAAAACCGGAACAGGGCAGACATAAAAGTAGGACTAAAATATTTCGTGTTATTTTTATATCTGGCCTGTCCGGTTTTTGCGTAGCCTAGTAAATATGTGTTCGTGTGTGTGTATGTGTATATATATTGTATTTACAAGACTGCGTTATGTAACATTAGCTGTGACAGGGCCTCCACCCTGAGCCCCCCTGCCCCCCCCCCCCATTCTTTCTTCATCTGCTACGAGCACAGCCAAGCCAGGACATACTAAAGCTTAGGGAAGGCACAGGGCTTTAAGTGGGATGGAAAAACTGGGGGGTCTCTCAAGGGGTCTGTGGCCAATGTAATTAAGGGTGTGACTTGAAAACACGTCAGCTAAAAGTTTGTGCTTAGCATACTGTGCCGCTCTACTGGTATTTTGCTGTTTCTGTCATTGCATCCAGATATATGATACAACAAGTAACATCATACCTACAACAAGTCATGACTATTGGCTTTGTCCATGGTTGTTAGTTCCATAAGATAAGCAGCAACTGTGGCTTGTATATAATACTGAAAAAGCTTCCACATAAAGCCCTGGTGACACCATGACAATGTTGCTACCCCTGAGTTCCAAAAAGAGAAGAGAAATTCAGAGAGAAAATGACTCTCTTTAAGGGATTTCCCTTCCCCTATAACGCTCGAAAAAAACGGACCTCCTGTGTCAGGGCACAAAACAGAGCCCGATTGAGACCTGTTTCGAGGCCTCCTTAAAAAAACTGCTGGTGCTCAGACCCGGCCCACTTAAAGCCCTGGGAAGGCACCAGGGCGCTGGGACAATCCTCTGAAAACCGTGACTCTCCGGTAAATCCATCTAGTCACCCTAAATGGTGTCGGGTCTCGGGGTGCAGTCAAAGGGAAAGTGGAATCAGCAGGTAGGTTCGCAAGTTTGTGGCTACCTGCATCTCACACTCCACAACAATTCAGGCGTTTGTGCATTCAGCGCCATCTTTGGAGAAAAAAATAACAGAAACAAAGCCAATAGGTCTCGCCCATGTGAGAGCTATTGGCTTTGCCATGTTTTTTAGGCATGTTGTACAGTAGCATGGCTGCTGTTCAGCATGTCTAAAAGGTAGTGGCATGGCATAGAGGAGAGTGGCGTAGAGTAAAGTGTAGTAGAGTGGCGTAGAGTGAAGTGGAGCAGAATGGCATGGAGTGATGTAGAGTAGCGTAGAGTGGAGTAGAGCGGCACAGTGTAGAGTGGAGTGGAGTACAGTAGAGTGGCAGTGTAGAGTGGTGTACAGTAGACTAGCGTAAAGTGGCATACAGCGGAGTTGTGTACAGTGGAATGACGTAGAGTAGAGTGGCATAGAGTGACATTGAGTGGAACAAAGCGGTCTAGAGCAGAGTGGCATAGAATAGTGGCATAGAGTAGAGTGTCGTAAAGTAGAGTGTAATAGAGTGGAGTGGGGTAGAATGGAGTGGCGTAGAGCACCATAGAGTAGTAGCACTGTGTGGAGTGGCGTAATGTTGAGTGTCGTAGAGTGGAGTGGCGTAGACTGGAGTAGAGTGGCGTGGAGTAGAATGACACAGAGTGGCATAGAGAGGCATATAGTAGATTGGTGTGGAGTAGAGTGGCATAGATATAGGGCAGCAGAGTGCCATAGAGTGGGGAGGAGTGGAGTAAAGTGGCATAGATTGGTGTAGAGTTGAGTTACATAGAGTAGCATGGGATAGAGTGGAGTTCTGTAGAGTGACGCAGAGTGGCATAGAGTGGAGTGTCGTAGAGCTGCATAGAGTAGCATTGTGTGGAGTGGAGTAGAGTGGCCTTAGAGTAGAGTGGCATAGAGGAGATTAGAGTGGTATAGAATGATGTGGAGTGGCGTAGAGTGATGTAGAGTGGACTGGTGTGGAGTAGAATGGTGTAGAGTGGAGTGGCACACAATAGAGTGCCATAAACTGGAGTGGCATAGAGTGGGGTGGCATAGAGTGTCATGGAGTAGTGTGGCGTGGAATAGAGTGGCATAGAGTGGCGTTCAATGACATGGAATTGGTTGGAGTGGCATAGAGTGAAGTGCCGTTGAGTAGAGTGGAATAAAGTGAAGTGGCATTGTGTGGCATTGTGTGGAGTGACATACAGTGGAGTGGCATATGGTGGTGCAAAGTTGAGTGGCGTGGAGTAGAGTGATATATAGTGGAAAGGCAAAGAGCACAGTGAAGTGGTGTAGGGAAAAGTGGAGTGGGGTAGAGTATAGTGGAGTGCTGTTAAGTAGAGTGGCATAGAGTGGAGTGGTGTAGGGTAGAGTTGCAATGAGTAGAGTGGAATGGCTTAGAGTAAAGTGGTGCAAAATGAAGTAGAATAGAATGGCGTACAATAGAGTGGTGCATAGTAGAGTGGCATAGAGGACTGGCATACAGTGGAGTGGTGTAAAATGCCGTAGAGTAGCACTGGGTAAAGTGGAGTGGTGCAGAGTAGAGTTGCATAGAATGCCGTATAGTGGTGTAGAGTGTTACGATGAGTGAAGTGGTGTAGAGCGGCATAGAGTAGAGTGGCGTAAAGTAAAGTGGCATAGAGTGGGGTGGAGTAGAGTGGCATGGAGTAGAGTGGAGTGGCGTATGGTGGAGTGGTGTAGAGTGGAGTGGAGCTGAGTAGAGTTCCGTAGAGTGGCATTGTGTGTAGTGGAGTGGCGTAGGGTAGAGTAAAATTGGCATAGAATAGAGTGAAATGGCGTAGAGTACTGTGACATGGACTGGAGTAGGGTAGAGCAGAGCAGAGTGGCGTGGCATAGAGTAGACTGTTGTAGATTAGAGTGGTGTTTAAATTGTCTTAGAATGGAGTGTCATAGAGTGAAGTAGCATAGAATAAAGTGGTGAAGAGTTGTACAATTGTGGGTATAAGTTACTAAAGTGTCAACTGGGACGGCAGATAAGATGAAAGCAACATAAATAGGAACCGGTATGCTTGTGTTGAAAGTAGGAAAGCACTTTGCATGTCCAAGAGTAATATCGAAATGCTTAGACAATTTAAAAAGAAGTGCATTGCAAGAAGACGAGGAAGAACAAAGACAAGGAAGAACATATGTACTTGGTCCATGCTGCAGGAAGAAGCTAACATAAGGAAGGAAGGGAAGCCTATGGAAGCTAAGCAATTGAAAGATTGCGAATGAGAGTGACAATGAAACAAATAATGGTATGCTGTGAGCGGGTTAAAAACCCACTGAACTGTAAGCAATACGTCTTGCAGCACAGCACAGCACATGCACTGTGTGGGTGAGACCTCAAAATAAGAGGGAGTAGTGATGTGACACACCAAAGAGGCAGAGAGATGAGAATTCATTGATTTAGGTGTTTTAAAACAGGCCCAAATTCTGCTTTTGCCCATCATCGCAGCGCTGAAAAAGCTAAAAAGAATTAACATACAAGGAAAGCATTGCATCACTCATTGAATGTGGTCACTCTGTATGGATCTGCCCTACAGGAAGGTTTAGGGATGGACTGGGGAACCAAAACCAGCTCTGGTAAAAATGCTCAAATCAGCCCACTTCCTTCGTCTCCTGGCACAATTTCTCTTTCCATCCATCCAGTCTCTCTCCTTCCCTCCTCTCTCTCTTCTTCCTCTCCGATCACATTGTCTCTATATTCCTGCTCCCTCTATTTCTTCATCTCTGGGAGCCTCAAGAACCTGCTGCAATGAAGCTCAGGGAGCTAGGGAAAATGACAGAGACACCGGGATCAGCTCTGGGCTGGCAAACCCGGCCTTTAAGGGCTCCAGCTCATCAGGGATATGCCCGGTGCAGTGCCAGACTGGCCTATAAGGCAATCAGACAGTGCCTGATGGGCTGGTCTGACAGGTCAGTGCGTGGGTCGTTTTTGTTGCTGTTTGTGGGCCTGTTTTATTGCTGGTGGGATGGTTTTTTACTGTTGATAACCCTGATATTAAAACAAACATCACCTGCAACAAGTTCAAATCCACGCTGTCTTCCTTACCTTGCAATAACACTTATACAGTGTGTCTTTACAAGTTCAAGATTGCCCCAATTTCCAAACATGTTGCACTTTTCTACCTTTCTGATTCACTAATATGGGTCAATTTTATTTTGGTGTCCAGGTCTATTTTCTGGTCCAGTCTGACCCTGGTACGGTGGAATGAAAGGCCTGTTGTGGACACCCCCAGAGAGCAGTTACTCCATCAGACATACCCCCCAGGGATTGGCAGCCTTATAGCCCATGGGTCCCATCCTCGGCCTGCTTATTGCCGATCTCCATAGATGCCAACTGGAGCGGCCTACTACTGCTCTGGGGAAACATAGTAGAGCAGCTCCCAAGGGTCAAACGTTTGTGCATCGCAGCTGGCCCCATGCGGTCCGATCAGAAGCCTGACCTCAGTCTTGGTGGCAGCAGTGGAGGTCAGGAGCTCACCATATCACCCAGAAGCATCAGCCTTTCTCTGCATCAGAAGTCCCATCTTTTGGGGCTGTCCGAATCCACTTTGAGCAGAGGGTACCCAAGGGCTAATGGATGCCTACATCTTGTTTCCCCGTTATCGTTCCTTCGTGATTCTCATGGGGGTTGCCATATTGTGTCCTGATTGCCATCACAACAACTAAGCTGCCAATTTCCTGGTACCCTCTCTATTCAATCTATGACTGTGGTGGCCATGTTGGAAGGAATTATTTTTTTCTCCAGTTTTAGTAGTACAGTCATGGTAAATATTCATGGTAGGGACTAGAAGGATCTGTAGGAAAAAGTTATTGGGTGAGACATCTGTTAAAAAAAATGAACTATGTAAACCTGTTGTGAAACAATTAAACCTATTAACCTGTTATTTTGTAAACTAGTTGTATGAAGTAGCAACCGTACTTACGTAAGGCACTAAGATACTCTTTTGGGTCTAATTTGTGCAGTATGAAATTGCAAAAGCATAATAGTAATAAAATAAATAAATCCATGATTTGTAAAGTTGAGCATCCTATTTTGTTTTCTTCCCACCACTTTTACAAGGAGATTCTTTAGGTGGAGCCTGGGCAGCGCATGCACTGCTGTGCGAGGCATGCTGTATTCAGGTAGGGACTTAAAGCTCCACCCACTCTCCGCCCATATTTTTCATTGGCTTATGTCATTGTCCACTGTAAACTGTGGCTGTTTAGTGGTCAATAGGCTTAGTAGTCCCTCCTTAGTATCGCCTTGTCTCACTTTGTAACCTCCCATGGCGACACTCCCTGTTACGTGCGTTGTTACTCGGTAGGCTTTAATTACAGCCTCCAAGCACTATTTTCTCAAATGACACGGTCTCTCCTGACGCTTTAAAAAAATGTTTATAGGCCTCGCATTTGTGAGAGTTTAAGCTAATGGCATTGTAAATGACAATGCATTTTATTTATTTGTTTTAAAAACAACGCATAAATAAAAGGCATTGTCATTTGCAATGTCAATAGCTCAAACTCTCGTAAATGCAAGACCTATTGCATTGCAAATGCTTGTTTTCCAATTTAACCTCTGAATTTCACTCTTTGCCATTTGCTGGGAGAGGCTAGTCCCAGACATGGTTTTGCTTCCCAGGCCCTCCACATTCTTGCAATAAAAGGAAGTTACCTGCCTGGTATTCATGTCCAGTTTCCTGGCCATGCCTCCTCCAGAGCAACGCCGTGAAGCTGGTAGCACACCCTGGCTCTCCTTTTCGTTTACAATGATGTGTGTTAGACACTATCCCAATGCCCTGTAGTCTTGTCTGTTTTTTAAATAGTCTTTATTGTGCATTTTCCACCTTTTTACAATAAACCAAAACCCAACCCACCCACCCCACCCCCCTGGTCAGGGAAGAAATATCATCAAATACGAAACCGTACATAATCATCATCAATGTACCAATGAGTAACTAGTATAAAAACAACAGTAATAAGACACAGATGTAAACAACAGACCATTATTTAAAGTGCAAAGTGTGGAATAATAATAAAGATGGAGCTAGATGTAAATAAATATTAACAAAGCTTCCTGTCTTTACGAATACCAACAACTTCATTACAGTAATAATACAGTTAAGAACCTGGACTAAAACCCTCAGGGATGAACCTCATCTAAAATGTTGTCATTATATCAAGCACGATAAGACTCAGATGTCAACATCAGACTGTTATTTAAAGTGTAGAGTGCAGAAATAAGAGAAGCCGGGGCAATCCATCGTGTCTGTGCAGACCCCATCCGTTTTCTCATCTAGATAAAGGTGCCCATATTAACTGTCCTTTTTTCCTTGTTTTAACCCCTTTTCTGCCATAAATCGCTTTCTCCATATTGGAGATGGCTAATAGACGGGCAAGCCAGTGTTGAAACTGAGGAGGCTGTGGATCAAGCCACGCTGTAGCAATTAAAAGTCTAAAAATCGTCATAGCTACAACAAGAAAATAATCTATATCCGGAGTTGATTTCTCGTCAATAACCCCTAGTAAGATTACCTTTGGACTCAATGAGACTTTAATGTCTATTTTAGTAAGGAAACAATGTTATATTTAATTCTTGAGAGAATTCAAAGATGGACACGTTGCAAACGTATGAACAATGTCAGCGCTAAAAGTGGAGCAGCGCGGGCACTTGGTTCCTTGCCCCGAGCTCCACTTTACAATTCTTGCAGGTGTACAATAAAGCATAAAACAGGTTTTAAAAAACTGCACTTGTAGATTGGCCGACATTAACACAGTTTGGGATAAGCTGAGAGCCTTTGCGAATTCATTTTCATCAGCTTATCCTGCCATTTAACACACTGTTTATCAAGATTGTTAGACCTGTCAGCCCTTTGGCAGTTCCCTCCTCATATTATTCTTTTTTTCCCTTTCCCTTCTCATTTTTTTCTGTCCCCTGGCAACTTTTGTGGGTGTTGATGTAGAGCCTCTGGGCGCCTCATCCTCACTACCTGAGGGAGAGGCGCAAGGTGCTTCACTGAAGAAACAGGAAGAGGGAGGTTAGATTCACAAAATAGTGGTTCCAACTGTCACCTCAGCACCTGGGCCATGACTGCCATGAGAGGTTCCGGAACCTGCTGGGCCCCTCTGGCCAGTCAGGTCCCAGGTGATAAATAGAGGTGGCAGGAGGGCGGCCATTTTAGGATAGAGTTGAGCTGCAGTTCAGTCAGGAGTAAGGCACTTGAGTAGAGAGGTGGCTGCGCTGGACAGGGAAGGGACAGGTCTCTGGATCTGCACGACTCCCCTCGTCAGTGACATCACCCTCAACCTCCTGACCGGTCCCTGAGTGCAGCCAGTGACTTTTGAGATCCTCGTACCTTTGGGAGATCTCCAAGTAATTTGAACCCCTGACCCATTAGACCTGGGAGAGAGCCATCACCTGGCCTATCTACTATCGATTCCGCTGTTGCCTGGGATTCCCGTACTGGCCTGGCGTTTGCCCCCATCTCTGACCATGAGGAGAGGTGATCGTGCCCAAGCCCTCAGAGTCCAGTTGGCCTCCACAACCGTTCCGGTGTGAGAACCGGCACCCTTTACTTCAACCCCCTTCCCCTCCACGAGATCTGTTTTGGAACCCTGGCCGCCACCCTCCCCCAAGGTAGAGAGGTTACCTAGTGTCCTTTGGCAGGAGTCCGCTGTCGCCGAGAGGCCGGAGGTGAGGGATTGGCCCCAGGTGTGTGGCGGGCGAGAGGGCGACGCGTCCGTCCGACTGAGGAAATCAACAGTCAGGAAGTGCGGGATGTGAGGCAGTGAAGCCGCTGCCCTAGTCACCTGAGAGGGGCCGGAGCGCCGCCCCCTTGTTGTCGGACGAAGGCGGAGGCCGCGCCCACGCAGGTCGCGCTGTTCCGGGTAGGGGCAGTGGGAGCCGAGAGACTGCCGACAACGGTGCCTTCCAGTCGAGTTTCCAGTGTGGTAAAGATTCAGCCTCAGTGAGGTGGCGAGGCTTCCGTCATCGAAGGAAAGAGGCTTCCGTCACTGAAGGGGAGGGAACACCCGGGGGAACCCCTTGTGGGAGGCGGCCCGGAGGGTGTGAGCTGTTTCGTTCCCCCCCCACTCGTGTGAGGACTCCCTGGTTGGTTACCCCACAAGCTCCGTTCCAAGTGCAAGGGAACGCGTCTCACAGCATCGTGAACTATCCAGGAGGAGGACACCACTGGTAGACAGTAAGCTGGGTAACGCAGCGCGGGGAAGGGGAGAGAACTGGGTGCTGGGGAATCCTTTGCCAAGATCTGGGAGGGGGGAGCCCATTGAACCCATTAAGAGCCGTTGTATCTACCGGCATCGGGGCGCAACCATGCCTGTAACCAGGGTTAATTGAATAGCAGGCACACGCCTGGTGTTGGAGGTTGCGAGGTGAGCTCTAGCCCCAGGGAGCGCCTAGAAGTACAGCGTAACGGGGATGGATTAGCCCCAGTGTTCAAGTATTCTACCAGTAAACTGTCTGGAAGTAGCCAATTGACTGCCTACAGTACTTCCGTTGTCCCGCTAATTTTTATTATATGTAAAGAGCGGGTTGTTAATAACAGTCTAAGGACCAGGAAACATAGTACCTAGAGAAGCCAGCTGTCAGGAGAACTCTAATTAGATCCAGGGTTATCCTGAATTGTGGGAACGGGGAGTGTTCTTCCGAGCGCAGTCTGTGAGGAGTAGTGTTCCCTTCAGAGTCAAGGCGCCGGGTGGAAGCCACATAGCGTGTTTAGATATCTGCTGGGCTAGAGTTAACATCCGAGGTCCATTACTGTTCAAGTAAATGTAAGGAAATGTTCATCCTGAAATGTAACAAAGTGTTTATTCTGTAAATTGATGAAAAGTTAATCCTGATTTGTATTAACATGTTTTATCCCGAAATGAAGGGAGACGTTTATCCTGAAATGTAATGCAATGTTTCTTTTTGGAGTGTGAAATTGAGTAACCGATTTGCGAAGAAGAGATAAAGACTTCTGGTGACTTTTAACATCGATCGGTGTAGTGTCTCTTTTATTCCCTTTTTGAAGTGTTGTGGCGCAAGATGTGAATTGGGTGTGATGCAAGCACAAGGTGCGTTTCCGAATAAAGCCTTTCTACCAGAGCCAAGTTACCTCTAGGGCGCAGGTCCAACAAAGATCATCTTTCATTTCACTGTTCAAGATCTGATAAATTGACCAGATGTGGATTGAGTTCTCTGCTATTGACCTATCCACCAGATCATTCTTATCAAAGCCGCTGGGGCCCCCCACTTTCCCCTGAAGGTAGTCCCTTACTTGCTGGTACTTAAAAAACTCTTTTTTGCTAATACCAAACTTTAACTTTAGCTCATCAAACGAGACAAGGCCAACCGGGGAAAAGAAAGTACCCAGTTTCTCTATACCTGCAGAGTACCATGCATGCATATAGCCGTCATGAAAAATTCCAGGTAGGTTTGAATTATTCAAGATCGGAGTATAAAAATTCAATCTCCCCATATCCAGCAGCTTCCGTATTGCGACCCAAGCCTTCCCCGCGCCCACAAGGCACTTGAACCGTAATTTTTTGTAATAACTATATTCCACTTGCCTTAGCAGACACCCCCAAGCCTCTTCCCCTGGCAATAATTCGAATATGGAAGGTGTAGCATTTGGCGAGTCCACTTGGGGAGGTTCCATTAATAAAATGCGGCTATATTGCAACACTGAAACCCAATAATACAGTTTAAGATTTGGGAGAGCCCACCCTCCTCTATCTTTTGGGAGCAAGAGGTACCTCAGCGCTCTTCTTGGCTTAGAATAGGTCCATACAAATCTGGTAAATACTGCCTCAAAAGTTTTAAAACATTCACTAGGGAAATCTAAAGGGATTGCTCTAAAAAAGTCTAACATTTTTGGGAAATTAATCATCTTTATCAGATTCCAACGGCCTATCATTGTAAGGTGCAAATTATTTAACCTTGCTAGCCCTTTCTTGGTTCTATCGGCCAGAGGTTCTCGATTTATATTAACAATAGACTCCACTTTCAAAGAAATATAAACACCTAAATATAATGCTTTTTCAACTACTCTTTTATGCACCAAGGCAATCTTTTCATTAATGACAATCTATATCTTTTCCTTATTTAGCGAGAAACCAGAGATGCCCCCAAACAGATGCTTCTGTCTCTATTACCTTAATAGCAGCATCGGGATTAGGCGTCAAAACTGCCACATCATCTGCATATGCCAATATCTTGGTTTCATAGCCATGCATGATTATTGGTGGGATAGGAGTGTTTAACGCTATTTTCCTTAAAAAAGGATCAATATAGAGAGCGAACAGGAGTGGAGAACAAGGGCAACCCTGTCGAGTTTCACAAGTGATTGTCACTGATCCTGTCATACTTCCCGAAATGCCTACTTTAGCTGCAGGTTTACAATGCAAGGCCTTAATTCTTTGCACAAATCCTGGGCCAAAGTCCCTTGAGTGTGTTGCCTGCCATAAGAACTGCCAGGATACCCTATCAAATGCTTTTTTGGCACCTAACAAAATCAGAGCCATAGGGTCTCCTGACACTTCCGCAGCCTCAAAAAGTGATATCACTCGCCGAATGTGATCGGTAGTGTCCCTTCCTGCAATAAAACCATGCTGTTGGTGAATTACCACTCTTTTGATGACCTGAGCTAAACGCACTGCTAAAACCTTAGAATACATTTTTAAGTCACCATTTATTAACGTAATTGGCCTATATGAGCTGAGCTCGGCCGGTGGTTTATCGTTCTTTAAAAAAAACACTATTTTAGCCACCGTCCAGGAGTTAGGTGGTGTGGTTCTGTTAAATATATGGTTAAAAAGTGCCAGGATCTGATCTTTCAGCTGGGGGCAAAAAGATTATAGAATTCTGAGGGGATTGCATCCACTCCAGCAGCTTTACCCGGAGGGAGACTAGAGATTGCAAGTAATATCTCATCCCATTAAAACTCTTCTTCCAGCGTTTCTCGTTCCTCTATGGATAATTTATTTGTAGGCACTGCTTTCAAGAACTCTTCAATTTGCCTAGGGCAGACCCAGTTTCCTTCTGTATACAAGTTTTGATAAAACACTTGAAACGCCTCTCTCACTTTATTTGCGTCAATGTAATTTATTTTAAGTGTGTCCTTTTAGTTACCCTGGTAGGCCTTAAACCAGGCGCACAACATGCTCTGGTGCTTACGTTCGACTCAGTAACGTACAAAGTTACAGTTACCTGGATTCTATTGGGTTTGCATTATTGTCAGTGGGCTAAGACTCCTGTCAACATAGGCTTGTCATTGGCTGTACAATAGAATTGTTTGCATAGAGATCACCAGGGATGCTAATGATTGTTCCAATGGCATACAATTATCTTCCCCTTCAATGATAGGTGGTGGAAGATTTTGTTTACCTGTGCAGTACTCATCAAAGAAACAGAAATGTTATTACATTGAGCTTTAGAAACTACATTTAGATAGTAATGCCCACTCAGTAAATGATCAAAAGTAAGCCTGGGATAAACATTTTTACACCTGAAAAATTCACAAGAAATTGTGGGTTTCCCATTCTGTAAATTTTGGGAAATAAATAAACTTTCACATAATTTTGCACAAGGAAGACCTGTTTGCACAGATAGCATTTTGCCTGATCACTGAATGAGAAGTATTCCCTCTTGTGCAATTTTCACGCTAGTCACCGGCTAGTTAATTTCACATTTTTGTACACCCCTAATTAAAAGTGATCTATACTTTTACATATAAAAGTCCTTCTACCACATTTACCTATCATATTGACTGTGTCCCATGGCAAAGCACATACTTTCAGGATTAACCCTTTGCAGCTGTTGTCAGAGAGCATCCTGGTGCCAATGATTTCGTTTTAGTCCTCTAAGATAAAACAAAATTGTGGTCCGTATCAGGGAAGTAAGCGTCTTAATATCCTAGAACAGTGCTAACGCTTTCTAGGATATTTCCTTAGGACGCATATACATATCCTAGCCCGCTGTTGTAGCAGTAAAATTGCATGTATATGTGTGTGAATGGGGTACTTCGAGGGATAATTTCTACACAGCCTTTGATCTCTGTCCAGAAAAACCCTGTTATTTAATACAGCAAATTAAGCACCTTTGTCTAATAAGGTCATTGACTACCTGAGATGACAATGGGTTTTCAGAGATGTTGAGATACAGTCTAACTACTAAAGAATTGTTAGAGTTTTGGATACCAATACATTTCTTTTAGACTGACCCATCATTCCTATACCCAGAGTGCATGAATCATAGCCCTATCTGTTCTCTGTGAATTACCTCCATTATTCTACTAATTCTACTAAATCTAAATCTTCTAATTCCCCACAATGTACTAAACTCCACGGTGCTCAGACTAATCACAACGCTGCTAAGGCAGCGCTGTCATTGGCCAGGGGATTCTGGGTGTCTGTGTGATTCCTGCCGTGCAGAGAGGAGGATGAATAAAAAAGAGGCGGCGATCGGCGGTTAAAAGGTAAGTCCTTTTTTTAATTCCTCCCCCTCATTCCGTTCACCAGCCCCCCCCCCCCCACTCGCCACACCAACCCTGGTCGGTATCAGCTGCTACTGGACATATGCCTGGGGGCTAAAAGCCTTGACATCATTTAGGGGTCAGCAGGGGTCGCAACGGCGACCCCTGCTTGCCCCTTGCGACCCCTGGCACTGCCTTTGCGACCCCTGGACACAGAGGTGGCAAAATCAGTGCCAAGGGCATAGGGATATCTTGCAATCCCAGCGTCTGACTCCAAGCTTATTTCCTGCTCATTTTTATTACACTAATAGTGAATAACAGTCTATTATTAACTATTAGTGTAGTAAAAAGTGGAGCAGCAGGGTCTGGAATTCACCTTCACTGGCATTTAATGTAAGGAAAATAAAATGGCTTTAAATGTCTGTTGTGTGGTGCATCTGGGTGAGAGTTAATTTGAGAGTGTATATGTGTGAACATTTATGTTTCTATGTGGGATTAGGGATTGTGTGAGTAAATATAAGTAAGAGTGAGGGAATGTGAATGAGTGAGTCAGGCTAAGAGTGAGTACAAGAGGCTGAGTGAAAATGAAGGAGTGCAAGTGCGTGCTTATGAGTGAGCCAGACTGAGTGTGAGACAATGAGTGTAATGAATATACGTGGGCATGACTGAGAATGTGTTATGGTTGCAAGTATTTTGTTGGACCTGGCATGCTTCTTGGCTTATAGAAGCACCATTGGCAACATCCGGACCCTGGCATACTGGAGACAATGCTTGCATATGGGATACCCAGGGCAAAATGCTGGCCACACTATAAGTCAATTTTGGCGCAACAATGTCAGCGCCTGCATACTGGAGAAAATTCTTGGCACAGTTGACACCTGTGGCAAATTACTGACGCTGGCAGGAAATGGGAACTGGAGGAAATTCTTTGCATATGGAAGTACACTGTGGCATATGTCAGGGACCATCCAGGTCAAAATGGGGTCCTTCATAGCACATGGAGAGCAGGATTGGCAACATCCTGGCACTGGCATATTGTATGCAATGCTTCTTCAAAAGGGGCGTCCATAGCAAAATGCTGGCTCTAGCAATGGAGGTGAAATATTGGACATTTAAAAAACATAATTCGGTCAACTCATTGGGACTGTCAGATTTCAATAGCTTGGCACACCATAAAAGAACTTGAAATGCACATTTAGAGCCAATCTGTTTTCAAACATTTTGAGGGGGAAAGAAACCTCCACCCTCCAATCCCCACTAGAAGACATCAGACTCACTTTGCTTGCTTACTACAGTTCAGGTAACTATTCCTTTAACATATTATATCTGTATCTCTACATAGATGATATCCAAAAATAGACATTTGTTTGTTTATATTAATCATGAAGTTATTGGGGAACTTTACTGATGTTCATTATTGCGATGTCATCTGGATTAAGGCCATCTGGCGTCACTAGCTAGGAAGATTCAAGCTCAAAGGTCATATGATGTCACTTCCTATGATATCATTGAGGTCAAAGGGTATATGATGTCACTTCCGTTACCCCTAGCATTTTGGTGAATTGAGCGTCCATGGTTAAAAGGCCATGCAGTGAGCTATGAACACTTCCAAAATTACAGAACATGACTGGGTGAGCACAGAAGAGCTGGGTTCTCAATTGTAAAATTGCACCAGGGAAACCTTCCATGAAGTGAACTCTATAACTGTGAAATTGCAATGGTGCCATTTACTCTCCAATATGTATTGCCTCTGTCTTTTCAATCTAGCATACCATTCCCTTCTGTTTGCCTCATCCCCAGAATGTCAGCCCTGCAGAACATCTGTCAGAGCATTTGATCATAAGGCAAACATTGTGCAGGTGTTCTTGGAAGTAGGTGAAACCGTTTCTGTGGTCACTTTTGAAGCTCTTGTCCATAAACAACAAGTTTCACATTTGCTGGACAGCAGGTGCGACTGGCTAGTCAGGAAGAAGAGATTTAGTTGTAACACTGATATCTTGGTTGGTTTTCTAGAGAGGGAACAAAGAATGTTGTGGTTTTTTCTGCAGTAGCATTCAAATGCTCGAAATAACTTAAACCTGCGATGTAATGTGCCGATTCCACTACCGTGCTATCTTGCACCCTCTTCAAAACTAGCAGCATCACCTACAAAGTTATCTTGATTAGAACCCTGGTCTAACTGACTGACAAGCTCATCATTTCCAGTGGCTCTCAGTAAACCCGCAGTCATAACACTATCAGACCGGAGACAAAGGATGGGAAATAGGTATTCATCATAAGTGCAGCAAGGGTTTGTAACGGCATCCCCATATCCAACATTGTCGCACTTCAGAAAAGAGCTGAAGATGCAACTCTTTTAAGAACACTACATTACAAGGCAGTAACAGTCCACTGCTGCTCTCAGAAAGCAGCTACCCCTCCAATCACTTGTTGACTGTCTCCTTTCAACTTTGACCTTATACAGCGCACCACTGCCTTCTAGTTTGCTTTGCGCAGTATAACCAGTACACACAGAGACATATATACTGACCACACCCAATGATGTCTTCAGATTATACATTCATAAGGAGGTTCCCTTGCTTTGTTTCCTCTGATACTGAGTTTCATACTTGGGTGCAATTCTACTTGCGAAAGCTTTTCACAACTGTATCCCATCTTACTAAGGATATCCTTGCTCTATTTCATTGGTTACCTTCTGGTCCTCAATTTCACCATTGACTAACACTAGGATCTGGTCTCTCTGCCACTATTGCTATCAACTGAACCAGACTGAACCAGTAAAAAGAAATGATTGGTGTTAAAAGCAATGAGTAAACATCTACCCCTAACTTTTCAATCTTTCTCCACCCGCCTCCCTTCTTCCTCTATCATCTTGGCTAATGAATGTGCTGATCACTTTCACTCTAAGATACTCAGGGCCAGCATCTCTTCACTTCTTGTGACTCCTCTTCTCTCCTCATCATTATTACCTCTCTCCTCCTAAAGGCACACTTAGCATCCCTCACCAGCATCTCCAACTCATTTGGTACTGAGCTAACCCCTATCCTGACCTGGCAGTCACACTTTTGTTTTAATCTGTCCTTGGATCGTTGAGCACTTCTTACTGTTCTGCTTTGTTCTCGCCTCTCTGACTCAACTGTATATATGGCATACAAAGCAGTAAACAACCTAGGCCCCAGCTACCTAAATGATACATTTGTTAACTATGATCCCCCCAGTCTCCTCTGCTCCGAAGCTAAAGCCCTGCTCCAAGTCCCGCGTTTTAAAAAAACCCGCCTAGGTGGTAAAGCCTTTTACCATCTGGCCCCACACTACTGGAATCAACTCCCCATTCTCATGCGTCAATGCACGGATTACCTGGCATTCAGAAAGTTGTTGAAAACCTCACTGTTCTGATCGTCCCTCATTAGCTCACTTAGGCGGTCCTAGCGCAGAGATACCCTTATGGTGTGATTCGGGTGCTCTATAAGTAAATAAAAAAAACAAATAAATAAACTGTACCACATCTCTCTTGAAATAAGCAGTGGCACTCTAGTGACTGAAAAAAAACCAAATGACTCCAACCCACAGCCCAACTAATGACTGTTCCAATTGGTTGTAAAGGTTCATGTGTTAGAACCTTTTTGATTGGATGCCGGCAGCCAATCACGGTCCTTGAGGGAAGTCCACACTTTACTGTACCACATTTCTTAACCCATGGAGAAACTGTTAAACCAAACTCCATTGTTTTTCTGTTTTTTGGCAAGAAACCTCCCTAATTTTGATTGTGACATTTTCACCCAATTTTAAACCTCGGGTGAAATAAAAAAATCAATTTTACATGATTCGTTTTTTCGTCGAATGGCTTCACCCAGCCCTAGTCCTGGTCTTCTTCAACCATAAAATCAAACTTTAAGTTGAGGTGCAGATCTGCCAGTAATTGAGAGTAATAAAAATTAATCCACAATTATCTGCAAAAAAGGGCGTGCTGAGAATAAATGTGCCAAGGACTACTGTATTAAGCCTCTGCATTGCATGAATAATTGCCAGAGGCAACTAGGTACCTGGAATTAAATAAAACACAGAAGAAAGGAAGCTCATTAGGCAAACCACAAATGAAACAGGCCTGAGCACAATTATAGTCAGGGAGACTAGATAGTATGAAAGATTTATTGAGACAACAGAGGAAGGTTAAGAAGAACATTAGGCAGATATACAATGGGATGTTTACCCGAAGACATGAATCAAATGGCTGTCATTTCGAGCTGCCTTAAATATCCCTGGGATATATTATGAAAATTAGGAGCTATGGAAGGTGTGATGATCATCCCCACCCCGGACGAAGGAAAAGCACACCATTCCCTTGGACTGATGGTGACCGCTGACAATCATTCTTTGGGAGAGAAGGGTGTTTTATGCAGGGGCGGTTCCTTTATAGGAGCGTGGGGGCGTTGACCCCTTACTGGGAGCCCCTACAGGCCTAGAGACTCATTAAACTGAAACGTACCCGTTCGCTCACTCGTTTTAGGTCTCGGTTGGCGAAAGCAGCACACATGCGCTGCTCTCGTCATACGAGAGCTTCTTGGAATCAATACGGATTCCAAAGCTGTGTCCCATCTCCGCCTTCAGCTTTCATTCTTGCTCGTTGTTTGGCATCACAAATTATGCCAAAGGCAGTGCAAAGATTGCACCTAAGGCATGTCAATCCCTCCTTGTTGCCACCCTGTCTCCTTTTAGCCACAACCAGCAGGATTGGATCTCTCACTTGCGGTGTGATACTGTCTCCTTCATTAGCTGTGACGCACTCTTTCTTTTTCATTGTGAGCGCAGGCCACAGCTTGAGCACTTGAGTCTCTCCCCGCTGCACACTGGCGACACTGGCGACAGCTTGAGCACATGAGTCTCTCTTTGGAGTCTCCTTACCCACAGGTGGGAGTGGTAGGGGGGGCTATACACCCCGGATCTCTGAGGCAAAGGTCATGACGGAGAGCTCATTGTGTGGTAAAAGACGGCATGCCATAGTTTGTGTGGGACTCGGTCCTGGCCGCTCGAGTGACAAGCCTGCTCGCGGCAGCTCCGAGCAGAGGGACAGAAGGCTTTTTGCATATGAATTCGAAATTGTTGATGTAGTTAATACCAGATAATTATTTAAATCCAGGTGACGTACTGCTTCTTGGATTTGGGAAAACAAACCATTTGCTTGTGGGAATTCATTCATCCTCACCCCCTTTCCCACGTGGCATTGTTGTCGTCTAACCGGCCTGTGACCTCTTTCGACCAGGGGCGTAAGGCAAGCCTCTGCTGGGCGAGTGGGGAGGGGACTGCAGCCCTTCAAAGGCCCCCAAACTTCAGGGGGGCCCGTTCAGCCTAAGGCCACTCAATGTACATCTATGAGATATGGGAGACTCGGGTGCCCCATCCTTTCATTTTGCATCATTTCCCCTTATGCTACTGCTTTCAAAAATACATCATCAGACGTATCACATCTACTAAAAGGCAATCTTTGTGTCGGTTACCCTTTGTTTATGCAAGATCGAAATTTTATTTAATAAAAAGTAAAAGTCCAAGATATAGAAAATGTATTTAAAGTAAAAAATTAGCCAAAGGGACGTGACGGGAACGTGTAAAGTTGTGAAATTATTTGCGCCAAATAACAAATTTCCTTTTGTTGTAACGTGCTCATGGGTTAGAGCCAAGATTGTTGTACTTTCAATTACATCTAGACTTTGTTTAATCTTCATATTATATCAAGAGTTGGGAGGTTTGGGAAAATCAGTGTGTTTTTTATTTTACAATATATAGGCGCTTAAGAGTTGAAACCGGTGGGGCTAGAGATGAAAGAGGGCTCATGGAAAACCGTGTCGAACTATGTTGTTTTACAATGGGCATCAGGTTTGACTGCTATGTACTCTGGTATTATAACCACAAATAAGTACATAATCTTGTACTTCATTCGTCTGCCTTTCTGTGCTCCGGCAATGTTTCTTACAAGGCATGTGCATTGATCTGTAGAAGATGAATTGCGGAGCTGCCCATGCAAACTGCAAGTTGCACACAGCTATATCCTCTGCATGTTCAACCCACACAGCTGTTCACAGTTACTAACCGATTGCGCTGGTTTGTCTCTTTTGTATGAGCTACATCAAGCCCTGGCGTTTATTGAAAGGGGAGGGTGGCTTTTGTGTAGGTGCGTGTGAGAACTGCAGAGGGGGAAATCCCATCATGAGGCCACGTGGATGGCTCACTCCAGCCTGGCGTTCTTCATTTTATCATGACGTCATGCCAAACCAAACCAAAACAAAACAGGGATTCCCAGAATGCAAAGTGCTGTTGGCTCTGATGGCATGGAGGTGGAAGACGTCACACAGGATATTCAGCCGCTTTCCAGGCATGTGCACATAAGACCCTCTCGCCCTAAATACCAACGGGATCCTAACTAGAATTATTTAGCATTAATGTTTAGGTCACAAAAAAAGATAAACATCCAGCGCTATTACCCACAACTTACCGCCACTTGTAGTCAAGAATTCACACACGTCTGTGGACTGCTCTCTCTTTCAAGTGCGGCTCCCACGGAGGGTTCCCTGTTTGAACAAGCATTAAAAATGCAATATGGCTCGCCTTCTATTAAAGCCATTTGCTTTGCTGTACAATACCATTAGCAAAGCAAATGACTTTAACTTAATCAAAGCCGAGACCTATTGCATTTTCAATGCTTGTTCCACTAGGGGGTGGGACTACAGTGTTCTCCAACAACGACCATGAGCAGCTCGATATATATATATATATATATATATATATATATTACCTACTGGCGGTCGCCAGTAGGTAGT
This sequence comes from Triturus cristatus, assembly GCF_964204655.1. Classification (NCBI taxonomy): domain Eukaryota; kingdom Metazoa; phylum Chordata; class Amphibia; order Caudata; family Salamandridae; genus Triturus; species Triturus cristatus. Next base: position 1,590,966,101 of record NC_140590.1, read on the forward strand.
TATAGTTAGGACCCTGTTTCCATAGGAAATCCGCAACATTCTATTTTGAATAACTTTGGCGCCGGTCGACGAATCCTCGCGAATTTCTCAAAATAGGTGGGGCGCTACGCTCCGCTCCTACCCTGAAAGTCTCGGGGGGATTCGTCAAGCGGGGGCTGAGATAAAAGGGGGGTCCCAAAACGCGTTTTTCCCATGCATTTTTCCATAGGACCTTTAGACAGGGCTACAGCCCGAACGGCTGAACAGAATTACTAGAAATTTGGCAGAGAGGTAGTCCTCAGGTCAAGGAAGTGCCTTTTGTAGGTTTGGTGTAAATCTGTTCAGTAGATTCTGAAAAAATAGCCTTTAAATCAATATATATATCTGAGCTCTTACCGTACGCGTACGGTGGCGTGCGCGAGCGCGATTCTGATTGGCTGTTACATCTAAGTAAACATTCGAATCGGTCGAAACCAGGAAGCGGCGGCCGCCATTTTCTCTCTCGCACTCTGAGGGGGGGGCTGTAAACAAAGGCAAAAAACATATAAAGGGGCTGTTTAGACAGCGCCCATGCACATAGCCATGTTAGTTGAGTCCTCAAAGATCCCCTAAGGCCAAAAACGGTACATTTTTATTTTTTGAAAATTTCACAGATTACGCTTACCGTACGCGTACGGTGCGCTTACGCTAAAATTTTTAATAAAAAAAAAAAAAAACACTCTCTGTGCATGGCGTATTATTGTCATCACTTACAAATTAAATTTAACAGATTACCTATCACAAGGAAGCGCATAATATGTCCTCCGCGTGCCCACCTTGCGTGTACGGCACTAACTGCGTAAAGTGGGCGCGCGGTGCGCGAAGCGCACCGCGTGCTCACTGTGCGCGCACGGTGCGCGAAGCGCACCGTGCGCGCACGGAACGAACTGCGTTAAGTGGGCGTGCACGCCACGAATGGCGTAAAGTAACTTAGCATTTAAAAAAACGTACAAATTCACTGAAAAAACCATAGGTTTCACACACGTTATAGTTAGGAATTAGCATTTAAAAAACCTTGCAAATTCACTGAAAAAACCATAGGTTTCACACATGTTATAGTTAGCGGAAATTTTACTGATAAAAAACCAATGAAATTCCCCCGTTATAGTTAGTGCAGGCAACTATAACTCACGCGACCGCAATCTTCTGCTGATGACATATGTGTCTTTATGAAAAAAAAATATTTGTAATATATGTATAGCTAAAAATGTATGGAAGAAGACATGGGCAAATAAGTGTCTAAATACAGTATTAGCATCAGCAGAGGATTGCGGTCGCGTGAGTTATAGTTGCCTGCACTAACTATAACGGGGGAATTTCATTGGTTTTTTATCAGTAAAATTTCCGCTAACTATAACATGTGTGAAACCTATGGTTTTTTCAGTGAATATATATATATATAAATATAGATATATATATATATATATTATCTACTGGCGGTCGCCAGTAGATAGTTATAGTTAGGACCGGGTTTCCATAGGAAATCTCAAAATTCTATTTTGAATAACTTTGGCGCCGGTTGACGAATCTTCGCGAAATTTTCAAAACTAATGGGGCGCTCCGCTCAGCTCCTACCCTGAAAGTCTCGGGGGGATTCGTCAAGCGGGGGCTGAGAAACAAGGGGGGTCTCTAAACACGTTTTCCCCATGCATTTTCCCATAGGACCTTTAGTCGAAGGTACAGCCCGAACGGCTGAACAGAATTACTTGAAATTTGGCAGAGAGGTAGTCCTCAGGACAGGGATGTGCCTTTTGCATATATGGAGTCAATCAGTTCAGTAGTTCCTGAGAAAATTGCAGTTAAAAGCACATACATATCAATAGCCGCGCACCGTGCGCGCACCCTAACGTGCGCGAGCGTAATTTTGATTGGTTGTTACATGTCAGTCAACGTTCGAATCGGTCACAATCAGGAAGTGTCGGCCGCCATTTTGTTTGTTTTCAGTGCGAGAGTGGAAAAGGAAGGTGGCGAACGTGAAAAGAGGGCAGGGTAGAGAGTTCCTGACCCCCTAGCCTTGGTCAGGGGGTCCCTGAAGGACCCCGAAGGCAGAAAAAACATTAACATTTTTTTTTTAAATCGCAGGGGCGCGCACCATGCGCGCACGGTGAAAAGCCATAACAAAAAAAATTGGGAGTGCTTTAGAAAACACTTCCAGGTTTGCTGATTCATTTTTATGCCCAATGGTAAGGTTATTACCCTCATTTATTCAAGATACGGGCGACTTCTTGAAGGGCATCTATGATCTACCATGGGAAGATGACATGTTTTTAATGACCATTGATGTAACTACGTTATATACGAGTATAAAACATGAGGATGGGCTTAACACCATTGAACATTATTTGGGAACAAGACCGATTTCCCTATGGGCTCATACACAAATGTTATGCGCAATGGTGGAATGCTGCTTAAAAAATAAATGTTTTCTCTTTAATGGGGAACTGTTTCAGCAGCTATGTGGCACTGCGATGGACACCTGCTTCGCCCCCAGCTATGCGAACTTGCATATGGGCTGGTGGGAGGAGCAGGTGGTCCGGAAGCAGTGCCAAGAAGAATGGCAAAATAACATCCTCCACTGGAGTCGTTTCATCAACGATTTGTTCATCGTTTGGAGAGGAACCGAGGTATCAGCCAATAATTTTGTCAAAAACCTCCAGACTAATAACCTTAATCTAAAATTCACTAGTACTGTCAGCAATAATGAAGTGAATTTTTTAGATCTTACAGTGTATGTTAGGAATGGTAAACAGCATACTAAAATATACCGAAAACCAACAGCAGGAAATACGTTGCTACATGCAACGAGTTTTCACCCTAGCAACCTCATTATTTGCACCTTTGGCGGGTATCATCAGATCATATGGGTTCCAGCTTACCTCCTACGCTGACAACACTCAAATTGTGCTGTCTGTGATGGAAGGAACCGAAAAGGAAACAGGGGTTCGTTTTTCGGACTGTATGGGATCCATCTCCAGGTGGATGTCGGCTAACTGCCTCAAATTGAACTCAGCCAAAACAGAGGTTATGAGATTTGGTAATAACCCTCGGATGTGGACATCCGACTGGTGGCCTGACATGCTTGGCCCATGTCCCACGCCCTGCAAAAAAGTTAAAAACTTGGGTGTGATGATGTATGACAAACTTATGTTGGGGGACCAGGTGAGCAAGGTGACATCTGGATGCTCCTTGGTCCTCAGAATGATTAGAAAAATTAGACCATACCTTTCGGAGGGATGCCTCAGAACAGTGGTGACAGCACTTATACTATCACGTCTTGATTATTGCAACAGCCTGAACGTTAATATGCAGATACAACATCTAAATCGCTTACAGGTTATTCAAAATGCTGCCGCCAGATTGCTGGCTCGGACCCCTAGGAATGTATCAGTCATGGGCGAATTACAGAAGCTGCACTGGCTCCCTATTCGTCTGAGAGCGCGTTTCAAGGCTGTGTGTATTGTGTTTAGGGCTCTGAACGGGATCGGTCCAGAGTTCTTAAGACAAAAGTTTTTCTGGTACGCTCCTAGTAGAACTCTCAGATCCACCGAGGCCAAACTAGTACAAACACCCCGGTTTAGAAAAGCCAATTGGGGAGGCAGAAGCTTTGTACATAATGCTTCCAAGATCTGGAATGAACTCCCATTTATGTTAAGAAGCTCCACTGAGTTCGTCTTTTTCAGAAAACATCTCAAGACTTGGTTTTTCTCACAGTTCTAGTTTCTTGTTATGGTTAGTTGGCAGTGCTTAGCGCCAGGACACCGCAAGGTAATCGTGCGCTTTATAAGCTATAATAACATAACATAACATAACATAACAGAAGCATCCCATATAGGGAATGCTTAAGAACGGTGCGAAACTGTAGTGAATCTGCCACTAGTGAAATAGAACTACAGACCCTACGCTCTTGTTTTAAAACAAGAGGATATGGGAAGGAATGCATTCAGAGTGCAATCCATAAGGTCAAGCAAAAAACAAGAGAAGAGATTCTATTTCAACCATCAGAAACGAGCAAACGAAGGCAGAAGCAAATACAGGGTGTTAATGAGTGTAGAATGGTGACCACATATAACAAACAACATAGTCAAGTACGCAGCATTTTGATGAAACATTGGCATCTGATACAAAACAATCCGGTGTTAGGTAAAACTGTATAAAAAAAACCTATGATAACCTTTCGAAGAGCCAAATCATTTAAGCAAATGTTGGTCAGTAATATGGCACCTAAATCTTTGAAGCAACCCATCAAAACATCATGGTTACAACGCCAAAATGGGTTTATCAAATTTTTGAAGTGCAAAGCATGTCAGCATGGCAAGAATACAACAAAGTTTATAACAGGTTGCTCGCAAAATGAAAAGAACATCAGGGGGCAATATGACTGTAAAACAGAGTTTGCTGTGTACATGCTGGGCTGCCTGTGCAATCTTCAGCACACAGGCAGCACAATTCTCCCTGTTCATAAAAGAGTACTTCAACATTTGAGGGCTATAACACATGTAGACAGAGCCTACCCTGTGGCACGTCATTTTGCAGCATTTCATGGTAGTGATGTGACTGGTTTAACGTATTTTGTCATTGATGCTATTGCCCCAAATGTAAGAGGGGGTGATAGACAAAAAAGCTTGAGAAAATTAAAATCACGCTATATTGTGGAGTTGAACAGCAAAGCACTGATTGGCCTTAATATGGAAGAAGATCTGTATACACACTTGTAGTGTGAAGGGTATTTGATCAGTATAAATTAGCATCAAACCTTCCGGAAATTTCAGTTTTAATGTTTAGAATATTATTTTTTTTCTTTAATCCGTTTTTTTTTAATTTTGTTAGTAGATTTATTGTAGGTTGAACAATTTCACTTATTTTCACAAATTGTGAGGAACTATGTTATGGGGTTAGCTAAATACAAAAGGCATGCCCACTGGGGCTAAATTTTGTCAAACGGAAAGTATGGAGTTGTCAACGCCCGCTGGGGCATACTGGGAGTGAAATCTATATTAGGCGTTTATTGATATTCCTTTGGGAGTGTGCCTGATAAATTTGCAGTACAACAATTTTTTAAATTGTGGATTTTATAATATTGTCTACATTAGTTGTATATCAGGCGAAACGCGTCCGACATAGCCGCTGATTAAACCCTGGCTGTAACTGTCATCTTCTACGGCAGGGCCTGCCGCATATAAATTTCAGCTTCAAAGTTGCCCACTGGCGAAGATGCACTCTGGTAGCAGCAAATCCCCAATAGACTCTGCCAAACACGGGATGCAGCCTGACGCGTTTCGAAATAAATCTTAATCATAGGCTTGGTTCCGAATTTATATGCGGCAGGCCCTGCCGTAGAAGATGCACCACCGCGAAGATTCAAAGCGGGTCGGTGAGCTGGAAATCATGTCCGGTTCCTAATGAGGGGAGCAGCACTGTGATTAAACACGGTGCCCGTCACGGGGCCCATTGGAGGGTATGAATCAGGGACCCAAGGTGACACAGCACCCATTTGGGGGAAATCCGCCACACTACGAATCCCACAATCCTGTGGGGGACTGCCACAAACATGCTCATTAGAGCGGGCCTATCAGGAGACAGCACATTTAAATAAAGGCGGTGGTGTAAAACGCTGTGCATCATACGGAACCAAGCCTATGATTAAGATTTATTTCGAAACGCGTCAGGCTGCATCCCGTGTTTGGCAGAGTCTATTGGGGATTTGCTGCTACCAGAGTGCATCTTCGCCAGTGGGCAACTTTGAAGCTGAAATTTATATGCGGCAGGCCCTGCCGTAGAAGATGCACCACCGCGAAGATTCAAAGCGGGTCGGTGAGCTGGAAATCATGTCCGGTTCCTAACGAGGGGAGCAGCGCTGTGATTAAAGACTGTGCCCGTCACGGGGCCCATTGGAGGGTATGAATCAGGGACCCAAGGTGACACAGCACCCATTTGGGGGAAATCCGCCACACTACAAATCCCACAATACTGTGGGCGACTGCCACAAACATGCTCATTAGAGCGGGCCTATCAGGAGACAGCACATTTAAATAAAGGCGGTGGTGTAAAACGCTGTGCATCATACGGAACCAAGCCTATGATTAAGATTTATTTCGAAACGCGTCAGGCTGCATCCCGTGTTTGGCAGAGTATATTGGGGATTTGCTGCTACCAGAGTGCATCTTCGCCAGTGGGCAACTTTGAAGCTGAAATTTATATGCGGCAGGCCCTGCCGTAGAAGATGCACCACCGCGAAGATTCAAAGCGGGTCGGCGAGCTGGAAATCATGTCTGGTTCCTAACGAGGGGAGCAGCGCTGTGATTAAAGACCGTGCCCGTCACGGGGCCCATTGGAGGGTATGAATCAGGGACCCAAGGTGACACAGCACCCATTTGGGGGAAATCCGCCTGTTAGACCTGTCCGCCCTAGGGTGGTCTTTCCTGTTTTTTTTTCTCGCCCTTGTCTCATTTTTTTTCACCCTCTTTTTGGTTGGCTCTAGGTCTCCGGGCACCTTACCATTGCTAGTCAATGCTAAGGTGCAGGTGCTCTCTACCACTAACATGGCTGCCACAGACCCCTGCTACTGCGGAGCGGTCTTTCAAGTAGCGCCCTAGTTGTCAGGAGCTGTCTAGAACCCTTAGGTATTGTGACATCACTAGCCTGGCTCCCCTGACCATCCCTAGAATGTAGAAGCCCCTGGAACCTTCCGGAATAGAGAGAGGTCACCTGACCTGGGGGTATAAATAGAAAGGGCGGGAAACTTTCTAGTCAGTTGTTGAGGTACCACTGACCTGGGGGGACCCTGTGCTGGAGTTTTAGGCGGAAGGGGGAGGGGGCACCTATACCACTAGGGGTGACTAGGTCTAGGCCTTGCCCTCTAAGCTGTGTGAGGAATCCTGACCAAACCCACTGACCTGGCCCAGTGTGAGGGAAACCCCAGGGGACCACCCAGTAAGGCCTAACTGGCAGCAGCCTCCAACTCCACACCCCCCCCCTCACTGCCTAACTAACCCCTTAACTGGAAAAGGACTATCCAGAAATCTCCTGAAGCGCTATACCAGAAACCTCCTGAAGCGCTATACCAGAAACCTCCTGAAGCGCTATACCAGAAACCACCTGAAGCGCTATACCAGAAACCACCTGAAGCGCTATACCAAAAACCTCCTGAAGCGCTATACCTGTGGAGCGCCGTTATCCCCCTGAGGCGCTGACACCTGAAGCGCTAACTCTGAAGAGCGCCGTTCCCTCCCTGAGGCGCTGAGCCCTGACGTACTGTTTCTTTGGAGCACCGACATCCCCCTAAAGCATTGTGGCTGTGAAGCGCTAAGTGCCCCAATACACCGCCGCTGCCCGAGTTCCTGCAGCGCGAGAGCCAAGACGTGGTACTGTGCCCCAGTCTCACCGCTGCTGCCCTAGGTGACTGCCACTGTCAGGGGGCCGGCCGTCCCGCTCGAGGGCCCCGCGTCAGCTGAGGAGATTTATCGGTGTGGGAGCCCCTGGCGATCGCAGCCGTTCCCAGGAAACTCCCCCTCTAACACGTGACGAGAGCGCCGGCCGCGTCTCAGGCCTCGCCCCCGCTCCCGCCCACGTCCAACCTCCACAGAGCGCCGTAAGCACTCCCCGCGAGCGGCACTGCTCCGGCGGGGGTGAAGCGGCTTCGGGACTTCCCTGTCATCGCCGAGACCAGCGCAAGGGCCCCGCAGGGCCAAAGAGAACAGGTAACATCCCCGGGGAGGGGGGCGGAGATCCCAACAGCGCGGGAGGGCTGCCGTGAAGTCTCCAGTCTCACCAGAGGCAGCCCCGCATCCGCCCCTCCCCGGGACAGACTAAGACTGGGCCGAGAGTGCCGAGGAGAAGCCGGGAGGAGTGGGACATCCCTGGCCTTAGCGCATCGAGCGTGTGAGGTGGGGGAAGAACCATTAGGACAGCGCCAATGTGCCATAAGGAACCCCCCTTTTATTGTGGTGACTGAAAGCCACACCAGATTGCTCCTATTACAAGGGGATAAGAACCCCAGTTACCGTGTCACTAGTAGAGCGGATTGAAGTGCTAGTAGATTAATGAATTCATGTTGATTTACTGCATAAGTTATTCACAGATATTAATGACTTCATGCTGATTTCCTCTATATGATATTCCTAGTGGATTAATGAATTCATGTTGATTTACTGCATAAGTTGTTCACAGATAGTAATGAATCCATGCTAATTTATTGCATATGTTATTCACAGATAGTAATGAATCCATGCTAATTTATTGCATATGTTATTCGCAGATAGTAATGACTCCATGCTAATTTTCTGTATATGTTATTTACAGACACAAATGAATTTATGCTAATTTACTTCCTGCTACAACACACTACATAAAACGTTTTGTTTTTAAACACAAGTGGTGTGGTGTAATATCATTGCATGCGTTACTCTGCTTGGTTGGATGTGCGTGCTGTACAACTACGTTACACAAAAGGCCTTTGGGAGCCTTCCTGCCACGAGCCAGGCTACCTTTGTGAATTGGCAACCCCAGTTCCAACATAATTTGGTGCTCAGCGGTGGGATCCGAACCTGTGGTTGTGCAGCACCCTTCAGTGAAGCAGAGTACGCCGCAATTGGACACCTATTGTTTAAGCAAGCATAGCCAGATGGCCCCTACTGTCTAACGGTGTGCCCAGAGGATTGCCCTAAGAAGTTACCTACGTCCTAATATTCACTCATATTGTCTGGGTCCTCACCTGTCGAAATGGAGTTCCAGCTAGCCAACATAGAGGAATACTCGGTGGTTCAGCTGAGGAGTTTCTGTCAGGGGATGGGGGTGGCAATTGGGAAGAGAGCCAAAGGAGAAGAGCTCCGTAAAGCCCTACAAGCATGGGTATTAGCCCACCCAGAGAGGAAAGGGGACGAGGAGCCGGAGGGGCAAGGGGCACTAGGGGAGGCGGGCACGTCAGGAGAACTAGACCTGCTGCACATTGATGTCAGTGAAAACCTGTCGCCAGGGAGACGTTCTGGGGCAGGCAGTAGTGTATCTAGAAGGAGTGCCTCGCCGGAGGAGTATGAGGAGAGGAGGGAGGAGAGGCTACTAAGGTGGGAGCTTGCAAAGTTGGAGAAAGAAAAGGAAGATAAGAGGCTAGCAATGGAAGAGAGGAAGCTTGCGCATGAGCTCCAGCTTAAAGAATTGGAGTTGAGGGCATTGCAGATCAGGGCGCAAGGGAATGTAAATGGTGGCAGCGTACCAGAGGTTCCACGTTAGCCTAAATTCTACCTCCCAAAGGATGTGATTGCTAGTTACGGGGTGGGGGATGACATCAACCGGTGGTTGGAGGCGTACGAAGTATCCCTGAAGGTCCATGGGGTGCCCACAAGCTACTGGGGGGGTGGCCTGTACCGATATATACCTCCTGTAGTGAGGGACACCCTCCTGTATTTAGAGAAGGTAGACCAAACCAACTATCCGGTGATGAAGGAGGCCCTGCTTAAAAAGTTTGGCCTCACCCCTGAGAGATACCGTCAGAGATTCCGTAGCAGTCACAAGTTAACCACGCAGAACTGGGTGGATTTCTATGATTATGCCCGAAAGGCTTTAGATGGATGGGTGCGTGGCAGTGAGGTGCAGGATTTTGAGGGTCTGTACAACCTATTTCTGAGAGAGCACCTCTTGGATAAGTGTTTTCCGGAGCTGCGCCAATATCTGGTGGACCGCAAGTTGACCGACCCCCGGACACTTGCGCAAGAGGCGGACACTTGGGTTAGCACCCGAGTGACCCTCAAGGGACCCGGGGGAGATGGCCCAAAGGGTGGACAGAGCGCCCCCCAGAAGAAAGAGGGGGGAGATAAAAAGAAGGAGCTCTTCCGAGGCCCACCAAACAGGCAGTTTGGGAAAGGTGTAGGGACCCCCACTCAGTCGAGTTTCCCAAAGTCCACTCACCCTGACAAGGGTCAACCGCCAAGAACAGTCAAGTGTTATGAATGTGGGGTGGTGGGACACTATAAGGGGGATGTCCAGTGTCGCAAAAGAACTCCCGCCCCCGCAGGAGGTAAGCCCCCTTGGGTGGCTAGTATAGCGCTTGGGGTGGAGTTGCCCCTAGATAGGGAGGGCGAGTGGACAGGCCTGACCCTCGTCTCACTGGGGGATAGGGAAGAGGTCCCAGTGATTTCCTTACCATCGAACACAGCCAAATACCGGCAGAGGGTACAGGTGAATGGACAGGAAGTAGAAGCTCTGAGGGACACAGGAGCCAGTATGACCACCGTAGTAAGGCAGCTGGTGTCCCCCGAGCAGTTGATCCCTGACGAGTTCCATCCGGCCGTATTGGCCGGTGGCAGCCTAAGTCATTACCCAGTGGCCCAGGTTCCATTTGAGTGGGAAGGAGTCAAAGGCCCCTTAAAAGTTGCCGTGAGCCCTGCCTTGCCAGTGGACTGTCTGCTCGGGAATGACTTGGAGACCAACATCTGAAGGAAGTGGAGCTAAGAGCCCACACAGAAATGCTGGGGTTACCAGGAGGGGCCTGTGTGGTCACAAGGTCCATGGCTGCCCGGCAGAGAACTCACACCGGGTTGGAGCCGGAAATAATAGCCCAACCCGAGGTTGGACAAGAAGAGGAGGTGGATACCCCCGTGTGATGGAAGGGGAGCCGGCGGTTGTGGCTCCAGAGTCCGCGGAGGTGGATGTTGTTCCTGTGGGGGACCTGCCTATCCCGGCCGAATGGTGCGTGGAAGGAGGGCCTACCCGGGAGGAATTTCGCCGGGGCCAGAGAGAGTGCCCCACGCTTGAAGGCATGCGGCGACAGGCCACCGCCCAAGTGACCAAGAAGGAGACCGGTAATTACCACGTGTACTGGGAGGATGGCCTCCTTTATAGTGAGCCGAAGGTTCCGGTGCATGGATCTTCAAGGGCCTTAGTAGTACCCCAATGCTACCGGACCTTTTTGCTGGAGTTAGCCCATGAGATACCTCTAGCTGGACACCTGGGCCAGGAGAAGACTTTCGCTCGGTTAGTTCCGCATTTTCATTGGCCCAGGATGAGAGTTGCCTCTGACACCTATTGCAAGACCTGCAAGACTTGCCAGGCAAGTGGCAAGACAGGAACCAAGGTGAAGGTCCCCTTGGAACCGCTTCCGGTGGTCGGGACCCCTTTTGAGTGGGTCGGGATCGACATTGTGGGACCATTGGACCCTCCGACCTCTTCGGGACACCGGTTCATCCTGGTGTTAGTGGACCACGCCACCCGGTACCCTGAGGCCATTCCTCTGAGGACCATCACTGCACCCGTGGTGGCGCGGGCCCTAATGGGGATTTTTACCCGAGTGGGATTCCCCAAGGTTGTGGTGTCGGATAGGGGCACAAATTTTATGTCAGCCTATATGCAGGCCATGTGGAAGGAGTGCGGGGTGACCTATCGGTTCTCCACTCCTTACCACCCCCAGACTAACGGGCTTGTAGAGCGTTTTAACAAGACCTTAAAGGGGATGATCCGGAGCCTGCCAGAGGACTTGAGGTGGAAATGGGACATCCTCCTCCCTTGCTTGCTATTTTCGTACCGCGAGGTGCCGCAGAAGGGAGTCGGGTTCAGCCCCTTTGAGCTGCTCTACGGCCATCCCGTTAGGGGGCCACTCAGCCTTGTCAAGGAGGGATGGGAGAAGACTTCAATGAAGCTTCCCCGGGATGTTGTCAGCTATATGCTGGCATTCCGCAGCCAGATGGCCAAGCTGTGGAAGGAAGCCTCAGCCAATTTGGAGGCCAGTCAAGCCGTCATGAAGGAGTGGTATGACCGCAACGCTCGGACGGTGGAGTTGGATGCTGGACAGAAGGTGTGGGTCATGGAGCCTGGGGAGCTTAGCGCCCTCCAGCACCGGTGGACTGGTCCGTTCGAGATTGTGGAGCGACGAGGCCAGAACACCTATATAGTAGACTTGAAGACCCCCCGGCAGCCCCATCGGGTGCTCCACGCCAACCACCTGAAGCCGCACCACGAGAGATCGGAGATGACCCTCCTCATGGTGACGGATCGGAGCGAGGAGGAAGAGAGCGAGCCTCTTCCTGACCTTCTGGCGGCTCAAGAGAAGGATGGTTCGGTAGAGGGAGTGGTCCTCTCCCCATCCTTGACCCCGGAACAACAGAGGGACTGCCGCCAGGTACTGGAGCAGTATGCCTCGTTGTTCTCCCTCGCGCCTGGGATCACGCATCTGTGTACCCATGATGTGGACACAGGGGACAGCCCACCGGTTAAAGCCAAGTCTTATCGGCTGTCTGACAAAGTGAAGAATAGTATCCAGAGTGAGGTGACCAAGATGCTGGAGCTAGGAGTTATTGAGCCCTCCAGCAGCCCTTGGGCAAGTCCGGTAGTGTTGGTGCCGAAAGCGGCCCCACCGGGCACCACACCAGAACTTCGGTTCTGTGTGGATTATCGGGGTTTGAATTCTGTCACCAAGACGGACGCTCATCCGATCCCTCGAGCGGATGAGCTGATTGACCGGCTGGGAGCAGCGCGGTACCTTAGTACCATTGACTTGACGTCAGGGTACTGGCAGATTGCCATGGCGGACGGAGCCCGGGAGAAAACGGCGTTCTCCACCCCCGAGAGCCACTTTCAGTTTAAAGTGATGCCCTTTGGGCTCAAGAATGCTCCGGCCACGTTCCAGCGGTTGGTGAACCAGGTGCTATCTGGCATGGAGTCCTTCTCAGCGGCCTACCTGGATGACATAGCTGTCTTCAGTAGCGGCTGGGAGGACCATCTGCAGCATCTCCAGGAGGTGCTGCGGGCTCTGCAACGAGCTGGCCTAACCATCAAGGCCAGCAAGTGCCAGATCGGACAGGGATCTGTCGTTTACCTGGGACACCTGGTGGGCGGGGGTAAGGTGCAGCCCCTCCAGGCCAAGATTGAGGCCATATTGGCCTGGGAGCCCCCCAAGACTCAGACTGAGGTCCGAGCTTTTCTCGGCCTCACTGGATATTACCGCCGGTTTGTCAGGGGGTATGGAACCATCGTTGCCCCCCTGACTGAATTGACATCTAAAAAGCAACCACGGAAAGTCAACTGGACAGCTGCTTGCCAGGAGGCATTTGACACCTTGAAGCATGCGATGTGCACCGCTCCGGTTCTTAGGACTCCTGATTATACCAAGGAATTCATCGTGCAGACAGACGCCTCTGAGCATGGCATAGGCGCTGTGCTCTCGCAACTGAACCAGGATGGCCAAGACCAACCGGTGGCCTTTATATCCAGAAGGCTCCTTCCCAGGGAACAACGGTGGAGCACCATTGAACGTGAAGCCTTTGCGGTGGTCTGGGCTCTGAAGAAGTTGAGACCATATATTTTTGGTTCTCACTTCCTCATACAGACCGACCACCGCCCCCTTCGCTGGCTCATGCAAATGAGAGGCGAGAACCCAAAGTTGCTAAGGTGGTCCATTTCCCTACAGGGGATGGACTTTCGGGTGGAACATCGGCCCGGAGTTGACCACGCCAACGCGGACGGTCTCTCCCGGTTTTTCCGCCTTAGCGAGGAGAGCTCCCTAGAGGCTGGGTAGGTCTCCTCACTTTCGGCTGGGGGGGACGCCTGTTAGACCTGTCCGCCCTAGGGTGGTCTTTCCTGGGATTTTTTTTCGCCCTTGCCTCATTTTTTTTCACCCTCTTTTTGGTTGGCTCTAGGTCTCCGGGCACCTTACCATTGCTAGTCAATGCTAAGGTGCAGGTGCTCTCTACCACTAACATGGCTACCACAGACCCCTGCTACTACGGAGCGGTCTTTCAAGTAGCGCCCTAGTTGTCAGGAGCTGTCTAGAACCCTTAGGTATTGTGACATCACTAGCCTGGCTCCCCTGACCATCCCTAGAATGTAGAAGCCCCTGGAACCTTCCAGAATAGAGAGAGGTCACCTGACCTGGGGGTATAAATAGAAAGGGCGGGAAACTTTCTAGTCAGTTGTTGAGGTACCACTGACCTGGGGGGACCCTGTGCTGGAGTTTTAGGCGGAAGGGGGAGGGGGCACCTATACCACTAGGGGTGACTAGGTCTAGGCCTTGCCCTCTAAGCTGTGTGAGGAATCCTGACAAAACCCACTGACCTGGCCCAGTGTGAGGGAAACCCCAGGGGACCACCCAGTAAGGCCTAACTGGCAGCAGCCTCCAACTCCACACCCCCCCTCACTGCCTAACTAACCCCTTAACTGGAAAAGGACTATCCAGAAACCTCCTGAAGCGCTATACCAGAAACCTCCTGAAGCACTATACCAGAAAACTCCTGAAGCGCTATACCAGAAACCACCTGAAGCGCTATACCAGAAACCACCTGAAGCGCTATACCAAAAACCTCCTGAAGCGCTATACCTGTGGAGCGCCGTTATCCCCCTGAGGCGCTGACACCTGAAGCGCTAACTCTGAAGAGCGCCGTCACCTCCCTGAGGCGCTGAGCCCTGACGTACTGTTTCTTTGGAGCACCGACATCCCCCTAAAGCATTGTGGCTGTGAAGCGCTAAGTGCTCCAATACACCGCCGCTGCCCGAGTTCCTGCAGCGCGAGAGCCAAGACGTGGTACTGTGCCCCAGACTCACCGCTGCTGCCCTAGGTGACTGCCACTGTCAGGGGGCCGGCCGTCCCGCTCGAGGGCCCCGCGTCACCTGAGGAGAATCATCGGTGTGGGAGCCCCTGGCGATCGCAGCCGTTCCCAGGAAACTCCCCCTCTAACACGTGACGAGAGCGCCGGCCACGTCTCAGGCCTCGCCCCCGCCCACGTCCAACCTCCACAGAGCGCCGTAAGCACTCCCCGTGAGCGGCACTGCTCCGGCGGGGGTGAAGCGGCTTCGGGACTTCCCTGTCATCGCCGAGACCAGCGCAAGGGCCCCGGAGGGCCGAAGAGAACAGGTAACATCCCCGGGGAGGGGGGCGGAGATCCCAACAGCGCGGGAGGGCTGCCGTGAAGTCTCCAGTCTCACCGGAGGCAGCCCCGCATCCGCCGCTCCCCGGGAAAGACTAAGACTGGGCCGAGAGTGCCGAGGAGAAGCCGGGAGGAGTGGGACATCCCTGGCCTTAGCGCATCGAGCGTGTGAGGTGGGGGAAGAACCATTAGGACAGCGCCAATGTGCCATAAGGAACCCCCCTTTTATTGTGGTGACTGAAAGCCACACCAGATTGCTCCTATTACAAGGGGATAAGAACCCCAGTTACCGTGTCACTAGTAGAGCGGATTGAAGTGCTAGTAGATTAATGAATTCATGTTGATTTACTGCATAAGTTATTCACAGATATTAATGACTTCATGCTAATTTATTGCATATGTTATTCACAGATAGTAATGAATCCATGCTAATTTATTGCATATGTTATTCGCAGATAGTAATGACTCCATGCTAATTTTCTGTATATGTTATTTACAGACACAAATGAATTTATGCTAATTTACTTCCTGCTACAACACACTACATAAAACGTTTTGTTTTTAAACACAAGTGGTGTGGTGTAATATCATTGCGTGCGTTACTCTGCTTGGTTGGATGTGCGTGCTGTACAACTACGTTACACAAAAGGCCTTTGGGAGCCTTCCTGCCACGAGCCAGGCTACCTTTGTGAATTGGCAACCCCAGTTCCAACACCGCCACACTACGAATCCCACAATTCTGTGGGGGACTGCCACAAACATGCTCATTAGAGCGGGCCTATCAGGAGACAGTACATTTAAATAAAGGCGGTGGTGAAAAATGCTGTGCATCATACGGAACCAAGCCTATGATTAAGATTTATTTCGAAACGCGTCAGGCTGCATCCCGTGTTTGGCAGAGTCTATTGGGGATTTGCTGCTACCAGAGTGAATCTTTGCCAGTGGGCAACTTTGAAGCTGAAATTTATATGTGGCAGGCCCTGCCGCAGAAGATGCACCACCGTGAAGATTCAAAGCGGGTCGGTGAGCTGGAAATCATGTCCGGTTCCTAACGAGGGGAGCAGCGCTGTGATTAAAGACTGTGCCCGTCACGGGGCCCATTGGAGGGTATGAATCAGGGACCCAAGGTGACACAGCACCCATTTGGGGGAAATCCGCCACACTATGAATCCCACAATCCTGTGGGGGACTGCCACAAACATGCTCATTAGAGCGGGCCTATCAGGAGACAGCACATTTAAATAAAGTCGGTGGTGTAAAACGCTGTGCATCATACGGAACCAAGCCTATGATTAAGATTTATTTCGAAACGCGTCAGGCTGCATCCGTGTTTGGCAGAGTCTATTGGGGATTTGCTGCTACCAGAGTGCATCTTCGCCAGTGGGCAACTTTGAAGCTGAAATTTATATGCGGCAGGCCCTGCCGTAGAAGATGCACCACCGCGAAGATTCAAAGCGGGTCGGTGAGCTGGAAATCATGTCCGGTTCCTAACGAGGGGAGCAGCGCTGTGATTAAAGACTGTGCCCGTCACGGGGCCCATTGGAGGGTATGAATCAGGGACCCAAGGTGACACAGCACCCATTTGGGGGAAATCCGCCACACTACGAATCCCACAATCCTGTGGGGGACTGCCACACACATGCTCATTAGAGCGGGCCTATCAGGAGACAGCACATTTAAATAAAGGCGGTGGTGTAAAACGCTGTGCATCATACGGAACCAAGCCTATGATTAAGATTTATTTCGAAACGCGTCAGGCTGCATCCCGTGTTTGGCAGAGTCTATTGGGGATTTGCTGCTACCAGAGTGCATCTTCGCCAGTGGGCAACTTTGAAGCTGAAATTTATATGCGGCAGGCCCTGCCGTAGAAGATGCACTACCGCGAAGATTCAAAGCGGGTCGGTGAGCTGGAAATCATGTCCGGTTCCTAACGAGGGGAGCAGCGCTGTGATTAAAGACTGTGCCTGTCACGGGGCCCATTGGAGGGTATGAATCAGGGACCCAAGGTGACACAGCACCCATTTGGGGGAAATCCGCCACACTACGAATCCCACAATCCTGTGGGGGACTGCCACAAACATGCTCATTAGAGCGGGCCTATCAGGAGACAGCACATTTAAATAAAGGCGGTGGTGTAAAACGCTGTGCATCATACGGAACCAAGCCTATGATTAAGATTTATTTCGAAACGCGTCAGGCTGCATCCCGTGTTTGGCAGAGTCTATTGGGGATTTGCTCCTACCAGAGTGCATCTTCGCCAGTGGGCAACTTTGAAGCTGAAATTTATATGCGGCAGGCCCTGCCGTAGAAGATGCACCACCGCAAAGATTCAAAGCGGGTCGGTGAGCTGGAAATCATGTCCGGTTCCTAATGAGGGGAGCAGCGCTGTGATTAAAGACTGTGCCCGTCACGGGGCCCATTGGAGGGTATGAATCAGGGACCCAAGGTGACACAGCACCTATTTGGGGGAAATCCGCCACACGACAAATCCCACAATCCTGTGGGGGACTGCCACAAACATGCTCATTAGAGCGGGCCTATCAGGAGACAGCACATTTAAATAAAGGCGGTGGTGTAAAACGCTGTCCATCATACGGAACCAAGCCTATGATTAAGATTTATTTCGAAACGCGTCAGGCTGCATCCCGTGTTTGGCAGAGTCTATTGGGGATTTGCTGCTACCAGAGTGCATCTTCGCCAGTGGGCAACTTTGAAGCTGAAATTTATATGCGGCAGGCCCTGCCGTAGAAGATGCACCACCGCGAAGATTCAAAGCGGGTCGGTGAGCTGGAAATCATGTCCGGTTCCTAATGAGGGGAGCAGCGCTGTGATTAAAGACTGTGCCCGTCACGCGGCCCATTGGAGGGTATGAATCAGGGACCCAAGGTGACACAGCACCCATTTGGGGGAAATCCGCCACACTACGAATTCCACAATCCTGTGGGGGACTGCCACAAACATGCTCATTAGAGCGGGCCTATCAGGAGACAGCACATTTAAATAAAGGCGGTGGTGTAAAACGCTGTGCATCATACGGAACCAAGCCTATGATTAAGATTTATTTCGAAACGCGTCAGGCTGCATCCCGTGTTTGGCAGAGTCTATTGGGGATTTGCTGCTACCAGAGTGCATCTTCGCCAGTGGGCAACTTTGAAGCTGAAATTTATATGCGGCAGGCCCTGCCGTAGAAGATGCACCACCGCGAAGATTCAAAGCGGGTCGGTGAGCTGGAAATCATGTCCGGTTCCTAACGAGGGGAGCAGTGCTGTGATTAAAGACTGTGCCCGTCACGGGGCCCATTGGAGGGTATGAATCAGGGACCCAAGGTGACACAGCACCCATTTGGGGGAAATCCGCCACACTACGAATCCCACAATCCTGTGGGGGACTGCCACAAACATGCTCATTAGAGCGGGCCTATCAGGAGACAGCACATTTAAATAAAGGCGGTGGTGTAAAACGCTGTGCATCATACGGAACCAAGCCTATGATTAAGATTTATTTCGAAACGCGTCAGGCTGCATCCCGTGTTTGGCAGAGTCTATTGGGGATTTGCTGCTACCAGAGTGCATCTTCGCCAGTGGGCAACTTAGAAGCTGAAATTTATATGCGGCAGGCCCTGCCGTAGAAGATGCACCACCGCGAAGATTCAAAGCGGGTCGGTGAGCTGGAAATCATGTCCGGTTCCTAACGAGGGGAGCAGCGCTGTGATTAAAGACTGTGCCCGTCACGGGGCCCATTGGAGGGTATGAATCAGGGACCCAAGGTGACACAGCACCCATTTGGGGGAAATCCGCCACACTACGAATCCCACAATCCTGTGGGGGACTGCCACAAACATGCTCATTAGAGCGGGCCTATCAGGAGACAGCACATTTAAATAAAGGCGGTGGTGTAAAACGCTGTGCATCATACGGAACCAAGCCTATGATTAAGATTTATTT
The DNA here is from genome assembly GCF_964204655.1 of Triturus cristatus. Taxonomy (NCBI): domain Eukaryota; kingdom Metazoa; phylum Chordata; class Amphibia; order Caudata; family Salamandridae; genus Triturus; species Triturus cristatus. The sequence goes on from NC_140590.1 coordinate 1,590,984,909, forward strand.
CGAAACGCGTCAGGCTGCATCCCGTGTTTGGCAGAGTCTATTGGGGATTTGCTGCTACCAGAGTGCATCTTCGCCAGTGGGCAACTTTGAAGCTGAAATTTATATGCGGCAGGCCCTGCCGTAGAAGATGCACCACCGCGAAGATTCAAAGCGGGTCGTTGAGCTGTAAATCATGTCCGGTTCCTAACGAGGGGAGCAGCGCTGTGATTAAAGACTGTGCCCGTCACGGGGCCCATTGGAGGGTATGAATCAGGGACCCAAGGTGACACAGCACCCATTTGGGGGAAATCTGCCACACTACGAATCCCACAATCCTGTGGGGGACTGCCACAAACATGCTCATTAGAGCGGGCCTATCAGGAGACAGCACATTTAAATAAAGGCGGTGGTGTAAAACGCTGTGCATCATACGGAACCAAGCCTATGATTACGATTTATTTCGAAACGCGTCAGGCTGCATCCCGTGTTTGCAGAGTATATTGGGGATTTGCTGCTACCAGAGTGCATCTTCGCCAGTGGGCAACTTTGAAGCTGAAATTTATATGCGGCAGGCCCTGCCGTAGAAGATGCACCACCGCAAAGATTCAAAGCGGGTCGGTGAGCTGGAAATCTTGTCCGGTTCCTAACGAGGGGAGCAGCGCTGTGATTAAAGACTGTGCCCGTCACGGGGCCCATTGGAGGGTATGAATCAGTGACCCAAGGTGACACAGCACCCATTTGGGGGAAATCCGCCACACTCGAATCCCACAATCCTGTGGGGGACTGCCACAAACATTGTCATTAGAGCGGGCCTATCAGGAGACAGCACATTTAAATAAAGGCGGTGGTGTAAAACGCTGTGCATCATACGGAACCAAGCCTATGATTAAGATTTATTTCGAAACGCGTCAGGCTGCATCCCGTGTTTGGCAGAGTCTATTGGGGATTTGCTGCTACCAGAGTGCATCTTCGCCAGTGGGCAACTTTGAAGCTGATATACATATATACGTATATATATATATATATATATATATATGTGGTAGCTGCTGTCCCTAAACCACGCAGAGGAGGGAACAGAGAGGCTTTGCTTAGGAGATTGGAAACTAAATTTATTCTCAACTTCGATAGCAAATGCCCAAATGGTCTGAATAACACCGAAGATATGTACACATGTTTGTGAATAGGTATTCTGTATGTTACCCGGATTAATGTGTTTTATATCGTACAGACTCTTTGAGTTTGTTTTTTGACTTGGTTCTAAATAATCTATTGTTTGACTTTGTGAGTATCGGCGAAATTTGTGGTTACGGGAGAAGGAAGAAAAAAATGTTTAGTAATTTTGTACTAACGATTTGTAAAGGTGATCAATTTACACTACGGCAGAGACTTTGTATCAAAGGGATGGCATTTATTGTTCTTTTTTGTAAAAAAATGGTTAAACTTGGACGTGATCTAAGTTTACAATATAAATCCTTCAAATAGAAGCTGGTGCCATCTTATAATATATTTCACTTGGTGTAATATCTCAGCCGAGTTTAGGTTGCTAAAAAATATATATATTTTATATTTATTTCTATTCTTGTAACCATTTTGCGACCAATATTCTTCACACTAAATATCACATCAATTTGCACATGATTTATTTGTAAAATAATTCTTCAATTAGCTCTGCTATGCACTTTAAACAAAAAAAATTTTTGCACATTGCCTTCTCAAAGTTACAAGTTTGTTAATGATTACATGCATTTATGCAGTTATAATGAATTTTTGCACTGTTTATAAACGTGTATTTGGATTTACCCAGGGATTTTTACATTGCCAATATGTATTTATTACATTGGTTATATCCATGTAGTCTGTTTACTATGTTCTTCATTAACTTCTGGAGCATGTGACTGTTGTGGGAAGAGCATATCACTTAAAAATGGCGAAATCTATTGCAGCCTTTATGTGAACAAGGGCGCCTAAGCCCGAAACGCGTCATCTGTCGACTGCTGCTAGGTCTCAAATAAACATCTTGCCTGAAAAAAGAAGTGGTTCGTATCTCTTTCTTCGCTGCCGAGGCTTTGGTAGAGGTGGAAGGAGTACTATTTGCGATATATATATATATATATATATATATATATATATATATATATATATATATATATATATATATATATATATATACAGCAAAGTTTGCCTGTTGAAGAGAAAGCCGCACTACAGGTAAGTTTGTGCCAAACCATCATTTATTGAAGGATGCTGCGAGGATTTCGGCTGGAACAGCACAAGGTATTCGTCCAGAGCCTGACGCGTTTCGTGTGATACACTTCCTCAGAGGCGTGGACTTGCAAATTCAAAGGCACGGCAATTTTGGCGATGTTTTATCATGCTTTCTCCGCCCTGGGTGGGCGTAGCCACTCCCGTGGCTTTCTGGTCTATGTAGTGCCGTTTCTTGCTTCAGTGAGCTGACGTGCCGTTGGTGCAAAATGAAGTCAAATGATACCGCAGTGGGTTTGTGATGTCAGCCTCGATACTTCGCTACATTCCTTGCCCTTCAATAACAGGCACCTGCTCCATTAGCAGCGGCGTCGGTTGGCGTCGCTGCAGGAATGCAAACTGCATCAGGGCGTTCTCCGTGGCTCAGGCGGGGCCACTAACATCTACAGCAAAGTTTGCCTGTTGAAGAGAAAGCCGCACTACAGGTAAGTTTGTGCCAAACCATCATTTATTGAAGGATGCTGCGAGGATTTCGGCTGGAACAGCACAAGGTATTCGTCCAGAGCCTGACGCGTTTCGTGTGATACACTTCCTCAGAGGCGTGGACTTGCAAATTCAAAGGCACGGCAATTTTGGCGATGTTTTATCATGCTTTCTCCGCCCTGGGTGGGCGTAGCCACTCCCGTGGCTTTCTGGTCTATGTAGTGCCGTTTCTTGCTTCAGTGAGCTGACGTGCCGTTGGTGCAAAATGAAGTCAAATGATACCGCAGTGGGTTTGTGATGTCAGCCTCGATACTTCGCTACATTCCTTGCCCTTCAATAACAGGCACCTGCTCCATTAGCAGCGGCGTCGGTTGGCGTCGCTGCAGGAATGCAAACTGCATCAGGGCGTTCTCCGTGGCTCAGGCGGGGCCACTAACATCTACAGCAAAGTTTGCCTGTTGAAGAGAAAGCCGCACTACAGGTAAGTTTGTGCCAAACCATCATTTATTGAAGGATGCTGCGAGGATTTCGGCTGGAACAGCACAAGGTATTCGTCCAGAGCCTGACGCGTTTCGTGTGATACACTTCCTCAGAGGCGTGGACTTGCAAATTCAAAGGCACGGCAATTTTGGCGATGTTTTATCATGCTTTCTCCGCCCTGGGTGGGCGTAGCCACTCCCGTGGCTTTCTGGTCTATGTAGTGCCGTTTCTTGCTTCAGTGAGCTGACGTGCCGTTGGTGCAAAATGAAGTCAAATGATACCGCAGTGGGTTTGTGATGTCAGCCTCGATACTTCGCTACATTCCTTGCCCTTCAATAACAGGCACCTGCTCCATTAGCAGCGGCGTCGGTTGGCGTCGCTGCAGGAATGCAAACTGCATCAGGGCGTTCTCCGTGGCTCAGGCGGGGCCACTAACATCTACAGCAAAGTTTGCCTGTTGAAGAGAAAGCCGCACTACAGGTAAGTTTGTGCCAAACCATCATTTATTGAAGGATGCTGCGAGGATTTCGGCTGGAACAGCACAAGGTATTCGTCCAGAGCCTGACGCGTTTCGTGTGATACACTTCCTCAGAGGCGTGGACTTGCAAATTCAAAGGCACGGCAATTTTGGCGATGTTTTATCATGCTTTCTCCGCCCTGGGTGGGCGTAGCCACTCCTGTGGCTTTCTGGTCTATGTAGTGCCGTTTCTTGCTTCAGTGAGCTGACGTGCCGTTGGTGCAAAATGAAGTCAAATGATACCGCAGTGGGTTTGTGATGTCAGCCTCGATACTTCGCTACATTCCTTGCCCTTCAATAACAGGCACCTGCTCCATTAGCAGCGGCGTCGGTTGGCGTCGCTGCAGGAATGCAAACTGCATCAGGGCGTTCTCCGTGGCTCAGGCGGGGCCACTAACATCTACAGCAAAGTTTGCCTGTTGAAGAGAAAGCCGCACTACAGGTAAGTTTGTGCCAAACCATCATTTATTGAAGGATGCTGCGAGGATTTCGGCTGGAACAGCACAAGGTATTCGTCCAGAGCCTGACGCGTTTCGTGTGATACACTTCCTCAGAGGCGTGGACTTGCAAATTCAAAGGCACGGCAATTTTGGCGATGTTTTATCATGCTTTCTCCGCCCTGGGTGGGCGTAGCCACTCCCGTGGCTTTCTGGTCTATGTAGTGCCGTTTCTTGCTTCAGTGAGCTGACGTGCCGTTGGTGCAAAATGAAGTCAAATGATACCGCAGTGGGTTTGTGATGTCAGCCTCGATACTTCGCTACATTCCTTGCCCTTCAATAACAGGCACCTGCTCCATTAGCAGCGGCGTCGGTTGGCGTCGCTGCAGGAATGCAAACTGCATCAGGGCGTTCTCCGTGGCTCAGGCGGGTCCACTAACATCTACAGCAAAGTTTGCCTGTTGAAGAGAAAGCCGCACTACAGGTAAGTTTGTGCCAAACCATCATTTATTGAAGGATGCTGCGAAAGTGCTCTCCAAAGCACGAAACGCGTCGGGAGGGAATATGAAGTTGCCGCGATGTCTGCTCACTGTGACTGCCTTCGTTTGAATAAATGGTGTCAAGATAAGAACTTACCTGAGTGGTGTCCTCTCTCTACAGGCAAACTGTTGGATGGATTTATGCGGCCCCGCCTGAGCCGCGAGAGTGACCCCGCTGCGCCAAGCGCAGTCCTGCTGAAGTGCCACATGCAGTCCAGCCCAAAGGTCAGGCGAGTGCGATTCAGCGAATCAAGTGACAGCGCAGAGACTGGCATGCTGCGAGCACACCCACTGGGGATTTCATTGATAGAATGTTTTTGAACTCTGGCAACTCACTGAAGTAACACAGCAGCACTACACAGACCATCAGGCCACAGGGGTGGCCACGCCCACCTGGGCGGGGACTTATTGCTTCAAATGTAGTGCGCGAACACTGCCATTTTCAATCACCACATCCCAGCATCCCATGAGGAAGTGCTCTCTAAAGCACGAAACGCGTCGGGAGGGAATATGAAGTTGCCGCGATGTCTGCTCACTGTGACTGCCTTCGTTTGAATAAATGGTGTCAAGATAAGAACTTACCTGAGTGGTGTCCTCTCTCTACAGGCAAACTGTTGGATGGATTTATGCGGCCCCGCCTGAGCCGCGAGAGTGACCCCGCTGCGCCAAGCGCAGTCCTGCTGAAGTGCCACATGCAGTCCAGCCCAAAGGTCAGGCGAGTGCGATTCAGCGAATCAAGTGACAGCGCAGAGACTGGCATGCTGCGAGCACACCCACTGGGGATTTCATTGATAGAATGTTTTTGAACTCTGGCAACTCACTGAAGTAACACAGCAGCACTACACAGACCATCAGGCCACAGGGGTGGCCACGCCCACCTGGGCGGGGACTTATTGCTTCAAATGTAGTGCGCGAACACTGCCATTTTCAATCACCACATCCCAGCATCCCATGAGGAAGTGCTCTCCAAAGCACGAAACGCGTCGGGAGGGAATATGAAGTTGCCGCGATGTCTGCTCACTGTGACTGCCTTCGTTTGAATAAATGGTGTCAAGATAAGAACTTACCTGAGTGGTGTCCTCTCTCTACAGGCAAACTGTTGGATGGATTTATGCGGCCCCGCCTGAGCCGCGAGAGTGACCCCGCTGCGCCAAGCGCAGTCCTGCTGAAGTGCCACATGCAGTCCAGCCCAAAGGTCAGGCGAGTGCGATTCAGCGAATCAAGTGACAGCGCAGAGACTGGCATGCTGCGAGCACACCCACTGGGGATTTCATTGATAGAATGTTTTTGAACTCTGGCAACTCACTGAAGTAACACAGCAGCACTACACAGACCATCAGGCCACAGGGGTGGCCACGCCCACCTGGGCGGGGACTTATTGCTTCAAATGTAGTGCGCGAACACTGCCATTTTCAATCACCACATCCCAGCATCCCATGAGGAAGTGCTCTCCAAAGCACGAAACGCGTCGGGAGGGAATATGAAGTTGCCGCGATGTCTGCTCACTGTGACTGCCTTCGTTTGAATAAATGGTGTCAAGATAAGAACTTACCTGAGTGGTGTCCTCTCTCTACAGGCAAACTGTTGGATGGATATATATATATATATATATATATATATATATATATATATATTACCTACTGGCGGTCGCCAGTAGGTAGTTATAGTTAGGACCTATTTTCCATAGGAAATCCGCAACATTCTATTCCCAATAAGTCTGACGCCGGTTGACGAATCCTCGCAAAATTTTCCAAACTTTTGGCCATCTCCGCTCCGCTCCTACCCTGAAAGTTTTGTGGTGATTAATCAAGTGGGGGCCGAGAAAAAAGGGGGGTCCCAAAACGCGTTTTCCCCATGCAATTTCCCATAGGATCTGTTGTCGCAGCTACAGCCCGAACCGCTGAACGGAATGACACCAAATTTGGCAAAGAGGTAGTCCTCAGTTCAGACTCGTGCCTTTTGCATAAATGGTGTGAATCCGTTCAGTAGTTCCTGAGAAAATTAGAGTTAAACGTACATAAATATCCATGGCCGTGGAGGATCCGCGGACCGTACATGCACCGTACGCGCACCCTCCCCGAACCGAGCGCGCACCCTCCCGATCGCGCGCTGAATGCTAATTGGCTGTCGAGTGTCTCTCTACATTCGAAACCAGGAACTGTTGGCGGCCATTTTCCGCCTCGGTAGAAGCGAGGCTGAAGAAGCAAAGGGAAAAAGTGTGTAAAACATATAAAGGGGGCAGAGTGTTAATACTCTGACCCTCTAGAGGTGCTTATGGGGTCCCAGAAGGACCCCCTGGGGCCCCTTTTTTTTTAAACGGCGAAATGCGCGCACGGTGCGCGCATCCTATCGCGTTGGGTGTGCGGATCCACGGAATTTCTTTTTTTTTTAAAAAGACAAGAAATCATTGGTTGTATGACTACTTTGTACACTGAAAGGTAGGGTGTATATTTCTGTTTTTTAAGGTATGATTCTTATTGGTTAACAAAAACAGATTGTAAGGAACATTATATATGATTAGCTGATATGTTGAAAAGTGAAGCACACTTCCTCTCTTGTGTAGGAACATTGTGTGCTGAACTTCTGACCTGTGTGCTTAGTGCAGTGTTCCATGGCCTGTTTCTATGGTAACAGGCAGAAGGCAGATTGGGGGAAGGGTTGAAATGTCTTTCAGTTGGAAAGGGTTGAAATGTTTAACCAATAGAAATGTGCGTTTGCTTTTGAGTTTATGTGTGAAGGATTGTGATTTGATGTTTACATGTATATGTGTGGAAAATGAAAGGGAAACTTTTCCATTCTTTGTTTTTGCTGAGAGGTGCACAGTGCAGAGATTCTGTAAAAGAAAATATGGTGAGTGACTGATATACTTCTTAATCTACAAAAGAACTTGAAAGATGAGTTATTTAATTGTGAGGGGATGTATGTAAACTATTTTGATTTTAATCAGACTAATGTATTTCTCCTGCTAAAGTGTAGGGAGTACTTTTTTTCTCTACAATCTTATTGACAGTGTGTGTGCATGTAGAAACCATTCTGTGATAAGCATTTGTGTTTTTCATGTGTTTGCAGACAAATAACTGTGCTGTTTTTATATTTTGGTAGAATTAGAAACCAGTCATTGTTTATGAATTTGTGAAAGGAGTTATGTTATGTTTCTATACTAAAATGTAGTACTACTTCTAGATGAAGAAATGTGTTTTGGTATAGTGCAAGGGATAGTGTTGTTTGTCTAGAATAACACAGTGAGTCTGTGTGCATTTGGGAACCACTGTGAGAGAAGCATTTGGTAACATCGTGTATTTGCTGACAGATAACTGTTTTAACCTGTCATGTTGTGAAGTTTTAGTAGCATTAGAAGACAGTTATGGCTTATGATTTGATTAAATGAGTCAGGCTTTGACAGAAAAGTGCAGTCCTGAAATATGTAGATTGTGTGCAGTTCCCTTACCACTTGCACTGTAGTGAATGAGTTTTGGTGAACTCCTAGGGATAGTGGTACTTGTCTAGAATCACAGTGTGAGTTAGTGTGTATTTGGGATCAGTGTGAGAGAAGCATTTGGTGACATCATGTATTTGCTGACAGATAACTTTTTTAAAACCTGTCATGTTGTGAAGTTTTAGTAGCATTAGAATCCAGTCTTTGCTTATGCGTTGATTAAATGAGTCATGCTTTGACACTGATGTGCTGTACTTAAATATGTAGATTGTGTTCAGTACCATTAACTCTTCTAGACTAGTGAATGAGTTTTGGTAAACTCCTAGGATAGTGTTGATTGTCTAAAATCACACTGTGAGTCTGTGTGCATTTGGGTAAGGATTGTGAGAGAATCATTTGGTAACATCGTGTATTTGCTGACAGATAACTGTTTTAAAACCGGTCATGTTGTCAAGTTTTAGTAGCATTAGAAGCCAGTCTTTGCTTATGCTTTGATTAAATGAGTCAGGCTTTGACACAAAAGTGCAGTCCTGAAATATGAAGATTGTGTGCAGTTCCTTTACCACTTCCACAGTAGTGAATGATTTTTGGTAAACTCCTAGGTATAGTGGTTGTTGTCTAGAATCACACTGTGAGTCTGTGTGCATTTGGGGACCACTGTGAGAGAAGCATTTGGTAACATTGTGTATTTTTCAGCAGATAACTCTTTTAAAACCTGTCATGTTGTCAAGTTTTAGTAGCATTAGAAGCTAGTCTTTGCTTATGCATTGATAAAATGAGTCAGGGTTTGACACTAAGGTGCAGTACCATGTACTATTCTGTTCACTGTGGCAGAACTGAACATTTAAAAGTTTTACCTAAGCACTGTCCTAGAAGTAGTCTGATTATTTAGTCAGTTTCTAAGTACCAAATAGATTGCTTCAAATGTCTATGCAGTATGCATGTAGTGTTCTAACATACTATACACTTGTATTTTACACCTTCAATTCCCTAGTCAGTATCCATACACTTACAGGAAACCCCCTGTCACTTCCTTTGCAGTCCTCTAGAGACCCATAAAACAGCATGTACTAATCCATTCACTGTGCCAAAACCCAAACAATTCACCAAGACACTCTCTTTCCAGTACTCTAATGATTCAGTCACTGCCTAAGTATTCATGCACTGAGCCAGGTCTTAGCACATGGACTTCTTCAAACCCCTATCCACTATGCATGCAGTCCTCTAACCACCTACACACTTGTCTTTCACACCTTCATTTCCCCAGTCAGTATCCATTCACTCCCAGCAAACACCCTGTCACTCCCGTTGCACTCCTCTAGTGACCCATTCAGCATCATGTACTAATCCATTCACTGCGCCAGACCCTAATAAATTCACCCAGGCACTCTCCTTGCAGTACTCTAATCAGTCAGTCAGTACCCAAGTACTCATCCAGTGACCCAGGCCTTAGTATACGGACTGCTTCAAACCCCTATCCACTATGCATGCAGTCCTCTAACCACCTACACAATTGTCTTTCACACCTTCAATTCCCTAGTCAGTATCCATACACTTCCAGGAAACACCCTGTCACTCCCTTTGCAGTCTTCTAGTGACCCATTCAGCATCATGTACTAATCCATTCACTGTGCGAAAACTCAAACACTTATAAATTCACCAAGATATTATCTTTGCAGTACTCTAATCATTCAGTCAGTGCCTAAGTATTCATGCACTGAGCCAGGCCTTTGCACATGGACTGCTTGAAACCCCTATGCACTATGCATGCAGTATTCTAACCACCTAGACACTTGTCTTTCACACTTTCAATTTCCTAGTCAGTATCCATACAGTCCACCAAACATCTTGTCACTGCCTTTGCACTCCTCTAGTGACCCATTCAGTTCCAAGTACTAATCCATTCCCTGTGCGAAAAGCCTAGCACCTATAAATTCACCTAGGCACTCTCCTTGCTGTACTCTAATCATTCAGTCAGTACCCAAGTAGCCATGAAGTGAGCCAGGCCTTAGCACATGGACTGCTTTAAATGCCTATGCAGTATGGATGCAGTCCTCTAATCGCCTACACAGTTGTGTTTCACACCTTCAATTCCCTAGTTAGTATTCATACTCTTCTAGCAAACACCCTGTCACTCACCCAGTGTGTCTCCTTATAGTACTGTAATCATTTAGTCAGTTAGCATGTAGAGTTTTAGTGAGGTAGGCTTTAGGGCATGAGCTGCTTCAAAGTAGTATGCACTATGCATGTAGTGTTTTAACCATCGTCACACTTGTGGTTCAGAGACATAGTTTCTTAGTCAGTATTTATATAAAATGTGTTTGTACAGTAATGGAATAGTATAATTTTGAAAGTTATTAATATACATTTATTTGTGATTCTTTTTTACAGATACAGAACAGGAGTGTTTCTCATCTGTTTGCACTCTTCTCGTGCAAGATTGTTTGGATGATGGGTCCTTAGGTGTTTCATCATACTTGCTGTGCCGCATGAGTATTTTTTGTTAGGATCCCCTCGTAACAGAACTCTTTTGAAAATCTTGTGCATGAGAAAGGTGGTATTGGTCTTTGTTTGCCCCTCGAGAAAAGTAGAACATTTCCACATCACTGAAGGAAAACGTTGTGGGCATGGTGCATCCTCCAAAAATTCAACTTTAGATTTGGTGAATATTTTATAGCGACATCATTTACAGTTTTTGTAAGTTAAAGTTAAAAGATTTTGTTAGCTGTGTGCATTTTATATTTCTGTGATTTGTATTTTGGGAATGGCATGTTGGGTTTTTTTAACAACCTTTGAGATTTTGTTTTTTTTGCCCGCTGTTAAGTGATGAGTACGATTGAAATCACTATTTTTAGTGAAATTTAATATATTCTGAGAACAGCAAAAAAGGCAAAAAAATTACTTTGTGGAAATTATGCTGTGTTGTATAAAATGTATTATTACATGTTATATTTTTTTTTCCTTTTCTTTCGCAGATCCAAATTTTAAAATAAGCAATTTATATGAATTTATATTTGAATGAAAAACGGAAAAAATGTATACCGTTTTTTATTCCTATTACTGTGAAGGTAAGTTTAACTAAGTCTCAATATGCAGAATGAAGAGGCCTGCAAGAAGCTACAAAGTTGAAACACATTTCTAAAAACACTCTGTTTATGTAGTTTTGAAATCTGACCATAATCAGATATCATGTGACCTGCAAAAAAAGAGATTTGAGGGGTTCATAATATTTCACCTTTTTAGCTGTTGAAGGACCGCAATCATTTCAATCATTCTTCTTTGAACATCTTTGCAGACAAATCTCTGTGCTTACCTTCTATCATTCGCAAGGAAATTTAAAAACGGAAATATGTCACTTTTTGTAACATAGTTATTGTGCAAGATACTCTTTTATATTTACAAAGAGAGGAAAAGGCACTCTGTGCACTTTTTATACTCCATGTAAATATAACCCCATCATGCACACCACTTTGTGTTGAAAGGGCGTTCTATAAGTGTTGTTGTGCATGATTGCACTTTATACTCATAGAACAAGACTCATGTCTAGATTTATCAGAAATCATAAATCTCGATATATGTGTGAATGCTGCACCATTCTAAAATTGGTGTAGGAAAGCACAACAAGGAGAATTGTTTTAATTTCTCCACATTTTTATATCTTCAATGCATGCTGAAATGTTCAGCATACATTGAAGAAGAAAAATGCATTTTCTCATTGTTTTTGTGCAGGAAGGTGTGTCTTCCTGCAGAAAAACAAACAGCACATGACACAGATATCCTTGCACTATGGTGCAAGGGTACCTGTGTCACCACATGGCTGCAGTTTAAGCAGCCGTGCAGAGAGAAGCATAGATTTGCAACATATTTATGTACATATCCCTGTGCTTCAGAAGTACTACAGCACACTGCAGAGGTTACTGTGTGATGCTGCAGCTGCAGCACTTCCTCATAGTTTTGCACTTAAACATTCACCATACGCTACTAATGCATTCATTCAATCAATTACATACTACACATACATTCATCTAAACTAACACTAACAAAGAAATTTAGCTCTTCTTTTAAACCAGGAAAGTTAGTTCTTACAAGAACTTTTTTTTTCTTCTTTCTTCTCTTATCATTTTTTGGGGGTTTTCCGAACAATTTTTAAATTTCTTTGGTTTTTCTGCAAAAAACAAAAAGCAAAAAACAAAACAGGAGAAACCAAACAATGAACTTCAGGGAACAATAAAAAAAAACAAAAAAAAACTAGCAAATGTGACTTTCTTGCCGGCGGCAGATCAGATCGATCGACTGCTCTCCATAGCACAAACTCTTATTGCAGTTAGTGCAGAGCACTTTTAAAAATTGAAATTGAGGACGGATGTCCAAGGTTTGGGCTGATGGATGCACTCTTGATGTGCTCGGCTGCGATGAGGTGGATGGCGCAGGAACAGGAGTGTTTCTCATCCGTCGGCACTCTTCTCGTGCAAGATTGTTCGGATGAAGGGTCCTCATGTGCTTCATCATACTTGCCGTGCCGCAAGAGTATTTCTTGTTAGGATTCCCTCTCGATAGGACTCTTTTGCAAATCTTGCACGTGACCAAGGTGGCATTGGTCTTATTCTGCCCCTCGGAAAAAGTAAAAAATTTCCACACCACTGAAGAAAAATGTTTTTTGGGTGGTGCCTCCGGCAAATATTCATCCTCAGAAATATGAGGTGATGCAGGTGATGCCTGCTGCCCTGAAGCCATTTTTGGTTGAAAAAAGCTAGAGCTAAGTGTAAACTTAGTCTAAAAAATCTTCTTCTCTCCAAAGAGATGGTGCTCTAAAGAAGGTCAAAGAAGAATGATTGAAATGGGTGGGGTCTTTCAATAGTTAGAAGAGGAAGTGTAATGAACCAATCAAATCTCTTTTTTTACAGGTCACATGGGATCCGCGCACCCTGCGCGTACGCAGCACGCACCCAGCGCGCATCCGCGAAATTCAATTAAAAAGAAATCTGGGATTAGATGTAAAAATATATTAGTTTTAAGACTAGTTTAGAGTTTGTCTTCAATTAATATTCACATGAAATACATATATATATGTTTTTTTAAATGTTAAATATTTTACGGGATCCGCGCACCCATCGCGTCATAGACGCAGATGACGCATCGCGGAAGCACGTAAACGTCGCGTTACGTACATCGAACGTGTCGTGTATAGGCTGGGAGTCACGTACCTGTCGCATTGCGATCGCGCATCAAACACGTACCCAACTCGTACCATGCACGGATGCTATCACGTAGGGATCGAGAACGGTGCGCATAGGGTGCGCGGATCCAAAAACATTGAAAATAATATATAAAATACAGTTTTGAACATATAGTTAAAAAAATATTTTGAAAAATATAAAAAATATGTTTGTAAAACCCATTAAGTTCAAATAACATTTTTTATTTTTTAAAAGAATTAATTGAAAAAATAAGTTTAAAAAATGGTGATAATAAACTATTTTATAAAAAAGATAATTAATGAAATTGACACACTGAATTTAAAAAATATAGAAATCCAATCAAAATCATTAAATACGATATCTTCAGAGATAAGTTATAGATAGGAATTAGCATTTAAAAAACGTTTGAAATTTACTGAAAAACCATAGGTTTCATGCACGTTAAAGTTAGGAATTGGCATTTAAAAAACCTTTGAAATTCACTGAAAAAACCAAAGGTTTCAGGGGCGTTATAGTTAGGAATTGGCATTTAAAAAACCTTAGAAATTCACTAAAAAAAACATAGGTTTCAGGGGCGTTATAGTTAGCTGGACATTTCCCTCGTACAAAACCCTAGAAATTCCCCCGTTATAGTTAGTTCAGCTAACTATAACTCACGCCCCCGCAATGCACTGCTGATGACGTCACATATTGCATCACTCATGACATGGACAGTGACATCACTGAGGACATCACTGATGACATCTCAAATGACATCACTGATGACATCACTGATGATGTCATCCATGTGATATATTAGTGCATCTTCTCACACCCTAATATAACCTTTGATACACCGACTCAAATTTTCAGACGGCCATTTTGAAAACCATAGATACTCCAATACCAATAACTACATACCCACTCATTGACTCTTAGGTCTACATACATCTCCACTCACTCACCTGTACAGTCACTCATACTTACATTCACTCCGTACAGGACTATCATATGCATTTATACACCTATATAGACACTCACACACCACCAATTATCCATTGAGGTACTGACACACCTAGTCAGTCATGCAAGTAATTCATCACAGTCCAATTTACTCACCTATACAGTTAAACACACTCAAGTTCACTTACTCATAAAAATACTAACAAATTCTGACACTCTTATACTATTACTAATACAAGCACACACTTATCCATACAGGCACTCCCTCAATCACACACTCTCACATATAGATAGTTCTATACTTTTACACACATATACACTGCGTTTCACATATGTAGTTACTAACACATGTACAACTGAGATATTCATTCAATCACTAACACACTCATACATACACTCACCCAACCATACAGTCCATCACAGTTGCACTCTTAAAACCATGCACCATAGAATCACCCACTCACACATCTATGCACAGAGTCACACACACCCTACCCACACAAACACTCAGGCACCCATACAGATACTGAGACAACCAATCAATAACCTATATATACACATTCATATAGGTATTCTCAAAACCATGCAGCCACTTATACACCAACACACAGACACATACAGACATTCACACAGTTTAGTCACTAGTCTGCAGTAAGATACATTTAATGACTCACTTATAGAGTCAATTACGCACCTAGAAAATCATCCATTCACACACTTGTACACTCACTCATTCTTCAACAGTCCTTTCAATATATATATTAAACATATTAAAACTTTACAGAAACACAGACTCACTGGATGACGTCATCAGTGATGTCATCAGTGATGTCATTTGAGATGTCATCAGTGATGTCATCAGTGATGTCACTGACCATGTCATGAGTGATGTAATATGTGACGTCATCAGCAGTGCATTGCGGGGGCGCGAGTTATAGTTAGCTGAACTAACTATAACGGGGGAATTTCTAGGGTTTTGTACGAGGCAAATGTCCAGCTAACTATAACGCCCCTGAAACCTATGGTTTTTTTAGTGAATTTCCAAGGTTTTTAAATGCCAATTCCTAACTATAACGCCCCTGAAACCTTTGGTTTTTTCTGTGAATATATATATATATGTATTTATATTGCTAGAAAGATCTTCCCCAGTGTATCCAGAAGAAAAACGAAGCCTTGTGCGGTTGAATAAATCCTTTATTCCTCAGTCAGCCGTTCGCCAAACGCTTTTAGAATACATATGCAATAGTATGCTGTTGGCATTCTCTCAGTAAAGTCCAACCCTGGAAGAAGTGCTCTGAAGCACGAAACGCGTCGGAAAGGACTTTTTATTCCGGATGGCAGTCCAGTGTTCCTGCTTGTATTTCTCCATTAAAGACGGCTTATTCAACTTACCTCTGCGGGCTCCCTCATTTGCAGGCAAACTTTGTTTGGTATTGAGCGGCACCGCCTGGGCCGCGAGGATAAGCCCCGCTGCACAGCGTGCAGTCCTGCTGATGCGTTAATTACGTGTTAGCTTCAGGAGAGTTATGCTGATGGGGAAAGACACGAACAGGCAGAACAGCAGGCCTGTTCATTCCGGAACCCACTTGGTGTTTTATAGACATTTGCGAGCAAGCCAAGGCAACTCACTTGAGGAGACTGACGGCACCACAAGAACCAGCAGGCCACGCTGTGGCCACGCCCACCTGGGCGGGGAGTAACGAGATTTAACCTAGGTGCCAGAAGAAATCGCCATGGCATTCTCTCAGTAAAGTCCAACCCTGGAAGAAGTGCTCTGAAGCACGAAACGCGTCGGAAAGGACTTTTTATTCCGGATGGCAGTCCAGTGTTCCTGCTTGTATTTCTCCATTAAAGACGGCTTATTCAACTTACCTCTGCGGGCTCCCTCATTTGCAGGCAAACTTTGTTTGATATATATATATATATATATATTATCTACTGGCGGTCGCCAGTAGATAGTTATAGTTACAACCTAGTTTCCATAGGAAATCTCAAAATTCTATTTTGAATAACTTTGGCGTCAGTTGACGAATCCTGGCGAAATTTTCAAAACTAATGGGGCGCTCCGTTCAGCTCCTACCCTGAAAGTCTCGGGGTGATTTGTCAAGCGGGGGCCGAGAAAAAGGGGGGGTCCCAAAACACATTTTCCCCATGCATTTTTCCATAGGACCTTTAGTCGCAGCTACAGCCCGAACGGCTGAACAGAATTACGTGAAATTTGGCAGAGAGGTAGCCATAAGGTGAAGGAAGTGCCTTTTGCAGGTCTGGTGTAAATCTGTTCAGTATTTCCTGAGAAAATATCATTTAAAAGCATATCAATATCTATACGCGCGCACCGTGCGCGCACTGTGCGCGCACCCTGCTGTGCGCGAGCGCAATTCTGATTGGTTGTTAGATGTCGGTAAACATTCGAATCGGTCGAAACCAGGAAGTGTCGGCCGCCATTTTGTCTCTCGTAGTCTGAGGGGGTGAAAAAAAAAGGTGGAGAACGTGAAAAGGGGGCAGAGTGGACAGTTCCTGACCCCCTAGCCTTGATCGAAAAAAACTATATATTTTTTTTTTTAAATCGCGAGGTGCGCGCACGTTGCGCGCGCGGCGAACCGTGGGTGCTCGGTGCGCGAAGCGCACCGAGTGCCCACAGCGCGCTTTCGGTGAAAAACCTGAAAAATAAATAAATAAATAAATGAATACATAACTTAGCATTTAAAAAACCGTACAAATTCACTGAAAAAACCATAGGTTTCACACACGTTATAGTTACGAATTAGCATTTAAAAAACCTTGCAAATTCACTTAAAAAACCATAGGTTTCACACATGTTATAGTTAGCTGGACATTTCACTCGTAAAAAACCCATTAAATTCCCGCGTTATAGTTAGTGCAGGCAACTATAACTCACGCGACCGCAATCCTCTGCTGATGACGTCAGATATTACATCACTGATGACATATGTGTCTTTATGAAAAATAAATATTTGTAATATATGTATAGCTAAAGATTAATGGAAGAAGACATGGGTAAATAAGTGTCTAAATACAGTGATGTAATATCTGACGTCATCAGCAGAGGATTGCGGTCGCGTGAGTTATAGTTGCCTGCACTAACTATAACGGGGGAATTTCATTGGTTTTTTACGAGTGAAATGTCCAGCTAACTATAACATGTGTGAAACCTATGGTTTTTTAAGTGAATTTGCAAGGTTTTTTAAATGCTAATTCGTAACTATAACGTGTGTGAAACCTATGGTTTTTTCAGTGAATATATATATATATATATATATATATATATATATATATATATAAGATATATATAAGATTATATATATATAAGATTAATGAATCATTTACTATTTTCTTTGCATATCTTGGCGGCGGCAAAATGTATGTTGAATTTGACTTACTATAAGTTCTATATGTATTCACATAAATATAATATAATGAAGTATGTAAATTCTGCTTGTCCACCTTATATATGTGATTGTTCACAGGAGACGCACTAGAAAACAAATGGTGTTCCTTTATTATTTTTTCTAAAATTCTTCTAATTACATTCTTTTCATATTTATGATTACCGTTGTGCAGCAGCTTGATGATTTATAAAAATACCATTGTTATTTTTCTTCTAAATGTATGAATTGTAAAGTCTGTTGTTTATGTTCCTGTATGACTTTAAATACACTGAACTCGGAACCTATGGTCATGTGACCAAGAGCACGTTTGCTCGAAACGCGTCATTTTTGTTTGCCCGTAACATTAAAAGATTGTAAATCTACTGGATTCGTGTGGCTCGTACTTACAGGAAGTGAAGATCTGTGAGCTGACGGAAAATTTTCACGAGCAGTGGCGCTTGCTCGGAACGAGCCCCGACCCGTTTGGATGGGAAGAGACCTGGCGCCGAACGACGAGAAAGTGAAGCGATTCAATTGCTTCTCTGCCCGCCGGTAAACAGACCCACCTCGATTCCGTGACACGAACAACGGAGAACGCTACAGAAGCGGAGTTAGTCGTGGAACAAACTGAATCATTCAGGTACTTTTTACCGAAAGTCAGAGGTGAAGTCGCTGTTACCAGGGTCTGTCAGGGCATTAGCCCGGAGGACAGAATCCAGCTGAACGGAGGTCGAGAGACCGCTTTGCATTCTGGGCAATGGAGTTCCTGGAGGGCAGAGAGGCTTCTGCTGCATTAATCTTCAGAAAAACGACAACGTTGGAAGGCAACAGTGATGTTGCAAGCACAAACATATCGACGTCAAATTTGAAACAAAAAGGTAATCTCTTAGAAAGATTACGTAAAAAAGAATTAAGTAGATGGTGGGAAGCCACCTCGCTACAGAATTATTTGGATGTCGACCGTATCCCGAGGGGCTTGAGAATTTTCATTGTACCAACGCTTAATAAACCAAAACATGAAGTTCTTAAAGCATGGTTAGACAACACTACCGCTTGCTCTAAGACTATGTTACAAATCTTAATTAAAAACGCGTGGGAGGAGCATAAAGATCTGGTTGATGAAATTCAAAAAATCTTGGACGATTTAGCGAAAGAGACCGACCAAACTGAAGTGAGCAAAATCCTCTCAACAATGAATGACAGAATTAAGATATTTGAAAAAGAGATCATTGAAAGGAAACAAAGAAAATTCGAGAGGGATGAGAGAGACTACAGATCAGGAAGAATTTTAACATTTGCCAGAAAGTTTGATAAACTACGTACCAACCTGTCTAAAGACCAAGCACTGGGAGCAGTGGACAGAGAAAGATGGGAATCAGGCACTAGTTTGAGTTCTGATGTGGGATCGACGGATAGTGCAAACTCATTCCCCGCAGAAATAACGTCTTTTTCCGAGGAACTCCGCCTCATGCAAGAGGCAAGCGAACATTCAATGAGAGGAAGAACGAGATTCCAAGGGAGAGGAAGAGGAAAAACTCAAGCAAAAAGAGGAGAAAGCGGCGCAGGAAAAAACAGCAATACTGGCGTGGGAACCAAGGGCCAGAACCAAAGAGGGAAATAATGGATGAACAAGAACTAACGGTAATGAATCTATCTACCAGAGTTTTGACCCCTTTAGAAGAACAAGTTTTAAAATTAGGATTAAGTTTTTGTCCTAATTTTCCTCTTGATTATTCCCAAACACGCATTGATTTGTACTGCTTTGCACGCAAATTAAAACTATTTAAAATCCACCAACTAAAAAATAGCAATACTAATCTACCAGCTATAACTGTGGCCACTCCCTCACAAACTAGTGTAGATGAGGATAATGAGATTTTGAGAACACTGTTTAGTCTGAATGAGGAACATTTACTAGCGAACTCCCAAGCCTCTGATTTGTCAGATCCAGTCATTGAGGCTAACGAGTCTACGGAAGGTTCAGGGATAGATACAGGGATCATCACACCATTTAGGAGAAAATCCAAATATAGACCCCAGACTCCCAAAGATAACATAGATATCTTCCTAGAATTGGTCAACCATGACATTTTACAACTTGTCAGCAAACCTACGATTAATTCTAATTTGAATAGAGCACAAAGGGAAGCACTACGTAATCTACAAAACGACAATAATGTAGTAATAAAGCCATCCGACAAAGGAGGTAATATCGTTTTGTGGAATAAAACGAATTACGTACAGGAGGCCATGAGGCAATTGAATAATTTAACTTGCTACACCAAAGTTGACAAAACCTATATTGATAAACTACAGGTTAGGCTCTTTAGCCTCATTGATGATTGGACGAATGAGAAACTTTTAAACTGGGACGAGTCAAAATTTCTAAAGAATGAGACACCCACTGTTCCAACTTTTTATCTCCTCCCTAAAGTCCACAAAAATCCTACACAACCTCCGGGCAGGCCTATAGTTTCCTCCAAAAACAGTTTATTGGAAAATGTTTCTATGTATGTTGATTTTTTTTTATCTGAATATGTGAGAGATTTAACATCGTACATCAGAGATACAAAAGATTTTTTACAAAAAATAGAGAACATACATTGGGATACAAACTATTGGCTTGTGTGTTTGGACGTAGAGAGCCTTTATACAAGTATTAGGCATACCGATGGACTTAAAGCTTGCAAACACTTCCTTGACTCCAGAAGTATACATTTGACCAAACATACTACAATGTTACTTCAAATGATCGAATTGTGCCTTGTGGAAAATGTGTTTACTTTTAATGGCTCATTCTATAAACAAATACAAGGAACTTCCATGGGCACCTGCTTCGCTCCGAGCTATGCCAATCTTTTGGTCGGCTGGTGGGAGAAGCAGGTGCTCTGGGGTGAAGGAATGGAACATTGGACTAACAGAGTCAGTATCTGGCTTAGATTCATTGATGATATATTTTTTGTTTGGGAGGGTGGAGAAGATGAACTAGTGTTGTTTTTATCAGAACTGAATGAGAATGCCCTAAACTTAAAATTCACAATGCAGTGTAGCCAAAATACTGTTGACTTCCTAGACATCAGGGTGACAGTGCGAGACAATAAATTAGAGACTGATTTATTTAGAAAGAGCACAGCGGGGAACTCTGTTCTTCACGCAACAAGCTGCCATCCTCATAATTTTAGGTGGAGCATACCTTTTGGTGAATTCCTCCGTGCGAAAAGAAATTGTAGCACAGAGGAATCATATACAAGAAACAAAAAAGAGATGTCAGAGAGATTCCTTGCCAGAGGATACCCGTACATGATGCTGAAGAAAGGTGAGAAAAGAGCAGATGCTATTACTAGAAGCGAGGCACTGTACAAGGCACCTAGGAGCAAACAAAATGAAACAGAGGCTCCTATTAGGTTGATCACCACCTTTAATTCACAATCTAATCATTTCCAGCAGATTGTAAAGAAAAGATGGGATATCCTGACACACGATAAGATACTCAAACAAAAGTTAGGCCCATATCCAGCGATCACCTACAGAAAGGGTACCTCGATCAAAGATATGATTGTGAGAAGCCACTTTAGTAACACCAAACCCACATGGCTAGACAGAATAGGAGGGTTCCATCGCTGTGGAAAATGTAAAGCATGCAGCCACAGCGCTAATGTAAAAGAAGTAATCCTGGAGAGAACCAAGAGAAAGTGGTATATTCGTAAGAATATACAATGCAGCACAGATTTCGTGATCTATGTAATCACTTGCCCTTGTGGCAAGTGGTACATAGGTTCTACCATGTTTCCAGTGAAGAAGAGAATACTGGAACATTGGCGTGCCATAACCAACAAAGACTTTAGTTATAGTACAGCCAGACACTTCCACAAAGAACACAATGGAGATTGGACCAAGGCGAAGTTTTTTGCCTTAGATACCATAACTAAAGACCCTCGAGGAGGGAACAGAATTCAGGCCCTACGTAGAGCAGAATCCAAGTTCATCTTACAAGCAGGAAGTGTAGCCCCATTCGGGATGAATAATGACGAAGAGATGCATGTGCATTTGTAAATTGTTGATAGATGCAGTTTTAGCCTCAAGTAATTCAGTAACTCCTGTTCCAAGTTATATGAGTTCACTGTAGATCGTCTTTTTAGCTGCAATGCATGGTATTATTCATGAAACTTTTTGTACTAGAAAACCCATGCACTTTGTGTAATAGGCCTCCATTCATGACTGCAGAATTTTTCTTGGTTGATTTTATGACCCCTGCTGTAGATATGCCTTTGTATTTAAAATCTTTTTTCTTTCGGTAGGTGAAAAACCAGATATACTACATTGTAATTGTGTGTGTTCAAATGACACTGTACTATGTACTCTAATATAAATTTTATTCTTGTTTTTTACATCTAGATGGGACCCGGAAATTCACAGACACCACCGTTACTGTTATCTGATACGAGCACGGAGAATTTGGTGACTATTTTTTAGCACCATCTCCTTAAGGGTCACCGTGATTTCTACCATAGTATATAATGAAAAGAGCCTGAAACACACTTTTCTTTAGCTTGATAGGGTACTATACCTTGATTTCGGGTGAAAACTAAGATTAATGAATCATTTACTATTTTCTTTGCATATCTTGGCGGCGGCAAAATGTATGTTGAATTTGACTTACTATAAGTTCTATATGTATTCACATAAATATAATATAATGAAGTATGTAAATTCTGCTTGTCCACCTTATATATGTGATTGTTCACAGGAGACGCACTAGAAAACAAATGGTGTTCCTTTATTATTTTTTCTAAAATTCTTCTAATTACATTCTTTTCATATTTATGATTACCGTTGCGCAGCAGCTTGATGATTTATAAAAATACCATTGTTATTTTTCTTCTAAATGTATGAATTGTAAAGTCTGTTGTTTATGTTCCTGTATGACTTTAAATACACTGAACTCGGAACCTATGGTCATGTGACCAAGAGCACGTTTGCTCGAAACGCGTCATTTTTGTTTGCCCGTAACATTAAAAGATTGTAAATCTACTGGATTCGTGTGGCTCGTACTTACAGGAAGTGAAGATCTGTGAGCTGACGGAAAATATATATATATATATATATATATATATATATATATATATATATATATCCTATGTTATATAACATTAGCTGTGGCAGGGCCTCCACCCTGAGCCCCCTGCCCTCCTCCCCATTCTGTCTTCCTCTGCTGCGGACACAGCCAAACAGGGACATATTGAAGATTAGGAAAGGCACCAGGACGTTGGTGCAATTCCGGGACTCTCCAGGAAATCTGGAACATCTGGTCACTGTAAACGGGGGGCCTGGGGTGGTCAGAGGGAAAGTGGAATAAGCAAGTAGGTTTCCAAGGCTGTGGCTACCTATTCTCACACTCCACAACAATAAAGGAGTTTATGCTGCGAAGAATTCAGCGACATCTTTGGAGAAAAAAATAACAGAAGCAAGAATTGGCAAAGCCAAGAGGTCTCGCCTATATAAGAGCTATTGGCTTCTTCCATGTCTTTTAGGCATGTTGTACAGCTGCACGGCTAAAAGTTAGTGGCATGGCATAGAGGAGAGTGGTGTAGAGTAAAGTGTAGTAGAGTGGCGTAGAGTGGAGTGGAGTGGTGTAGAGTAGCATAGCGTGGAGCAGCGTAGAATATAGTGGCATGAAGCAGTGTAGGGTAGAGTGGTGTTGATATGAGTGGAGTGGCATACAGTACAGTGATAGAGTAGGGTGGTGTACAGCAGAATAGCGTAGAGTGGCATACAGTGTAGTAATGTACAGTGGAATAAGATAGAGTAGAGTGGCGTAGATTGGCAGAGTGAAATGGAGTGGCCTAAAGTAGAGTGGTGTAGAGCAGTGGCATAGAGTAGAGTGGCATTGAGTGAGGTGGAATGGAGTGGCGTAGAGTACCATAGAATAGCTCTGTGTGGGGTGGAGTGGCGTAATGTGGAGTGGCATAGAGTGGAGTGGCATAGAGTGACGTAGAGTGGAGTGACGTGCCGTGGAGTAGAGTGACAGAGAGTGGCGTTGAGTAGGGTGTTTAGGATAGAGTGCCATAGAGTGGGGTGGAGTGGAATAAAGTGGCATAGAGTAGAGTGGCGTAGAGTGGAGTGGCATAGAGTGAAGTGATGTAGAGTAGAGTTACATAGAGTAGCATGGGGAAGAGTGGAGTTCTGTAGAGTGACATAGAGTGCCATAGAGTGGAGTGGCATAGAGCTGCATAGAGTAGCATTGTGTGGAGTGGAGTAGAGTGGAGTGGAGTAGAGTTGCATAGAGTGGAGTAGAGTAGTACAGAATGATGTGGAGTGGCATACAGTGATGTAGAGTGGAGTGGTGTAGAGTGGAGTGGTATACAATAGAGTGCCATAAAGTAGAGTGGCATAGAGTGGGGTAGCATAGAGTGGCATGGAGTAGAGTGGTGTACGGTTGAGTGGCATAGATCAGAGTGGAGTAGATTGGAGTGGCATAGAGTGGCATGGAATTGAATGGACTGGCGTGGAGTAGAGTGCCATAGAGTAGAATGGAATAGAGTAAAGTGGCATTGTGTGGAGTGGCATAGAGTGGTGTTGAGTGGTGTGGAGTAGAGTGGCGAAGAGTAGAGTGCAGTGGCATAGAGTGACATAGAGAAAAGTGGAGTGATGTAGAGTACAGTGAAGTGGTGTTGAGTAGAGTGGCACAGAGTGGAGTGTTGTAGGGTAGAGTGGTGTAGAGTAGAGTGAAATGGCATAGAGTAGAATGGCATAGAGCAGAGTGGCACAGAATGGAGAAGCATAGAATGAATTCAAGAGAGTGGTGCATAGCAGAGTGCTGTACAGTAGACTGGCATACAGTGGAGTGGTGTAAAATGCCGTAGAGTGGCATTGGGTGAAGTGGAGTGGTGTAGAGTAGATTGTCGTAGAATGACATTGAGTGGCGTAGAGTGTTGCATACAGTGGAGTGATGTAGAGTGGCATAGAATAGAGTGATGCAGAGTAGAGTGGGGTGGAATAGAGTGGTATGGAGTAGAGTGGTGTAGAGTTAGTAGCATAGAGTTGAGTGGCATAGGGTAGAGTGGCGTAGAGTGGAGCTGAGTAGAGTTCCGTAGAGTGGCATTGTGTGGAGTAGAGTGGCATTGGGTGAAGTGAAGTGGAATGCTGTAGAGTAGAGTGGCATAGAATGGCATAGAGTGGCATAGAATGTTGCACAAAGTGAAGCAGTGTGGAGTGGCATAGAGTAGAGTAGAGTAGTGTAGAGTAGTATAGCGTGGTGTGGAGTAGAGGCATATTCACACATTTTGGTACCACAATTATTGAAGGTGTTCGAGACGGCACTGGAAGAATCTGCACTCTCCACTGCACAAAATGAAGCCCTGCTGGTATCCCTCCTAAAGCCTGATAAGAACCCAGAGCTGTTTGGCTCTTATCGGCCGCTTGCACTCCTCAATACGGACTACAAGATATTTGCATAATTATTAGCCAGGCGCCTTTCGCCATTAGTGAAAGCATTGGTGCACCCCGATCAGAACGGCTTTGTCCCCGCGCGATGCACCTCACTCAATATACGGAGGCTTTTTAAGATACAACAATATGCAGCGCACAGCTGTCCTCGATCATGCTGCCTGGTATTAGATCTGGAAAAAGCATTTGACTCTTTGGAATGGCCCTACCTGGCAGCTGTGGAGCCATGGAGCCCTTGGCGATGCTGCTCAGGAGGGATAGCGAGAACTGGGGTATACAGTTGGGAGATGGGTTGCATGCCATTTCCCTGTATGCAGACGACTTGTTGTTATATCTCCGAGATATGACAGCGATCCCGGAATCCATTGCAGGTATACTTCAGGTATTCAAAGAGAAATCAGGTCTTTGGGTCGATTGGGCCAAGTCAGGGATATATTCATTTAATGCTGGCATAGTGGAGGAGGATATTATCCTGAACGGGTCGCACCTCACGTGGTATCCCACCACTTTCAGATATCTTGGAATTTTTATATATCGCTCATCTGATGATTTATTTGAAGGAAATCTCTTGCGGGCTATCTCAGCCATACGAGCTCAGGTGCAATTCTGGAAAATGCTCCCACTGAATGTACCGAGTCGCATAGCCCTATTGAAAATGATTGTACTCCCCAAATTGCTCTATTATTTTTCCAATCTCCCTCTTTATGTCCGGCCCCAGATCTTTCGAGACCTGGAACAATTATTTCGAGATCTTATATGGAATATGGGCAGACCGCGAGTTGCTCTATGGAAGACGTACGCTCCTGTCGGTCTAGGCGGATTAGCCGTCCCTAATATGGAGTTATATTACTTAGCTGGCCAACTACAGTGGGCGACAAAATGGTTGGACGGTAGATATTTGGAAGACACGCAGCAGCCCTGGAAACACTCTCAAATATATCATTTGTTTCACCCCATTGCTAAACCCCTGCGGCCCACACAATTATATTTAGGTCTGGCCCATAAATGTTACAAACGATGTTTATTTCTTACCCGTACGGCAATACCCTATGCCCCGATCTTGCCGTTGTTGGGGACCCCAAGAGGACGACTAGGCACATCAGAGGCAGTATTGACAACCTGGCATGCGGCAGACTTACACACTTTGGGTGATTTGTATATGGACGGTGCACTGTTAACATTTGAGGAGTTGGTCGAAGAGTCCGGGTTGCCAGCGGGCCAATTTCTTTTACATACCTCCCTGTTGAAGGCACTGTCGGCGGCGTGGGGTGATCGGATGACTGAACCACCGACACATCTGGTGTTGCAATATCTACATGTTATGGGGGCGTGGTCGGACGTAGTACACTGGTTAGTGGAGGCGATGCTGACACACACAATGAAACCGATGCAGCGCCTCAGAGTATGATGGGAGACAGACAGGGGCTGGCCTTGGACAGAGAAGGAGTGGGATGCCATATTGTCAGGAGCCAGGAATATACCGAGAAACTCTAGATTTAGGTTCATACAAACATACATCATACAAAGAGCATATCTCTCACCGGACATGATAAATAGATATTATAACACTGCCACTTCTGCATGTGCACGTTGTCAACAACTGGGCGCGGACCTGCTTCACATGCTGTGGGCTTGTACATCTCTTCAGAATTATTGGCGGCAAGTGGTCACGACTTTGAATTCCTGTACAGACATGCAGCTGCCAATGTCATGGGAAACCTGTCTCCTAGGGCTCTATGCCAGATCTTAAACAAGCATTTGCAATGCAATAGGTCTCGCATTTACGCGAGTTTGAGCTATTGGCATTGTCAATGAAAATGCTTTTTCTTTATGTTTTGGTGTGTGAAACATAAATAAAACGCATTGTCATTTAAAATGCCAACAGCTTAAACTTGTGTAAATGCGAGACCTATTTCATTGCAAATGCTTGTCAAGCCACATTTTCAACATTTGCTTACTTTTTTCAGTTTATATTATTTGGATGTCAAAATGCATATTTTAAGGAAAAAAAACCCTGACAAGACGTGCAGCTGGTTTATTACTTCCAATGAAAGGAAGACTCATTCTTCGGCTTTGCGCTTACAATTGCTTATTTATAAACACCAAGCACGTTAAATGACCTGCTGCAACCCACTGGCAAGAAAGCACCATGCACTGTTATAGTTAAGGAACGTCAACAAATACAATGAGAAGCATTATGGCCGACAAGCGCATTAACCCATTTCCAAGTGTGACAGACTGCAGCCTAATGTTTGACCTGTGTGCATGGGGCGCTGGAGATGTGATGCAATGACAGGGTTGGAAAATCACTTGGCACATTAATCACTCCCGGTACATACAACACAGGACGGGAGGGGTGGCGGGAGGGTTAGTGTCATGAGGATCGCATTTTCAGTATTTAATGACTGTAAAAATCCCCAAAGTGCAGAAACAGATCAACCAACCATTTTCCACTGGTTAAACGACCTGTGCTAACACCCACCGGCAACTTTACGTTGAACACCATAGACGAGGAAGGTCACAGCAGCCATGGCCACGCAAGGAGGAGTTTCGGTTAAGACATGCTTCGGTCCTTATCAAAAATGCCAGCACAGTGACAGGGCCGGACTGGCCGTAGCGGGCACCGGGCAATCCCCCGGTGCGCCGCACGGGTGGGGGCCGGTTTTGGGCCCCTGGGGGCCGTTTTTGTTACAGGGCCGTTTTTGCAGCATAGCATTGTCTAAGCGCGCGAAACTGAAAGCGCGGTGGGAGCGCACAAGATGCCGTGAGCGTGCACATCGGCTGTTCTGGCGTAAGCTGAGGATCGCCGGAAAAGACACGCTGTTTATATGCGCTGAGGCTCTGAGTCTGAATCGGAGGCTGAACTGTCCTTGAGCCTGGCACGCTCGCAGCACGGCCAGCGTGACGGCGGCCCCCTGGGCTGAGCGGTACACTGAGCACCCTGTGAGCTCTGGGGACACGCTGCAGGGCATCGCGCTGAAGCATGGCGGAACAACGGTGAGAAAAGCGGGGAGAGAGTAGCTGTATGGAGAGGGCGTCAGTGTGTAGTCGTGGAGGAATATGGTGGGGGTTGGCCGATGGCGCATGGCTGGCTGACAATGGAGGGGGTGCAAGGACAGCTGGGGATTGTTGATTAAATTGCACGCTGGCCACACGTGTTCACGTAAGTGCGGCGCGCACAGACAGAAGATGTGCACGCGTATGGTGCCAGTAGGAGTTGTAATAACGCCGCGAGCCGTACGCTTGTACAGCTCGTGTCTTGCAGCTGGCGAGGACGGAAGGGGGACAGGAGATGTGCACATCGCCTGTCTGTACGTGTGTGTTCACGGGCGCATTCATAATTGCAGTCCGTCCTGCGCGTGCACATCTCCTGTCTCCCTTCCGAAGCAAGTCGGTAACAATAGATCTCGCTAGAGACAGCGCTTTCGTGCTGCGTTGCTAGACGAGACCTAAAAAACAAAGTCACCTCGAGATTTCAAGATTTAGGCTTAATTACTGCAAAACGCCTCATAACCAAGAATTGGAAAAACATGAATCCTCCAGTAACAACCAATTGGCAGCGTTCCTTTCTGACGTGGGCACAAGCGGAAAGTACGGTGCTGCATATTGAAGAGACAGTGGGACTCCATAAATTCCCTATTGTGCAAGATTGGGAAAAGCTCCCTAATACGCTGCATGCCAATATTGCCGTCGCCGCAGGTGGCACCTTGGTCGCTGATCAGTGAATGCACCGTAAGCTTGTTCCCCATATCCCTGGCTCAGATCACGAGATGATGTGCACTCCCTAGCTGCTTTGCTAGATGCTGGGGTTCCCTCTCCTCATTGGTAAATACACCTGGCTGCACGCTCTGTCCCATTGCCCTGTGAGAAATAGGTCCAACAATATCTCCACATACCCAGTCAAGAGATACTGCTTTCCTTAGTACTTCGTTGATGGCAAGTTTCCCCCCACCCCTCATTTTTGCGTTCCTCTCCTCATTATTTAGTCAATTGTTGATATAAGTGTTAGTTTGGGTTAAATATTTTTAGATAATAAGTTTCATTGGAAGTTTTCAGTGCTTTTGTTCCATAAAATGCCATTGGATGGAAATGTCATTTCTTTTATGTAGCACTGTGACGTGCAATTCTGAGAAGTAGCAAATGTAAGTTTGTGTTATAGATGTGAAGGAATATTTTAGTATGTATTTGGTCCAATGAGTCGAGAGTTAGTCCTGTTTAGAAATAATCATAAACTCCAAATCATCTAGCAGACGCAATGTGAGTGATGGCACTCTGAAATTCCAGTATGTATATCTAGCAGAGAAGTGGGTCAAGCCCTCAGCAAATGCAATGCCATGATCAATAATAATTTGTAGAAATGCAGGAAATATTCCGTGCTTTATGCATTGTATACATGATATCGATATCTGAAAACGCTGTGAATGTATATGATGATGACACTGTTTACAACGAAAGAACACAGAAAATGCCAATAAAGAAATTTAAACAAAAAAAAGGAAGTTACCTGCCTGGTATTCATGCCCGGTTTCTTGGCCATGCCCCCTCCAGAGCAACGTCATGAAACTGGTAGCACACCCTGGCTCCCCTCTTCATTTACTATGATGTGTGTAAGACACCATACCAATGCCCTGTTGTCTTGTCAATCTCATTTCTTTTGAGTGTGTCCTCTTAGTTACCCTAGTAGGTCTGAAACCAGGCGCACAACATGCTCTGGTGCTTACTTCAACCCAGCACCCACTTGGATTGTGTTGGGTTTGCATTATTGTCAGTGGGCTAAGACTCCTCTGAACATATATGTTTGTCATTGGCTGTACAATAGAATTATTTGCATAGAGATCACCAGGGATGCTAATGATTGTTCCAATGGCAGACAATTATCTTCCTCTTCCATGATAGGCAGAGGAGGATGTTTTTATACCTGTGCAGCACTCATCCAAGAAACAGAAATGCTATTACATTAAATTTAAATATTAATACCCATTCATTAAATTATTAAAAGTAAGCTTGTGAGAATTTATTT
The DNA here is from genome assembly GCF_964204655.1 of Triturus cristatus. Taxonomy (NCBI): domain Eukaryota; kingdom Metazoa; phylum Chordata; class Amphibia; order Caudata; family Salamandridae; genus Triturus; species Triturus cristatus. The sequence goes on from NC_140590.1 coordinate 1,591,014,977, forward strand.
TACACCTGCAAAATTCACAGAAATTGGGGGTTTCCCACTATGTATATTCTGGGAAATACTGTGCATTTTGCATAATTTTGCACAAGGAAGACCTGTCTGCACATATAGGGCCATATTATCAAGCACGGCGTTAAAATTATCGCCGCTTTAGCGGCAGGCTTGACAATATGGCGCAGAGAATTCCAATAGAAGCCCATGTTCACACCAGAACATGGGCTTCAATGGGAATTCTTAAGGGCATATTATCAAGCCCATTATCGCCGCTTTAGCAGCAGTTTTCTTCCGCTAAAGCGGCGATAATTCTAACGCCGTTTCTTGATAATATGCCCCATAGTATGTTGCCTGATCACTAAATGAGAGGTATTCCCTCTTGTTCAATTTTCACGCTAGACACCGGCTAGTTAATTTCACATTTTTGTACACCCTCATTATAAGTGATTTATAACTATTATTACATATAAAAGTCCTTCTACCACATTTACCAATCACATTGACTATGTCACGAGGCAAAGCACATACTTCCAGGATTAACCCTTTGCAGCTGTTGTCAGAGAGCATCCTGGCGCCAAGGATTTCGTTTTAGTCCTCTAAGATAAACCAAAATTGTGGTCCATATCAGGGAAGGAAGCCTCTTAATATCCTAGAACAGTGCTAACGCTTTCTAGGATATTTCCTGTCTTAGGACACATATACATATCCTAGCACGCTGTTGTGGCAGTAAAATTGCATGTATATGTGTGTGAATAGGGTACTTCGAGGGATAATGTCTACACCCCCTTTGATCTCTGTCCAGAAAAAAACCTTTTATTTAATACGGCAAATTAAGCACCCTTGTCTAATAAGGTCATTGACTACGTGAGATGACAATGGGTTTTCAGAGATGACAAAATGACAAAATAAATTGAGATACAGTCTAAATACTAAAGAATTGTTAGAGTTTTGGATACCAATATATTTCTTTTAGACTGACCTATCATTCCTATACCCAGAGTGCATGAATCATAGTCCTATCTGTTCTCTGTGAATTACCTCCATTAATCTACTAATGATTCCACTCTAAAGTAATATCCAATAGGAGAAAGAACCTTGTCAATGCTTTTTGCTACCATAGGAAACTCTTAGCCCACAAACATCCGAATCATTGTCAGCGTTGCTCTCTTCAAGTTATCAGTTCAGATATTTTCTGTGACATACACCTGGGGTTAAAAGGCCATGCAGTGAGCTATGAACACTTCCAAAGTTACAGAACATGACTGGGTGAACACAGAGGAGCTGTGATCTCAATAGTAAAATGGCAGCAGGGACTCCTTCCCTGGAGTGAACTCTAGAACTGTGAAATTGCAATGGTGCCATTTACTCTCCAATATGTATTGCCTCTGTCTTTTCAATCTAGCATACCATTCCCTTCTGTTTGCCTCATCCCCAGGCTTTCAGCCCTGCAGAACATCTGTCAGAGCATTTGATCATAAGGCAAACATTGAGCAGGTGTTGTTGGAAGTAGGTGATACAATTCTGTGGTCACTTTTGAAGTTCTTGCCCATAAACAACAAGTTTTACATTTGCTGGCTAGCCGGAGAGAAGAGATTTAGTTGTAACACTGATCTCTTGGTTGGTTTTCTAGAGAGGGAACAAAGAATGTGTTTTTTTCCTGCAGTAGTTTTCAAATGCACAAAATAACTTAAACCTGCGATGTAACGCGCCAATTCCACTACCGTGCCATCTTGCACCATCTTCAAAACCAGCAGCATCCCCTACAAAGCTATCTTGATTGGTACCCGGGTCTAACTGACTGACAAGCTCATCATTTCCAGGGTCTCTCAGCAAACCAGCAGTCATGACACTATCAGACCAGAGACAAAGAACGGGCAATAGGCATGGCGGGACTGGTAACCGAAACCAGCCCAGGCAAACAGCTCGGCCGGCCCCCCGGGTGCTAGAGGAAAGCACCACTCCAATCTCACCGCTGCCGCTTTTGTTACCGGGGGCCGATATTGCAGCTATGCTGCAAAACCAGCCCCCAGTCACAAAAACAGCCCCCCATTGGTCCAAAAAAGGCCCCCCCAAGGATCCAAAACCAGCCCCTACCCTGGTGGCCCACTGGGGAAGCACTAGGTGCCTACTACAGCCAGTCGGGCCCTGGCAATAGGTATTCTCCATAAATGCACCAAGGGCTTGTAACGACATTCCCATATCCATGTCGCACTTTAGAAAGGAGCTGAAGGTGCAACTCTTTTAAGAACGCTACATTACAAAGCAGTAACAGTCCACTGCCACTCTCAGGAAGCAGCTACCCCTCCAGTCACTCGTTGGCTGTCTTTTTCCGCCTTTGACCTTAAACAGCGCATCACTGCCTTCTGGTTTGCTTTGCGCAATATAACCACTACATAGAGACATATATACTGATCACACCCAATGATGTCTTTAGATTATACATTCATCAGGAGGTTCCCTTGCTTTGTTTCCTCTGATACTGAGTTTCATGCCTGGGTGCAATTCTACTTGTGAGAGCTTTTCACAACTGTATCCCATCTTACCAAGGATTTCCAATGTCATTGGTTACCTTCTGTTCCTCAATTTCACCCTTGGCTACCATTCGGACCTGGTCTCTCTGTCACTCTTGCTATCGTCTGCACAACTGAACCAGAAAAAAAGAAAACAATTGCTGTCAAAAGCAATGAGTAAACACCTACTCCTAACTTCTCAATCTCTCTCCACCCGCCTCCCTTCCTCTATCGTCTTGGCTAATACTTTGATGATCACTTTCACTCTAAGATACTCAGGGCCAACATCTCTACACTTCTTGTGACTCCTCTTCTCTCCTTATCATTATTACCTCTGTCCTCCGATAGGCACACTTAGCATCCCTCACCAGCATCTCCAACTCATATGGCCCTGACCTAACTCCTATCCTGACCTGGCAGTCACACTTTTGCTCTAATCTGTCCTTGGATGATTGAGCATGTCTTGCTGCTCTGCTTTGTTCTCGCTCAACTGTACCATATCTCTCTTGAAGTCACACAAATGACTCCAGCCCACAGCATAACCAACGACTGTTCCAATTGGTTGTGAAGGTTCATGTGTTAGGACCTTTCTGATTGGACGCCGGCAGGTAATCACAGTCCTTGCGGGAAGCCCCCACTTCACTATACCACATTTCTTGATCCATGGGGGAACTGTTAAACCAAACACAGTCGGTTTTCTGTTTTTGGGCAAGAAACCCCCCTAATTTTGATTGTGACATTTTCACCCAATTTCAAACCTCAGGTGAAATAAAAATTTTTTTTTACATGATTCATTTTGTGGCGAACGGCTCCACCCAGCCCTAGTCCTGGTCTTCTGGAACCACAAAAGCGAACTTTAAGTTGAGGTGAAGAGCTGCCAGTAATTGAGAGTAATAAAAATTAATCCACAATAATCCTCAAACAAGGGCGTGCTGAGACTAAAGGTGCCAAGGACTGCTGAATTAAGCCTCTGCATTGAATGAATAATTGCCAGAGGCAACTAGGTACCTGGAAATAAATAAAACAAGGAAGAGAGGAAGCTCATTAGACAAACCACAAATGGCCTGAGCACAATTATAGTCAGGGAGACCAGATGGTATAAAAGATTTATTGAGACAACGGAGGGAGGTTAAGAAGAACATTAGGCAGATATACAACGGGATGTTTACCCGAAGACATGAATTAAATGGCTGTCATTTCGAGCTGTCTTAAATATCCCTGAATTAGGAGATATGGCAGGTGAGATGATCATCCCCACCCCAGAGGAAGGAAAAGCACACCTTTCCTTTGGACTGATGGTTACCGCTGACAATCATTCCTTGGGAGAGATGGGCGTTTGGGGGCGTTGACCCCCTACTGGGAGCCCCCCACAGGCTGAGAGACGTATTACACTAAAACGTACCCGTTCGGCCACTCGTTTTTCCACTAGGGGGTGGGGCTACAGCGTTCTCCAACAACGACCAGGACCAGCTGAGGTTATGGAAACTGGACTGCGCATGTCAGATTGGGCGGTGTGTTCATGGCCAGCCTAACATGCACAGTTCAGGCTACCAAAACCAATGTTATGAGAGGGATGGAATGGCAGAGGCACAGCCGCATCGGTCTCTGACGGAGCATTGTGCTTGCCTGACCCAGCCAATCCTAGCACTGCCCTTATGCTGTTTTGTATTATAGACAGCATGAGAGCAGTGCTTAGCTTGGCTGGGAAGCTTCAGGCTTATTTGCTCTGCAACCGCTTTCATCTTTTAACAGCCAGGCAGAGCTATGCCTCGGGTGTACTGCAATAAAGGTAAGATATAGTTTATTTATTGCAGTACTCCGTGCTTTTAACGGTAAAAGTACTTTAAATAGAATGTGTCCCATTACCTCTGTATTACGAATTCCATTTTGCAGCTATGCTGTGCTTCAAAATGGAATTCGTATTGCAGAGGTGTTTGGGCACTTTCTGTTTATAAAGCATTTACTGTTCATGATAAATATATTTCTCTTTGTACCCACCACTTTCACAGGCCATCGGCCGATGCTGTCTTTATGAGCCTTACTGGTGAGGGCTCTCGCCCACCTGTAGAGACTACCCCAAAATCTTTAGTAACTATGGGCCCGATTACAAGTTTAGCGGTCCATAGGATGGCCAAACGTGCGTTGAGGTGCAGTGGCGGTCGGGGATCGCCACACCGGTGGTACGACTGCAGTATTACAACTACGGTGGTCGGACCGCTGCAACCACCAGAGATCCACAAGCTGTGGCAGTGGCGAGGCACTCTTGAGGATGCAATATGCTTGGTGGTACAGCTGCAGCACCGCCAAGCATCTTATGAGTATCCTCACCTCCAGCTGCCTCATGGCGGTGCTCTCGCCATAAAATTGCTGGCGTTGAGGAAATAAAGGGTGCCCTACAGGGCCCCCTATTGACCCTGTGCTTTGAAATGCATGTAGGGGGGCACATGTTATGCCCCCCGTGTGCTTGCACCCCAGGTCCTACACGGCATGGACTGCAAAGTCCATGCCTTTCAGGAACATGCATTGGCTGTCCCGCAGTGGTGCAGTTCTAATCCTCACATATGAGCCTTGGTACTGCACCTCTGCTGGACCGTCAAATCGCATGCCCGCCAGCCCACGTAATGACTCGTAATCCGGTGGGTGGGGCTGTGGTGTTTGGCAGTGTAAGAGTGGGATGGTGGCATGGCAGCTCACTTCCACAACGCCAAACTGATCATCGGGCCCTATGTCTTTAAGGCTTGAATAAGCTCCACCATTGCAGCAGTGTAGATCAACTATGGGGTACTCAAGTTGGGATAAACTCACAGGCAGAAAATTTCTCCCTGCACCCATGTCTTCTTAGAACTGGGAACCTGGGACAACTAGAAATCCACCATGCAATGGGTCAACTGATCTTGTGGCCGTTCCACCATCTAAGTCACAGCCTAAAGCAGAGACGATCTGCACAAGCAGGATAGCTTCGATTCACTCTGGCTGCCACGGAGCGCCTAAGAGGGGGGTTCACACAGGTTTATACTCCAGCACACGGGCGCGCAGGGGTGAGGTCCCCTATATATATATATCACATTCTGCCACAGTGACTTTCCATGTTGTACCTCCTTCCCTGAGACTCCGAGTGTGTGACATCCGCAGACCATTTCTGGTGGCCACAACTGCAGTACACCTCTGCTGTCATACTCAGACCCTTTCAGTTGTCAAACAATGAGCCTTGAACCACCTATCTTTCCTTCATTGTATCTTGTCTGCACTGCCATCTCTGCACACTTCCCTGACTGTGCTTTCTTTGCTGAGCTGGGGACAAGGCGGCTCCCCTCAGGCCTCACAGCTTTCTGTAGCCTCTTGCACTGCTGGTGCCTCAAACTCCCAAACTACATCATATCCATCTCAGTTTGTCAAGCACACTACCTGTTAAGGAGATTGATATGGACCCATGCAGCGAGTTGTGCATTTATTTATTTATTTATTTATGTGATTTGTAAAGTGCATAGCTCCCCGAGGGCTTCCCAGCTCTGCAGAGAGGATGGAGGATCCGTGTGGAGGACCGATCATGGAAAAAGCCAGGTTTTAAGTTTCTTCCTGAAGCTGATTTCTTGGGTAGTACAAATTAATAATGGCCGGCACACTGGAAGCTTATATATGGGACGATGTTTTGAAGAATGTGAGAGAAAGAGTGACTAATGCTTGTAATAAGCATGATAAAGTAGAATTGAAAGAGAATTTGTGAGCGTTCTGGAAAGTGAGGAATGAATTTAGTGTGGAGGAGATATTGAAGTGTGATACCTTAATTCTTCCCCAGTGCTTGGTTTGTAAAAGAATGGGAGCCGGTGCTCGAGCTCTGCTCCGATTTCATGTCATTGCACTGAATATACCAAGACTGCGTAGTGCTGAATCCACCTCAGGGCTCTTTAATCCACTTCCTTTGTGGCAGTTTTCCATCTTTCTCTTTCATCTTTTTTCGGCTTTCTTTGTTTTTCCCTCTCTTGCTCTAGGGAATTGTCACATGACAAAAAATAAGTGTTGGTCCCCAAAAATGAGTGCTGGGATCCTCCACTGGCAACCAGCAGCTCAGATTAAGCACTGCCCCCAGGTGTTATTAGAGAGAAAATCATTGTTCTTTGTCACAAAGGTCATTCTGGAATTACTAAAGCTAAGTTTAATGTTAAGAATTTATATAGTGGCTAAAAATTTACCTTGAAACAGAAAGATATACCGTCCCGTACTGACTGTGAAAAAGTCTTTAAGGTCTTTAGGACGTTCAAGTTCATACATTAACTCTGAAAAATTAGGTATAAGCCTTGGACACATTAAACATAAAGAACAAAAAACAGACTCTCCTCTCTGCACTGAAGTTACCGAGCGCGGCTTTAGCCTCCTTGGCTTAACACCGCGCTCCACCACTTCTCAAATGGAGGGCTGCACCATATTTACAACACCATATTTTACAACAATATGGTGCAGCCCTGTGTTTCCCTCTGCGCTGATGGTGCAGCCCTGTGTTTCCCTCTGCGCTGCCGCTAAATTTAGCCGCGTAGCACCAATGCAGGCAGGGTGTCTGCGTTGCATGGGAAGATTGTTTATGTGCAGAAACGTGTCCCTTCCTGCACATAGATAAACTTTAAATGGCGTTTTGTAACATCTCTCTGTGCTGCTTAATGCAGCACAATTAGAAGTTGCAAAGCGTCATTTTTTAATGATTGTTTATGTGCAGGAAGAGACACCCTTCTGCACATAAACAATCAATGGCGTTTTGCTGTTTTCATGTGTGCTGCACAATCCAGCACACATGGAAACAGCAAAAACGAATTAAACATTTCTCCTTGTTGCGCCAGTGTGAGACCAGGTTTTCCCTGGTCTTAATTTTGGCCCTGCCTCATATTTACACCACCCTTGTAAATATGGGGCAGCGTCAAAATCAATGGGTGTTGCTTTGGAACGCCTACCGCATTACCCATTGCCTGCCCCTTTCACGCAAAGTATAGCGAGAAAGGGTGGCTTATTTACAAGGCAGCGTTAAACCACGTTAAGTGGCTTAACGCTGCCTTGTAAAAAAGGCAACGCCCATATCCCCACCACAACGTCATGAAAAGTGACGTTGTGGTGGGGATAGGGGCTTGTTAATATGCCCCTGAGTCTGCAAATCTCCTCATGATCAGGGCTGGACTGGGAACTTAAAGCAGCTCCAGCAATTTTGTTGGACCAGCCCCCAGGGACAGGAGGGGTGCAAGTGGGGAGAGGATGTGGCCTAACGGCTAGAGCGGTCGACCTCAAATCTGGGGAACCAGGTTTGAGTCTCTGTAATGATGCTCAACATCCTGTGATTCTGGGCAAATCAATTAATTTCCCGTGCCTAACAAAAATGAATGTGTCCTTGTGTAATGCAACTGGTACTCATGTAAAGCGCTCTGATACCTTCCGGTCAAGTTCATGCTATTTAAAAATTCCCCCCCCCCCCCAAAAAAAAGTGTGAAAATATGTTGCTTTTGTTACTGGGGGTCGATATTGCAGCACGTACCGCTGCAAAACCGACCCAGTAACAAAACCGGCCCCCACCCTTCAAGCCTCCCAGGGAAATGCCCAATGTCCGGAACGGCCAGTCCGGCCCTGCTCATGATACGGCCTATGAACAACTCCACACTATACGTCTGAAATATAGTTATATCCCGTGGCGTACAATAGGCCACTGTGGCACAGACCTCCATCCTTTAGGGGTACGTTCCACCTCAGCGTATCACCTAGGTATATGTGAGACACCGAAATATCAGGGGCCCCTCATGCATTTTGCAGGGAGGCCTATATGTTTTGACAATATCCCCTACAACCCTCCTCCACACGAATGAACACATACTGAACACTTCCCCATGTGTGTGAGGGACTCACTCCGAGGCTTGCTCTGGCAGGGCCCGTCCGTTCCTCGAGAAATTTATGGTGTTATATGGTGTTATAGACTCCAGCGAAGTACTTTATTTTAATGACACATACTAAACGGCAGCCGTGGGAGCCTTCCAGAAGAAGGGTCAGCCCTCCACGGAGACACCAGATGGCCTGCCTAAGATGGCGGCGGTGACGCAGGCCCCTCGAGCGCGAGCTCTACCGTGCAGAAAACCACAGCAGCCTGGCTGAGGGCTGCAGCCAAAGCTAACATCACAGACAATGGTGCTGTTCCCAGGCGTGCCTTAACAGTAATGAGCTGTATTTATGAGCCACGCAGGAATAACACTGTAGCTGATATGCAAAAGCCACAATGAACCCCCTATTCAAGCAGTACTGTATGTTCTACTCCAGCGCTGTGCGCTCTATTTTTGTGCATTATGCAAACCCACAGTTCCAACGCTTCTAAGTAAAGCCATGTACAAAACATTGCCGGACTTTCTGATCACAGGTGTCTTTTGTTATAGTGCCAATAAAGGCAACACTCCCCACCCTTTGCAAAATTAGCATGCACAATGTAATAAATAAATACACAACACAATTCTTTGTTGGGAAAAGATTGCTGTAGGTTTATTCCATACAAAATTATGCAACATGGTGGGTTAACTTACGGGCAATCGAAGGGCAGGCAGCGGTGACTGACCTACGCTGCCTTGCCCGCCTGAAGAGCCAAATGGCACCGTAGCCAAGCCAATCGGTGCTACCAGTTATGAGGGGATTCCCCCCTTGAATACCGTGAACCACTAGTCCACCAATTTACTCACGCCTCTGTTTAGGGTGGAGCGTTGCAAGGCAAGCCCCCGGTTGCTCAGGCTTACAACCGCCCGAAGGACTAGCGGGGCGCCGACAATTCTTTCTCCAGGGTCCTGCCGGAAAGACTCCTGGGGTTTGGCATAGGCAGCCCTATTGTGCTCCAGAGGTGGTACCCTTCTGTACCCTTCCACCTCCGAATCGCCCTGTAACTCCACCTGCAACACAAAAACATTAAAAAGTCCTACCTAACCGTGCTACCCAGCCAACACACCAGGTTTGCAGTAAGATGGGAGATGGCGTGTTTCCGCACATTATTATTTCTGTGCTATATGGTTTTATCAGTAAAACTGTTTCTATGCAGATTTAGTGGCCATTTCAATAGAAAATGTGCTGTCTGTAAATGACAATGCGCTACCACCAATGTTTTAGTTACATTAAAAAAATTGCCCTGCCTTATGTCCATTGAAGGTAGGTGGGTTGGGAAAGTTTGCAGTTCTAAAAAGTGGGTTGTGATTCTACAAAGTTTGGAAACCCCTGACTTTGGGTATTTCCAGCAATTTCTTTCACAAAAAGATAATCTGAAGATGCTATTGCAATCAATTTTTATTGTGAAATATCATAAATAAATATAACAAAGTCTGCATTCAAGCACAAGCCCTACTGCCAGATAAGAGGAGCTTAGAGAGCTAAGAGCACTATGAACGCTATGGACATTTGTTAATTGGGCATGGACCTTAACGCTGCTGGAATTTTTTTTTTTTTAAAGCAATTGACCCTTAATCCATTTGAAAACTAATTGCATACACCTAAAGAATAGTTAAAAATGCAAAAGAACTTATGTCAACCTTCTGTGATGGACATTCTGGTGTCTGAACCTGGCACATCGCACCATTTATTTTTTATAAATGGTTATTGACTAAACTACAAATTGCACACTGACTTACTAATCCTTTATTCTTTGTATGGAATTCATTCCAACCAATATGCATCCCTCAGGGTGTGGATGATGATTGACCTGCCCAGATATTCATCATGCATTAGTGTTCATGTACTGTCTAGGGTTGAAAAGTATTTTCCTAAAAGACTACATAGATTCTCTTTGCGTGTCTACTTATGGCTAGTCTACCTTGACCCTGAGCGCGACTCCGTTGCCCAGAAAATAACTGTAAAGAGCAACGCTCGACCTTCCAGGCCTGGGTGAAACTGTTGTACACTGACCGCATAGCAAGGGTCAAGGTGGATGGGACCTTCTCTAAAGAGTTCCTGCTCAGCAGAGTCACCCAGCAGGGATCCTTGATGTCCTCATTTCTCTTTGTGCTGGTAATGGAATCTTTAGCCTGCTGGCTGCGAAGGGAAGCACTGATAAGGAGCTTACACAGGGTCGGGGAGTGGGAGGATGTGGTCTTCCTTTACCGGGTGACATCCTCCTGTACCTCGCCGATCTGGATCACTCCACCCCCAGGGTGATAGAGGTGCTGGAGGTGTTGAGTGCCTTTTCATGGATCTGTGTCACCTGGCACTAGTCAACTGCATTTCCACTGATGGAGGGAGTCACAGAGCAGGATTGGACTCATCCCCCAAGGTGGGAACCTGTAGCGTTCCGATACCTGGGAATCTTCATAACGAGAGACAGAGTGCTGTTCTTCAGGGAAAACCTCGACAAGATTCTGAACTTGTATTGAGTGGCTCGCTGGACCAGGCTCCCAATAACTCTGATGAGCAAGACAGCCCTCTACAATATTACCTACCTGCCCAAGTTCCTATATGTGCTGCAGAATACCCCATTTGATGCCCCTGATGGTTTCTTCCGAGCAGAGGTGACACGAGTTTTGCTGTGGGAGGGTAGAGCACTGAGAATCGCCATGAACAATCGTATGAGAAAGCCCCTGGAGTATGGACACTCCCTCCCGGACCTGAGACTATACTATTGGACAACACGACGATAGTTGATTGACTCCTACAGTGCTGGTGGTCAGGATTTGGCAAATGGCGACCCGGGCTCTGCACTGGAAAGGGAAACTGATGATGGACGCCCAGCTGTGGTACTCTGAGCGGTTACAGGGATTGTAAGTGATAGAGGGTCATAAATAATGGAACATGCTGGGTATATTGAAAGCCGGAGATGTTTGGAGAGGACTAGAGAAGATAACTTTCTCAGAATTACAGAAGCAATGTGAGCTGACAAGGAGCTAATACCTCCGATATCAGCAAATATGCTACATTCTGGAAGCCCACAGGGTACTATTGCAGGAGGCTCCTGAAAGTCGGCTCTGGAACAGAGAGTACTGGGATCACCCCCTGACCAGCCACATAGTGTCTCGACTGTACTCCTTCCTCCTACAAAAATAGCCTCCTTCCCCTGGAAAGTCTCAGGGACAAATGGTTTGCATGACCTGGACAGGTCAGAGAACGATGATGGGGTGCAGGTTGCCACTACCCACAGGAGGTGGCCTTAAGAGGAGGTTTCCGACTGATTCAATTGAAAATACTCTACAGAGCATATTACACATGAACCAAACTGTTCAGCATTGGGATAAAGCAAATCGGATCTCTGTCTATGGGGGTGCAGGCAAAGACATACCCTGGTCCACACACTTTGGGAATGCCCTAGTAATCTGGATTACTGGAGGAGAATTAGCCGCCGGTTGTCAGCAGTCTTATAGGTCACTTTGGAGCTCACCCCACAGTTGATCACCCTGAGCGTATGGGGGAAACAAACACTGGACCATTACATACTTTTGTTTTGCAATGTGACTCTCACGGTGGCCAGACGAGATGTGGTTAGAAAGTGGGGCAGGACAGAGTCCCATTAAAACAAGCCTGGGAAAAGAACCTGGACTGGTGTATGAGTGCTGAAAAACTGATGTACCAGGCTAGCTGTGATCCAAGAACGTTTGAGAAAATATGGGGTCCCTGGAGAGCGGCTACGAATGTGGAGCCCTAATTGTAGGTTCGAAGGGTAGGGGTCCGGACAGGAGGGGTGGACATGGAAATGGTGAGAATTTAAGGGGAAACCATTGGATACTTGCAAAGTTGGGGGGAATCTCTTGTCCACTGTCAGCATTTATAGATCTGCAGTTGGATAGGGTTGTAACAGTAATGAGACAAGTAAGCCTCACAGATTTTTTTTTAAAAACATTCTGATCTTATTATAAACCTGTGTCCCTCAAGAAATTACATTGCGAGCTCACAGCTGCCCTGAGGGCAGCTGACTCAGTGAAACACAGAGTGGCTGCTTACAAGTCACCTGCACTTTAAATAGAGGGCAAAGCTCCTCCTGTAGGTAGCGCAGTGACTGACTGTACCAGCCTGTAGGGGGATGTCGGGGATGGTGCACAGGGCCCCCAATCCCCTCTCGAGAGGTATGCTTTCAGGGGATGTGCTGATTGCCTGTGCTCCCGCATCCGTGATAAGGGTGCAGAGGTAAAGTGACTTCCTCATTTGCATTGGGCCCACCCCCCATTTCACATGTGGGAGCACTTTCTGAAGATAGCACTAGCGGTACATGTGTGCCAGAGCTATCAGTATTACAGAAGAGAAGACAAGTGCCGGTGACCTCTTCTGTAATACCATAGTGTCCCGGGGCGCTCAAAATGGGTACGCACACCTATAGTGCCCCCCTGAGCACTATATATAATATGTCCCTTGAAAACCAAAAGTTACAGTGTTGAAGCCACACCAATATGTTACCAAATTATGGAGAACTGTAAAAGAGTTTTGATTTCTGAATAAGAGTTCAAAAACATACCATTTTGTGAAATTCGGGAATCTGTTGAAACTTTCCTGTAAGACATATTGAGCAATCGTGCTGTTGATTTAATTTCTTTTTCCTTCTTCTTATTTTGCTATCGGGAAACCTCTAAGCCCCCGCCAACCGTTTCTCAAACAACTGAAAAATCTTTTTTTTTTTACTTCCTATTAGCATCTCGCTGGAACTTTTCCCTTACACAGATGGCGGCCGCCCATTAGCTCAAATGAATTGAGTGACTCAGGAGATATATGGTGTTAAGTCAAGAGCTTCCTGGGGGGTTCTCCTTGACTTGGCTACTCAGAGACATACAGTTGTAATGCTTAAGTGCTGCCCCCTGTGGCTGTCTTCACCCCAGCTGTATTGAATATGTCATTACTTAGTCAAAAAATGCGTCCCAAGCAGTGTTTACAGTACTGTCCCTCCAATATAGGCCGTATTGTAAGAAAAAGAAATGACTTCCTGTTCTAAATCTTCCTGCTCACTAGTATCTAGGTGGTTAATGTGTATACTAGCTGCAACATTTAGTGTATAAACATATATTTACTCTGATTCCTCTGATTAAATGTTGAATTCCTTCAATTCCTTCATTAACCCCTTGTGTACTAGCATCTGCAGTCAGACCTAAGGAAACACACCCTATTGAAACCTTAATCACCTGAAATTTTGGGTAAGCTTAAAGCTCTTAGATTTGTGGCTTTTCTGGGTGTAGACAGCTATTTTCAATATTCTTCTGATGCTCATATAAAAGCAGGGCAGTTTTGTTTTTTTGTCCTTCCCCCACCCTTCCTGCCCTGCAGTGGAGGGCGGGCGCACGCGAAACACTTCAGCTTTTTATTGTAAATTTTACAGAAAAACTTACTTATCCCACTAGGGTTGCCGATACAGCACACATCTGTCCTGTTAAAATCTGTGCAATACAATCACTCTTTTCGGAGGAAGCACATATATGTGACCCAATCAAATCCTGTACTCACTCAAACCAACATGTGGGTAGAGCCCCAGCCTGTCTCTTGGTAGTACGCTGATGGCTCTCTTTTGTTGATCATATCAGGTCTGGCAACAGCTGTGCTGTCTAGCCAGACCTAAGGAATAAAATGTGCATGCCATGGATGGGGGCCGCTATTCACTTTGCCATTGCCAGTGGATTTAAAAAGGCTCCGGCATCGACAAAAACAATAGTGATTACCATAATGACATGAGTGATGAGTCCAGGGGAGGGAAAACTTTTTTTTTTTTCATTTAATGAAAAAGTGTTCAATGTTGTCAGCAATGAAAGAATACACAAGACAGTCAATCAAAAAGAATAATAAGAGCGATACGCTCCAGGGGAGGGACAAACACAGAAAAGGGGAAAAGCAGCTTATCCAAATCACAGCATTAAAACAGACAAGAGAGGCATCCAATGAAAGAGCCAATAGTACATCCCAAACTATGTAAAACAATCAAGGCCGCCGGACTGGCCCTACCGGGCTTCGGGCGTTTCCCAGAAACAGTGGAGGTCCACTTTTGTTACTGGGGGCCAGCTCTGTAGCAGTGCAGCAGTTTTAAAAGCACTGCAGAGTTCCTTGTATATCCAACAGTTTTCAGTCAACAATAAAAGTGTAAGATAAGTCTGGTAATTAATGTACCTTCTGATCGGAGTTTTGTCTAGCAACAGCTTTGACTCATCTACGGTAGCATACAGAGTTATTATGCCTGCGGTGTGCAGATCATAGAACAGCATTGTATGCGCATAGCTCCCCCTTTGTAATGGTCAGACTCGCTCACTGCGCTCGCTCGCTATGCACCGTACGGGGGCTAGTCTGACAAAATCTGCCAGGGCTGCTTTGGGTTCCCAGTCCGGCCCTGAAAACAATGCACCCTGCCACTGACAACAAAAGCTGCCGGTAGCAAGAACACAAAAAGTAGCTCCCTGAATGCACGCAGTGGAAGGATACAAGACATCCAATCATCACACAGTAAATCGGGAAAGCTGCAGCGACAATACAAATACAGAATAGGTAGGCCCTTTGACTAAGACGCTGAAAATGAAATAGCTGAGAAATCCGTCCAATCAAGAGCAAGGGGTGGGCCTAAAAACCCACTATTTGTATATATTTTATTGTATCACTATAAGTATTCGACAACAGACAGATAAAGCTGTCTGTAGTCGAGACCTAAAAAGGGTCTTGAAAGAAAGCGTCAGAACCACTAACTTTAAACTACAAAATATTTCAAAAGGACAAATTAAACCTTGACATGAAGTGCAAGCTTTCCTGACTCCTTCCCTTGGGGTGCTCTATGAAAGGGTGGTGCTTGACAACCCCACTGTGATCACCTCACACGTCAAGGACAGAAAGCCAAATGTTATCATTTACGATGAACAGACAGCATTCGAGAAGGATGCTCTGTTTACATGTACTTCTTGACCACACCGAGGCTGCCAGGTCACGTGACCGACGTCTGACCCGTAGCGTGCACCGACTGGCATGTAATCTCCTTGGGGCCGCAGCTGTGCACCGGGCTACTCACAGGATAAGAAAGAGGTGGAATGAGCGAGCAGGGGGGCGGTGGGGGTCACTGAGGCGTAGCGTGGTGTTAATCATCACAGATCTGTGGCTTCAGCTCTGTTCTTTCTCCTAGCGCCCAGAGCATCATGGGAAGGCTAGTCAGGCCACCCCAGCTGGTTTGCATTTAAAGCACAGGCCGCAAAAAAAATGCCTGGCGATTTTTGGGCCTATATGCGGTCACCAGCGATAAGGGCATATTTTAGACTGAGGCGGGCCTTGTTCCCCTGTGAAGTGCACCGAAAAAGTTGGCACCCTCCCCCGAAACCTCGAGCCCTAGGTAGTGTTAATATGCGGTCAGGGGCGGACACTTTCCCCGTGTTTGATCGGCTACCCTATAATACGGCGGCCTGTCCTGTCACATTTTGACACCCCTTGCTTAGCGGGTCCAGGAAACCGTACCAAACATGCCCAGCCCGGGGGATACACTGAGGATGTGTGAAAGGAAAAGGAAGCAGAGATTTACGGGCAGTTGTTAACAATCTTATAAAATGTTTTCAAAGGAGTCACCTCAGCGCGGCCCCACAGCAGCAGAGATGGCGGCGGGGCCGGCCCCTAGGCCGCACCCACCTGGACTGTACAGTGAGTGTACCCTTCTGAGAACTGTGAGGAGGGACGGGCAGCGCGTGGTGACAGGAGCGACAGAGCGCAAAGGGTCAGATGACTGAGGCTGTAATGAAAAGATATATGTGAGAGACAAACAAGACATGGCAGAGAGTGCCCTTGGGGCAGAAGCGACCTCTGCCGGTGCCCCAGGTCCACTCTTGACCAACATGAAGCTGGCTTGGGTTTGTATTGGTACAAACTAGACTTTGGTGACGTGCGTCATGACTGCACAGCTTCAGAGCGGCCCTGGTGCACGGGAGCATGGGTACAAAGCGTTGGCAGTCACCACACTGCAAAGGGACCTGTGTCGAAATCTCTAAAAGAGACCCTGGTGCACTAAGGCATAAGTACAAATCGTTAGCAGTGATCCTCCTGGTGCACTGACACATAAGTACACATTTTTAGTAGTGACATTGGTGCACTGAGGCACGAGTACCAATCTTTAGTAGTAATCCTGGTCCACTGAGGGATAGGTAAAAAATCTTTAGCAGTGACCCTGGTGCAATGAGGCATGAGTACAAATCTTTAGCAGTGACCTTGGTGCACTGAGGCAAGAGTACAAATCTTAGCAGTGACCCTGATGCACTGAGGCATGAGTACAAATCTTTAGCAGTGACCCCAGTGCACTGAGGTAAGAGTACAAATCTTTAGCAGTGACCCCAGTGCACTGAGGCAAGAGTACAAATCTTTAGCAGTGACCCTAGTGCACTGAGGTAAGAGTACAAATCTTTAGCAGGGACACTGGTGCATTGAGGCAAGAGTATAAATCTTAGCAGTGACCCCAGTGCACTGAGGCAAGAGTACAAATCTTTAGCAGTGACCCCGGGCCACTGAGGCATGAGTGCAAATCTTAGCAGTGACCCCAGTGAACTGAGGAATGAGTACAAATTTTTAGCAGTATCCCTAGTGCACTGAAGCATGAGTACAAACCTTTAACAGTGACACAGGGGCACTCCTGCATGAGTACAAATCCTTAACCGTGACCCTGGGGCACTGAGGTATGAGTACACATCTTAAGCAGTGACGACTCTGGGGCACTGAGGCATGAGTACAAATCTTTAGCAGCGACCTTGGCACACTGAGGCAAGAGTAAAGATCTTTAGCAGTGAGCAGGGTGCACTGCGGCAAGAGTGCAAATCCTTTGGAGTGACCCTGGAGCACTCTGGCAAGAGTACATATCCTTAACAGTGACCCTGTGGCACTGAGGTATGAGTATAAATCTTTAGCAGCGACCTTGGCACACTGAGGCAAGAGTACAGATATTTAGTAGGGACCATGGGCACTGTGACAAGAGTACAAATCTTTAGCAGTGACCCCAGTGCACTGAGGCAAGAGTACAAATCTTTAGCAGGGACCATGGGCACTGTGTCAAGAGTACAAATCCTTAGCAGTGACCCTGGGGAACTGAGGCATGAGTACAAATCTTTAGCAGTGAGCAGGGTGCACTGCGGCAAGAGTACACATCTTTAGCAGCGACCCTGGGGCACTCTGGCAAGAGTACATATCCTTAACAGTGACCCTGTGGCACTGAGGTATGAGTACAAATCTTTAGCAGCGACCTTGGCACACTGAGGCAAGAGTACAGATATTTAGCAGGGACCATGGGCACTGTGACAAGAGTACAAATCTTTAGCAGTGACCCTAGTGCACTGAGGCAAGAGTACAAATCTTTAGCAGGGACCCTGGGCACTGCGGCAAGAGTACAAATCCTTAGCAGTGACCCTGGGGAACTGAGGCATGAGTACAAATCTTTAGCAGTGAGCAGGGTGCACGGCAAGAGTACACATCTTTAGCAGCAACCCTGGGGCACTCTGGCAAGAGTACATATCCTTAACAGTGACCCTGTGGCACTGAGGTATGAGTACAAATCTTTAGCAGCGACCTTGGCACACTGAGGCAAGAGTACAGATATTTAGCAGGGACCATGGGCACTGTGGCAAGAGTACAAATCTTTAGCAGTGACCCTAGTGCACTGAGGCAAGAGTACAAATCTTTAGCAGGGACCATGGGCACTGTGTCAAGAGTACAAATCCTTAGCAGTGACCCTGGGGAACTGAGGCATGAGTACAAATCTTTAGCAGTGAGCAGGGTGCACTGCGGCAAGAGTACACATCTTTAGCAGCGACCCTGGGGCACTCTGGCAAGAGTACATATCCTTAACAGTGACCCTGTGGCACTGAGGTATGAGTACAAATCTTTAGCAGCGACCTTGGCACACTGAGGCAAGAGTACAGATATTTAGCAGGGACCATGGGCACTGTGGCAAGAGTACAAATCTTTAGCAGTGACCCTAGTGCACTGAGGCAAGAGTACAGATCTTTAGCAGGGACCCTGGGCACTGCGGCAAGAGTACAAATCCTTAGCAGTGACCCTGGGGAACTGAGGCATGAGTACAAATCTTTAGCAGTGAGCAGGGTGCACGGCAAGAGTACACATCTTTAGCAGCAACCCTGGGGCACTCTGGCAAGAGTACATATCCTTAACAGTGACCCTGTGGCACTGAGGTATGAGTACAAATCTTTAGCAGCGACCTTGGCACACTGAGGCAAGAGTACAGATATTTAGCAGGGACCATGGGCACTGTGACAAGAGTACAAATCTTTAGCAGTGACCCCAGTGCACTGAGGCAAAAGTACAAATCCTTAGCAGTGACCCTGGGGAACTGAGGCATGAGTACAAATCTTTAGCAGTGAGCAGGGTGCACGGCAAGAGTACACATCTTTAGCAGCGACCCTGGGGCACTCTGGCAAGAGTACATATCCTTAACAGTGAACCTGTGGCACTGAGGTATGAGTACAAATCTTTAGCAGCGACCTTGGCACACTGAGGCAAGAGTACAGATATTTAGCAGGGACCATGGGCACTGTGGCAAGAGTACAAATCTTTAGCAGTGACCCTAGTGCACTGAGACAAGAGTACAGATCTTTAGCAGGGACCATGGGCACTGTGGCAAGAGTACAAATCTTTAGCAGTGACCCTAGTGCACTGAGGCAAGAGTACAGATATTTAGCAGGGACCATGGGCACTGTGGCAAGAGTACAAATCTTTAGCAGTGACCTTGGCACACTGAGACAAGAGTACAGATCTTTAGCAGGGACCCTGGGCACTGTGGCAAGAGTACAAATCTTTAGCAGTGACCCTAGTGCACTGAGGGAAGAGTACAGATCTTTAGCAGGGACCATGGGCACTGTGGCAAGAGTACAAATCTTTAGCAGTGACCCTAGTGCACTGAGGCAAGAGTACAGATCTTTAGCAGGGACCCTGGGCACTGTGGCAAGAGTACAAATCTTTAGCAGTGACCCTAGTGCACTGAGGCAAGAGTACAAATCTTTAGCAGGGACCATGGGCACTGTGGCAAGAGTACAAATCTTTAGCAGTGACCCTAGTGCACTGAGGCAAGAGTACAGATATTTAGCAGGGACCATGGGCACTGTGGCAAGAGTACAAATCTTTAGCAGTGACCCCAGTGCACTGAGGCAAGAGTACAGATATTTAGCAGGGACCATGGGCACTGTGGCAAGAGTACAAATCTTTAGCAGTGACCCCAGTGCACTGAGGCAAGAGTACAGATATTTAGCAGGGACCATGGGCACTGAGGCAAGAGTACAGATCTTTAGCAGGGACCCTGGGCACTGTGGCAAGAATACAGCAGGCACTCTGGTCTATAGGGAAATGGAAACACATCTTTAGCAGTATTAACCTGGTGCCCTGGTACCTGCTCACTAATCTTTAGAACAGGCCACAAGGTTCTGAGATATGGATACAAACCTTTTGCAGGGAACATAGTGCACTGGCCCGTGGGTTCGACGTTTTAACAGTGAACCTATTACACTTCGACATGAGTACATATTTTTAGCTGTGCTACCCTGGTTCACTGGAACAAGGGTTGAAAGCTTTAGCAGTGAACCTGATGCACTAGGACAGTGGTACCAACCTTTAGCAGTACCCCTAGTGCACTGAGACCTGGTTACCCAGCTTTAGCAGTGAACATAGTGCATTAAGAAAAAAGTGCAAATGTTTAGTAACAGCACATTTGCGCTGGGACCTGTGTACATAGGGGACGTCAGTACAACTTAGAAGTGGCTCTGGTGCACTGTTCCCTAGGTAAACGCTCTATCAGGGACCCTGATGCACAGATTTCTGTGCACAAAAGGCTTAGCAGTGAACGTAGTGCAGTGGGACCTGGGTTCAAAGCTTTAGCAGTGACACTGTGGTGCTGGGACATGGGTGAAAAGTTTTAGTAGCAGCTCTGGTGCAATGGGGCATGGGTAAAAAGCTTTAGCAGTGACATTGCCACACTAAGACATGGGCAGACACCATTGGCAGGGGCCCTGGGGCTCCTCCGCTAAGGTGGAAGAGCATCACCCCACTACTCTGCATCAACAAAAGAAAGGAAAAAATAAAATGATAACAACGAATGTTATTATCCTTGTATTTTGCCCTTCTGCTGCGGCAGCTTGCGTGAGGGGGCAGGGCGGGGGTGAAGAGCAGGGGAGGAGTGGTACAATCCTCCTGAGTGCGCAATGACTGTTCGGTCGGCCCTCTCGGGCTGCCCAAAACAGTCACGCACTCTTTCCCTGTTCTCCATGCAGCCTGCATTACAGCCTGCGTGGAGAACATGCCCACCCCTCCAGTCCCTGGCTGAGCACCGTGTCCAGCGCTCAGACCAATCACAACATGATTGGTCAGGGGAGCCTGGCCGTGCTTCCTGTTCCTGGAGTCAGTCGCAGGAGAGCAGGAGCAGAGGAGCGGGACCCGGCAGTAAAGTAAGTTTTCATTTCTATTAAAAAAAAAATCATTGCGACCCGCGGCCCCCTCTCACCCCGCGCGCCCATGCCGCTCCCCCCGAGCCATGCCGTCTGCCACTGGGCCCTGGTGCAGCGGGTATTGAATACAAAATGTTAGTAAGTACCCTGGTACACTGGAACATGTATACAAACCTTTGCTGTCACACTGGTGAACTGGGACATGGACACAACATTTTAGCAATGGTGCACTAATACCTGGGTTCAAAGCTTTATTAGTGACCCTGACACACTTGATCTAGGTTACAAAGCTGTGGCATTGCACCTAGTGCATTGGAACCTGGGTACAGAGTTTAGCAGTGGATCTGGTGCACTGGGACATGGGTACAAAGCTTTAGAAGTGAACACGGTACTCTGTGACTTGAATACAAAGCTTCAGTAGTGAACCGTGCCCACTGGGACTGAATACATAGCTTTAGCAATGATTGTGGAGCACAGTAGCAAAGCAAGGCTATGGAGGTCTACAGGGTTCAATCAATCAATCAAACAGGATTCATAAAAGTTAGGATATTCAAACGATAGGGTATCCAGGTGCTGGCAGATCCTGGGCTTATTTGAACAGCCAGGTCTTGAGGGCCATTCAGAATTCCAGAAGTGAGGTGATGGTCCGGAGGTGCATCGGGAGGATGTTCGAGGTCTTTGCTGCGATGTGGGAGAAGGAGCGTTCTCCACTTCTGCTTCTATAGATGTGGGGAGTAAGGGCAAGTGAAAGGGAGGCGGACCTTAGTCTTCTCGATAACTGGTGGACATTCAGGCTCAATTGCATGAGCACAAGGCTTCAGCTGTACGCCTGGAGCACATGAACCATCTCAGTCTGCTGGGGCACTGTATGCTCCGTGGTTACAGGCGTGCAGAGCTTTTTTCAGTGCCCCTGGTGCTTAAGAGCTGAGGTGCTGTGAGAGGTGGGATTAAATCGGGGTTATGTGGATGTAGAGCTTTACCAATCCACATGCACAAACCTCATTCAAGGTCAGGGTTCTCCAAAGTCGGTCCTGGAGGGCCGGATCCTTGCCAGATTCTTAGCATATCCCCATTTAGATATATGTAGTTATCTTAAAAATCTGACATGGATCCAGGCCTCCAGGACCTACTCTGGAGAACCCTGTTCAAGGTCATGGCCAAGATTAGGAAGCAGCAACTTCCTGGTTTATGCACCACTTAAGGGTCCAGTCCTGGATGTTCTACAGAAAGGATCAGTGCGTGCTCTGCAGTGGCCAAACTTCAAAGAAAACTTGCCGCCCCCATTCCCACCGAGAGTTATAGATCTACAAAACAATTCCAGTCAGTGTTAAATTCATGCCATTGGCTGTAAGTGGAGGTGAATGATGGTAATGTTTGGGGACAGGAAATATTTTTCTTCATCAGACTTTGAAATAGATTAGTGAAAATAGGCAGAAAAGTGACAACTAGAGAGAGAGCGAGAAAGGAAAACATTGACAAAGTGAAAAGGATGGGATGAAAAACAGCCTGCAGGAGTGATAGAAGGAGACAGGAAGAGTAGGGTGGTGCAGTGGCGTAACAAAATGTGAGGGGGCCCCCTGACACTGATATCAGTAGGGGCTCAGGGGGCCCCCTCCAGAATGGGTAAGCCTGCGGGCCCCCCACCCCAGCATCATGGGGGCTGCGGGGGCCTTTTTTACGCCCCTGGGGCGGTGGAAGAAAGAGGCATCATGTAGACTCAAGACTGGGCAGCACTGGTACTCCACAGCACCAGCTTTTGGTTGCATTGGTAAGGAGTTCCTAATAAAAACTTTGGGGCCTAGCTCTTATTTTACATATTAAGCACTGATTCCACCTGATACTTCACTGACCTTAAAAGCAGAGAAACCCTCATTGATAAGTCCTACAAGATTTCCACTAGCGAGTCCGTCTGACCTAGAGCAAGAGGGTAGACACACTGTCTTGTTTACAATTAATGCAAAAATGGGCAATATGCAGTAGCGGCTAGCATTAATAAATTATGGTGAGGCGTGATGGCGCACAACTGACAATAATACGGAGCAAAATGGGAGCGCAACCGGTGCAGCACTTCCCTGACAGGATCCTGGATGTCCACAAGCAGGAAGGGGAAGGACTTCCCTTCCTGCTCTGTGGAACATGATCCAACCAATCCTGGAGCTACTCTCATCATCATAGGAGCAGCTCCAGGATTGGTTGGAGCAGGCTAACCCAGCACTCGTTTTGAGGCTGGGGGCCTGTGCCATCAATCTCAAGGCTGTTTCACAGCCTCAGGATTGCTGAGTCTACAGTGTGCCTGTCAGGCTGGCCGTCGCAAGACAGTCGGACAATCCGATCAGTGGTGGCCCACTGCTTTAGGAGCAGAGTAGCGGAAATATAAAAGGATAATAACCTGGTTAATATCATTTTATTTTTCACTATGAGCTGGGTTGGGTGGGGCTGGGGTTATGGGGGAGGGGTGGTTTACCCACTCCAAGTGTGCAAGACGGCTTGGCCGGCCCTATTGGGCCGGCCAAACCGTTCAGTGCTCCTTGCATCTTCCTCGTCAGGCTTGCTGTACACAGCCTGGTGAGAAATATGCAAAGCCTCCCAGGCAGCACTGTGATTTGCTTAGGTGAGGGAGCCTCTGTGTTTCCTGCTTCCTTCTGTTACGGAAGCAGAGGAGAAGGCAGCTGAAGGGACCGAAGGGGAGAGACGGCCAGTGGGCCAGCAAAAGGTACGTGGATTTCTTTTGTATTTTTTAGTCTCCCTGCTTCCCCCCGCCTCACCACCCCATCCCTTGCCAGCCGCCACTGATTCTGGGAGAACTCAGTTCACGGGCTTTTTAGGACACTTTGCCAGGGTCCTTGGTTACCATAATGGTTTCCTTACACCATTAAATACTCACAGTTGAAGTTGAGTTATATTATGTTATGTTGTGTTATGTGATCAGAAGTTTCCCTTACTTGCCTCTTGTTAGGGCTCTTGTGATTGGTGTGCCTGACCAGCTCATGCACATGAACCTGTGCCGCCGCAATTCCTTTCAGATCATAAAAGGGGACCCCCCTTCCTCCATGCCCAGGCGGTGGAATCTAGATGTATAACAACAACTCCTTGATTTGCACTTGCCTGCCACAGTATGGTCAAGACCCTTGGCCCTGGCCAGGTGACATCTGCCATCTAGAAGCACCAGAAGCTCCTGTGACCTGAGCTGAAGTGCTAGCAGTCCACATTCCCTAAAGGTTAGACCCCACTCCAGTGCTATATTTGTATACAAAGTAGTGCCAGACCCTTTGGCAGCAGGCCACAGCGTCTTGCACCACCCATTGCCTCTGACATCGCTACCAATGACAGCACCAACACAACTACTAACCATCACACTCCCAAAAGTGTGACAATTCA
Source organism: Triturus cristatus (assembly GCF_964204655.1). Taxonomy (NCBI): domain Eukaryota; kingdom Metazoa; phylum Chordata; class Amphibia; order Caudata; family Salamandridae; genus Triturus; species Triturus cristatus. Next base: position 1,591,039,206 of record NC_140590.1, read on the forward strand.
GAATATGCCAGGCCCCCAAATCTATAATAAGAGCTTGGGAAGCGGGTATTAGTCATTTTAATTTATATTACATTAACAAACAGCACCACCTTGTGGCAGTCTGTCATAAGGGCAGGTGTTCACAATTAAATGCCCTGCCGAGAGCTCTGGAAAACATCGGCTCATTTTAAGCACTCTCCCCAGGCCTTAAGGGCGTCCCATGGCCCTAATTCCCACAGGCTCTTCAATACAGTGTGTACTCACAAATCCGTCCATTCACTGAGGTGTGGTCACACACACCATCACTTCCCCAAACCATTGGGTTCTAATTGTAGGGTGACCAGACGTCCCGGATTTGCCCAGACAGTCCCGATTTCCCACCATAGTTCCCGGCAAATTTTGGCTCATGTCCCAGTTTTTAGAGGGGGCTGACTGAAAACAATGAGAGGCACTTTTTGGGGTATTCTAAAGCTTTGCTAGTTAGCAGCTGTTATGAGTAAGCAATTTAATTAATAGGTATGATTTTGTTTGTAGAAATTAGATGTTATTTACTTTCTTAATGCATCTTCCGTGATTCTATGTTGATGACAGCTATCATTCTGTGCCATTCCGTGGAGGAAAAATAGTAGTGCTTCTTCTATTTTACCCAAATGTCCCGGTTTTTGGTTCTCAAGATCTGGTCACCCTATCTAATTGGGCCTGGTTTATGCCCGCTCGCCTGCCCACCATCAGGTTGGCAAAGGTCATTTCCGCTGCCTTCCTAGTTGGACTACCGCCCGCCACACCTTCATAGGAGCCGCAATCACGACTCTTTTCAAGGGAGTGACAGTGAGGTGAGTGGCGCCATTGTTTCAGGATGCCTTTTACAAGAACAAAAGTCTAAAGTGTGATTTTTTTTTTTTTTTTTTTAAATAAAAAAAATAATGATCCTGGCACGTTTGTGGCGGAGTTTCCCATCCGCCAAAACGGCAGGCCCTCAACCTTACATCTAACCACTGGCTTCCAACCCCCAGTTTCCAAACCAGCACTTAAAAACAAACCCTTGACCACGCGCCGTGTGCTGCAAGAAACTACCAGACAGGCACTCTTCACTAATCTGAAGAAAGCGAGACAAGAAACGCATTCATTCCCAACCAACCAGCAACCCAATCATTTCGAAACGGACGACACTGTTTCCAAAACATTAATAAAGAGAAATATTACAGGTTTGTTCTTTTGACAAGATTGGCGATAACTTTTTATCAAAGGAGGGAACAGTTGGTCCGCGGTTTCAGGATACAGTGCCTTTTTCTATGAAAACAACACACACCATTAATATCAGTGATAAGGTGAAAAGCCTTTCACGGTCCATAACTTCAAACAAAAGACCGCAGTTTGTAGGGTCAGATCTCATCTGCCCCCTCCGCATCCACTAAAAATGAGAATTTTACAACCGCCGACATCAAATAGTTTCAGAAGCTAAAATCCGCCTTAAAAGCTTGGGCCGCGGGGTCATGCGGGGGACTTCGGTGGGGATGGCGGGGTGGGGGAGGGGTATTACTGAAAAATTAGCAGCTGCTTTCGAAAACAGCACGATGGACATACATTGGCCGCAGTAAAAACTTGTATAGCCGCCTCCGCAGTTGACTTTTTAAGCGGTTTCACATGCACTGGGAGTGGGCGCCTGCCCGTCACGAGGCAGCCTGAGGGATAGTAGCGCCTCTATGCACTCTGGGAGCTGGAACCCATTGAGTGGACTCATCATGCGGGGAATGTTCCTTTATTGGGCCCAGTGGAAGCAGAGGTCTTCCAGAGTATTACATTATGTTGTATGGACGTAGAGCTTTCAAACCCCTTGCACCGTGTAAAGTAGTGAGCTCTAGGGCCACATACTTGGAAGTGATGGACGCGGACATAGTAGTATGGGTACTGGTAACTGGCCCAGGGCCCCTTTTATTAGCAGGGTCACCTGACCGGTGACGCCTGTGATGGGAGGGTGCAGAGTGTCACAGCACAGCACATTCCTGGAACACTAGAACATGTCCAGCAGGACACTACAGACCTCACTCCATGTGATCGAGGAATCACGGTTTCGGGTCCTAGGCATTTGTTCGACAAACTAAGGCTTTCTGGGAGAGGTGGTCTTGACTCTGAAATAATGGACCCAGGCATATTTGAACAATGATGTGCAGTGGAAAAGCCCAGGGCTGGAATCACAGTGTCCTGCTGACATGAAGTGAGGTGGCAGGCACAGGTGCCAGTGAGAGACGTTTCCCACCTGTGCCTATCAAAGCTTCTCTGATGGGTGGGAGGGTGGGCCAGATTCACATAGGGGGTGGTAAGCGCTATATGGATGCTGCACAATTAAACTATTGGTCTCTCCATTGGCTCTCAATGAACATCCCAGTTACTTTCAAGACCCAGACTCAGCCATTACCAAGGCCCTTATTGTTATCTGCTCAGAGACGTATCACCTATGGGCAGCCAGTGTTTCTGTGCTTGAAATGACTGCACTCCTTTGGGAGCAGACATCCCTTCTCCCAGTAGGTCCACAGTCTGGCATGGCCAGAGACAGCCACTCTGTGCCCTGAGACAGACCCCCGGCCACATTCGCCACCCTGCTGTCACTTACCACCTGTCCAGAGCAGGTAGGAATCAGCAGCAGTAAACTCCCTGGAGAAGGTAAAAGGGCCCAGTATTTCTGGTGTCAACAACTTCTACCTCTTTCTAGTTTGTGATCCCATTTAACTCACAGGGAGCTTTTAGCTTGATTTGTTAATTCCCACTCTGGTATCTAATTGGGGGGGGGGATTACTAATCTTCTCATTGACTCTCTACAGAAGCTACCTACCAGAGGGCTGGCTGGTGCTAATATCAGGGAGGTGGTTTATTAAGGAGTGTATGTGCGAAAGTACGCAAATTCAGCAAGAAGGGAAAATAGTGCAAATGAAAAAGTGAAGTGTTGTCTACTGGTGACTGCCCAATACTTAAATAGCAAGTCCTCTACTGCAACATGGGAAACTGTTTTGAAGTTTGGAGAGTGTCAGAAGGGGAAAGAGAGGGAAAGCAACAGAGATACCCCACAAGAGATAGGAAGTAGAAGAGGCATGTGCACCTTTGTTGCATGATGGGAGCAGTAGTAAACCTAAACAGACAGTGTCATTTGATGTATTGTATGGTGGTGTAATTGCATTTGTCTAGCGCTTACTATCCATGATGTGGCACTGAAGAGTTTTGCAGCGAATGGCACACTCCTCTGGAGCCCAAGGTTACTGGTTAATCCAGTGGTTACTGGGATTAACCCTGAGCTCACAAGGAAACCACTAAATGCATTTACTCCAGCTTTTTTGTGGTAGATTAAATATGATTTAGATGTGATCATTAGCGGGTGTATGTGAGTTCATGCTGATGGTTGGTGGGATGACTAGATAGGCTAGAGGAGATTAAGTATTCTTAGGTTGCAGGGATATAGTTTCAAAAAAGGAGACATTGTGATCCATGAAATGAACTGTGAAAATTTGCAAAGATACAGCAACAGAGAATGAAGTAAAAAGTCATACGACTTAGAGTTGGGTGTACTTAGAGAGAGGTGTCCTACAGGGGATGGAAGTTAAGTAGAGGGTTAGGCAATAGAAAAAAGGAGAGGAAACAAATTAATCAATTGTTTTAAATCAAGGGCAATTTTTCATACAGGGATTTAGGAATATAGCTGGAGGAGGCTTTTTGAAGGAGCATGCAATCTGAGAATGTACAACTGTAGAAAGAGAGGACATTATTTGTATGCAAGATAATGTATACAGTGCTTGGCGGTGTGCTGGATAAGCTAGTGTGAGAGACAGACATGTGGTTTTATATTTTGAGACATGCTGTCAGCACTGTGTAGCTCTGCATGTCCCTTCATTGTGTTGGAAATTTTTCTTCACAATTCCTATGGTCATTTGGCAGGAGGTCGTATACGCTGTGATCTTATAGATCTTATAGATCTTATAGATCTATAGATCAATGGAGGGGACAGGTGTGAAGAAGGAGTGAGTGCGAATCCGAGATCTGCCAAGGCATACTGCATTACAGTACTCCTTTATGTGTTTGCCATTCTGAGACATCAGTTAAGGACATTTGCCAAGATGCACCATGTTATAAATATCCTTTTATCATAATTGAATGCTGGTTTTCTGGGTACGCAAACATTTGGGCCTGCATGGTGGACTATGTGACAATCCTCCAGTGACCAGCAACATTTGACAGATGTCTCCAGTCTTTGCAGTGCTGTCTGGTTAGTACTGAGTGCTTAGTTAGGTGGCTGCTATCGCCTGTATCAGATTGAGACCAGAATATCAATTTATTGAGATTAACTATTCTAGCGTTATGACTTCAAGAAATCTATGATACTCCACTCATAACCTCAAGATACATGGATGGTAGTAGTGTCGGTTGTATGACGGAACCATGCATGCCATTACAACACATGCCTTAACAAAGCGGTCACTACAACAACTGCGTCTTTACCGCACATGCCTTTACCATGCATATGACTTTAGCACATATATATATATATGATGGCTTTATAGTTATCTGCAAAATACTTCCATTTTCTTTAAAAAGGCATGCGTGGTAACAGCATATGCGCTTTGAAAATGTATTATATTTATATATATATATTAGCGTATCCTTACGTTCCACGTCCTTAAGAAAAAGTTGCACTCAGGATTTTAGAAGAGTTTTAAGTATTTATTGACTGACGCGTTTCTACAGCACGGTCTTTGTTAAAGTCATACATTGACCCGGAATTGGCAGTGATTTTTAAGCACTTCCTGGATAAAAGTAAAAATGAAAGAAATATGCACAACGGTCGTTTAACAATTCATTCAGAAAGTAGTCTCCACTGATCTATATAGCATTTTGCAGATATGGAATGCCAAATAGTAGAAAATTCTAAATCGAGTTACTCTTAATGGTGCACGCTGTGTTTCATGCAAGCTGGTGTCACAATCCATATACAGCAAGATTAGACAGAAATCAGCCAGCGCTAGTGCTTGTTGCCGAAAGGGACGGGAAATAGATGTTACAAGTGCGTGGCGCATGTAGCACTAATCAAAACCAGTGATTGTCAATGGTAGGCGAATGCCTTTATGCTGATGACATGCACTCTTGTGACAAAAATTATAATAACATACTGCCAAGTGGCTTCTTGCTTCTGTTGCTAGTGGTGTATCGGTCTAGTGACCCATTAATCGATACCCCTAAAAAGCCCAAAAGAGGTCTGACAACTCTACATATGATAAATGGAAACACCCTTAAAAAGAAACACTGGTTACGCTCACCCTGGGTACATTTAAAGAAAAAAGAGGGGGGGGGATAATGAATTAGCAGGTGGGGCCCTTAGACAGCTGGATCTAGGGGGAGGAGGAGGGGGAAGTCCCTGTGTAATAAGAAGATATATATGCAGTGTCCTGGAAACATGGGAGGGCACTAGAGGTATATAATATCCACTCTACCCTACCCTAGATGCACATGAAGGTCCTCCTCATGGTTGAGGCCTCCAGGAAACTTGCTCTTTAGTCGTATGATATATTCAGATTCCAGGCGTCGCAGATGACATTACCGATCTCCTCCACGTGCTGAGACTGGGACCCTGACTACTGTTGTGCATATTTCTTTTATTTTTACTTTTATCCAGGAAATGCTTAAAAATCACTGCCACTTCCGGGTCAATGTATGACTTTGACAAAGACTGTGCTGTCAAAATGCGTCAGTCAATAAATACTTAAAACTCTTCTAAAATCCTAAGTGTGACATTTTCTTACGGACGTGGAACGTAAGGATACACTAATATTATAGTGCGTCCAGCACCCACCTGTCTGCACCAAACCCGCCTGGTGGATGTGATCGGTAGAAAGGCTGGACTTTGCCTATTCATATATATGTATATATATAAAATTCACTGAAAAAACCATAGGTTTCACACATGTTATAGTTAGCTGGACATTTCACTCGTAAAAAACCATTGAAATTCCCCCGTTATAGTTAGTGCAGGCAACTATAACTCACGCGACCGCAATCCTCTGCTGATGCTAATACTGTATTTAGACACTTATTTGCCCATGTCTTCTTCCATTAAATTTTAGCTATACATATATTACAAATATTTTTTTTTCATAAAGACACATATGTCATCAGCAGAGGATTGCGGTCGCGTGAGTTATAGTTGCCTGCACTAACTATAACGGGGGAATTTCAATGGTTTTTTACGAGTGAAGTGTCCAGTTAACTATAACATGTGTGAAACCTATGGTTTTTTCAGTGAATTTGCAAGGTTTTTTAAATGCTAATTCCTAACTATAACGTGTGTGAAACCTATGTTTTTTTCAGTGAATTTGTACGGTTTTTTAAATGCTAAGTTACTTTACGCCGTTCGTGGCGTGCGCGCCCACTTCACGCAGTTCGTTCCGTGCGCGCACAGTGAGCACGCGGTGCGCTTTGCGCACCGCGCGCCCACTTTACGCAGTTAGTGCCGTGCACGCATGGTGGGCACGCGGTGCGCTATGCGCACCGCATGTCCACGTTACGCTAGATGGGCCATGTACGCACGATGCGCTTTGCGCACCGTCCGCACACGGAGGACATATTATGCGCTTCGTTGTGAAAGGATATCTATTAAATGTTCAATTAAGTAATATGCAAAGCACAAAAGGTGCAACGCGGGCACCTTTTGCACACGGGGGGGGGGAAAGTGTGGATTTTTTATTTTTTTATTTATTTTTGACCGTACGCATACGGTAAGCGCAATCGGCGTTTTTTCGAAAAAAAAAAAATTGAATTTTTGGCCTTGGGGGTTCTTTTGGGACACCCTAATCAAGGCTAGGTGGTTAGGAGCTGTCTAGCCTGCCCGTTTTCATGTTATCTAACTTTGTTTTTCCTCCCCCCCTCAGAGTGCGAGAGAGAAAATGGCGGCCGACACTTCCTGGTTTCAACCGATTCGAATGTTTACTGAGATCTAACAGCCAATCAGAATCGCGCTCGCGCACGTCACCGTACGCGTACGGTAAGCTTACCGTAAGCGCACGGTAAGCGCACGGAGCGCTGCCACAGATATATATATTGATTTAAATGCTATTTTCTCAGGAACCACTGAACAGATTTACACCAGACCTACAAAAGGCACTTCCTTGACCTGTACACTACCTCTCTGCCAAATTTCAAGTAACTCTGTTCAGCCGTTCGGGTTGTAGCTGTGTCTAAAGGTCCTATGGAAAAATGCATGGGGAAAACGCGTTTTGGGACCCCCCTTTTTTCTCAGCCCCCGCTTGACGAATCCCCCCGAGACTTTCAGGGTAGAAGCGGAGCGTAGCGTCCCATTAGTTTTGAAAATATCGCGAGGATTCGTCGACCGGCGCCAAAGTTATTCCAAATAGAATGTTGCAGATTTCCTATGGAAACAGGGTCCTAACTATAACTATCTACTGGCGACCGCCAGTAGATAATATATATATATATATATATATATATTCCAATCGCAATTGCCCCGCAATTGAAGACACCCACACAACGCTCGATTTTTCCTTGGTTTATTCGGGAGACAGCAGCGGAGTCAGGGAGAATCCCACAGCATGGTAAAGCGCCTTCAGCCTACGCGTTTCGAGAGTTTTCCCTTCATCATGGCACGGCGTTTGGTGGGGAGAATGAAAGCAAGCATGAGTTTCACAGGTGATATGGTTTGTTTGGTCCCGCCTTAGTGGGCGTGTTCTTGCAAAGCACTCTGGTTCGTGTAGTCCAGGGCAGTTTCTAAGATCCAAAATTGGTGCTGTTTCCCATAGTCCCTCTGTAGTTTTCACCCAGTGGGTTGCTGGCGATCCCCTTCTGTTCCCGTTGCTTTAGTGATGCTCCTCGAACAGGCACGTTGTTCCGCATAAGGTGCCCCAGCCTGAGACACACGGACCTGCAAGAAGCAGTGGGGTTGTCTTCGTGACCCTGGCTGGCCACCACATATTCCAATCGCAATTGCCCCGCAATTGAAGACACCCACACAACGCTCGATTTTTCCTTGGTTTATTCGGGAGACAGCAGCGGAGTCAGGGAGAATCCCACAGCATGGTAAAGCGCCTTCAGCCTACGCGTTTCGAGAGTTTTCCCTTCATCATGGCACGGCGTTTGGTGGGGAGAATGAAAGCAAGCATGAGTTTCACAGGTGATATAGTTTGTTTGGTCCCGCCTTAGTGGGCGTGTTCTTGCAAAGCACTCTGGTTCGTGTAGTCCAGGGCAGTTTCTAAGATCCAAAATTGGTGCTGTTTCCCATAGTCCCTCTGTAGTTTTCACCCAGTGGGTTGCTGGCGATCCCCTTCTGTTCCCGTTGCTTTAGTGATGCTCCTCGAACAGGCACGTTGTTCCGCATAAGGTGCCCCAGCCTGAGACACACGGACCTGCAAGAAGCAGTGGGGTTGTCTTCGTGACCCTGGCTGGCCACCACATATTCCAATCGCAATTGCCCCGCAATTGAAGACACCCACACAACGCTCGATTTTTCCTTGGTTTATTCGGGAGACAGCAGCGGAGTCAGGGAGAATCCCACAGCATGGTAAAGCGCCTTCAGCCTACGCGTTTCGAGAGTTTTCCCTTCATCATGGCACGGCGTTTGGTGGGGAGAATGAAAGCAAGCATGAGTTTCACAGGTGATATAGTTTGTTTGGTCCCGCCTTAGTGGGCGTGTTCTTGCAAAGCACTCTGGTTCGTGTAGTCCAGGGCAGTTTCTAAGATCCAAAATTGGTGCTGTTTCCCATAGTCCCTCTGTAGTTTTCACCCAGTGGGTTGCTGGCGATCCCCTTCTGTTCCCGTTGCTTTAGTGATGCTCCTCGAACAGGCACGTTGTTCCGCATAAGGTGCCCCAGCCTGAGACACACGGACCTGCAAGAAGCAGTGGGGTTGTCTTCGTGACCCTGGCTGGCCACCACATATTCCAATCGCAATTGCCCCGCAATTGAAGACACCCACACAACGCTCGATTTTTCCTTGGTTTATTCGGGAGACAGCAGCGGAGTCAGGGAGAATCCCACAGCATGGTAAAGCGCCTTCAGCCTACGCGTTTCGAGAGTTTTCCCTTCATCATGGCACGGCGTTTGGTGGGGAGAATGAAAGCAAGCATGAGTTTCACAGGTGATATAGTTTGTTTGGTCCCGCCTTAGTGGGCGTGTTCTTGCAAAGCACTCTGGTTCGTGTAGTCCAGGGCAGTTTCTAAGATCCAAAATTGGTGCTGTTTCCCATAGTCCCTCTGTAGTTTTCACCCAGTGGGTTGCTGGCGATCCCCTTCTGTTCCCGTTGCTTTAGTGATGCTCCTCGAACAGGCACGTTGTTCCGCATAAGGTGCCCCAGCCTGAGACACACGGACCTGCAAGAAGCAGTGGGGTTGTCTTCGTGACCCTGGCTGGCCACCACATATTCCAATCGCAATTGCCCCGCAATTGAAGACACCCACACAACGCTCGATTTTTCCTTGGTTTATTCGGGAGACAGCAGCGGAGTCAGGGAGAACCCCACAGCATGGTAAAGCGCCTTCAGCCTACGCGTTTCGAGAGTTTTCCCTTCATCATGGCACGGCGTTTGGTGGGGAGAATGAAAGCAAGCATGAGTTTCACAGGTGATATAGTTTGTTTGGTCCCGCCTTAGTGGGCGTGTTCTTGCAAAGCACTCTGGTTCGTGTAGTCCAGGGCAGTTTCTAAGATCCAAAATTGGTGCTGTTTCCCATAGTCCCTCTGTAGTTTTCACCCAGTGGGTTGCTGGCGATCCCCTTCTGTTCCCGTTGCTTTAGTGATGCTCCTCGAACAGGCACGTTGTTCCGCATAAGGTGCCCCAGCCTGAGACACACGGACCTGCAAGAAGCAGTGGGGTTGTCTTCGTGACCCTGGCTGGCCACCACATATTCCAATCGCAATTGCCCCGCAATTGAAGACACCCACACAACGCTCGATTTTTCCTTGGTTTATTCGGGAGACAGCAGCGGAGTCAGGGAGAATCCCACAGCATGGTAAAGCGCCTTCAGCCTACGCGTTTCGAGAGTTTTCCCTTCATCATGGCACGGCGTTTGGTGGGGAGAATGAAAGCAAGCATGAGTTTCACAGGTGATATAGTTTGTTTGGTCCCGCCTTAGTGGGCGTGTTCTTGCAAAGCACTCTGGTTCGTGTAGTCCAGGGCAGTTTCTAAGATCCAAAATTGGTGCTGTTTCCCATAGTCCCTCTGTAGTTTTCACCCAGTGGGTTGCTGGCGATCCCCTTCTGTTCCCGTTGCTTTAGTGATGCTCCTCGAACAGGCACGTTGTTCCGCATAAGGTGCCCCAGCCTGAGACACACGGACCTGCAAGAAGCAGTGGGGTTGTCTTCGTGACCCTGGCTGGCCACCACATATTCCAATCGCAATTGCCCCGCAATTGAAGACACCCACACAACGCTCGATTTTTCCTTGGTTTATTCGGGAGACAGCAGCGGAGTCAGGGAGAATCCCACAGCATGGTAAAGCGCCTTCAGCCTACGCGTTTCGAGAGTTTTCCCTTCATCATGGCACGGCGTTTGGTGGGGAGAATGAAAGCAAGCATGAGTTTCACAGGTGATATAGTTTGTTTGGTCCCGCCTTAGTGGGCGTGTTCTTGCAAAGCACTCTGGTTCGTGTAGTCCAGGGCAGTTTCTAAGATCCAAAATTGGTGCTGTTTCCCATAGTCCCTCTGTAGTTTTCACCCAGTGGGTTGCTGGCGATCCCCTTCTGTTCCCGTTGCTTTAGTGATGCTCCTCGAACAGGCACGTTGTTCCGCATAAGGTGCCCCAGCCTGAGACACACGGACCTGCAAGAAGCAGTGGGGTTGTCTTCGTGACCCTGGCTGGCCACCACATATTCCAATCGCAATTGCCCCGCAATTGAAGACACCCACACAACGCTCGATTTTTCCTTGGTTTATTCGGGAGACAGCAGCGGAGTCAGGGAGAATCCCACAGCATGGTAAAGCGCCTTCAGCCTACGCGTTTCGAGAGTTTTCCCTTCATCATGGCACGGCGTTTGGTGGGGAGAATGAAAGCAAGCATGAGTTTCACAGGTGATATAGTTTGTTTGGTCCCGCCTTAGTGGGCGTGTTCTTGCAAAGCACTCTGGTTCGTGTAGTCCAGGGCAGTTTCTAAGATCCAAAATTGGTGCTGTTTCCCATAGTCCCTCTGTAGTTTTCACCCAGTGGGTTGCTGGCGATCCCCTTCTGTTCCCGTTGCTTTAGTGATGCTCCTCGAACAGGCACGTTGTTCCGCATAAGGTGCCCCAGCCTGAGACACACGGACCTGCAAGAAGCAGTGGGGTTGTCTTCGTGACCCTGGCTGGCCACCACATATTCCAATCGCAATTGCCCCGCAATTGAAGACACCCACACAACGCTCGATTTTTCCTTGGTTTATTTGGGAGACAGCAGCGGAGTCAGGGAGAATCCCACAGCATGGTAAAGCGCCTTCAGCCTACGCGTTTCGAGAGTTTTCCCTTCATCATGGCACGGCGTTTGGTGGGGAGAATGAAAGCAAGCATGAGTTTCACAGGTGATATAGTTTGTTTGGTCCCGCCTTAGTGGGCGTGTTCTTGCAAAGCACTCTGGTGTCTCAGGCTGGGGCACCTTATGCGGAACAACGTGCCTGTTCGAGGAGCATCACTAAAGCAACGGGAACAGAAGGGGATCGCCAGCAACCCACTGGGTGAAAACTACAGAGGGACTATGGGAAACAGCACCAATTTTGGATCTTAGAAACTGCCCTGGACTACACGAACCAGAGTGCTTTGCAAGAACACGCCCACTAAGGCGGGACCAAACAAACTATATCACCTGTGAAACTCATGCTTGCTTTCATTCTCCCCACCAAACGCCGTGCCATGATGAAGGGAAAACTCTCGAAACGCGTAGGCTGAAGGCGCTTTACCATGCTGTGGGATTCTCCCTGACTCCGCTGCTGTCTCCCGAATAAACCAAGGAAAAATCGAGCGTTGTGTGGGTGTCTTCAATTGCGGGGCAATTGCGATTGGAATATGTGGTGGCCAGCCAGGGTCACGAAGACAACCCCACTGCTTCTTGCAGGTCCGTGTGTCTCAGGCTGGGGCACCTTATGCGGAACAACGTGCCTGTTCGAGGAGCATCACTAAAGCAACGGGAACAGAAGGGGATCGCCAGCAACCCACTGGGTGAAAACTACAGAGGGACTATGGGAAACAGCACCAATTTTGGATCTTAGAAACTGCCCTGGACTACACGAACCAGAGTGCTTTGCAAGAACACGCCCACTAAGGCGGGACCAAACAAACTATATCACCTGTGAAACTCATGCTTGCTTTCATTCTCCCCACCAAACGCCGTGCCATGATGAAGGGAAAACTCTCGAAACGCGTAGGCTGAAGGCGCTTTACCATGCTGTGGGATTCTCCCTGACTCCGCTGCTGTCTCCCGAATAAACCAAGGAAAAATCGAGCGTTGTGTGGGTGTCTTCAATTGCGGGGCAATTGCGATTGGAATATGTGGTGGCCAGCCAGGGTCACGAAGACAACCCCACTGCTTCTTGCAGGTCCGTGTGTCTCAGGCTGGGGCACCTTATGCGGAACAACGTGCCTGTTCGAGGAGCATCACTAAAGCAACGGGAACAGAAGGGGATCGCCAGCAACCCACTGGGTGAAAACTACAGAGGGACTATGGGAAACAGCACCAATTTTGGATCTTAGAAACTGCCCTGGACTACACGAACCAGAGTGCTTTGCAAGAACACGCCCACTAAGGCGGGACCAAACAAACTATATCACCTGTGAAACTCATGCTTGCTTTCATTCTCCCCACCAAACGCCGTGCCATGATGAAGGGAAAACTCTCGAAACGCGTAGGCTGAAGGCGCTTTACCATGCTGTGGGATTCTCCCTGACTCCGCTGCTGTCTCCCGAATAAACCAAGGAAAAATCGAGCGTTGTGTGGGTGTCTTCAATTGCGGGGCAATTGCGATTGGAATATATATATATATATATACATACTTACATACATATATATAGATTTGAATGTACATTAACTTTATACACACACACATATTAGTATGTATGTGTGTATATATTTTTACATATACATATATATTATGTGTGTGTGTGTAAAACACATACCTATTGATTACAAAAACACAAAAACTGAGTGTTCACCAACAAAACACATTGAACATTCTTGAAATAGTTAATTTTGTTATTCCTTATTTTTATTCTCTAGATGTGTCATATTAATACAACAACACAGCCACAGCAATATAGCCAACATGTGTTTCTCGCACTCACACTTCTTCAAGGCTTAATATTCTGTTTTTATTCTAGTCACGTACAGGATCTTAAGCCATTTGTATATAATTTAATACCCAATTCAAATAATTCTCCCTTTGCATCGTCTCTCTCTCCAGAGGCTGGTTATACACCCTTTTCCACTAGATCCCACATCTATGTTTAGTCTGCACCTTCATATGAGTTTCAAAGTATAACAAAGCTTGCCCGTGTTAGGTCTCTCAACAAATTTAAAATAAAGCACCAGGGAGGTGGTGGTCCCCGGGGCTTAAAAGGAGGGGGGGTCCGCGCGACCCCCCTCCATTATATCATAAAAGCCCCGGGTGAGGTGGTGGTACCCAGGACTTGAAAGAGCCTCAGGAGGGGTGTCCTGTGTGCCCTTCTCCATTTTGTAATACTACGTGCCCCCAGGACCTGGCCCACCCGGGGGCTAAACAGTAGAGAAGCGAGGGAACCCACGCTTCTTTTTTTGGGGCTGGAGCCGCAGATCCAGCACAACTCTTGCTGAAAAAAATAAAACTTTTTTGCACTGCGAGGTGCCAGGGGGACCCCAGGACCACAGCTAGGGGATCAGGGTATTCCTATCCTGTCCCCTTTCCTTTTTTTAAAACGTTTTTTGTGGGACTCGGCTGAAGCAGAGTTCCAAGATGGCTGCCAACTCTTCACGGTTGAAGTCATGGCAGCCAATCAGATTTTAGCATGCGGATTGTTGGTTCCTTGGAGGATCTGCGACCCTATATATACAATTTTTTAAAAATATCTTCCAAACTACTGAACACCCAAATAACAAAAAGGGTTCTTTCTGGACCAAGAGCTACCTTTCTACCAAATATTGTGTAATTGCGTCTAGCGTTTCGGGCTGTAGAAGCAACTAAAATCTCTAAGGGAAATAACATAGGAAAAACACTTTTTTTGACACCCCCTTTTTCTCGGTTCACACTTGATGGATTGCTCCGAAACTTTCCAAGCGCAACAGGATTCACCAGGGCATTGTTTTTGGAACAAATTGTCAAGATTCGTCAAACGGCACCAAAGGTATAGTCAAGTAAAAAAAAACTTTTCCTACATGTTCCTAAGTATAACTAACTACTGGTGACTGCGTTGTGAAGCTAGGTCCTGGTAAAAAACGGTGTAGTAAATGCATGCGTGGTAAAGACGCATGCGTTGTTAAGCTTTCATTGTAATGGCATGCGTGGTTCAGACCGCATTGTAATCGCTGTTTCCCAGTAGCGCCTGCTGCTTTTTCTAGTTACACCTCTCTCATTACACACCAGCACTATTGTTTGGTCTCATTGCTTGTCCGTCATCTAGGTCAAGTGAACTCTTATCAGGAAAGCCTAAGATCCACCGTGGGCCTGATCGCATCCTGCATGCTGCCCTCTTTTTGACAAGAACTAATAATGCTACTACATCGTCCCTTGCCCCACCGCCATGACACTCCCACCCAATGGCCTGTACCTGCTACAAAATCCACTGAAATACATGGATAGTAATTAAATCAGGGTATCTAACCCCATAATCAGCCTCACGTTCAGTCGCCTGTAAAATCGCCCCACCCAACCTATTCTTGGGTTCCTGCTTCCTAAATGCTCTACTTTGCATTTTAAATCTTTGAACCCTAGCATCTGTCTCCAGGGCTTTAAGTGGGATGAAAAATTGGGGGGTCTCTCAAAAGGACGTGGTCATTGTAATTAAGGGCTTGGCTTAAAAACAAGTAAGCTAAAAATCTGTGTTTAGCACAGTGTGCCGCCAGACTTGCATTTTGCTGTTCCTGTCATTGCGTCCAGATATATGATATAAGTCACATCATACCTACCAATGGTTGCTAGTTGCATAAGATAAATAAACAACAACTATGGCTTGTATATAATTTTTAAAAAGCTTCCACTTAAAGCCCTGGTGACACCACGACAAAGTTGCTGCTCCTGAGTTTCAAAAAGAAAAGGGAAATCCAGACAGAAAATGACTCTCTTTAAAGGATTTCCCTTCCTCTGCAAAGCTCACCACGCGCACATCGATGTGCCACTGCCACTGCAGTCCGGAAAAAAAACACGGACCGCCAGTGCCACGGCACAAAACAGAGCCCGATAGAGACCCGTTTCGAGGCCCCCTTAAAAATACTGCCGGTGCTCAGACCCGGTGAGACCCAGCCCACTTAAAGCCCTGTCTGTCTCCCAGATCATTCATTCTGCTTTTCCTAAATGCTTCTGGTCGTGTATTTTTTCTTTGAGAAATCAACCCTATAACAGCTGTTTCTTTCATGTCTAAATTGCATGCCTTATCTTTCTTCAGGTATGAATTAAGGGCAGAATCCTGGGCTGAGGGTGACTTTTCCAATAACTCTATTGCCACTTTTTTCCATAAAATGGGCGCAATTTACCAGTTCCATCTAGTACCTGTTGCTTGGGCATACCCGAACCTACTTTAGCACAATACCTTTCAACCAAAGATGTTCCATTTTCTCCAGACTTCTTTGTAGAGCACTATGAAATCATGAAAATCTGAAAACCACATAGACGACCTGACAGTACTGTTACCTAATAATTTGGGGCCAAATGTACATAGCTTTTTTTAGCTTGCAAATGGCGCAATTTTTAAATGTACAAAGCCCTATTTGTGTTTCAGTAAGCTACTACCAAATCACAAATTGGGTTTGCGAACAGCTATTTGGAAGGGGCGTGCCAAGGGAGTCCCTTCCTAATGGCGAGTTGCACTGGCATGTAGGAATGCTTTGCGACTAGCAATGCGGTAGCAGAACATTCGCAGTCAACTTCAAGTTGGTGGTAACCCATTTGTAAATGGGAAATGGTCCCCAAGGGACCCCTCCTCCTTTGTGAATGTGGAGCCAACATTTTCTAAGATCAGGCAGTGGCCCCACGGACCACTGCCTACTCTTAAAAAATGAAAAGTGTAGCTTTTAATTTTTATTTTTGAAATGCGTCCCGTTTTCCTTTAAGGAAAACGGGCTGCATTACTAAAAAAATAGTTTAAAAAAAAAAATAAATCACGAACATGGGGGTCTGCTGACCCCAGCAGACCACCATCCCTGTGAGTGCGGGCCATTCCCAATGGGTCGTGAAGCGAGACCTACCTCATGAATATTAATGAGGTAGGTCTATTTGCGACCCGCTGAGAATCACAAAATGTGCCTAAGAAACATTTTTACATGGGTGTTTGCGAAATTTCCAAATTGCGAATCGCAAAAATTCGCCATTAGGAAATCTTAAACTGCTGTTTTTTGTACATCTGGCACCCCGCCCCTCCACAAGGAAGCAATTTGATGTGTCTGTCATTTCTTTTCCTCTTGAAACCATTGTGCTGTGCTAGGTTGCGGATATTGGTGGCTTTAGGGTATTGCACAAATCTTCCTTGCTGAAGGGATTCCATTAATTTCCTCATGTTAAGTTGACTACCGGGCTAAAGAGAAGAAACTCCTCACCGCTCTCATGTTTGTGGCTCTGAAAATCAGCCGTTTTTCGCAGACCCTCCTAAGCTGATTTAGAAATCATGGTTTTGAGCTCTGAGGGGCATATTATCAAGAAACGGCGTTACAATTATCGCCGCTGGTGTCAACATGGGCTTCTATTGGAATTCTCAAGGGCATATTATCAAGCCCATTATCGCCGCTTTAGCGGCAGTTTTCTGCCGCTAAAGCGGCAATAATTTTATCGCTTTGCTTGATAATATGCCCCCAAGTCTTTCCTAATTAAAGAGAAAATTCATCGATTCCCCATGGAGACCTGATTCCCCAAACTTATATTAGAGCAAACTCAGCTTCTGTAGCGTCAGGTGACTTCGTGGACGACATGGCCTTGCAGCTCTGGCCGGATGGCTGCTCTTTGCGCATGCTCAGACTTATTTGCATAAACTAACGGTGAGCAGTCTTTTGGCCAGTTTCAAAGCAAGTTGTGTAAGGTTCGTCCCTTTCTTTAATTGTCCACACAAGCTAAAAACAAGCATTGTCAAAGCCATTAGACCTGACATAGCCTCTTGCCTTTCATCCTTGCCAGTACTTGTTTTTGTAAAATGTTCATGTTGGTATAAGTTGCTAGTCCCTCTCCACTATAAAAAATAAATGGCTGAAAGCAAAAACATTTTTGGTCGCAAAAAGAACGCATTGGCGTAAAAGTGCCTGGCATTGATGGAAAATACTTTCTATGTGCACATGACTCTTACGTCACTCGCAGTGAAAAGGCTGGAATGGGCTGATGGATTCTCCCAGGCTGTATGCACTAATGTGAGGAATAAAAAATGTGAATGGCGCAAACCAGACAAATTGATGAAGCCCCTCTAAGTATGTATGTTAAGTATAAACAATTTTAGTAAATTCAAAATGTCTTGTCTAAAGTCAGACCTGATAATGGTAGAACGCTGCTCCAGTAGTAAAAAAGTTATATTCGTCATTGCACAGAAGCGTTGGCCGTGGCATTCCTTGACTGTTCAAGGCCACCATTATCCATGGCTGTTTTGAAATGGCTAGCTTCATTTTGGCAATGTCGTGATTTGACGGTGCAACATTATTATTAAGGCTCCCTGTTTTCCGTTTTTACTGATTTTTACAGAAAAATACAGACAGAAAAGCATTTATTTTCCTGTCTGTATTTATTTTTAGAAGTGGATAAAAACGGAAATCGAATTCTTCTTTGAGTGATTCTAAATGCTGTCAGCCATGACTGCCAGGCCAATAGCTGTGAGATTAACAGGTAAGGGGTTAAAAAAGAAAGGAATTTTAGTAAAGGAGTAGATATGCACAACTTTAATTAAAAAATGTTCATGTTTCCATATTAGTGCCCTGATTTATCATCTGTGGGTGCTCATATCATTGAAACATATTAGGCATTCAAGCATGCATGCACATATTTCGGTTACATAAATGTGGAAATATACTAATAAATATGGATAAATATGGATAAATACAGATAACATTAGCAAAAAATAAATACGGATAAATGCAGACGGAAATGGTCAAAATGGCAAAAAAACAAATACCATAAAACCGAGAGCCATAATTATTATTTGTTCAAATAATTTTTATTTTCATATAAAAAGACGATTTTAAGTGACAACAGAATGTTAAACACTCCTGTTCCAATACAGTTGGGGCACGAAATATCATGGAACACCAGGTTTGATGGTTATGTTGGAAGACCACCTAAGACATAGCAAGGACCATAAACAGTGTGAAATACAAGGAGTAACGTTGCAACACTGGGCGTGTGCAGCGCTAGACATCATTCAGTACCGCTAACCAGGGCCGCACTGGCCGCAGCGGGAACCGGGCAATCCCCCAGTGCGCCGCACGAGTGGGGGCCGGTTTTGGGCCCCTGGGGGCCGTTTTTGTTACAGGGCCGTTTTTGCAGCATAGCTGCAAAATCGGCCCTGTAACAAAATCGGCCGAAAACCGGCCCTGGCAAAGAGCTCGGTGGCACCCCCAACCCCCGGGTGGGGGGTGAGGGGTGAGGCCGAGCACTTTGCCAGGGCCGGTTTCGGTTCCCAGTCCGACCCTGCTACTAACCAGAGGCGTAGGAAAGCCCCCACTTCAGCAGATTAAGCGGGGGCTGCCACTCGCCCCTACCGGCTGATGAACTGAGTCCCACTGAACATTAATTTGTCGTTTATTGACTTTTTCGGTCTGTAAAGTGCTCATAAATAATACTGTTAAGCAATACCATTGCAGGGGGTGTGGTAAGGGGCCTGTTATGCCCAGAAAAGAAAATAATGAATGAGAAATTATGAAAACACTGTAATAAAAGTGAGCATGAGAGAGAAATGTAAGAAAAAGTAAGCATTAGAGACTCATAAGAAGGAAGGGTGAAAGGAAGGAAACATGAAAATATGTAATGAAGAACAGGTGAAAGGTAAGACCGAAGGATGGTGGTAAGGGAGAATGGATGGAAGGTTGAAAAGGGGAATAGAACAACAAAAGTATCAATAGGTTAAGGAGTGAATGAATGGAAGGATGAAGAATGGACAGATGGGCAAGCTTGACAAGATGGACAGTGAAAGGATGGAGAGATCAATACAGGATGGATGCATATGTAGAAGGATGGATGGAATATCAAAGGTTGAAGGTAATTCTCCCATGGAGGGTCAGATTTGCTTGCTTTGTGCGCTTGGTGTGATTTGAGGTATGGTTTAAGTGGGGGGTATTTGAGTTTTCTGGCTACTCCTTGCCGCTAACCAGTGCTTAATTTG
Organism: Triturus cristatus; assembly: GCF_964204655.1. Taxonomy (NCBI): domain Eukaryota; kingdom Metazoa; phylum Chordata; class Amphibia; order Caudata; family Salamandridae; genus Triturus; species Triturus cristatus. The sequence goes on from NC_140590.1 coordinate 1,591,058,664, forward strand.
AGCCGGTGGTTTCCACTGCTCAGCAACCTCACTGAATTGTCAACACCGGCGCTTGTGGCAGTCTGCCACAAGGTGACACCGTTGGCCTAATTTCAGAGTGAGCACAACAACAGTTGTTTATTAATTGAATATACATTAAAAATGACTATTACCTGCCACCCAAACCATTCTTATTGCTTTGAGGGCCTGAAATAGTCCGACCTGTCACCCTTGTAGGAGTATCATGGTTAGTAATGGTGTTGTTACTATCATTGGCAGCATGGCAGGGGAAACGTGTGATGCAAGCTGCAGTGGCCTCCTGACGAGAGTCCTGGCACTTATTTTTTTTTACAAATTAAGCACTGCCGCTAACTCTGCGTACTGTGTACAGAATCTGGACAAAGGAGGTCCTTGGCACTTCCTAAACTACAAATCCACCAGATTCTTAAAACCACATCACACAGTGGGATCAGTGCGCTCCGACTACAAGGTATCAGTTTCTCAGCACATGCTTCCCTGCTGCTTCCACATCTGAACATCTGCCCAGCACAGCCCTGCTCCCCCCCAGCAGCAGCGCTTAAGACGTGATTGTTTTGGGGTCTTTGCTAGCCCCTGGTGGAAGGCCCTGCAGCCCCCTTCCTTTGGCCCAGCCTGCATTTGATTTACAGTAGTTATAAACATTCCAAGGCATACATGTAAAGCTAAATGATACCAAAATATTAGAAAGTTACGATTCAGTAATAAATGTGTCATCGGTTTTGAAATGCAGGTTTTTTTGTCCCCCACCCCGCCGTGTGGTCAGACAGAGAGGGATTCGGTCTCACTCCCTGTAGGACCGGGGGCTCGGCCATGTAATTGAGAACTGTGGCTGAGGCCTGATCATTAGGGGAACAGAGAGGATCTTGTGTACTGTGAGGTTATTTCTTGATAGACGGGGTTCCTGTTCTGGGGAGCAGCAAGATGGCGGGTCTGCTTTGTGTATAGAGAGTGAGCTGGGAAGGTGTAGGGGCACCTTGTTGGACCGGGCCAAGGAAAGGCTGGGTCAAAGCGGCCAAGTTTTCACTGCACATATGTGTGACATTTTCATATTTTCAGGGCATTTAGGTGTGACATATCAGTGCCTTATGTGTGACATCATGAGTGACACCTTAAAGAGAACAAAGCAGTTAAGTTCATGTAATGAGGTGAATATCGGGAATGACCCCCCCCCCCCTTCAGAATGTAATTAAAAAATATATTTCTGCAGGAAGTGGTAAAACTGAGGAGAGTCGTTCGCTCATAAACTTTATTCGGATGTATAAAAAATACAACCATAAAAGTACATAGCTAAAATCAGACATTTCATATAAACATTCATTGATGAATCCATAATATATTAAATGAGACAAGTATTTAAAACATGTTTTAAATAATATGTACAGATAATACGATAGGTGGGTACTGCAATCAATAATAAAATTCTCCCTTCCAGGATCTTTTGGTACATCCCCTTTAGCTATTACAGTGTGATTTCCTAATTTTAATAGCATTCGTTATAAATAGTGCAACATTATAACACACATGCAGGCTGTGGTGAGACCAAAAGGTGCAGAGCTTTTCCCTGCGTTCGGATGTTCTGGGCAATAAGCGCAGGTTTCAGGAAGCGGGCCCTCGGATTCTGGTGTATTTTGCAAAATAGTAAAAAATGCAGAGTACTTTGTTAACTGTGGCCATCCCAAGGGCACAAACTTGCATCAGGGGGCTCATCCTTATTTGTGGAAAAGCGCCTAGACGATGCACAATGCCGCATCTCAGCCTTGTCAACACAAAGCGGTGTTGAGTAATATTTACATATGTCAAATAGTGGTTTGCCCCCACTTCCTTGGCCAGGGGCTTATAAAAAAGTTGAGGAGAGTCAACAAGTAGTACACCCGTTGCAGTACTATGTCTAAGTGAAGGAAATCCCACTGCCGGCTCTTTCTCCAGATTTAGAACTACTTTTATAAATCGGAATATTCTACATAAAAGTAGGCCTGGGCTAAAATTCCGTTCCGCTTGCGGAAATTGCGATAATTTGACATTTTCGCGTTCCGCGGAGAGCCCGAAAATGTAAAAATTTCCGCAATCCGCCTTTTACCGGAAATTTTGTGCTTGCTCACGCTGTAAAATAATACATTCTCGCGTGCGCGCGATCGCCTTACCTGAATCCCCGCGTTCGCCGACAAGTTTTCCCGATCCGGTCACGTTCTCCACGAGATGTTGGATTGTTGGTAGCCTTTTGCGCTGTCTCGCGACAGTTCACGCCCGCAGTAACGTCATTCGTCGTGCGATCACGTCTTTCTTCTCGTGATCATGCACCGGTAAACAAGTGAAAACAAGATGGCCGCGCCCGCAAGCAACCGCATGGGTAAGTTGGCGAGCTGCAACCACGCAGAAAATACCGCGAACGGGCGGGAAAAAAACTTCTGCATCTTCGTGATATTTCCGCGTGTTTGCGGAGATTTTTAACATTTTCGCGATAATTTGCGAAAGTGAATTTCGCAAATTCCGCCCACCCCTACATAAAAGCCCATTCTGAATCAGACCAGAGAGACGCACGTGATCTGAGATAGCGCTGCAGTCACAATATCCACACTTGCATTATTGTTATAGACCAGAAAACTCCTGACCCACCCTTTTTCTTTCCTTCTCATCCTTTTCTTTGCAACTTGTTATTCTCTCTGGCTTTCTTTGCCATCTCCCTCCACCTCATTTTGCTGCTCCGCCAGCCTTTCTTTTATCTCATGCCCTCTCTCAATCTTGACCCCTCCTCCTACCTTTCCCCTGTTCATGATTTACCTCTCGACTTTACGTCTTCTCTCTGCTTCTCTCAGTCTCCTTTCCTTCATCTGCTTCTTTTTTGTTGTTGTTGCAGTTTTATACAGAGCCAACTCGACCGAAGGTATTGGAGCGCTTTACATGAGCACCAGTTACGCTGCACAAGAGCACATTCATTTATTTTTGGAAGGCACGGGCAGATTAAGTAATTTACCCAGAATCACAGGATGTTGAGCCCATGCCGAGACTCAAACCTGGTTCCCCAGCTCAGCTCTGGCCTTTACACCACATCCCCTTTTTTCCCTACTACTTCCTCTCCTCTCGTCATCCTTCTTTTTGCCTTTATCGCCTTGTCTCTCATCTTCATTTGTCCCTATCACCTTTTATCTCACTTCACTCCAGTCTCCTCTCTTTGGGGCAGATTTATGTTTCCTGGCGCATCCCTGCAAATCAGCATGGATGCGCCAGGGAAGATGGGTCACGCAAGTTTGCCCTTGCGCCATCGCAGATGCGCCGCATTTACAATGCGGCGCATCGTGGCGCAAGGACAAGCAGATACGTGATGCATCTGCCGGCGTAAGGTTGGCGCAGTGCTGAAGTTGCGTCGCAAGCGCGACGCAATTCCAGCATTGTTACAACCTACCCTATCCCTAACATGGTGCGTTAAGCCTTACGCCTGCTTCAAGCAGGCGCAGGGTTTTGACGCATCAGCGTTGGGAAAGTGACTCAGTGAAATCTTATAGATTTCACTGAGTCACTTTTCAGGGGCGTTCCTGCGACGGAACGCCCCCCCCTGAGTAGCAACGCCCACATGAAACCTGACGCAGGTTTCATGTGGCGCAGGGCTTTACACCGTGACGCATCTCCATAGATGCGTCACGATGTAAATGGGGCGCAACATGGCGCAGGGTTTACGCCACCGCTGCGTCACAAAAGTGACGCAACGGCGGCGTAAAAGGGGCGCAAGTCCCTCATAAATCTGCCCCTCAGTCCCCAACTCAACCTCAATAAAGGATAATCTTTAATAAACCAAGGGTGTTAAGTATTTTGCTATTATAATATTAAACAAGCAGGCAAACTTACAGTGTGTCACAAAAACGTTGACATTTCCAAGTCAAATACCAGTTTACTCTCTGTATACCACATTGTTACAAAGAATATCATTTTTAGGATCCACCAAAAAGGACCTTGTGTACTTCCTCAGGGAACCCCATAAAATAAGTAAACAGGAAGGAAACTCATGGATGCCTCATGATAATTTAGCTGTCTGTCCGATAGCGGCTTTGTAAATGCTGCATTCCATCCTTGACCGCTGCAGATCAGATAATCTTGAAAAGACACTTTTTTGCAGTTTTTGTATAGGGTGAACTCGACCCGAAGGTACCAGAGCGCTTATACATGAGCATCAGATCTATTACACAAGGTCACGTAAAATGTTTCCCAGGCACTGGGACAGTAACTGATTTGCCCTGAATGTTAGTATTGGGACATTAACTGATTTGCCCTGAATGTTAGTATTGGGACATTAACTGATTTGCCCTGAATGTTAGTATTGGGACATTAACTGATTTGCCCTGAATGTTAGTATTGGGACATTAACTGATTTGCCCAGAATGTTAGTATTGGGACATTAACTGATTTGTCCTGAATGTTAGTATTGGGACATTAACTGATTTGCCCAGAATGTTAGTACTGGGACATTAACTGATTTGCCCAGAATGTTAGTATGTTGAGTCGTCGCCGACACTTTAACTGGTTCTCCAGTTCCAAAGTCAGCAGCTCCGGCCGTAAAGCTACATCCTCTTTTTTAATGCAATTCCCTTTCTCTATTTTTCTCGAGCCCAAGGGACTCATTTAAGTTAGGTATTTAGCAAGTTCTACTTGTACCCTGGAGCAGTTCGAGTCTCAGACTCACTCTGTCTCTCGGTCTCTCCACGCCTGGGACAGTCGGCCTGGGGAACAAAGGAGTAGGGTGACCAGATTTTAAAAACCGAGACCAGGGACATTTCACAAAAAATAGAAGAAGGACTATAATTTTACATCAGCCGAGGGGCACAGAATGACAGCGCTGATTAACACAGTGATACAGACAAGGAGGTATTAAGGAAATAAAATAAAAAATTTCAGGCCAGTATCTTACCTACTGATTGAATTGCTTGCTGGTCCTGCTTTGGAACACTTGTAAGAGCCTCCTGCTGTTTTCAGTTGGCCCTCTATGAAAAGCAGTACATGAGCCGCATTTGCTGAAATCTGCTGGGACAGGTGGTGAAAAACCAGGACTGTCCCAGCAAATCCAGGATGCCTGGTCACCATAGTAGTGGGAAGACCATTAGGGATGAAGGAATACATTGAAATAAAGACTCACCTCACATACAGGTGCCAGGATAACCATTAGGACAAGTGCCAGAAAGCAAGAGAGATGATGCCCACTGCCCGGACCACCACACAGTCTACTGGGCAGAACAGGAACAAAAATACTATAACTCCACCTCCTGGATCTAATCAACTGCGACGTCAACTGAAAAGTAACAAAAGGTGCAGGATCCACATGTGCTGGGCAGGTGCTTGTTGTTGTTTATGTTTTAGATTACGCCCCCTCCTGATTCCATCACTATAACAGCAAGTCCAGGCCCGGCAGGCAGTGAGTAAAGTACCTGGGACTACGAGTAATACAGAGCAGCCTTATTCACGCTGGCTGCTCTTTCATTGTATTTTTGCTTTGCATTTACCCAATTTACACATGAGGCTAGAAGAGGTGTAATGTGTGACTAATGCATTTAAGTGTGGTCATGCGGACACCAGCCCTAAAATGCTTTAGTTTACCCCTTGATGCGTGGTACTTGGCAGGGCTGGAGTGTGTCACTAGAGACGTTATAGGGCCTGATTACAAGTTTAGGCATTTTTTATCGCCCCTTATAAATAAATACCACTGGGTTCGTTATTTATCGGGTGGAATAAATAATGCCTATTGCGTGTTTATGGGAATAACATGCAGATTTTGATGTCCTCATGGCATAATCCGCATCACAAACATCGATGTTCTAAATATCAAATGAAAAATATCAACTACAAAAATATTGACTCCCATACCTTAACAGGTTAAGTAGAAAAATATCGACTCTAAAAATATCGAGGTAGAAAATATAGATGTAAAAAATACCGATTAAAAAAATATATAAAATAAAATAACATATATTAAATAAAAATATAATGTTTTTATTCATTTTTTATTTTAGCCGTAGTATAATTCATTACATCACAAGCAAATACGCAGATAGTTACAATTAACACAATCCAATATAAATATGAAAGAGCACAAAGGGACAAGAGCTTACAATACGCAATCAATCAAAATTAAACATGTAATTAAATGTATTAAAATAAACCCAAACATTATCCCGTTGAATACATGACCACACTTGTTTGAATTTTAACCAAGAACGTGGGCCTCTGGCTTTAGCAAGTGCCATCTCCATTGTATATATGTCTTTCAGCAAAACCCCAAAATCCCTAGTACAAGGTCTTTTTATTTCAATCCATGCTTGGGCAACACACAAACGAGCACAAATAATTATAAAGTAAAATAGCCCTGTTCTTCAATTGTCCCCAATATTATATCCCTTTCAGTCATTTTGATATCATGACCAACTAACGAAGACAAAACCTGGTTAATACCAAATCAAAAAGTACTCAGCCTTGGACAGCTAATAAACATATGTCTTAAGTCCGCAGCGTACGCCTGACATTTTGAACAGTATGACTTAAGTGATTCACCGCCCATTTAGAAATAATTTCCGGAGTGTAGTATAACATAAATATGACTCGATGCTGTTGCAATTTCAGACTCACGGATGCCACTGCTACGTCTATCATCTCCAATGATTCCTGAATATCTTCTTTAATTATAACTGTATTGAACATCCGGCTTAACTTCAATGCAATTTGCAACCCATCATCACTTACATTAGCAAGCAGTGCCTAATATATTTTACCTATTTGTCCTCGTCCTTCAATCTGCAAAAATGAAAACAAAATCTCGGATGAGAAGGGCATCTGTAATAAACCAAGACCCCAAATAAAATAGTCTCTAATTTGCAAATACTTGAAAAATATATTGTCCAAAGTTCCAAACTCTTCGTTTAAAGCGATAAACGTCTGGAACCCTTGCCCATCGTACAACTGTCCAAGCTGCGTTAAGCCCTTACTTTGCCACCTTTTCCCAACAGCGTCCTGAAATATCTCTGGTAGTATGGGGTTCCCAACAGCCTAATAAACACATGTAGCTTAGGAATAGAATATGCTCGAACAACATCCTGCCAAATCCTAACAATGTCCCTGACCACCTTAAAACAAACCCTCTTAAAGTAGTTAGGGTCGGCTGTTTTATATAACAAAAACTCCGTATCAGGGCCACAAGCCACCTGATATCAAAACCAAGTTGCCCAAAATCAGGTCCTTGAAGTAGGCTTTGAATACGACCCGCCAAAAGCAGCCCAAAAATATATTTTAAAGTCTGGGGTGCCGATCACGATCCTGCAAAAACCGGGTACGAACCGTCGGACGGAGCACAATCTCCGCCCGACGCGTACCCGGTCGTCAATTTTCACAAACAAGGAATTACGATTCGCACGGGTACACCATTACCGTACGAATCGTAAAAAAGCCCGACCGAACAAAAAAACACCTACCAATGCGATCCGGGAAAGCGCCGACCTGACGTCGGGACGCTCGCAGCCAGCCATTCACGACCCAGGAATCACGATTCGCACCGACGTCACCCCGCACGGTGAATATTTTGCGGCAGCCAAAAACTGCCGGGAAATCAGGACGATGCGAACAAGGACCACCAGTACGCGACGGACAGACGACGACGCGAACAAGGAGGACCAGTACGTGACGGACACACAGGACGACGCCACCAAGGAGGACCCGTACGCGACAGGACGACGCGATCAAGGAGGACCCGTACGCGACAGGACGACGCGAGCAAGGAGTACCAGTACGCGACGGACAGACATGGACCCGAACCTACGAGTCATCCCTGCCCTCATAGCAGTACACCTCCTCTACAGGTTACGATGCAGACGCCGCAGAAGGTCAGAATAACTAAGGGAGGGGGGAAAGTGGGGTGGGGTGGGGGTGGCACGACCAGGGCAGGCCACAAAACAACCACATAAGTCACACACCACACATGGCCTGGACATACCTGACTCCCATGCCCTGGTCACCACGAGGGGGTGGGGGCGTGTCCTGATAAGCCAGCGACCGCCACAACGGAAGTCCGTCACCACGCGAACCGGCAACACAACCAGACAGGTACGTCCCGTACCCACGCCTGAAGAGCGTGGGTACGAGTCGGACCACGCCCACACACGTCACCCCAACAATGGCGGGACGGATCGCACCCACGTGGCAAAGGCCTGGGTACGGGCCGCACAAACATCACATAGCGTGGGGACGGATATGTACGGACCCTACCCCCACCCCGTATGCAAGGAGCGTACCCCCCAGCCCAACAGCGTAAGTACGACCCGTACCCTCACCCGCGTATGCATGGAGCGTACCCCCACCACACCAGTGTAAGTAGACTCGTACCCTCACCTCGAATGCAAGGAGCGTACCCCCAGCCCAACAGTGTAAGTACGACCCGTACCCCCACCCACGAATGCAAGGAGCGTACCCCCCAGCCCAACAGCGTAAGTACGACCTGTACCCTCACCCGCGTATGCATGGAGCGTAAACCCCACCACACCAGTGTAAGTAGACTCGTACCCTCACCTCGAATGCAAGGAGCGTACCCCCCAGCCCAACAGTGTAAGTACGACCCGTACCCCCACCCACGAATGCAAGGAGCGTACCCCCCAGCCCAACAGTGTAAGTACGACCCGTACCCCCACCCGCTAATGCATGGAGCGTACCCCCACCACACCAGTGTCAGTAGACTCGTACCCTCACCTCGAATGCATTGAGCGTACCCCCACCGTGTATGTGCCAAGCGTACATATCATGAAATCGGAGGTGTGTGTGCAGAGTCCACCCAGCAGTGCCCTGAGACAGGAGGGGTGGGGGCCTATCACTCCCAGCAGTGCCCTGAGACAGGAGGGGTGGGTGTGGAGTCCTCCCAGCAGTGCCCTGAGACAGGAGGGGTGGGTGTGGAGTCCTCCCAGCAGTGCCCTGAGACAGGAGGGGTGGGTGCCCATCACTCCCAGCAGTGCCCTGAGACAGGAGGGGTGTGTGCAGAGTCCTCCCAGCAGTGCCCTGAGACAGGAGGGGTGTGTGCAGAGTCCTCCCAGCAGTGCCCTGAGACAGGAGGGGTGGGTGCCTATCACTCCCAGCAGTGCCCTGAGACAGGAGGGGTGTGTGCAGAGTCCTCCCAGCAGTGCCCTGAGACAGGAGGGGTGGGTGCCTATCACTCCCAGCAGTGCCCTGAGACAGGAGGGGTGTGTGCAGAGTCCTCCCAGCAGTGCCCTGAGACAGGAGGGGTGGGTGCCTATCACTCCCAGCAGTGCCCTGAGACAGGAGGGGTGTGTGCAGAGTCCTCCCAGCAGTGCCCTGAGACAGGAGGGGTGGGTGCCTATCACTCCCAGCAGTGCCCTGAGACAGGAGGGGTGGGTGTGGAGTCCTCCCAGCAGTGCCCTGAGACAGGAGGGGTGTAACACATGTGTGTGAGGCCAGAATTATCCACATGCATACTGGCTACAAGGGAACATGTCCCCATGAACTCATGTCAACAGACTCCACACACAAGTACAGTGATCACCAAGGATGCCACGATTGTTGCAGGTGGAGACATGGCCCTGCATGCATGGCCAAAGTAGAAGGGCTCCGTCACACACACAGCTCATGTAGACACAGCTCTGCGCTAAACATTGGGAACACCCTGCAGGGAAGAAAGCTGGGTACGACTGGAACGTACTGGGGTGTACATTGACGGTGGTACGACACGTACTGGGGTGGTGGTACGACTGGAACGTACTGGGGTGTACATGGACGGTGGTACGACACGTACAGGGGTGGGGGGTGTACATTGACGGTGGTACGACACGTACTGGGGTGGGGGGGTGTACATTGACGGTGGTACGACACGTACTGGGGTGGGGGTGGGGCTCGAACGTACTGGGGTGTAGGTTCACGGTGGTACGACACGTACTGGGGTGGGGGTACGACTGGAACGTACTGGGGTGTAGGTAGACGGGGCTATGACACGTACTGGGGTGGGGGTTCGACTGGAACGTACTGGGGTGTACCTAGACGGGTGGGGGTATACATATACGGGGGGTACGTGTCGGACGTACGGGGGCTGGGGGGAGTGTTGGGCGCGTATGCGGGCACATGTCTCCATGGTTGCTGTAGGAGTCCGGTGCGGACGGTGTTTTTTCCATACGGTTGTAACCTCGGACGCACGGGATGGATCGTGATTCCTCGGTCGGACTTGGATTTTCACGTTTGTGAGGTAAATCGTCCGAGGACGTGTCGGACACATTTTCCGACCCGAGGACGTGTGGGGAATGATTCCCAGTGCGGTTCGTATGGACTTTTTACCATGCGAATCGTGATTGCCAGTTCGTACGGCACTTGTACGATTCGTACGGTAAAAAGACCCGATACGAGTCGCACGGGGGAATTTTTTACCGGATCGTGATCGGCACCTGGGAGTTTAAAACCGCCCTGCTGATATGGCAAATTAATGTACCACAGTGCTCTCCTTCCACACCGATAGCTCCAAATAAAACTACCATTGCTCTGTCAAGGAGTTTAAAAAATGCCATTGGGACCCTCAGCAGGATTGCCCGAAATAAATAAAAAAATTTAGGAAGGATGTTCATTTTAGTGACATTACACCTACCAATTATACTGAGAGGAAGTCGATGCCTGCTGCGCAGATTAGCAACCACTTTCTTAAGCAACGGTTCATAATTAAGTTTAATCACTTCCTTTACACAGCTGCTAATACATACTCCTAGGTAGGTTGCTGTCTTGTAATGCCTAATGCAGCTGGAGCCAAATCTGTATGATAGTTCAAAATTGTCTGGGATTTATTTACGTTTAGTTTATAATCTGAGAAAAGCCCAAATCGTTGGGCTTCGAGTATAATCTTGTTGATAGTGTCTTCGGGCTTAGAAGTGTAAACCGCTATGTCATCTGCATATGCAGTTAATTTCAAATTAAGCCAGTTGAATGTAACCAGAAAGATCCTAACGTTTTGCATCAAGTGTTGTATAAAAAGCTCAATATATAGGACAAACAATAACGGGGATAGAGGACAACCTTGACGCGTGCCCCTTTGAACACAAGAATAAGATGACGAGAAACCGTTGAGCTTAACAGTGGCAGTGGCAGTGGGATTAATATAAAGTTTCTGTATCGCTGAAATAAACTTCTGGCCTAAACCAAATGCTGCCAGTGTTGACCATAAACAACCCCTGGCCATGCGATCAAAAGCCTTCTCGGCATCCAACATCAACATTCCAACCCGGGACTTTAATTGCCCAGCAATATCAAATATAGCGATAGCTGTGTTAATGTGAGCAACCATGGGCATCATTAGGATGGTGGGTGGACAAAGTCCGCCCACCATCTCGACATGAAGAGGGTCCGCCTGCCATAAGGGCGGGGCTCCCGTGGGGGAATTAGGATGCGCCCGCCACAGTGGCGGCGCATCCCGCATAGTTAACATTGCGGCGGGCGGTGCTGAAAGCACCGTCCGCCGCACTGCTAAAAATGCTTGTCGCACATTCCAATGCACAACGTGACAGGCACCGCACGGTGCCTGCCACGTTGTCTATTGAAATGTATGGTACCCCCCATGTGCACCCCCCACCCCCTAGAGTCCCTGGGGGCCGGCAACAGGCCCCCGCAAGCAATTCCCGCATGCCTTTCCACGGATAGGCATGTTTCCGCGCCCATAGTAATATGGCTGGCGGTGTCTCACAGACACCGCCACCATATTAAACTCTTTTCCGCCCGGTCGACTTGTTGACAGGGCGGAAAAGCGGCGGACGGTCTTTCCGTCTGCCGCGGTCCCCCCGCCATAGTAATATGGCGTGGGGGAAATGGGTGGAGGGCGGGGATGGATCTCGGACGGATCGCCACTGCCATGCGGGCGGTGGCGATCCGCCCGAGTTCCTAATGGGCCTCCATGTCTCTCCCAGGGACAAAACCGTGCTGCTGCATTGAGACTAGAACATGTATGACCGGAGCCAGCCTAGATGCTAAGATTTTCGAGAAGATTTTAGCATCTGAGTTAATCAATGATATTGGCCTATATGAGGTAATCTCTTCTACAGATTTCCCCTTTTTAGGAAAAACAATAACATTAGTGATGTTCCAAGAAGATGGGGCACTTCCCCCCCCATGATTGCATTGCATAACTCCCAAAAAATCGGCACTAAAATGTCCTTAAAGATCTTATAGAATTCCAATCTTCACCTACCGCTTTGCCAGTAGGCAATGCACTAATTGCTTCCTCAATTTCCCCAATTCCAACATCTCTTTACATTGGCTCAGAGAGAAATGGATTTAGACTAGGCAAAGTACTTTCCTGAATATACTCCGATGCCATTCGCTGAATAAAACAAGTAGATTCGCCATATAATTCAGCATAATATTGTCTAAATTGTTCTACTATATCTTCGGATCTAGTATAATCTGATCCATCTATACCCTTGATTAACTTGATGCTAGACCTTGCTCTTGAATCAGCTATCTGATCAGCCAGTAACCATCCGACCTTCTCCCCATACTCATAGGTGCCGATTACGATCCGGTAAAAACCGGGTACGAACCGTCGGTCGAAGCGTTTTCCCCGTCCGACTCGTACCCGGTCGTAAAACTTTACAAACATGGAATTACGATTCGCACGGAAACACCATTTCCGTACGAATCGTAAAAAACACCGACCGACGAAAATATACATACCAATGTGATCCGGGAATGCCGCGACGTGACGTCGGGACGCTTTCAGGCAGCGTTTCACGACCCAGGAATTACGATTCGAACCGACAGCAGTCCGGACGGCAATATTTTCACGGCACCCAAAAAGTGCCGGAAAAGCGAAGTACGGCGCGAATCGACCAGAGTAGGTGGCCCGGTACGCACCGTACCCCCCCCCAGCCCCCTGTACGTACGCGCCGACCCCCCCCCAGCCCCCGACCCCCCCCAGCCCCCGTACGTTTGAGTCGAACCCCCCGTGTATGTACACCCGTGTACGTGTCGAACCCCCCGTGTATGTACACCCGTGTACGTTCGAGTCGTACCCCCACCCGTGTACGTTCGAGTCGAACCCCCCGTGTACGTTCGAGTCGAACCCCCCGTGTATGTACACCCGTGTACGTTCGAGTCGTACCCCCACCCGTGTACGTTCGAGTCGAACCCCCCCGTGTACGTTCGAGTCGTACCCCCACCCGTGTATGTACGGTGCATACCCCCAGCACGGGTGTACATACACGGGGGGTTCGACTCGAACGTACACGGGGGGTTCGACTCGAACGTACACGGGGGGTTCGACTCGAACGTACACGGGGGGGTTCGACTCGAACGTACACGGTGGGGGTACGACTCGAACGTACACGGGGGGGTTCGACTCGAACGTACACGGGGGGTTCGACTCGAACGTTCACGGGTGGGGGTACGACTCGAACGTACACGGGTGTACATACACGGGTGGGGGTACGACTCGAACGTACACGGGGGTTCGACTCGAACGTACACGGGGGTTCGACTTGAACGTACACGGGGGGTTCGACTCGAACGTACACGGGTGGGGGTACGACTCGAACGTACACGGGGGGTTCGACTCGAACGTACACGGGGGGGTTCGATTCGAACGTACACGGGGGGTTCGACTCGAACGTACACGGGGGGTTCGACTCGAACGTACACGGGTGGGGGTACGACTCGAACGTAAACGGGTGTACATACACGGGTGGGGGTACGACTCGAACGTACACGGGGGTTCGACTCGAACGTACACGGGGGGTTCGACACATACACGTGTGTACATACAGGGGGTTCGGCGCGTACGTACGGGGGCTGGGGGGGGTGGGCACGTACGTACGGGGGCTGGGGGGGGGTCAGCGCATACGTACGGGGGCTGGGGGGGGTCGGCGCGTATGCGGGCACGTCTCCATGGTTGCTATGGGAGTTCGGTGCGGACGGTGTTTTTTCCATACGGTTGTGACCTCGGACGCACGGGATGGATCGTGATTCCTCGGTCGGACTTCACCTTTCACATTTGTACGGTAAATCGTACGAGGACGTGTCGGACACATTTTCCGACCCGAGGACGTGTGGGGAATGATTCCCAATGCGGTTCGTATGGACTTTTTACCATGCGAATCGTGATTGCCAGTTCGTACGGCACTTGTACGATTCGTACGGTAAAAAGAGCGGATCGTAATCGGCACCATACTGTTTAGACTTGAACTTTATGGTAAGTGTTGCAACTTTGTCCCTCATATTTCTTTTGAGTTTAGCTCTTGCTTCATTAACCAACTGATATACCTGATGTTCGCCAGGATCTTTCATAGCAATAGCAGTAGCATGTTTTTGTTCCAAATCTAAATAGACCCTATGCTCCTGTTCCCATTGGCGTAGCCCCAGACGATCCTGCTTTACAATGTATTACAATGTGACCCCCCCTTACAAAAGACTTCATACAGTCCCAAACTATCGCATTAGGTGCCGTGCCTAAGTTCTTTTCAACGTATTCTCCCAGTGTTCCTTGCATATGTCTCACATACTCTGGGTTACCAAGAAGATGTCTAGGGAATGTAAATCCTCGCTCTACACCTTTGTTCCCAGATTGATGTTGTATTGTCAGCATAACTGGATCGTGATCAGATGTTATTTTAGGGCATATGTCAATATATGCATTTTCAAGAGCCCTACTGTTTATGAAAATCATATCTATTCTAGTGTATATTTTATGCGGGTGAGATTAAAATGTAAGGCCCGGCAGCGAGCCAGCCAGGAGTCGAACCGGGAATCTTCTGATAATATAATTTTTAACAAAATTAATGAAACTTAATATAAATTTTAACTAAATTTTACAAATAAACTTAATTTAAAAAAAATATATACACACAAACATAATAATTTATACATATACATATTTTTACTTACAAATTATTTATTAACTATTATCTTTATTTAATATTAAAACTTTAAAATTATTTAAAATTAAATATATATATATCAATAATAATTATTTTTTTATAACAAATGAAACATGAAACGATTAAAAAAAGTGTACACTAACATTTACCAATACAATAAGGGCAACAATAGGGAAAGTGTTGGACAGCGGAATAATTACATTTACAATTCCAACTCAAGGAGGGGTAAAATTTCTATTCCCACTTCAGTGATAGCAACAGTAGGGAAAGTGTTGGATAGCGGAGGGTAAAAAATTACTATTCCCATTGCACAGAGTGCAATAGTAGGGAAAGTGTTGGATAGCGGAGGGGTAGAAATTAATATTCCCACTCCAAAGAGTGCAACAATAGGCAAAGTGTTGGATAGCGGAGGGGTAAAAATTACTATTGCCACACCAGTGAGTGCAAAAGTAGGTTAAGTGTTGGATAGTGGAGGAATTAAATGTACTATTCCCACTCCAAAGAGTGCAACAGTAGGGAAAGTGTTGGATAGCAGAGGGGCAAATATTACTATTTCCACTCCAGTGAATGCAACAGTAGGTAAAGTGCTGAATAGCGAAGAGGTAAAAACGTGCTATTCCCACTCCAGTGAGTGCAACATTAGTGAAAATGTTGGACAGTAGAGAAGCAAAGATTACTAATGATACTAAACAAAAATTAAAAATTAAAAAAAACATTAAAAAAATATACAAAATATAATAATGTAAATCTATTAAACATATAAAAAGAGCACATATTATAATATTAATAATATATAAAATGAATTAATAAATACATTTATAAACAATAATTATTTAAAAGTAGCAAATATTAAAAAACAAAACACATATTTAAAACATAAATGTGTCTATTTAATTCTATACCCTATAACACCACACCAATAACAAAACACTTCAACATTTTTAATTACATTTATTTCCATAATAAACATAATTAATCATAAATAAAAAAACATCTTATTAATAAAAATTATAAAAATAAACCTAATTGAGTACACAATCTTTAACACTCTAATATCAACAACAAACACCTAAATTAACCTATAAAATAATAAAACACAACTATACAATATTTTTTTCAGAAAAACTATTACTATTAAAAACTAATAATTGAATAACAGTATTTTATTTAATACCCACCCTTTACCCCTTTAAAAGTAAAAACAAAACACAAAAAAATAAACATTTATCCAAAATAAATATCAAATAATTAACATTAATTAACAACTATATATTAATTAATTAAACACAAATTACTCCCCACCCTTTACTCCTATAAACACCACAACACACACATAAAATTAATTACACAATTACAATAATTAATTACCAATAATTAATTAAAATATTTATCAACGAATTATTAATTCATCAGTTACAAATAATTGACCTTCCACCCTTCCCACCCTTTACACCTATACAAACTACCACACACAAATATAATTAATCACACAATTACCAAAATTAATTAAAATTAATTAATTAAAATTAATTAACAACCAATTATTAATTAAAACATTTAAAATACATTTCTTCTCACCATTTACGCATATAAACACCGCAACACACACCTAAAATTCATTACACAATTACCGTAATCAATTACCAATTAATTAAATGAAAGTTTTTTAAAACCCAATTATTAACTAATTAATAATAAATTAATTTACACTATAACATCTCAATTAAACAAATATTAACAAATAAAAATTAATCAATAAATTAAATATTATAAATTACGTCCCACCCTATTCCACTATAAACCCACAACCAGCTACAGAACTAAAAATGCAAAAAAAAAATAAAAAAAAATTCATACATTTAATATAATTACATTTCTTCCCACCCTATTCCCCTATAAACCCACTACCCGCTACGGGACTAAAAGCGCAAAATTCAAATTAGCTTTTTTTTAATAACTACTAAAAATGTAACACATATATTAAAAATACAAACAAATCTTTAAAAAAAACATACATCACATACATATACAAATAATACTAAAATAAATAACAATAATAAAAACTATATTTTTAACGACTATATTTTTGCAAACTATATTTAACACTTTGATATTTAAAAAAATGATATTTCTTACCTTAGGTCGATATTCTTGACCATGATATTCTTGCTGACGATATTAATGACTCGATATTTGTGCAACTTGATATTTTGTACTCAATATTCTGTCCCTGCACCGTGTTAAATACCTTCAAACTCGTAATTCTGACTCATGCATAAACAGGTGTTAAAGCTTGGGTCTGAATATTAGGAGCACTCGTAATCAGGGCCTTAGTGACGAATTTGAGATGCCTTTTTTGCTTGGATTATGCCACCTTGATGATTCCCTTACCTTTTGGTTGTCCACTCGACAAGGCCTTCTTGTTAGACTACCCTCTTTAATTATGTAGTGGTTGTATTGTTCTACTCCATCTTCGGTTATCACATATTTATTTTCAAATTATTGCTAATATACATTCTGTTGTAAATGATCAAATGTCTAAATCCCATCTTTGTTGTTCCTTGTGTCTTTATGTAAAGTGCTTCATTCCCCTAGCGGGCCTCATTTGCGATATTCAAAACTGAAGAAAGAAAGAAAGAAAAAAAGAAAGAAAGTATGAAAGAAAGCGAATTCTGCCAGTGGTTGTGCTTGTTTCAAATCAAATGGGTTGCACTGACTTTTTCACTGTAAGGGGACGATTCCGATTCCGGCCGCAAAACGAACCGACCGACACGGACCCGTAACGGAGACCGACCGACACGGACCGGCGCCGTACGACCCGTGCAGTACGATGCAACGCGTGTGAATTACAACCGACACGTACGGAATATAAGCCGTAAGACCGAGCCGTAGGGAAAACAGTGATTCAGCCGGGAAACCGACGCGAGTTGCACCAACCGACACGTACCAGGAATGAACCCGACCGACACGTACCCGCAATGTCCGATCTGCGCAGTACGATGCAATGTGTGTAAACCCAGACCAACTCGCACGGAGCCCAAGCCGCATGACCGACACGCATAGAAAACAGGGACCTCAAGCAATAGAGATCTCCGCGCCCGACGCGTATGAAACACAGAAGAAAGTCAGCATGAACAAGCCGGAGAAGCTCGCATGAGCCAACATCAGCGTCCGTCTCGGTCAGAAGAACGTCTCCTTCATGCCTAGAAAACCCAAAGGAAAAAATACAAAAAAGGACCAAACAAGAAATGACAAAGCCAATAAATATTTTTTTTAAAACTGGAACAAAGACACACCCACAACTCCACCTATATAAAGGACATCAATCACTACCATGATCCTTTGCAAATAGGAGACAACAGCCAGTAGAAAACACCATCACACAGCAACCACAGACACACTCACAACTCACCCATCACACAACTTTCACACCATTAGCACCTCACCAAAAGCACACACACATACTGCTAGCAAAACCAACACTAACCCACCCTCACTTGCACCCTCACACACACATCACTCACCACCACCACCCATCACCATGCCCCCAAAGAAGAATCCAAAGTTCACAGATGATGAGTTAGAAGTGCTGGTAGAAGAGGTCATCAGAGTAGAGCCACATTTGTTTGGTACATTGGTCCAAAGGACCCCCATGTTACAGAAAACAAAGATGTGGGCGAGGATTGTGGACAAGGTGAACGCACAAGCACCAACGTTGCGCACAAAGAACGATATCCAGAACAGGTGGTATGACGTGCGTAGGAGGGTCAAGAAACTCATCGAGAAAGAGCATGCCTTGAGTCAGCGCACTGGCAGTGGCCCTCCTGCCAAACCAGTCTACTTCAGGACCTGGGAGGAGAAGATGCGGGGCATCCTACCACCAGAGAGCGTCCATGGTCTAGCAGACATACCAGAGCCTGGTGAGTACACAAACAACATACTCAATATTGTGTGGCAAGGGGACAGTGAAACCATGCACTGTTAGCAAAGCCACAGTAACCAATAGATAATCATCCCAAGATGTGTATGCTAGTCAGACAAACACAATACCTGCCATCTCATAGTGACTTGGAACTGTGTCATGACATGTACTAACCTACAAAGTGCAGTGGCACAAAGCCAAATAAACACTGTCAGACAGTTTGCCACCACAAACACACTACCTCACAGTGCAGCTGACTGACAGGAAGGAATAGTGGGTATGCAGGTGAAGTGAGTGTATCCAAAACCATGATGGGGTTTGTAGTCACTGATAATGCTCCCCCTCCCAATTGGCCCATCAAGACCTCTCTGAACCATGCCCACATCACAAGGAATGGAAAATGACTGACAAGATGGCTGACACTGGGTCATGCTGTGGGGAGCACAAGGCCCTGGGAGGGCTTGTGCGCCAATCAGAAGCAGGACACCACTGACTGACATCCTGAAAGACAACTTTCACGTCCTCCAATGGAAGCACGTTTCATGGTGGGATGTCTGGCTGGGTGGGAAGGAGAACTGACAGCTCTGACCATACTTACCAGCATGTGGAGACACACACACCCCTCAACACAAACTCCACACAACTCACTGGGTAGAATGCATTGACTCACACCGTAGTGAAATATCAGCCAAAGATACACCATACTGGGTGCTGCTGTGTGAAGCACAGGGGCTCTCTTTGGACTTGTAGCCAAACAAACACAAGGACTTCACAGTCAGCCATCTTGCCATTGCTGTCACACCCCCTCACAGGGAAGCAGAGTCAAGAGGAAGGAAGTATGGGCATGCTGGGAAGGGGGTGTAGCCAAGAGCATGATGGGAGTTGCAGTCACAGACAATCCCCACCCACCCACATGGCCCATTAGGCTCACACTGAACCATGCCCGCCTCACCGGGAGTGGGAATGGACTGACGGGATGTCTGACACTGAGCTCTGTTGTGGGGAGCACAAGGCCATGCTGGGAACTGGGCACCAACAAACACCAGGACTGCGCAGTCAGCCATCTTGCCATTGCTGTCACACCCCCTCACAGGGAAGCAGAGTCAAGAGGAAGGAAGTATGGGCATGCTGGGAAGGGGGTGTAGCCAAGAGCATGATGGGCGTTGCAGTCACAGACAATCCCCACCCACCCACATGGCCCATCAAGCTCACACTGAACCATGCTCGCATCACAGGGAGTGGGAATGGACTGACAGGATGTCTGACACTGGGCTCTGTTGTGGGGAGCACAAGGCCATGCTTGGAACTGGGCACCAACAAACACCAGGACTGCACAGTCAGCCATCTTGCCGTTGCTGTCACACACCCTCACAGGGAAGCAGAGTCAAGAGGAAGGAAGTATGGGCATGCTGGAAAGGGGGGAATAGCCAAGAGCATGACGGGAGTTGCAGTCACAGACAATCCCCACCCACCCACATGGCCCAGCAAGCTCACACTGAACCATGCTCGCCTCACAGGAAGTGGGAATGGACTGACAGGATGTCTGACACTGGGCTCTGTTGTGGGGAGCACAAGGCCATGCTGGGAACTGGGCACCAACAAACACCAGGACTGCACAGTGAGCCATCTTGCCATTGCTGTCACACCCCCTCACAGGGAAGCAGAGTCAAGAGGAAGGACGTATGGGCATGCTGGGAAGGGGGTGTAGCCAAAAGCATGATGGGAGTTGCAGTCACAGACAATCCCCACCCACCCACATGGCCCATTAGGCTCACACTGAACCATGCCCGCCTCACAGGGAGTGGGAATGGACTGACAAGATGTCTGACACTGGGCCTGAGAAATGATGTGGCTGACAATCACACATGTGCACTGGCCAAACAAAACCTGGTCGCACACACAGCCATTGCAACCATATGTTCAAACTCATTGTCTGGGGATGCAGTGTCCAGGGGTGCCCCCTGTCCGGGCTGGGGAGGTGTGACTTGCAGATGACAAGTGTGGAGAGCCATATGTGGTACATTGCACAAAACACACAGGAACTCACATATACATCATTGACAGGGGACATCTGACAGTGAATGGACTGGACACACCAATATAGCCGACACCATAGCATGGTCTCATTCACACTCGGTGCTGTTGTGAGCTACATTCCACTCCTACATCGTGCTGAAACATATGCATCCTTCACACAACACACCACTCACTGACATAGACACTGTAAACACAAGGTCTAACCTGGACTGCATTGGAGGAAACAGGCTACTCACAGCAGCAACACTGCAACACACACACCACCGGCCCTAACTGTCCTGAGCATTGAAAATACAGAGTGCTATCTTGCCCAATCCATGTCACCATGGAGCACATTGACAAGTCAAATCACATATGCATGCACCTACAAAACTCAGCACCAGACTCATTAATGATGGTGACATCATCACTTGTATGAAATGAGAGGGGAACTAGGAACACTGTAAAAAAACACTTGCTCAAAAGAGATCACAGGCATACCGGACTGTGACCATGTCGTACCAATACACCAATGTGGCACACAAAGACTAGCAAAATCTGCTACCACACATGCCCCAATAGTACAACATATCCTCAGTGGAATAGCACGTATGTCCTTGTTAAAGCTCACATGTGTACAGGGATGACACACCTGTGTCAGCAACGTGATGGCCCTTGAGTAGTAATGGTAATGTACAGACAAATCTATACATGAGATGGGGATGCACACATTTCGACATGCACATTGAAATGTTTCATTTTGGCTGGGCAATGTGCTACAACAATATCAATCTCTATCCGTGGCAACCCTGGACAAAGCAGTTTACAGGCAGGCATCCGGACGTACAGTAGAAAATGTCATGTTTGTGAACCATTGATGCCAAACACAGTTGGTAATGGGGACACAGCACCAAATGAAGAGGAGTCCCGGTCCCAGACTCTGGTGGACCCTCAGCTCTCTGGTTTGAATCTGTCTCTGTCCTCTTTGGATGATGACGAACAACCTGGCACCTCCGGTGTGAGTCATCATGCAGCACCAACATCTGTACCCCTGTACCCACGCCACCAGCATCTGGAAACAGACAGGGCACCCCCGCCAACACAGATAGACCAAGGCCACAGAACACCGACAGCACAGGGACACAGGACCCCCAGGAAGCTACAGACAACACCACCAGCAACACCACCCAAGGGGTGCCAGTGTCACCTGTGCATGCCGCCGCTGGTCTTGCCCGTGTGGATAGGGGTGCTGGGAGGGGTGGGAGGCAGAGGGCGTGCCTTGCACAGGGGTCTGGACTGCATGATGACCCCCAACTGGCACGCCTCATAGATGCGTACCAGGATAGCACCGGAGGATTTGGCCAGGTAGTGGGGATCCTCAAGGACATTCAACAGGAGCAGGCTGCCCACCATGCCCGCATGGAAGCAAAGTGGGATGCACTTACTGCGGTGCATCGGGACATACTCCAATGCCTCCGTCAGATCAGCCCATACATGTCCACACCTCCCTGGGTGACCACAACATCTGTTGCCACACCATCTGCAAGTGCCACAGGGAGGGAGGATGACTCTGGCGGAGAGTCCCCTGCCCCGCAGAGGCCTGCACCTGAGGATCCCCCCCCAAGAAGAAGAGGGGTCATCTGAAGAAGGACATGTGAGACGCAGATGTCCCTGCACATCCCCCAGGGCCTCTAAACCTGTTCTGGACAATGTTCTTTGTGCGCAACCCGTTCACCTTGTCGTATCTGACACAACTCGCCTACATGACATGGAGGGTTCATGTTGGTCCAATGTAGCAGATGACTGTGGACTTTACTCTGGACATTGCAGCTACCAACACTTCCAACTCTACTGTGAACTTTGGATTCAAAACCCAATGTACAGCACCCACCATCCTGTGCACTATCCTCACACATGTTTGTAAATAAACTCACCAGTACACCATACTTGTCTCTGTTGTGATTCCAACTTGTCATGTGTCATGGAGATGTTGATCTGCTAAACAACACAGTGCATGCCAAATACTACAACAATGTGACCACCGCTATGTGAGTCATGGTGATGTGACACATGTGAGGGAGACACACCACTATGGCACCACAACACATACTCACCATGTCCATGTAACTCATCGCACACAATGATGTTGACCTGAATTACATTGGTATGCACAGACACAACACCTATCCACAGTCAGTGGTAACAAGTCCACAGGTGAGGTAAGCAAATGTCACTCAGATGTGGGAAGACAGACAACGCACCTAACAAAGCATAGCACAGGTTCATTACACATCAGCAACATGTTTATTCCAAAATAGTTGCAAGGTATTTGTACGTTACAGTGGACACACGGTCACAAAGTGTCTGAAAATTGAAGTCCAGGGGTGTGTGGCACATCACTTGATGGGAATTGACAACTCCCACACTGGTGTTGGATTCTGGGTGTTGGGGGTCAGTGTTGACCAAACAAGAGGAAAAGTACCCTGGGAAGGACAGACACAAGACACAATCAAAAGCACAGCAGAACAGGAGAGAAATGCAATACACATGCACAAAACAAGTCACAAGAAACCTACACAGAAACAAGTTAGCAGTTCTACACTATTGTGGAGTACAGACCACCTGAATGGACACATCACTGCACGCATCCAGTCAAGCGGCACACAGACACACTCAAACAGCAACAGAGCAGCCCCAACACATTTCAGGCTAACTCCATACATTGACATAACAACCCTGTAAACTCACATTCATGTGAAGAAGGTGTTGATGAGCTGTGTGCAGACGTCACCCTCTTCACTGGCATCGTGGCCCAGTCCTGGATCATCCACAGGTGGCGGAGGTAGGTCATCGTCATCCTGGATGAGAGGCAACTTCTTCAGCACTGCCATGTTGCGTAGCATGCAGCATACAAGGATAATTTTGCATACCTTTGCAGGCTCATATGGGAGGGCCCCTCCGGTCTTGTCCAGGCAGCGGAAGCGGCTTTCAGGAGACCAAATGTCCGCTCAATCAACCTCCTGCTCCGACCATGTGCCTCATTGTAGCGCATCTCGGCTGGTGTCACAGGGTTCCTGAGGGGTGTCAGCAACCACGGCATGTTGGGGTATCCGGAGTCACCTACACACAAACACTTGAACAATTAGCAGAGTTTTGAAGGAGGGCGGAATACAACATTGTCAAACACACACAATGGTAAACAGTCAGTACACACCGACAAGCCAGGCACGCTGGTCTGGCGTCTGTGACATCAGCGTTGCAATGCGACTCCTCCTCATGATGTAGGCATCGTGCGCAGAACCGGGGAAACGTGCACACACATGTGTGATACACATGTCTGCAAGACATACCACCAGAGCATTGATGGAGTGGAAATGTTTCCTGTTCCGGTATGCCTGCTCATGTGCCTGTGGTGGTATCAGGACCACATGTGTACCATCAATAGATCCGATGACGTTCGGCATCCTCCCCAGTGTATAAAAGGCATCCTTTATTTCAGGGAGTTGACCTGGGCTAGGGAACTTGATGTACAGGTCAAGGAAATGCAACATCCCCTCCAAGACATCACGTAGCACATGACTAGACATAGTTTGCGACATACCACCAGCAGTAGCTACAGTGTACTGGAAGGTACCAGTAGCAAAGAAGTGCAGGGCTGCCATCACCTTCACCTCTGGGGTCAGTGCTCTAGGGTATGTCCGGCCAGGTAGCAGATGTGGCGCCAACTGCTCCGCCAACTCCTCAATCAGTGGCCTGGTGAAGCGGTACCGTCGGATGCAGTCGCGTTCCTGCATGGTCTCAAGGTCTGGGAACGGTCTATGGACAGCTGGTGCCCTGCAGAACAGAGATGCACAAAGGACGATTGTCGGTTCATCCACCCATGTGGCTATGACCAAGCAAAATATCACATGATACATCATGCCAATACACAATGTACTGAGGTGTGTGCTGTTGGGCATGGACACATATGTCACCTACATGCCCATCACCTCACATCTCAAGTCCACATAAGTCCCATGTAGTGCAATGGCCAATCATTGGGCTGTGTCACCCTACCTATGTACTGCTGTGATGTTACAAACACACACCACAGTGACAAGTGAGGCCTGATGTCTCCCAGGCATCACAGATCTTTGCCATGCAGATACCCAGAGTCCCTGTATTGCCACATCAACACTGGCATGACATGGCGTATCATGTACACGCCACAAGGCAACCGTGAGTCCCACAGGTAGTTGCCACTGTTGTCTCTGCAGGTACTACATGGACGTCTCTTAGACAAACACACAACATCAATGTTGATGCACAAACCACATGGATGTGGAGACAATCTCCCATTGGGCACATTTGATCAGTCACATCTGAGACACAACATGCACATAGACTGTGGGTGTACATCAGAATTGTGGCTACAGGTCTCACTGTGACGTACATGCCATCACCCCCAGGACTCAGGGTGTATGTGACATGTCCTAAACATATCCAACCTGCAACTGTGTCCATGACTCATGCCCATAACTGTACAGTTGTACATCACAGTGGTAATGTGCACAACACACAAAGGATTCTGTCCCCATGAACACATGCACAGCCTGGGAGTGGCTGCACAAAAGTGCCACACAACAAACCAAATGTTGCCCCCCCAACACACAGGGAATACAGCCTTACATGCCATGGGACACTGCGTGGCCAATGCTGTAGTGTGGTAGGTGTGCACCTGAGTCCCTGGCAAGTAATTGTGTGTTGAAGCCGTCAAATAGTCACACCAATGACGTGGGTGACAATGCGTATGCATTGCACAGTTCAGGGGCGAGCCGTGCGTACGCTTTGCCATTGACTGCAATGAGGTCCGACGCGGGTGACAATGGGTACGCATTGCACAGTTCAGGACCGAGCCGTGCGTACGCTTTGCCATTGACTGCAATGAGGCCAGACGCAGGTGACAATGCGTACGCATTGCACAGTTCAGGACCGAGTCGTGAGTACGCTTTGCCATTGACTGCAATTAGGCCCGACGCGGATGACTATCATGCATAGGCGTCGGGCAGGCATAGTCCGAGACCGGCGTACGCCTTGCCCATAGAATCGTATGGAGACGGGTGCATGTGTATTTTCAATCTACGCGTTGTACAGTCAGTTGACTGAGCCGGGCGCACCCATTGGCTCTGGACTGTCATGGAGACAGATGCAGATTCAAAACTTGTACGAGTTGTGCGCTGGAAATTCAGTTGGATGCCTACAACAATGTTGCAATTACTAGGGTTATATGAAGGTGAAGATTTGAACGATGCGGAAGACGTGTACGAGTCGTACATTTCCATGGATTGGCCAGATTCATAGAATGCAACCGTGTTGGACTTATCACTTGGGACACATGGCACAGAGTCTGCCTCTGCAGCACAATATAAGGCTGGCTTCCCCCCAGGGAGCTCACTTGCTTGCACTACATGCTACTGGACAACATCCCTGCTACCACTGCTGCTGTCTCTGCATCCTCTGGCTACTGCTATGGCACATACTCTGGAGAGGGCCCCAGCCTTCAGTGAGGAGGAGAACCTGACCCTACTGGACGGGCTCCTTCCACAGTACAGCAAGCTGTATGGGAAACCAGGGGAGCAGGTGAGTGTGCAGTCCACTGCCTTCCTAATTGTGCATGTTGTCTGACTAGCAGTACTAGCAGTGTGTACAACAGTGGCAAGCATTCTCACTGACTACTTTCATCCCCCAAAGTGTGTAGGTACATGTAATGAATAGTTTTCCTGCTGCTAAAGTGCATTATTGCAAGCTTAAACTATCCAGGCATTGTTAACATGTCAGACATGCAGGTGATTTTTCCTTCCCCATGGTTGCTCTACCTGTGCAATTCATTTCCCTTTGTGATGATGACATGCATATCCAAATGTGGCTTCCAAGTAATGCACCTGCATATAGTGAATTGGCACTGAATGAATATACAGTGATACTCCTCCCTTTACACTGTGGTGTATCCGGTGCTCATGATATTTTACGTAATGTACCTGCATATGGTGCATTGAAGATGCAGCGGTACTCCAGCACTTAGACTGCAGTGTATCCTGTACTTCATAATCTGAACTGCAGTCAGTCGGTAACATGGTTGCAGTCCATACTAAGACTAAAGACTGTTATGATAGTATGGCATAATGCAGAGCGTAACATGCTACACTACTACTGAAAGCACTTCAGTAGCTTGTGAGGAATGCTAGGAATGAATGTCCCTGATGTGGATTGGCCAACTCTTATTTCTATCAAATACCTTGGGACTGCAATAAATAAATGAAGATTATACACAAATTACACTACTGTTTAGTCAGGAACATAGATTGCACTATAGAGGTATTCCTCTTAGATGCGTCTGCCACCATCCTCCCCGACCCCCACTTCCCCCAAGGAAACTATGCTACTCCAGCATTCGTACATCTGTCATTTAACTCCATGCCGCATATGGGATGACGGGGGTTAAATATCTTCTCCCAGATGCCGATATCTTATATACAGTAATTTTGAATATTTTGGAATGCATTCACTTGCAAAAGCCGATATTTAGGGGTCTATTACAATGGCGGTGTGCATCGCATCATGAAATAGGACTGCCCGCTATGTGTGCGGCGGTCCTGGATAAACAATTAGGATGCGTCCGCCTACCACATTTTTTACATTGCGGCGGGCGGTGCTGTCAACAGTACCCGCCGCAATGCAAAAAAGGCATTTGTGCATTTGTATGCACAACGTGGCAGGCACCGTGGCAGACAACATCCTGGGGGCCCGCAACGGGTCCCCAACTGTGAAAAATGCATACCTTTCCATGGCAGCTGCTTCCCGCATGCATTGTAATATGTCTAGCAGACACCGCCATCATATTCAACCCTTTTCCGCCCGGTCGACCCGTCAACTGGGCGGAGAAGCGGCGGACGGTCTTCCCTTCCGCCGCGGTACCCCCACCATCATAATGTGGAGGGGGGAAATGGGAGGCGGGCGGTAGATAATGTCAGGCAGATCACCACCGCCATGCGGGCGGTAGCAATTACGCCCAACATTTTACTAGACCCCTTAATGTCTGTACATGTTTATGTACACCGCTCTGACACCCAAGGGTCATGTTCACGCTTTATAAAACTCTAAATATAATAAGAATAACTAATTAATTTACGCTTAAAGTCCTAAACAGTGACATACTTATCTATGTCTTTAGATATAAAAAAATATTGCAACAAAACAAACGTACTTTCTAATATCGACATAAACATTTGGTTCTAGTCACGCCTGGATATGAGTCACTTGCTACTTAGGGGCCGATTCCGGTCCGGGTCGGAAAGCTCTCCGACCGAGCCGGATCCGGTGTGTTTTCCAACTGAGCCGGAGGCCTGCAGTCCGACCGAGCGAGTACGATGTGGCCGTATGGTGCCGGATTCCGTTCGGTCGTACTCCCATAGAAGTCAATGGGAGCCGGTCGTACGACTCGTACATTGGCTCCCTTTGACTGAATGGGTACGTCTCGCACAAGGTCGACCCCTACAGTGGGTACGTGTCGGTGCCATCCGCACCGTACATGCCTGTGTTGGGGGTACCCTTGGGTCTCCCCCTGTGTCTGAGTCGTAGGGCTGCAGGTGACAGGGGGTCTGACGCGGACCCCCAAAGGCAACTTCCCGGACGTTTTGCGAGCCGGACACTCCGGCTGTCCAACGCGTGCATCGTACTGGCTCGGTCGTAAATCGCATCCATTGCACACCACGGGTAGCTTACGGCCGAGACGTACGTAGCTCGCATCGTACTTGCTTGCTCGTACGGCTGTACGAGTCGGGTGGAAAACACGCGTACAGCTTGTAGTTTTTCCGGCCGGATCGCGTTCGGTGCCCTTCCGACCCGGATCGGAATCGGCCCCTTAGTATGATTCAATGTTCCACAACAATACCACGTTCTTAAAAAGTACTGCAGCAACTGTTAAACAAGAGTTGCACCTCACACACCCTAAGTACATATAACTCGCACAGACACCCGCATTTTAAATTAAATCTCTTAAACAGTGTAGGCAGCCATACAGTGCTTACCGCAGCTCGCCGTCTAGCGCCTGGATCACCGCTGCAAAGCTCTTGCTGGTCTCGTTCAGGTACTTGTAACAAACTTTCAGGCTGTCGCTCATGGAGTCCTGGAAGAGGAAAGTCACAGGGTGAAGGCGGGAGTCCGCGGCTGCCTGCAAAGGCACGCATTTCTGCACAACCCTGCTCTCCCTTAGGCCCCGCTCCTGCAGCCGGGGCAGTCTCAGCAGGGATCGCTGGCTGCTGGGCTTCTGAGCCAGGGACAGGGCGAGGAATTGCTTGAAGAGCGACGCTGCCACTTTACAGTTGGTGCTAGCCATGAGCCCAACAATGGCAGCCTTCTTCAGCCCTCAAGCACACAGACTGAGGAGGAACTGGCCATCCGGCAGGGGGCTCTCCATGGCCTCATGAAGGGTTGGGGGTGAGAGCGCGCACACAGCAGGGGCCCCTCTTTACGGTGGGGATAATCGACAGAAAATCCACGTGTGCACAGACAAACACACGATGCACTCCCTCCTGCAGGTGAGCAATAATTACCTTCCCCGCCCCTAAAGCTCGGTGTAGAGAGTGGACTGCCGTCTGGAGGCAGCCGAGGAAACGCCTTAACCCTGTTGTACTGGTGTGCTATCAGAACACACTTGGAACAAACCAAAGGCAGTGGCAACAAAACACTTTACAGCAAAACTGGAGTCTGCTGAAACAAGGCAGTGCGGTATTAAGTTCTTACACTACTACAACTCTCAGAACGCCTGAGGTTTTTAACAGTGCCCAGGACTGAAACGAGTGGCGCGCAGCTGGATGCCACGGGAGTGAGGTGGGGAGTCCCAAAAACAAGCACAAAACAAGCGCGTCCGCGAAAGTGAAAGCAACCGTGCTCTGTTAACGTTTAGAGGAAAGGTGGGACATGCACCCGTCTTTGGCCATTTGCGTGCTTTCATTATTGAAAGCTACACGCAAAGGCCAATGGAATGTGTGGGAGAAGTCCAACCCACACGGAGAAGTCTGTGGGAAGCTTGGAGTGCTTGGAGTGCCTACAAGAAGCCTCCCCATAGAGCAGCGCAAGCGCACTGCGCTAGGCTCGACCTAAAAACGGAGGGGCAAATTTACTGACATTTTGAGCCAAGTAAGGGTCACAAAAGTGGCACAATATTGGCCAGAATGTTTATTTGGGATTTCCTTACCGGGACAAAACTTTATTTGCATGGAGAGTTGCCCTGCAGTAACATAAAGTAGTGTTCTGCGCTACTTTTTGTTGCTTTGCATCAAAGGGGTGTATCATGGGTGGTATATGGGCATTCCAATGCAAACCCCAGAGGTTTTTGATGAAAAGTCCTATCTACTAACGTTTGTAGACATGGATTTTCACCAAAAAATAACGCCTTTTTGAGACTGACATTAAAAAGAGAAATGTTTTTGTTTCTCCCAACCTTTCTAACTTTGCATGTGTTCTGCACTGTACTGCATATATGAAAAGTTGGAAAAGTTTTAAAGTTTGTCTAAGCATAGTATTTTCTATTGGAAACGTATCCTTCAAGTACAAATCTTATGCTAGACACCATGCAGACACCTTTGCAGTATGTGGCGCTAGGCAGACTGACCGTGAGCCATCAGTGCAATGTAAGGGGGACAGAAGGGCTAGATCTTAGTAGATATGGCGATGTCCTGCTCTTTTCCTCTCACGCAGTGCAGCAACATTTGTTGCTGTGCTGTTTTGTGTGGCAACTTTGCTCATCTGCCACTAAATGCACATAATTTGGCTCTTTTCAGAAAGAGAGTGTCAATTTCCAATATTACATTCTTCTGATTGAACCCTGATCCAATCTCCTTTGTGCTTTGAAGTAATCAAAAGGTTGCATGTAGAGCGTCATAAAACTTCTACATAAATACATATATTATTTTCTCTTTTTTCATTTATTTTTCTTTCTTTTTTTTGCAGTTCTATATAGCCGAACTCGACCTGAAAGTATTGGAGCTCTTTACATTACCACCAGTTACATTGCACAAGGACACATTCATTTTTTTACTATAGGCACAAGGATTTGCACAGAATCACAGGATGTTGAGCCGAACCTGGCTCCCCAATTCATTTCTGTACTGTCATTTCTACTTTTTCATGGCACACCACATGCCAAGGCCTTTAACAAGGCCAGCCGACGCCATTGGTGCTGCTATGTGTCACACACTACCAGCATAATTTACCAAGTCACACAGAGAAGAGATTATCTCTCAGGCCTTTAAATCTTGTTCCTATCTTGTCACATTTGCTGGGCAGTCAAAGACATAGTTCAAATGTCAGGTTTTATCTTCCAGGGAGCTTAGCATTTACTTTTCTTTCCCTGACTTCAAAGTGAGAGGATTTATGTGACAATCATGCTGTCTGCTGAGGGTGTGCTGGTGGAAAGGCTGCCGGATCGTATTTTTTTTTCTAGCAGGCAACAACATTTAAATGTCTGTGAATTAACTATAGAGTTATTTCAGAATATATTAAAATTAGGAAATCACAATTAAGCAAACTTTTGGGTAATTCTGAAGTGTGGTGGAAACAAATATTTTATGAAGATCAAAAAAAATAATACACTATGTGATGACATTTCCACACATTATCGTTTGTACGCTGTATACTTTCATCAATAAAACTGTTTTGTCTGTAGAACTGTAATGGTCATTTCAATTGAAGAAGTGTTGTCTATAATGGTAGTGTGCTACCACACCATACATACTCCACTTTACCCTATTCCATTCTACTCTGCACTGCTCCACACCACTGCCCTCTACTCTGCATCACTCCACACTATGCGTGTCCACGCCACTCCACACAGCCTCACTGCACTCTGCACCACTGCACTGTACCCCTCTCTACTCGGCACCACTCTACTCAATGCCAATGCACTCTACTCCACACTACTCTACACACATCACTGCACTCTTTGCCACTGCACTTACACGACTCCACTCTATGCCAATGCACTATACGCCACTGCACTTTCTGCCTCTCTACTCTACTCCACTGTACTCCACTGTACTCTACTGTACTCTACCATGCGCCACTCCACTCTACTCTGAAACAACCTACTCTACACCACTTTCACTCGGCACTCGGTGCCACAGCATGCAGTGTCACAGCACTCTGTACCACAGCTCGCTACTCTTCACCACTCTACTCTTTGCCACTGCGATCTAAGCCAACCCCACTCTATGCCATTGTTCTCCATGTCACTGTTCTCTATGTCACTCTAGTCTGCACCACTCTACTCTATGCCACTGCACTCCACACCAATGCACTCTATGTGACCACTATACACCACCACACTGTACGGCAGTCTGTTCTGCAACACTGCACTCTCATCCACTGAACTCTGTGCCAGTGCACTCTATGCCTCTGAATTCTCTGCTACAGCACTATACGGCACTGCACTGTATTCTGCCCCACTCTACTCTACGCCACTTTAAGCCAAGGCAATCTATGCCACTACACTTTATGCTACTCTGCTCGGCATCACTCCACTCTACACCACTGCACTCTACCCTGCACCACTCTACTCTACTCTGCACCACTCCACTCTAAGCCACTTCACTCTATGCCACTCAACTCTGCAACACTGCACTCTATGCCACTACACGCAACTCTACTGCACTCTATGCCGATGCACTGTGCGCCACTACACTCTACATTGTCCCACTCTACGCCACTGCGATCTATGTCAATACACTCTAAGACATTCTAATCCACTTTGCAGCACTGCACTCTACGACACTGCACTCTACAACACTCTACTGTATGGCACTCTACTCCACCCTATTCCACTCTGCGCCATTCCACTCAATGCCACTGCACCCTACGTCAATACACTCTACTCCAATTTACTCTAAACCAATGCAGTCTACGCCAATCCATTCTGCACCACGACACTGTACGCCACTGTATTCTACTCTGCAACACTCTACGCCACTACACTCTACACTAATGCCATCTACACCACTCTACTCTATGCTACTGCACTCTACGCCAGTCTAGTCTGCAACTCTGCACTCTCTGTCATTGAACTCTATGCCACTCCAATCTGCACCAGTCAACTCTGCACCACTGCACTCTATGCCACTGTACTCTATGCCACCTCACTTTACTCTGTACCACTCTATTTTATGACACTCTACTACACTCTAATCCAATGCACTGTATATCACTACACTCTATACCACTACAGTCTATGCCAATCCACTCCATGCCACTCTAATCTACTGTGCACCACTGCACTCTATAACATTGCACTCTACGCCTCTCTACACCCCTTTACTCTATGCCAGTGCACTCTACCCACTCTACTAGCACCACTGCATTCTTCACCACTGCACTCTACACCACTCCAGTCTAGGCTACTTCACTCCGTTCTGCACTACTGAACCCCACAGCACTCCACGCTATGCCACTCTACTCTGCAACACTGCACTCAGTGCCAGTGCACTCTACACCGCAACAATATGCCACTGCACTCTACCCTGCCCCACCCCACTCTACACCACTTCACTACACTCTGAAACAATCTACTCTATGCCACTGTACTCTATGCCACTCTACTCCACTCTGTGCCACTCCACTCTCTGCTACTCTACTCTGTGCCACTGCACTCTACACTGTGCCACTCTACACCACTGTACTCCACTCTGCACCACTCTACTCTATGCCACTGTGCTCTACACAAATGCACTCTACACCTTTTTACTCAAAACCAATGCACTCTAAACCACTGCACTCTATCCCTACTATTGTGTACCACTGCACTCTATGCCACTATACTTGCGACACTGCACTCTACACCATGAAATCTGCATCACTGTATGCTATAGCACTGTATGCTACACTACTCTGCGCCATTGTACTCTATGCCACTGCACTTTATGCCACTCTACTCTATGCCACTCTACTCTGTGTGGGATTGATGCAGGTCATTCCTGACTGCCAGAGGTCGCTCATTTTTCTACGAAGGGCAAGTCAGTTAGCCAAGGGTCCCGCAGGGCTCTTCACCTAGTCCTACACTTTTTAACACCTTCATGCCCCCTTGGCTTCTGTTGTCGAGTTGCCATTTCATATGCTGCTGACACTCATCTGCTTTATGCCTTCAAGGGTCTGCCTGCCACTATTGCAGCTCCTTTCTCGGATGCATGCGTGCTGTCATCAATTGGATGTAAACGAGACAACTTAAATGCAACGCAGAGAAGACTGAAATTATGTCTTTTGGGTTACATGTGTCCGACTGATGGGAGGTCCTTTGGCCCCCGCGTTGCCAGCCCCGATGGCTCCTTCCCTAATGGTTTAAAACTTAGAGGAGAAGTTGGATAATACCATCTTTATGAGGGCTCAGATCTCTGCAGTAGTAGGCCAATGCTTCACGCAGCTCCATACTATCAAGAAGTTTCTCCCCCTCTTGCCTTTGGAGGTGAGAAGAGTAGTGATCCATACCCTGACCACTTCACATCTAGATTACCCAAATGTCCTGTATGTAGGAGCTGCGGAAGCTTAGGTGAAGTGCCTGTAGGTGGTCAAAAATGCAGCTGCTAGGTTACTTAGTTGTCTCCCTAGATGCTCTGCGACGCCAGCTGCACTTAAAGCCCTGCGTTGGCTGCCCATTAAGAAACAGATTTTGTTCAAAGTCTTATCAATGATTCCCTGGGCAGTGTTCCATTCCAGCCCTAGTTACTTGGCAGAGAGATTCACTCAGTATATCCCTCCAGAGCGTTGCACTCTGCTTCTGCTTCACTTTTGGCTATCCCTTGCTTTAAGTGTGTTGAAAGGGAAGGCAAAGCCTTTTCTTTCCTGGCTGCTAACGCCTGGAATGAGCTTCCTCGAGAATTGCGCTTGCGCTCACTTTGAGAAAAAAAACTCAAAACCTGTTTTTCTCCGGGTCAAAGTAAGTTCTATGAGGTGGGGTTGCGTACCTGAGCTATGCCTGTTAGAGACGGGACACTCTTCGGAGTAGCCATGCGCTGTACAAATCCCGCTCATTCACTCACCACTGTACTTTACGCCACTTCACTCTAGGCCCCTCTATGACACTTTAAGACACCACACTCTATGACACTACACTCAATGGAGCTCTACTCCATTAAACTCTAATGCACTCTATGCAACTCCACTCTACAGCACTCTACTTTGTTGCAGGGATTCTGCTTATGCACAGAACTATGCACAGGAAACCAGGACCTCAGTGAATTGTGGTGTACCAAAAACTCACCTCAGAACCCAGAACCCCTTATCCGACCAGCATCAGTGTCCCATTCGTTATCCGAGTTTTATCTCGGCAGTCCCAATGTATAGACAACCCAGAACAAGCGACTTAGGGTATTCTCAGGAATGGTGGGAATCAGAAATACCTGTTCGTAATTATTCTAATATCAGTCCATAACAGAATAAACAGAGACACGGTAAAGTTTAAAGAGTTTATTTTATAAACCTTGTGTCCTAAGATGCAGTACTTTGGCTAACATAAGCAGACAAATGATTAAGATCAAAACCATCAGCATAGTTACAATACCATAGAAAATGAAAGGAGTAATTATAATAAAATGACAGTGGATGACAGCCACCTTCCTTTTGCTAGTAAACTAATATTATTATTATTACTAATAAAAGGTCTCTAGGCTTGAATGGGGAACCCCATACCGTAAAGATCAGCTTAGTGGAATCACATCACAGGATCAGCTAGACTCTGCTCCTGGAAAAGCTCTTCTTCCGAATGTGTCTAAAGCATGCAGCCTGCAATATTAAAAGCACTCGACTTTCAGGTATTTGCAGCTGCGTGCGTGTTATGGCTAAATAGTGGGCCGATCAACCTGAACCCAACAACATGCACCGTCTAGCGACCCAGACTGTTTCTTAACACAATGTTCAGACCAAGGTCACTGCTCACTGTTAGGGATGTGAACAACAGACAGTTCTCATGTGAAGCAAAGGCGAGCAAGCATTTCTCAATTGATAACATGTAACTACAGTGTCGTGTGCAAAAGCAGCAAAAGTGTCAAGATGGCTTTCTAACATCTAACGCGGTTGTGCTAACTTAGCATTGTACGTATATAAATAGCAGCCTTCACTACACCCCCCCTTGATCGGACCACTAACCAGTAGGGGCGCAATTTCAAGAACGCAGAGTTCAAGTTCAATAGAACGGAACTAAGGGCACAAATTGTGAATCCATATAAGGTAAGTGAAAAGTTCGAAGGAGAAAAAAAGGGAGAAAAAAAACATTTAAAGGGGAAAAAAATATCATCGATGGAAGTTCAACGAAATGAAGGGGAAAAAACCAAAAAGGCATTCCACAGGAATTCTGGATGACCTCCAAGTTAATCCATCAAGGTATACGCACAATAAGTTGCAACAGCTTCCAAGAGGAAATCATTGGAACGTTCTGCAAAATTATCTGCGATCCAATTCAGCAAGGGGAAGGAACACACATGTTCCTCGACAACCGGAGCCTCTAGTACCATCAGAGGACAACTGGCGTGTTCTTCAAGATAACTTCTCGCCAAGAATTCAGCTGCAGCTGTTCCGATGTCCCAATTCCCTAGGACTCCATGTGCTGCTCCACAGGCCATAATCCTGACACCAGAACAGTCCAACTCATGAGCCACTAAGGGGCTCATTAGCCGATCATAATCCGGGGCAGGAGACACCGAGTTCGATAAAAACAAATCCAGAGCCCATTGGAACGGACACTCGAGGCAATGAAAGACAGGCTGCACGCAAGTAAAGTATGGAAACCGGAAGGACAATCCATAGGCTATGCTTAGAGTTGCCAGTGGTAAAGTTCCATAGTATTCAAGCATCTGGTT
Organism: Triturus cristatus; assembly: GCF_964204655.1. Lineage (NCBI taxonomy): Eukaryota > Metazoa > Chordata > Amphibia > Caudata > Salamandridae > Triturus > Triturus cristatus. The sequence goes on from NC_140590.1 coordinate 1,591,095,371, forward strand.
ACGAAGATGGAGCAGCTGGGACATGCTGTCGTGTGACGCAAGTTGTGCATCCATAGCGTAGTACACAGATCAACAAAAGCACCCCAGCTACGAGGGCGAGAATCAAAGGGAGACCTCTGAAGACGGTGGAAAAATAGAATGAAAAAATGCCGGAATCACACCAAAAATAGTTTGAAAGGAGGTCACGAGGCCGGAGCCCACAATTTTGAAAAAATTTGCCAGGCCACTTGTTGACGAGGCATTAAAGATAGTCTGAATCAGGGCCCCAAAATGAAGTGGGAGATCAGTATTCAAAAGCGCTTGCACCTCTGTGCGCGTGTTTGCTACGTGAAGGACAAATGTTTCCCGGGATGAAGTCAACGCGACTTCTTTTTGAGACAATAGAGTCCTTATTCTGCTCATCTTGTTGAACTCTGCTTTCAAGGTTGGAATGGAAAGCCAGATGGATACATCGAGCAGTCCATGCGGGGTGGGAAAAGGACATTATTACAGCAGACTACTCTCTATGATACAGTCACTATGTAGGGAATTCCCACTAACATCCCACAGTAAGCTTCATTATTTAATAGCAAATAACTACCGTTAGCAAGCAGCGTAAAAGACAGTGTTATAACTGGCACCGGGATCCCTTTCAGGACGCAAGCTAAATTAGGAGCGTGCACATTACATGCACCATGCAATTGAATGTGCCTACACACCACAGAGTGATCTGGAGTGGAAGTGCACTCTTCACCTTTTAAGTAAACCTCTTTTCCGTCCCTCACACATCTGTACGTGAATGGGAGTGACCAAACTTCGTGAAAGAAGGCAGTACCCAGTTTTTCATATCTGCCAAGGGCATTATGTTTCATGCACGAACTGAACTTAACCCCTTCGCTGCTAGGCCTTTTCCCCTCCTGTGCTAAGCCTTTTTTGGGCTATTTGAGGTAGTGCGCGCTTAGGCCCCTGTAACTTTTTGACCACATTAGGTATCCACGCCAAATTTGCGTCCTTTTCTTCCAACATCTTGGGGATTCTAAAGGTACCCAGGGTTTGTGGATTCTCCTAGAGGGTTCCCAGAAATTAGTCAAAATACAGCAATTTTTTTTTTTTTTTGTGAAAAATGTGAAAAACGGGCTGCAAATGAAAGCTTCTGGGTTTTTCTCTGCAAATGGTATCAAAAAAGGGTTTGTGGGGCTGAAATCACAATTTCTCCAGCTTTTAGGGAATGACAGAATTTTGTTAGAAAACCAACATTTTTTACACAGTTTTGGCATTTTTCTGGGACATACCCTATTTTTGCTATTTTTTGTGCTTTCAACCTCCTTCCAGTTAACGGTAGAAATGGGTACAAAAACAATAATGGATCCTGGAAAGCTATACATTTTTGAAAAGTAGACAAAATTCTGAATTCAGCAAGGGGTCATTTGTGTAGATCCATCAAGGTTTCTTTATAGAAATTTACAGGCAAATATAGGAAAAATTAAAAATTTGTTGAAAAAAGCAGCCTTTTGAGTCAACGTTTTTACCTGTAACTTCTTCGAATTATGACATCTCTTTGAAAGCAATGTACCGTTACATCCGGTAGACCTTCTTGGTTGTGGGGACATATAGGACTTGTAGGTTCACCAAGAGCCCAACGAACCCAGAGTACAAAAATGAGCAGCATTTTGTTAAGGTTTTTTTTTTTGGTCCGGGTATATAGCAATTATTGTGGGAAAATGTATACATGGAAAAATTGGTATGAAAGTCACCTATGTATTTCTGAAATGGGAACAAATTACAGAGTTCAGAAACAGTGCATATTTGCACATTTTCGAAATTGGGAATACTCATATTTGCATGACAATTATTGGTCATTTTTCAAAATGACTTTTTTTTTACACAATGTCTTTCATTTGGAAGGGAGAAATGCATCAAAAATCAATAGGTAATAACAGTTGCTTTACAAATTTGAACTACCCTAAGTCTCCCGATAAAAATGGTACCTCACTTGTGTGGGTAGGCATAGTGCCCACGACAGGAAGTGGCTCAAAACCTAAGGTGAACACACCACATTTTCACACTGAAAATTTACACTTTTTTTGCAAAGAGTCTAGCTGTAGTTTTTGAACCCTAGCCCTGCCGGCACCTAGGGAAACCTAGCAAACCTATACATTTTTGAAAACTAGACACCCAGGGGAATCCAGGATGGGGTGACTTGACTGCCTCCCACCATGGTCTGTTACCCAGAATCCCTTGCAAACGTAAAAAATTGACAAAAAAAACACATTTTCCCCACATTTCTGTGATGGAAAGTTCTGGAATCTGCGTGGATCAACAAATTTCCACCCACCCCGCGTTCCCCAAAGTCCTACGAGAAAAATGGTACCTCACTTGTGCGGGTCGGCCTAGTGCCTGCGACAGGAAACGGCGCAAAACGCAACGTGGTTTTGCAGTGAAAAATGACCCTTTTTTTGGCAAAGTGACTAGCTGTAGATTTTGAACCCTAGCCCTGCAAGCACCTAGGGAAAACTAGCAAACCTATACATTTTTGAAAACTAGACACCCAGGGGAATCCAGGATGGGGTGACTTGACTGCCTCCCACCATGGTCTGTTACCCAGAATCCCTTGCAAACGTAAAACGTAAAAAATTGACAAAAAAAACACATTTTCCCCACATTTCTGTGATGGAAAGTTCTGGAATCTGCGTGGATCCACAAATTTCCACCCACCCCGCGTTCCCCAAAGTCCTACGAGAAAAATGGTACCTCACTTGTGCGGGTCGGCATAGTGCCCGCGACAGGAAACGGTGCAAAACGCAACGTGGTTTTACAGTGCAAAATGACCCTTTTTTTGGCAAAGTGACTAGCTGTAGATTTTGAACCCTAGCCCTGCCGGCACCTAGGGAAACCTAGCAAACCTATACATTTTTGAAAACTAGACACCCAGGGGAATCCAGGATGGGGTAGCTTGACTGCCTCCCACCATGGTCTGTTACCCAGAATCCCTTGCAAACGTAAAAAATTGACAAAAAAAACACATTTTCCCCACATTTCTGTGATGGAAAGTTCTGGAATCTGCGTGGATCCACAAATTTCCACCCACCCCGCGTTTCCCAAAGTCCTACGAGAAAAATGGTACCTCACTTGTGCGGATCGGCCTAGTGCCCGCGACAGGAAACGGCGCAAAACGCAACGTGGTTTTGCAGTGAAAAATGACCCTTTTTTTGGCAAAGTGACTAGCTGTAGATTTTGAACCCTAGCCCTGCAAGCACCTAGGGAAAACTAGCAAACCTATACATTTTTGAAAACTAGACACCCAGGGGAATCCAGGATGGGGTGACTTGACTGCCTCCCACCATGGTCTGTTACCCAGAATCCCTTGCAAACGTAAACAATTGACAAAAAAAACACATTTTCCCCACATTTCTGTGATGGAAAGTTCTGGAATCTGCGTGGATCCACAAATTTCCACCCACCCCGCGTTCCCCAAAGTCCTACGAGAAAAATGGTACCTCACTTGTGCGGGTCGGCATAGTGCCCGCGACAGGAAACGGCGCAAAACGCAACGTGGTTTTGCAGGGAAAAATGACCCTTTTTTTGGCAAAGTGACTAGCTGTAGATTTTGTACCCTAGCCCTGCCGGCACCTAGGGAAACCTAGCAAACCTATACATTTTTCAAAACTAGACACCCAGGGGAATCCAGGATGGGGTGACTTGACTGCCTCCCACCATGGTCTGTTACCCAGAATCCCTTGCAAACGTAAAAAATTGACAAAAAAAACACATTTTCCCCACATTTCTGTGATGGAACATTCTGGAATCTGCGTGGATCCACAAATTTCCACCCACCCCGCGTTCCCCAAAGTCCTACGAGAAAAATGGTACCTCACTTGTGCGGGTCGGCCTAGTGCCCGCGACAGGAAACGGCGCAAAACGCAACGTGGTTTTGCAGTGAAAAATGACCCTTTTTTTGGCAAAGTGACTAGCTGTAGATTTTGTACCCTAGCCCTGCCGGCACTTAGGGAAACCTAGCAAACCTATACATTTTTGAAAACTAGACATCCAGGGGAATCCAGGATGGGGTGACTTGACTGCCTCCCACCATGGTCTGTTACCCAGAATCCCTTGCAAACGTAAAAAATTGACAAAAAAAACACATTTTCCTCACATTTCTGTGATGGAAAGTTCTGGAATCTGTGTAGATCCACAAATTTCCACCCACCCCGCGTTCCCCAAAGTCCTACGAGAAAAATGGTACCTCACTTGTGCGGGTCGGCCTAGTGCCCGCGACAGGAAACGGCGCAAAACGCAACGTGGTTTTGCAGTGAAAAATGACCCTTTTTTTGGCAAAGTGACTAGCTGTAGATTTTGTACCCTAGCCCTGCCGGCACCTAGGGAAACCTAGCAAACCTATACATTTTTGAAAACTAGACACCCAGGGGAATCCAGGATGGGGTGACTTGACTGCCTCCCACCATGGTCTGTTACCCAGAATCCCTTGCAAACGTAAAAAATTGACAAAAAAAACACATTTTCACCACATTTCTGTGATGGAAAGTTCTGGAATCTGTGTGGATCCACAAATTTCCACCCACCCCGCGTTCCCCAAAGTCCTACGAGAAAAATGGTACCTCACTTGTGCGGGTCGGCCTAGTGCCCGCGACAGGAAACGGCGTAAAACGCAACGTGGTTTTGCAGTGAAAAATGACCCTTTTTTTGGCAAAGTGACTAGCTGTAGATTTTGTACCCTGCCCTGCCGGCACCTAGGGAAACCTAGCAAACCTATACATTTTTGAAAACTAGACACCCAGGGGAATCCAGGATGGGGTGACTTGACTGCCTCCCACCATGGTCTGTTACCCAGAATCCCTTGCAAACGTAAAAAATTGACAAAAAAAACACATTTTCCCCACATTTCTGTGATGGAAAGTTCTGGAATCTGCGTGGATCCACAAATTTCCACCCACCCCGCGTTCCCCAAAGTCCTACGAGAAAAATGGTACCTCACTTGTGCGGGTCGGCCTAGTGCCCGCTACAGGAAACGGCGCAAAACGCAACGTGGTTTTGCAGTGAAAATTGACCCTTTTTTTGGCAAAGTGACTAGCTGTAGATTTTGTACCCTAGCCCTGCAGGCACCTAGGGAAACCTAGCAAACTTATACATTTTTCAAAACTAGACACCCAGGGGAATCCAGGATGGGGTGGCTTGACTGCCTCCCACCATGGTCTGTTACCCAGAATCCCTTGCAAACGTAAAAAATTGACAAAAAAAACACATTTTCCCCACATTTCTGTGATGGAAAGTTCTGGAATCTGCGTGGATCCACAAATTTCCACCCACCCCGCGTTCCCCAAAGTCCTACGAGAAAAATGGTACCTCACTTGTGCGGGTTGGCCTAGTGCCCGCGACAGGAAACGGCGCAAAACGCAACGTGGTTTTGCAGTGAAAAATGACCCTTTTTTTGGCAAAGTGACTAGCTGTAGATTTTGTACCCTAGCCCTGCCGGCACCTAGGGAAATCTAGCAAACCTATACATTTTTGAAAACTAGACACCCAGGGGAATCCAGGATGGGGTGACTTGACTGCCTCCCACCATGGTCTGTTACCCAGAATCCCTTGCAAACGTAAAAAATTGACAAAAAAAACACATTTTCCCCATATTTCTGTGATGGAAAGTTCTGGAATCTGCGTGGATCCACAAATTTCCACCCAACCCGCGTTCCCCAAAGTCCTACGAGAAAAATGGTACCTCACTTGTGCGGGTCGGCCTAGTGCCCGCGACAGGAAACGGCGCAAAACGCAACGTGGTTTTGTAGCGAAAAATGACCCTTTTTTTGGCAAAGTGACTAGCTGTCGATTTTGAACCCTAGCCCTGCCGGCACCTAGGGAAACCTAGCAAACCCACACATTTCTGAAAACTAGTCACCCGGCGGCTTCCAGGGAGGTATGGCTTGCGTGGATCCCCCAACGTTTCCTTACCCAGAATCCCCTGCAAACCTCAATGTTTGCTCAAAAAATCACTTTTTTCACACATTTTGGGGTGGGAAAGTAGTGGCATCACCGGGCTCACACAAATTTACCACCACCCAGCGTTCCCCCAGGTCTCCCGGTAAAAATGGGGCCTCACTTGTGTGGGAGGCCCAAGTACCCGCGGCAGGCAAGGGCCCCAAACGTAGTGAGGCGACATCAAAATGGCCTATCGCCAAACCACCTGGTTTTGCAAGGGGGGTCACTTTGGTTTTTGGCCCGGTGCGCGGCGGCCATCTAGGGAAACCTACCAAACCCAGGCATTTTTGAAAACTAGACACCCGGCGGCTTCCAGGGAGGTATGGCTTGCGTGGATCCCCCAACGTTTCCTTACCCAGAATCCCCTGCAAACCTCAATGTTTGCTCAAAAAATCACTTTTTTCACACATTTTGGGGTGGGAAAGTAGTGGCATCAGCGGGCTCACACAAATTTACCACCACCCAGCATTCCCCCAGGTCTCCCGGTAAAAATGGTGCCTCACTTGTGTGGGAGGCCCAAGTACCCGCGGCAGGCAAGGGCCCCAAACGTAGTGAGGCGACATCAAAATGGCCTATCGCCAAACCACCTGGTTTTGCAAGGGGGGTCACTTTGGTTTTTGGCCCGGTGCGCGGCGGCCATCTAGAGAAACCTACCAAACCCAGGCATTTGTGAAAACTAGACACCCGGCGGCTTCCAGGGAGGTATGGCTTGCGTGGATCCCCCAACGTTTCCTTACCCAGAATCCCCTGCAAACCTCAATGTTTGCTCAAAAAACTCACTTTTTTCACACATTTTGGGGTGGGAAAGTAGTGGCATCACCGGGCTCACACAAATTTACCACCACCCAGCGTTCCCCCAGGTCTCCCGGTAAAAATGGTGCCTCACTTGTGTGGGAGGCCCAAGTACCCGCGGCAGGCAAGGGCCCCAAACGTAGTGAGGCGACATCAAAATGGCCTATCGCCAAACCACCTGGTTTTGCAAGGGGGGTCACTTTGGTTTTTGGCCCGGTGCGCGGCGGCCATCTAGGGAAACCTACCAAACCCAGGCATTTTTGAAAACTAGACACCCGGCGGCTTCCAGGGAGGTATGGGTTGCGTGGATCCCCCAACGTTTCCTTACCCAGAATCCCCTGCAAACCTCATTTTTTGCTCAAAAAATCACTTTTTTCACACATTTTGGGGTGGGAAAGTAGTGGCATCACCGGGCTCACACAAATTTACCACCACCCAGCATTCCCCCAGGTCTCCCGGTAAAAATGGTGCCTCACTTGTGTGGGAGGCCCAAGTACCCGCGGCAGGCAAGGGCCCCAAACGTAGTGAGGCGACATCAAAATGGCCTATCGCCAAACCACCTGGTTTTGCAAGGGGGGTCACTTTGGTTTTTGGCCCGGTGCGCGGCGGCCATCTAGGGAAACCTACCAAACCCAGGCATTTTTGAAAACTAGATACCCGGCAGCTTCCAGGGAGGTATGGCTTGCGTGGATCCCCCAACGTTTCCTTACCCAGAATCCCCTGCAAACCTCATTTCTTGCACAAAAAATCACTTTTTTCACACATTTTGGGGTGGGAAAGTAGTGGCATCACCGGGCTCACACAAATTTACCACCACCCAGCGTTCCCCCAGGTCTCCCGGTAAAAATGGTGCCTCACTTGTGTGGGAGGCCCAAGTACCCGCGGCAGGCAAGGGCCCCAAACGTAGTGAGGCGACATCAAAATGGCCTATCGCCAAACAACCTGGTTTTGCAAGGGAGGTCACTTTGGTTTTTGGCCCGGTGCGCGGCGGCCATCTAGGGAAACCTACCAAACCCAGGCATTTTTGAAAACTAGACACCCGGCGGCTTCCAGGGAGGTATGGCTTGCGTGGATCCCCCAACGTTTCCTTACCCAGAATCCCCTGCAAACCTCATTTTTTGCTCAAAAAATCACTTTTTTCACACATTTTGGGGTGGGAAAGTAGTGGCATCACCGGGCTCACACAAATTTACCACCACCCAGCGTTCCCCCAGGTCTCCCGGTAAAAATGGTGCCTCACTTGTGTGGGAGGCCCAAGTACCCGCGGCAGGCAAGGGCCCCAAACGTAGTGAGGCGACATCAAAATGGCCTATCGCCAAACCACCTGGTTTTGCAAGGGGGGTCACTTTGGTTTTTGGCCCGGTGCGCGGCGGCCATCTAGGGAAACCTACCAAACCCAGGCATTTTTGAAAACTAGACACCCGGCGGCTTCCAGGGAGGTATGGCTTGCGTGGATCCCCCAACGTTTCCTTACCCAGAATCCCCTGCAAACCTCATTTTTTGCTCAAAAAATCACTTTTTTCACACATTTTGGGGTGGGAAAGTAGTGGCATCACCGGGCTCACACAAATTTACCACCACCCAGCGTTCCCCCAGGTCTCCCGGTAAAAATGGTGCCTCACTTGTGTGGGAGGCCCAAGTACCCGCGGCAGGCAAGGGCCCCAAACGTAGTGAGGCGACATCAAAATGGCCTATCGCCAAACCACCTGGTTTTGCAAGGGGGGTCACTTTGGTTTTTGGCCCGGTGCGCGGCGGCCATCTAGGGAAACCTACCAAACCCAGGCATTTTTGAAAACTAGACACCCGGCAGCTTCCAGGGAGGTATGGCTTGCGTGGATCCCCCAACGTTTCCTTACCCAGAATCCCCTGCAAACCTCATTTTTTGCACAAAAAATCACTTTTTTCACACATTTTGGGGTGGGAAAGTAGTGGCATCACCGGGCTCACACAAATTTACCACCACCCAGCGTTCCCCCAGGTCTCCCGGTAAAAATGGTGCCTCACTTGTGTGGGAGGCCCAAGTACCCGCGGCAGGCAAGGGCCCCAAACGTAGTGAGGCGACATCAAAATGGCCTATCGCCAAACCACCTGGTTTTGCAAGGGGGGTCACTTTGGTTTTTGGCCCGGTGCGCGGCGGCCATCTAGGGAAACCTACCAAACCCAGGCATTTTTGAAAACTAGACACCCGGCAGCTTCCAGGGAGGTATGGCTTGCGTGGATCCCCCAACGTTTCCTTACCCAGAATCCCCTGCACACCTCATTTTTTGCACAAAAAATCACTTTTTTCACACATTTTGGGGTGGGAAAGTAGTGGCATCACCGGGCTCACACAAATTTACCACCACCCAGCGTTCCCCCAGGTCTCCCGGTAAAAATGGTGCCTCACTTGTGTGGGAGGCCCAAGTACCCGCGGCAGGCAAGGGCCCCAAACGTAGTGAGGCGACATCAAAATGGCCTATCGCCAAACCACCTGGTTTTGCAAGGGAGGTCACTTTGGTTTTTGGCCCGGTGCGCGGCGGCCATCTAGGGAAACCTACCAAACCCAGGCATTTTTGAAAACTAGACACCCGGCGGCTTCCAGGGAGGTATGGCTTGCGTGGATCCCCCAACGTTTCCTTACCCAGAATCCCCTGCAAACCTCATTTTTTGCTCAAAAAATCACTTTTTTCACACATTTTGGGGTGGGAAAGTAGTGGCATCACCGGGCTCACACAAATTTACCACCACCCAGCGTTCCCCCAGATCTCCCGGTAAAAATGGTGCCTCACTTGTGTGGGAGGCCCAAGTACCCGCGGCAGGCAAGGGCCCCAAACGTAGTGAGGCGACATCAAAATGGCCTATCGCCAAACCACCTGGTTTTGCAAGGGGGGTCACTTTGGTTTTTGGCCCGGTGCGCGGCGGCCATCTAGGGAAACCTACCAAACCCAGGCATTTTTGAAAACTAGACACCCGGCGGCTTCCAGGGAGGTATGGCTTGCGTGGATCCCCCAACGTTTCCTTACCCAGAATCCCCTGCAAACCTCATTTTTTGCTCAAAAAATCACTTTTTTCACACATTTTGGGGTGGGAAAGTAGTGGCATCACCGGGCTCACACAAATTTACCACCACCCAGCGTTCCCCCAGGTCTCCCGGTAAAAATGGTGCCTCACTTGTGTGGGAGGCCCAAGTACCCGCGGCAGGCAAGGGCCCCAAACGTAGTGAGGCGACATCAAAATGGCCTATCGCCAAACAACCTGGTTTTGCAAGGGAGGTCACTTTGGTTTTTGGCCCGGTGCGCGGCGGCCATCTAGGGAAACCTACCAAACCCAGGCATTTTTGAAAACTAGACACCCGGCGGCTTCCAGGGAGGTATGGCTTGCGTGGATCCCCCAACGTTTCCTTACCCAGAATCCCCTGCAAACCTCATTTTTTGCTCAAAAAATCACTTTTTTCACACATTTTGGGGTGGGAAAGTAGTGGCATCACCGGGCTCACACAAATTTACCACCACCCAGCGTTCCCCCAGGTCTCCCGGTAAAAATGGTGCCTCACTTGTGTGGGAGGCCCAAGTACCCGCGGCAGGCAAGGGCCCCAAACGTAGTGAGGCGACATCAAAATGGCCTATCGCCAAACCACCTGGTTTTGCAAGGGGGGTCACTTTGGTTTTTGGCCCGGTGCGCGGCGGCCATCTAGGGAAACCTACCAAACCCAGGCATTTTTGAAAACTAGACACCCGGCGGCTTCCAGGGAGGTATGGCTTGCGTGGATCCCCCAACGTTTCCTTACCCAGAATCCCCTGCAAACCTCATTTTTTGCTCAAAAAATCACTTTTTTCACACATTTTGGGGTGGGAAAGTAGTGGCATCACCGGGCTCACACAAATTTACCACCACCCAGCGTTCCCCCAGGTCTCCCGGTAAAAATGGTGCCTCACTTGTGTGGGAGGCCCAAGTACCCGCGGCAGGCAAGGGCCCCAAACGTAGTGAGGCGACATCAAAATGGCCTATCGCCAAACCACCTGGTTTTGCAAGGGGGGTCACTTTGGTTTTTGGCCCGGTGCGCGGCGGCCATCTAGGGAAACCTACCAAACCCAGGCATTTTTGAAAACTAGACACCCGGCAGCTTCCAGGGAGGTATGGCTTGCGTGGATCCCCCAACGTTTCCTTACCCAGAATCCCCTGCAAACCTCATTTTTTGCACAAAAAATCACTTTTTTCACACATTTTGGGGTGGGAAAGTAGTGGCATCACCGGGCTCACACAAATTTACCACCACCCAGCGTTCCCCCAGGTCTCCCGGTAAAAATGGTGCCTCACTTGTGTGGGAGGCCCAAGTACCCGCGGCAGGCAAGGGCCCCAAACGTAGTGAGGCGACATCAAAATGGCCTATCGCCAAACCACCTGGTTTTGCAAGGGGGGTCACTTTGGTTTTTGGCCCGGTGCGCGGCGGCCATCTAGGGAAACCTACCAAACCCAGGCATTTTTGAAAACTAGACACCCGGCAGCTTCCAGGGAGGTATGGCTTGCGTGGATCCCCCAACGTTTCCTTACCCAGAATCCCCTGCACACCTCATTTTTTGCACAAAAAATCACTTTTTTCACACATTTTGGGGTGGGAAAGTAGTGGCATCACCGGGCTCACACAAATTTACCACCACCCAGCGTTCCCCCAGGTCTCCCGGTAAAAATGGTGCCTCACTTGTGTGGGAGGCCCAAGTACCCGCGGCAGGCAAGGGCCCCAAACGTAGTGAGGCGACATCAAAATGGCCTATCGCCAAACCACCTGGTTTTGCAAGGGAGGTCACTTTGGTTTTTGGCCCGGTGCGCGGCGGCCATCTAGGGAAACCTACCAAACCCAGGCATTTTTGAAAACTAGACACCCGGCGGCTTCCAGGGAGGTATGGCTTGCGTGGATCCCCCAACGTTTCCTTACCCAGAATCCCCTGCAAACCTCATTTTTTGCTCAAAAAATCACTTTTTTCACACATTTTGGGGTGGGAAAGTAGTGGCATCACCGGGCTCACACAAATTTACCACCACCCAGCGTTCCCCCAGATCTCCCGGTAAAAATGGTGCCTCACTTGTGTGGGAGGCCCAAGTACCCGCGGCAGGCAAGGGCCCCAAACGTAGTGAGGCGACATCAAAATGGCCTATCGCCAAACCACCTGGTTTTGCAAGGGGGGTCACTTTGGTTTTTGGCCCGGTGCGCGGCGGCCATCTAGGGAAACCTACCAAACCCAGGCATTTTTGAAAACTAGACACCCGGCGGCTTCCAGGGAGGTATGGCTTGCGTGGATCCCCCAACGTTTCCTTACCCAGAATCCCCTGCAAACCTCATTTTTTGCTCAAAAAATCACTTTTTTCACACATTTTGGGGTGGGAAAGTAGTGGCATCACCGGGCTCACACAAATTTACCACCACCCAGCGTTCCCCCAGGTCTCCCGGTAAAAATGGTGCCTCACTTGTGTGGGAGGCCCAAGTACCCGCGGCAGGCAAGGACAACAAACGTAGTGAGGCGACATTTGGGATAGGCAATGTTGATGTCGCCTCACTACGTTTGTTGTCCTTGCCTGCCGCGGGTACTTGGGCCTCCCACACAAGTGAGGCACCATTTTTACCGGGAGACCTGGGGGAACGCTGGGTGGTGGTAAATTTGTGTGAGCCCGGTGATGCCACTACTTTCCCACCCCAAAATGTGTGAAAAAAGTGATTTTTTGTGCAAAAAATGAGGTTTGCAGGGGATTCTGGGTAAGGAAACGTTGGGGGATCCACGCAAGCCATACCTCCCTGGAAGCCGCCGGGTGTCTAGTTTTCAGAAATGCCTGGGTTTGGTAGGTTTCCCTAGATGGCCGCCGCGCACCGGGCCAAAAACCAAAGTGACCCCCCTTGCAAAACCAGGTGGTTTGGCGATAGGCCATTTTGATGTCGCCTCACTACGTTTGGGGCCCTTGCCTGCCGCGGGTACTTGGGCCTCCCACACAAGTGAGGCACCATTTTTACCGGGAGACCTGGGGGAACGCTGGGTGGTGGTAAATTTGTGTGAGCCCGGTGATGCCACTACTTTCCCACCCCAAAATGTGTGAAAAAAGTGATTTTTTGAGCAAACATTGAGGTTTGCAGGGGATTCTGGGTAAGGAAACGTTGGGGGATCCACGCAAGCCATACCTCCCTGGAAGCCGCCGGGTGTCTAGTTTTCAAAAATGCCTGGGTTTGGTAGGTTTCCCTAGATGGCCGCCGCGCACCGGGCCAAAAACCAAAGTGACCCCCCTTGCAAAACCAGGTGGTTTGGCGATAGGCCATTTTGATGTCGCCTCACTATGTTTGGGGCCCTTGCCTGCCGCGGGTACTTGGGCCTCCCACACAAGTGAGGCACCATTTTTACCGGGAGACCTGGGGGAACGCTGGGTGGTGGTAAATTTGTGTGAGCCCGGTGATGCCACTACTTTCCCACCCCAAAATGTGTGAAAAAAGGGATTTTTTGAGCAAACATTGAGGTTTGCAGGGGATTCTGGGTAAGGAAACGTTGGGGGATCCACGCAAGCCATACCTCCCTGGAAGCCGCCGGGTGTCTAGTTTTCAAAAATGCCTGGGTTTGGTAGGTTTCCCTAGATGGCCGCCGCGCACCGGGCCAAAAACCAAAGTGACCCCCCTTGCAAAACCAGGTGGTTTGGCGATAGGCCATTTTGATGTCGCCTCACTACATTTGGGGTCCTTGCCTGCCGCGGGTACTTGGGCCTCCCACACAAGTGAGGCACCATTTTTACCGGGAGACCTGGGGGAACGCTGGGTGGTGGTAAATTTGTGTGAGCCCGGTGATGCCACTACTTTCCCACCCCAAAATGTGTGAAAAAAGTGATTTTTTGAGCAAAAAATGAGGTTTGCAGGGGATTCTGGGTAAGGAAACGTTGGGGGATCCACGCAAGCCATACCTCCCTGGAAGCCGCCGGGTGTCTAGTTTTCAAAAATGCCTGGGTTTGGTAGGTTTCCCTAGATGGCCGCCGCGCACCGGGCCAAAAACCAAAGTGACCCCCCTTGCAAAACCTGGTGGTTTGGCGATAGGCCATTTTGATGTCGCCTCACTACGTTTGGGGCCCTTGCCTGCCGCGGGTACTTGGGCCTCCCACACAAGTGAGGCACCATTTTTACCGGGAGACCTGGGGGAACGCTGGGTGGTGGTAAATTTGTGTGAGCCCGGTGAAGCCACTACTTTCCCACCCCAAAATGTGTGAAAAAAGTGATTTTTTGAGCAAACATTGAGGTTTGCAGGGGATTCTGGGTAAGGAAACGTTGGGGGATCCACGCAAGCCATACCTCCCTGGAAGCCGCCGGGTGTCTAGTTTTCAAAAATGCCTGGGTTTGGTAGGTTTCCCTAGATGGCCGCCGCGCACCGGGCCAAAAACCAAAGTGACCCCCCTTGCAAAACCAGGTGGTTTGGCGATAGGCCATTTTGATGTCGCCTCACAACGTTTGGGGCCCTTGCCTGCCGCGGGTACTTGGGCCTCCCACACAAGTGAGGCACCATTTTTACCGGGAGACCTGGGGGAACGCTGGGTGGTGGTAAATTTGTGTGAGCCCGGTGATGCCACTACTTTCCCACCCCAAAATGTGTGAAAAAAGTGATTTTTTGTGCAAAAAATGAGGTTTGCAGGGGATTCTGGGTAAGGAAACGTTGGGGGATCCACGCAAGCCATACCTCCCTGGAAGCTGCCGGGTGTCTAGTTTTCAAAAATGCCTGGGTTTGGTAGGTTTCCCTAGATGGCCGCCGCGCACCGGGCCAAAAACCAAAGTGACCCCCCTTGCAAAACCAGGTGGTTTGGCGATAGGCCATTTTGATGTCGCCTCACTACGTTTGGGGCCCTTGCCTGCCGCGGGTACTTGGGCCTCCCACACAAGTGAGGCACCATTTTTACCGGGAGACCTGGGGGAACGCTGGGTGGTGGTAAATTTGTGTGAGCCCGGTGATGCCACTACTTTCCCACCCCAAAATGTGTGAGAAAAGTGATTTTTTGAGCAAAAAATGAGGTTTGCAGGGGATTCTGGGTAAGGAAACGTTGGGGGATCCACGCAAGCCATACCTCCCTGGAAGCCGCCGGGTGTCTAGTTTTCAGAAATGCCTGGGTTTGGTAGGTTTCCCTAGATGGCCGCCGCGCACCAGGCCAAAAACCAAAGAGACCCCCCTTGAAAAACCAGGTGGTTTGGCGATAGGCCATCTTGATGTCGCCTCACTGCGTTTTAGGCCCTTGCCTGCCGCGGGTACTTGGGCCTCCCACACAAGTGAGGCACCATTTTTACCGGGAGACCTGGGGGAACGCTGGGTGGTGGTAAATTTGTGTGAGCCCGGTGATGCCACTACTTTCCCACCCCAAAATGTGTGAAAAAAGTGATTTTTTGGGCAAAAATTTAGGTTTGCAGGGGATTCTGGGTAAGGAAACGTTGGGGGATCCACGCAAGCCATACCTCCCTGGAAGCCGCCGGGTGTCTAGTTTTCAGAAATGCGTGAGTTTGAAAGGTTTCCCTAGATGGCCGCCGAGCCCTGGGCAAAAAACCAAAGTAACCCCCCTTGCAAAACCAGATTAACTATTGTTACTACAGCGTGAGAATTTAGGAATAATACTGCAAAGAAAATGTGGCAGACAGTTTGAGGTTTACAGGACAATGGGAATAAAAAATATTTCTCAAATCACTAGAGAGACATCACCATGAACTCCCAAGGGTTTTCGACAATATCTACAGTTGGTGGGTTATTCTTACATGGAAAGTGTACCTTGGCAGAGAAACTAAAGACAAAGATTCCTGCACAACCATCTATTCCTCAAACACACACACATACTGGTTGGATTTGGCACGAGGGCGAGTCATGGTTCAGTGTATTAAATTTTATTAACAAGCGATTTCACAAAAATGAAATGCACTGTCAATAATTAAATTCACAAAAAACCAAACCAATGACTTGCAGCTCGTGAGCTGTAAAGCCACGTCAAGGCACCAACCACTTTACAGGCCATTCACACACCTTTCATACGTGATACAAACAAGACCATTCGCACCACCAGGTACAAAAGCAACACAGTACAAAAATCACAAAAAAGGGACAAGGTACACCCTGCTTCAGAAAGACAAATATTACTGCACAGCCATCTAACCCGCAAGCACACACACATACTGGTTGGATTTGGCACGAGGGTGAGTGATGGTTCAGTAGATAAAATTGTATTACCAAGTGATTTCACAAAACATGAAATGCACTGATAATAATTGAAAGGGCAAGAAACTGAACCATTGACTCACAGCTCGTGAGCTGTAAAGCCACGACAAGGCACCAACCTCTTTACAGGCCATTCATACACCTTTCATACGTGTGAGACATACAAAACCATTCACACCGCCAGCCGCGGGCCCATCACATAACAAAACTCACACCAGCACACAGCGCCATTCAAGGGCCCATCACTTTCACACGCCCACAATCCAGACACAGCAACTACACAGGCTGAAGGATTGCGTGGAGTGGCACTCAGCTAGCAGTGTGTGTAGTGACCAGCAGAAAGTCACTACTCACACACAGCCAGCCAAGCACCAGTCGACACACACCGCTAGCCAAACGCCAGTCCACGCACACCGCTAGCCAAGCGCCAGTCCAGGCACACCGCCATCCAATCGCCAGTCCAGGCACACCGGCAGCCAATCGCCAATCCACCTACACCGCCAGCCAAGCTCCAGTCCACGGACACCACCAGACAAGCACCACTCCGCACACACCACCAGTCCACGCACACCGCCAGCCAAGTACCAGTCCACGCACACCGCCAGCCAAGCACCATTCCACGCACACCGCCAGCCAAGCTCCAGTCCACACACACCACCAGACAAGCTCCAGTCCACGGACACCACCAGCCAAGCTCCAGTCCACGGACACCACCAGCCAAACACCAGTCCGCACACACCACCAGTCCACACACACCGCCAGCCAAGTACCAGTCCACGCACACCGCCAGCCAAGCACCATTCCACGCACACCGCCAGCCAAGCACCATTCCACGCACACCGCCAGCCAAGCACCATTCCACGCACACCACCAGCCACGCACCAGTCCACGCACACCGCCAGTCCATGCACACCGCCAGTCCACGCACACCGTCAGCCAAGCACCATTCCACGCACACCACCAACCAAGTGCCAGTCCACACACACCAACAGCCAAGCGCAAGCCTACACACACCGCCATCACATTTTGGATTTTTTTAGAAAAAAATAAAAACACAAACAAATTGCAAATAGATACAAATCTTCTAACAGAAAATCAGCAACTAAATACATTGCACTAACACCAACCTTGAAACAGAATCATATTTTCCAAAGAATACAGACCAGCCAGTTCACTTTACCACTCATGAATGTTCCCAAAAGTTTTTTCGCGTGTGGTACGCTCTGAAACAAGCAGGGAGACACAGTGCAGGATGAGAGGGACAATCGGGGCAGTACATACGACTCTCCTTCCGCAAACCTCTTCGCCAACAGACTCTACATCTCCTACTGGGAAAATCTTTTGCGGGTGTGGGAGGAATGTGATCTGGAAAGTGGCGTTCTTTCAATCTAGCAACATCCTCCACCAGTCCAACTCTAGGAACACTTGCCTGTTCCACTACAACAAGGCTGCCTATTACAGACTCCTGAAACTTAGCAAAAGTCATCTTTGACTCAGGGCAAGAATCCTGGAACACAACAAAAGCATTAAACATTGCCAAGTGGAAAAGATGGATAGCCAACTTCTTGTACCAAATGTAAGCCTTACGAAGAGCAGCGTAAGGTTCCAACCTCTGATCTACTCTGTCAACACCACCCATGTGCCTATTATAGTCTAAAACGCACACAGGTTTGCGCACTTCAGCGACCTGACCCCAAACAGTCACATGTGCAGTGCTTTCATCATGGATGGAAGTCAGCATGTAGACATCTCTCCTGTCTGTAAACTTCACAGCAAGAAGCTCCTGGCAACGCAACGCACTGCACTGTCCCCGCACAAGCTTTTGACAAACAAGTTCTTTTGGAAAACCTTTACGGTTACAGCGGATTGTGCCACAAGCAAAAGTGTCCACTTTGGCCAATTCCCTGAACAACCGCACACCAGTGTAGAAGTTATCTACATATAAATGGTGGCCTTTGTTAAAAAATCCTCTACCAAGTTCCCAAACAATTTTCTCAGTCACTCCAAACGTGGACGGACAACCAGGGGGGTTAATCCTGGATTCCTTACCGGTGTACACCCTGAAATTAGAGACATATCCAGTCCTACTGTCACACAGCATATACAGCTTTATTCCATAGCGTGCCCTCTTACTAGGAATGTATTGCCTAAAAACCAAGCGGCCCTTGAACAACACCAAAGACTCATCCACTGCAATTTCTCTACCAGGGGCATAAATCTCAGAAAATCTATCAACAAAGTGATCAAGGACAGGCCTAATCTTAAAAAGACGGTCACAATCAGGGTGATCTCGTGGCAACGCTAAACCATTATCAACAAAGTGCATCATCCGAAGCAGAAGCAAATACCTGTCACGAGTCATGACTGCCGGAAAAATAGACGTTGCCATCAAGGGACTGCTAGACCAATATGAAGCCAATGATGGCTTCCTTAGCAAGCCCATCAAAAAAGTTAAACCCAAGAACTTCTTCATCTCTTCAACATTTGTGGGAGTCCACCGGGTAGCTCTAGAGTGTGGCTTAAGACTGGCACTGTTGTCCCTCAAAAACTGTTCGGCATACAAATTAGTCTGCTCAACAATCTCTGCCAAAAACACATCGTCCATAAACAACTGAAAAAAATTTACAGGCAAAAAGTTCTCAGTATTCACTCTAGACCCTGGAACACCAGTAAACTCTGGAAATTCCGGCTGCACCATGCCAGGGGCAGCCCAGAGGTCATCACTTTCAACGGGAAGACTTGCAGCCCCAGCCTGCAGCCCAGATGTCTCTTGCCGCACTACACCAACGGAAAGGCTTGCAGCCCCAGCCTGCAGCCCAGATGCCTCTTGCCGCACTACACCAACGGGAAGCCTTGCAGCCCCAGCCTGCAGCCCAGATGTCTCTTCCTGCACTACACCAACGGAAAGGCTTGCAGCCCCAGCCTGCAGCCCAGATGCCTCTTGCCGCACTACACCAACGGGAAGCCTTGCAGTCCCAGCCTGCAGCCCAGATGCCTCTTGCCGCACTATCGGCACATCAGTCTCCTCCTCTAACACAGGCACTTCATCCGCACTAAGAGTATCTTCATCATCCGATGACCCCATACGGAGAGAAAACTCACTGCCAGAATCGTCCCCTGCCTCCTCTCCCTCAGAAGCAGAGTCAGTCTCTGACCCAATATCAGAGGAAGACTCAAACAGCAAACCAACAACCTGCTGAGCAGTCATCCTGCGGCTAGCCATTATACTTACTAAGATAGAAGACTGCACAAACAAGTCAACAACAACCAACAATGTGCAAACCAAGTAAGTAAAAAAATGTGTACCTTTTATCACAAAGATCAATGTACTCAAAAACTATACAATCCAATTACAAGAGACAGCTGCACTCACCAGAAACAAACTCTGCAGTGACACAGCAAAGACCAACGATATCAAACTAGAAAGAAGAAAAAAAAACAAATTACTCACAAGACAACAAAATACACATCGAGCACCAATGCAAAAAGTTTTTGACACTCAAAAACCAAACATACTGCTATTATTACACCATTTGCAAAAAAAAACAGGCAGAGAAATCAAACACATTTGCATTGTACAAAAAAACAGTCTCTTACCAAACTACACAAACAGCAGAACCACCAGTACCACAACGTCAACGTGAACAGAAGAAAAGCCTTCACCTAGAACAAAAAAGTAAACAAAAAAAACATTACAATTGGAAATCACAAAAAATATAACAATAAACATTATAACATGCCATGTCACTACCCAAATGGTCAATCGGTTTGTGTGCCAGGTGGGGCAGAAAACAGCAGGAAAAAAAAGGCTACTCAGTCCCGGGGTGGGTGAGCCAAATACATATAACAAATTGCACCCTGGAAGCGAGGGGTCACTTCTATTTCTAATTTAACTAATTCCCTGGTGTCTAGTGGGCTTTTCTGCCCCCAATGGGAGCAGAAACGGCAAAAAAATAAAACCGATCTGCCCCCAGAGGGGGCAGAAAAGTCTTCAAAAAATTTAGGGGCCCAAGGAAGCGACCCTTGCCCAAGGGGTCGCTTCCTACAATAATATTTATATCCCTGGTGTCTAGTGGGCTTTTCTGCCCCCCCCCCCCTAGGAGCAGAAACGGACAGAAAGACGACCAATCTGCCCCCAGGGGGGGCAGAAAAGTATTCCAAATAATTAGGCCGCAAAGGAAGCGACCCTTGCCCAAGGGGTCGCTTCCTACATAAAGAAAAAGACATCCCTGGTGTCTAGTGGGCTTTTCTGCCCCCCCTGGGGGCAGAAACGGGCAGAAAGACGACCGATCTGCCCCCAGGGGGGGCAGAAAAGTCTTCTAAATATTTTACCACCCTAGGAAGTGACCCTTGCCCAAGGGGTCACTTCCTACATAACATAAAAGACATCCCTGGTGTCTAGTGGGCTTTTCTGCCCCCCCTGGGGGCAGAAACAGGCAGAAAGAAGACCAATCTGCCCCCAGGGGGGGCAGAAAAGTCTTCAAATTATTGGGCCCCCCAAGGAAGCGACCCTTGCCTAAGGGGTCGCTTCCTACATAGCATAAACGACATCCCTGGTGTCTAGTGGGCTTTTCTGCCCCCCCCTGGGGGCAGAAACGCGCAGAAAGCGGACCGATCTGCCCCCAGGGGGGGCAGAAAAGACTTCCAAAAATTTTGCCCCCAAGGAAGCGACCCTTGCCTAAGGGGTCGCTTCCTACATAGCATAAACAACATCCCTGGTGTCTAGTGGGCTTTTCTGCCCCCCCTGGGGGCAGAAACGCGCAGAAAGCGGACCGATCTGCCCCCAGGGGGGGCAGAAAAGACTTCGACAAATTTTTCCCCCAAGGAAGCGACCCTTGCCTAAGGGGTCGCTTCCCAAATTCGAAAAAACAAATCCCTGGTGTCTAGTGGGGCATCCCTACTCCACGATCGCGACGCTGTGCGCGATCGTGGAGCAGGAATGCCCTGTATTGAGACATCGGGGGAGAGGAAATACTCTTTCCTCTCCCCCGATGCCTCAATACTACAAATTTCACCGCCGCGGCCCCCACCGGACAAGAAAACCTACCTCTTCCCCCTTGGACGCGCTGGAAGAAATGGATTCCAGCGCGTCCAACGCTTCCTGATGACGCCGGCGCGCGCTGTGCGCGCTGACGTCATCAGAAAGCGTGGGGGGGCTCGGGGGGGTCGGGGGTGGCAGCGGAAGCTCTTCCGCTGCCACCCCCGTAAAGGGGGGCAAGATCGCTGCACAAGGGGGGGAGCGCCAGCGCTTCCCCCGGGGGCTGTCCTCATGACGGAACGGTTCCGTCATGAGCACAGCCCAACCGATGCTCATGACGGAACCGTTCCGTCATGAGCATCGAAGGGGTTAAACAGGGGGAATGGTAATGTGATCAACCCGTGGATAAGCCACACAGCGGAGTTTAATTCGGCAACAGAGAAAGGCAAAGGTTCTAACTTTTCAATGTGCAGTAATGAGTATGTGGCATCTTTCATGGACATGAACTGTTGTTTCGCAGTCAAATTAAAAGGAAGGAACAAAGATGAAGTATTCATGTAATCCCAAGGGACTTTCCCAGCCTTTAACGTTTGCAATGTTCATGCAAACTGCATAATGGAACGTAATTGATTTTGACCATGATCCAAAACAGACAAATCATCCTGCACAATGTCTACCACAGATGAAACAATATTATCTAAGGTATAAATTCTGGAAGACAGGGTGTTAATGCTATTATCTATTACAGCCAATACTTTCTCCATATTGGCTTGATCAATAGCTCGTAATCTATTCTGGATGCAGCTTCAATATGTGATACCTTCCAAACTTCGTTGTAAACTGCATATACCCATCTTTTGGACCTGCCAACCGCAGGACCCTTAACAAAATCATTCAAATCTATTTTGTCGTTCAATTGTGATAAATGAAGTTTAACAGATGCTAAGGTGGAATGTTCTAGCCAAGATTGGCATAACTTCCCTACTGAGTAGGTAGTTACAGTGTGAGAAGATTCAAAACGGGGGTCTACACAAACTTGTGTATACCCCGGTGCCAAATCCAGAAACCGATGTTGACAGGAATCTGAGCTCGTTTGCCATATTAACCACCCTTCCGGATTCAATTCAGAAATATTGAAGGATGTGTTGGAAATGTATGACTGCAACGTAGCAAGGGACAGATCCGTATGATTATCCCAATTAGGATAAGCACCCAGACCCGGAGTGGAGGGAGAATTTAATTTTTTAGAAGTAGCCAATCCAAAACAGGTGGTCTGAAAAATTGACAAATTAAAAAATAACATGTGGTTCGGGATGAGGCTGGCACGATGCAAAGCTTCTGTTCCCTGTACCTGCCACGGTTTAGAACCCCAAACCGATTTAAGATCGATAGTAGCTTTCCACAGATCATAGCCTCCGATTGCCAATTCGTCCATAAAGGACTTGGAATACTGCAATTTGGTGTGTGTCAGTGTAACTTTAGAAGCAGACTCCGCCGCAACCTTAAAATAAAAGTAGGCCGGATTCGACACACTGAAATCAGAAAAATATGTGAATTTGTCCACTAACGTGGTGGAGCTGCCCAGCCTAGGGGCTGGACAGTGTTCCCATTGCGTATAATTTACAAAATTTCTAAACGTGTTTGCTTTGTGTAGGAAATGCGTGCCATAATGTTGATAGCAGAATTGCTCATCATAATTAGCAGTATCTAAATACAAATCCTCAGCATCAAATGCAGCATAATATTTTAAATCAGAAAACAGTGCTTCTATTCCTTGTACATCCCAATCGTCCGAGTGGATGTTTTGCTTAACTACATCACCCATAGAAACACGAAATACATTTGGCACATTGATTACTTCAGTGGGACCATGAATTTGAAATTTAACAGCATCCCAAGCGATCCCATCCAGTACAGGCCAGGCAGTAATGTTCTCAAAAGTCTGGTCCCTTTTCATAATATGTGATGAGGAGTGGGGGGCCAAAGTTCCATCAATTAGTCTAATTGTAGATCTTTCTTTCAGGTAGTGTCCATTTATAAGTCTAAAAAACACTACCACAAAGCCAATGGACATAAACAAAAAAATACATATGAGCACCAGCCAAATGTAAGTCCAAGGGGGAATTAAAAAATGTCTTTTGAACCAGGCAACAAAAATAGAAATTTTTGATGGGGCAATGGAAGTCATTGAATTAGTGTCAAAGGAGTAGCGCGACTAGGTAACTGTGGTGGATTGTAAAACAGGCAACGGGACATCCGCAGGATAAGTATACTCAATAGCTTCAGGTGGACCACCAGGTGTCGGTGGCAATAAAGGACCAGTAACTGAATGCATCTCAACGGCAACATCAGGCAAGGTGTTAGAAGCTGGGGCCACGACAGAATTTCTCAGCATCTCAGGGCAAGAAACCGCTGGAGTCATACTAAGAAGAATCGGCCACTTGCTGTCGCTTGACATTGTCAATAGAGATGTACCTGTTATCCTTGCGACCAGGAAGTGGAGGTAAAATGACTGTACGTGTACCCTGTACTCCAAGCACCGGAACTGGTGCACGATAAGAGGGGCCGAACTCCTTCTTGTTCTCCACCTTCTCACGGACCAGATCACCAACTCGAGGTTCCGACTACCGGAATCTGAAGCGCAGCATCAGATGTGGAGGGCACGTGTTCCTTCGCTAGACTGTCTCTGGCTTCTTGTAGATTCTGCAATACAGCACAGTGATCATCTACGTCAATGGGTGCGGCCGTCGCCGCCATGTCTAGACCATCAAGGTCCGGGAAAAACATTTGTATGCCAAAGAGCATCATGTATGGGTTCCGCCCACCCAGAGACCTTCTAGGGAGATTATTAAGTGCACGTTGTACGTCATATAAGTGGGCTAGCCAGTTCCGGCCAGTACCTAAAACCCTGGCTGGCAAAGATTGCTTTAAGTCACGGTTCATTCACTCCACCACACTATTACCCTCAGGTCGGTATGGAGACGAAAATTTGACTTGGACCCCCAAATTTCTCATGACTTCTTTGTACGCCTTAGAGGCGAACGCAGGGCCCTGATCAGAATGAAAGGTACCACATGCAAAACTTCCAACAAAGACACGCAAATCCTTGATGACAGTACGGGCATCAGCACTCCTTTGTGGCCATACCCACAGAAAACGTGTGCACGAATCCACTGCAACCAAGATGTATTTGTACGCAGTATCAGAGGTGAATGGACCGCAATGATCTAAATAAACGCACCCCAGTGGTTTATTAGATATGTACAACTGAGTCTGTGGTGGGCGCGCCGCAGTTGAAGGTTTTATCTACTGGCAAATGTCACAATTAAGAACATAAGCGAAAGCTTGTTTATATAAACCGCACCACCAGTAACGTTGTTGTAACAGAGATACAGTAGCTGCAACACCGGCATGAGCAGACGCCATGCCCTCGTGAACCGATAATATCAAAGATGGTCTGCAGTCCGCGTTGGGAATCAATCTGTCACCAACGTCATTAATCCTCACTAACGGGACGTTATCAGGACTTAAGCAATGATGGTAACGAGAAGGGAAACCTCTCGGATATTTTGTTCCCTTCTCTGTAGCAGCAATAGCTGCCAAGATGTCATCATCGATCTTACTTTGTGATCTTGTAACTGCTGGTACTAAGTATGTCGCCACTGCTGTTTTTGCTGCCTCGTCAGCTAGGCTGTTGCCGACAGCATGGACACCAACTCGTTGGTGACCAAGAGTGTGAATAACATTCACGAGAGGCACATGTTCTTTAAGTTCTGCCACTCGAACCCAAAGCGTTTTATGCTTAATTATGCTACCTTTGGAGTCACGGTAATCATTTTGAGACCAAAAATGTAGATTGTCGTTGTAAGACTGAACACAATAGAACGAGTCACTCACTATAAGTGTAGTGACTCGAGGATCAGCAAACTCCAGTGCAAGCACCAGAGCACGATGCTCCGCCAACTCTGCGGTACAATCACCCAATGACTGCGTATGCACGACATCAGATTGGAATTCACCATTCACGAAAGTACCGACCCCAATTGCGCAGGCCACTGAATAGGCATGCTTCGATCCAGTAGCCGGTTGCGCAGAACCGTCAGTGTAAATGACACAATGATAATCCTCGAGCGGGCGCAAGGACAGAGGAGCCGGATGAACGAATTCAAACTGTAAGAACTCCTGGGTCTGTAGAGCCGCGTCAAAAATATATGTGACGTTGGGCAATGTCAAGGAAGTGGCCCATTGTATCCACCGTGGATGCAAAGCCTTAGAATTTGGTACACTTGCTTTCGCCACCGCCTCAAGGACAGGATATGGTGTTACCACCAACATGCGTTTACCTTGAAATAGCGCTCGTTCTTTCAGAATCGCCATCTGCACTGCCGTCAGAACTTTCTCGACAGCGGAAAATCGCAATTCAGCCGAAGTGTACAGGTGTGATTTGTAGGCAATGGGGACAGTATCGCCCTCATTGAACGTTAAGTACGTGAAACCCACTGCGCCCGGCACAATTCTTATGACCAGGTTAGTGTGGTTATCACGGGTCAGTAAGTATTTTGAAGCAAGAAGGTCAGCTTGCAAAGATTGCAATATAGCTGAATGCTCCGGCAGCCAGCATGATTTGGAAAAAGTAGGTTGTACCAAGGCATAAAGGGACTTGATACGCTGGGCATAATCAGGAATTTACGTTCGACCGAAATTCAGAAAGCCCAGCAGAGATTGTAATTTCTTCAGTGTTGTAGGAGCACGTAGGCATGCGCATTTCTCTAGGAAGTGCGGAGCCAATCCTCGACCTTCATTGTTGAGTTCGTATCCCAAAAACAACACTGTATATTCCGCAATGTGAGACTTCGCAAAGTTAAATTTGTAACCGAAGTCTGCAAACAACACAATAATGCGATCAAGGCGACACAGATGCGGCCACAACTCGTCATCTGTGAGATAAATATCATCCACATACGAGTACGCATCAGGGTCTATGCTCTCTAACAGAGAGACTACACGAGCGGCAAAGACACTGGGGCTGTTCTTATAGCCCATCGGTAATCTTTTGAAATGTTTTTGTTTGCCGCCCGAGGTGAATGCTGTCCATTCACTACTAAGAGAGGACAGGTTATGGCTATAAAAGCCGTTGGAAATGTCAAGTGTGGTTTTAAACCGTTTTCTCACGAGACTATCGACGAGAGCCGAACTGTGGGTATTCTGTACTACGCATGTGTGGCAATGAGAGTTTAAATGCCGGTAATCCAAAACCAGGTGGTACGACCCATCAGGCTTCGTCACAGTGAATAAAGGATTATTCATTGGTGACACATATGTTTCAATTACACCTTGATATTCCAATTGTTCAAGGATAGCCGCGACGTGAGGTCTTGCTTCACGACGCATGGGATATTGGGGTTGTGGCTGGGGCGAGGACCGCAATGGAATCTCATGGCTGGGGGACAATTTAGCCCAGCCTACCTGATTATGATACAAAGCAGGTGCAAGCACCAGAGCCCACTCCTCGGCGAACTTCTTAGCTTGGTCCTTCGGCACTGTGTGCGCAAAGGAGGGGAGGATCATCTCCTCCCCTCTAGGAGCATCTAAAATGAAAGCCGGGGGCCAATCTGCCTCTGCCAATAGTATATCATACGAAGAGGTCATATTATCCCAAAAAATCCCTTGTTCGTGCGTTGTATGTCACCTTCAATTAAAAGTACTATATTATATAGTCTGTCAGGGGAGCCACTCTAATGTCAGCAGTTTCAACAGTTATGAACGTATCAGTTGCTGTCGCCACCAGATATGGATGCCGTGCTTGTCGCACTACTGTAACTTCCCCTGCGCTGTCGAGCAGTGTTAGTGCCCATGTCAGGTTCTATAGCTGCGTCCGCACTATCTGTGGCATACCTCGCTGTTAGTGCAGCTACTTTCTTCTTCTGAAACAGGGGTCTTTGACGTGCAGACTCGTCCTGCATGCCTTTGCCGTCAGTCTGACGGGGTTGCTCACGACTTTGGGCACCCCGTCCTTTCCCACGGTGTCCGCCACCGGATTGTGAAGTCGATGTTTCCTGTGAAGAACAAGGAGAACGTTGTTCAGAAACCTGAAACCTATCAGGTGACTTAATACTAGATCGATCGCGCAGATCATATGTGCGTTCACTAGACGACTGTACGGGTGAGGCAGGACGAGACCCCTGTTTCTGTTGCTGCTTCCCCTGTTTCTTTGTTCGCCAATTTTGTTTAGGAAAATTAGGGCGTTCGTCTTTACTAGACGAGCTCACCTTAGTTTGCTGTACTATATCAGGAATTATCACAGTTGGTTTAACACCTAAGGCACTGCGGCCTATGGTCCTATAGGCTTCCGCAATTATTTTAGCGAACTCCTTTGGCCTGTCGAGTTCGTCCACGCGGTCCAGCTTATTAGCCACTTGGAACTGCATGGCATCGCCTTTGAGGTTGCCCATCACCATGGAAGCAACCACATCGAACACCCCGACAAGCCTCATTCCCAATTCAACAGCAGCCTTCGCCCCGTGATTCTCTTGAAAACGTTTAATGACGGAGGGTAGTACAGACATAGACGGAGTGCCGAAGCACTTTGAGTAGGTTGCGGCAAAGACCTTGCCCCAGTTTGCGCAATCGGCCAAATCTGGGACTAAGTCATTCGGCAAACTAATGGTGAGAATCCTGTGTTTCTCCACAGGAGAGGTATGCAGAAAAACCGCCTCCAGTTGGTCAAATTTCTCAGCAAGCCAATAGGGTAAATCATCCTTATTTTGGGGGCGCTTGCCCATCACCGAATTAACCATAACAGGACTAATAACCACCGCGTGGTGGTCCGTTGGTTGTCCCGCAACAGCGGGTGCCCCCACCTGCACGTTGCGTGACACGTGCTGCACTAAAGCCCTATGAACTGTAATCAGGGCTGTGTGTAGTACCCGCAACTCAGCCGCCGCCACCGTGAGATAGCGGGGATGAGGCGTAAATCCGGCCAGCACCGGCCATGTGGCCTCTGCAATCGACAACGGGCCCATTCTAGCCGGTGCAACCGCATGGGGGAGGGCACCATTAAACCAAATGGTATGCTGCCAGGCAGAAATAGGAATTTCTTGTGTCCTATACGGCGTATAGACCGCAGGTAGCTGCGTGGGAGTATAGGAATGAAACGTATCATCGTCTGCATCCACCGCCGGAAAAGTCACCCAAGAGTAAAACAACTCATATGGGTAAGACGCATCAGCACTCACCACAAAAATAACAGCCATCCCATCATCCGGCACCCCATACGTCGTCAAATGAGGGTGCAGAGGTGCACGACTATGTGCGGCAATGTCAACCGCCATAAGGACACACTAAAGAGTATCAACGATATCAACAGTAGCACTGGGGTTCAGAAAAAAACCTTTTTAATGATCAAGCTTGAAAGAACCTATTAGTCGAAACACAGGTAGGTTAAACCCGTCACTCCCGTTAACCGGAAACAAGAGTGAGGGCGTTGTGGACTAATATAAGCACTACTAAGGCGTTTCAAATCAATCGACCAAACGTTAGGTGGGCATGTTGCAGGGATTCTGCTTATGCACAGAACTGTGCACAGGAAACCAGGACCTCAGTGAATTGTGGTGTACAAAAAACTCACCTCAGAACCCAGAACCCCTTATCCGACCAGCATCAGTGTCCCATTCGTTATCCGAGTTTTATCTCGGCGGTCCCAATGTATAGACAACCCAGAACAAGCGACTTAGGGTATTCTCAGGAATGGCGGGAATCAGAAATACCTGTTCGTAATTATTCTCATATCAGTCCATAACAGAATAAACAGAGGCACGGTAAAGTTTAAAGAGTTTATTTTATTATCCTCGTGTCCTAAGATGCAGTACTTTGGCTAACATAAGCAGACAAATGATTAAGATCAAAACCATCAGCATAGTTACAATACCATAGAAAATGAAAGGAGTAATCATAATAAAATGACAGTGGATGACAGCCACCTTCCTTTCGCTAGTAAACTAATATTATTATTATTACTAATAAAAGGTCTCTAGGCTTGCATGGGGAACCCCATACCATAAAGATCATCTTAGTGATATCACATCACAGGATCAGCTCCTGGGAAAGCTCTTCTTCCGAATGTGTCTAAAGCATGCAGCCTGCAATATTAAAAGCACTCGACTTTCAGGTATTTGCAGCTGCGTGCGTGTTATGGCTAAACAGTGGGCGGATCAACCTGAACCCAACAACATGCACCGTCTAGCGACCCAGACTGTTTCTTTACACAATGTTCAGACCAAGGTCGCTGCTCACTGTTAGGGATGTGAACAACAGACAGTTCTCATGTGAAGCATAGGCGAGCAAGCATTTCTCAATTAATAACATGTAACTACAGTGTCGTGTGCAAAAGCAGCAAAAGTGTCAAGATGGCTTTCTAACATCTAACGCGGTTGTGCTAACTTAGCATTGTACGTATATAAATAGCAGTCTTCACTACAACTTCACTAAATGCCACTCTACGACACTACTCCACTCTACGACGCTCTATGCAACTCCCTCCATGTCACTCCTTTACACTTTATTCAACTCTATTCTATGACACAATACTCTATTCTGCTCAACTCCTCTACTCCAGTCTATGCTACTCCACTCTACGCCACTTAGGCTCTACAACACACTCCTCCAGTCTATGCCATTCTACTCTCCTACACTTTTCCACTCTATGCCACTCTACTCTACGTCAATGTACTCCACCCTACACCTCCCTACTCTACAAAACTCTACTCTACGCAACAGCCTCTACGCCACTCCATGACACTCTATGCCGCCCCACTATACCGCACTCTACTCCACTCTTCACAACCTCTATACCTGTGCTATATTGATTACAGCTCTGCCTTCGACCACGTCAAAAAAAAAACAGTTGTGGCAAAAGATAAAATAGCTGAAAATCCCTCAGCTGCTGTTAAACCAATTAATTCTCCTGCATAGCGATACCTGGGTCCAGGTCAAACTAGGTGCAGGGGAATTTCTATCTAGGAAGATCCCTACAAGCACAGGGCTCAAACAAGGATGCGTGCTTGCACCAACACTATTTAATCTTTTCATGGCTGAACTGTCAACCTTGCTGAACGAAAGTAATTCCCACGAACCCAAGTTAGGGGGCACCCAGCTGTCCAATTTATTCTATGCGGACGATCTGGTGCTCATCAGCCGGACTCCAATAGGCCTACAGCGGCTGCTGGACATCACATCGCGATACTTTATAACAAACAAACTTACAATTAACCAAGAAAAATCTAAAGTCATGTGTATCAGCACTCGCAAAACGAAAACAACGCACAACTGGTTCTTGGACTCAAGGAAGCTGGACGCTGTAAGCGAATATAGATATTTGGGGGTCACTTTAGACTCCAAGGGCAGCTTCAAGCCACAATGCGAGGCCATAAAAAAGAGAGGATTAATGACCGCGGTATCTCTAAGAAACCTAAAAAACAAGATCACTGGATCAAGCCTCTTCCCACTAATAAAGGTGATTCAGGCAAAACTGATTCCATCTATCACTTACGGAAGCGAGGTGATGACAGGAAGGGACGCTGAAACGGTAGATGGTACTGTAGCAAGAGCATTGCGCACGATCTTTGGCTTGCCGAGGTACACAACACCTGCGCAGATGAGCCTCAAATTTGGGCTTGCAAAAATAGAGCTGGCACGCAAAGGAGTATACTTAAAAAGCTGGTACAAAATAAGCAGGGGAGAAGCAAAAACACTCAACGCTCTCCTGTGGAAGGAACTGCAAACTAAAGAAAACTGCCCTGCAAGGCTTCACCTGGAGGACGAAATCAAACAGTTGGAGCTGCTTTAACTATGGGATCTCCCAGGGCCCTTGGCGGGCTTCATAAAAACAGTAAATAACATTGTCAGAAAAGAATCTCTCTTGCAGGACAAAGCCTCACTGGTGGAGCAAGCACACGGCTGGCTAACTATACAATCTTATACCAAACTCAGGCCCCAAACATATTCAGACCAGCTTCATCAAAAAGACAAAAGAGAAGTTTTTGAAATTTCGCTTAGGACTGTTGCCCTCTGCAAATCATTTGGCCTCATGGCTGCGCCCCTCAATACCAGCAAGGTGCCGCCTTTGTGGTAACGGCGAAGAAAACATCATACACCTCATCACCATCTGCAAGGACCTGCTACAAGAACGCCAGACACTTTTGAGACCACTATTTAATGAAAACCGGATAAGATCATGCAGGCAAGCAGTCCTGGCATGCTTCTCCGACGATGAAGTCCAACTGAGCTGCCAACTGGTAAAATAAACAGAAAAAGTCAAATTGGTCTGGTTGTAGAGCAGAAACAAGCGCCATAATCCTCTCGAAGAAGGCATCCACTCGCATTAGTGGAAAAGCAAGAAGGATAGCGACGGACCCCAGTGCACCCAGCGCAACCTTTGTACCCTTAGAGCCAAAATAATTGGACGACAACAAGGGTCTAGTCGGTATCTTGGTGTTCATTGAGCTTCAGTGCTATAAACTCTAAAACTTTGAACAATTAACGGTCAGAGCTCAAGAACCGAATTACTACGGCTCAGACGTCTCCCTGAAACATTTTTGTTCTTCATGCAATCAATTGCTTGTGTTGCTACAAGGGCACTATTGGGATTTCTTTTTTCTTTTTCTCCTCCTATTCTACTGTTTGCTTTCTTTGTAGTACACATGGTAATTCTCTCCGCGGCGGGATCAAGCAAGCACAAGTCTATGTGGAGGATCATCTCTTGTGGCCCAGGCACATTAAGGACTCTAATAATTAACTGAATTTGAATGGGAATGCAAGTAAGCCCAACCATGCAAAGTTTTTAATGGCATGACAGAATTGAGTCAATTTTGAGGCCAATCTTACACTCTGCCCATATTTTAATAGTTTTAGTACTTTTTAATAGCATTTTTTACTCATAGTTTACCATAGTATCATTGTAATTTGTTAGGACTGTTTCGAACATGAAACTGTTTTAATTGATGATGGCTTGTAATGGTTTTAATTAACTGTACAATAAAGTATTACCTTACCTTACCTTACCTTACCTTACTCCACTCTTCACCACTCAATTCTACTTCACTCTACACCCTTCCACTCTACGACATTCTATTCCCTGCATGACACTCTACAACACTCTACGCCACTACACTCTATGCCACTCCATGACACTCCACTTCATTCCACTGCACCCACTTAATTCTACTCTACAGCCCTCCATGCTATTGCACAACTCTCTACGCCCCTCCATAACACACCACTTTATGACACTCCACTTCACACTACTCTCCTTTACCCCCTAACTTTTAGCCATGCTGAACAGCAGTCCCGCTTGTGTATAACATGGCTAAAACATTATGGAAAGGCCAATAGCTTGTGCATAGGTGAGAATTATTGGCTTTGCCAATGCTTATTGACATTGGACTCCTGAAGCGATATTTCAAGAAATTAAGGAAATCAGCAGTGCGGTTATGTATTGTATCTTTCGCCTCTAGGATGTGTCACATTCAGTAGCGGCTGCTACAGGGCAGTAGTGGTGAGTGGGGGGGGGTTAAAAAAAAAAAAATAGAAGGAAAGGAAAGGAAAAAGAAAATTAAATGTACCTGCCAGCTGCCACTTCTCCGTCCTCTTCTTCTTCCATCAACGCAGGAAGCAGGAACAGAAAACACCCAGGCTGCCAGACTTCCCTAGCCAATCATGACGCTGCTGATAGCAGTGTCGTGATTGGTCTGAGTGCCGGGGTTTGGCACTCAGATGGGGACTGGGAACCAGTGCATGTTCTCCACCCAGGCTGTAATGCAGCCCAGACCAGTGAAGAACATGCCTAATGCGCCTGCCGGTTTGGCCAGCACAGGACTGCCAGCCAAACCATCATGCACACTTAGAGAGTGCCCACCACTCCTCCCCCTGCTCTGTGGGCAATCCACCCCACCCCACCCCGCCCCTACAGAGGAGTACTGAAAAATAAAATGATAATAACATGCTGTTATTATAATTTTATTTTTCCTGTGGGGCGACGCCCCTCCGCCTAAGCGGAGGAGCCGATCCTGCTCGCATTTTTCCCATTAGAAGGTTCTGCCACTTGCTCATTCCATATGTTTTGTTCAAAGTAACAAGTTTTTGTCACATGTTTGCATTCCATTGACTTGTTGTGAGGAACAATATATATAAACCACTCAGATTTGCATGCATTTTGGCATTACATGCCCCAACTGGCCTGGGGGGTTCAGAGGTGGGTAGAGAGAGCGAGAGAGAGAGAGAGAAAAGAGAGAGAAAAGAGAGAGAGAGAGCTGGTCTGTTGAAAGGACAATTGTCTCTTGACTATTTGCTGTACTTGTTGCTAGTTTTGCATTAAATGCATGTAAAGATTTTAGGCTTCCCCATGTGTTTTTTAAACATTGTCATACAGAGACCTACCAACGTTTTGCATAGGTCACTTTTTTATCATAACAATTCATTAGAAATTTGCACATAATAAAAAGTTTCAGTGCATCTTGAACATGGTACCAAAGCAATTATTGACAGCAAGTAAGTCGATCAAGTATTGGCAAAGCCGACAGGTCTGGCTTTTTGTTATGGGAAACATTTGTTAATAGTTGCATGACTTTATATGTGTTGCACTTGTTGTTCTCGAAGAAAATCCCCGTAATGAAGCACATTTTGGCTACAACTTTATAGAAGATGGGAGCAGGGCTTCTTTCAAGAACAGACTGCATTAGCAGAGCTAAATTGTGCCCCCAAAGAAGAGTTTTATGACAAGGAGTCATAAGATGAAGTTTGCATTATAAGTGCTGAACTTAAAGTTAAACACAACAAAATATTGTTACTGATACTTTGACAATTTTGAAAAGAAATGGATTCGCTAAGGACTTTAGCGAACACACTTTGGTTTTCAGTGGAGGCTCCTCCGCAATGGCGGGGGAGCGTCGCCCCACTGCCTGGCTCAGAGCCAGCAAATGAAAAATAAAACTATGTTCTAGCATCGCTTCATTTTTCATTTGCTGGCTCTGAGCCAGCTAGTGCAGGGAGGGGCTGGGGGGGATGGGAGGAGGAGTGCTATGTGCAGCCCCTAAGTGTGCACATGTGTTTGATCGGCCGTCTCAGGCCGACCAAAACATACATGCGCACTTAGGTTCCACCAGACTGGCTGCATTGAACAGCCAGGTTGGAGAAACCCCCATAGACTCACTGGCCTGAGCGGAGCGTTCTTTTCAGTCCGCTCTGGCCAATCCCTGTGCTGCTCTCCTAGAGGAGAGCAAGGCGGGAATTTGATGGGAGTCTGTCCCAGGGGCTGCCGGGACCAGGAAGAGAAGAGGAAGTGCGACGCGGGAGGTGGCCGGCGGCTTCAGGTAGGTTCTTTTATTTTTATTTTATTTTTATATATTCCCGTGCTCCACCTCCTGCGTTCCCTCCACCCGCCTCACCACCCTTTGTTTGTGGCGGCCGCCACTGTTTGTTTTTATTAGAAAGCTAAATATGTCTTGTAAACAGCAAGCACATCTTAACCCCTTCAGCGCTGCGCGGATTTCCGCGCGGTACTGAAGGTTCTGAGCGCGGGCGGGGCCATGACGGAGCGGTTCCGTCATGCGCACAGCGCAACCGACGCTCATGACGGAACCGCTCCATCATGAGCGTCGAAGGGGTTAAACAAGAAAGCCATGAACCAGCAAATAAAATGTTGTGTCACCAAAATAAATACATGAATATATTGCATTTCTTTAACAAAAAGTCTACTTGATGCCCTATGAAATAAATGTAATAGGTATAAAAATGGGACAACGTACCCATCCATAGCCACAGCTTTGATGGATAGCACACCCAAGCAAAACCAAACTATCACAAAACACATGAGCTAAGGGCTGGAGGGGACTGACCCAAAGCTCACTTTTTCTCTTTGTACTTTATATTGTACTTTGTGGAAAATGTTATTATATGAGGCTATCCAGATAGTATCAGCAGTCAGTGGTCAAACCTACAAACTGAACCAATATACATACCTTAAGCGGCGGACTAAAAGCAACAGATGAGCAGTGGAGAAGGTGGAAAGTAAAGGAAGAGACATTATAAGGGTTGCAAATAATGAGCATTTTCCATTAACCTGTATGAAAGCATGCATGTGTCCGCATAGATCCATTAACCTGTATGAAAGCATGCATGTGTCCGCATAGATCCATTAACCTGTATGAAAGCATGCATGTGTCCGCATAGGTCCATTAACCTGTATGAAAGCATGCATGTGTCCGCATAGGTCCATTAACCTGTATGAAAGCATGCATGTGTCCGCATAGATCCATTAACCTGTATGAAAGCATGCATGTGTCCGCATAGGTGCTGGAAGTAGGGGTGCCGTGGGTCCATGAGCACCCCCAAAATAACCATACTGGAGTTCAGAAGGTGAAACAGCCATACATATGGCGTTCATTTAAAAAACAAAATGTATTATCGTGTCTCAGAGCTCAAGTGTCAGGTGATAACATCCCAAAAATTGCTGCTTATTCTTTTAACATGGACATTGATGTTTACATTTCTTTTTCTGACGGAAGAGTGAGAGGATTCTGGAGAGTGAACTATGTGACAGTATTACTGGGGTACAGGAAGTGTCTAAGGAAAGCACAAAGGAAGCACGTTCTTTTGTGAGTCCGAAGTATAATGGAAACAAAGATTTTAATGAGATCAAAACAAAGTAAGATACTTTTACTCATGGTGCCAAATGATACATATTCGTTGAAATCTGAGTTCCGCATATTATCCGTTGTGCGCTGCATAGTTTTATCAGTAATACTGCATATCTGTGCAAATTTAGTGGTCAATTTAATGAAAAATGCGCTATCTGCAAATTATAGTGCGCTACCACACCATGCTTTAGTCATTAATTTGCTATGGTGGGCCCTAAAATGCACCACCAGTTACATACTACACCCTTACCACTCTCTTGCTGAATAGACGTGGCTCATTTTCTACACTTATTTTATTGTGAAATGCTTGGATTTTTCACAATCTTTATAATTTAAGTGATGTAACATTGATGGCAGCACCCACTCCCTGAAAATGGTTCCAGCACCACTGTGTGTCTGACTGTCTATCCGTACACCCCATTCGGTCTGTCCATCCATATGACACATTCACCATAATGTTTCTTGAAGCTAACCACAATTGGAAATGTCGACTGTCTTAGGAAATTTAGTATTGTCACTATGCTAGAACATTCTATCAAAATCCATCCATTCATCTGTCAAGCCACCCGTATTCCCCGTCAATCAGTCTATAAGATATTATTAGGATCAAGAACGTTGTCTGTCAGAATTAGTGAAGAAGCTAATAACTACCACTATTCTACAACACTCCCCCATTCATCCATCAATTCATCCCTTCATCTTGTCCAGCCAATCATAACGTACCTCTGAATTTGCATGTCAGCACTAGAATCAGGACTGGACTCAGAACCCAAAGCAGCCCTGGCACTTTTGATAGACTAGCCAGTGCTTAATTTGAGCCGGTTCTTTCCGGTGCTGAGCACCTGCACTTAATTGGTTTCTGGTGCTCGGCACCTGCACCTAATTGTCAACATCACACTTATGGCAGTCTGCCACAAGGTGGCGCTGGTCATGTAATTTAGAGATGAGCAGCATAACAGTTGTTTAGGAAAACAATATACATTAAAAGAATTGCTGTTACCTGCCTCCCCAGCCATTCCTTTCACTTTGGGGACCTGGAATAATCTGAACTGTCTCATTTACATGCGAGAGAGATGGTTAGTAGTTGTTTTGGCAGCGATGACAGGGGCGATGGGCGGTGCAAGCTGCAGTGGCCTCCAGGTCAGAGCCCTGGCACTTAATATTTTACAAATTAAGCACTGGGACTAGCCCCCAAGAAGGAACGGGGGTTGCAAGCGTGAAGCACTGTTGCTTTTGTTACTGGGGGCCCATATTGCAGAACTGCTGCAAAACCGGTCCCCAGTAACAAAAATGCCCCCCACAGCTGTAAAACCGGCCCCCACTCATCCATCCTCCCAGGGAAATGCCTAATGCCCACTACAGCCAATCTGGACCTGACTAGAATTTCTTGATTCTAGCAGCAATAGAAATATTGGCTGGCAGACCTATTTAAGACGTCAAGGACTACCATCAGCCTCTTTTGCCTCCTCTGAAGCCAGAGGTCGCAAAGGAAGTGCCAGCAGCAGCAGGGAGCAAGCCAGATGTCACAGCTTCGATCCCTCTCTACCACAAATGGCGTCCATGCACAGTAGGCTTGGGCAGCTCTCTGCTCTCTCTATTACGACTCCCTCACTTTGGTTCGCTCTCCTCGCGTAATAGTGTGTGATGACAGATCAGGTCTGCCTAGGGCTGCCGCAGCTTTCTTGACATACTTCAGCCATAGGATTCTATATCCGAAGTCACAAGCAAGAAAATCAGTAATAACTACCCGGTAAAGCAATGCTTTCTTATTGCTCCAAATTGAGGTCCAAAGGAGGAGTGAGGAAGCCCCCCCCCCCCCAGGTCTGCCATGTAGGGCAGGCCCAGTTCCTCATATAGGAAATAATGTGGGCTACCTGGGCCTACTCTCAGCAGGCACCTGCAAAAGCGATTCTCCTCCTGTTGGAGCCTGGTGCATTCCTGAAATCTCCAGCTTCCAGCCCCATAAGTCAGAACAGGTATACATTTCAATTTATAATTCTCTAGGAGGGATAAAACGGGTTTGACACTGACTTGTTGGGACACATCATACAAAGGTCCAAGCAAGCCATTGAAATGAAGGCAGCGATTTGAGATGCAGGGTAGAAAACATCTTCTAGAGTCAAAGGTCACTCCAAAGTAGTCATACCACTTGACCTTATTACAGTGAATGGTGTACTATTTGGCGACAAGGAAGGATCCACATTTTTTAGCTAGAACACAATCTCTTTGGTGCAAACCCTTTACTGAGCCTCCTGTGTGTGAGCAAGACACCAAGGGCCGTATTACACATGCGGCACATTTTCCTTGTCAGATAGGGCACATTTTCCTTGATTGTGCCGAGTGCACCTTTTAAAAGGTGCGCCCGGCGCAATCAAGGAAAATGCACCGTATTAGGGTGAATGCACTGCTCCCAGGGCAGCCGCAAACTCGTGCTGCCCCCAGATCAACACATTCCTGTGAAAAAAGGAACAGCAGCTTTGATGCCGCTCCATGTTTTCACAGTGCAGGCTGAAACCAGCCTGCAATTTGAAGAGGGATTAGAGACTTCCTTGCAGGCAGGTGAAGTGACTGCACCTGTCAGCAGGGGGATGTCTGGTGGTCCATTGGACCCCCTTTCTCCCCTCCAGAGGGCGGCCATCAGGGGGCGCATTGACAGTGCACCTCCTGAGAGCTTCAATGCCTCTGTGCCCACATCTGGTATATAGCGGTACAAAAGGGGGTGGTGATGGACGGAGCATCAGAACCAATCAAACACTCACACCCAGTCAAAAGATCTGGGTTTGATCCATCACCGTTCTTTAGCCCACTCTGCCACCCCAGTTCAGACATGGCCATATGCAAATCAGTCTGACCCTGTGCCTCATGGGAACAGTCCAGCCCGAACTGCCAAGCCATTTCTTCCCTGGACCGGAAACAAGCTTCCTAGGAGCGGTTTCTGGCATTTCAGCCGTCTTCAGCCAGGCTTGCTTGAATCCAGTGGCAAAGTGAGCAAGGGACTCACGTCTGAGCATACCCTGCCAACTTATGGCGAACAAAGCGGTACAAAAGGGGGTGGTGATGGACGGAGCATCAGAACCAATCAAACACTCACACCCAGTCAACAGATCTGGGTTTGATCCATCACCGTTCTTTAGCCCACTCTGCCACCCCAGTTCAGACATGGCATGGATGCTTGTTTCCAGTCCAGGGAGGACCTGGCTTGGCAGTTCGGGCTGGACTGTTCCCATGAGGCACAGGGTCAAGACTGATTTGCATATGGCTGGGTTCAAACTGGAATGGCATGGTGAGCAAAAAAACGATGGATTTAGGCCCAGATCTCTGTACTGGGGTGAATGTATGACATTGTTCTGCATTCTGTCCATCAATTGTTGTTTTTACATTTGTCACCCTGAGTGGGACGGGTATGCTCAGACGTGAGTCCCGTGCTCTCCATGCCACTGGAATCAAGCTATCCTGGCTGAAGAGGGGTGAAACCCCGAAACCGGTCCTAGGAGGCTTGTTTCCAGTCCAGGGAGGACCTGGCTTGGCAGTTCGGGCTGGACTGTTCCCATGAGGCACAGGGTCAAGACTGATTTGCATATGGCTGGGTTCAAACTGGAATGGCATGGTGAGCAAAAAAACGATGGATTTAGGCCCAGATCTCTGTACTGGGGTGAATGTATGACATTGTTCTGCATTCTGTCCATCAATTGTTGTTTTTGCATTTGTCACCCCGAGTGGGACGGGCATGCTCAGACGTGAGTCCCGTGCTCTCCATGCCACTGGAATCAAGCTATCCTGGCTGAAGAAGGGTGAAACCCCGAAACCGGTCCTAGGATGCTTGTTTCCAGTCCAGGGAGGACCTGGCTTGGCAGTTCGGGCTGGACTGTTCCCATGAGGCACAGGGTCAAGACTGATTTGCATATGGCTGGGTTCAAACTGGAATGGCATGGTGGGCAAAAAACCGATGGATTTAGGCCCAGATCTCTCTACTGGGGTGAATGTATGACATTGTTCTGCATTCTGTCCATCAATTGTTGTTTTTGCATTTGTCACCCCGAGTGGGACGGGTATGCTCAGAAGTGAGTCCCATGCTCTCCATGCCACTGGAATCAAGCTATCCTGGCTGAAGAGGGGTGAAACCCCGAAACCGGTCCTAGGATGCTTGTTTCCAGTCCAGGGAGGACCTGGCTTGGCAGTTCGGGCTGGACTGTTCCCATGAGGCACAGGGTCAAGACTGATTTGCATATGGCTGGGTTCAAACTGGAATGGCATGGTGAGCAAAAAAACGATGGATTTAGGCCCAGATCTCTGTACTGGGGTGAATGTATGACATTGTTCTGCATTCTGTCCATCAATTGTTGTTTTTGCATCTGTCACCCCGAGTGGGACGGGTATGCTCAGACGTGAGTCCCGTGCTCTCCATGCCACTGGAATCAAGCTATCCTGGCTGAAGAGGGGTGAAACCCCGAAACCGGTCCTAGGATGCTTGTTTCCAGTCCAGGGAGCACCTGGCTTGGCAGTTCGGGCTGGACTGTTCCCATGAGGCACAGGGTCAAGACTGATTTGCATATGGCTGGGTTCAAACTGGAATGGCATGGTGAGCAAAAAAACAATGGATTTAGGCCCAGATCTCTGTACTGGGGTGAATGTATGACATTGTTCTGCATTCTGTCCATCAATTGTTGTTTTTGCATTTGTCACCCCGAGTGGGACGGGTATGCTCAGACGTGAGTCCCGTGCTCTCCATGCCACTGGAATCAAGCTATCCTGGCTGAAGAGGGGTGAAACCCCAAAACCGGTCCTAGGATGCTTGTTTCCAGTCCAGGGAGGACCTGGCTTGGCAGTTCGGGCTGGACTGTTCCCATGAAGGACAGGGTCAAGACTGATTTGCATATGGCTGGCTTCAAACTGGAATGGCATGGTGAGCAAAAAAACAATGGATTTAGGCCCAGATCTCTGTACTGGGGTGAATGTATGACATTGTTCGGCATTCTGTCCATCAATTGTTGTTTTTGCACATCTGGCATATGGCACAGATGCGGAGGAAAAGGGATACCTTCATTTGCATGGGGCCACGCCCCCTGAAGATAGCTCTGGCGCTTTATGGGTGCCAGCGCTATGGGTATTACAGAAGGAGACGCACAAGCGTCTGTGGCCCCTTCTGTAATAACAAAGTGCCCCAGGGGCAGGCAAATAAACGTAAATGCCCGTTGTGCCCCTGGGGCACTTGTATAATATGGCCCGAGGTAGCCTTCTCCTGGCCAAAGGGAGAAAGCAGGGATTCAAGTGTTAGAAAAGGTAAAGGAGATTTAGAGTAATGGAAGAAAGAGGTGTGAGGTGGAATCAAGGTTATGCAGCCTTGGTATTTGGTGCCAAATACCTAAAAAAAGTTTGGTCCCTGCACTTATTTAGTGATTGTACAACTTACATTGTTTATGAAATCACAGGGCCTGACTCACAAACTGCACTTTTGAGTACCTTTACACTACTGAGTAAAGTTAATACTTTTCTTTATTCACAAACAGCACTTTTGTAGTAAGTCCAGCATGCACGTTTAGTGTTACACTATTTTTTTAATTCAAAATAGGTAATTTTATAATTAAATGATAAAAATGTACTATGCGTATGTATTTATGAACGTTCATTTATATTTTGAACTATTTTAAATATTGAATTTAATTTAAGATTATTTCTCATGGGATTTTATTTTAAGTCCCCACCTCTATTATTTTCGATGGGGGGATGCTTCAGTACCATTGGTTGGCGATATGTGGAGCTGAACTTTCTATAAAAATGTAAGTTACAAAATTTGAGTTAATGCAAAAGTGCAGTTTGTGAATACCGCAAAGTAGTTAACAATCAAAACTGTAAAATAGCTCAAAGGTGTAAATCACCTTTGTGAATCAGGCACTTAGTGTTACCCCA
The DNA here is from genome assembly GCF_964204655.1 of Triturus cristatus. Lineage (NCBI taxonomy): Eukaryota > Metazoa > Chordata > Amphibia > Caudata > Salamandridae > Triturus > Triturus cristatus. The sequence continues at coordinate 1,591,136,893 of NC_140590.1, forward strand.
CTGCATGTAACTACTCTTGCCTTTCTCCCTGCTACTGTTTTCATGGCCTTATCTCCAAAGAAGGGCGAGAGGATGTGGCCTAAGGGCTAGAGCAGTGGACCTCGAAGCTGGGGAACTGGGTTCGAGTCTCGACAGGGATGCCCACCATCCTGTGATTCTGGGCAGATCACTTAATCTCTCCATGCCTAACAAAAAATTAATGTGTCCGTCTCTCATGCAACTGTTGCTCATGTAAAGCGCTTTGATACCTTCAAGTCAAGTTCGCACTATATAATAAAAAAAAATAATAAAAAAAGGGCCTTTTGAGCTCACAATCTGTAGACGTCTGTAAAGTCAATCACTGAACGCATAGCTGACCCTGTGACGGATCCTGGCCACTGGAGCCGGTCCAGTATTTGGTGTTATATCTCTGTGCATGATGGGTCGTAACTCACGCACTGAGGCCCTGATAATAGTGGAGTCCGCCCCCTCAGTTCACATCGTGATTGCATATATGACTTGCATGTGTGCCACAAGGATGGCGATCAGATTTACGTCTGAAAGCACCCTACTGGCCTTGGCAACCAGAGCATGTCATAAACAGAGGGGCCGCCAGGAACTGGATGACATCTCTGGTTTTTTGGCAAACGTTCAGAGATTCAGTCTTTCCTGTGGCTGTGCTTAATTCCATCAGGCAGTCAAACAGAGGTTTAAATGTCTGTACATTCTGAATTATCAATGTAGCATTTGGTCCTATTTTAGAATTCGGCTTATGCTAAAGACCTATTAACATGCTTTCTCTGAAGTCAATTCACCGGATGGGTTTTGCGATTTTACTAATTTTCAACTTCAAGAAGTTTGCTAATGTCTCAGATTAAGTTCACGTTTGGTCGTGCATAGATTTTATTTGTTTTGCTTTGCGAAATAATTTTCCCTGCATCGCAAGATTTTCATTCTAATCCCACACAGCCAAGAAGGAAAATAGGTGCAAGCTTTTTCTGCGCACATTGACAAATGCAAGCAGAATGTTTCTCTGCTAGTATACCTTTTGCAGCATTACTTGTCCAATGAAACACAATTTCCACTCACATTTGCGGAAGCTAAAACTTTGCAACTTTGTGAAATTTGCAAAATAATCCTTAGAACTTTTAAAAGACTAAGAGGAACAAAGTTTTCAACATCTCGCACCCCTAGATTATAACTAGGTCTCCCGGTTTTATGGTATTTAATTTTTGAACATTTCCGTCTGTATTTATCCATATTTATTTTTCGGGCCATATTATTGGTATGTACCCATATTTATTTTGTGTTTTGTGAAAAGATAACTCACATAATTCCGAATTTATGTAATGGATAAGCATGCTTTGATACCTGTCAGGCTTTAGCACATTACACAGACAAAAATAATAGATTAATAAACCCACATTAAAAAAATTGCATAATAACACAAATACGTGTTGAGATATGCAGTAATTTAAACAAATCTCATTTAATTTTGTAACTCCCGATGCTGCAAATATGTACAGCTACTGGCCTGAAAGTCATTAATCTCAGCATGAAAGAGTCATTCAAAACAAGCCACATTATCTGTATTTTTTCGCCTTTAAAAATAAATACAGACAGTAACACAATGTTACATTTGTCTGTATTTATCTATAAAAATTAAAAAAAAATGGAACCCTATTTATTGCCACCCTACCACTGCACACTGGCTGGATTGAAAGGTGCCTCTTGCGGGTACAGTGATATCACAGCCGGTTTGAGAGACCAGTAGCTTTGAGTGTCACATAATTTCAGCAGATTGGAAAGTAACTCTGGGGTTTCAGAGGTGTGGAGCAGCGGCCAGGGTGCCTGACTCCGAACCACAGTGTTCGCGGTTCGATCCCCAGTGCTGGGGGCAGGTAAGCCCAGCACCATGTGACTCTGGGCAATAGTTCGCTTAATCGTCCCGAGGGCCCCCAGCGCCTTGACACCCTTGGGTAATTGTGAGCTTTACAAATATTGGATACTAGAGATAGTTTAGCAGGTTGAAGAGGAGCCTAGTAGAGTTGAGAGACAACCTAAGAAGGATGGAGACGTACCTTCGTAAATTCAAGACTCAGCTCAGCAAGTTGAAGAAGTTGGTCAGCATGCTTCTCAATGGGGGAGGAATACAAGCCAAGAGGTTCCCTCCAGTTTTGAAAAGTAGCTTATAAGGAGGGAAGCAACCTCTGTCAGCTGCAAAGGTTGTGTTGTTAGTGCCATCCGCATGATTTGTTTTCTGAGATTGTCCTGACCTTGTTGCAGTGTTTACATGGCAGTCTGAACATTTCACTCATGGTATGTTTAGAGGTTGGCAAGGCCAATGAAAATTGGAAAAATTCCTGCCTGCCAAGTTTCAGCATCACAGATTAGCTACACCTGCGCATGTTACCCTAAAGGCAAATGAGATTTCTGCCTACATGGCATTGTTTGCCTCATTGTCATTCACAGATGCCCCATGTCATATGTTGCTGAGGAGAATCAAAATAGCCATGACAATTTCATCACAGGCTGTGCAGAGTACTGACCTGGGACTTCATGCTAAGATGCTAAGAGTCAGCCACGTGTCATACTCACCTCACTGAGCACCAGGCATGCAGGGCTCCTTCTTTTCCCTAAAATGTGCCAGCTACACAAGCCAGAAAGTTAAAAAAAAGCTATGATTAATTGCAAAGCATCTGACTTTGGAACTTGACTGACACCTTAGATACTGTGGTCCACATTGGAGATTTTAACAAGATGAAGATTTGCCTACTAAACTAAGGATAACACTGAACATAAAGCCATAAAGTGCTTTCAGCATATCAAATCAAATGTTATTACAACATTATGACAGTGGACCAAAATCTCACAACTTCTTTTCTGTGGAAGATGGTATGAACTCAATTCAGTGCTCTATGAACAAGCCCAACAGGCATCAGGAAGCATTGCTGGAGGTATCGCTTACTGTTTAAGACTCTAGGACAAGAGGGTGGTCTTCCAAATCAGCATATAGTTCATTTCAAGGAAGGAAAGTTTCGGCGCTGTCTGGCCTTAGTCCTCAAATGCAAGGAGAATGTTTTTTTTTAACAGTGCCCTGATAATGAACTACATTTCCCAGCAGGCCATGAACTCTCACATAGTTTGGAGATGCAGCAGCCATCTTGGATATCTTGGTATACCTTTCATCAGAGGCAATGGCATCTTTGCTAGGCTATCGTGATACAATATTGCTGCAGCCAGGACCTTGCCACATGGATCTAGGATTCTCTTTGCAAAGAACAGATGCTTTCTTTGGACTTGTTTCAAGGACATTGGGAATACAGAGAAGTATTTTTGAAAACTCACGTTGCATGGTGGAATGGAACAATGACATTTTTGAACATTTAAAATGAATTCTCATAAAGATTATACGATTGTTGCATTCACTTGAGGTCTATCTTGTGATGGAACTGGAAGGAGTCTTAAGCCAGGAATATCTTGCTCATACTATGTATATATGTCAAAGCGTAAGGTATTAGAGTTCTAGTATCTATAAACAAGTTGGTAAGATAGGAGTTGCAGAATATTCATCTTTGTTAATTTCCTTACAGTGATACAAGAGTCAACTAAAAACTAAAGCACTTCTTCCCCAAGATGTGTAGTGACCAAGCTTGTGATAGTTCTTCTCACAGAGAGAATTATTGGTGGACACATGTGTACGATACTCATCCTTTGTATGTTTAGTTTTAGCATTATATACCACATATAAATACAGAGTGTTGGTTACATAGAGATAATGTAAAGTTATTTTAGTTCATTGTTTAGGTTAAGTGCAGAACTTTCAACAAGTAACTGCAGATAGCTCTTTGCCTATAAACACCCACTATGTCGCACAGACATCAGTGACCAATGGAAGGGATTAAATCAGATTGTTCGAGTCTGGAGTCTCTGTTTTCTCTCTTTTCCTATGGCCCTCATATCTGTATATCTGGTCATTGGCGGAGGCGTTGAGACACAGAAGAGAGCATCATTCCCATTGGAAACTGAGCTCAAGGTTAGAACATCCTGACAGTAGATATCCCCATTAAAACACCCACTATGTCCTGCAGACATTAATGACCGACAGAAGCAACAAGTCCAGTGTCTCTGTTTTCTCTCTTATCTCATTCACTTTCTATCACTGGTCATCATATATTTGTGGATGTGGTCATTGGTGGAGGTGGTGAGAGATGGACGCGTGCCTGGCTCCCATTGGATCCCATTCACAAGGTGGGTACATCCTGACAGTAGGTCTCACTATTAAAAGGCATTGTGAAGCATATCTACGCATCCACTCCCTCAGTTTTTATCCTTTAAAGGTTAGGAAGCATTTCAAGATGGCTGGCCATTTTGAGTCATTTACTGTTCCAACATGGCAGACAGCTATTTCATATTGTTTGAAACTGCTATGCCCTCAAAAAAACATAAACATTTCAAAAACCAGTAGCAGGACTGAGAAGGCTAGGGAGGACTGGGGACCATGGGGTGAGTGTAGGAAGGTGGAATCTGACTGCATGGTTACCCCCACTTTTTTCCTGGTGTTTTGCTGGTTTTCGACTTAGTTTGACTGGGATCCTGCTAATCAGGACCCCAGTCTATCTGCTCTCTCCCTAAATTGATTACATGTACTTTAGGTACACTCCAGATTGGATACTGGGGTACCCTTATCAGTCCCTAGTATATGGTATACTATGTACCCAGGCCATAGGTAACCCAGAGGCCTCTCAGGGGCTGCAGCATGTATTATGCCACCCCTGGGAGACCATTCAAATGACACAACAGGTCTGCTACAGCAGCCTGTGTAAGGTGGTGCATGCACCCCTTACTTAGATATAGGTTCACTGTATCTACTCCATATCACTGCACATATAAACCTATCAGTCATCCCTATGGCAGGACTTATCAATCCTGAAGGCAGGGTGCTGGGTTGTATGTGAGAGGGAGCACATGCATGATCAGAGCCCCTCTGCATCCTTCGGAACCTATATTCCAGGGTTGTTTGTGATGCAGCTAACCATATATACTTAAGTGCATTATAATCTCGTGGTAAATGCTAACTTTAAAACGGCTGCATTGAAACATGTCGTGCTTGGTGTCAAACAGTAACTGGTGTGGGAGGTATGATTCCACCCTACTAGAGGGAGAAATATGACAACACCGGTACACCCGGTACCAGCTTCACAGAACCCTGGCATCACAAAATGGATGCTGCCAGCCACAGACATGAGTCTGCCCTCCTGCTGCTGGACGAAACTCCGGCAGGGGAAGGCTGGGCAATAGGTTTCCTGTCACAGGGAGGTGTGACCACCTTCCAGATAGGCTTTAGTGTATTGTGGCTGGGTGGGTGCACTCTGAGAGTGCTTTGATGTCTGCACTGGGGGCATATTTGGTGTCCCTGTGCATAGTCCAGCTCAAACCGCTCTGGCACGAAACTGGACAAAGAACAAGGGTGTAGCCACCCCTCTGTCCTGACCCTCCCATAGGTGGGTCCCCAGAGTTTGTCCCACCCCTTCCTTGGGTATAAAGTAGGAACCCCTGGCTACAGGACTTTGGATTTACCTGCACAAAACTCTGCTACAGAAACCAAGTACTTCGACTATCTACACTACGCTGGATGACTGAAGAATCTCCGTTGGAGTAAAGGAGTTACTCCCCTGCAAGGCAGGCACCTGAAACGCATCTGACGTGTTTGCATCTACGCAGCTCCTGAAGGACTCCGAAGATTTCTGCAACACAGGAGGTGGGTTTCTGTGGTCTCTGAGGTTGAGCTGTGCTCTCAGCAATTCTGAGATCCGCATCCCTCATGGGGACTGTGCAACCCGAACTCCTTGGCACCGTGTACATTTGCAACAGCATATGCTTTTTGGCAATCCCTGAGGCTGTGCTTTGGGCTACTTGTTGTCCAGTCCCGAGCAGTATTTCCACTGAAGATTTCCAGCCTACACTCCACGAGTGTTCCGTGGGCTGGTATTTTGTGATTCAGCTCGAGGTCCCTTCGCGATCCCTTGTCCGTCGAACTGTGGGTCCCTCAGAAGGGAATTTACATTTTCAGTGGGCTTTCCTGGTTGTTTCAGATGTGCCCTGACTCTCCATTGCTTGGGGAGTCCCCAGGACCTTGCTGGTCCTCACCGAAGCATCTTTTCTCTGACCGCGTGGGTTGCAGTTGTCAAGGCTTGTTGGTGTTCAATCCGGACACTGACCCCCCAGCATTCGACATCCTTTGTGGGACAGCTCACCTGCAGACTTTGGTCATCGTCGACGTCTCCTGGTCCCCGTGGCTGCAGAGTCAAGCTTCACCTCTTCTCACCTGAAACACCCAACATCAGTGGGCATTTGTCTATCGTGCCCCTGGTCACTGTGAAGTGACCCAGACTCTGTCCCCTCTGCTTTCAGGTTCTTCTCAGCTCCGATCCAGGCTCGGATCACACCGGACACTTCTCATCTTCCCGGCAGCAGCACTTCTTCCCATCACGCCATTAAAATCAACAAGTGTTTCCGACACCACTTGACCCCTCTCCTGGGATAGGTAACACAGGTACCTCGGTACTCTCAAGGGTGCAGGCCTTAGAACCTTCTATGTTACAAAGGGTTTGCTTGAAGTCCTCTCCTAAGTGTCCTTAATCTTTAAAATTCCAACCGCAACTTTCCCATAGAGTTGTACGAAGCTCGCGGCTGTGTTCTCATACTGCACCTGGCCTCCGTGAGGCCCCTGTGTCACTACCTTGGGTGGTTCCTTGGGGTCCCAGCGATTCTACGTGCTCTAGGCACTGTGTCTAGTCAAGTCGTGGTTGTTGTACCACTTTCTTTGTATATGGTTCGGTCTCCCCCTGGAGCCTGCTGTGTATTGTGCTATTTACTGTCGTTCTAGTGCTTTAATATTGTGTGCCTTGTTCTCTAATCTCATAAAGAGGTTAGTAGAGAGTGTTTAGTAATAAATACATATATTTTATATATACCTTGTGTGGTTCTCCTTTCATTTGATCATTCAGGAGGTTATAATCTGGTAAACCAAGCTGCTTTACATTCCTTCGAGACTTAGCCTGGAGGCTGCTCTCCACAGCTCCCACTAGGATAGCTTTCTATAAAGGTTGTATTTAACCTAATCATCAATAAGGGTCGTTTGGTCTGGTGCAAGGTGCCCACTTTAACTAGTGGACAGCATATACCAGGCCAACCTCTGACAGTGAGCAGCCAAAGAGAGCATAAGGGGCAAGGAGTAAAAAAATTTTTTTTAAAGTTTGTGTGTGGAACTTCTTATTTTAGAATGTTGACATGCTGTAAACTGAAACAAAAACTGATGGACAATTCTATTAACCAGTGCCTAAAGCCAGCGAAACCACAGTAGCCAATGCCTGAAAGGGGCTAACCTAAAGGCAGTTTTGTATATCTACGTTTATGTTGTGTGCTGCGTATGTTGTGCGGAGTATGGTATTTGATGATAATAGCTCTTGCCACAGAGCTAAAGCAGCCTATAGGCAAAATGAAGAAACAACGCCTGTCTAATAACCACTAACTTTGCAAATATATTGTAAGAGACTGGACTTAAACTACACCAACTGAGGGCTAGACAACTAAACACCAACAGACTGTTCCATATTAGGTAACCTCCTCTGAAACTCCCCACAGCTCTTAAATGTGTAAAGAGATATTATATAAACACCACTTGAATCCAGGTAGGGGTGCATTAACTTGTTAAATCATTCAGCCCTGACACCTGTGCAGTAAATAACCGTGAACCAGCATTAGAATCTAAAGCAGGAATATATGTCTACATATGTGATGCTGCAGACTGCCGAGGCAAGGGACGGCTCTGCTTTCACATGTCCCCTGAGCCTTAGCAAGGTTTTCACTCCTAGCAACTGGGCTATTTGTGCAGGCTCATGCATCACAGGCATTTAGCCGCACAGCGCCAAAATCAAGGCCTTCACATATTTTGTAGGGTATTATTAAAAGCGACGACAGTCGGTGCCGTCTTAACCTATCGATCTTTCTCATGTGAACTCTGTAGAGGATAAAATAATGAAATAGAGCTGTCAGCTTAAGGCAGCAAGTGCTGACATATGAATTAAATCAATTTGCATTTTACTTGTTAGCCCTTTGGAATTCTGCCAGACAGAAGATGGATTATTCCAATAAACCCTTGCTCTGATCTTTAAATATCTGTGTAGGCCTATTTATTAAAGTGCATGTTACAATCAAGGATGTAGTCTCGTAGGTTATAAAAGATGTAGGTTTAGTAGGTCAGATCAGGTTAGAAGTGAATCGGATAAAGCCCCACCAGGAGCAGTATCCTGCTGCTCAGGCTTTCTCAATCCAACTGTCCAATCATCCAAGCAAAAACACTCTCAACATTCCAATCATCCAATGACCTCACTCGTTGGCTGAGCAGCAGGGACTTGGAACTCTGGGGAGGATGTATAGTAACCAAGACAAGTCACAACACATTTCCCTCTCTTGAAGAAACAATAGAAAATTAAAATAAAACAATCAACGAGTCCCATAAATATTCCTTCTAAATCAACATATAATCAAAAGGACAACAGATGACACAATATGATAAAACAGTCCTAGGGACATTAGAATATATAGATAATCACATCATGTGATCTTCAGCAGAACCTAGGAAACTAATAACACCTCTAAGTCATTCACCTCACCACATCAAGGTGCAACACACATGCTCCTGTAACACGCCCTTAACCACTCAGCAGGGGCAACACTAACATAAGAGTGCAATACACATACCCTTACACTACGTCCTTAACCACTCAGGAAGGACAACAGAAAAAATATCAATCGGTGTCTCTAAACATTTACAGCAGGACCAGGGACTTCACACCCTCTACTGCATCCACTCTCACGGGAGGACCAGGGACTTCAAACTCTCTACTGCACTTACACAACAAATAACAGGACCAGGGACCACATACCCTCTGCTGCACTTAGAAAACTCAGGGCAGGACCAGGGAGTTCATACCCTCTACTGCATCAACTCAACTCAACTTGTTGCAGGACCAAGGACTCCAAACCCTCTACTATACAAATAACAGGACCAGGGACCACATACACTCTACTGCACTTAGAAATCTCAGGGCAGGACCAGGGAGTTCATACCTGCTACTGCATCAACTCAACTCAACTTGTTGCAGGACCAAGGACTCCAAACCCTCTACTGCACTTACACAACAGATAACAGGACCCGGGGCCACATACCCTCTACTTCACTTAAACGACTCACTGCAGCACCAGGGACTTCATGCCCTCTACTGCTCAACTCAACAAAACTTGTTGCAGGACCAGGGACTCCAAACCCTCTACTGCACTTACACGACTCATGGCAAGACCAAGGACTTCATACCCTCTATTGCATCAACTCAACTCAATTTGTTGCAGAACCTGGAACTCTAAACCCTCTACTGCACTTACATAACACATAACAGGACCAGGGACCACATACCCTCAGCTACATCAACTCAACTCATGGCTGGATCAGGGACCTCATACCCCCTACTGCATCTACTCAACTACTGGCAAGTCCAGGGACTACATACCCTCTACTGCACTTACACAACTCATTACTGGATCAGGGACCTCATACCCCCTACTGCAGCTACTTAGCTACTGGCAGGACCAGGGGCTACATACCCTCTACTGCACTTACACAATACATAGCAGGACCAGGGACTACAAACCCTCTACTGCACTTACACAACTTATAGAAGGACCAGGGATATCTAGTCACTTCTCCATACCACACACCGGGAACAAAAAACACTCCCTCCTAAGCGCTCCACATATAAGGAAGTATTCTACCACAAGCCTTTAGCGTACATGACAATCATACATAACATCCAGAAAAGTGTTAATTCCAATGCAATTTGGCAACTCCAAATCCTCGACACCCTGGTGAGCGACAACTCACCAGAAAATCAATCTCAAATCTCTGATATATTAAGTACCAATAGCTCACAGTCTCAGTACCTCAGAGGCATAACTGAGTGTCCAGTGCTCCCTACATCCAAACTTTACTTCCTACCACAGTTGAAAGGATACTCCCAAATGCTGCGCTTCACATGCACCAGAATTTCTTTGCAGATCCAGCGACATGCATGCATACCTTCATGGAAACTGCTATGGCAGCCTCACGAGCCTCTTCAGATACCCGCAGACTTTCTCCTACTTGTGTGAGCTGTCCAGTGGCACGAAAAAAGTCACACTCCTTCTCCTGGTCACGTGAGCTGTCCAACGTCACCATACAAATGTGTAGGTCAAAGGCTCCTTGCCTCACCGGTTCACTCCTTACCAGTGTTTCTCATCCATATATAATTGGCAGCCCTCCGAGTCTGCTGCACACTTACACCAGCCTGGTAAAATACCCTGGACTGCATGCTGTCTGGTGTAAATAGACACTGGTGGGGCTGACAGGAGCAATTCTTCCTTCTAGGCTTCAAACTCTTTTTCTTTGTAATCCTTTTAGTTCCTCTAGTTTCTTCTTAGTTTCTCTAGTTTCTTTTTAATTTCTAGTTCCTCACGCATAGTTTCTTTTCCGCTCAATACCAGTGTTATAATCTAGGATGTGGTCTTACAAAAGGAGTAGGTTTATTAGGTCTGATCAGGTTACAAGTAAATCAGATAAAACCCCACCAGGAGCAGCATCCTGCTGCTCAGACCCTCTCAAGAAGATGGATTATTCCAATAAACCCATGCTCTGATCTTTAAATATCTGTGTAGGGCCTATTTATGAAAGCGCGCATGCAATGGAAGCTGGAAAAAACAACACACTGCTCATTGCTGCCTCATGGTTTTTTGTTGGTCTTGCCTAAGACCTTTTGTTATCTTACAGGGGGCTTAGGGCTTGCTTACCTTTGGTTTGCATCATTGTCACTCTCATTTGCTTGCTACTTTCTGGTCAGCTTCCATAGGCTTCCTTCCTCTCCGAGTATTTGTACCTACCCTGGACAATGGGCACATAACTCCCACTGTGCATTGTTTCAGGCACTACTTGTTTAGTTTGTTTAAACACTATACAAGGCTGTGCTTTTTTCAGCTATCTCCTATGTGTATTTCTCCCCCTCAGTGTTCCTCCCCCAATGTTCCTGCCCGTTGACCCATTGCCTCCTTGCCCCAGCCCCTCCCTCCCAACCTCCATTGTTCATTTACTTGCCCTCAGCCACTACCACCCTCCTTTGCCTGTGTGCTTGGTTCCAGCCCCTCCAGACCACCTTCCACTGTCCGTTTGTCTGCCTCCAGCTACTTCTTCCATCCCTCCATTGTCTCTGTGCTTACCCCCAAGCTCTCCCTCCCACCCCCTTCTCGGTCTGCTTCCCCCAGCCCCTCCTGCATATCTTCCATTGCCAAGACTTAGCACATTTTTTAAATTCCTTGCCAATCCTGGTCCTTGTCTCCAGCTTTCCCTCTGTGTTGCTTTGGGGGAGCAATACAAAATAACGTGCTGTGTGACACGTCCAGTGCTGGGTGCATCATAGCACATATTTTAATTACTTTTAGCCATGCTGCACAGCATATGAGCTACTGTACAATATGGCTACAAAATATTGACAATGCAAACAGCTCTCAATGATCAGGGGTTTATCTTCAGGGGGTGTGAGGGATGGAAGACTCCCACCCCCCAATATTTATTGTCAGCCGGGTAGCATGCTCCAGGTGACTGACTGGTCGGGTCTGCTCAGAAAGTATGAATTCTGGAATGTGCAGGTTGGCATTTCCCCTGTCTGCGGCTTACAACATTGTGAGAGGGTCTCAGGCACAGAACGACGATGTGCATAGACAGGCCACTGGCACAGTGAGCCTAGACACACCGTGCAATATAGCTGAGGCAGCAATGGTCAGAGTTGCACGCAAGACTTCTGTGCCTGATGACGTTTGCTCTCTGTCAGTGCAATTGATTTCACCCGTGGTGAAGGAGCTTGGAGTGAGACAGTCACACTCTCCTCTAGAGTCGCATGAAGGCAGTCTTTCACCGAACGATCCTTCCTGCTCCGTTGCCCCTACAGTCCCCTGGTCCAACATTCAGTCGGGTCTCTGCATCCCCAAGTATACTCCTGCTTTCAAGCAGTGAGGCGTAGGCATTGGCGGCTCGCAGAGCTAACGCTGTGGGGCGGTGAGGTGGGGCGGAGGCAGGGCTTGGTGGGGGTAGTGGAGTCTGACATACGACGGCATATATTTATTTATTTACGTTCACCTTTGCCGTCGTATGTCCAGGCCACAAGTCATAAACAAGCATTTGCAATGCAATAGGTCTCGCATTTATAAGAGTTTGAGCTATTGGCATTGTAAAATTACAATGCCTTTTATTTATGTTTTGGTTTTAAAACAAATAAAAGGCATTGTCATTTACAATGTCAGTAGCATAAACTCGCATAAAAGCAGTGTGTGGAGTGCAGCAGTGTGCGGCGTGCAGCAGTGTGCGGCGTGCAGCAGTGTGCGGCATGCAGCAGTGTGCAGCGTGCAGCAGTGTGCGGCGTGCAGCAGTGTGCGGCGTGCAGCAGTGTGCGGCGTGCAGCAGTGTTTCGTGTAGCAGTGTGAGGCATGCAGCACTGTGGCATGCAGCGGCGTGCAGCAGTGTGCGGCGTGCAGCAGTGTGCTGCGTGCAGCAGTGTGCGGCGTGCAGCAGTGTGCGGCGTGCAGCAGTGTGAGGCATGCAGCACTGTGGCGTGCAGCGGCGTGCAGCAGTGTGCTGCGTGCAGCAGTGTCGTGCAGCATGCAGCAGTGAGTAATGCAGCAGTGTGCAACAGTGTGTGGCGTGCAGCAGTGTGCCGGTTGCATCAGTGTGTGCTGTGCAGCAGTGTGTGGCGTGCATCAATGTTTTGTGTAGCAGTGTGTGGCATGCAGCAGTGTGTGGCGTGCAGCAGTGTGCGGCGTGCAGCAGTGTGCGGCATGCAGCAGTGTGTGGCAGTGTGTGGCATGCAGCAGGGTGAGGCGTGCAGCAGTGTGTGGCATGCAGCAGCATGCAGCAGTGTGTGGCGTGCAGCAGTGTGAGGCGTGCAGCAGTGTGAGGCATGCAGCAGTGTGAGGCGTGCAGCAGTGTGTGGCGTGCAGCAGTGTGTGGCGTGCAGCAGAGACACGTGGAGGGTGAGGAGAGACACGTGGAGGGTGAGGAGAGACACGTGTGGAGGGTGAGGAGAGACACGTGTGGAGGGTGAGGAGAGACACGTGTGGAGGGTGAGGAGGAGACACATGTGGAGGGTGGAGGGTGAGGAGGAGACACATGTGGAGGGTGAGGAGGAGACACATGTGGAGGGTGAGGAGGAGACACATGTGGAGGGTGAGGCGGAGGGTGAGGAGACACGTGTGGAGGGTGAGGAGAGACACATGTGGAGGGTGAGGAGAGACACATGTGAAGGTAAGGAGAGACATGTGTGGAGGGTGAGGACAGACACGTGTGGAGGGTGAGGAGAGACACGTGTGGAGGGTGAGGAGAGACATGTGTGGAGGGTGAGGAGAGACATGGAGGGTGAGGAGAGACGTGGAGGGTGAGAGGAGACACGTGGAGGGTGAGGAGAGACACGTGGAGGGTGAGGAGAGACACGGAGGGTGAGGAGAGACACGTGTGGAGGGTGAGGTGGAGGGTGAGGAGAGAGACGTGTGGAAGGTGAGGAGAGACGTGTGGAGGGTGAGGAGAGACGTGTGGAGGGTGAGGAGAGACGTGTGGAGGGTGAGGAGAGACACGTGGAGGGTGAGCAGAGACACGTGTGGAGGGTGAGCAGAGACACGTGTGGAGGGTGAGCAGAGACACGTGTGGAGGGTGAGGAGAGACACGTGTGGAGGGTGAGGAGAGACACGTGTGGAGGGTGAGGAGAGACACGTGGAGGGTGAGGAGAGACACGTGTGGAGGGTGAGCAGAGACACGTGTGGAGGGTGAGGAGAGACACGTGTGGAGGGTGAGGAGAGACACGTGTGGAGGGTGAGGAGAGACACGTGGAGGGTGAGGAGAGACACGTGGAGGGTGAGGAGAGACACGTGTGGAGGGTGAGGACAGACACGTGTGGAGGGTGAGGAGAGACGCGTGGAGGGTGAGGAGAGACGTGGAGGGTGAGGAGAGACACGTGGAGGGTGAGGAGGGTGAGGAGGTGGAGGGTGAGGAGAGACAGGTGGAGGGTGAGGAGAAACAGAGTTGGAGGGTGAGGAGAGACGGAGGTGGAGGGTGAGGAGAGACGGAGGTGGAGGGTGAGGAGAGACCGAGGTGGAACATGTCGTGACCTTTTAAGTAACTTTTTATAGGTTTGTGTTAGGAACAATATTTGGGGGTTAAAATATGAAGTTCACGCAGCAGATGGATTATGTGGCAAGAGCGGAAAATCCATAATTACTCGAAAAAAAGCCATGGCCGCAGAATTGCATAATGCCAGTGGCCCTGCCTTGGGGTAAAATTGCAGCACCATATTTACCGAGAGTTGCTCGCTAATGATGACATCATTCATGTTCACCCAGACAAAACGCTATTTCTGCAGCGTGGTGCCAAGGCAATCTAAACATGAGGGCACCCTCCCGTGCATATTTATATGCGCAGGCAAGGGCCTATGGTTATATCCAATGGTATGTTATTTTTTCACAGGCATTAGGTGTAACAACTCGTGCAGATTTCTTTTTGCCTATTCTTTGACTCTGCTTTCAACTAGTGCAGGCATTCCATACAAAGCTAGGTCATTCCACTTAAGTCGATCTAGCCTCGTGTGGAATCTTAGGGCGTTTGCAGAGTTTACGCAACTTTACATCCACTTTGCATATATTAACAGGTGCTTGGTTCCAGGTGAGCTGAAGCAGTTTTGTGGAGTGTTTGTGTCGACTTTTCAACACCACACAAAACTGCAAAAGTTGATTGACACCGCCATTTGCACCACTTTGCACCCGTGCAAAGGGACCGAGCCTGGAGTAACGCAGAACTACTCACAGAGTAAGCTGTGGGACTCACAGTACAGGAAGGCAAACAGCGGAAGGTGACCTCTTTTACTAATATGCAGTGTGATTTCAGAGCCCCTCCCCGCCCCCTTCCATTTAGGGGGAGCTGCGATCTGCGTCTGTCCCAGGTAAAGAATGCAGGCCCTGGTTTCTAATTATAAGATGTGCCATTCCTGTGAATAAAAAAATGCTCGTTCATTAGGCAGGGCCAGGTGTTCACTTGCTTGTCTTATCAAGACCGCATTTGTATTTTATTACCTGCTCTTTTCTCACATGAAGTCAAAATCCAGCGACATTCCCAGCATAGCTCTCGTGGCGACACCACCCTCAGGGCGTGAGCCATTCCCCAAGACCCCGTAATTTCCCTTTTAAATGGCTCCTCGAAATCGGCGCATTTTTCCAACCAGGCCCTTGTTTCGTTAAACTTGGTAAGAAAACATTAATGGTGAAAGCTCTGTGGGTTGGTGCGTCTGCTGCTGAAATTGGAACCGGATTTTCGCTCATTTGACGGACAGGAGCATTAGAACGATCTGGTTGAGTAAATACAGCATATGTTGCTTATAGTGCTACGAAGCAACAACACTGCGCCGACAAGTGCAACTGAACAGTGGATATTTTCAGAAACTCCTGGATTAGGAGTAAATAATGACCAGACCCAATAGTGCAAGATGAAACGAAGCAAAAGTGATAAGTGCCCGCCGAAATAAATGACGTTTACAGGACTTATACGCACTTTAAAGATGCTGCTTTGTTTTGTCTACATTATGGTACATGTTGCAGCTAGACACTATAAAATATCTTTTAAAATTATATATCGAATCACCGCGTTTAATTGTCTTCCGGAAATAAACATTCTGCTTTTAAAACCTCTCTGAGCTCCGTTGCAGGGCCCGCTCAATGCAAGGAGTCCTCCGTTGGAAAGGACGTGTTCTAGTTTGTTACTCCAGTTAAGAACACGACTGTCTCTCACATATATATGGTCGCTTCTACTAAAGGCTCCACTCACGCGGGTCCATCTCTGCTAGACTGTTATTCCTCTCCCTGAGTGGTCAGCTCTCTGCCAAAGAATTCAACGAGACATTGTACTACAAGCCTAAGTTGGATGTAGCAGAAAAATGTAACCGAACCTTCGGAACATGACAAGTATGGGACCACACATTTGGTCAAGTGTGAAGCAAAAGTGGAAGGCCGTGTTATACAGTTAGAACATAATAAACAAGCAGGAAGGGGGTGGCAAATGGTGTGCACGTTTGCGGCCGCTTTGATGTCCTCAGTTGCCGCGCGGCTCGCTGAGGACATCAAAGTGGCCGTGAAAGTGAGCAAACGAGTGCTTTTCAGGCTGCCAAATGGTGCGCGCGCCCAGCGCACATGCACTGTATTTGGAGGCCTGAAAAGCACTCGTTTGCACTTCCAGATCCCCCTTTTACAAAAGCTCTCGCGAGAGCAGCGCTAAAGCGCTGTCTCAGGCGAGACCTAAAAAGAAGTGGGGGGACGCTCCAAGTTAGGAGGTGTCACCAGAAGTTACGTCACGACAGGAAGTGACGTCACGAAATGTAGTTCCCTCTAATTAACAAAGGTTACAAGGCGATGGGGGCAGGTTCAAAGGGCAAAGCAGAATGTTTACTTTGGAATTCGTCACCGTATTGACACTCAAAGGAGCGGGGAACTTAAAGCTGCGCTTGTTCGGTGCGTATTTACTTCCCCCAGTAAATTTGCCTGTCTCCATCTGAAATGCGTGAATACATACTGACCTTTTCTAATATATGGCCACAAGCGTCCATCTGTCATACAGAATGGCTCCATCAACGTGGAACAGCTTAAAGAGCTCTGTTCGCCCTCTCTCGACAATAGGAGGTGAGGTTTGGTGAGTGCTGAGCACGCGCGCAGGTGCAGACTCGGGCACCGGCTCCATCTTTTTGGCAGGGGGGACGGCGTCCACCCAGTACAATAAGTGGGGGGACGCCGTCCACCCGCGTGGTACCCCGACTCGAGCCCTGTGTATATCAGACTCCTCTACCCCCCCACCCAGACCCGCCCTGCCTCACTGCCCAACAGTTACCTCTGCAAGCCGCCACTGGTTAGGGCCTGCCTTGTGGTACCTCGGGACGGTACTGGGGGCTTCTGCCCAGCTCCCACAGACAAAGTATATCAGCTACAGTAAACAAAGCTTTCAGTATTGTGTTTATACATGTGTGTTGATGAGTGTTTCCATGACTGCGCTTGCATGTGAGTATGGATACATTGAGATGTGTGCGCATGTAAGTGTGTGTGCACTTGAATGTACATGCTATTGTGCGAATGAGTGTGTGTGCATGCATGTGAGTGCATGCCAGTGCATATCTGTATCTGTCTGCCTGTAAGTGTGCTTGTGTGTACGTGTGCCTGAGCGCACAAGAGTGTGTGTGTGCGCATGTGTGTGCTATTGTGTGCACATATGAGTGCATGTGCACACGTGTTCTGTGTGTACAGAAATCTGTGTTCGATTTCTGGTGAGTTCACTCATCCTTTCATCCTTGTAAGTTGAGCTGAATTGGGTAACAATAATCGTCTGTTGTTCCTCCTCCAACTGGTGAATGCGCGCCATTACAAATACCCATTATGCGTGTGTGTGTTTGTGTGTGCAAAATGTGCGGGCATACCAGTGTCTCTAGTGTGGGTATGCATGTGCGTGTGTGAATGTCTATGTCTGATATGTCACAATGACTGGGACAGCTCCCAGCAGTTCAGATTTGAGTGCATTGGCAAAACTATTAGCATGAAGATGAGTGAATTCACCCGAAATGCATTGGGATTCGCAAACAAGTAGTGCTCTACTTTGCTTTATTGTGTTAATGTATTTTACATAAAAAATGTGATGCAACATTGTGGGAAGGTCATGTATGTACAAACATAATCTAGACATGAGACAGTAAAAAAGTTCAATAAGTGTTCTGGTAAAATATTAAATGTATATGCTTACAACTGATTGTTTTTTAGATAACGAACATGGTGAAATCTTAATGGAGCCCGCGGACCATCATAATTGTGCGCCTCATTTCTAGTACACCGAGCGGTGCACTGTAGTGGTAGAAAACAATTAGTTTGCCAGTTGTGAATGGCTGCATACACAGCTTTGATAGTTATGTGCTTTGGCACATATGCAATTGTGCATGTCAATAGTAGTGAACGCTGCACCAGGAGACTGCTGGCAAAGCTCTTTTTTTGTTGTTGCAGTTTTATATAGCGCAAACTCGACCCGAAGGTATTGGAGCGCTTTACATGAACACCAGTTACACTACACAAGGACACATTCATTTTTGTAGGCACAGGGAGATTAAGTGATTTGCCCAGAATCACAGGATGGTGAGCCGACGCTGAGGCTTGAACTCGGTTCCCCAACTCCAAAGTTGGCAGCTCTGGCCGTTAGGCCACACCCCTCCACATCTCTTTGTATGTCTCTGGAGCATGGAATGCAGTTTCACCCAAGAAGACTTCTTGTTTGACTCCTGAAACATTGCCTTAAGCAACAGACACATCCTCAACATGAGGTGACAAGTGAAGCGTCCAGGAACATCTGCCCATTGCACCCTGAAGACTGCAGCTGTCTGAGCAAAGGAAAGCGATGGTGGCAGAGCTGATCCAGCGGTCCAGGGAAGAATGACAACAAAGATTTACAAGAGTACAGCTGATCACCTCTACAGAAATTATTCTGTCTAGCGAGCTTGCTTCCTCCATCAAACAAAACAAACTTTGATGGTTCTTTGGAGATTGGCCTATGCGAGATCTATTGACTTTGTCAATGTGTTTTTTAGACATGTTGCACAGCAGTGCGGGCTACTGTACAACATGGTTTAAAGTTAAATAAAGTGATATGTTGAACATGTCATTTTCTTTCTCTAAGCCATGCTGCACAGCAGCCCGGATTGCTGTGTATATGTCTAAAAAACATTTAACAAAGCCAAATATCACACGTATCCACCGGAGCTATTTGTTTTGTTTTTTTTTGTGCATATTTATATAGCGCGAACACGACCCGAAGGTATTGGAGCGCTTTACATAGCACCGTATTTACATTACACATTCAGGCACGGGGAGATTAAGTGATTTGCCCAGAATCGCAGGATGTGGACGCGACCTCGAGGCTCGAACCCTGGTTTCCTGCACTAGAGACGGCAGCGCAGCCGACGGACTTGTTTGATATTTTTGTGGGGAACGGGAACGTTTGAGGGGGCAGGAAGGACCATGAGAGGGTTAAACACCGAACGGACATGTGGAGGAGGGCAGGGGCCAGTAATACAAAAGTAGTGTGGGGGCATAGGGAGGGAGCAGCAACACAACATAGGGGCATATTCTCAAGAACGTGTGTCAACCATCGTAAAAGTTACTTAACGCAACCTACATCACAATCCATCACGGGAATTTTACGCCGTGTTAACCAGGTATTCACAACACAGCGGTACCATGTGATAGTCACCAGATAACGCATCAACTGACTGCGTTAAAACCAACGCCACGCCGCAAAAATATTTAACACGAATGCAAAAAAAGCTGCAATGAGACCAAAGCACGATACAAAAAGCTGCGAAAACCAGCCACAGGCCTGCAAATCCCACGTGTCTGGCGGAAAAATGCACTATAACAGCAGAACAAGAAAAACACACCAGAAACAATCCAAAGTGCGCAGCACCATGGATGCACCCTGACCCAGCGCAGAAGCCAACACGAACCCCACAACCCCCACTGAACACCAGCAAGGAGCAACCGGTAGTGGATGGCCGAGGAGAAGAGGAAGAGGAAGACTGGGTGCAGTCCGCAGCAAAACCAGATCAGCGTCACGGAGGTGACAGAACACTACCACCAACTGACCCACAAGTAGACCACCTGGAGTGCAGTCAGAGTGCCGAAGAGGTCAATCGAGGAGGCTAAGAGGCGCTGGCATGATGTGACAACCTAAATCAGGCACAAAGCCGCCGCAAACAGAAAGCTGCAACGGCGACAGGAGGTGGCAGTCCTGCACCACAGGAGGAGCTGGAGGAAAGCTAGGCCACAGTCATTAGTGTGGAGAGGGAGTACGGACACTACCCGAGAGGACCGGAAACAACATCAACAGGGTGAGTAACGAGCAGGGACTGGGGGGACGGGGAGAGATGGGCACAATGTCAAACATGCACAATGAGGTGTAGCACACTGCACACCCACAATTACCCTGGATCATGCCCCTCATCCCCTTGGCACACTGCAGCACACACACATAGCAAGAACAACACACTCACATTGACGACAACGTGGTACAATGCGCAAAGCCGTCACTGCAGAACAGAGGACACAACTGGCTCCGCACACACGCAGAAACATGCCTACTACATCTGACAGAGCAGGAAACTGCAATGGAAAAGTATGCGTATGACCTCACATCTGTCGTGTAGTCCAAATGTACACTGTCCCGCTGCAGTACTCAGCACCTCCTAAACAGTTACGAGGTACATTGTCAAATAGTCTGCATGTAAACCAGAACAATGCGCCCACATTCATGTCAACACATTGTCAACATACATCTCCCCTTCACATTGCAGAGGGGCACACAACACCTCCAGCAGAGCACAGAAGACAACACATCTGTGATGCCGGAGAGGACCACCACACCTTCAACACTGATGCCCTACAACAGGACATCCCATGCAACCCACCACCAGGACCCGGGCAGCCAAGTTACTCAGAGGAGAATACAGAGCCTGCAACAGACCACACAGCAGGAGGCACCGGCAAGCACAGCTGGCTCACGACACTTCACCCACCCACCCATGGCACCCCAATGCCATGTGTCAGCACGCCAAAAGGAGGTGTCCGAACAGGTGTGGGTGGGGTCCAAACCCATGGAAGGCGAACTAGATCACATACGTGGGTGTATTTAACCCTTCAGGGACAACCTACACCCCACAAAGGAGACCCACACTGCCATAGACACATGCCGATGCACATTCACAGTACAGAACCACGCCCGGGGTCATTCAAATAGCAGTCACACACCCACCTTTGCTCTGCGTACGAAGGCCCAGGCCACTCCTCTTACGAACTGAGTGGGTGACGACAGAGCTACATATCCAAGCTCTAACCCTCTGCCTGCGGTGACATGTCTGCGTCCACTGTACACAGCACAATGCAATGTCGTAGGACCCAGGACCCTCATGCATACAACAAGACCACAGGGACACACGCAGATACCATGTTAAACTGGCTACGGGCACGTGCGCCCGGCCCCTTTATTGGCAGGGCCACATGTACAGTGACACCTGTGCTGGATGTGTGTGGGGTGAGTGTAATCCAGCACGCACGGAATGCTGGGTGCTGGCAACCACTTGAGCAGTGGACACCAGTGCAATGGAAACTGAAAACACCAGCATAACAGAGTCAACTGCTGAGCAACATGGAGGGAGCCAGAGAAAGTCCAGAGGACACCAAACATGCAAACAGAAGTGTCCATGAGCTGTAGTGCACTGTGGTCGGGGCACTAGAGATGAGCGTGCTCATGTGAAGAAAAAGTCTCTGATTGTGTCCCTTAGAGATATTCCTGATGCAGATGCAGTGGGGTGTGTTAGACCAGCATCATCTTCCTCATCAATGTCCCAGGTCTCCCACACTGCTTCAGATGACATTGCTGGGCAACCTCTCCACAGCACAACACCCAATCAGTAACGGACGATGGCTTGCAGTGCACTGAGTTAGTGGCACCTGGATTTCTGAGCAGGGTATCAGGCCGATACAGGTGTGAGCAACTCTGTAAGTCTGTCAGGACCACCGTTTGGCAGATGGGGATTGGAGGTGGTCCTTGCGGTGGTGTGTGCCTCCTGCGGTGATGCGACGTCCGGGCCGGTCAGGACTAGATTTGATGTGTGAGCCCTGGTGGGCCGCAGTTGAGTCCGGAGGATGCAGACAGTGCAGGGCCACAGACACATTGCATTGATGATCCCTAGGCCATCGCCTCAGAGGCCATCTCAGAAGAATGTGTCCCAGACCTGACCAGCACAGAGTTAGTGGCCCCGGATGCACTGCGGCAGGCACAGGCACCCAGCCACAGGACGGTGACTTGCGGTGCAGTCAGATGGGCCATGCGACCTGAGCGGGTCCTCATCAATGTCCGAGGTGTATGTTGTGGAGCGTTGTGGGGGACAGTGGAAGCTGTCTTCCAGGGCATGATGCAGACGGTGGAAGCTGTCCGGAAGCAGCAAATGGATGCATGGAATGCCACGGCATTGTTTTAGCCACAAAGTCAGTATCACCAACATGATGGCGATGACAACCCCAAGTGCATGGACTCAGTCGCCAACAAAGTCCTACCAGAAAGTGACCATGGGTCTCGGAGAACAGACTTAGTGGCGCCGGGGCTGAAAGGGGATTGAGTCTGCGATGAGGCCTGTACAATGACATCAAGTCTGCCATAAATAAATCAAGGCTGAATTCAAAATTGTGTGACCTACTCGATTGCAGTGTGGGCCGGAGGCAGCAGTCAGCAAGGGCCAGACGCGTTTCAGCAAGCCCCTCCTGTAACTCTAACACACGAAGTTGAGATGACATTTGGGGGTGACTTGTGGTTGACGGAGGCAAAAGCACCAGAGCTGAGCTGGTGTTCAGTCAGTGTCCTGCCAAGTACGTACTGTTAATGTGAGTACTCGGATAATGTATGATCAAGACTCAGTCTCAAATGTGTGACCTACTCGCATGCAGCGTGGGCCGGAGGCAGCGGTCAGCAAGGGCCCACAGCCACTTGTCGTTTGGATGCTATGCACATGGTTGCTGACACCTGATCATAGGGAGTACAGTGAAGTAGAATCTTCATTGTTGTGCGTACACGGACAAAGTATGATCAGGACTCAGTTCCAAATGTGTGACCTACTTGTCCATAGTGTAGGCCGGAGGCAGCAGTACAGTACGTCAATGAGAAAAGACTAAAGCGGGCCTGTGTCGCGGAGGCCGTGATGGTCTGAGGTGGTGGGCCTCGGGCTTGGAGCTTGCGCCGGCACGTGGTGGGCCCTCCTTGACACACGCCGGTGTCAGCAGGTGATCACTGTGGCCTGGCTGCGCAGGGGAGGGCCTGACGAGTTCGGGATCCAGCGGACCGGGGTACAGCAAGCGCACAGGATCGCAGGCAAATCCGCTCACGAGGATGGCGTCGGCCTCGTGGCGGGGTGAGATGCCCCGCCCTGCCAGAGATGTTGGGTATTCCCGGAAGAGGACACGCCCAGGGCTATGTGCTTTTTATTCACACCTCTACGCTGGCCTGGCATACGCCGTGCTATCCCACTCTGTTCACGCTTACGGGGGGGCGTAACAGGCAACATTTCCGCGAACTCCCCCACTGGCTGGGGTGACATGGTTGCGTCCACTGTCCACTACTCTCCATACACCAGCGGTGTATGTCGCCATGGATATGTGTGTGTTCTGCATACTGCGATCTATCCAGCACATCTCCGCCACTCTTGGCATTGTGTGCTTTCCCAATCATGGTTCTCCTGCCTCCTTCACACATGCTTGGTGCCCACCTCTCCCCTCATTCTGCTATTGTGTGGCTGAGGTGCCATGCCATTGATGGCTCAAGTTCACGGCTTGCGCAGGTTACCATAGTAAGTTGTCCTGTCGTGTCTGGTGGGTGAGCATGTTGTTTTGCATGTTGGTTGTGATTTTGTGACATGTGCATTGCCAGAGTTGTGAGTTGCATGGTTGTGGAGTTGTGGTGTGTGGGGTGTTCATTTGGGTCTTGCCAAGGGGCTATGCATTTCCCTTTGTGCCATCCTGGGAGCGCGGGTTGAAGTTGGACTGTAGGAGGATGATGGAATCATGCACACTGGCTGGGTATTTGGTGACAACACTGGTGGAGATTCCACGGTGTTCGGATGTTGCCTGCACATTGATGTGATGTGAGACGAGTGCTTTCTGTTGCGGTGATTGTGTGCTGTGTCATCAGTGGGCAAAGGTATGACATGTGTGCTGTGGATTGCCCTCAACACATGCGTGCATCCAGCTATGGCGTATGGTCCTTGCTTGGTCTCCAGCGGATCCTGCACATTGTGTTGGAAGTATATTGACTGGGGTACCAGGCTGATGGTGATGTCCAGGACAGGTGTGAGGGACTTGGATGTGGCTGGCTGTAAGACTCCTCCGACTCTGGCAGGTGTTGGTTGGGGGTGCCAGAGGCCAACAGGTGCAGCACAGCCAGCACCTTTGGGTGGGGTGGGATGTTGATTGTTCGCTGTGTTGGTGCCGTCAGCCTGTTGGGCGATGATGGTCAGGATGCGTAGGATGGTTGTCCTTTTGGGCCTGTAGTGGGCACTGACATTGTCAGGTGATGGGTCTGTGAGGCTGGTGCGTTTTCCTGGGGGTCCACTGTCTTTGTCTGCGCTGCCTCTGTGGTGGTGCGGTGGGCCCTTTTGGGGGTTGGGCTCCTGGGGGTGGTGGCAGTGGGTGTTGTGGCCCTCTTGGGTGTTCTGTGAACAATTAGAGTGCTAGTACTGCCCTAGAGTTGAAGCTTCCATATTATTCTGGACCACACATTTAGAGAAAATGAAACAAAATGTGTCACAAAAAATAAATTTATTCTTTTGTTTGATTAAATCAAAGTTTTAGTAATCTAATTTATAGATTTTTAGAACCTTCCTATTGCCAGAGGGGCTGAATTTAGAAAAAGTGATTAATACAATATTTACATTACAACAATTATACATTCAATACTATCATATCACAAACACGTCTCATGCATTCACATCCATTCCTACAATCACACAGGCTTGTTCATTGGCAAACAAATAGAAAAACAATGTTTTCAATCAGACGACCACAGAGTCAATTGTTCAAGCAACAAGCTTAGCTATAAACAATCCTTAATTTTCAGTGTTTTAACTTCTTGTGGTCACAATATAAGGTCTACGCGTTTCGAGACCCTTAGATCATTGGGTCTCTCATCAGGACCTGTGAAAAGATAAGAAGCCTATATAAGTTTAGGTGCTTCCCCTATGCCTCTCCCAAAAAGCTTTTAGAAGAGCTCAATAGATTTACCTTGTGTCGGATGGAGACTTTTCCCAATATATCGGCAAATGGACCCGCTATATTGACGATGTTTTTATGACTTGGACAGGGTCTCTTGAAAACCTAAAGATCTTCCATGAATGGTTGAACAATCGCACTTTCGATATCCAATTTACTCTAAATCATTCTCAAATCAAAATTGCGTTTCTTGATGTAGAAATTTATCCTTCAGACAATAGCTTGGCCACTACCTTGTTTAAAAAGAAAACAGACAGGAATAAGACCCTTCACTACTCAAGTTACCACCCGAGAAATCTACGTGATAACTTACCTTTCGGTCAATTTTTACGGATCCGAAGAAACTGTCAATTCAAGGATGAATACATGGCCCATGCAACTACACTATGTGAGAATCTAAAGAAAAGAGGATACCCCAAGAAGCTGCTAAAAAGATCAATGAAAAGAGCTTGGTGGTCTCCCAGAGAAGATCTATTAAAAAAGAAAGAGAGTCATCCACTGGAAATGATTGTCTGTGTCTCGACTTTTTGTCCTAACTCAAATCTAATGAAAAAATGTATCCTACAGAATTGGCATCTAATAAAAAATCTTGATGCATCACTTAAACAAAATCCTTTATTCGCATTCAAAAAGGATCGCAATATTGCTAACCAAATCATTCGAGCAGCCATGCCACAAAATAAACCACCGACGGTGCGGGATTATGTAGGACTACAACCTATCCAAGGCCATCATAAATGTGGCTCATGCGCCTGTTGCGACTCGACTATCGAAGGCGACCTCTTTGAATACAATCGAATTTATTGGAAACACGATTCATTTACCAACTGTCGAAGTAAATCAGTGATCTATGCCATAAGATGCCCGTGTGATCTAGTCTACATAGGCAAGACTAGTCAAGAAATTCGAATTCGAATGTCACAGCATAAGTCTAGGATTAACAACAATGTTTTAACAGCTCCTTTGGTTAATCATTGGCGAATCAACAACCACCAAATCAAAGACCTAAAATGGACAGTGATTGCCAAAGTCAACAAAGATACAAGAGGTGGCGATCTTGAACCGAAACTTTCAAGAACAGAAGCCATGTTAATTCTCAAATTTAATTCTGCCACCAAAGGTCTGAATGAACTTTCTGAATTGTACAACTTAACTTAATATAATGATTGAGCCTTATGAGACGTCACCTGGAGACTGTACAAATCTGATTCATACTAGGACTGAATTATTTCTAAACAGAGCTTCACCACTTTAAACCCACTTCCGTAACAAATCAAGTCAAATGAGGAGAATCACCTCCCATGTAACAACATGCAAAAAGACAAATGATAACTACGTGCTGGAAGTTGATATTCTAAGAGATTGCAATTTCAAAGAAGCTTACAATGGACATCACTGATTAACAATGTCTCTCTTGAACCATAATTCACGCGGTCACTCAAATTGGCTCATCAACGCCACACTCCAGCCTCATTGGGTTGTTCACCTCTAAACCACTCGATGAGATAGCTGAAACCTCTAGAAATGACACGGACGCTGTTCTTACTCACAGTATTTAATCTGACTAATTTCAGAGAAGGACTACATCTAAACATTTTGTAATGCAGCCTTGGTGGAGAACATGTAAAGTGCACATGACTGCTTGGCGGGCCCGAGACAGCTGGCATACTTACAGTGTGCCACCACTCCTCCCCTGCTCCTCTGTCACCAAAGCAGCCCCGCCGTGTCCGCAAAGCTGCAGCAGCAGGAAAAAACGAAATGATAATCCTTTATTTCACTGCTGCAAAGCAGTGGGGCGATGCACCTCGGCCTTAGCGAAGGAGCTACCACTGGTTGCCCTCCTACAGCCGGGTTGCTGTTTCTACGTCTAGGCTGGTGGTAGGTCTGCTCTACTTATATATTTTTGTGCTGAGCAACTGGACTGGGTTGGACAATATCATGCACCATACTCACTATTTCACTGGTGCCCTTTCTTGGCTGAATGGCCTGCCACCAGACTGGGATCTTGGTGATGGTCTGCCAGTGAGTCCAGGTCACAAGGAAGCCCACTGTCTAGCCCACAAATACTTCTGAGCCAAATATCGGATATGGCTAAATGCCTAATTCAAAGTCTACCTTATGCATAGGGGATGGTGCTGACAGTGTACTGGCACCAGTCATAAGGAGCTATTTCTACATGCTGCATTTCATTAGGTTTGCCTCCGTACACATCTGGATCCCACTAGTGCCCAGCACAGTTATTGGACCTATGACCTTGCAATGAGCATGTTTTTAAGTAGGATCCATAATAAAGAGGCAGGTTAAAAAAAAATGTAATCACTCAAGCCAGCACTCAACATAGTACCGAAGTGGAACACTGCTATGCCTTGCATTCATCCATGCTAGTGTACACCATGAAAACGTAGCACTGCATTGAGCTACCTGGTAGAAGTGGTACTGTGCCATGAGTTTGGCTCATACAATTTTCAAGCCTTTATTTGTTATCCTATTGGTCTCTGTAAAATGGTCTTGGTGAGGGGTGTGCAAAGTTGTTTTGCTACCTTGCCTCTTTAATATCTGTTTGCAACCCTTAGTGTCCACCCTATCCAATCTGGACTGTCGTGTTTTTAATTATGCTGACGACACCCAGTTTATTCTGAGGATTGACAATTCAGCCCACGCCCAAGAGACGGCCCAAAATATTTTAAGATTCACAACTAACTGGATGACAGCTAACTCTTTAAAAATCAACCCCGATAAAACGGAGGTTCTCGTCGTCCCAACCATTAATAACTCCTGGGGTGGCCTGTTCTGGCCCAAAGAACTTGGGACTCCTCCCTGTCCAGCCACAGTTGTGAAAAGCTTGGGAATCAAGATCGACGCAGATCTCTCGCTAAGTCATCAAGTCTCTTCAGTGGTGATCACCTGCTCTGGTATCTTGAGGCAACTGAGGAAGTTGGTCCCCATTCTATCTACCTCCTCCATGAAATCCATAGTCTCGGCTACAATTTTGTCACGCCTCGACTATGGGAATCCGCTTTATCTGGGCCTTCCTCAGAAACTCACTAACCGGCTCCAGGTGGTGCAGAATGATGCTGCTAGGTTGGTTTTCAGCCTTCCTAGGAGGGCCCATGCATCACCTCTGCTCTTAAATCTACACTGGTTGCCCGTTAGACAACGCGCGAAATTCAAGGCCCTGTGCATTGCCCATAAGTCCCTCTATGGGCAAGCCCCTAGCTACATTAGGGATCGCCTGGCTAAGTATGTTCCAGGACGTCTACTTCGATCTGCAGATGCTTTCCAGCTAGTCTGCCCCCGCAGCAATCTGGTTTCCAAAGGCGGACGAGCCTTTTCTGTTAACCTGCCACGTCTTTGGAACCAATTGCCGGAGGCCTTACGGAAAGAACCAGGCCTACTCCCCTTTCGTAAGCTATTGAAAACGCTGCTTTTCAGAGACTCTTCCTAAGATCCCTGTCACCAGGACTGTCTTTGCCGGGCTTTTTTTGTGAATCTCCTTCTGTCAGCGCTAAGAGACCTGTCGGTATATATGCGCTATATAAATCCCCCTACAAATACAAATACCTTATGGTTCTATGTATTTAATGATGCTATAAAAATGTTCCTTACATTTCCAAACTCCATACTCATTAGTCTAATTTAATCTCAACCTAAACCATGACCCAGCCCTCCCACAGTCCTTTTAGTTAGGTATATTCCATAGGTTGTTGGGAAACCACTGTCTGCAACCCCATAATGTCATTGACCAAGCTACGCTCCTGCCCATGCTTAATTCATGCCACTGGTTGCCAGTAGCAGGCTTAGGCACCAATGTTTGTGTAACAGCTTCATGAGACTTTGACCCAGAGAAATAGAGACAAAAGCAGAAAATGGAGAAAGAAGTAAGATCAGAAAGATAGGAAATTAGTGACAAGGGGAGAAAGCAGGGATGAGAAAGAACCTGCAAGAGTGAGATGAAGAGACAGGAAGAGAAGGGCGGAAAATGGAAGAGGCATGAGCTGGAATCAAAAGAATCAAAGCTCAGGATTCCACAGGCCGGCATTCAGAAGCGACAGCTCATAGAAAATAGTTTGGGACCCTGCACTTCTTTTTTTAGGGGTCGCGCCTGCGTTGCAGTGCGTAACACTGCTCGCGCAGCGAGAGTCCTTTTGTATGGGGTTCTGAAAGCTGCTCACACGCTCGTGCGTGTGGCTTTGCTTTCCGCAGCTGCCATTGGCTTTCGCGTGCTTTTAAAAAAAAAAAAAGCCAGCACGCAATTGGGCAAAGGCGGGCGCATGTCCCGCCTTTGCTCCGCCCATTCCCGTCGGTGGCCAGCATGCGCAGCAGCGTGCGTTCGCTTCGCTGCCGCGCTCCCTAGCCCCCGCTCCTCTGTAGTGGGTTACAGCAGAGTGTGTGGTCCTTAAGACCCGAAATAACTGTATGAAGAGTGCAACCCGGAGTTAATTTGGGAAGCTAAACTGATTAAACTCGCCACACACATTGATGATAAACCCCTCCCACCGCCAACGTTAAGAAAATGCAGTACGTCCAGAGAGGGGGATGCTCATTACTACTTATCCTACCTTGTGCGGATGTCTGCGTGACCTGTGACTTGCTGAGGATGAGTAGCTAATACTGCTAGGGTATATATTTGCCATATCAGACGTGCAGACGTGCAGACGCCAATATGATACAAATTGCTAAAAAACATATTCTTTTTAACTGCTCCCTTCAACTATTTTAAGGTTGTTATTATTTTAGTAACTTACTTAAATTATGTTTTTTTCTTTTTATTGGGTTGTTCTATTTTTATCCGTTGAACTCTGCATTCAACACCAGGCATACAGAATTTATTTTGTCAATTCTCCTCCCAGTTCCTGGTTAACTGACCTGTGTTTTTTACTTGACTTTCAATGAAACATCACATTGATTGTGACTTGGAGGATTAAACCGTAAACAAAAAGAAGGAAGTAAGGAATGTTGTGTGATCACCTCGCAGATTCAAAGATTCTCAAAGGAATTCAGTTATGCACTCAGCTGTCCCTCAACGAATGGTTAACATTCCGAGTGGCTGCGGTGACGGCCAATTAATGCTGTCACCAGAGAGCAGGTCATCCAAGAACATGAGGTAAGGACAGAAGGACTGGCTGGTGGCTACAAATAACAGGGTATAAATTATGGCGGTTATAGGACTGGGTTGTCGCCAAGCCAGCTTCAATATCTATGCACGCCATGACCTTCTCCGGGAACGGAGGCTCAGTTCTCGATTCATAAAAACGTGTCCTGCAGAGGAGGAAATCTTAGGGTCTGGCTTGAAGACAGTTTTAGCCGACTTGCCAGTCTCAGGCTTTCAAAATAATTCATAATAAAGGTCCACGAATATATAAATAAACAGCGCTCTTCATCCAGTATGAGTCTGTACAAGTGGCAGTCGCATTCTGCTGCCGTCCTCTACAGTTATTCAGCATGGTGCAGTGGGTCAGCTTACCTCGGCTATTAGCTCTCTTACACTCTGAGGGACGGTGTTTTCACTGACCACGTCTGCACTAAAACCTGAGCAGGGGGATGGGGTTCAAGACAGAGCCCGCAAGGGGAGCGACTAGACAGAGCCCAGAAGGGAGGGGGGGCAAGGCTGAGCTCACTCACAATGGGGCAAGTCAGTGCCCATGCGAGGGGGGTTAAAACAGAGCCCACAGAAGTGAATATGAGAAAGGGTGAATAAAGTGGGTGTGCAGAATGCCAGTGGGAGAGTGCAAAGGGAGTATGAATGGAATCAGTGAAAGACAAGCACTGGCATAGCCAATAGGTCTCACCTTTGGGGCCTTATAAGTATTTAATTATGCAGCACAATATCCTTGGTGCAACATCAACTGTTGCATAGCTAAACACTTATAAAGTCCCAAAGGCGAGACCTATTGGCTATGCCAATGCTTGTTTTAAATGTATTTATTTTATTATTATTTTTTTTTTTAAATGAGACACTGGGGCCAGTCAATCCAAGGCAAACAGGAGCATTGGGCCCCAGGGACAGAGAGGTTCCAGTTCATCGCTGGAATGATTCAGTAGTAAATCAGAAAACACTGCAACTTTTTTTTTTTTTAAAGGCTGAAGAGACTGCTATAATTTGGGAAAGGTAGGATGCTTTCTTGGCCCCATCTAGTTGAAAAGTCAAGCTTTACTTTCACCTTGAAATGAAATACTACTATTGCACCCCACTGATGTCAGGCTCCCCTGACAATCTCACAGCAGAGAGAGTGCTACATGAGGGCCACTGTAGGCAAGCGCCTTACAGTACTGACAAGGGTATGCAGTTCCTAAGAAAGCAAAGGTGAAGTGGACAGGTCGGGAGCACCTGAGGAGTCAGATCAGGGGGTCTGATCCATCAGGATCAATAACCGTCACACACCCAAGGGAGTGTCATGCTTCATCATCCGGCAGCTCCTCGTTGGGTCAGTGCTAAAAAGACCCTGCAGGGGGGCTCTTTGCCAGAGTTCTTTTCCGTTGCCGATGTGAAGTGTGAAGTGCTGTGTAAGTGTGCTGAAGTGAGTAGGTTGCAGTGAAGTGAGTTAAAAAATAGCCTAAGCAAATCCAAAAGTAAATTTAATGTCCGGATCGCTTTGTTATATTAAGAACAAGTAATGGCTAGAAATTGATACAATGGTCCACATTGGCTCACAAATGGCCTCAAAAGGGACCCAGATTTCTGCAGATGGCCTAAACTTTCCAGGTGAAATGGAGAACCTGTATTTCGCCTGGGGCTCTAAAATACTTTTTTTAACCAGGCTACTTGACAGATTAGCAAGTGGCAAATCATGATCTTGCACAACGTGACTGATGGGGCTACCATTTGTATTTGTTATTATTCTATTTTTTTTTATTGTTTTTGATAAAATTACAAAGAACACAGCGGCTGTGTTGTACATTATATAAAATTGCCTGGACAACATAAGAATGCAATACATATTGTTAATTGAGTTTAACAGATACATTATCATTTAACTATTAGCAACTGGCTCGTAAAGCGCAGTATTAAGTTTTAAATGAACTACAGTAGCATCTGGTTGACAACCAAACTTGAAAGCAGCCCTACGTCATAATTATTTGTCGTGTATTAGCTAACGTATCCTCAAAGGGACGCACAAGGCAGTAAGGTGCATCAAAGCCCGTGCAATTCACACCATCTTCCCAAACGTTCTGAACTCATGCAGACACTCTATACTTCTGTCTATATCCCTCACGGTGTACATGCACCCGCCCATATTACTGCACCAGTCCCAGAGCTGTATGTGAGGATACCCCCGCAAAAGTTGGCAATTTTACGCCTGGTGACCAGCAGGCCAATATGCAAAAAGAACAATTGATGGACAGAATGCAGAACAATGTCATACATTCACCCCAGTACAGAGATCTGGGCCTATATGACACCCATTTTCAACATTTCCATTTCTGTCATCATGTAAGCACAGGGAAACTAATTGCACAAGCAGAGTTTTTGACCCCTAGTCATACCCGCATGCCCATCATTTACGGGGTCCCCAAGACCCATCAGAATGTTCTTGACCCGCCCCTTAGGCCTGTTGTATCTACGATTGTATCTGCAACTGAGCCCCTTTCCAAATATAGTGACCGTTTTTTAAAACCACTGGTCAACAAATTAGAGTCCTTTGTCAAGGATACTGACCACTTCATTGCCAAAATTGAGGGACCTTCTTACCATGCTGATAGGGAACTCTTGGTGACGCTGGACCTTGAGTCCCTATATACTAATATCCCTCAGGAAGGAGCACTAATGGTGATGCAAAAGATCTTGTTCTCTGAACCTGGGATCAGCAACGCCCCATTTATCATTCAATGCCTCAAAGTAGTTCTCAGTGAGAATTACTTTGAGTTTAACCACTGCTACTTCCAACAAGTTCAGGGAGTAAGCATGGGGGCCTCTTGTGCCCCAAGCATAGCCTGTCTATATATTGGGCACTTTGAGCAAGTAAACAACTACAATGAGATGGCCCCCTTCCATGAGAATGTTCGAGCATGGTCTCGATTAATTGACGATATCTTTTTCATTTGGGGGCCATGTCTCATTAAATGACTTTATCCTATGGATCAATGCTGCAGACAGTAATCTCAAACTTACTGCCCATTTTAGCAATTGCAAATTGGAGTTTCTTGATGTCTGGATCGAGCACAACCAAAATGAACTTTATATGTCTCTATTTACCAAACCTACTGCTAGAAATATGATATTGCAGTATGGTAGCCACCATCCTCGCTGTCAAAGGGATAGTATCCCATTCAGCCAGTTTCTTCGTATACGAAGAAACTGTTCTCACATCAAAGACTTTCCTAAGCAAGTGGATATCCTCAAAGAGAAACTTGCCCATCAGGGTTACTCTCACAAATTGATTAAAGAATCATTTAAATGGGCGAGATACTTCAATCGCGATTCTATGTTTCTACCTAAGGAAAATAAACCCATGGACAAACTGGTATGTGTGACCAGACATTCTAACATCGACCACAAATTGAGACAGACCATCAACTCGTGTTGGTACCTCCTTAACATGGGCAATGGTGAAGACATACTCCCCAAACCCATTTTTGCATTTAAGAGAAATAAAAATCTCAAAAACCATCTAGTGAAAGGGAAGATGCAGGAGCCGTCTACCCTACACCAAAAAGCCATATATGGCCCTTCCATATATGGCCCTGGGCCCATTAAAGGCAACCACCGTTGCGGCAGTTGCCAGGCTTGCCCCAATGCACTTGTGGGCGATACCATCAACACCCATGAGCGTACGGTCACACTTCAAAGAATGACGAATTGCCGCACCTCCAATATTATCTACATTATCATGTGTCCTTGCGACCTTGTGTATGTTGGAGAAACTGGGCATGAGTGCAGGACTAGAATTGGGGAACATAAGTCCAACATTCGAATAAAAAAACGTTCTGCCCCTTCAGTCTGTCATTGGCTCGAAAAAAATCATTCTGAAAATGATCTCAAATGGTCGATTTTGGAAAAAATCGTTGTAAATCCTGGAAAAGACCCCACGTTGATTCGTAAAAAAAGAGAGGTATTTTGGATCTACCTCTTGAATGCTGTTAATAAAGGCCTCAATGAACATTGTCCCTGGGAGAATGCTATAATATAATCTGTGGCCCTTTCTCCCCCTATTGTTGGGACTCTAGAGCCCTTTCTTGGATTCTGGATTCCTCACTGTATCACGCAAACTTTTCCTTCTATGTTTAATTTATTTTCGTGTGCGGGATATAGCTCCATTTGTGTGTTTTTATATTTTCCTCTGCCATCGGGAATGTTATTCGTATTTTTGCTTTCTTTGGGACACTTGAATTTCCCCTTGTGTCCATTAGTTTTTAGAGCATGGGGACTATTACTAGGGGCGTTCTCATTTAATCTGAACTCTTAACCTGGGAACTGAACTAGTTTGTTCATCATTATAAGATGGCCGCTGCGTATACTTGGAAGGCTATGCTTCCTGTAGTCCGTTTTGTATTAATCTATTCTGACAGTTTTGAGCCTCTCATTGGCCCTAGGAAACTGTTGATAGTGCCCACCCTCCCTCTCCCGATGCTCTTTGCTCTAGGATGGGGGTCAGTTTTGAGCCGGAAAAATATCTCCTGACAAAAGTTATTCCTATATCCAGGTAAAATGGATTAAGCGTGCGGGAATAAAATTGTATCAGCCCTTTCATGTTTCCCTGTGAAATGGCTCCACTAGGTTCACGCTTTATCTACTTACATGTTGTGGCGACTTAGAAGCTTTTTCCCCTCTGAGTCTTTGAATTGCTAGCTGAATGTTGTCACCCTTTTCGCCAGTTATTTGATATCTATATGTGGCGCGCCTTTGATAAATCTGTTCTATCCCCTATGTCCATAGAGTGTATGCCTTTCCCCCAATATCTTTTATTGCCAGGCGGTCCTTCTTGTATCCCCCCGTTAGTCGTGACTAAGTAGATTCCATGCTGAGGATGCCATGTTTTGTAACAGCAGCGGCATTGAGTATGCCTCTTCCCTGATGGCATATGTGGCGCGCCCTTAATAAATCTGTTTTGCACCCTATGTCCATTAAGTATGCCCCTTTCCTGATGGCATTGTATCTCCTTCTGTGCTACCTAGGTATCACTATTGCTTGTCTTGGAGACCGGTACCAAGCCCTAATCTCCGACCATATCTCCTGGTGCGGCAGTCCCAACTCCTCCTCTCCGTCGTGGACTCTTACTGTTCTCAATCATTGGTCAGGACCAATTTGGATACTGTTTGGTAGGTTCACTCAATGCCACGATATTATATGTGTGCATTTTGTGTTTATGTTATGGGTTTCAACCATATTTAGATATCCACACGCTGGGGGATTTATACCGCGATGGTGCCCTCCTCTCATTCGCCACGTTGGTGGAAGAGTCGGGGTTGCCGCCTGGCCACTTCCTTCGTCATCGGTCACTGGTGGCAACGCTGACAAGCCGTTGGGGTGACCTCAGAGGGGAGCCGGAGCAGCACCTCACGATGCAATACCTCCACGTCATGCGGCGCGGGCGACACATGACTCGGTGGTTTGCTGCCTCCTTGCGCACGCACGCGGCGATTAGTTTAGAGCCGCTGCGTCGTAAATGGGAGGTCGATTTGGCCCGACCCATGACTGACAGGGAGTGGGGTAAAGTGCTGCGGAGTCCAACGAGGATCCCCCGGAAAATGCGTTTCCGCCAAATACAACTCTTTATTCTGCACAGAGCGTATCTTACGCCTGAATCCGTCAACAGGTATTTTCATCGTCTGGACGCGGGCTGTCCCCGCTTTGGGGAGCTCAATGTTGGCCTGGTTCACATGCTGTGGAGTTGTCCCATACTGGCCCTGTACTGGCAGATGGTACATGGGGCGCTCCGCACGTGCACGACTTGTCGGCTGCTGTTTGAGTGGCCGGTTTACTTGTTACACCTCTTTCACAGGACCCCCTCCACGAAAGTCGCTTCTCGGTTCATCGATCTGGGGCTGTTGGTGGCAAAACGGCTGCTTACTAAGCGCTGGAAGGCGACTGATCTGCCCCATGTGCGGGCGTGGCGAGGCTCCATGTTGGTATGGGCAAAGGCGGAAGGCACTGCACTCCTACGGGAAGAAACCCTAGGTCTTAGGAAGACACCAATAGCGAGTCAATGGGAGGGAATGGTACAGGCCCTGGTGCCACTAGATGGAGATGGCGCAGTGACTAGCTGGGAACACGATGAGGACACCCACCGGGAGGGGCCGGGGGAGGGTCAGCCGGGCGGCGAGACATGAGGTGGCGTACTGGCATGTGCAGTTGTTCGGGGGGTACATATTGCAAAGGAGCTCATGTTGAACGAATAACATCCACACGGGACACCGGGGTGGGGAGTCGGAGCGGGGGGAAGGATTGAGAAGTTGATATATTACGGGTCAGAGTTTGCTGTTGTTGCCTCGTCTAGGCATTTGATGTTCTGCCTTACTGTTACGTAGTTAGCTAACTGCTTATGGGAAACATGCAGGAGGCGAGGGGGGGACATGTTAACGTCTCATCTTGGGGAGGCCTCCCAGTGGCAGGATGTTGAGGGGGATTCTATGACTGTGGCTGCCGGTGGGAGGCTCTCAATATTGCTACGAAACTGGAAGATGTCCCGCCCCTATTAGTTAATATGCAACTGGCTAGATGCATGCCACTCAACCTACTACAAATGTGAGACGCTCTGACTACAGAGCGATCTGTGTATCCTGTTATAAGAAATGCCAATAAACAGATTTTTATAATGGGTTTCAACCATATTTGTTCCCTTTTTCTCTTGAAACTATATTCTTCTATTTGTTATCACAGATATACATTAAAGGTTACCTATCCATCCCGGAGCCTATGAAATATTTGGAAAAAATTTGCTTTTTCTCACGTGGTTTACTATCAGATATTTAATGGAAGTGTTTAAGAGAATGTTTTCTTGCACATTACGTTGCAATGGATGAAATTGTGTGATATGCACTGTTTTAATTTTTCAAAAACTTTCACTGGGGTTTTTTTCTTTCATCTCTTAATCCCTTCCGTGGTCATTTTTTCACGGTGATCTAATGGTGTGAGAGTTGAGCTCTGCCTATAACTTATCTGCAGTCGCGGCTTGAGTTTAGCTCACCTTCCTCTTTTCTTACCTAATTCTGGTGGTGCACCCTATTCCATTTTATCTTATGATGCCAATTATATGCTTGATCCTTTGTTCTCACACCGGGGCAGATTCTGAGTTACTATAAAACTTTAATTAAAAAAAGTATTGATGTTTTAAATCCATTTCAGAATGTATATTGAAATTGTATATATTTTTTTCGTGATTTTAGGTGTGTCTGTCCCACACCACCTGTCCATCTTTGCCCTGATGAAGGTGTAGCCCCGGCTGGGGCTAGACACCGAAACGCGCGTTGGCGTTTTTATTGTTGTTGGGTAGCTGGATTATCACTACCCATATTCTTTGGATGATAACTGTGAACCTGTCATCCAATCATCATGTGGCAGCTTTACCATCTTGATGTATTTTGTTGATGTGAAAAAAATTGTTTTGTGTTGTATATATGATGATGCTATTCGGAATGTGTGACAGTATGACTGTGTTTCTTGAATGAGGCATGTGGGACATGGCTATTGTATTAATCTGATTTTGAATATCGCTTTGCAATGTATGTATTTGCGAATAATTGATAAAATGGTTTTGATAATTAAAAAAAATAAAAATGGTAAATTATTTTGATTAAATTATCATATTGTTGGATCATTCTGACATTTGTCTCTGTCTGCACCGGTGTGTGTTTATAAGTATTAGGACCCTTCCCAAGGGCCTCTTTGAATATTTTTGGCAGGTAATCTCTTGTTGTTGGTTGTACTGCATTCATCAACATTCATTTGCTTTTCTGTATGAAAATGCAATGTACCAAGTTTAGAACGGTGGAGCTTCACCCTGACCCACAAAAGCCGAGAGTCCTTGAGCATTGACCCTCCATCTTGTTTTAAAAACTCCTGGCTTGCCAGTATTCTCATTACCGAGATGCGTTGTAGTCTATGATGAGAGGCAACGTAGAACCCTTCTGAAATTATGTGAACTAAGCCAGCCATGTTCCTCATCAGCCAATCATTATTCATCAATTTGCTCTTGCCCCTTCTAAACCTTATCACTTTGTGTAAAAGGATTTCACTCTTCTGTTATTTAATGTACATTCTAGTGTTGCTGCAACATTACTACAGACATTCCAACTCACACGGTGCCACCGTGTGTTACACAATATCAACTCCCATCAAGCGGCCCCCCGGTAAGGAGACAATATCACACAATGTGCTACACAATAGGCTGAAAACCCCTATAGAAAGCAGGTTTCCAGCTAATTGTATGGAGGTTCTGAGCAGCCGATGTTCATTACTGGATGTGAAACCTTCCTAGGACATCGACCGCAGATTTGGTGCCGATCACGATCCGGTAAAAAATTCCCCCGTGCGACTCGTATCGGGTCTTTTTACCGTACGAATCGTACAAATGCCGTACGAACTGGCAATCACGATTCGCATGGTAAAAAGTCCATACGACCCGCACCGGGAATCATTCCCCACACGTCCTCGGGTCGGAAAATGTGTCCGACACGTCCTCGGACGAATTACCTTACAAACGTAAAAATCCAAGTCCGACCGAGGAATCACGATCCATCCCGTGCGTCCGAGCCTACAACCGTATGGAAAAAACACCGTCCGCACCGAACACCAATAGCAACCATGGAGACATGTGCCCGCATACGCGCCCAACACTCCCCCCAGCCCCCGTACGTCCGACACGTACCCCCCCGTATATGTATACCCCCACCCGTCTATGTACACCCCAGTACGTTCCAGTCGTACCCCCACCCCAGTACGTGTCGTACCACCGTCAATGTACACCCCCCCACCCCTGTACGTGTCGTACCACCGTCAATGTACACCCCCCCACCCCTGTACGTGTTGTACCACCGTCCATGTACACCCCAGTACGTTCCAGTCGTACCCCCACCCCAGTACGTGTCGTACCACCGTCAATGTACACCCCCCCACCCCTGTACGTGTCGTACCACCGTCCATGTACACCCCAGTACGTTCCAGTCGTACCCCCACCCCAGTACGTGTCGTACCACCGTCAATGTACACCCCCCCACCCCTGTACGTGTCGTACCACCGTCCATGTACACCCCAGTACGTTCCAGTCGTACCCCCACCCCAGTACGTGTCGTACCACCGTCAATGTACACCCCCCCACCCCTGTACGTGTCGTACCACCGTCCATGTACACCCCAGTACGTTCCAGTCGTACCCCCACCCCAGTACGTGTCGTACCACCGTCAATGTACACCCCCCCACCCCTGTACGTGTCGTACCACCGTCAATGTACACCCCCCCACCCCTGTACGTGTCGTACCACCGTCCATGTACACCCCAGTACGTTCCAGTCGTACCCCCACCCCAGTACGTGTCGTACCACCGTCAATGTACACCCCCCCACCCCTGTACGTGTCGTACCACCGTCCATGTACACCCCAGTACGTTCCAGTCGTACCCCCACCCCAGTACGTGTCGTACCACCGTCAATGTACACCCCCCCACCCCTGTACGTGTCGTACCACCGTCCATGTACACCCCAGTACGTTCCAGTCGTACCCCCACCCCAGTACGTGTCGTACCACCGTCAATGTACACCCCCCCACCCCTGTACGTGTCGTACCACCGTCCATGTACACCCCAGTACGTTCCAGTCGTACCCCCACCCCAGTACGTGTCGTACCACCGTCAATGTACACCCCCCCACCCCTGTACGTGTCGTACCACCGTCAATGTACACCCCCCCACCCCTGTACGTGTCGTACCACCGTCCATGTACACCCCAGTACGTTCCAGTCGTACCCCCACCCCAGTACGTGTCGTACCACCGTCAATGTACACCCCCCCACCCCTGTACGTGTCGTACCACCGTCCATGTACACCCCAGTACGTTCCAGTCGTACCCCCACCCCAGTACGTGTCGTACCACCGTCAATGTACACCCCCCCACCCCTGTACGTGTCGTACCACCGTCCATGTACACCCCAGTACGTTCCAGTCGTACCCCCACCCCAGTACGTGTCGTACCACCGTCAATGTACACCCCCCCACCCCTGTACGTGTCGTACCACCGTCCATGTACACCCCAGTACGTTCCAGTCGTACCCCCACCCCAGTACGTGTCGTACCACCGTCAATGTACACCCCCCCACCCCTGTACGTGTCGTACCACCGTCAATGTACACCCCCCCACCCCTGTACGTGTCGTACCACCGTCCATGTACACCCCAGTACGTTCCAGTCGTACCCCCACCCCAGTACGTGTCGTACCACCGTCAATGTACACCCCCCCACCCCTGTACGTGTCGTACCACCGTCCATGTACACCCCAGTACGTTCCAGTCGTACCCCCACCCCAGTACGTGTCGTACCACCGTCAATGTACACCCCCCCACCCCTGTACGTGTCGTACCACCGTCAATGTACACCCCCCCACCCCTGTACGTGTCGTACCACCGTCCATGTACACCCCAGTACGTTCCAGTCGTACCCCCACCCCAGTACGTGTCGTACCACCGTCAATGTACACCCCCCCACCCCTGTACGTGTCGTACCACCGTCCATGTACACCCCAGTACGTTCCAGTCGTACCCCCACCCCAGTACGTGTCGTACCACCGTCAATGTACACCCCCCCACCCCTGTACGTGTCGTACCACCGTCCATGTACACCCCAGTACGTTCCAGTCGTACCCCCACCCCAGTACGTGTCGTACCACCGTCAATGTACACCCCCCCACCCCTGTACGTGTCGTACCACCGTCAATGTACACCCCCCCACCCCTGTACGTGTCGTACCACCGTCCATGTACACCCCAGTACGTTCCAGTCGTACCCCCACCCCAGTACGTGTCGTACCACCGTCAATGTACACCCCCCCACCCCTGTACGTGTCGTACCACCGTCCATGTACACCCCAGTACGTTCCAGTCGTACCCCCACCCCAGTACGTGTCGTACCACCGTCTATGTACACCCCCCCACCCCTGTACGTGTCGTACCACCGTCTATGTACACCCCAGTACGTTCCAGTCGTACCCCCACCCCAGTACGTTCCTGGCGCACCCCCAACACAACCTCCTAAGTACGGAGCGCACCCCATGCCCCAACATCACAACCGCATGTACGAGTCGTACAAAGCCACACACAAGGACCAAATCGTACAACCAAATGGCCCATGTACACACCGTACACACACTCAAAACGCACGTACACAACAAGGACAAAACAAAACAACTCAACAATACACCATTCGAAAGGCACACAGCCACTAAACATGGCCAACAACCACTAAAATAACACAATCACTGACCTGCAACTGTCAAAAACAAACAGAGGCCCAATACACCACCACTCCTTATAACACACCCACCCAAAATTCAAACACTGCCACACCCACCCATGGACCAATAAAAAGGGCCCACACACACAAACCATGAGCCTTTGCAACAGACCCACTGCTGCCAGACACCACAGAACCAGACTACAAGCGACACCACATCTTACACTTGCACACCTTCACACGACCACCCTCACAAACACCCTCTCATCACATTCACACACACACACAACCATCCACACCCCCCCCCAACATCCACACACCCCCCACACCCACACCATCCCCACCCACACCCCTCACCATGCCCACTACCAAGAATCCAAAGTTCAGTCACCGAGAGTTGGAGGTCCTTGTTGATCAAATCCTCAGAGTCGAGCCACAGATCTTTGGAACATTGGTCAGAAGCACCAGCCAGGCAGCCAAAACAGCCATGTGGCAGACCATCGTCGATGCTGTGAATGCTGTTGCGGACACCAGGAGGACCAAGCAGGATTGCCAGAACAGGTGGTACGATCTGCGGAGGAGGGTCAGAGCCAAGAGACAGGAGGAACACGACCAGGCCAACGCCACCGGAGGAGGGCCCTCCCGCAGACCCGTACAGTACCATCCCTGGGAGGAGAGGGTGATGGCCATACTGCCGGTGGAGGCAGTTGAAGGAGTAGAAGGACTCCGAGACCCGGGTGAGTACACAAACAACGCACCTCACATGGGGGGAACTGCAACCACAAACAAAATTACTAACAGGCACGCAACCACCACAAGCCATCGCATTACTCAACCACACTCCATGAGCAGGCACATGCCACTGCTGCCACCATGCCCCATGCACCCAGCTGGACAATGTCAAGTCACAGGCCACAGAAGACAACAACACATGACACGGTAACCCGGATGGCGGGAGTGTGGGCACCAAGAATCACATAGTGCGACTCCAAAGCAGACAACAATGCCCTCTGCCCATATGGCCTAGGTCACAGCCAGACAAACACTGTGTCCCAACACAGGAATGACTTGCCAGCAAATGGCGGATGCCTTGCATCAACACATGGGGGTGAAGGCACCGTTTTGCACATGCCAGCAGCTAATGAACAGCCAACAGTGTGAAAGAGTGGCAGCACACACCACCACAGCAGCAGCGCACAGACACACAGCAGACAAAATGGGTGCCTGGAGATCAGAAACAAACTCACATCAACAGGCCAAGGGCCACTCAAAGATCTGCTAACAGTGTGTGCCCAGGAAGCTGGGCCAAGGTGACAGAGGGTGACACACGGAGGGAGGGAGAGGGGGACACAGAGGGAGGGAGAGGGGGACTGAGAGGGAGGGAGACACAGGAAGATGGACAGAGGGAGGAGGCTGACACACAGAGGGAGGGAGAGAGGGACACAGAGGGAGGGAGAGGGGGACTGAGAGGGAGGGAGACACAGGAAGATGGACAGAGGGAGGAGGCTGACACACAGAGGGAGGGAGAGGGGGACACAGAGGGAGGGAGACACAGGAAGATGGACAGAGGGAGGAGGCTGACACACAGAGGGAGGGAGAGGGGGACACAGAGGGAGGGAGAGGGGGACACAGAGGGAGGGAGAGGGGGACACAGAGGGAGGGAGAGGGGGACTGAGAGGGAGGGAGACACAGGAAGATGGACAGAGGGAGGAGGCTGACACACAGAGGGAGGGAGAGGGGGACAGAGAGGGAGGGAGAGGGGGACAGAGAGGGAGGGGGACACAGGAAGATGGACAGAGGGAGGAGGCTGACACACAGAGGGAGGG
Organism: Triturus cristatus; assembly: GCF_964204655.1. Lineage (NCBI taxonomy): Eukaryota > Metazoa > Chordata > Amphibia > Caudata > Salamandridae > Triturus > Triturus cristatus. The sequence goes on from NC_140590.1 coordinate 1,591,180,026, forward strand.
AGAGGGGGACAGAGAGGGAGGGAGAGGGGGACAGAGAGGGAGGGAGAGGGGGACAGAGAGGGAGGGAGACACAGGAAGATGGACAGAGGGAGGAGGCTGACACACAGAGGGAGGGAGAGGGGGACACAGAGGGAGGGAGACACAGGAAGATGGACAGAGGGAGGAGGCTGACACACAGAGGGAGGGAGAGGGGGACACAGAGGGAGGGAGAGGGGGACACAGAGGGAGGGAGAGGGGGACACAGAGGGAGGGAGAGGGGGACACAGAGGGAGGGAGAGGGGGACAGAGAAGGAGGGAGACACAGGGAGAGCAAATCAGTCCTTTGGTGTGTGGGAATGTCTGCTCATCAGCAGGTGGACTGCGTGCATGTAGACAAGGGTGCCCAGTGCCAGAACCCCCCCTCTTCATCATGGCAAAACGCAGGGCCATGTTACAACCTGTACACGAGCACAAGGACAGCCACCTGCATCATATGAGTGTGTGGATCCACTCCATGTGCACATGTACAGTGCTACAAGGAAGGCGCAAACGCATAGCTCGGCACACATGCACACTCCACTGCTGACTGCAGTCACACTTGACGCAGCAAGTAAGACTGTGCCACACATAGTTAAAGGGGCCAAATTGGTGCCCAAGGGACACACACATGCACAAGTGCACTGTGAGTGGAATGCAAGACAGATCCTAATTCCAAGAGGAAATGTGCCAACTTTGTAACGGATGCAACATGGATGTTGCATGGATCAAAAGTAACATTGTCTCTCTCACACACAGGTCAACGCCGTGCTGCACCCCCCAACACTGGGGGGGAACACTCACAGGACCCGGATCTGCAGGAGACCGATCCCACCGGCAGCGACCACTCTCACCACTCTGCGGACGACCCCGACCGACCTGGCCCCTCTGGTGTCCAACCACCTGCAGCACCTGCGTCAGGTACAACCGTGCCAACCACCACCCCCACTCCTGCCACATCCCAGGAGACACCCAGGATCCCTGCCCCAACACCACAATGCAGCCAGGCTCGCCAGGAGGGACACGGTGTCCCGGGCACCCAGGAGGAGGCAGGCGACAACGCCAATGCCACCCCTCAGGGGTCCCGGAGACCCGATGTGCCCACAAGGGCAGGCCAGACGCAAGTGGGCAGGGGTGGTGGGAGTGGAGAGCGGCGGAGGCGCGAGCCTGACCAGTTGGCTGGGGATCCGGTATTTTCCCATGTCCGTAACATCCTGGACTCATACCGGCAGGACACCACGGGCATGGCCCAGGTTGTGTCCGTCCTCGAGGGGATCAAGGTCCAGCAGGCCCAGCAACATGCGGAGCTAATAGCCTGTCTACAGCTACACCAACGGAGGATGGAGGACAGACAGGCTGAGCAAGTGACGGCGTCCCAGGGGATTCACGCTGAACTCCGTCGGATGGCCGACACCATGGCCGACCCTCCCTGTGCCAGAAGGCGGAGAACATCACCACCCACAGGGAGGGATCATGAGGAGGAGGAGGAAACATCCGACGGAGCATCCCAGACGTCGTCACGGCCTGCTGCTGAGGTTCCCCGCAGGAAGCCGGGTCGTCCACGGAAAGGACCGTGAGGGTGGCTGCTACATCACCATCTCCCAGGACACCTGGCCTGGCACCTGGCCCACTGGAGCAACAGCATCACAGCATCAAGAGACATTCTCTGCCACATGGCCCTGCTGGTCACTGGCTGACCAATGTTGACAAAGACTGTGGCATGGACTCTGAGGATTTCCAATGGCAAGGACACCAACTCCCCTACTGAACTTTGGATTCCCTAATCCCGGAAAGGCCCTCACTTGGCCCCCCCCCCCCCAATAATAAATCACACTATTAAGAGTAGATGCCTGCTGGTAGCATTATTACCTAACATGTGTCTTGTACAGTCTAAACATGCCTGAGTCATCTGTTCACTTCAACCATCCACACCCTGGGGCCTGAGTCTGGCACAGGACACATGGGTCACAGTTTTCTAGGCAAGACAGACATGGAGCACCATACACACCCGTGATGGTCAGAACCAGCTGAGGGGGTGGCCGAACAACCGTGCTGACAGACACATTGAGTACAGCAACAGTCATGCGCAGAGGTCAGGGATCCTGGCCCGTGTCCTGGGGGGCACCCAGGTACGTGTAGACAGGTGGCAGAACCATGTCCTGCAAGCTTGAGTCCGGTGGATGCAGAGAATGGGGTCATGGACAACGTTGGATGCATGGGGATGGCACATGTCACAATACCCACACAGTCATGGACATCATGCCCATTACACAGTCTCAGCACACACACACAGCTTGCATCTTGCCACTCGACACATTGACACATAGCCACAATCAGGGAATACCATGCCAGACATGCAGGATGCACCGTGCCAACACACCAGCATTGACTGAGAAGAGGCACCTTGGAGGCATAGGGACACCTTTAATAGTCATGTGTTTGGGATTGCAGAGGCAACTTGAAGTACACATGAACACATCATGTGGAGTAACATGTGGCTCCAACACTGGCACCCCCCTTCTGCAGCACAAATGCGTGATAGCCATGGAACTGGCACACAAGTGTCGGATAATAGCTAAATACCCACAGCTGCTCACGGAGAGCCTGCCATACACCATACATCCGCTGATGTGGAAGTCCCACGCCATGTCAAGACAATGTTAACCGTATGTGTCCGAGGGCAGTGTCACACACATTGATGCCTTCATCACAATCCACCATCTCATCACTGATGACTGACAACCAGGCAGCCCATCTATTCAGGTGTACTCAGCTGCATGTCGTGTCCCATGGGGATGCCACATGTCTGCAGAGGACCCAAACCCCGACCGGGGCAGTGTGCACACATCGTGAACAACTGCCACACCCAATACACCCCAGATGCATCCCTTACCCCATGGAGACTTCCAAACGTGTCCGTGCCTGTAACGCTGAGTCAGCCCACGATGCCATGTCCATGAGGAATAGCAGTGCCACAACAATGCAACCAGCAAACGGCATGCGCAGGTACCTGGGGAAGAGAGACACACAAGAAGTCAGCCACAAGAAGCACAGCCACTTGCATGTGCATGTACTCGACACATGTATGTATGACAACATGCTAGGTCACAATTATGTCTGGGGAAATACTACCATCACTGCCACCATCACTCCAGTGACACACCCACACACACCTCTGACCCACGTGCCATACATGCAGGTGGAGACACACATCACAACGCATGCCACACGGGGACCAATGCGTGCACACTCAGACCCTGGTACTCACCACTAAGCAAAGAAGTCGCGTATGAGCCGAGTCCGGATGTCCTCTTGCGGCTCCACATCCTCCACATCACTAGCCCCATTGCCAAGCCCTTCGTCCTCCACGGGTGGATGGTCCTCGTCATCTTGATCCAGGATGAGGGGCACAGCTCTTTCAACTGCCATGTTGTGCAGCATGCAGCAGACCATGAAGATCTTGCAGACCTTCGCCGGGGCATATGGGAGTGCGCCGCCGGTCTTGTGGAGGCACCGGAATCGGCTCTTCAGCATGCCAAACGTCCTCTCTATCACTCGCCTTGTCCGGCCATGGGCGGTGTTGTAGCGGAGCTGGGCCGGCGTGATGGGGTTGCGGAGAGGTGTCAGCAGCCAAGGCATGTTGGGATAGCCAGCGTCCCCTAAATGGAAAGCACATGGATATCGTTAGAACAGGCGAAGCGGTAGTGCTGCTCGGCCAAACAGAATACAGGACAGACAGACTGTACCCACCAACAACACATGCACGTTCGTTGCGCAGCTGCATCATCATATCAGGCATCCCGCTACGCCTCATGATGTAGGCATCGTGTGCTGATCCTGGAAAACGAGCACAGACATGTGAAATCACCATGTTGGACAGACACACCACAAGGGCATTGATGGAGTGGTAGTGCTTCCGATTGCGGTACGCCACCTCCCGTGCGTGTGGTGGTACCAAACCTACATGTGTCCCATCTATGGACCCAATGACATGGGGCATCCCTCCCAGGGCATAGAAACCACGTTTGACCTCAGTCATCTGTTCAGGGGTTGGGAACTTGATGAAGTCATCCAGGTGAATCAACATGGCCTCCAAGAAATCATGCAGCACACCGCTGAACATGCTCTGGGACATGCCACCAACATGAGCTATGGTATATTGGAAGGTACCCGTGGCAAGGAAATGTAGGGCAGCCATTACCTTCAGCTGGGGTGTCAGTGCCGTAGGATACCTGTGCTGCGGTTGCAGGTGTGGTGCCAGTCTCGCCGTCAGCTCCAGAATCAACGGTTGGGTGAAGCGGTAGAGCCGGATCCTGTCATTCTCCTGCATGGTGGCCAAGTCTGGAATTCTTCGGGCAACAGGAGGCGCTCTGCAGTAATTTGGAAGTGACAAGGAAGAGTGAGTGCACTACGAGAACAACGCATGTCTACTGAGCACATGTAAATCTGCCAATACACACATGCCACATAGGGAGTCAGGCATGTGCTACATGCCCAGGACACGTATGGATGCAAGGTGACACTCCTTCCAAGACCCAGCCACACACGGTGATTGAGAACCTCCCCATGCCACGCCATGGGAATAGCTGTGTCCCAGTGCAAGTGAACAGCCCGACGCAAGACAGAAGTGACATACACCCACACATCAGCAGAAGTAGGATGCCGATTGTAGAGACTGGTAGCGGAACACCGGAGCCACAGGTCACATGACATTACACTAGGCCTGCCCACACACCTTGCCATGAAGGTGCACATGTCATGACTCACCACACATTCCTTGTGAGGATGCTGACATGGCCTTGTCACGCTACTCCGTGTCCCATGCATACATGTGCACCTCACATCAGATACCACATGTGGCATGGTGTGCGGAACAGTGTGCAATGATAATCTACACACAGACACCTGTTGGTTGCTGCAACGGCTGCAGCTTTTGAGGGTGCTACAACATCAACCTGATGTAAATCCCGGACACATAAATGACATAGTCACATTGTGCACTGTGGGTAGTGACAAGTCAGGTTTCATGACCCCTGTACCGGCCATCATGGGACACTTCCGTGTGTTGGTGTCCGTGCCATGCCAGTGACGCTCACCCCAAGTGCGCAGTACGACATGCACACATGTCAAAGGAGTCAAGGGCATGCCTGGCACACATTGCACCCTCACACAGTACACCTGTACACATCTCATCATACATCTGGTGCCTCCTCCACTCAGGAGGCATGTTCCACATCACAGCCTGTCACACCTGTGCCCCACACATGTAGTAATGCACAGACGATGCCTTGATGTCCATTCCTGGACAAGTATGTCCATCCATGGACAAGTATGTCCGCCCTATTCCTACCTGTGTGTCGACTATCACCACAGTGATGTGTACAAACCGGCGTACTGCTGCTAAGAGGGCCTGTGTATGTTCCCCAATCACTGTGGGAGTGCTGCCGTATGTGTACCCATCGTGATGGCGAGCGTACAGGCATTTGTACGGTCCGTACCACAACGAGTACGCATACGCGTGCAGACCCATAGTGATAGTGAGCGTACATGCGAGTGTACGGCCCTCTCACTATGGGTCTGCACGCGTATGCGTACTCGTTGTGGTACGGACCGTACACTCGCATCTACGCTCACTATCACTATGGTTCTGCACGCGTATGCGTACACGTAGTGGTACGGACCGTACACTCGCATCTACGCTCACTATCACTATGGGTCTGCACGCGTATGCGTACACGTAGTGGTACGGACCGTACACTCGCATCTACGCTCACTATCACTATGGGTCTGCACGCGTATGCGTACACGTAGTGGTACGGACCGTACACTCGCATGTACGCTCACTATCACTACGGGTACACAGACCCATAGTGATAGTGAGCGTACAGGCATTTGTACGGTCCGTACCACTACGTGTACGCATACGCGTGCAGACCCATAGTGATTTTGAACGTAGGCATGCATGTACGGGCCGTTGCCATGCATTTGGGGTGCCCTAGGGCCCGGAAACGCACCGTACCTGTGTGTGATTCTCCTAATTACATAGGGGACAAGTATTAAGGCCTACATGCATGCTGGTTGTCATGGCGACCAGGTTCAAATTTCGATTTTGTTCTGGAAGGTGCACAGCAGAAGTCAGTTGGAATTCTTCTACTTTGTTGCAATGTGTTTGTGGGGCTGACATCATGCAGGAGAATGAAACCGATAGAGAACCCACAGACTGCTAGGTTTGAAGGGATTGGTGGAAACATAGGATGCAAATGTGAGTGACCAATCACTCTGTACTCCTGTGCATGAGACTGGGCAGAAGGCCACATATAAGGCAGCCAGGTCCCATGAGGGATTACTTGCCTGCACATCTTTGCATTTGTCGACCAAGCTGCTGCTACTGATTCCCTGGAACCATGTCAAGGGCTGTGGAGAGGACACAGCCATTCACCCTGGAGGAGAACATGGCTCTGCTGGATGTGATCCTCCCACAGTACCCCATGCTGTATGGGCGACCAGGGTATCAGGTGAGTGCATAGGCCACTGCCACAGACTGTCCCTATGTTGTGACTGTGTCTTCAGGCATTGTGACCCGGTGTGACACACATGCCATGTACTGTCGGGGGGGTACCAGGGGGGGGGTGCCTGATGTCTCCCAGCAGTGCCCTGAGACAGGAGGGGTGTGTGCAGAGTCCTCCCAGCAGTGCCCTGAGACAGGAGGTGTGTGTGCAGAGTCCACCCAGCAGTGCCCTGAGACAGGAGGGGTGTGTGCAGAGTCCTCCCAGCAGTGCCCTGAGACAGGAGGTGTGTGTGCAGAGTCCACCCAGCAGTGCCCTGAGACAGGAGGGGTGGGGGCCTATGACTCACAGCAGTGCCCTGAGACAGGAGGGGTGGGTGTGGAGTCCTTCCAGCAGTGCCCTGAGACAGGAGGGGTGGGTGTGGAGTCCTCCCAGCAGTGCCCTGAGACAGGAGGGGTGGGTGTGATGCACAGTGTGAGCCTTGATCATTGATTGTGACATTGCCATCATTCCACCTGAGTACCCACTATGGCACGTACTGCCTTTTCCCTCACCAGAGGATGATGTCCCTATGACAGAGGTGCAATGCGTCGGCTGCATTACATGCCATGTAGTAACCAGCTATTATGTTCACATATGTCTCTCTGTGACATGTGGCTGGTGTATTGATGTGGTGTCACTTGTACTTCCTCACAGGTAGGCGCCTCTGCCAAGGAGCAGATCTGGCTGACCGCCGTCAGTGCCGTGAGGCGTGTGGATGGTCGGAGGCGGAGCCTGTCCCAGGTGAGGAAACGCTGGCAGGATATCCGGTGCTGGACGCGGAGGATTGCACGGCTCCTGCTGGGGGACTCACCTGAGAGCCACAAGAACCGCGGCCGCCGCCGTCTGACCCACCTCCACAGGCGTGTGCTGCCGGTGGTCTTTCCAGACCTGGAGAGGCGCTTACAGGCGATGCAGCAGGCGGAAGGGGGTAGGTACATGTGCGTTTGTTGTGTGTCACCGGCATTTGTAAGGGCACAGTGGCATTAATTCACTGGCAGGGTTTAAAGGTGCTGTGCCCATCCAGTTAGCCCAAGTGTAGCGCTGCGCCCCTGCCACCCTTCCCCTCCTTGCAATGTGTTCCCTGGTCTGTGTGTAGTCACTCCTTCACAAGGTAATGTAGGCTGGCGCTTTGTCCACGAGAACAATGACTGTAGCATCATGGGTGGTGGTGGTGGGTAACAGGTTGTGGGACCTTGCCTGTGAACTGTCAAGTTCACTGCATGTGGGTTCCATGTCAGTTGGCACTGATGCTGGCTCCAGACATGGGAGTTGGTCTCTCATGTGTCATGCCTTACAGCGCGCATGTCCTATGTAGTGGCCTGTGACATGATGTGCATGAGTGTGCGCTACGCATAGTGCAGGGATGGTGACGTGTGTAGCAGTCATTCCCATTCAGTAGCATGTAGTTGCGTGCCCAATACTGTCCCCTGGGGCACCTTATCCTCAGTGTTGTTTGTGTCATCATCAACGTGGACACTCTCACTGTCTACAGCGTAGGTTGTGCTCTGTGCCATTGTCCCCTGTCACCATGTATATAGACGTGCTATTATGTACAGGTGTCCACTGTGCAGCCTGACCTGATTGTCCCTCTTCATACTCACAGTTGCCAGTGCCTGTGTGTCTTGTTATACTCATCTGAGGATGGGCACTGGTACCTCATTATTTGTACAGGCGCACCTTTGCTGTTTTGCGTCCAATCTTGCCTTTTGCCTGCCACTGTGTTTATCACCCAGACTATGAGATGTTGGTGCCACCTGTGTCTCAGCAATTAGCATCGTGTGGGGGTTGCTTGGGGCGGGCAATGCCTATGTGTCAAATCCTGATTCCTAATTGCTGGGTCTGGACAGTGTGTGATGTTACTGGACACACACGCAAGGTGCAGTGACCGAGTTATGTTGGGCATGTTTGCAGCATTACCTATGCAGCATGTGTCTCAAGTTCATGGATATTGTCCCTGGTCATAGGTATTTTCACAAACGCTGTGTGGTGCAGAGGCAGTGCAGGATTGTCCCCAGGGCCTGGGTGCTATGTCAGACTCCGTTTCCTGTCATCAGCTATTGTCTCATGCTCTCCATGGTATTTCAGTGGCATGGTGGCTCAACCAACTGTGTTTCATGCCCTACATCGGTACCTTGTTTTGCAGATGTTAGGGATCTGCCTCTTCAGGCTATGCAATGTTGACTATGTAGATTGGACTCATGTGACAGATGTGTACAGGTGTCTGATTAATTTCTGTCTCTCCACCCTGCCCACAGCATCGTCGGGGGACACAGAGGGAGACATGGACACGGACCAGGCGGAGGGACCGAGCACCAGTGGCAGCCGTGACATCGGGGCTGGCACATCGAGTGGGACAGAGGCGGAGGATAGTGTGGCCGAGGACCTGTCGACTGGCACATCAGACTACGAAGCTGACAGGTCCGAGGAGGATGTCTCAGGGTTGGCGGAGGCTGCACCAGCAGCTGACAGTGGAACAACACCTGCCACCGCCCCCTCAGTTCCCACCAACCGCCTCCCACTTGCTCGTGTCCCTTCCCAGCGTGCCCGGTCACCGCATGTCTCCTTCCTGCCAGGCACCGCACCCCCTGCCCCTGTCTCCACTGCTGCCGCCAATGCTGAGTCTATGGACATCCAGCGGCAAATGCAGGTTGGTCAGGCTGCGATCCTGAATGTCCTCCATTCCCACGGGAAAACCCTCACCAACATCGAGGCATTCTTGGAGGGCATTCATTCTTTGCAGGCTGACCAACGCAACTTGCTGAGGTCCCTAGACTCCACACTGACTGCAGCAGTGGGTCTCCTGCAGCGCGACCTCCCCCCACCTACCCCTGCCCCATCCACACTTCCCACTTCCATGCCTGTCCCACGTACACCCAGACGTCGGCATGCACCCACCACAACAGACACAGGCACCACACCAGCAGGGAAGGTCCACCGCACTCCTCCTGACACGCACACACAGGGTGAGATAGGCACACCCACTGGGTCGGGGGGCAAACGTGTGACACGCAGCCAGAGTGGGAGTCCGCATTCCACACAATCCACTCCCTCCAAATCCCCTCCCCTCAGCTCTCCTGGCCACATCTCCCCCAAGGACTCCTTCATGGCCGCTCTGTCCCTGAGCCCCACAGTTACGCCACCACGCAAGCGGTCAAGGAAGTCCTCGGTCAGGGTGGTTGAGTCTCCCCCCCTGTCTCCACCCTCCCCCGGTGGCGCTGCAACCCATCCCTCTGAACCCCCCCCCTCCTTGGGGCCTGAGGTCACTTCGGGTGCAGGGGACTCCCTGGAGGACCTTGCTAAGGTGTGTAGTGCCATCCTGGCCTCCGCCTTTGGCCATGACACACCCCCTGTGGTTGAGTCCTCCATCCCTGCACCCACAACGCCGCCCCTTTGCCCTGATGTCCCTGCGGTGCCTGTTGCTTCCCCCCCCCCTGATGCCCTCACCAGTATGGAAGACGATGGCATTTGACTGTGCAGGCAAGGTAGGGGACACACATCCCACTGTGTCCCCCATGCAGCTGGGAATAATTGACTGCCCTATGGCCTTTGTTGACTTTGAACTGCCGTTGATCCACGGACATTGTGCTCATGCTGATTAAAGCTTTATTTTTTTTTTCATCATCACACTCCTGCTATGGTGGTATTGGTGTTGGTGGGGCTGCTACATTGTTTTGGGTGGTGTTTAAGGCTTTGGGTGTGTGGGATTTGTAGTAGTGTTCTGCTCTTTGGGGCCACCCTAGGATCTGTGTGCCATCACAAGGTGTTGGCTAACTTCCTTAGGTCATGTCAGCAGTTACTGCATGGTTCAATTGTCCCAGGGTGTATTCCTTCCTCTGTGTACCCAGTTTCTTCCCTGCAGGGTGTTCCCAATGTTTAGCGCAGAGCTGTGTCTACATGAGCTGTGTGTGTGACGGAGCCCTTCTACTTTGGCCATGCATGCATGGCCATGTCTCCACCTGCAACAATCGTGGCATCCTTGGTGATCACTGTACTTGTGTGTGGAGTCAGTTGACATGAGTTCATGGGGACATGTTCCCTTGTAGGCAGTATGGATGTGGGTAATTGTGGCATCACACACATGTGTTACACCCCTCCTGGGTGTGGACACTGCTGGGAGGACTCTGCACACACCCCTCCTGGGTCTGGACACTGCTGGGAGGACTCTGCACCCACCCCTCCTGGGTCTGGACACTGCTGGGAGGACTCTGCACACACCCCTCCTGGGTCTGGACACTGCTGGGAGGACTCTGCACACACCCCTCCTGTCTCTGGGCACTGCTGGGAGGACTCTGCACCCACCCCTCCTGGGTCTGGACACTGCTGGGAGGACTCTGCACACACCCCTCCTGTCTCTGGGCACTGCTGGGAGGACTCTGCACCCACCCCTCCTGGGTCTGGACACTGCTGGGAGGACTCTGCACCCACCCCTCCTGTCTCTGGGCACTGCTGGGAGGACTCACCACCCACCCCTCCTGTCTCAGGGCACTGCTGGGAGGACTCTGCACACACCCCTCCTGTCTCTGGGCACTGCTGGGAGGACTCACCACCCACCCCTCCTGTCTCAGGGCACTGCTGGGAGGTCTCTGCACCCACCCCTCCTGTCTCAGGGCACTGCTGGGAGGACTCCACACCCACCCCTCCTGTCTCAGGGCACTGCTGGGAGGACTCACCACCCACCCCTCCTGTCTCAGGGCACTGCTGGGAGGTCTCTGCACCCACCCCTCCTGTCTCAGGGCACTGCTGGGAGGACTCCACACCCACCCCTCCTGTCTCAGGGCACTGCTGGGAGGACTCTGCACACACCCCTCCTGTCTCTGGGCACTGCTGGGAGTGATGGGCACCCACCCCTCCTGTCTCAGGGCACTGCTGGGTGGACTCTGCACACACACCTCCTGTCTCTGGGCACTGCTGGGAGTGATGGGCACCCACCCCTCCTGTCTCAGGGCACTGCTGGGAGGACTCTGCACACACCCCTCCTGTCTCTGGGCACTGCTGGGAGTGATGGGCACCCACCCCTCCTGTCTCAGGGCACTGCTGGGTGGACTCTGCACACACACCTCCGATTTCTGGATATGTGCGCTTGGCACATACACGGTGGGGTTACGCACACTGCATTAGAGGTGAGGGTACGAGTCTACTGACACTGGTGTGGTGGGGGTACGCTCCGTACGTCCGCGGGTGGGGGTACGGGTCGTACTTACACTGTTGGGCTGGGGGTACGCTCCGTGCGTCCGCGGGTGGGGGTACGGGTCGTACTTACACTGTTGGGCTGGGGGTACGCTCCGTGCGTCCGCGGGTGGGGGTACGGGTCGTACTTACACTGTTGGGCTGGGGGTACGCTCCGTGCGTCCGCGGGTGGGGGTACGGGTCGTACTTACACTGTTGGGCTGGGGGTACGCTCCGTACGTCCGCGGGTGGGGGTACGGGTCGTACTTACACTGTTGGGCTGGGGGTACGCTCCGTGCGTCCGCGGGTGGGGGTACGGGTCGTACTTACACTGTTGGGCTGGGGGTACGCTCCGTACGTCCGCGGGTGGGGGTACGGGTCGTACTTACACTGTTGGGCTGGGGGTACGCTCCGTGCGTCCGCGGGTGGGGGTACGGGTCGTACTTACACTGTTGGGCTGGGGGTACGCTCCGTACGTCCGCGGGTGGGGGTACGGGTCGTACTTACACTGTTGGGCTGGGGGTACGCTCCGTGCGTCCGCGGGTGGGGGTACGGGTCGTACTTACACTGTTGGGCTGGGGGTACGCTCCGTACGTCCGCGGGTGGGGGTACGGGTCGTACTTACACTGTTGGGCTGGGGGTACGCTCCGTGCGTCCGCGGGTGGGGGTACGGGTCGTACTTACACTGTTGGGCTGGGGGTACGCTCCGTACGTCCGCGGGTGTGGGTACGGGTCGTACTTACACTGTTGGGCAGGGGGGTACGCTCCGTACGTCCGCGGGTGGGGGTACGGGTCGTACTTACACTGTTGGGCTGGGGGTACGCTCCGTGCGTCCGCGGGTGGGGGTACGGGTCGTACTTACACTGTTGGGCTGGGGGTACGCTCCGTACGTCCGCGGGTGGGGGTACGGGTCGTACTTACACTGTTGGGCTGGGGGTACGCTCCGTACGTCCGCGGGTGTGGGTACGGGTCGTACTTACACTGTTGGGCAGGGGGGTACGCTCCTTGCATTCGTGGGTGGGGGTTCGAGTCGTACTTACACTGTTGGCATGGGGGGTACGCTCCTTGCATACGGGGTGGGGGTAGGGTCCGTACATATCCGTCCCCACGCTATGTGATGTTTGTGCGGCCCGTACCCAGGCCTTTGCCACGTGGGTGCGATCCGTCCCGCCATTGTTGGGGTGACGTGTGTGGGCGTGGTCCGACTCGTACCCACGCTCTTCAGGCGTGGGTACGGGACGTACCTGTCTGGTTGTGTTGCCGGTTCGCGTGGTGACGGACTTCCGTTGTGGCGGTCGCTGGCTTATCAGGACACGCCCCCACCCCCTCGTGGTGACCAGGGCATGGGAGTCAGGTATGTCCAGGCCATGTGTGGTGTGTCACTCATGTGGTTGTTTTGTGGCCTGCCCTGGTCGTGCCACCCCCACCCCACCCCACTTTCCCCCCTCCCTTAGTTATTCTGACCTTCTGCGGCGTCTGCGTCGTAACCTGTAGAGGAGGTGTACTGCTATGAGGGCAGGGATGACTCGTAGGTTCGGGTCCATGTCTGTCCGTCGCGTACTGGTACTCCTTGCTCGCGTCGTCCTGTCGCGTACGGGTCCTCCTTGATCGCGTCGTCCTGTCGCGTACGGGTCCTCCTTGGTGGCGTCGTCCTGTGTGTCCGTCACGTACTGGTCCTCCTTGTTCGCGTCGCCGTCTGTCCGTCGCGTACTGGTGGTCCTTGTTCGCGTCGTCCTGATTTCCCGGCAGTTTTTGGCTGCCGCAAAATATTCACCGTGCGGGGTGACGTCGGTGCGAATCGTGATTCCTGGGTCGTGAATGGCTGGCTGCGTGCGTCCCGACGTCAGGTCGGCGCTTTCCCGGATCGCATTGGTAGGTGTTTTTTGTTCGGTCGGTCTTTTTTACGATTCGTACGGTAATGGTGTACCCGTGCGAATCGTAATTCCATGTTTGTATATTTTGACGACCGGGTACGCGTCGGACGGAGAATATGCTCCGTCCGACGGTTCGTACCCGGTTTTTGCCGGATCGTGATCGGCACCTTGGTGTTTGGCGTTGGAGGGGGAAGACGGTAAATTTAAATTTCCTCGGTCCACCTCAAGCCCTGTGACTTCAAGGCCCTGTCCCTTCTTCACAGGTGAATCTTTTTCATAATTTGGTAGATCTGTTACTACTCTTGTAAATTACAACTATGATTGAATGCTGCCATAGTCAATATGTGACTCGCTTGTTCTTTTAAATATGAAACGTACAGTGCTCTGAATCCCAGGCAAGTGGTGTTTGTGCTAAATGAGTACATAAATGAATGGGAAAAAAATATATATATTTACATATATATTCTACCTAAAATGATTTGTGCTCAAATGGCAAAACGAAGGTATGGGAAGTGAGACACGAACCACTTAAAGAAATAGTCGTGTATATATATCTACTAAGGGGATCACTGACATAATATCGACTACAAAAATATAGACTTACAAAAATATCGATGCCAAAATATAGAATACCAAAATATCGAAGTCCTATCTCCAAACAGGAAATTACAAAAATATTGAATCCAAAATATCGTTGTAAATAATATAGTTAGTCAAAATATCGGATTTTTTAAATGTTTTAAAAGTAATGTTAAATTAATGAAATAATACATATAATTAACTGACACATACTTAAAAATACTTAAATACCAGTAAACTTAATGAATAATTAAAGTAAGTAAAAAAAAGAAATTAATACATATATCTTAACGTGATATTAATTAAAAATATTCAATATTTTCTGTGTAGGATAGCGGGCGCGTAAAATTTACTATTACCACTCCAGTAAGTGCAATAGTAGGGAAAGCGTTGGATAGCGGGAGGGTAAAAATTACTATTCCCACTCCAGAGAATGCAACAGTAGGGAAAGTGTTGGATAGCGGGAGGGTAAAAATTACTATTCCCACTCCAGAGAGAGCAATAATAGGGAAAACATTGGATAGCATAGGGGTAAAAATTACTATTCCCACTCCAGAGAGTGCAACAGTAGGGAAAGCGTTGGATAGCGGGAGGGTAACATTTACTATTCCCACTCCAGTGAGTGCAACAGTAGGGAAAGCGTTGGATAGCGTAGGGGTAAAAATTACTATTCCCACTCCAGAGAGTGCAACAGTAGGGAAAGCGTTGGATAGCGGGAGGGTAACATTTACTATTCCCACTCCAGTGAGTGCAACAGTAGGGAAAGCGTTGGATAGCGTAGGGGTAAAAATTACTATTCCCACTCCAGTGAGTGCAACAGTAGGGAAAGCGTTGGATAGCGGGAGGGTAAAAATTACTATTCCCACTCCAGAGAGTGCAATAATAGGGAAAACATTGGATAGCGTAGGGGTAAAAATTACTATTCCAACTCCAGAGAGTGCAACAGTAGGGAAAGCGTTGAATATCGGGAGGGTAACATTTACTATTCCCACTCCAGTGAGTGCAACAGTAGGGAAAGCGTTGGATAACGTAGGGGTAAAAATTACTATTCCCACTCCAGAGAGTGCAACAGTAGGGAAAGCGTTGGATAGCGTGAGGGTAACATTTACTATTCCCACTCCAGTGAGTGCAACAGTAGGGAAAGCGTTGGATAGCGTAGGGGTAAAAATTACTATTCCCACTCCAGAGAGTGCAACAGTAGGGAAAGCGTTGGATAGCGGGAGTGTCAAATTTACTATTCCCACTCCAGTGACTGCAACAGTAGGGAAAGCGTTGGATAGCGGTAGGGTAAAAATTACTATTCCCACTCCAGAGAGTGCAACAGTAGGGAAAGCATTGGATAGCGTAGGGGTAAAAATTACTATTCCCACTCCAGAGAGTGCAACAGTAGGGAAAGCGTTGGATAGGGGGAGGGTCAAATTTACTATTCCCACTCCAGTGACTGCAACAGTAGGGAAAGCGTTGGATAGCGGTAGGGTAAAAATTACTATTCCCACTCCAGAGAGTGCAACAGTAGGGAAAGCGTTGGATAGCGTAGGGGTAAAAAATACTATTCCCACTCCAGAGAGTGCAACAGTAGGGAAAGGGTTGGATAGCGGGAGGGTCAAATTTACTATTCCCACTCCAGTGAGTGCAACACTAGAGAAAGCGTTGGATAGCGGTAGGGTAAAAATTACTATTCCCACTCCAGAGAATGCAACAGTAGGGAAAGTGTTGGATAGCGGGAGGGTAAAAATTACTATTCACACTCCAGAGAGTGCAATAATAGGGAAAGCATTGGATAGCGTAGGGGTAAAAACTTACTATTCCCACTCAAGTAAGTGCAATAGTAGAGAAAATAATACATGTATTTTTTTTTAAATTAATTAATTATTAATACAAAAACAAGTATTACAATTAATTACCAATCACACAAGAATTGATCATTTATAAATACCAATACATTTTTGTTTAATTAATTAACTATTAATAATTAATTAACAAACAATTGTTTTTCAATAACAAACATTAATAAATGCAAATAATACCAATTAATAATTAATTTATAATATATTAATTAAGGATATACACAAATTATTTAAATAATTATTTTTTTCCAATTATATTACTTCCCACCATATTCCCCTATAAACACAATACCCGCTACAAATATTAATTGAATACAATTAACATAATCATCAATTAAACTATTAATACTAATTAATTACCAATTAATACTAATTATTTACCAATTAATAATTAATCAACAACCAATTGATTTGCAATACCAATTAATAATTAACTAATAATTAACTAATAACAATTAAATTACTTCCCACCCTATTCCCCTATAAACCCACAGCCCGCTACAGAAGTAAAACGCAAAATTAAATTAAAGATATATTAATTAACAATATACAAAAATAAATTAAATAATTATTTATTTACAATTATATTACTTGCCACCATATTCCCCTATAAACACACTGCCAGCTACAAATATTAAATGAATACAATTAACATAATTATCAATTAAACAATTAATACAAATTAATTACCAATTAATACTAATTATTTACCAATTAATAATTCATCAACAACCAATTAATGTTCAATACCAATTAATAATTAACTAATAACAATTACATTACTTCCCACCCTATTCCCCTATAAACCCACAACCCGCTACAGAAGTAAAACGCAAAATTAAATTAAAAATAATTAATAATTCCTATAAATTAATTTTTAATAATCTATAATTAAATTACTTCCCACCCTATTCCCCTATAAACCCACAACCCGCTACAGAAGTAAAACGCAAAATTAAATTAAAAATAATTAATAATTCCTATAAATTATTATTTAATGTACTATAATTAAATTACTTCCCACCCTACTCCCCTATAAACCCACAACCCGCTACGGAATTAAATTACAAAAAAATAAAAAAACATAAAATTCATTAATTTAAAAATATTCTAACATACATTCTAATATTAATACATACTTTTAACACATATACTAACACTTAAAACACTATAAAAAAAAATCGATATTTTTAACAACTATATTATGACTGTCGATATTACTTACTTCTATATTATTGCAATCGATATTTCTTACCTGTTTTTCGATATTCTTCACCACTATATTTTTGCAAGTCGATATTCTGTCCATTCGATATTAAAAACTCGATATTCTGGCTACTCGATATTTTTTTTCTCGATATTATGTCTAGTTACCCTACTAAGGGACTATACAGCATGGCGCCTCAGGAGCACTGTAGACTAGGGTCGTAGGGTCTCCTGTGAGCCTATACTGCATGGCGCCTCAGGAGCACAGAAGTAGACTAGGGTTGTAGGGTCTACTGTGGGCCTATACAGCGTGGCGCCTCAGGAGCACAGAAGTAGACTAGGGTTGCAGGGTCTCCTGTGAGCCTATACAGCGTGGGGCCTCAGGAGCACAGAAGTAGACTAGGATTGTAGGGTCTACTGTGAGTCTATGTATACAACATGGCGCCTCAGGAGCACAGAAGTAGACTAGGGTTGCAGGGTCTCCTGTGAGCCTATACAGCATGGGGCCTTAGGAGCACAGAAGTAGACTAGGATTGTAGGGTCTACTGTGAGTCTATGTATACAACATGGCGCCTCAGGAGCACTGAAGTAGAATAGGGTTGCAGGGTCTACTGAGAGCCTATACAGCATGGCGCCTCAGGAGCACAGATGTAGACTAGGGATGTAGGGTCTCCTGTGAGCCTTTACAGCATGGCGCCTCAGGAGCACAGAAGTAGACTAGGGATGTAGGGTTGTAGGGTCTACTGTGATCCTATACAGCATGGCGCCTCAGGAGCACAGATGTAGACTAGGGCAGTTTTGCATTTCCTTTTCAATCAGTGCTGATAGCACTAGAGACCTTAACGCTACCCTGCTAGGCCAACTCCCCGCCGGTGCCCTCTGCTCCCAGGCCTGAAAATAGACTCCTGAGTCCACCCTCACTTCCCAGGCAAAACCCCCCAGCTTTCAGCAAGTACCCATGCCCTCCAGACACATCACACCTCAATTTCAAGGCTATCATCTACCCCTTCCCAAACAGCAATTTGCGAACCCCAAAGGTGGAAAAGACTAGGCCTTGGCACGGAAGGAGACCAGCTTTCAACACCTGGGACCAAGGAAAGCGAAATCAAAAGGCACATCTAATATACACAGCTTCACGACGGATTAACTGTACCACACGCTTGACACATAAGCCTCGAGCTTAAAAAAAAGCCTAGATGCCAGAAAAGCTACCAGACTGCGCGTTCTGGAAGTTTCCACGCGGCTCCCGGCATTCCTGTCAGAACTCGTCGGGCTTCTCTTGATCATGAAAGTAATTGCGCGCGCGGTTCCTTTGTCTCTCGGAGGTTGTTCCGAGGAGACCCACCAGCGTGACGCCGGGCTCCAAAAGCAAAAGAAAACAACCCGAGCGGCACCAGAAATCTATTTTTTTTCAAGTTCATCACAGGCAAAAATAGTCCTTAATCACCCAGGAGAGCCGCACTCTGTACAGTACGGTTTAGTGTTTTCCTCCAGGATTTTATTGTCTCACACCGGCTCTCTGGGTCAGTGCGTTTTTTGCGCTGAGAGCGGCCCGTTTCGTGACTGCGTTCATGGGAAACAGCCTGCCGACTGTTTCAAGCTTTTTTCAAAATGAGGAAAGTTGACAATGCACCCCATTCTTTCGAGGAAGCAAGAAGGGTTCAAAATAAGGAAAAGAAAAAGAAACACGTTCCAAAAGAAGGGCGAATCAGTCAGGGGAGTGGGAAAAATGGATTATTTCCACGCGTTTTCCTATCATGAATGCTTGTGAGGCATTCAGCAAAAACATTGAGAATTGTGCCAAGTTTGAAATTAAATATCGTTGAATGCAAGATATGACGGGTGAGAAAAAAATATTTAATTCTTGTTCACTTTACGTTTTTAGATTAGTTGTTAAGTCATGGCAGCCTTGAGATGTTTTCTACCTGAATACATTAAACCAAATTCCTGTGATAGGCGAGGCATAACCTTCCTCCGCATTGTATGGTTGAGTTTTCAGTACACTTTTTTGTTAGGTCTGCCATGACTATCTATCTATCTATCTATCTATCTATCTATCTATCTATCTATCTATCTATCTATCTATCTATCTATCTATCTATCTATCTATCTATCTATCTATCTATCTATCTATCTATCTATCTATCTATCTATCTATCTATCTATCTATCTATCTATCTATCTATCTATCTATCTATCTATCTATCTATTCTGCCCCTTCTCCATGCACTTGTTATATACCCTTGCACATTACATGACCTATAGCTTTTGAAATTATAGCATTGATAACAATACTTCTGACATGTCAAAATACATAGTTTCTGAGATAATAATGCATGGTAGAGAGGGACATATTTACAAGCCCCTATCGCCACAGGAATGTCACTTTTTGCGACTTTCCAGTGGCGAAAGTCCCTTCGCTTTATTTACAAAGTGGTGTTAAGCCACTTAACATGGCTTGACGCTGCCTTGTAAATAAGTCACCCTTTCACGCTACACTTAGCGTGAAAGGGGTGGACAATGGGTGTTGTGGTGGGCGTTCCGCCGCAATACCCATTAATTTTGGCGCTGCCCCATATTTACAAGGGTGGCGTAAATAGGAAGCAGCTAAAAAAATTAGACCAGGGAAAACCTGGTCCTTAACATGGCAAAAGGAGGAGAAATGGTTAATTTTGCCTCATTTTTGCTGTTTCTGTGTGTGCTGTATTGTACGTAGACACAGCAAATCGCCATGAATGATTGTGTATGTGCAAGAAGGTGTCCATTCCTGCACATATGCTGAAAACAACAAGAGAGGGAGGGAAGGAATAAAAGGAGCACTCTCAGTCCCCCAGGGTAAATATAATCATAACAACCAAAGAGGATGCCTTGTTTTTGGAAGTGGAGCACAACAGTAAGATCCAACCAGGTTCTTAATAAAGCCCTCACTCACCAACCTAGTTGGTGACATGCGTCATCATCGGGCCCCACCAGGAGAGGCCGAATGCCACCCTGGTGTGCTTCAACGCCAGAATTACTGCGGAGCTGGTAGTTCGTGTTCAGTGAACAGTGAAAGTGAATATTAAAAATTGCTTTGATTGTGTCAAATGTTTTTTATTAGGAGGCAATCAGACATGGATAAAAACAAAGTGTAGGACATCAAAGCTGAATAAATTGTTCAGCAGAGTCCATTAAGGTGTGGTCAACATGTTTTTGCCTATCTATTGTAATTAAACAGGCATTCGTCAGGACCGTGGGGGATTTGTAAACCTCGGCGGTGTGGGTGCGCTAAGGCCCACCCTAACCAGAGGTTATGAATGTGAAAAATTAAAATATAGATCTGGTATCCCTCGTGTTGAGAGGAACCGAGTTTGTTATGTGGTGTAATCACTAACTACACCATGGTTCTCGGGAGGGGGGTGGTAGCAACAATGGCACACCGCCTGCACTGCTAGGCACCCGCTTGGTCCCTGCAAGCTCCCTCAATGACCGGACCCCGATGGTGGGCCTTGGCACGCCCACACCGCCGAGGTTTACACTTCCCCCACGGTCCTGACGAATGCCTGTTTAATTACACTGTGTTTTTATCCATGTCTGATTGGCTCCTAATAACATTTATTTTTTGAAACAATCAAGGCAATATTCACTTTCACTATTCACTGAGCACAAACTACCAGCTCCGCAGTAATTCTGGCGTTGAAGCACACCAGGGTGGCATTTGGCCTCTCCTGGTGGGGCCCGATGACGAAGCATGTCACCAACTAGGTTGGTGAGTGAGGGCTTTATTAAGAACCTAGTTGGATTCTACTGTTGTGCTCCACTTCCAAAAACATGGCACACCCTTTTCTGCACATAAACAATCATTAAACAAATGGCGATTTGCAACTCCTATATGTGCTGCACAATACAGCACACATAGGAGTTTTGAATCTGCATTCTAGATTGCTTATGTACAGGAAGGGACACCTTCCTGCACATAAACAATCATTCCCCCCAACGCAGACACCCTTGTATAATGGTGCAAGGGTGCCTACGTTGGCATTAGGCAGCTAGATTTATCGCCAGCCCTAGGGGAAATGCAGCTGTGTGCTGCATTCTTGTGAACGCGCATCCCTGCGTTTTCAGAATGGCGAAGCGTGGCGATAGGAATTTTTGCTTAATGCCACGCTTCGCCATTCTGTTGTAAATATGCCCCAGAGTTTCTTTGCACCCCTGTGACAAAAAACTTTGGTGCCGCTTGATGAATCTTCCCAAAATGTTCACAAAACTTCCCCTTTTTGGTTCACCTGTTGTGGTCAAAGTTTCGGGGTGATCTGTCAAGCAGCGGCCGATAAAAAGGGGGATCAAAAATGTGCTTCCCCCTTGTTATGTCAATAGGAATTTTTCATTTTTTTAACACAACTACAGCCCAAACCACTGAACGAAATTACACTAAATTTGGCAGAAAGCTAGATGTTGGTCCAGAAATCATGCTTTTTGATGTAAATCCTTTCAGTAGTTTCAGAGATATTTAAGTCTAAAAAATATAGATGTCTGGGAGCCCAACAGCCTACCGAAACCCTACTGAAATTTGATCTGCTGCTAATACTTCAAACAGACA
This sequence comes from Triturus cristatus, assembly GCF_964204655.1. Classification (NCBI taxonomy): domain Eukaryota; kingdom Metazoa; phylum Chordata; class Amphibia; order Caudata; family Salamandridae; genus Triturus; species Triturus cristatus. Next base: position 1,591,201,840 of record NC_140590.1, read on the forward strand.
GTGTTGGCAGCCATCTTGGGACTCGGTTGAACGAGTCCTGAAAAATGTAAAAACAGAAAGAGAGGCAGGGTAGAAACACCCTGAACTTCTATGCTTCTTGGGGAGTCCCACTATGACCCCTCAGGTCCCCAATTTCTTTTTTATGAAACAATTTCACAGGAACCACGGATTTGGCCGAAACATTTTTAAATAATGAAGCGTGAGCTCTCGCTCTTCGTTATTAATTGGCCCCAGAGTGGGCTAGGTCCCGGGACATTGTTTTAGTAAGGGAGGGAGGCACATGCACCCCCCTCCTAGGGATTAATATTGCCCCAGGGACCATCAGCTCCCTGAGTTTTTTAACAAAGAATGTGGGGGAGGCCCATACGGCCTCCCCCACTGCCCCGGGGACCATTATCTTCATAGGAATTATATTTTTATAAATGGGGGGGGGCCTCTTGGACCCCCTAAGACACCTCCCCGGGGCTTTACTTGAAAATAAAGCAGGGAGCCAGATGGACCCCAACAACCCCGGGGGCCGCAACCTCCCCAGGGCGCACCACCTCCCCGGGGCATTAATTAAAAAAAATGTGGGGGAGTCCGCATGGACCCCCCCACACAGCCCTGGGGACTGCCACCTTCTCGGGCTATAACAAAAAAGAATGTGGAAGTGCACGGCCCTCCGCTGCCCTGGGGACCACCTCCCCGGGACAAATATAATAGAGCCTTAGATGGCCCTGGGGACCGCCACCCCCCAGGACTGGCTCTAACAATGTTCTGGGGTGTCCACACCAGGGACACTGCAGTTTGCTATGTCTTGGCAGGAGCACTGCCAAGCCGTAGCAGACAGCCATAGCAAACACTGCTCCTCTTCATGCAAGTGACAGCATGTAAAATGGTTTAGCTTGCACGAAGCGGAGCAGAATTGCTTTTGGACAGAGGAAGCGGAATGTTAGCAGCTCCCTCTGTCCAAAAACAATGCCAGCTCCCGCAGGACATGGGGAGCCAGCAGGGATCGCGGGGGCCTTGAGGCTCTTCCCGTGGTCCCAAACAGAGAGTCGAGATCCTGGTGGTTTAGGCTTGAAATGGGCCCCTTGAGTGGGGCCGGGAAGCCCCCCTCTCTTTTGTGTTTTAAAAAAATGAAAAAAGGGGCAGGCCCCGGGGGTGGGGTCTCCGGGGCCAAAATCGGCGCAGGAGGGGGGCTGTGCACACCCTCCCATTATAAAAAACCCCAATATATATATATATAAAGGCCAGGCCCTGGGGGATGGGGTCCCTGGGGCCGAAATCGGCCCTGGGGGCACTCGCCCACCCGCTGTCTAAATTTAAATAAAAGAAAGAAAAGGCTGGGCCACGAGGGATGGAGTCCTTGGGGCCTAAATCTACATAGGAGGGGGTGCCACTCAGCCTTCCCTCAGTGTAAATTATAAAAAAAGAAAGAAAAGGCTGGGGCCCAGATGATGGGGCCCCAGGGCCAAAATCGACCTGGGGAGGGGGCCGCACGGCCCTCCTCACCAACTTAAAAAAAACCTGTCCATGGGGGATGGGGTCCCCATGGCAGAAAATGGCCTAGGGAAGGGAGGCCACGCAGCCCTCCTTCCCTAAAAAATAAAATAAAAAACGACCCCTCCTGTTACCTCAAATAAATCCCACACAGCGGGATTGCTAAGAGGTCTTCAGAGGCACGCCCCCTTTCTCCACCACTCTGCAAACATAGCTCCTGGCTTACTAGTGGTTGGGGGATGAAGTCCACTTTACTCCTGAGTGACCTTGGGGTCCAAGATGCCCCCCTGGTACCTCCTGTAAGTCCGACACAGCGGGATTCCTGATAGCTGGTCAGAGGCCCGCCCCTTTCTCCACCACTCTGCAAACGTGACTACTACTTAAAAAATTATAGAAATTTACAGAAAAAACCAAAGGTTACAGGGATGCTATAGTTTGGAATTAGCATTTTGAAAACCTTAAACATTCACTGAAAAAAACAAAGGCTAGAGGGATGTTATAGTGAGGCTCAGGTTTCACTCATACAAAACCAGTGGAATTCAGCCATTATAATTAGTGAGCTAACTATAACTTGCGGCCCCGCAATGAACTGCTTATAACCTCACATATTACATCATTCATGACATAGTCAGTGACATCACTGATGACATCATCCACAGAATCTGACATACCCACTCACACCCCCACATAGCCTTTCATACACATACTCCAACTTCCACTCTACCATTCTCAAACCGATTCACACACCCATACCAGTACTTACACAGCCACTCCCTGATTCATAGATCAACACACAAATGCATCCAGTCACTCACCCATACAGCCACTCACTCACTAATACCGCCATCGACATATCCACTCCTACACCCCTACAGCCACTCACACACTGAGTCAGTCACCCATAGAGCTACTCACACACCTACTCACTCACCCATACAGTCAATCACACAGCCACTTACTCACACATACCCTTACACACACATTCACTCATGTATTCATATAGATACTAACACGTACTCACTCACCCATACCATCACTAACACAAGCACATACTCACCCATACAGGCACTCTCACATTCACTCACCCACACAGTCACTCACATACTCCATCACTTACCTATACTGCCTTTCACATATCCAGTTATTCACCCATATACCACTGACACATGCACTCACCCAGTGACATAGCCATACACACACTTACTCTCTCACAGCCCCTCACACATGAACTCACTAACCCTTACAGCCACTGACTCACCCACTCACTCATCCATACAGGCAGTCTCACACTCCCTCACTGACACTTAGACACCATAGAGGTACTCAGACAATCAATCACAACCAATCACCCACCCATACAGAAACTCTCATACCCACTCACACACCCATACATCCACTTAGACACCAACTAACGGACGAATACAGACATTTCACCGCCAAGCACTCACCCATACTTTCTCTGACACACCTAATCACTCACTTATACAGTCAGTCACACACCCACTGAATCTTCCAAACAGGCACTTATACACCCACTGATTCACCAATACACCTTAGAATACATATTTAACACACATAAACTTTTTTTAAACTTGCACAGTCACCAGATGAGGCTGTCAGTGATATCATTTGAGAGGTCATCAGTGATGTCATCAGTGAGGTCATTGGCCATTTCATGAGGGATGTAATATGTGAGGTCGTAAGCAGTGCATTGCGGGGGTGTGAGTTATAGTTAGCTCACTAACTATAATGGTTGAATTTCACTGGTTCTGTAAGAGTGAAACCTGAGCCTAACTATAACGTCCCTGTAACTTTTGTGTTTTTTTCAGAGAATATATCTAGTGCACCTTCTCTTTGGTAGTTGTTGTGTAACAAAACAGGTCTCCACCCCCTGTAATTACGGATGCACCCGCCGTGTGTTCGGCAAGCTCTGGTGGAAACGACGCTGGAATCTAATTGGGCTGCCAGAAACGCCGCCTTGAGGCTCTGTCGATCAAGAAGGTCGTGACTTATTCAAAGCCAGGAGTGCCTCGCCATACGACGGACACCCGCAGTAAGCCAACAGTTAAGATCGAGCGGCAGGCGAGAGGCGTTGTGACACAGCAAGAGTGAGAAGAATTGCCTAGAATGACTATGTGGCAGGACACGAGTGGCATTAACCGGGACATTGTTTTTTGCATAATCTGACATTGGTCTAAAAGGTTAATTAGTACCTAAAGTGAACTGTAATACGGAATAATACCACGTGAAAAGGAGTCCTCCCATTGGCCGAAATTCAACCAATCAGGCCGTACATTGGTTTAAAAGGTCTCTCGCTGTGTTAAAAAGAATGACTTTTAAACGCACTGACGAAGGCGAATGCTGAAACGCGTATGCGAGAATTAAAAGCCTATTCACAATACCTCGTGAGTGCACCTTCTCTTTGGTAGTTGTTGTGTAACAAAACAGGTCTCCACCCCCTGTAATTACGGATGCACCCGCCGTGTGTTCGGCAAGCTCTGGTGGAAACGACGCTGGAATCTAATTGGGCTGCCAGAAACGCCGCCTTGAGGCTCTGTCGATCAAGAAGGTCGTGACTTATTCAAAGCCAGGAGTGCCTCGCCATACGACGGACACCCGCAGTAAGCCAACAGTTAAGATCGAGCGGCAGGCGAGAGGCGTTGTGACACAGCGAGAGTGAGAAGAATTGCCTAGAATGACTATGTGGCAGGACACGAGTGGCATTAACCGGGACATTGTTTTTTGCATAATCTGACATTGGTCTAAAAGGTTAATTAGTACCTAAAGTGAACTGTAATACGGAATAATACCACGTGAAAAGGAGTCCTCCCATTGGCCGAAATTCAACCAATCAGGCCGTACATTGGTTTAAAAGGTCTCTCGCTGTGTTAAAAACAATGACTTTTAAACGCACTGACGAAGGCGAATGCTGAAACGCGTATGCGAGAATTAAAAGCCTATTCACAATACCTCGTGAGTGCACCTTCTCTTTGGTAGTTGTTGTGTAACAAAACAGGTCTCCACCCCCTGTAATTACGGATGCACCCGCCGTGTGTTCGGCAAGCTCTGGTGGAAACGACGCTGGAATCTAATTGGGCTGCCAGAAACGCCGCCTTGAGGCTCTGTCGATCAAGAAGGTCGTGACTTATTCAAAGCCAGGAGTGCCTCGCCATACGACGGACACCCGCAGTAAGCCAACAGTTAAGATCGAGCGGCAGGCGAGAGGCGTTGTGACACAGCGAGAGTGAGAAGAATTGCCTAGAATGACTATGTGGCAGGACACGAGTGGCATTAACCGGGACATTGTTTTTTGCATAATCTGACATTGGTCTAAAAGGTTAATTAGTACCTAAAGTGAACTGTAATACGGAATAATACCACGTGAAAAGGAGTCCTCCCATTGGCCGAAATTCAACCAATCAGGCCGTACATTGGTTTAAAAGGTCTCTCGCTGTGTTAAAAAGAATGACTTTTAAACGCACTGACGAAGGCGAATGCTGAAACGCGTATGCGAGAATTAAAAGCCTATTCACAATACCTCGTGAGTGCACCTTCTCTTTGGTAGTTGTTGTGTAACAAAACAGGTCTCCACCCCCTGTAATTACGGATGCACCCGCCGTGTGTTCGGCAAGCTCTGGTGGAAACGACGCTGGAATCTAATTGGGCTGCCAGAAACGCCGCCTTGAGGCTCTGTCGATCAAGAAGGTCGTGACTTATTCAAAGCCAGGAGTGCCTCGCCATACGACGGACACCCGCAGTAAGCCAACAGTTAAGATCGAGCGGCAGGCGAGAGGCGTTGTGACACAGCGAGAGTGAGAAGAATTGCCTAGAATGACTATGTGGCAGGACACGAGTGGCATTAACCGGGACATTGTTTTTTGCATAATCTGACATTGGTCTAAAAGGTTAATTAGTACCTAAAGTGAACTGTAATACGGAATAATACCACGTGAAAAGGAGTCCTCCCATTGGCCGAAATTCAACCAATCAGGCCGTACATTGGTTTAAAAGGTCTCTCGCTGTGTTAAAAAGAATGACTTTTAAACGCACTGACGAAGGCGAATGCTGAAACGCGTATGCGAGAATTAAAAGCCTATTCACAATACCTCGTGAGTGCACCTTCTCTTTGGTAGTTGTTGTGTAACAAAACAGGTCTCCACCCCCTGTAATTACGGATGCACCCGCCGTGTGTTCGGCAAGCTCTGGTGGAAACGACGCTGGAATCTAATTGGGCTGCCAGAAACGCCGCCTTGAGGCTCTGTCGATCAAGAAGGTCGTGACTTATTCAAAGCTAGGAGTGCCTCGCCATACGACGGACACCCGCAGTAAGCCAACAGTTAAGATCGAGCGGCAGGCGAGAGGCGTTGTGACACAGCGAGAGTGAGAAGAATTGCCTAGAATGACTATGTGGCAGGACACGAGTGGCATTAACCGGGACATTGTTTTTTGCATAATCTGACATTGGTCTAAAAGGTTAATTAGTACCTAAAGTGAACTGTAATACGGAATAATACCACGTGAAAAGGAGTCCTCCCATTGGCCGAAATTCAAACAATCAGGCCGTACATTGGTTTAAAAGGTCTCTCGCTGTGTTAAAAAGAATGACTTTTAAACGCACTGACGAAGGCGAATGCTGAAACGCGTATGCGAGAATTAAAAGCCTATTCACAATACCTCGTGAGTGCACCTTCTCTTTGGTAGTTGTTGTGTAACAAAACAGGTCTCCACCCCCTGTAATTACGGATGCACCCGCCGTGTGTTCGGCAAGCTCTGGTGGAAACGACGCTGGAATCTAATTGGGCTGCCAGAAACGCCGCCTTGAGGCTCTGTCGATCAAGAAGGTCGTGACTTATTCAAAGCCAGGAGTGCCTCGCCATACGACGGACACCCGCAGTAAGCCAACAGTTAAGATCGAGCGGCAGGCGAGAGGCGTTGTGACACAGCGAGAGTGAGAAGAATTGCCTAGAATGACTATGTGGCAGGACACGAGTGGCATTAACCGGGACATTGTTTTTTGCATAATCTGACATTGGTCTAAAAGGTTAATTAGTACCTAAAGTGAACTGTAATACGGAATAATACCACGTGAAAAGGAGTCCTCCCATTGGCCGAAATTCAACCAATCAGGCCGTACATTGGTTTAAAAGGTCTCTCGCTGTGTTAAAAAGAATGACTTTTAAACGCACTGACGAAGGCGAATGCTGAAACGCGTATGCGAGAATTAAAAGCCTATTCACAATACCTCGTGAGTGCACCTTCTCTTTGGTAGTTGTTGTGTAACAAAACAGGTCTCCACCCCCTGTAATTACGGATGCACCCGCCGTGTGTTCGGCAAGCTCTGGTGGAAACGACGCTGGAATATATATATATATATATATATATATATATATATATATATATGCTTAATGGGATTACACCAAATTTGGCAGAAAGGTAGCTGTTGGTCCAGAAAGCAGCCTTTTTGTGAATTGGTGTAAATCTGGTCAGTAGTTGTGGAGTTATTTGAAGGTTTTTCAGATACACAACTGGGGATGTGAAGGGTCTGTGTCCCGAGATCTAGTGATGAGATTTGCTTGGCTGCCAACACTTCAATCCAGGAAGTGTTGGAAGCCATCTTGTGACTAACCCTGGGCGTAGTGGGCGTAGTGGGGCTACCTGGAGCAGCGCGTAGTGTGGCAAAATCTACACACACTTGCGTGCTCCGCTTAGCCCCACTACGCGCCGCCCGCCTCCCGCCCACCCTCATTATATTCTTTAAAGTATTTTAAAATGAGGGCGTGCGGGTGGCGGGTGGCGGGCAGCTCCGCTTCGCAGCAGTGTTGGCGTAGCGCTGCCTGCTACGCCTACTTCGTAAACAGTGAAGCAGGCAGCGCTACGTGCACTCCGTGGGTGAAGCAGAGCACGACGCCCACTCTTACTTGTGACTCGGTTGAACCAAAGCATTAAATAACAAATTTTAGTGAGAGTTACACTGGATCGGAGAAGCCTGCGGAAAATATTTTTAAAAATGAAGTACGGGCTCCCGCTCTTCATTTCTAATCGGCCCCCAGGTGGGCCAGGTACCGGGAGCATTATAACAAAGGAGGGAGGAGGCACACAGCCCTCCTGGGGCTCTTTGATACCCAGGGACCACCAACTCCCCGGGGCGTATTAATGTAATAATGAGGGGGTCTTCTAGAACCCCTCAAACCCAGGGACTGCCACCTCCTCGAGGCATAAGTCAAATTAAAAGTGGGGGGCTACACGGCCCCCCTGCAGCCCCAGAGACTGCCACCTGCCGTGGCAAATTAGAAGAAAGTAGTGGGGCCACGCAGCCACCCTCCTGGAACCATACATGGCCCTGGGGACCGCCACCCCACAGGGCCAGCTCCTGCTATGTCCCGGGGTGCCCACCCCTGGGACATAGCTGTTTGCTATGGCTTGGTCGGAGCGTTACTGCTCTCACCAAACCATAGCAAACTGTGCTACGCTTTGAGCAAGCAAGAGCATTTTGCTGTAGCTTACTCAAAGTGGAGAACAGTCACTTTGACAGAGAGGGAGCCAGCACGGACCAGGTCACCCACACAAGGGACCCAGGGGATGGGGTCCCCGGGACCGAAATCGGCCTGGGCCCCCTCCTTTAAGTTTTATTTAAAAAAATGTTTTAAAAGGTCGGGACCAGAGGGATGGGGAGGTGGCCTCTTAGCCCCCTTCCCTTAAAAGTATTAAATACCTTTTTTTAAAAGGCCAGGCCCTGGGGGATGGTGTCCCCAATGCTGAAATCAGCACAGGAAGGGGGGGCCACATGCTCCCCTTCCCCCATTCAAAATTGGTCTGGCCCCGGGAGATGGTGTCCCCAGGGCAAAATTGGCCTCAGAGAAGGTGGGCCCTACAGCCCCCCTCCCTGAATAAATAAATAAGAAAAAATGACGGCAAATCACTAGAGTCCATGCCCAATTTCTCCACCACTCTGTAAAACACGCCTCCTGGGGCAGTGTTGGTTGGGGGATGAAGTCCGCTTGGCTCCCAAGGGTCCTTGGGGGCCAACCAGCCCTCCGGTTACCTCCAGTAAGTCCTACACAGCAGGATTACTGCAAGGTCTTCAGAGGCCACACCCCCTTCCTTCCCCACTCTGCAAACGCGACTCCTGGTGCACTGCTTGTGGGGGGATGAAGTTTCCTTGGGTGCTGAGGGTCCTTGAGGGCCAACAAGCCCTTCTGTTACCTCCAGTAAGTCCCACAGAGCGTGATTGCTGCGAGGACTTCGGAGGCCCACACACCCTTTATCCACCACTCTGCAAACGCACTTCCTGATGCACTGCTGGTTGGGGGATGAAGTCCTCTTGGATTCTGAGGGTCCTTGGAGGCCAACAAGCCATCCTGTTACCTCCAGTAAGTACCATAGAGCATGATTGCTGAGAGGACTTTGGAGGAAATGCCCCCTTTTGCCAACACTCTGCAAACGCGCATCCTGGTGCACTGCTGGTTGGAGGATAAAGTCTCCTTGATCTAGAGTGTCCTTAAGGGCCAACAAGCTTTCCTGTTACCACCAACAAATCCCACACAGTGAAATTGCTGAGAGGTCTTTGGAGGCCACACCCCCTTTCTCCACCACTCTGCAAATGCGCGTCCTGGCACACTGCTGGTTGGGGAATGAAGTCCTCTTGAATGCTAAGGGTTCTTGGGAGCCAAGAAGGCCTCCTGCTCTCTACAGTAAGTCTGACACAGCAGGATAACTGACAGCTGGTCGGCTGCACTGCCTCCTTTCTCCACCACTTTGCAAACACGACTATTAGTTGAAAAAAGATAGAAATTCACTTAAAAAACCAAAGGTTACAGGGACGTTATAGTTAGGAAATATATTTTGAAAAACCTTAAAAATTCACTTATAAACAATGGTTTTAGGGTTGTTATAGTTAGCAGATAGGATAAAAACACGAGAAATTAACAGAAAAAATAAAGATTACAGGGACATTATAGTTAGGCTCAGATTTCACTCATACAAAACCAATGAAATTCGGCAGTCATAGTTACCTCAGCTAGCTATAACTTATGCCCCCATAATGCACTGCCTATGACCTCAAATATTATATCACTCATGATATGGTTAGCGACATCACTCATGGCATCTCAAATGACATTACTGATGACATCAATGATGACACCATCCACAGACCCACTTACACATACCTACTCACACCCCCATGCAACCTCTCGTATGCTCACACATGCACAACCACTCACATACCTATTCACAGACCTATATCAGTACTCACACACCCACTCACTCTTCCATACAGCCACTCACACACCCACTCACTCATACAGCCACTCACACAACCATTCACTCACCCATACAGCTACCCACACACCCACTTATTTACCTACAAAGTCACCCACACACCCACTCACCCACTCAATCAGCCTCTCAACACAGTCACATACTCACCCATACAAGCCCACACACACTCACTCACACAAACACTTACATACCCATTTATACATCCATATAACCACATCCGCATACTCACCTATATAGCCATTCCACAGACAATCACTCTCCAAAACAGCCACTCACACACCAACTCACATAACAAAACACCCACTCAAATAGCCACTCACTTACACATACAGCCAGTTACACACCCAGTCACACACTCATACAGCCATTCGGATACTCACTCACTCACCCATACAGTCGCTACACACCCACAGACCCACCCATAGAGCAACTCACACCACCACTCACCCAACCATGCAGCCAAAGACACATCCACTCACTCACTAACTAATACAGCCTCTCACACAGCCTCTCACTCACCCACATAGCTACTCACACACCCACTTATACACCTATACAGCCACTTACACACCCAGACACACAAGGATATATACAGTCACACAGCCACTCACATAATATATATTAGAAGGAGTATCACACATTAGTAGTACAACTAGTATACTACTTTAACTTTTGTAGTAGCTTAGAATATGAGTTTAACAATCATAAACTCTTTCAAAATACTTACACTCACTGGATGATGTCATTTGAGATGTTATCAGTGATGTCACTGACCATGTCATGTGTGTTGTAATATGTGAGGTCATAAGCAGTGTATTGCGGGGTGTAAGTTATAGTCAGCTCAGGTAACTATATCTGCCGAATTTCACTGGTTTTGTACGAGTGAAATCTGAGCCTAACTGTAACGTCCCTATAATCTTTGCTTTTTTCAGTGATATATATAACAATATATTTATATATCTATATCTATGTATCTATGTCAGGTTCATGTTCATATGTCTTTATTTCGACTTAATATCATAAAAGACGGTACACACAAGGACAATAATATATACATACATTACATTGCATTAAAACATTAAAAACCGCCTATATTCAGCATTTAAAAAAAACATTAAACAAAATATTATAGACTTGATATATAAAGAACCCTTATATTACGAAAAAACAAAACAATCAGGCTACCTGGAAATGCCTGGCTCTAATGACCCAAGCCCACCCAAGGAACTTTGCAACACCTACTACCACAGTCTCCGAGGTATTGGTTTGCAGAGTCCACAAGGCCTCTGAGCTCCTTCTCAATTTCAGCATTTGACAGATGGGCCTAATCCATCTATGCCTAGGGGCATGATAGGCAGGGCATGCAAAAAAGAAATGCCCCACACTCTCCTTGTGGTCACTACACCAAGGACAAAATTCATTTGAACCAGACCAATTCCTAGTAAAAGACCTTACAGGTAGGGACCCAACTCTAAACTGATGGTATAATTTTTTATCCAGACTCTTAGTAATAGTGTTCCAATAGTTTTCCAAAAGGGAATCGGTTTTAAATACCAAAAATCTACCTGTTAGGGTAGCAGCACCTGACCGTGCAACAGTAAGGGATCTGGCAGAAGCCCAATAAAGTGCTTTAAAATCTTGCTTAGGGGGGAATACATTGGAACCCGGGGAAACCCAGAGTTGACTAAGACCCATATCTTCCAAAATTAGTTTCACCTCACGTAGCCATGGTATATTCGCAGAGCCCAGAGATGATCTAACTTCTGCCAATTCGCTGGCAAAAAGACTGAGATCCGGCGACGTCCAGAGCCGTCTCCACAGTGCGACTAACCAATATCGAGCCATCTCATTAATGGGCTTACGGCCCATATCTAATAAGAGGGGTTTAATCGGTGTGAATTGGGGAAGTCCTACCAGTTTGCGCATGAATTTGTTCTGGACTTTTACCAAGGGGGTTAAATCCATATACCCCCACAAGTCAGCCCCATACAAAATGGCAGAGCTAATTTTGGCCTCATAGATCTTAAGTACAGGTGTAACCCGTTTGGTTAAGGACATTTTTTGCTCCTGGATTAGACAGCCCAAGAGACGGGCAAATCTTAATTGAAGGACTTCTACCTCGGGTTTCCAAAGTAGGCGATAGTCTAAGGTTACTCCAAGGTAGGTCATAAGTTCCACTTGTTCAAGACTTACGCCATTCATACTAATGTGGCTTTTAATGGGGCGATTTTTCGTTAAGACCATAAATTTGGTCTTGCTCACATTAATTTGCAGATTATTAACTTGACAAAACTCCTCAAACCTATTTATTGCTATTTGCAGCCCCCTTCGTGTCTTTGAGAGGAGTAAAGTATCATCTGCAAAGATGAGCATAGGGAATCTTGTCCCACCCCATATAGGAGCATCAGTCGGGGTGTTATCAAAAAACTTCACCATCTGATCAATAAACTATAAAAAAAAGGGTGGGTGCCAGAACGCACCCCTGGCGAACACCTCGCGTTACGGGGAAACTATTTGTCACCTGTCCTTGGGCTCCCCACCTCACCCTGGCAAAGTTGCCCTCATGCAATCTAATAATAAGTTCAAGGAGATCCAACGGCATCCCTAAGTTACCCAAGACTGCCCACAATTTTGCCCTAGGCACAAGATCAAAAGTGGACTTAAGGTCCACAAAAGTGGCATAAATGGATCCTCCGCCCAACAGCACCACCTTCCAGTAAATCTGAAGACCTGGTCGATGGTGCTGGTACCTGATCTAAAGCCAGCCTGTAGTGGGGAGAGAATGTTCTCCATCTCCATCCACCCTTGAACTCTAGCAAGGACCATTCTAGCAAAAAATTTCTGCACAGAGTCGATGAGGCTAATAGGGCGATAATTCCCCGGGACCGAACGGTCCCCCTTTTTAAAAATGGGAATGATTTCCGCCCCTTTCCAAGACTCTGGGATCCTAGCCCCCCTTGCTATGGCATTTGCAATCTGAGTTATGTAGGGAATCCAGAGTTGGAGATCTGATTTAAAAAGGTCTGCCAGGATGCAATCCATCCCGGGAGCTTTCCCTGCTTGAACCAAACATAGGGCTGACTCTGTATCAGAATTCGTGAACACTAATGGTTTGCCAGGAGAAGTGGGCAGAGATATCCTATTCCCTGGGTCATTATGAAATTCTAGGTCAGGGTCCTTAAACTGGGATGAAAAAAAAAACACCCATGCTTCCACAGGGACATAATTTATTGGCGTTTGTGAATCAGGATTCCTACCCCATTTCACTACTTCCCAGAACTTAACCTGATTTGAGGATAGACAAGCCTCGTAGAGGTTGGTCCAGTGGTTCTCATCCCACTCCCTCTTTGCCTCCCACTGGGCTTTCTTGTACATTTGGCGAGCTAATTTAATATCAGAAGTCACCCTGGATTTAATAGCTTTTATTAGCCCATTATGTGCTTCCCTACATTTTTTATTGTACCAATTTTTGCGGCGACCTGTAGCGTTAACATTTCCTTGATTTATAGGAAGAGTTAAAAGGGCCTTAAGCTTAATAAAGCACTGTTCATGAAGGTTACAGATTTGATTTGGTGCCTCCAAATTTGGGGAAAAATTCAATATGGCACTCAGGGTAGATGCAACTTCCATCGATATGCCATCTAACAGGGCTGGGTCCGCCACTACCCTACACCATTTAAGCCTCCTATCATTGATCAGAATAGCATCTGCTGTAATACACTGGGCTGGAGGGGACCTTCCGTGCCCACCTGGGAGCTTTAACCTTAAAAACAATGGGTTATGGTCACTCTCCGGACGAACCACAACTTCCATGTCCTCCAGGAGGGACCAATACTCCATTTTGACCAGAATATAATCGATTCGACTTTTGGAGACCCCTTTATCAAAAGTCGGAAAACCGGCCTTATCCGAGGGGGTGCGACCATTTGCTGCTCTCAAGCCCCACTCCAGGCACAATCCTGACCAGTGTAATGCTGCCTCTGTACCCTTTTTAATATTATTCAGAGACAACAACGGGATATTCCACACTACATCCTTTTCAAATCCCAGACTCACATCCTCACATAATAAGGGTTCAAAGGTGCAGTTTAAATCCCCAGCTATAAGAATTATTTTGTCTCTCCCAAGCAATTCAAGGAACGAGTCCAACTCCTCTATAATTTTCGGTGAGCGCCCACCCGATCGTCCTCGGGCATAAACATTAATAACAAGAATGGCCTGATGGTTCTCCTTACATAACCTAATCCCCAAAATATCTGGGTTATTCACTAAAATTTCTGTCGGGCTATAACCAATAGATTGCCTGACCCAGATTACCAGGCCCCCTGACGCTCTACCTCTTGTGCCCTGTATGGCTGGTTTATAGAAATTTAAGAAACCTGCCCTAAATATTGGATCAGGGGCCCAGCTCTCTTGGAAAACCAAAATACCAAAGGTATCGATGAAATCTGCCCAGTCCTCTGAACCGATCTGCCCCTTCAGCCCAGCTATATTCCATGAGGCAATCTTAAGTACCGTATCCTGACTAGCAGGAACTACTAAGTTCAGGACACTCGGCTCTATTCCTATCTCCCCACCATCGGAGGGATAGGAGCCACCCCTCATATTGCCATCCATATCACTTACAATAGCCATCCCCGACCCCTTCTCAGGAGGACCACCCTCCTGACAAGTTGGGCAAGCCATACTGTGGGCACCAACTACCACCTTAGCATGGTTACTGGGGTGGCCCCCTCCACCAGAAACGGGGGGAAGTCAATCAATGCCCTCCAAACCAGATAACGGTTTGAAGCGATTACACAATTGGGGGAAAAAAGGTGAATGTAAAACCCCTTCTGATGATAGTCTCCCGACAGCTCTTCGAGATATTAGAGGGTTATAGTAGGGCACACCATGTCTTTTGTGATAAAAATAACTAAGTCCCAATGACTGCACGTCTCCCAATCTCCCATACCTAGCATCCCTGCGTATAAAATCCACCACCCATGGGTCTTTAAAATTTATGATAACGCAATCCCCCTCCAGATCCTTTGGACAATGACCTACCCAGTTTACTCTTCTCACGCTCAAGATCTTCGTAGCAGAGAAGGGTGGAAGGGGTCTATATTTATTTAACCAATAAACAACTTTATTATTGAGATCCCCATGAGACTCCGGTATACTCCCCAAAACTGGAGCTACACCTGTTAAGATGATCGTGTAAGGGGTAGCTTCTAAGGGTAAGTCAGTACTGAGGGGGCCTGGTTTGGTGACGTTCTGCAGGTGGGTGGAAGAATTTTTTATGACACTCCCCGATGCAC
The DNA here is from genome assembly GCF_964204655.1 of Triturus cristatus. NCBI lineage: Eukaryota > Metazoa > Chordata > Amphibia > Caudata > Salamandridae > Triturus > Triturus cristatus. The sequence continues at coordinate 1,591,216,902 of NC_140590.1, forward strand.
CAATACTTGGTTTAGTCTGTGTAGTTGGATTATGGCTGCCCCTCACAGAATCCTGAGGCAAAGTAACATTGGTAGGCTTTGAGGTACTTGGTTGGAGCAGAGGTGTAGGTTTTAAACATGCCCTCATTTGAATCGTATCCTGGGCAGTAGAAACCGATTTGGGCAAAATATCATTATTTGGGCTCCCACCCCTGGAGACCGTGGAACCTATATTATCAGAGGCAGACCGGATATTAGTTGGTATAGCAGAGGCTAAATGGGGCCGCTTAACAATAGCAACAGGACCCTGTGATTCAAAGATACTAGATGAAATGGAAATTGGCGGTGCAACTTGAGCATTTACTAACTTATTTAACAATCCAGAGTTAGTATTAACAACATTCTCAAGTGCATCTAATTTAGAATTCATAAGTCTAGTTCTTTCTAGTAGGGGAAGCATAAGAGTTTTTAATAATACCTCCATTTTACCCAAAAGGTCATCAACATTATTATTGCTTCCAAGGCGGGAATCTAAGATCCTAGGTAAATCATGGGAGGGCGGCAGTGTAGCATTAATAGCCGATACGAACTGAGAGCCAGGTGGCTGTGGTGTACTATTTGTTTTAAGAATTTTTGAGACTCCACTCCTCTTGCGGCCCTTACTTCTCTTCCTCTTTCCGGGCAAATTCCTCGAAGATTCCCCGTTGAAGGATGAGTCCAATAACGGTGGGCTCACTAATAACGCACTTCCCCCACCCCTACCAACAACAGAGTCTCTAGCATTTGAATCACTATCGAAGGAATTAGAAGGCAAATCCTCAGCCTCAGAGTGGACATCCACCAAAACTGTAACCAAAGGAGCATTAGATCTCGTAGGGGGTATTTGGGGGCTAGCCACTGAGGCAATAGGGCCTAGGGAAGAACGTTTCCCTGTAATTAGATCGATAGAAAGTCGTTTCTCAGCAAAGGCAATCTCCTTCTCTAGGATTCCTGTTGCTTTTATTAGAAATGCATCCAAAGGACCAGTAACTACCCCACTCGAAGTCTGCAGTTGGACATTTCGCTCCTTCCCTGAACGTAAAGACATAATTCTAACCGACTAATATAGCATAAACAACAAAGAAAGATAAATAAGCAAGCAAACCAAGGGGGGTGTCCCAACCCAACCTCGGCCGACCACGGACGGCAACAGACGGTCCCGCCCTTGTCCCGGGCTTCTCCCGGGACGCTCCCGCACGCTTCCGCTCAGCGGGGAAGATGGCCTGATAAAATAGGGGTAGGTAATGGCTGGGGGGCGGGGCTATCAGGGAGAGCGACCCAGGTGTTTCGTAGCAGGGTAGGAGGGACTCCTGGGAGATGGAGTTCCTGACTACAACGCTCGCAGCCCTGCAGCAGCAACCGCACACCCCACAGCAGACTCCAATGGTCCCCCCCTCCTCCGTCCAAAGTCCACAAAATCAATCAGGGAACAAGATGTGGGGCTTTCAGGAACGGGGCCCAGGCAGCAGCGGAAAACTGGACCACAGAGACCCAGCAAGTAAGCAGCAGCAGAGTCCCAGTAATGTTCTGGAGACAGTGAATTTTATCGCCGTAAGTTGGGGGCGGGGCTATCAGGGAGAGCAGCCCAGGTGTTTCGTAGCAGGGTAGGAGGGACTCCTGGGAGATGGAGTCCCTGACTACAACACTCGCAGCCCTGCAGCAGCAACCGCACACCCCACAGCAGACTCCAATGGCCCAACCCCTCCTCCGTCCAAAGTCCACAAAATCAATCAGGGAACAAGATGTGGGGCTTTCAGGAACGGGGCCTAGGCAGCAGCGGAAAACTGGACCACAGAGACCCAGCAAGTAAGCAGCAGCAGAGTCCCAGTAATATTCTGGAGACAGTGAATTTTATCGCCGTAAGTTGGGGGCGGGGCTATCAGGGAGAGCGGCCCAGGTGTTTCGTAGCAGGGTAGGAGGGACTCCTGGGAGATGGAGTCCCTGACTACAACGCTCGCAGCCCTGCAGCAGCAACTGCACACCCCACAGCAGACTCCAATGGCCCAACCCCTCCTCCGTCCAAAGTCCACAAAATCAATCAGGGAACAAGATGTGGGGCTTTCAGGAACGGGGCCCAGGCAGCAGCGGAAAACTGGACCACAGGGACCCAGCAAGTAAGCAGCAGCAGAGTCTATCTATAGGGACCTGTGAGAAAGGGGCAGTCAGGTCCGAGGCGCGTCGGGCATTTATCACTGTCAAATAAAATTACCACACTCAAGGAACTATCTGCGGCTCGTCTCTGTTTATTAAAAGGATATCAGGAGAGAGTCGTTTTGGCGTTTATCTATCTATATTAGGGGTGGGCGAAATTTGCGTAGTCGCGCTATGCAAAGCTCCGCAAAACGGTAAAAAATCTCCGCGAACACGAAGAAATTCCGCGAACACGCGGAATTGCTTGTTCGCGATTCTTTTTTCCCTTTTCGTTGTTTGCGTGCTCGGGGAGAAATATCTCGCGAACACGCATTTTGAGAACGCGAACAATTAAAAAAATTCCGCGAAGCCGCGGAACGCAGAATTTTGGGCACTTCCGCGTTCCACGCGTAACGCAAAATTACCCAAATTCCACAAATTCCGCGAGCAGAACGGAATTTAACGCCCAGGCATAATCTATATATGTATATTATATATATATATATATATAGACAGACAGATAGATAGATAGAGAGATAGATAGATAGATAGATAGATAGATAGATAGATAGATAGATAGATAGATTCGACCATTCTATTTTGTGAGTCGCCAATTGTGATTTTTTTGCAACTCGCATTCTGTGACTCACAAAATTGAATGCTTTAATGTGTCTCAGATGCATTTAGCGATTCCCAATGGGGTTGCAAATGACCTGCTTCATAAGTGTTCATGAGGCAGGTCACAATTTGCGACCCATTGGGAATTGGCAAGAACACAGGGATGGTGGCCTGCTGGGGGCAGCAGACCACCATGTCTGTGTTTGCTTTTTAAATAAAAAACTTTTTTTTCAAATGCAGCCCATGTTTTTTAAAGGAAAACGGGATGCGTTTAAAAGAAAAAAAGTGAAACTTTTTCTTTTAATTTTTTTAACGGCAGGCCGTGGACCGCTGCCTGCTCTTAAAAAATATGTTCACATACTTTCACAAAGGGGAAGGGGTACTCTGGGGACCTCTTCCCATTTGCGACTGGTTTACCACCTACTTGAAGTAGACCACATTTGCAGTCGTAAAACAGTCGTACATACCAGTGTGACTCACTATTGGGAAGGGACGCCCTTGACACGCCCCTTCCTAATAGCAAGCAAACCCTATTTTGCAAGATGTTAATAGGTTACAGACTCGCAAAATAGGGGTTTGTGCATACTACAACCCTTTTTAATGGTTATAAATATCCTGATTTTCCGTTTGTGACAGCTGAAAACAGTTGTGCATAGGAAAAACGTGTTTTGTTATGCTAATAACCAAGGCGCCTTTTGAAAAATTTTCACTGAATTTTGAAAACTAGTTTGCCAGTCACTTCAGCTGCTGTCTGGAAAGGTTTGCGCTGGTCCATCAAGCAGTGGCTAAGAAAAGGGGGCGGGGTCCCAAAACACTTTGTCCCCATGTAATTTCTCATAGGGATTTTAGACACAACTACAGCCCAAGCCACTGAATGGAATCATACTAAATTTCGCAGAAAGCTAGATCTTGGTCCAGAAAGAGTGCTTTTTGTAATTGGGTGTAAATCTGTTCATTAGTTTTTGAGTTATTAAAGTAAAGAGATTTATGTATATCTAGAAACATGGATCCACCGCTGCAGATTCACGCATCAACAGCAGTCCTGTTATTGCCTAGCCGCAAACTAAGAAGAAATTTGCGGCTGCCATTTTGTGTATTGGGACTCGGTTCTCAGAGGGGAAAATAACATTTATAAGTGATAGAATGGGTCATGGTAGAGGTACCTCACCCCATGGGACTGATGAAGGGGTCTGTGAGGGACCCCTTCAATGGCAAGAAATTGTCTAAAACATGTTTTGGGGCATGTGAGGATCCGCAGATCCACCATGGCACTTAGCGTGACCCCTTGTGTACTCCATGAGGGATCAGTGGATTCAGACCCTAATTTAAAAAACACTCACACACTCAGTCACAAACCCACACAACCACTTACACACCTACACAACTATTCACACATCCACTCACAGACCCACACAGCCACTCATACTCCCACTCACACACCCACATAGCCACTCACACACCCACACAGTCACTCACACAGACACTCACACAACCACACACAGGCAGTGATACACTTTTAGAATTTGCAATAACATATGTTTGTATTAAATGTGCTGTTGTTTGAGTTTTGATTGTGTGCTTTTGGTTGGGAATGGATCCACAAATCCATAAAATTAATTTAAACAAAAGAAAGACTTGGTGCATTGCATTTAAAGAAAGACTACAAAAGTTACCCTACCTTAATTTTTTAATTTTTTTAATATATAATAAGAATGACTGTGTGAATAAAATATATTTAGAAACTTGTGACAATTTATATTAGTAAATTGAACTTATGGGTCAAATTGTAGCACAATTTATATTAAATAAAACAGTGAAATTCACCCAAAAAATCACAGGTTACACGGACGTTATAATTTGTAAACAGCAATAAAAATGGTAGAAATGCACTGAAAAAAAACCTAAGGTTACAGGGACGTTATAGTTAGTAAATAGAATTAAAAACACTTTCGAAATTCACTGAAAAAAACAAAGGTTACAAGGGTGTTATTATTAGGTTCAGATTATGCACTGTAAAGTAAAAAAGTGTTTTCCTTTTTGGATAAAATATTTGTTGACTCATTCAAACATTCTATTCAATCAAGCTACCAAAATCAGGTGTTCACCACTCACTCCCTATCATGGAACACTTCAATACAAAAGAGCGTCAATTTATATCAAAGCAAACTGTTTATTTGCATCACAAGATTTCTTTTATCACAATATAATCAATATAAAATATGCATTTCATTTTTAATAAAAAACGACGAATCTTAAAAACAATTGAATGGTTGGTACTAGACAAATCAAAAACAAAAAAGGAGATTTAAAAGACAATGTATTTTGTCCTAAAGCAGTTAATTCAGAAACCTCGTGGGCAACATAGACTAAGGATTCACTTCCTTATTTGACAAAGGTTTGTGTGCCCCTTCCAAATTTAACATAAGTGTATTGCGTCGACGCGTTTCGGAGGCTATTCGATGTTTGTGGCCTCCTTCTTCAGGACTATAAGTGATCGTATCTCCTTATCCAGGAATGGTTGCCTGTGCAAAAACGCACTAGGCTTGCTCGTATGTTTTGCTGAAGTCTTACGGGAGTTGTTTCCAATTTCTCTCACTTCCCTAGGCTTTTTGGGTTGTTCGTGGGGGTGGACATAGAACGTCCTATCTTACACTCGCCAAGCCACTCCGTGTTGTTCGGTTGGTTCCTACAGAAAAAGGAACTTTGAGTAAAAGGGTTGTTGGCTTTGAGGGATTCTTTTACTGCTCCGGGTAAGAGTTGCTCGTGGCTGATTTGGTCCAACGGCCAGCGTTCCCGGGCAGCTACTTCCGCGTCTATACGACCGCGGGCAACATCAATGAGCAGTAAAAGAATCCCTCAAAGCCAACAACCCTTTTACTCAAAGTTCCTTTTTCTGTAGGAACCAACCGAACAACACGGAGTGGCTTGGCGAGTGTAAGATAGGACGTTCTATGTCCACCCCCACGAACAACCCAAAAAGCCTAGGGAAGTGAGAGAAATTGGACAAAACTCCCATAAGACTTCAGCAAAACATACGAGCAAGCCTAGTGCATTTTCGCACAGGCAACCATTCCTGGATAAGGAGATACGATCACTTATAGTCCTGAAGAAGGAGGCCACAAACATCGAATAGCCTCCGAAACGCGTCGACGCAATACACTTATGTTAAATTTGGAAGGGGCACACAGACCTTTGTCAAATAAGGAAGTGAATCCTTAGTCTATGTTGCCCACGAGGTTTCTGAATTAACTGCTTTAGGACAAAATACATTGTCTTTTAAATCTCCTTTTTTGTTTTTGTTTTGTCTAGTACCAACCATTCAATTGTTTTTAAGATTCGTCGTTTTTTATTAAAAATGAAATGCATATTTTATATTGATTATATTGTGATAAAAGAAATCTTGTGATGCAAATAAACAGTTTGCTTTGATATAAATTGACGCTCTTTTGTATTGAAGTGTTCCATGATAGGGAGTGAGTGGTGAACACCTGATTTTGGTAGCTTGATTGAATAGATTGTTTGAATGAGTCAACAAATATTTTATCCAAAAAGGAAAACACTTTTTTACTTTACAGTCCTTTGGTGCTCTATTTCCTTTTTGTGAACATTGAGCCCCTCTCTCACCTTGCTTTAAACTCAGATTATGCACTCACAAAACCATAGAAATTCAGCAGTTATAGTTACCTAAGCTAACTATAACTTACGTCCCCTGCAATGCACTGCTTATGACCTCACATATTACAACACTCAAAACACGGTCAGGGACCTCATTGATGACATTTCAAGTTACATCACTCATGACATCTCTCATGACATCATTCAGGAAAGTAAACTTCAATATACCTCATAAAATACCAGTTACATTTTTTTAAAATAAGAAAAGGAGACAGTTGAGAGACTTACAGCAGAGAGCTCACTGTAACCTTGTCAACTACCACACTCACTAATCACCCAAGAGAGAGTTCTCAACCAAACACCCAAGGTGTGTGTGTGTGTATATGTATCTAGATAGATAGATAGATAGATAGATAGATAGATAGATAGATAGATAGATAGATAGATAGATAGATAGATAGATAGATAGATAGATAGATAGATAGATAGATAGATAGATAGATAGATAGATAGATAGATAGATAGATAGATAGATAGATAGATAGATAGATAGATAGATAGATAGATAGAGAGATACTTTTTATATTTGTTCTCTAACCAATGGATAAAGTAAAGTTATAGTTAGCATTGGTTATAACGCCTCAAAGTATGGTTACAAAACCCGGGAAATTCACCCTAAAGAACCAAATTGAAACTTCTGGGGTGGTTATGAATTGAAACTGAAATATGTAATTTATAGTTAGGAGCACATTCCATAACTCGCACAACAGCCCTACAAACTATAACTTGCACACCAAATGCTATGGTCATGACTGCATCCTCTATGAAACAGACACAATACAAATGTAAATCATCTTACAGACTAGAATACATATCACATTACCCTTGCCACTTTGACACAGATGACTAGGTATGTAGCGTCGTTAATTGGTTTGATTATGTGTTGTATAATTGGCAGGCCCTGTGCTCAACACCCTGTGGGTGTCCAACGTTTGCTGTGCACAGCAGAAGGCCAAGTATAGTGGGTTTGGCCCCAGGGCCTGACCTTCAAACCATGCACCCCACCCTTTGGAGGCAGCTAGCCACCTCTGAGCGTGGTCTTTGACTGTGTGCAGTGGGATTGACCACGTTGCCTGGCCTCTGGCCAGCCCAGGCATTCAACTCACTGCCAGCAACCAATACCTAGAGTGCCCGACTTTCAGATTTGCAATGCTTTCGGCTGCACGTAGAAGTGGTTGGCCATGGGCCCTTCCCAGGCCCTACGTCCAACACTCTGTGGATGGCCAACCCCTCTGCGCATGTTCATGTTCAGTGGGGTTGCCTGCAGAGCCTGGGTTTCAGGCTTTCAGTCGTGTGCAGTGAGGTTTACTGCAAGGCCCCGGTGCCCAACTCTCCTTAGGTGGCCAACATCCACAGTGCACAGCCTTTGGCTGGATTCAGCTGCAGTTGGCCTCACCCCTGGGCTTATCCATCACAACCTTCCAACCTCCACTGTTCGCAGCCTTTGGTTGTGAGCAGCACAGTCGGCTGCAGGCCCTGCCTCTAACCAGCCACTGCAGCCAACTCTCTTCGACCTGCTAACACCCGTAGCACATGCCCTCAGACATGTACAGCAAAGGTTTCCCTCAGGTCCTGGACTCCTGCCAGAACCTGAGGGAATATTCACCACAGGCTGCCATATGCACCACAGGCTGCAAACACCGCTGCTCACAGCTTTCGGCCATGTTCAGCGTGGTTAGCTGCAGGGCTTTGCCTCCAGCCATCCAGTGCACACAACTCTCTTGGGGCGGACAACACCCACAGTGAATGACATTTAGCCGTGTGCAGCAGAGTTTTGCCACAAGACATGGGCACGGCATTTTGACTATATTTTGCCAAATAACATGCACATCTACCTAAAAAGAAGTGTAAATCAGTGCCATGGCTAGTAGTCCAATATTTTCCTTTTTCAACCCATATTTTCTTCAGATTCTTTATCATTTTTTGTTTTTATTAGTTAGCATAGGGTGTTTAAACTATGTCTTCAGGTTACAGTAATTTGTATTTTTTTTTAAACTTATTTTTATTGCAACACTGCACAAATAACACTGGATATAGTCATCATAAGCATTTTTCAGTCGCCCCATAGGGGCTGTACATCACAGCAATCTATCTGAGGACTGCGCTCTTCACTTTTTGGTGTATAGTCTCAATGTGGTGCTCTGATATAATTCATGCCTAGGAGGAATACCTGCAGCGACATTTTGTTAGGGTACATCATAAATTGATTAACAGAGAGCAAGAACTGATACATCTTAGCAGCGACCAGTGACGTCACCCCATCCCACACATACCTTGTACATATCACTTGAAGCAGGTTTTGTGAAACAGTCATTGAAACTAATCTGTTCGAGAGAGACAATTTGTACTACTCTCCAATATGGGTCAGTGCTACGTGATAGAGCCAGGAGTGTTGTTGGTTGCTGTGTTCGGTGTATGAGAAGTATGGTGTGACTGTTTTGTTGTGCCTTGCTCCCCATCATCCAGATCTCCGGGTAGCTGCAATCCTTCTAGCATGTGCCCCCGGTCCTCTAAATCACGTTCTGCATTCTTATCTGTGCGTACCGCGCGTAGGCGGCCCTCCTCAGCCACCTCCCACTCTTGCATGTCCGCCCTCTATATATCCACTGTTGGAGGGACGGTGTATGTCCAATGTATGGCAATGTGCCTTTTAGCCAGTACTAGGCCCAAAAGAGCAAATGTTGGTCTTATGCGTGTTCCCTTTCTTGGTGTCGAGAGGGCTCCTAACAGGCACTGCTTGATGGATGCCTCTTTTCGAACTGCTGTGGCTGAATGGAGCACCTGAAGTATTCGTTGCCAGTATTGTTGCAGGCGGGCACAGGACCATGTCATATGTATAAATGTCGCAGTGTCTGTACCACATCTAGGGCAGTGTGAGGGGTGCCCCGGGTTAAAACGGGCCAGTCTCTGGGTTGTTAGGTAGGTGCAGTGTAAGTAGTAGAACTGAGTGAGTTTGAGCATAGCATTGCTGGCTACTTTTTTTCCACTCGCCCTCAGTGAGACTGGTAGATCCGCTGTCAATCTATCTTTTGTCATAGAGGTCTCAACTACGCGGTCCTCTTTCATTTATAGATGCGCTAGATTAGCATGAGTGCATGCATGGAATACACTGCAGCTGCTTTTGTTACAGGAGGCGGAAAACCAGCCCCCAGTAACAGAAACGGGCCCCCAGGGGTCCAAAACCGGCCCCCACCCTGGCAGTCCACCCGGGAAATGCCTGGTGCCCGCTACGGCCAGTCCGGCCCTGCTTCACACTCTGTTGACCCACATGCTGAGACCTGTCCTCTTTTGAGAGTGCTCTTGGTCCCACCCAGTAACGGTACATATATAACGCGGATGATCATATGAGAGGGTGGCCTCCTTTCTCTCTTCTGCGTGGTGGTTAGTAGGACGTCCTGTACTGTTCAGAGTCCCAGTTCAATTCCCTTCCAACCACCTCCCCCTCACCCAGAAGGAGCTATAGGCTCATGTTCTGACACCATAAGACACCTGCAGGCACCTTGAAGGATGGTAGCCTCCTGCATTCTCAGCTTGACAACTTAGATGGGTGTTATTCACATAGAGTGGATTCAGCTCAAAGTGTAGGGTATAAAAAGCATTTTCTTGGTGTTCTATCTTTTTACCTTTCAATTTTCATCGAAGAGTTTTGTAAACAACCAGTTAAGATCATTCCCACAAGTGGTACTCCACGCCCAGAGCAGCTACCTCTCAGTGTGGTGTACAGTGACCTCCGTAAGAGCACTGATGCTGTGTGAGCACTCTCATTCGACACACTCCTTGGTCATACCAATTCTACAGGTAGTTTTGTTATGCGTTTGATCTGTTACCATTTTTCTTCCTATCAGGTCTTACAACCTTTGTATAATCTCTAATGGTCCTGGGTGCTGTTATATATGTAGGCTGCCCCCTAGAAAGGAGTTTTGCCTTGTGTACTCCATATAAAAAATTCTCATTAAATAAATAAGTAAATATTCAACATAGGTGGACAAGACTTCAGGGGTAAATGCAGGAGATGCTGCTTTCACTAGTTAGTTTGTTGATCAAACAGAGTGATGATATTTGGGAAGAAGCTTGTTTTGGGGGAAAAATAGTCCATTCAAGAGCTTGGAAAGTGTCTTTACGAATGTTATTGTCCAACTGGTGTCTCGATGCAGCTGAGTGTTTGCTGAACATGCCAAGCAGCACCGCATCTCCAGGTGGCCCCTAAATTCCTTCTTGCACAGCCTGTGATATTTTTCTAAGGCCTTAAATGAAATAATGTATTGTTTCTAATGCACTGAATTATGACCGCACCGCCTCCTCCATGTCAATGTATTAAGGAAACAATATTCACTTATGTCACTTACTGTGACATTTTTTAAACCAGGTTGTCTCAATCCAATGCAGGCCTTGGTTGACTTTGACACTTTTATGTAATGTCAGTCATAACTGAATGAAGATGGTTCTGTTCACAACTATCAGAACCTGACATTTATTGTTAATGAGCTGAAAAGGAGGCTTCAAATTCAGCCAAGATGCATAGGGCCTGATTTTGAGTGTGGTGGACATAGGATGTACCGCCACCATGGCGGAGTACTTTACCCTTATCATGGCAAGGGTGTCCCGCATGCCAAATTTGGAGTGGACCTCTTTTGCATTTTTCAGGAACTGCTGTCATGTGGTTCCTGTAAATGCATGGAAAGTGTGGAAGCTTTTCTAAATGTGCAATTTTGGGTGACAAATTATTTTTGAAAACAAATGATTCTTATAGTGAAAGCAGTCATAACCAATGGATTGATAATGATGCCCTTAAAACAATTTTTTCAGAGGTTTATAAAAGTGCTTATTAATGAAGTTTAGTTACGATGCATTTTCGTAGCAGGACCATTTTATTAAAATAAATGCTGTATTTTGGTGTTCTGGTCATCTTGCTTCTGCTCATTACCCCTCCCAATCAATGTCCCTCTGCGAGTCTTGTAGCATTCTTCACAGTCACAGTGTCCTGTGATGCATTTGTTTTCTTTTGCTTAGAGAACATGCATTGTGAATGAAACTTTCATTGTGTTCTTAATGTAGCTTTCTGAAGGACACTCATACTGGAAATTACAATGTAGGTTCACTAGCATACACTAGTATATGAGTCTTTGTTGAAAATATTCCATCTTATGTTGAACATCTCCAGGTTATGTTGTTGCTGTGGAAGTTAGTGGAAGATTTCCTCTGCCTTGGGAATGGGTTAGCGCTATAATAGTTATAATGACGATCAAGATTCAGATTTTTCGAATATGTTTTATTGCTAGTCGCACAATGCTGAATTTGCAGTTTTTGCTTATTATCCATGCGCAAATTGTGTATTTTATTTTGTTTATTTTATATTATTTGAAGGTTTTATATAGCGCGAACAAGACCCTTGTGGGTATCAGAACACTTTACAAGGTAAATATCGCAGATACATAGGCATATGGAAAGTAACATATAGTTCCATAAAAATCACGGATAATGCATAAAAGCCTTTGGTTTTGGGGGAGAGCCAGAGACCTTTCTTTTTGCCCTAGAGATGCTGTTGGTGTTCCTTTTTAATCTGACAGTTAGAACTTCGAGGGCCATATTATCAAGAACGATGATAACAGTATCGCCGGTTTTGCGGCAGGAAACTGCCGCTAAATCGGCGATTAGGGGCTTGATAATATGCCCTTGTGAATTCCAATAGAAGCCCAGGTTTGATGTCCTTGACACCAGAACTTGGGCTTCTATTGGAATCCTTAGGGGCATGTTATCAAGCCCCTTATCGCCGCTTTAGTGGCAGTTTCCTGCCGTTAAACCAGCGATAATGTTATCGCCGTTTTTGATAATATGGCCGAGACTTTTCGTTTTCCTCACAAGACTCTGTCCGATTCTTATGAGACTTTTTCCCCCAGAGGTGCTGTCAGTATTCCTTGCAAATCTGATAGTTAGGACTTTATGACTTTTTGCTGCTTATTAGGACTTGGGAATTATTTCTGACTCTGTACCTGAGGCTTCATGACATTGCATTCTCATTTTCTGTATTGCCCATTTTGAGATTTAGTAATAAATACTCTAACATTTCATCTGTGAAGAACTCAGTTTTTGAGTGGACCCAGTCATTTTATTAAATGACTCTGCTGTTTGTTGAGCTTGAGGTTAAAAAGAGTGGTGACTCTTATATGCAGGATCAAAGGTATCGAAGCCGGGCTGCTGGCAGCACATTTTAGGGTGTTCAAAATATTACTTTGAAAGTTATTAATGGGGTACAGCTCTCACCAAAGTTTGACAGATGGCTCCCTCAACATTACCGAGGTGTATGTCAAACTTTCCACATTTAAAACATTTTCTACAACAAAATGCCAAAGTGGGATTTTGTTTTTGAAAATAAAAAAAACAATAAGCCTCCTCCCCATGGAAGACTTTGCCCATGGCGGGGCGGGGCGATCATTAAAAGGGTTTTGTTTTCACGTAGGGCAGTGTGTGAAAGCACAAACTGGCCATGCGTTTGGCCATTCTAAATAGTGCCGGCTGACACATGGTCAAACCTCCTAGGGTCCTTACTTCATCAGGCTGTCGGAGGTGAATGTAGAGTCTAGACAGTGGAGACAGAGTAGTCTCAGCCATCTAAATGACATGGACAGAACTTCACTTTGACTGTAGCAATAGGTACTCTATCACCTTTCTGACAGAATACCCTCTACACCAAAGTCTAAATCAGGACCATAGTTCTGGTCTTTGATTGGTTACCTGGGAATCTAAGTGATCCGCAGTCATGTAAATAGATCTGATAGCTAGCATCAATTCTGTTCTTTGGCAGCCTTCTGAGTGTAATTCCACTAAAAAAAAACCTTGTCAGCCACTTGGGCTACAGTTACATCTGCGGATGGAAAGCAGAATAAAGCCACACATATTGCATGAGGAGGGTTTGAGAATCTGTTAAACAGGGCAATTCAAAGTATTAGACAAAGAAAGAATCTTCTCTGTCTAGTTAAATCTAGTTCATGCTGTTACAGTGTTACCCAATTTTATAGGGGGTACACAAAATGGAGCCTCTGATCCCTAAAAGTAAAAGGGAGTCTTTTCGTAGAAAAGAACTGGCAGGTGTCTTTTGCCCCGCCTCCACTGAGTCAGGCTCCAGTGGAAGGGTGAGTTATGAATCAGGCAAATCTGTCAGAGAATCTCTCAACATCTGGCAGTATATATGGAACCCTCTGCAGCAGCTCTGAAGTCAGAATGCACATGGAATAGTTGGCGTTTTACTAAATTGTTATTTTTTCACCATTATTTGTCCCAAAATTATGAGCATTTGAATGAGTGTAAATACTATAAATAGTTCAGCAACAATTATGCTAAATAGGGATATATCAATTTGCCCCAATCATATTTTCATCACTCATGCTTGTCTAACTAGCTGACTAGAGATGGTTGTAACTATCCCTCTTAAAGGTATGAGTTTCAGTTATAAACTAATATATTAACTAACCAATATGCCAAGTAATGCAATGCTTTGCTCTTTTTGTAATGCTTCTATAAATGTGCACAGTGTAGGTTGGGTTCTGCCTAATGTGGTTTAGAAGGCATTGTGCCACCCTTCCACTGCGTTGGTTGTTTTGGCTTCCTGTGTTAAGGAGCTGTCATAAACATTCCACTTATTATTTGGAATTTTTGTTTGTATCTGTGTCCTGCACAATGCAATCTGCCAATCCAAGTGTCTTTGAAATAGTCCGTTAGAGGGCTAAGTTTGTTGTTAGTTTGGTGGTAGAAAATGCTTTCTATTAGTAAATAGTGGTGGTTAGCAACCTCTGTGTTAGGGCCATATTCTAGTGCTATCAGTTTCTGGATTTCAAAGGCAAATGTTCTGTTTGTAGAATAGTCTACGCTTAGGGCCCAGTTATGAGTTTGGTGGTCCTAAAACCACCAAACTCACGGCGGTGCATCGGTGGCCGTCTAGCCACCATTGCACAGCCAGTCCGACTGCCAGATTACAACTTGGGCGGTCCGACCACCGTACACCGCCGCAAACGCCAGGGTTCAGAGATCCCCATTTTACTTGTAATCTGGCAGGCAGCAGTGATGTTTGTCGGTGCAGGAGACTCCCGCACCGCCAAAACCGTAATTAGACCCTTAGTGCAGATTTTTGGAGGTGCATCCATATACTTTGATTGAAATGATAGTAAAAGTCTTGTATGGCTGTGTGAGGGTACATTTTTAGAATTATTTGAATCATGGCTTGCTCAAAGTCTATGATTATATTTTGGGGCTGGTAATTATTTTGTTGTTTTTGACAAGTCTTAGGAGCTTGTGGTAAGTGCTGCTTTGTTTATTTGGTAGTAGACCATATAAAAAAGGATATTTGTGTTTCGATATTCACCATGTATGTTTTCGTCGGAGTGACTGGTTTTGGACACATTTTGAAGGTCCCGTCCATCATCCAGTTTTCAGATTGTTTAAATTTTAGTAAGTTATCTGTTGTAGAGAACAATCGTTTTTTTTTGTTATTTGGGTTGTCATGAAAAAGGAAAAGTTCCTCATTATGTGTCATTGTTAAGTGTTGAGGTATGTTTATGTCCTAGTATATTAAGGGGGCAGGTGGGGTATCACTGGTGGGTCTTTTAGTTTGTGCAATTAAATGTTTTAAAGTGGGGATAGGTGGTAGTTGGCCTGTTATGTGTTCAGGGACTTTAGGTAGTATGGGCCTTATTTATGAAGGACTTGCGCCACAGGTGCGTCACTTTTAAAATGGGAAAAAGTGACGCACCGGTGGCGCAAGGCCTTCATAAATAAGGCCCTATATCTTTAAGAATTTTGCTTGTCGGTTCCTGGGAGCTAGTTCTTGCTTCTCTTATATCCTGCAATATCTCTCTAACTTCTAATTCTGTTACATTGGGGGGTTGCTCTCTTACATGAATTAGAACACGATCTTCTGTAGTTGCCCTCCTATAGCGTGCATTAGAATAATATTTAGTTAATTTCCAGTTTATAGCTTCTGTGATTTCGTTTCTTGGCTGTAGGTGTAGCCCATGTGTTTTACAGCTTTCCTTTATGAGAAGGGATATACTTTGTAGCTTTTGTCATTGTATCTGAAAGTAGTGTAATAGTGTAAATGTATATAATATTTTAACATGTGTATATTTATTATTTACATTTCAAATTATGAAATCCCTTCTATTTTGTATACTTTCATGTATGTTGTGCTTAAATGTTTCTCATGATTTTGCAGTTTTTCCATTGGAGGTGTTCTTATTTGGAGCTGGTGGTTGCTTTTCTGTTTGATAGTAAAACATTATAAGTTTCACTTTAAAAAATGTTGGTTTGTTATTTGTTTGTAGACACTGAGGTCCTTCGGTTTATTTTGCTCTCTATTTGGGTGAGTTTATACATTTTTTGTATTAATATATGTATGCTTACTTTCCTATATCCTTTTGATGGTTTTTGTAAGTTGTTATTTTCAGGCAGCTTATCGCTTTTTCTAGGCACAGGTGTTTCTTTTAGGAAGTCTATCTAACAAGATAGTATTTGAAAATTATTTTATTAAATATATGTCATTAAAACATTTTCAGTTTAATAACAATTACGCTATATTGTGAATATAAGTTTTACTTACTTAGGGCCTGATTATGGTTTCCACGGTCCAACCGCTGTACCGCCGTGGCATCAGTCAGAAGAAGACTGCTGTGGCAGCGGTCTTCCAACCGCTGTAGTATGATGTCTCCGATGGGCCAGCTGCTGTCTTTCTGATGGTGGTGAATGTTTTTTCATATTTGTCGATGCATGTGTGTATATTCTGACTGCACAAGTGTTAAATGTACACATATGCATGACAAATGTGAAAAAATACCTACTACCCATTGCTGGAGTCTGGACAATATGTGCCCAGTTCAGTCAATGTGTAAATACTACTAAACGGGCTTACCCGGATTTTCGCACCAAAAGGGGTCAAAATGCTGCTGTGAAGGGGGGCCTGGAGGATGGGATCCACGTCAGAGACTGAAGGGAAGAAAAAGAAATGGGTGAGTATGCACCCCAAATCCTTTGTTTCCGATGACTCGAAGCTGGCAGTCCCACCGCCACTGTCTGCTCATCGAAGAGCCAACTTGTAATTCGGACAGCAGAGAAACTTCTCTGTACCGCCCTATGGGAGCTGCTTTTCACCAACCCACGCCGCAGCAATCGGCGAATGGCTGGCGATGTCAGTGGTGCTCCTGCGGTCTTTCATTCTAAAATGCGACAACATCGCAATACGGCAGGCAGACCGCTTAATTGGCAGAGGTGAATCCGACATAACTGCAGCAGTGGGACCGACAAACTCGTAATCAGGCCCTTTCTTTAAGTAGCTGTTGAAATGTATATACTTTTTGGTAATGGTTTGGTGAGGAAATCCGGCAGGGTTTTCTCGTCTTGCAGCATTTGTTGTGTTTTTAAGTAGCTAGTTGTTTAAATTAGTGTGCCTTTTATAGTGTTGATTTAATTGTTTGTTTGATTTTATTGGGTAAAGTGTTTATAGTTTTATTTCATTGGTTGGTTTAGTTTTAGTTTGATTTTTTTTTAAATTAGTTTTGTCCGTCGATGGTACACGCTAATTTAGCTATTATTTTTGATCTGTAACATATGCTTTGCTACTTTTGAATATGCCTATATTGTTATAATGTTTGCTATATATTTTTGGGGGGTGAAAAGTAAATGTAATATATTTTAACTCAACTTAAGTAATACAAATGTTTTAATTTTATTTTAAGTAATTGATTCATGTTTTAAAGTGTTTTTTTGAATACTAATTAGGGAATCTTTAATTTTTGGCCAGATATCATTATTGATATTATGTGTATTGATATTTTTGACTTATGATATTTTTATTTAAAGGTTACAATATTTATGTATCCGATATTTTTGTTTTCGATATAGTTAAAAATCGATGTTTTTAACAACAATATATTGGTTCTTGATATTTGTGGTTTTACTGGTTAAGTATAGAAAGTCGATATTTAATTCCTAATATTTTTGTGTTTCGATATTGTATGGATCGAAATTATGCCAGTGATCTCAATATTCTTGGCACATTTTCTGTCTTGACCTGGCAGTCTCCTGTCTGAGCCTTTCAATATGTGCTCAATTCTAGATTCAAGTACCAGAACTTCGTTTCTTCTGGACACTTGCTACGTAGCGTAAGGTGCCAAGCAGTGAATGGTTGGTTCTGAAAGTAATAATACATTAGTATACAACTTCTTCTGCCTGCTGCAGAATTCAAGGGTTATCTGTAAAATAAGGAAAGATTGTTTACCTGGTCTTGCTATCTCTGGGTCCACTTGCCAAAAAAGTCAAACCACTCAGTAGGGCTCTAAACACGCGATGGCATGTATTAGTCATCCTGTGGAGATTAACTAATTATTGCTTCCATATATCTTGGGGCGCATGTTTCTGCCAGTTTGGGCATACATCCAACCGTATCACCCGGGAGATGATACAATAAACAGCAGCATATTTCAAGTGAGCTGGTACTACAAGAGGCCATTAGAATAAAATGTAGAAAGTTTCTGCCAGGAAACTCCTGTTGACTACAGTTGACAACAGTCTACCTCCCCATAGGACTCCCATTAATACTTTATTGGGTAAATTGCTCCATATTTTTTCATGTTTCTACCAAACCAGCATCTTTCCTCCCATCTGATCTTCTGACAGGCCACTGAAATTAATTGCCAATCACAACTGCATTCTGTCAAACCTTCTATCTTCCGGTCAGGACCAGGGAATGACATCCAGAGTAACAATGCTGCTGAAGTGGGATCCTGCTGGTCTACTTGGGTTTTATTGACCAAAGGGTTAACCTACCACTCCACAGTCTTGCACTGAGGTAGGCATTCAGTACAACTGAAGCAACCTACGTCATTGGGAGCCTGGGATCTCTTTGTGGATACGCTTGAGAAACATCCTGGGTGGCTCTGTCAAAGGAAGAACTGTCCTTGAGGAGTTGTATATAGGAAAGCATCCTCAGTAAAACTGAAGGTAGCAGCTACTGGCCTCTAACACTCTGTGGGCGCAAGCTGGCACCCCACAGTCTCACTCCAAGCTCTCCACTGTCACACATGCTCCTGCCAATCAGAACCAGCCCAGCATTCTACAATGACATCATAGGATACTTCCAATGACCCTAGGCCAACTTTTCCCAAACTGTGGGTCATGACTCACTGGTGGGTAGTGAGACAATGTTTGGAGGTTGTGAAAGTCCAAGCAGTAAATAAATATAGAATTTAAAGGCATCTGACAATCTTGCTGGGCTACAGGGTGTGTGGAAGGAATGGCTGTAGGAGGTCATTTTGTGTCTAACACACAACAAAATGCAAATGCTAGCAAATGAACTGTACACATTTAGCAGTTGGGAAAGCAACAAAGGACCACATTTTTTGTAATTCTGAAATGTGAAATGGTAACAAATATTTTATTTGGATCAAAGCAAACCAAGACACTTTACTTGGTGATGCATAAATGATAAATATTCACTGAAACACGATATTCACACATTATCATTTGTGTGCAATGTAGTTTTATCAGTATGCTGTCTGCAAATAGCACTGCGCTACCACACAATGCTTTTGTTACATAAAAAAAATTACCTTCCTCATGTCCATTAAAGATAGGTGGGTCATGAAAGTGTGTCATTATAAAAATTGGGCTGATTTCACCTGCACCTGGCAAATATTATAAACACATTTTTAAAACATAAACTTTATGTGTGTTACATAAATAGGAATATTTGAGCCTATCTCAAGTTCCAAAATGGACATTTTCTCTGATACCCATTTCACTGTTTGCTGGATTTGCCGATATGACTGGTATTCAGCGTTGATTCCTCCATCGGAGCGGAGGAGCGCCACCCCCCCCCCCCACACACACACACACACTGCTTTGCAAAAAGTGTGAAAAATAAAATGGTAATAAAATTATTTTGTTACCATTTTATTTTTTACTCTCTACTGAATGAGTGCGAGTGTGGGGTTGCACAGTGCATCACTACTTCTGATTTGTAGCAGTGAGGAGTGGCCACTTCTGTTTGAAGTGCGCATGTCGGTTTGGCCGGCTATCTTGCTACGGCCAGCCCAACATCTGCAATTCAAACCTCTCCAACTCCAGTGCTTTTCAGAGCACTGAGCCAGCCTGATCTAGCCAATCCAGATGCTTCACACATGCTGCTTAACAATAGTAACAGCATCCGAGCTGTGTCTGTATTGGATGGACCTTGCGCTCCGAGGAGTCTGGCGCCAGGAACATCGAAAATGTGCTGCAGGTAGTGTGGTAAGTTAAACTTTTATTAACTCTTGCTTTCACTGTAACTGTGCTGGGTGCTATAGTAGCATGCTGCGGTCCTAACAAAGCCACTCGTACCATAGCACTGATCTCCCTTGATACCTGGTAGAAAACCATGCATTTACGTGAAGGGGAAATGTTCGGAGAGGTTGGTGCATTGAGCGTAAGTCTGGAAACACTTCAAAAGCTTCAGAGCTGCCAATCCTTTGTACAAAGAGCCCCTCCATTATTCAGTAATGAATGGAAAGTGGCCTTCCACAGAGAGGTGTGTGGCTGTGTCCATCAATAGGACAAGATGTGTGTAGGATAACATATTTCAATAATCTTTTGAGCAGGTGGGTCAATTTTTCTTCTTGTAACATGTTGCTTTAGCATTTTTGCCTCAAATACCGTTTCCCAGTTAAGGCTGTCTTGTGCAGAGGACGCTGCATAGGACAAACGCCAGATAATAAACCATTGCATTTGCACAGCTTAGTACAGAGATGGGTGGTGGTTTACCAAAATAAGTCTGTGAGAAAGTGGCTCTGTATATACTGTTCCCAAATAGGTACAGGATGTACAGAGTCCACAGTCCCCAAGGGTTTGACAGAGGCTAAAGTTAGATATAACCTTACTCTCTAAAGTGGTAGCTTGGTCGAGCAGTAAGGCAGTATCAGAGGACAGTGTAAAGCATTTGTTGTACACACTCAGTCAGCAAATGGTCTCACACACTCAATAACTGAACTCTAGGCCAATGATTTATATATAAAAAATATATGCTTGTTTTATTTTAGAACCAACAGTTGGAATTAAAATATGATTTCTCAGAATGTGATGCTTTATATAAATACTTTTGCAAGATGTAATTGACTTTTGTAAACAGTTACAAGTGGTTGCAATAGGCAACACTATTTTAAACACAATAATGCATTGAGTTCAATGGAAGTTTCATGTTATTTGCCACAGATTACTTTTAGGATTACTTTTGGAATTCCAGGACTGGATCCTAGATTCAGTCCTGGGTCAGTACTCAGAATCAAGTGATGAAAGTCGACTTAATTACTGTAATGATTTTTAAACAATATTTAGCTATTTTAAAAGTTGACACTTCGAAAATATTTCAAAGAAAACAGTCAATGATTCCCTATGGAAGAAAATTCAGGTTACAGGTACAGTATGTTCTTGTTACTTTTGTAATCCAGTACTGGGTGCCTAGACTCAGTACTGGGACCTTTATCCAAAACAGGTAAGTAATTACGTTTTCAGATATTATACGATTTTTGAAGAATATTTAAAGATTGCAGAAATCGACACTTAGAAGAAATTTCACAGAAAAACAGTCAATGGTTTCCTATGGAAGAAAATTGAGTTAAGGGTAAGTACAGTTGTAAGTATTTTTCAGAGTCAGTGCTGGGCACCAAGACCCAGCACTGGGAGCTCACCTAAGAGCAGGTGAGTAATTTCGTTTTCGTTTTAAGATTTGAAAAGTCCACACTTAGAAGAATTTTCAGGAAAAAGCCAGTCAATGTTACCCTATGAGGAAAATAGAGTTTGTGGTTTAAGGGTAAGTACTCGACTGGCAGAGTTGAGGTTCTGGGCATAGACTCAGGGGTCCCCCAGGGTCAGGTAGGTACAGTTGGTTCACCCTCAGCGGCTCTAGGGCGGCCCGGTGCAGAGAGAGTTAGGCCCAATGTTATCCTATGAGGGATAGGGGGGCCTTGGTTGGTGGCTGCTGACTGGCAAGCCACGCGGCTGTGGGAGCTTGGCTCCTGGTCACTTACTCAGGGCAAGTGGGGAAGTAGGTAGGTGTAGAGTTTTCACTGCCAGGGTGCTATAATCTATTGTTGTGCGCTGCGTGCCGCCATTTTATGGTTGGCGTTTTAGACCGGTGGTACTGTTGTCTCAGCGCACGTTGCCAACCACGTCTGTACTTGTTTACTGAAATGGAAATGTTTGCCGCCCACATATGTTCCACAGTTCGTTGCACGCCTGTTTTTTTAACAGCGTTGCTACACTCTTCGGAGAGCCTTTGAGGTTTGTAGAATTTGGGCAGACATTTATTTTAATTTGGAGCTGCATATAACATTGGCAAGTTTTTTTGTTTTTTTGGGACGGTAACCTGTGTTCCACGTTTTGGATGTTATCAGCTGAGTGGATCCTTTGATGAGGACCTCGGGTGAGAGATCGCTCACCAGAGTCAGAGACTTTCCTTCTCTTTATTTTCAGCAATGTCACATTGGTTACTGTTTATTATTGGGGGATTTGTGCATTTGTTGTTGAATTCCTTCTTGTGGCTAGTTTTTCTTGGGTTCAAAGTTACCCATCATGTC
The DNA here is from genome assembly GCF_964204655.1 of Triturus cristatus. Taxonomy (NCBI): domain Eukaryota; kingdom Metazoa; phylum Chordata; class Amphibia; order Caudata; family Salamandridae; genus Triturus; species Triturus cristatus. The sequence continues at coordinate 1,591,238,936 of NC_140590.1, forward strand.
TTTAGTTTTTAGTTACCCATGATGTCCCTAGTCTTTAGTTTCCCATGTAATATTTATGGGTGTATTGTCAGTTAATTTTATGGTGGTTTGGCCAGTATATTTTGGGTTCAAGGACATACTGGATTTGCTATGTTGCCCTGAATTGTATGGGGTTGATGGTGACCCTGTGTTGTATAGGGTTAAAGGATACCCTAGATGGTCTAGAGTCACCCACGTGAGGGTTTTTGGGTGTGTCTTGGGTTAAGGGTGTGTGTCTCCATTTTTGTTCAAGGGTGTTCAAGGGTGTTGTGTCATGTTAGTGGCTGGTAAGTACCCATTGTTTTGGTAGGGTTGTGGAGCTGTGTGGAGCGATGTGTTCAATTTTGAGGCTAATTGCCCGGTTTTGGATCATAGGGGGTTGTTCCCCTATTTCTCAGTTTTAGGGAGGTGTTTTTCCCCTATTACAAGATTTGGTATCTTGGAGTATCATAGGGAAAGTTTTTCCCTATTACAGTGTTCAAAGAGTCTTTGGGAGGTGTTTTTCCCCTATAGGGAGGTGTTTTCCTCTATTACAGTATTTGGAGTTTCATAGGGTGGTGCGTTTCCCTATTTCTATGTTCTTTGTGTCTAAGGGAGGTGTTTTCCCCTATAGGGAGGTGTTTTCCCCTATTACAGTATTGGAGTTTCATAGGGAGGTGCGTTTCCCTATTTCTATGTTCTGTGTGTCTTAGGGAAGTGCGTTTCCCTATTTCAATGTTCTATGAGTCTAAGGGAGGTGTTTTCCCCTATAGGGAGGTGTTTTCCCCTATTACAGTATTTGGAGTTTCATAGGGAGGTGCGTTTCCCTATTTCTATGTTCTATGAGTCTAAGGGAGGTGTTTTCCCCTATAGGGAGGTGTTTTCCCCTATTACAGTTTTTGGAGTTTCATAGGGAGGTACGTTTCCCTATTTCAATGTTCTATGTGTCTTGGTGAGGTGTTTTTGTTTGGTTCATCTAATTAGTTTCCCTAGGGAGGGGGATGGGGTTCATTATTCTTTTGTTATAGATATTTTCTGGCGACTATTTGCTGATTTGATGTATAATTATTTGCATAATGTACTTTCTTTTTATTTCTACTTCATTTAGGCAAAGGTATTTTGTGCTATCTTGATTCAATGCATATCTTTTGCTTGTTTTTCTAAGGAAGGGAGATGTGCTATAATCTATTGTTGTTGTTGTACATCTTCCTCATTGCTGTCCTGTTCCTTGCTGCTCAGCCATGAGTGATGTCACTTGGAATGTTGAGTGTGGGGGACTGGAGGAGTTGGCAGTTGGAGAGATGGGGCTGAGCAGCAGGGAGGCTGCTCCTGGCGGGGCTTTACAGGGGCTTTACTGGGGCCTAGCTGAGGCCTTACATGAGATCTACATGGACTTTATGGCTAACCAATAAACCTACAATCTGTTCTACGTAACCTGTCTACGAGACATCTTTAATTATTACACAGGGCCACTCGGGCGGCTGGGTGCAGAGTGCTTTTGAGCCTTCGGGCGCTCAATTGATTTCAATGGGAAATCTCCGGCTTAGAAAAAGACTGCAAGCTCGGGGACGAGGACTCTTCAGGTGCCACCACCACTTCGAGAGGTAAGTTGGGTAGTTGGAGGATAGGTAGGTACCCCGGGATTGGGCACAGGGGGCCGTGGGGCGCTGCGTGCAGGGGTGCCTTTTGGTGTCGGGAAATCTTACCCTCTGTTGATCGCGGTTGGGGGGGCACCTTGTTCTGAGGCTGCAGGCTTCTTCAGGAGTGTCGAGGGAGGTCCTTGGGTGCCGGACTCGGGGTCACAGTCGCCGTGGGGTCGTCCTCAGGGTTGTTGTTCACTCTGGCACTGGCCAGGCTTGGCTGGTGCAGAGTGTGCTGGGTTCGCGGTTCCGGGCTGCTGCCAGGGATTAGAGATAGGTTTGAGTAGAGCCTCTACTCATGGGAATCCCAGGGGCTTAGAGCCAAGAGGTAGCAAGGTCCTCCGGGGTTTGTGAGGTTGCTGGCCACGAGAGATGCCGGGTTGGAGCAGGAGCAGGTTCGAGGGTCGACAGGCCGGTAGGGCTGGGGCCAAAGCAGTTGGTGTCTTCCTCTTTTTAGCAGCTGCAGGGCAGGTCTTCTTTCTTCTTGCTCTTCTTTGAAGTTTGGAATCTGGAATCTGGGGAAGGAAAGTTCAGGGTGCCCCTAAATACTAGATTTAGGGGCGTTACAGGTAGGTGAAGGGCAGGGGCCAATGGGTCCCTGTCCTGGGGTGGGTACACCCCCTATCCTGCCTCTCTCCTGTGGGAGGGGGGCAGGAGCCTAGTCCTGATTGGGCAGGGCTTCCCATCTTCAAGATGGCGAGAGCCTGGAGATGTGCTTCACCTCGCCTCCCCCACCTGAGGGGTGGGGTTGGCAGGCTGGCACATCCCCTGTCCTAATTTGGGGTTTCCGGCCAAGCTTCCCGCCAGAGTGGGGGTTTGCAGTGGCCTGGGGAAGCTCACAGAGGCGGCATGCCTTTGAAGCTTCCCCCTGCCCATCCTGGGGGAGGAGATTTAGCACCTCGCCCAGGATGTGCATTGTTCCGGACCCAGGAGAGCAGGGGCTACCCTACCCAGGGGTCCAGCAACATGTCTGCTGTGTGGCAGCCTAGGCAGCCTCAGAACAGACGTGGATTGTAGGTTTAGGTTTCAGGGGGCCTCTCTAAGATGCCCTCTGTGGTGCTTTGTACATTAAATCACACACTGGCATCAGTGTGGATTTAATGTGCTGAGCAGTTTGATACCAAACTTCTCAGTCTTCAGTGCTGCCATTATGGTGCTGTGAAGTTCGTGTTTGACAAGCTCCCAGCACCATATACTCTTAGCTGGCAGGACTGCACTTACAGGACCCAGGAATGGACCTGGGTACTGTAGGGGCACAGGGCTCCTGCCTCTGTGCCCACACCACTGGCATAGGGCACCCAGCTAGAGGGGTGGCTGATGTATGCCAGGGCAGTGTAGGTTGTGGGCATGGCACACAGGGTGCCATGTCGACTCTCTGTTTTGTCTTGTATCCAGACACTCAGCCTGCAAGAGCAGTGTGTGTGTGTTAGGGTACAGGGCCTCTAAGGGTGGCACAATGAGTGCTGCAGCCCTTGGAGGCCTTCCCTGGTCACAAGGCCCTGGGTACCTATGGTACCATTTACCAGGGGCTGACATGTGGCCAGGGTTTGCCAATTTGGGTTTTGGCTGTTAGGCAGTTTTTAGGGAAGGAACACAGGCCCTGGGCACCTGATTGGCAGGAGCCCAGGGCACAACAAGGAAAAGTGCATCAGCTATTAGGCAAAAAAGGGGGGGTTACTGCAACAGAAACCCACTTTCTTACAAAGTCTACAGACGATGCATAGGTGATAACCAGGAGATAGGCGGGCGCAGTGGTGAGAGAAGCGCCCAGCCGGGAACAGTGTGAATATTAAGTGTGCATGGAAAAGGTAAACGACAGGGGGCTGGGATGGGCTGCCTTTCAGTTCGGTATCTTTGTGTATCTCCACTGTTTGCCACCAGAGCAGTGAGACAGGATTGAATACCCTCTCTCCCCTCCCCTGCTGATACAATCCCCACCCCAAAACTGAAGGCCTACTTGAAAATGACATTACAGGAACAATTAACAGGCACATTTTTAAAGGGTATGGCACAGTTGTTGGACAGTGATTTCGTATGTGTTTTTTATGCATTGTGTGCCTGTCCACCCCTCCCTCTGCCATCTCTAACCCCACGTGGACACATTTGTGACGCTCTTCTGGGGCCAGACAGTGTTCAGGAAATGTGAGTGTGCAGGATAGGGGAAAGTGTGCCATTGTGCCAGGGCCGGCTCTAGGGGGTTGCGACCAGTGCCACCGCACTGGGTGCTGGCTTCCTGACGGTGCTGTGTTTGCAAGTTTGTTATGTTTTAAGGCACCTGCTGCTATGTTCCTTTCCCCCTCCGATTACCAGGCCTCACAAAAATGTCAACTTAACTCCTATGATTAATGTTCTTCCTGGACAGAGATTGTAGTTTTGTATAGTTTATGTTTTGACTTATGTGAAGGTAGTGCAGAGGGTTAATATGCCTGCTGCAAAGAAAGTTTACCATGCAAATTACAGAGTGCATATAATGTAAATAGATCAGCAGGTTACTGCTTTTAAAAGAGACATTGTTTTTAGGACTCGCAGATCTAGCGCTGGAGCGCACATGCGCTCCTCGCTCTGCAAGGCTTATTGTTATCTATACGGTTTGAGAAGGGGACTTGAAGCCCCGCCCCTTCTTTCCATTGGCTTGCCTCATCGCTTAGGCTAAACGCTGGCTTTCTATTGTGAAGGAGGCTTTTTAGTCCCTCCTTGTTACTGCCCTGCCCACATTTGGCCCTGCCCACCCGGACTGAATCTTTCACATGCGGTGTTAGACTGTGTCCTTTAAGTAGTCAGTACGCACTCTTTTGGCTGCATACCGCTTTCACTTGAACTCGATCCAAAGGTCATGTTGTGTTTGTTTTTCCCCTCTCTTGCTCTTGGTCAGTGCCGAATAAGGAAACATAATTATCAGTCTCCAAACACGAGCATCCTTCTCAAATTAAGTATTAAATGTAAGTAAACGTCAACTTTTTTGTGGCAAAGGTATAATTTTGGCAAAGTGGAAAAAACAAGCATCCTTCTCAAACTAAGCACTGAATTTAGGCAAACGTCAACTTTTTTGTGGCAAAGGTATAATTTTGACAAAGTGAAGTAAATAATTCAGGCACCACTGTGCTTTTTTGTCATTACAGCTAGAAAACTACACCGGGTTGTGGCTCAAAAAAAACTCAGCTGAACTGAGCCAAAAATGCAAGAAAACAGAACAAATAGTTCAAGCTGAGAATTACTCAACACAATACTTTCATAACTCCTCAAAAGAAACGAAACTGAAAAGGAGGGTTTTATGAATTTCCTTATTATTTGACGGAAATTATTTGAATTTATTTCATATTTCAAAGATAATTTTGCGCAGAGACATTTCTTTTGTTGCGCTAAGATCTTATATACAAAATTTTACATAACATATATTACAATAACACCTAACTGATGATCCCCTGGAAACGAAGAAAAAATATATAAGCAAACATTCATCTAACACTCATGGCCATTATACTCATGCATACACGGTAATCATACAAAAACAGTCAAGAACAAGGTCCTTGTGGCGACCTTTCTTCCCTTGTACAATTAATTACTTTTCAATTTAAATGTCCAAAAACATTTCATTATTACATTGCCAAAATGAATATAACAAATTCTTTTGAACTTCACATGGAAATAGAATTCTTTTAAAGCGGTGCGACACAAGGAAATGAAAACTGGTCGACGCGTTTCGAACCCCAAAATTATGGGTTCTCCTCAGGACCAACCAATTTCTGAAATGAACAATGGGAAAGTTTTAGGATGTGATATTGGACTCAAAAAACTACGACGCACCACCAGGGCTTCTCAAAACCCACCTTAGAACGTGGAACTCTATCTGCATGACATGGATGAAAATCGTTTCCAATGTAAAGGGACCTAATCCAAAAGAAAACCAAGACCAACTATATTAAAATATCTACTTCACTACCACAAACTAAACAAATAGCACATGACACACAGCAGACTTTTGACAAAGGTAGGTAATGTTCGCTCGACTTACTGGAGAAAGAGAAAGTGTCCTCTTTTCCGGCTGCCAATGTTTGAATACTTGTGTATCTAGAAGGAGGGAGGGAAAACGGTCGAAATGAATTCCGTAAACTATCGTGATTTATTTTGCAACTTTGAACAAACGTTAATATACGCATTCGAAAAAACCGGAGTGCTACCAGCTGTATGAAATGTAGAACTTACTTAGATAAGTTTCTCAGTCAATTTAAAGATGCTTTTCCCGCGCCGGAAGCTGAAAAGACGAAACGGAATGTGTAAATAAACAAAGGAGACTAAATCGGCCTGATATCTTAGAGCTCCTGTTTGCTGGAGCAGAGAATTAGGAAAAAGGGTGACAGATCGGTCTGTGTGACAACATTTTGCCCTAACAGCCACCAACTCCGCAAACTCATCCTGGGCAATTGGCATCTAATCAAGGACCTCCATGAGGATTTTTCGAGACCTCCGATGTTTGCGTTCAAAAAGGAGAAAAGTGTAGCTAACTATATAGTTCGTGCTGCCTTACCAAAAGAAGAACAGCGTACATTAAGGAGTATGCTCAATCTACCACCAGTTATGGGGCACCACAAATGTGGAACATGCATAAACTGTGACCAGACCATTGAGGGTGATGTTTTTTCATTCAACACCACGCACTGGAAGCATAACACATTCAGCAATTGCAAAACAAAGAATGTCGTTTATGCAATAGTTTGTCCGTGTCCTAAGCTGTACATTGGGAAAACCACGCAGGAGGTGCGACAACGCATCATCCAGCATAAATCCAGGATCAGACGTCGAGTGGAGAATGCCCCTTTAGTCCATCATTGGGTCACTCATTCACACAGGGAGGCAGATTTGAGATGGACGGTTTTGTCAAAAATTGAAAGAGATCCACGTGGAGGAGATTTGGAAGGCCAATTAAGCCGTCGTGAGGCATTATTAATCATGAAGTACAACACGGCTATTAATGGCCTGAACGAAGTCGCTGAAATTTTCAGACCAATCGCTTAAAGTAAAAATAACACCTAGTCTCGGTCGCTGTCTCTATGTTTTGGGCTTGGTCTGCTCTGCTGCTTCATTTTGTTACACAATTATAATTGATGGAGAGTTCCGTTTATTTGTTTAGTCATGCATTACTCCCCGCTGTGGGGAAGCCTTCCCCGTAGTTTAGGTGCGTAGCTAAGGAATTGTTTTTCATTTATGGACACTCAACTAGATAGGAAGAATTTTTAACCATAACACCCGGATTTGTTTTTCATTTATGAACACACAACTAGAAAGGAAGAATTTTTAACCATAACAACCGGAAGCCACTTGTATTTTTCATCTTTTTAAATTTGCAACATTGTTCCTCATTTTTACGAAATCCTAGCCATAATTTCAAAAAACACACCTGCTGGGTCGCTGAGCATAAACTACATTTACCAGTAAGCTTTGCGCTTCTGGTAGTCCGTATGAGAGCTATACGTCACTAGCACCCACAAGACTGGGTTCACCCTCACTCGTGGATTGACAAGGTTTCGGACGGATTGAAAATGTACTCCCGGTAAGCGTGCAGGGAAACAAGAACTAGTCATGTCTAGGAAACAGGAGCTCTAAGATATCAGGCCGATTTAGTCTCCTTTGTTTATTTACACATTCCGTTTCGTCTTTTCAGCTTCCGGCGCGGGAAAAGCATCTTTAAATTGACTGAGAAACTTATCTAAGTAAGTTCTACATTTCATACAGCTGGTAGCACTCCGGTTTTTTCGAATGCGTATATTAACGTTTGTTCAAAGTTGCAAAATAAATTACGATAGTTTACGGAATTCATTTCGACCGTTTTCCCTCCCTCCTTCTAGATACACAAGTATTCAAACATTGGCAGCCGGAAAAGAGGACACTTTCTCTTTCTCCAGTAAGTCGAGCGAACATTACCTACCTTTGTCAAAAGTCTGCTGTGTGTCATGTGCTATTTGTTCAGTTTGTGGTAGTGAAGTAGATATTTTAATATAGTTGGTCTTGGTTTTCTTTTGGATTAGGTCCCTTTACATTGGAAACGATTTTCATCCATGTCATGCAGATAGAGTTCCACGTTCTAAGGTGGGTTTTGAGAAGCCCTGGTGGTGCTTCGTAGTTTTTTGAGTCCAATATCACATCCTAAAACTTTCCCATTGTTCATTTCAGAAATTGGTTGGTCCTGAGGAGAACCCATAATTTTGGGGTTCGAAACGCGTCGACCAGTTTTCATTTCCTTGTGTCGCACCGCTTTAAAAGAATTCTATTTCCATGTGAAGTTCAAAAGAATTTGTTATATTCATTTTGGCAATGTAATAATGAAATGTTTTTGGACATTTAAATTGAAAAGTAATTAATTGTACAAGGGAAGAAAGGTCGCCACAAGGACCTTGTTCTTGACTGTTTTTGTATGATTACCGTGTATGCATGAGTATAATGGCCATGAGTGTTAGATGAATGTTTGCTTATATATTTTTTCTTCGTTTCCAGGGGATCATCAGTTAGGTGTTATTGTAATATATGTTATGTAAAATTTTGTATATAAGATCTTAGCGCAACAAAAGAAATGTCTCTGCGCAAAATTATCTTTGAAATATGAAATAAATTCAAATAATTTCCGTCAAATAATAAGGAAATTCATAAAACCCTCCTTTTCAGTTTCGTTTCTTTTGAGGAGTTATGAAAGTATTGTGTTGAGTAATTCTCAGCTTGAACTATTTGTTCTGTTTTCTTGCATTTTTGGCTCAGTTCAGCTGAGTTTTTTTTGAGCCACAACCCGGTGTAGTTTTCTAGCTTTAGGAGCGGGCAGCTGCCCGCGAGGTTGAATCTAGTGGCCAAATAGCCACTACCCTTTAGGGAACTTTAGGGTCATTGTTGTTAAAATTGCTTTTGTCGCAGTTGTAAGTTTTAGTATGGTTAATTGTTTGTTAAATGTTTAGTTTGTCTTGTGCTGTCTGAGTTTTAGTCATCCCCCCCCTTTTTGTCATCTGTGATGGCAGAGAATGATGCCTTCGCTTACAGCGAAGAACACATTCAGAATCTGATACGAGCACCGCCGGTCTTCGCATCGGCCACCTTGAGTGTTACAGCAAAAACACAGAACGAGTCGGATAAACTCACCAGATTACGTAAAAAACAAATACGCACGGACCTTCACGGACATTTCTTACTACAGCACTTAAAGGAAGGCACTATTCCATCAGGACTTCAAATACGTAACATTCCAGTAGTTTTCATAGACGATCCAATCTACAAGAAAGGTTACAGTTGCATAGAGACCAAATGCAGCAGGGACCTTATGGTCCTCACGGTGGAGACAGCCCATAGACTTTCATTGATACAACTACAGGAGATTGCAGACCTTGAAAGTGAGATCAAAAACAATCCTAACCTTACGGATGCGAAGGCCTTATTGGAAAAAGTCGAGAAAGAAATCCTGGAGTTTAAAGATTATACGGTTATCCAAAAAAGTAACAAATTCGAGCAGGACAAAAAGAATTTTTCGTTGGAATCTACTTATCCCTATCTAAACAAGGATTTCTATTCTACCAACGATTCTAGAAATTATCTCCAAAACTATCAGGGGAGATCCCGGAAGAGATTCATTAACTTTTCAGAATCGTCTTCATCTTCTAGTGAGACTACAGATTCAATGACTAGGGCTAATCAGAATCAAAGGGGTAACCAACAAAATCAAGACCCACAAACATCCAATCAGGAGGCACGTTTTTTAGGCCGAGGCCAACGACAAGGGAGAGGACGGTTGCGATATTCCCAACCATGGGAAATGAGGACACGACGCCAATATTACAGGAGTTAACTACATCACCAATTTATAATTTGTCTGACAAAATACTCACAACAGCGGAAATTTCCATTCTTCAAAAAGGACTAAGCTTTGTTCCTTCCAGATCGACAAACTTCATCAAAATGAAGCTCGAAACCATGGAGTTCTGTCGAAAAATCCGTTTGAAAACGTTTTTTTTCTGAGATAACCGAAGCAGTAACGGCAGAAGTTACCGGACTAAAGAGGAAATCCACTTTTTGTCCATCAGGACCCAAGGTTCCCAAGGAAATCGTAACATTTGAGAGAACCATCTTATCAGGAATACAGGCAATGGAAAGCAAAAAAAGCTTTGGGAGGTTTAACTTAGCCAAAAAGGAAAAAGATGCCCTTATCAAACTGCAAAATGATAGATCTATTGTAGTTAAGCAGGCTGACAAAGGTGGGGCAGTGGTCCTTTGGGACGTTAATAAATATAAGAACGAAGTACTCCGCCAATTGGAAGACGTGACCTGCTACCGAAAAATCACAAAAGATCCAACTAAAGAACTACAAGACCAATTATTTCATATCATAGAAGAAGGCTTTTCACAAGGTTTTGTGGGCCCTAAAGAACGTCTGTTCCTGAAAAATATGAACCCAAGGATACCGGTCTTCTATGCTTTACCTAAACTCCATAAAAATGAACTGGACCCCCCAGGACGACCCATAGTTTCTGGGTGTGAATCACTCATTGAGCCGGTAGCTCAATATATCGACTTTTTTTTTTAAACCATTCATCAATCAGGTTCCGGCACATTTGAAAGACACCACTGCTTTCCTGAATAGAATCACATCTGTGCATTTCAACAAAAGCACACAATTGATGGTCACAATGGATGTGGTGTCACTCTACACCCAAATCCCTCAAGATCAAGCTTTGGAGGCCTTAGAGTGGTTTTTAAATCTAAGAGAGCGACCAGTACAAGTTCCCACGGAATTTCTCCTGTCTTTGGCTAAGTTTGCACTAACCAAAAATTACTTTTCTTTTGACTCAGAGTTTTTTTACCAAATACGAGGCGTGGCCATGGGTTGTCCTTTCGCACCTGAGTTGGCAGTTTTATTCATGGGTTTATATGAAAATAATTTCATATATAATAACAACCCGTTTGCTGCTAATATTTCCAACTATTTGCGTTATATCGACGACATTTTCTTAGTTTGGACTGGCACACAGCAATCACTAGATGAGTTCATTTGTTGGCTCAATGGAAGATCAAATGATATCAAATTTAGTAGTGTCTCGTCAAACGATTCAATCACTTTTCTGGATGTTAAGGTAGTGGCTTCGGATGGAGAGCTCGAGACCACACTTTTTAGAAAAGAGACAGATCGGAATAAGGCCCTTCATTTTACGAGCAACCATCCTCGTAGTCTGAGACAAAATTTACCCTACGGTCAGTTCTTGCGGATTCGCAGGAACTGTACTAAAAAAGAGGAATATTTCAGGCATGCAAACAAATTAAGAGACCGCCTCCTTGAGAGGGGATATCCAAAGAAACTTATTAAACATTCTTTGAAGAGAGCTTGGTGGACACCAAGAGAGACATTGCTGGAGCAGAGAATTAGGAAAAAGGGTGACAGATCGGTCTGTGTGACAACATTTTGCCCTAACAGCCACCAACTCCGCAAACTCATCCTGGGCAATTGGCATCTAATCAAGGACCTCCATGAGGATTTTTCGAGACCTCCGATGTTTGCGTTCAAAAAGGAGAAAAGTGTAGCTAACTATATAGTTCGTGCTGCCTTACCAAAAGAAGAACAGCGTACATTAAGGAGTATGCTCAATCTACCACCAGTTATGGGGCACCACAAATGTGGAACATGCATAAACTGTGACCAGACCATTGAGGGTGATGTTTTTTCATTCAACACCACGCACTGGAAGCATAACACATTCAGCAATTGCAAAACAAAGAATGTCGTTTATGCAATAGTTTGTCCGTGTCCTAAGCTGTACATTGGGAAAACCACGCAGGAGGTGCGACAACGCATCATCCAGCATAAATCCAGGATCAGACGTCGAGTGGAGAATGCCCCTTTAGTCCATCATTGGGTCACTCATTCACACAGGGAGGCAGATTTGAGATGGACGGTTTTGTCAAAAATTGAAAGAGATCCACGTGGAGGAGATTTGGAAGGCCAATTAAGCCGTCGTGAGGCATTATTAATCATGAAGTACAACACGGCTATTAATGGCCTGAACGAAGTCGCTGAAATTTTCAGACCAATCGCTTAAAGTAAAAATAACACCTAGTCTCGGTCGCTGTCTCTATGTTTTGGGCTTGGTCTGCTCTGCTGCTTCATTTTGTTACACAATTATAATTGATGGAGAGTTCCGTTTATTTGTTTAGTCATGCATTACTCCCCGCTGTGGGGAAGCCTTCCCCGTAGTTTAGGTGCGTAGCTAAGGAATTGTTTTTCATTTATGGACACTCAACTAGATAGGAAGAATTTTTAACCATAACACCCGGATTTGTTTTTCATTTATGAACACACAACTAGATAGGAAGAATTTTTAACCATAACAACCGGAAGCCACTTGTATTTTTCATCTTTTTAAATTTGCAACATTGTTCCTCATTTTTACGAAATCCTAGCCATAATTTCAAAAAACACACCTGCTGGGTCGCTGAGCATAAACTACATTTACCAGTAAGCTTTGCGCTTCTGGTAGTCCGTATGAGAGCTATACGTCACTAGCACCCACAAGACTGGGTTCACCCTCACTCGTGGATTGACAAGGTTTCGGACGGATTGAAAATGTACTCCCGGTAAGCGTGCAGGGAAACAAGAACTAGTCATGTCTAGGAAACAGGAGCTCTAAGATATCAGGCCGATTTAGTCTCCTTTGTTTATTTACACATTCCGTTTCGTCTTTTCAGCTTCCGGCGCGGGAAAAGCATCTTTAAATTGACTGAGAAACTTATCTAAGTAAGTTCTACATTTCATACAGCTGGTAGCACTCCGGTTTTTTCGAATGCGTATATTAACGTTTGTTCAAAGTTGCAAAATAAATTACGATAGTTTACGGAATTCATTTCGACCGTTTTCCCTCCCTCCTTCTAGATACACAAGTATTCAAACATTGGCAGCCGGAAAAGAGGACACTTTCTCTTTCTCCAGTAAGTCGAGCGAACATTACCTACCTTTGTCAAAAGTCTGCTGTGTGTCATGTGCTATTTGTTTAGTTTGTGGTAGTGAAGTAGATATTTTAATATAGTTGGTCTTGGTTTTCTTTTGGATTAGGTCCCTTTACATTGGAAACGATTTTCATCCATGTCATGCAGATAGAGTTCCACGTTCTAAGGTGGGTTTTGAGAAGCCCTGGTGGTGCTTCGTAGTTTTTTGAGTCCAATATCACATCCTAAAACTTTCCCATTGTTCATTTCAGAAATTGGTTGGTCCTGAGGAGAACCCATAATTTTGGGGTTCGAAACGCGTCGACCAGTTTTCATTTCCTTGTGTCGCACCGCTTTAAAAGAATTCTATTTCCATGTGAAGTTCAAAAGAATTTGTTATATTCATTTTGGCAATGTAATAATGAAATGTTTTTGGACATTTAAATTGAAAAGTAATTAATTGTACAAGGGAAGAAAGGTCGCCACAAGGACCTTGTTCTTGACTGTTTTTGTATGATTACCGTGTATGCATGAGTATAATGGCCATGAGTGTTAGATGAATGTTTGCTTATATATTTTTTCTTCGTTTCCAGGGGATCATCAGTTAGGTGTTATTGTAATATATGTTATGTAAAATTTTGTATATAAGATCTTAGCGCAACAAAAGAAATGTCTCTGCGCAAAATTATCTTTGAAATATGAAATAAATTCAAATAATTTCCGTCAAATAATAAGGAAATTCATAAAACCCTCCTTTTCAGTTTCGTTTCTTTTGAGGAGTTATGAAAGTATTGTGTTGAGTAATTCTCAGCTTGAACTATTTGTTCTTTTTGTCATTACAGGCAGCGCACCAGCCTCAGTAAAAAAGGCACGCCAGTCCCGCTCTTTGTCCGGAGAACAAACGCGTTCTCCTGGACCTAGAGACTAGTGTGTGTGTGGATCCGAGGGACATTTGGTTTTTCTTTTGCATTCTTTTTATACAGTGCGAACTCGACTCGAAGGAGCGCATTACACAAGCACATTACAAAAAGACAAATTCGTTTTTGCTAGGCACTTGGAGAGCAAGTGATGTGCCTGACTTGAACCTGCTACCCCAGCTCCTAAGTTGGGCGCTCTGGCCCTGGGCCGAATTGGGAACAGAAACCTGCTCTGGCAAACTGCTCAGCCGGCCTCCCCTGGGATGAGGGGGAGTGTAGCCAAGCAGTTTGCGAGGGCCGGTTTCGTCCGTTGTTGTTACAGGGGGCCGATATTGCCAACCCCCGGTAACAAAAATGGCCCCCCAGGGGCCCAAAACCAGCCCCCACCATAGCGGCCTACCGGGGAAACGCCGAGTGCCCGCTATGGCCATTCCGGCCCTGCTCTGGCCGTTCTGTCACAGGGCGCACGAAGGCCGTGTTTTTGCCTCCATGAAAGGACCAAGGCCTCTCCAGCCCGCCCCTCCTCTCTGCACCTGCATGGCCTTTTTGTTTTGTTTCTTCAAGTGGGTCTGAATTTGCTTGTTGTTCTGAAAGCGAAGCTTGGCAACGAGCCTGGCTAGATAACAAGCGAACGTATGGGCGTGCAAGGAGCTCAGTGGGGCTCGTTATCACAAGGGGTGTTCGAGTGTGTGGGCGGGGGCTCTCTGTGCCCTGCTCGCCAGGAGGGTGGGGGAACAGCTGTTCGCTCAGAGGGCCCAGTAGAAAAGCCCCGGGCAGACCTCATGCAGCGCCTAGCCCGTAGCTTCCCGCACATGCTGCTGACGCTGAGCGGCCTCTTACTGGGGGTGAGTGAGGTGGCTATGTGGCCAGGGGCCGGTGGCGTGCATCACAGGGGTATATATTTCTACCCCCACAGTGGGGGAGGTAGGGTTGGGACGAGTTTGAGCAAAGGACTGTGGTTATTATTAAGGTGCGAGGGTGTGGTGGCCTTGCATTCCCGGGGCATCTTTGATCTTTTTCTCCCGTGGGTAGTAGGTGTGGCGTATTGCTACGTCAATTTGTTGCTGTTTAAATGGCGCAAACTGGACGACTGTTTTGGATCGCTTTACATGAACACCAGTTACACTCCACACATTGGGTATTATTTACAACCCTCTTGCGCCGCCGGTGCGTCACTTTTAACAAGGCGAAAGTGAAGTGCCAGAGGCGCAACGGCTTGTAAATAAGCCCCATTGTTTGTAGGTCCCGGGAGATTGAGCGATCTGCCCAGAATCCCAGGATGTTGATCTGATGCCCAGACTCGAACCCGGTTCCCCAGCATCAATGTCGGCAACTCTGGCGCTACACCATCTCCCTTAAAATGTTTGTTTTAGATGCGCGCTTTCCGTTCTTCACACCCCTATCATCAGCAGGTGCGCAACGCCCATTGTGCTCAAAGGGCTTCAGCACCCACCCCCCCACCCGTTGTGTGTGTCAGCCCGGGCTGAGACAGCTTCCCGATTACACACAGCCGCACGGAGTACTTCACAGGCCTTTAAAAGACCATTTATGTGTTAACAAGGCTTTGTTGCTTTTCACCCCTTCTTAGAGCCCCTGCATCTCCACTCTGCATATTAATGGAAGAGTCAGCCTCACCCAAAAAATGTTAGTAGCTCCCCCCGCCTCCCCCCACATTTGGCTCTAGTTGCGCCTCTGATCATCAGTATCGTGTTAGTCTGGCTAGTTCAGTTACTCAAATGAAGACAGGTCTCGGAATGCCGCCATCTATTACACTAGAGACCATTACATGGGCAGAAAGGGATAGTCTCTATTACAACCATTGGCACACAAGAAGAGGGTATACTGCTTCATTGCCATGGGGCGAGAGCAGTGCTTCAAATGGGCAAGCACTGAGACCTGCACTTCTTTAATTGCAGGAATGGATCGTCAACGTCCTTTTGCAGGAGATTTATATGGGAGAGTACCAGCACTTCTCAGCATGAAGCAGGCACTCTGATAGTGTGAGTACCCGCACTTTTATACTCTTATTTAAAGCACTGGGAGAGAGCTGATCGCTGCACAGCGACATGACCGAGAAAGGGCATTTTTTTGGTCCACCTTAGAATGCCCCACCTGGGGAGGCTGAAGGCGAAAGGTTCTTCTTCTCGTGGGCAGATGGGGACTTTCCTGACTGATGTCATTTGACCGCAAGGTCTGTAGTGACAAAACACCTGTCACCAGGGGAAATGGCAGAAGCTTCGGAACTAAGGGTAGGCGAGGTGTGCTTTGCATTGTGAGAAGGGAGGGATTTCATTTCCCTTTTAGCATGCTCTCAGCAGCAAAGCAGACTGGTAGAAAGAAATGACAACCTTTACTGTTTTTTACATTTATTTATGTATTTTCATATAGCGGGAACATTACACTAGTTCTTCTTCATTCAACTGTTAAGATGCTATGCAGTGCTGTAAAAGGGTCAGTACTGTCTGGTACTGAGTACCGGCATTTTTTTTATTTTAAGGAGAGTACCTGCACTTATAAAGGGAAACATAAAACTTTTAATTGGAGAGTACCTGCACTTATCAGAAACAAGTAGGTACTCTGGGACCGAGTACTCTGATCCAGAGTACCTTAACTTCTATTTTTCCAGTTCAGGCACTGATGTGAAGTGTATGTATTTTATAGGGGGAATGGGATTATATTATTTCTGTTACGTACAATCTCTCTTTGATATTGCCTCGTAGTGCTAGTCTGCTCAGATACATGAAAAAGTGCCTTTCTTCCAGTTAACCTATGCACACTTCCTGGTATGGCAGAGAGACACAGTGGCATGCAAGCATACATGTACGTGTTGAGGTAAAACATGTGTTTAGTGGTATTTTAAGTTTGCATTGGACATATCTGCTATACTCCTAGGTCAGAGTGTGCATGTGTCCCTTTGATGAATTTTCTAGAACTTGGCAGTCTACTTCCTTCCTTCAATTCTGCTCTGCATGTAGTTGCCAATGCTTCGTTTTCTGTGCGCAAGTATCTGTTTTCTTATGTAACCAGTTATAGTTTTTATTAACTAATAATAAACAACTAGTATTCTTATCAGGATGAGGCTCTGTATATTTCAGTGCATTCATTGTGCTGGAGTTCTTATTTATAGCAGAGTTCAGAATGCATCATTGTAATAATTTTACCTAAGCTTTTTTTCTTACTTTAGCTTCTAAGGAAGCATCTTGTAAATTTCTCTGGCAAATTTACCTTCAAGAATCCACCCAGTTTCTCAAAATGTTCCTGTTAACACATAGGTAAAAGACATTGTCATTTACAATGCCAATAGCTCGAACTAAAACAATTGCGATACCTATTGCATTTTTAATGCTTGTTTTACTTGCAATTTATAACTTAAAGTCCAAATATAGAACAGTGAAGTATTAACTTGCATCATAGAGTGCATACACACTGCAAAGTATAGATTAGAGCATAGATTAATGTTGCAAAAAAGGTTAATTTGGGTAGCAATCGATTCTTATTAACCCCTTCTGTGCCACGCCCTTTCCCCCTCCTGTGCCGGGCGTTACATTAGTGGGTGGGTTTCATGACGAGATAGTCTCGTCATGGGCACAGCGCGACCGTGCTCCATGACGAGACTATCTCGTCATGGGCACAGAAGAGGTTAAAACTCCCAACTATGCTATTTCTTTTTTGACTGAGTTTGTGCTTCTCCACACCAAGCACTCCTAAACTATACGGCATACCAGTATGGATGGCATGTGACTCCTACACTTTAATGCCTTTGGCTTATGTAACATTTCCTATAAGCTGATTTACACATGTATGTCTCTGTGCAATGTGTGTGTGATGTAAAGCGCTCTGACATCCTTTACTGGTATGAGTGGTGCTATATAACTAATTCAATGCATCTGAGAGACAGTGGTTATGGAGTCTGGGTCACTGTTAAAGGGTGCTAATGAGAGAATCCGTGGTAGATGTGGTCATTCGGGGGGGCACCAACTAACATTGTCGCACTGGGCGCCACCAGCGCTAAAGCCGGCCCTGCATTGTGCCACTGTGCAAGGCGGCAGAAGCGGCCTGCACCAGTGTAAGGAAGCAGCCCCTTAACTCCTACCGGAAATGTCATCAGAAACGTAGAACGGAACGCAGAGAGTAGTGAGGGGAGCTGATGGTCTCAATGAAGCAAATTCAAGTTCACTGAAAAACAGAATGGAGGAAATAGGGGCAGCTGGACGTCCGAAGGCACAGAGGCAAGTTATACTCGTTATGACCAATGGAAAAATATAAACTTATACAGGGGGTGGGCGCGGTTATTAAAGAGCTGGTATAAATATGTTAAGTTCATTTATGAAAACATTGTTTAGGGCCCCTCTGATTTTCACAATGTCACTAAATGTATTGGTTTTATTTTAAGATCCCTCTATGCCAGTCATCCTGTGCAGAGACTGGGGGCACATAAGGATGTGGCGTAATGGCCAGAGCTTCAGACTTTGGAGCTGGGGAACCAGGTTTGAGTCCTGCCATTGGCTCAACATTCTGTCTCCTGTGTGCAAACAAATGAATGTGTCCTTGTGTAATGTAACTGGTGCCCATGTTAAGCGCTCCAATACCCTCTGGTCGAGTTCGCTCTATATGAAACTTCACATATATTGGCCAAGATGAGCTATAAATGAGGGGCCAATAAGCAAGTGGAGACAATAACAGAAGAGCCATGCTCCTAAGGCTTTGCTAAAAGAGGGTAGTAAACATTTAGCCATGGGCCAAGAGATATTTAGATGTGCTTATCAGTTCGCAAATGATCCGTGTCCCCTCTTTAGTAGTGTGCAACATGTGTATAAACGGCCCCTGCTATTCTCAATATGTTAAATTTTATGTTTTGGCGCCTCACCAATTCCATATGCCACCAACCGCCACTGCTGGGATTAGAAGATGGAGACAGAATTTTGACGTCAATCACTTTTCTACATTGTTCCTTCATTGAATGGCAGAAGTACTTATACCTTTTTGACCAACATTAGCGAAATCTGACCAGGAAGAGCTTGACTCATGGCCCCTCAGATATATGGATGAAAACAGATCTTACGGTTGTTGTTAGGCTGCCCTGATGTCCTCAACTTCCGGAAAGGCAATATTGTGTGGTACTGTTGTACCGCACATTTTCTTTGAAACGCCATGAATGACCAAATTGTAAATATATATGGAAACACATGTGGTAGCATTGTCTCCGCAGGTTATTGCCCATGTGTTCCAACATAACTCTAAATCTAGAAGTATTGCTGAGTGGTAAATGTATTACTGTTTTACGTAATTGTATCCATATTTAGGAGAACTTTAACTAAGAGACATTGGGGCAGATTATAAAGCGGCAGCGATAATTATCGCTGGCTCGCTGGCCGTGCTTAGCGTGATGATGTTTTTTTGCCGGCTATCGCTGGAAATTATCGCCATGCTAGCACTGTATTAACAACGCATAGCGCAATGGCGATAATTATTCCAGCTATAGCGGTGTTTTCCATGGAACATCGCTGGTTTTCCAGCGATGTTCCATGGAAAACGGCGATAACCATGCTGATACCACCCAGTGGTCGTATCAGCATAATCCACCCCCAATGTTAAGTATACGTAAGTCAGCATTTTAGCAGACGTTAGTTTTTGGCGAAAACCCTGGTTTTCGCCAAAAACTAACGTCTGCTAAAATGCGTGGGCCTCCTTGTAATTATCGCGATGTGCACATCAGCGATAATTTACATGCAGTACTGCCCAGTGACGCCCACTTTGCATCTCATTAGAGATGCAAAGCGAGGCGTCGGGAAAACGGGTGCTAACATGCGCTAATGCATGTTAGCACCCACTTGTAAATAGGGCAATAGTTTTTATCTCCGTTTTTTTGGCTTTTAAATAAGCCTGGGCAAAGCACTACGCTACGCTCGCGTAGTTTGCGAAGTTCGCGCTACTTCGCACTACGCGAACTGCATGTAGCACAGTGCGAACACGCGTAGCGTAGTGTTGCGTAGTGCTGCGGTCATTCTTTGCTTGCTCGCGGTCCTCAACGTCAAGTTGGCGACCGCGAGCAAGCAAAATGACATCCCGGCGAGACTTTTTCCTTGTTCGCGGTCAGCAACTTCAAGTTGGCAATCGCGAGCATGGAAAATAAACCTCCCGGCGAGATTCCCAATGCGAGGAGGTCAGGTTTCTCATTGCGAGTGGTCGCGTATGCTCGCGACCGCTCGCGATGAGAAACTACCAGTTCGCGTTGAGAAAGCTGAAGCTCGAGTAAAAATCTACTCGAGCAGCAGAAAACTACAGCTCGCACTGTGCAAGATGCCATTTTCAATGATTGCACAGTGCCGGATGCTTGTCCGCACTGTGCAATCATTGAAAACGACATCTGGCACGATGCGAACAAGGTACTACGCAGTTCGCGAAGTGCTACGCGTAGCTCGCGTAGTGCGAACTTCACTTTGCGTAGCTTCGCGAAGTGCTACTTCGCGAACTACGCCCAGGCCTACTTTTAAAGCCAAAAAAACGGAAATAAGGCCCTTGTTGATATGCCCCATTGCATTTTAGAGTTGCTCCTATGGTAGTTGCTGAGGTAATTTTTACCGTCTAGAAGATTTTTTATGTTGGTTTGCAAGTAGAAAATTCATAACTGCAGTTAAAACAAAATCCATTAACATTAAATGTAAAAAAAAGTCAGTGTGACGTCGGTGAGAAATGGGTTTACAGTCGGGCTTTTTCGTTATTCGTGGCCAAGTCCTACACAACAGGTTGACGCCAGATAGCGAGCAGGCAGAAACTTGCAAGCCGCCCACGTGCCTGTGCCCCCACAGGGCTCGTCTGTCCCGAGCTGGCCCCGCTTGCAAAGCAAAAACGAACACTTAAGCCTTTAAAAGTGTAAGATAAAAACAGCAACTAAACACCCATACGGCCGTTTGTGGAAAATGCGCGTCGCGGTCTGTCTTCAATGAACGCTATCTCCGAGGAAGGAAAGACACGACGGGCCTGGTAGTAATTCAGAAACAGTGCTACCCGCAGGGGCCCGAGAAAACAGGCTGCAATATTTATTGGACCCCCTCACATCGAAGCTTTTAGTGGAAACCTCGCTCTGTTCAGATAAGTCCACATGGCATTTTCCAGAATTCTCTGCCAAGGGTGGAACGTCACTGGAGCGTGAGATATTCAACAGGCTGTCATTACCACCCGTATTAATTTCCCTTTTCCTGGCTATTGTTTGATCTGATAAAATTAGCTCCCCTACACCATGGACTGAGTGACAGTATGTACGTCAGCATTCTACGGGTAGATCAGTCTGGGCTGATGGCATCCTGCTGGCAGTGAACTCGTGTCAAGTACTAAGTGTGTCATCGCAGAGCTCTCAAGTACATGAGTGGCTCAGCCATTCCAGGTTTCTATTTTACATTCTGGGAGTTGTAGTCCTGTTTATTCCAATGTAAAACCAGGACTACAAGTCCCACAGTGCAAAGCACAAACATGAAGTGGATGAACCTGTCACACATCAGCTTGAGAAACCTAAGAGCCCTTCCAATGGCTTTTCTTTGATCCCCAGCAGTGGAGCAAGATGTTCTTGGAGACACAGAGGCATCTGGTCACCTTAGTAAGTATAGCTTTCCTGGCTTGTATTCTGGACCATACTTCCAAGTTACAACCCTTTCCTTTGCCATTGAAGAGATGTGGCACAGAGGCCAGAGCGCCTGACTCCGGAGCGCGGGGGTCACAGTTCAATCGCCGGCTTCAGCTTCGCTCAGCATCATGTGACTCTGGGCAATAGCTCACTTAATCTCCCCAACGGCCCCCAGCGCCTTGAAACCCTTAAGGGTGATATGTTTGCGCTTTACAAATAGGAATTATTATTATCATTCTTTTCTGGCATGTTTGTCCTATGAGCCTTGGGTCTAGTCAGTAGCTTCAGCTCTTGTTTGGTTTCTTGTTGGCAGAACAAGGTTTTCCCACTCCTAGACATGGTGTATGGAATAGATTAGGCACTCAAATATGTGAGCGGTGGCACAAAGGAGTGGTGGGTCCTAATACAAGGTAGGAAAATGCCCCACTTTGCCTCTGTTAGATAGTAAAAGACAGCTTTAATTGGGGCGCAGACGCCCACCACACATCTGGGACCTGGTGCCACTGTAAACAGATAACTCCCACTGCACCCAACCAAAGGTCATTTGCAGCATGGTTGGATGCAGGGCCTGGCTTGCAACCAGACCCTGCTCACAGCCCTGAGATGGATGGCCAACCCCCTTGCGTAGAGTCTTCAGCAATGCGCAGTGGAGGTTGGGCGCAGAACCTGGTCTGTGGCCATCCCAAGCAGGCATCTGGCCACCCCAAGCAGGCATCCTCTAGGGAAAGGTACTGCTGGAAGGGGGACATTGTCCTTCTGCTTTTTGATCAGTGCTGCTGAGATGAGAAATGCCTCCCGCAGACACCGATCAAAATGAAGCCAGTTGCCACGTATTGCGCTGACTGGTTTCACTTTCAATAAGTGAGACGTCAATAAGATATGCATGCTGCATATCACACTGATTAAAGAAAAATTATTCTCGGAATGCAAGTGAAGCTCTGACCTCATGTCCTGACTTTATGTTTAAAAAAAATAAAGGACCAGATGCATCAAAGGGTTTTGTCCATTCTGTGTCTATGGGAAAATGAGTTCATGCAGATGGCCCAAAATCTTTTGAGTGCTTGCATTTGAGAGATTTTCTCCTTTAGTGTAGTGGACGAACCGTTCAGGTCCACCGGACTACAGGGTTAATGTTATGGGCGTTATCGGTTCGCCCACCGCATTAAAGTTGCTCATTTAAATAAATACTAATTTCCTTCATATATGTGTGTGTGTGTGTTTTGTGCACTTGTAGTTGATTCAGATTTTTCATAGGAAGGATTTTTCTGTTTCTTTAATAACTTTGGTGTCAATTGACGTATCAGCACGAAACTTTCCCAAAATAGAGTTCATCCACTTGAATTCTTCATGGAAAGTTTTGCGCTAATCTGTAAGCGGTGGCCGTTCCAAAAATGCGATTTCCCATGTTAATTCCCATAGAAAAATCTGAAGGCAGTGTGCAGGGGTGATTGGACACCTGCATGGTGTTAGCCCAAGGCAGAAGGCCTTTTGCGCAACATGGACGTTGGCCACATGTTGCACGAAGGCGGCTGGGCGTATTATAAAAAAAAAAAAAAAACACTGAAACAAACAAAGGTTAAAGTGATGTTATAATTACGTGTGGTAATAAGATCGTAACTTGCATTAAAAAAAGAGAAATTCACGGAAAAACTCATATAGCTTTCAACATATACAACCCCACTTGCCTCCAGGGTTCCTATTCTATACACCCACACATGTACACACAGAAACGCTATGCTGCCTATGTCTATAGGCCCTTTACTAACAACTTTTGTTTGTAAAATATTGTAAGGGTTTATGGAGTAATGTGAATAGCACTATCACGGATAAGGTCATCAGCGTCTTCATCAGTGATGTTCTCAATGATGTCATTTAGCATGTCATGAGTCAAGTAATGTATAAGAACATAAGCAGTGCACGACAAGGGCAGAAGGTATAGTTAGGTCACTAAACTTTAACTGGCAAATTTCAGTGCTTTTTTTGTTTTCAAACATTAGTTCCTATCGCATTTCATCACCTAACTATGTTGTCATTTTAAACTTTCGTTTTTCAGTGAGTATTTATCTAAGATAGATAGATAGATAGATAGATAGATAGATAGATAGATAGATAGATAGATAGATAGATAGATAGATAGATATGCATATATTTGAAACCTACATATACTTACCTGAGTTGCAATGTCTCCTTATGTTGTGATGGCATGTGTAGTGCAACTCTCATAATTAGGCTCCATCACCCCCATGGTTCATTCTCTTCTTTAGGAGTTTGCTTTGATTCAATCACTCTCAAGTTCCCCTGCCAGGGTTCGTGTCTTTTCCAATAGCCAAAATGTTCTGAAGCATAAACCAGGTGTGCCTATAATAGCCTTTTTAGCTATGCATGATTTTCAGGCTTTCTCCTTAAGATACACTTACATAAATTGAATGTAAATGGACTTGCTTGCATAGTGAGTGGTTATCCTGAAAATCTAGTGTAGCTGCCATCATCTGGGTCAACGGCAAACACTTCTATCTCAGAAGGGAGTTCAGCAGAACAAGTGCATTCTGGTAGATGCAGTTCGTAGTGTTTTTTAATTACTCACAAGTAGAAGAGTGTATTCCAGTAGTGTTGACACAGCCAGTCCTTTTATTTCTGGACATGTGTTTCTGAAGAATATCCTGTCTTCAGCAGAAAGTAGCAGGTAGGTGTGGGTGTGCTTGAAATGTTGAATGCAGCAGCAGCGGCCCTTGCAGGTAAGAGCAGTGGGGGCGGGTGTGGGGGAAGGGTTCGACAGACAACAATGAGGGAAAATTAATTATTTATTTGATTTTCCCTCATGGTCGTCTGTCGAATCCCCCTCCTAACCTGTCCTCACCCCTCTTACCTGCACAGGCCGCTCCAGGAGTGCAGTGTCTCAGGTGAAGTACCATTTTACAGCATGCAGTAGCACCCTGAGACTTGTAAACCACATAACTATAAAAGGAGCCTAACAACCAAGGAGGAAAGGCACATACTTTCAGCACATCAGCATCCCTGAAAAGATATGGAGATTAGGAAACCCTACTCGGAGTTTCTCATTGCGAGTTTCAGTTGTTTTATTTATTTTAGCCTCAGCACCCACAGAAATCATTCATGTACACTAAGCGATTCCTGTGACACAGAATGAGACCCTGATATGGGCTTTCTGGTCTTGAGGGGCTCGCCAAGTGCACCCTCTTTTTAGGTCTCGCTTGAGCCAGCGCACATGCGCTGCTCTGCAAGGTTTTAGTAAGGGCTTTTGAACTCAGAACACACGCTCGTGCGTGTGCTTTTTTATATTAACCCACAATTGGCCTATGCATGCGTCTTTCTTAAAAAGACAGCACGCAATTGGTCCAAGGCGGGTGATTGTCCCGCCTTCTTTGTTCTCTGGTCTAGGGTGCTCGGGAGCGAGCATTAATGCCATCCGTTTCCTATTATCGCGTTTGCGTTAATTGGAAACAGATAGCACGATAGCGGTCAGCGGTGGTCGCGCTGGTTCTTTCTTCCTCACCCTTTCTCTTCCCTCCCCTCCGCTTCTCATCTATTTGTTTCTATTTGACTTATTTCAGCCATTACTGTTTCTCAGTTGTAACATTTTTCTTCCCCGCAAAGTTAACACCAGAAACCTCTGAATGCTGTGATTGGAATTATAAAAATGACATATCGCTGCCAAGAAAAGCAGTGACCAGTAAACAAGTAATGCTGCTGCGTCATGCCTTATCCTTAGAAGTGATTTCATACATTGGCACAGTGACAGAGACCATGCAGTGTTTTGCTTCCGGACACCATATTATCATGACCTGTGCTCGGTGATTCACCCATTATGTCCCTCAGTCCCCGCACCTTTTATCTCTCCATCCGCCCGGAGAGGCTGGCAGGTGTCCCAGGGCATCCAGCAGATGCCCAGCCCTGGAAGGCTCAGAAATATTTTTTTAAATTAGAGATCTCAGTCGCCTGAGGTCTCCTCACAGCGGTACGTGTGACTGAGCCGATTGGACGCTGGGCTTTGGGTGAGATTGCAGGAATGCGTCGATGAGCTGTCCTCTCGGTATGAAGGGTTTTGTACGGTTGCACATTCTGTGTCAGGCCCCCAGCGGGACTGCAAGGCTGCGCCGCTTCTCCAGTTACTAAACACTTATAGTAAAAATGCCGTCACCTGGAGCCCATGCCAGCTATCTAGCCCTTTTCCCGCCACGAAGCTGCTGCATCATTTAAATCCTCTTATTTTGTCTCTGACGATCGATTTTACAGCGCTCCTTTATTATTTAACTCTTTGGCTGCTGGCGTCTATCCGTGACTGGAAGGCAACGGTTCACTTGCCCCAAAAAAAAAACTTCTACGACGGGAGCGGCTCGGTTACGTGAAAGCGGGCGGCCGTCATAGACGATGCAGTTATACAACACTGTTTACACTGCTCTGTGGTAGGCTGGTGTTTATAGGGCACTGGCTGTGTATAGCAAAGGGCTTTCACTCTTACATAACTCCCCTCATGTATAGTTACATATGAAACGAGGCGCTAGTTGTGCAACAGCCAGCATTGTTACGAGAAATGCTATATGCGCGTGCCCTTTCGTGTTTATATGGTTTTTGTACATAAAGTCACACCAGCATGTAACATTTGGAGGGTGATTTATGTGTGCTCTAGTCAGGCTAGGCAGACAGGCCACTTCTCTAACTCAGTGGAGGTACAGATCTGCTAAATGTTATGTGTTGATTTTTCTGAGTGTGATGGTCACACCACTGTGTATAAAATAGAATCTGTTGGATTCTGGCGTCTGCACACTGGAGCATACATCTCCACTTTTTGAGACAGACAGAGTGAGACCGAGCAGGTGTTGAGGGTGAGCCCATTGAAAGAAACCGAAATGTGTGACCCTTGACAAATATTTAATTTCACTGAGCCTCCCTTTTCTTCGCTATCGCTTATGTATACGTCAATTTAGGATGTGTGCGCTGGATAAAAACTTCTTGTGTTTAAGTCAGTTGATTATAACATATGAGATTTTGCAAACCATGTGTAAATACTAATCTTTAATTTCTCTATAATAAGTGACTTGTGAGACACCCACTCGCTGATTTTAAAGAAAGGACATCAGAACTCACCTGTAATAACTTATTACAGTTGAGCTCTGAGGTCCCAATGTCTGCTACCAGAGCCAGCGCTGAGGGGAAAGGCAGGTCAGGTCAACCAGCATAATTAAAGCAGCAGTTTAAAGAACACAAGCATTGGCATAGCCAATAGGTCTCGCCTTTGGGACCTTATAAGTGTTTAGCCATGCAACAGTTGATGTTGCACCAAGGATATTGTGCTGGATAACTAAACACTTATAAGGTCCCAAAGGCGAGACCTATTGGCTATGCCAATGCTTGTTTCTGAGTATAACTACAGTTAGATTACTGGGCTGTGGAAGACTGAGATGGGGTCAGCAACATATTTTGTTGTCTGCTATGGATGGCTGTTTACTGGTCTCTCCCTTATAATTAAGAGGTCTGTCAGTCGTCTATTAACGCGTACTTCACTTCCTTCTTGTGGGACATCAATGGGAGGGAGGTGTGTATATGATTTATACATGTGCAGTGAAATGTGTGTGAAGCGAGCGTGCTGCATGCAGTTGTGGAAATCAGGTATTCCATTTTCATTTCCTGACCAGAGGTGCACAAAAGACTGAAGACTGAGGTTTTAAGCAAAACACCTTCTCCCTTTCTACCTCATTGTTCCTTAGAAGTGTTACCCCACCCCAGCCAGCTGAATAGTAGTTAAATATTGAAGCCTCTACCTCTTTTAGGTTTGTGTTTGGGCTCCCTTGAAAATACACTCATATAACTCCACCCCACTTTCCTGCTGGAAAATGTGAGACAAAACTATGGCTGTACCAGTCTTGAGGAATTCACAAAATTCAAGTACTGACTGAAACCAGTCGCAGAGTTTGACTTGTAGAGTTCAAAAACGTTGTATGCAAATTTGGTGTACATATGGGAAGGAAACTACCAGCCAGTGTGCACATATTTATATACTTGAATCCGGGGTCCCATAGCAGTGGTGCCTGAGAAACTCCTTTGTGCTCCTGAGTTGTGGTTGTGGCTGTCAACTTCCCTTTGCCAGGTTCTGGCACAGGACTTGGATGTCCGCAAACTGACACTAGGAGCTGCCTTGGTCCTGACTTGAGGGAAGGGGCTGACTGGCTGCTGAAGAAGAAGGCACTATCTAGTTGAGACTGCAAAGAGATGACAGAGGAGCAGTGGAAAACAGCTGCTGCAACCCAGGAAAGGATCTGCACTGCAAGCCATATGGTGAGGCCTTGAGATCCTGCGGCCCTGTAACATGGTCAGAAGATAAGTACCTGGGATGGCTGAGTGCTCAAGGAGATCGCACCCTCCTTATGCGGACAAATAAGCAAGACTTTGCTTGAGCAGTCGCAGCAACAGAATTCGAGTTGCGTGGGGAAGGTTTTCACTATAACAAAAATGTAAACGAGAAGTTGCGACCCAGGGTGGGCTGCTCACATTGTTTGGGTGGTGAGTCTGTGTTTGGTCCAGAGGATAGAACCACTAGCGGATCATAACGTCCATTTCTCCTGCGCCGCTCTGTCACCTGAGCTGGAGAGCATGCATGCACACTGGCGCCGAGCCCACAGACTCCAGTAGCATCAGCAGCGCCAGGGTGGCATCAATACATCTTTTCTTGGTGGGCAGAGCAGGACCCGACACCACCCAATGCTGTGCAGCCTGCCGATAGAGACAGGCCAACCCAATGCAAACTGACCAGAAAAGTACAGTTTAAGCATATAGTATTGGAGGCAAGACTGGGAAATATACACATTCATATGTATATATATTGCTCATATGTATATATATTTGTGATGTAATGTAAACTATATTATAAGTTATATATTTTTTTTATTTGTTTTATGTTGGAAAAGCCCACTTTTCAAATATTTATTCTTGCCACTCTATCATGCACTGTGTTCTCACAAATGATTTGATTTGTGATGTCATATGTGTTATTGTAAATGTTATTATTTTAGATGGTAATGTAATAGAAACGAGCATAAGCAGTGCATGGAGAAGGTGCAAATAAAGTTAATGTCGTGTGGCTACCGAGTTCAACACACTGTGTATGGAGGTGAGCTAGGTAGCATAATTTGAAGGTGTTGCGTAAACTATAAACTAAAGGTGTACAGTGCTCTGACGTAGAGTGGAATAGCATAGAGGGGTGCGTTGTAGAATGTAGTGGTGTGGGTAGAGTGTAGTTGCGTACAGTCTAGTATTGTAGCAAGGAGTGGCGCAGAGTAGAATCGACTGGAGGGACGTAGAGTTTAGTGGCGCTCAGTGAGATGCCATAGAGTGGAGCGGCATAAAGTGGAGTAGCGTAGAGTGGAGTGGTATAGTGTGGAATAGCGTTCAGCGTAGGGGCAACCCAGTGGAGGAGCATGGAGCCGAGTGGCATGCAGTGGAATACCGAACAGTGGAGTAGTGTAGGGTGAGGTGCTGCACAGTGGAATAATGTAGACTGTAGTGTAGAGCAATGGAGTAGTGTAGAGTGCTGCAGTGTAGAGATAAATAGTGTAGAGTGGAGTGGGGTGCACTGCAGTTAGGTAGAGTATAGTGTCATATAGTGTAATATGGTAGAGTGGAGTCACGTAGAGTGAAGCAGCATCCAGTGGAGTAGCGTAGATTGGAGTGGTGTAGAGTGGAATAGTGTTGACAGTAGTGCTGTACAGTGGAGTGGCATACGTGGAATAGGTGTGCAATACAATAGCATAGAGTGGAGTTGGGTGGAGTGGAGAGTATTAAACTGGAGTGTTGTACAGTGTAGTAGCATACAGTGAAGTGCCATACAGTGAAATAGAGTACAGTAGATTGGTGTAGAGTGGAGTGGCATATAAAAGAATACATAGAGTGGAGTGGCGTACAGTGCAGAGGCATAGAGTGGAGTGGCTTACAGTGGAATAGCGTAGAGTGGAGTGGCGTAGAGTAGAGTGTAGTATAGTGTAGTATATTGGAATAGTGTGGGGGGAGTAGAGTAGCATAGCCTGGAGTGACATAGCATGTAGTAGTGTACATTGTAGTACCATACAGTGAAATAGTGTACAGTGGATTGGCATAGAGTGGAGTGGCATACAGTGGAATAGCGTAGACTGGAATGGCATAGAGTGGAGTGTAATACAGTGTGGTATACTGGAATAGTGTGCAGTGGAGTGGAGTAGCCTAAACTGGACAGACATAGAGTGTAGTAGTGTACATTGGAGTACCATACAGTGAAATAGCATAGAGTGGCATCCAATGGAGTAATGTACAGGGGAGTCGAGTATAGTGTAGGGATGAAGAGTGGAGTGGAGTGGCAAAGAGTGGAATAAAGCAAAGTGGAGGGGTGTAGAGTGTGTATGTTAATTATGCATCTATCTATCTATCTATCTATCTATCTATCTATCTATCTATCTATCTATCTATCTATCTATCTATCTATCTATCTATCTATCTATCTATCTATCTATCTATCTATCTATCTATCTATCTATCTATCTATCTATCTTAGATAAATACTCACTGAAAAAACAAAAGGTTAAAATGACAACATAGTTAGGTGATGAAATGCGATAGGAACTAATGTTTAAAACCAAAAAAAGCACTGAAATTTGCCAGTTAAAGTTTAGTGACCTAACTATACCTTCTGCCCTTGTCATGCACTGCTTATGTTCTTATACATTACTTGACTCATGACATGCTAAATTACATCATTGAGAACATCACTGATGAAAACGCTGATGACCTTATCCGTGATAGTGCTATTCACATTACTCCATAAACCCTTACAATATTTTAAAAACAAAAGTTGATAGTAAAGGGCCTGTAGATATAGGCAGCATAGCGTTTCTGTGTGTACATGTGCGGGTGTATAGAATAGGAACCCTGGAGGCAAGTGGGGTTGTATATGTTGAAAACTATATGAGTTTTTCCGTGAATTTCTTTTTTTAATGCAAGTTACGATCTTATTACCACACGTAATTATAACATCACTTTAACCTTTGTTTTTTTCAGTGTTTTTTTTTTTAATAATACGCCCAACCGCCTTCGTGCAACATGTGGCCAACGTCCATGTTGCGCAAAAGGCCTTCTGCCTTGGGCTAACACCATGCAGGTGTCCAATCACCCCTGCACACAGCCTTCAGATTTTTCTATGGGAATTAACATAGGAAATCGTATTTTTGGAACGGCCACCGCTTACAGATTAGCGCAAAACTTTCCATGAAGAAGTCAAGTGGATGAACTCTAATTTGGGAAAGTTTTGTGCTGATTCGTCAATTGACACCAAAGTTATTAAAGAAACAGAAAAATCCTTCCTACCAAAAATCTGAATCAACTACAAGTACACAAAACACACACACACACATATATGAAGGAAATTAGTATTTATTTAAATGAACAACTTTAATGCGGTAGGCGAACAAATAACGCACGTAACATTAACCCTGTAGTCCGGTGGACCTGAACGGTTCGTCCACTACACTAAAGGAGAAAAAATCTCAAATGCAAGCACTCAAAAGATTTTGGGCCATCTGCATGAACTCATTTTCCCATAGACACAGAATGGACAAAACCCTCTGATGCATCTGGCCCTTTACTTTTAAAAACATTAAGTCAGGACATGAGGGCAGAGCTTCACTTGCATTCCGAGAATAATTTTTCTTTAATCAGTGTGATATGCAGCATGCATATCTTATTGACGTCTCACTTATTGAAGTAGAGTGTAGTATAGTGTAGTATATTGGAATAGTGTGGGGGGAGTAGAGTAGCATAGCCTGGAGTGACATAGCATGTAGTAGTGTACATTGTAGTACCATACAGTGAAATAGTGTACAGTGGATTGGCATAGAGTGGAGTGGCATACAGTGGAATGGCGTAGACTGGAATGGCATAGAGTGGAGTGTAGTACAGTGTGTTATACTGGAATAGTGTGGAGTGGAGTGGAGTAGCATAAACTGGACAGACATAGAGTGTAGTAGTGTACATTGGAGTACCATACAGTGAAATAGCATAGAGTGGCATCCAATGGAGTAATGTACAGGGGAGTAGAGTATAGTGTAGGGATGAAGAGTGGAGTGGCAAAGAGTGGAATAAAGCAAAGTGGAGGGGTGTAGAGTGTAGTGTAGTAGAGAGGAATAGTGTAGAGTGGAGTAGTGTACAGTGTAGGGGCAGACAGTGCTGTCACATACAGTACAATACCATACTGTGGAGTTGGGTAGAGTGGTGTGGCATACAGTGGAATATTGTAAAGAGTGTAGTTGCATACAGTGGAGGAACGTATAGAGGATTGGTGTACATTGGAGTGGCGAAGACAGGATTGGTGTACAAGGGTGTGGCATAGAGTGGAGGGGCATAGTATGTTGTTGTGTACAGTGGCATAGTGAACAGTAGAGAGCATTGAGTGGAGTGGAGTAGATGGAAGTGTGGTACAATGGAGTGGCATAGAATGGTATAGCATAGAGTGGAGTGCGGTGGGGTTAAGTGGCGTAGAGTGGAGTGTGGTAGAGTGTACTGATGTACAGTGGAATACCATAAACTTGAGGGGGATAGAGTGAAGTGGTGTAGAGCAGAGTTGTGGACTGTGGAATAGCGTACACTATAGCTGGGTAGAATCGAATTGCATACAGTGGCGTGGCGTACAGTGGAGTGAGGTACAGTGTAGAGTGGAATTGCCTACAGTGGAGTGGCATAGAATGGAGTGTCACAGAGTGGAATAGTGTAAAGTGTAGTTTCGTAGAGTGGAGTTGTGCACAGAGGAATAGAGTAGAGTAGAGTAGCCTACAGTAGAGGGTAATAGAATGGAATGACATAGAGTTTAGTGTTGTAGAGCGGAATAGCATAGACTGTAGTAGTGTAGAGTGGAGTGCTATACATGGAGTGGGATACAGTAAAGTAGCATACAGTGGAGTGGTGCCGAGCAGAATAACGTTGAGTGTAGTGACATACAGTGAAGTGAGTTACAGTTGAGTGCCCTAATAGGGGAATAGCATAGAGTGGAATGGTGAAGGGTGGAATGTTGTACAGTTGAATAGCATAGACTGAAAAAGAACATGATGGAGTGGCATACATTGGAGTGGCGTAGAGTGGTGTAAAGTGGACTGGTGCACAGTGGAATACCATACAATGGAGTGTCGTGGAGTGGAGTCGTGTACACTGAAGTGGAAATACAGTGGAGCGGCGTAGTCTGAGGTGGTGTACAGTGGAATAGTGTACAATACAGTGGTGTACACTGGAGTGGCAAAGAGTAGGGTGGCGTACAGTGGAATAGCACAGAGTGGAGTCGCATATAGTGAAGGGGTGTACAATGTAGTGGCATACACTGCAGGCTTGTAGAATGGAGTGGGTTAGAGTGTAATAGCCTACAGTGGGTTAGAGTGTAGTGGCGTAGAGTGGAGTGTGGTAGCGTGAAGTGACATACAATGGTTTACCGTAGAGTGGAGTGGCATACAGTGGATTATTATAGAGTGGTGTGGCATATAGTGTAATCATGTAGCATGTAATAGGGTACAGTGGAGTGGCATAGAGTAGAGTGGCATAGAGTGGAGTGTGGTACTTGAAACAGATGTAGCATGAAAGTGGGTGTGGGTGTAATGTGCCAGGAATATAGATTATGAGGTGTAAATTGTAATTTATGGTAGTAGGTATAAATAGTGTAAGTAGTGTAAAGTCAAAAGTGTTAAAATACTTGATAATATTTTGTGACGTGGTATACTGTGGTAACTTTGAAGTTTACTGCAGTATATGCAAATAAGAAGGCAGTATCTGATTGGCTAATGGCTGTCTTTACAAAACGTAAAAGTCAGCCATGTCGGTTTCAGCACACTTTTGCTGCGTTCTGGTTTTGGACCTTATATATAGGTAAGTATTCGGTTTTATAGTTGTTTCTTACCGCATTATAAAAAGTGATAATTAGAAAAATGTATTTTGAATATCGTGTATAGTTTT
Source organism: Triturus cristatus (assembly GCF_964204655.1). Taxonomy (NCBI): domain Eukaryota; kingdom Metazoa; phylum Chordata; class Amphibia; order Caudata; family Salamandridae; genus Triturus; species Triturus cristatus. The sequence continues at coordinate 1,591,272,028 of NC_140590.1, forward strand.
TCAGCAGTTTATGGAGAACTACACATTTTTTAAAAAAAATTCTTAAGCTGTAGGTTAATTTTTAGGCATGGCTGCAGTACTCCGTTGACTTTTTTCTGAAGATTTAAATATGTTAAACATTGAAAATACATGGTATTACACAATATATGCAAATTACAGCGTAGTAAAATGTATTTTGAATTTTTTAACATATTTATTTTATTTCTTTTAAGTACCGCTGGACTCACCCAGGCAGGACCACAGGACTCCGTACATTTAAAAAAAATATATAGAAAATGATAAATCTTTATATAGATATATCTATATATATTTCCCTACCTATTACCACTGTAATAAAGTGGTAATAGGCAGGGGAAAAATGTAAAACCTAATACTTACCTATATCTAAGGATGAAACACAGAACACATCCAATGTGTACCTAAAAACAATATGGCTGCCTTTTACATTTGTAAAGGCAGTCATTAGCCAATCAACACTACCACCTGAAAGAAGGGTCTAAGGGAGACCTGCCCAAATTCTAATCCCCATAACTAGACTATACACACATAAGAGAATAGGGGGTCTAATGGCAGACAGCACAAAGGTTAAGAAAGGAATAAGGTGTGTAGAATCAATCAAACCCATGCGTTATCAGAGCAGAGCATGGATAACCATCAACCTTGCTCAACCAATGAGACAAATAGTGAGAGCAAAGACACCTCTCATGATCGGTTTATATCACATGGTATCCAACTAGAACAGAGGTGTGTCTCTCGATCATAGAGACTGCCTCACTAGTTAGAGGCTCTATTGCTCCCTTGGGTTGATGGAGATGCGTCAAGGAGACACGTGAAAAACTGTGACCACCAAACAAAGTAGAAGTGCAGTGCAAAAAGAGGACTGTGAATTCTAAAAAAGGATTGTGTGAAGAGTACGATGTAATTCAACTCACTTCACACACCTTAATTAAAAAAGTTTGACAAAGTAAATCCATGCTCTGCTCTGATAACGCATGGGTTTGATTGATTCTACACACCTTATTCCTTTCTTAACCTTTGTGCTGTCTGCCATTAGACCCCCTATTCTCTTATGTGTGTATAGTCATTAGCCAATCACATAATGCCTTGTCATCGCTATGTACAGCGGTGCTTCTGCGAAATTCCATGGAATACCGCAACAGTTCACTAAAGTATTGCAACAACAGATATCACTAACTTGAAAGGCCTTATAACAAAAAAAAATACTTACCCTCTTACCTGTAGTACCCAAAATGATCATCTTCACACCATAATGTGTAATCCTGCCACATTTATAGAAAAGCGACTGGGTGTTTGCCCGCTATGTGTGAGTGCAAAGTCTCTAGAAAAATGCATTGGTGCTCATACTCATTTTTGGACCCCCTTTTATCTTTGCTACCCCTTAGGTGCTTCTCTAATATTGTGTCTCTATTGACTGTCTTCACCCTCTCTACCAGTATTTCCTCTATGCCCACCTGGCCGGAAGAGGATACCAAGGGGCATGCAGATCTCGCCTCTCCCAAGGGAGACGCACTTCTGCCAGCACGAGGGTACTTAGGTGAGCGACTCACCTGGGCAAACCCTCTTTTGAATAGAGTAATAGAAAATGAGGCTTCTGCAGAAGGGTTCAGCCACAATACTTTGAATAGTAGAACCTATGGGTACTCTTGTAAGGCGTGTGAAGTTGTTTAGAGGGTTTGTTGCAATTTATTCAGCAGCAAGTTAAATACAATTGAAACACAGAACTTAAGGTAAACCTACCATCATTCTTTTAAAGTTAGTTCAGTGGAGTGGGCAGCGCTCCAAACGAACCGCTTCTGGTGCATGACATAACAGCGACCAGCGGGTTTCAGATCCGGCATTCGGCAGTGGAGGGGTGAAGAAGGCAACCAGCAGCTGTGTGCCACGGCCCTGCCTGGGAGAGAGCAGCCGACGACGGCCGGAAGAAGGGCCGAGCTTGCACCCATTCAATGCTTGGCTTCTCGGCAGAGATTACCAACACTGCTGGAGAGGATGGGTATTTAGCTATCGTTCTTCTAATAGCGCTTCTTGACAGAGTAAGGTTTCAGAGAGCTTTACAGTGTGGCGAACGACAAAGGGTGCTTATTTTTTACAGTTTTTAAATGAATGAATGAATGAATTAAATCTTATCATGCGCAAAACTTTGCCCAATGGGCGTCAAGGCGAAATGGTGCGAACTCCACCCAAAAGGATTGGCGCTCTTTACATGAGGGCCTGTTACATTATACAAGCACATAATCACTTTGGGATGCCATCATTTTGTTTTTATTATTTCAGGCACTGGGAGATTAAGTGATTTTCCCGCAACACAGGATGGTGAGATGATGCCAAGACTCGAACCTGGTATACGTCCAGTCCGACCCCGCCTCTTCTTTTGTTTGGCCCTTCCAGGACACCACCTCACGTCCGGGCCTCAGCGCAGTTTACTTCTCGGGTCCCTCTAGGCACCCTTCAGGTGCGGGCATCTGCCTGAAACAGTGACGTGGTCACGGGGACTGAGGGGGCCAGCCGTAAGAAGAGCGGGCGTGTATGCCTCATGAGCTCTTTCACTTCTGCTTTGGTTGCACACAGTGAATTGTGGCCTGAGCTCCTTTTGAGACTGAAACTGCTTGCTAAGCTCTTTGGTCTGTCCAACAGTAGCAGCCATGTTCTCATAGATCAGGGTAATCTTTCGTAGGCTATGGAGTGCTAGATCAGTGCCTGATTTTGAGAATGGCCACACAACATACTAACCACCAAATGCATCTTATTAACGTGAGCCCCAGCTTTTCTGGAATGTGGTGTATGTTGGGCACCTCTGTCTAGATGGTGTATTGAGTACACGAAACAACCAGTGCATCTTTTGTTTGTAATGAGTTCCTGTTGGCTAAAACCAGTGCTTTAAATGGGCCGGTACTTACCGGTACTGAGTACCAGCAGCATTTAATTTTGTCCCCTTGAGTGCCGGAACTTCTCCTCGGACAAAGTGGGTACCAGTACTCATGGGGGCTTTGCCTCTACACAAGTGGTGCTTCTTTCATTTTCTTGGGCCTCTGCAGCATTTTTCACATGACCTGCACGGATTGATTGTGCAGTCCTTGGGCTGAGTTCACAAAAGAGAGCCAAAACAGCAGCTTTTGTCTCCTGGACATAGCAATCTTGTTGTGCTACTCTGCAAGTCTTCCTGCAGCGGGGTGGTTGCAGGGTGTTAGATTTCCCAGTTGATCTTGCACAGTGGGAGTTGAGAGCACACCATAAAACTAATGGACAAGGGTGTGGGGCGCATTTTTCAGGGCAGTAGCATGCCCGTTTTTTTTGTTAATGAATAAAAATGCTAGTTCATCGGCAATTTAAATTAAAGATTTTTCCTTGAATGTAAATACCTGACCTTGCCACCGATTTTATGATTACTCCCAAGAAAAAAAACAAGCATTGGCATTGCCAATAGGTCTTGCCTTTGGGACCTTATAAGTGTTTGGTTATCAAGCACAATATCCTTGGTGCAAAAACATCAACTGTTGCATGGCTAAACACTTATAAGGTCCCAAAGGCGAGACCTATTGGCTATGCCAATGCTTGTTTCTTTTTGTTTAGGCACTCTATGAGAGTGCATGTGTTTTCCTACCATCTCCCTTGTGTACTTCTTTCTCCCAAGGTGTTCCTCTATCTTCCACTCCCTCAGTTGCCTTCTTGCTTCATCCCCACTACTTACCCCTTTCGTTCTTGATTCCCTATCACCGCTACATCTGTTTGCTCCACTGCTCACCCTCCATTGTCAGTTTGCTTCCCTAGCCCCTCCTCCCCGCCCTTATTTTTCTTTGTTTCCACATCTCTGCCATCCTCTATTGTCTGTGTACTTCCTTATCCCCTCCACTCTCCATTGTCTGTGCTTCCCCATTCCCTCCTTTCTGCCTTCCGTTGTCATGTGCTTCCCCATCACCACTCACCCACCCGTCCTTATGAGCTTGCTGTCCAAATCCTTCCTGCCCTTCCTCTGTTGTCATCTTGCTGCCCCACCCCCGCTCACCCGTCGTCGTCAGTCTACTGCCCCATCCCCTCCTGCCCTCTCTCTGTTGTCGACTTGCTCTCCCATTCCCTACTATTGCCTCCCACCGTTGTCAGCTTGCTTCCCCACCATCTCCCACCCGCCCTCCACTGTCATACTGCTTCTCATTACCTCCAGACTGCCTTCCATTGTGCTTCTCAAACCCCACCTGCCCACCCTCAGTATCAGCTTGCTGAACCCACTGTTGTCTGCTTACTGCGTCATCGCCTCCTGCACAGCGTCGCCCGTCAACTTTCTGCCCCAACTCTTCCTGTCCCTGCCCTCTGTGGTCAGCTTGCTCCGCCCAGCCCGTCCCGCCCACCAGAACCAGACTGGATTTTTATCCCATCAGCCCTGTATCCAGTGAGTTGGAGCCACAGAGCCGATGCTGGTGCCACTTTCACTTTCCCTAGATCCCCGAGAATGATGGCAGCAGGTACAGGCTGGTTCAAAAGTGAGAACGAGGGAGATGAGAGGGAAGGATGGAGAGAAAGTGAGAGATCAGAGAGGTAGGAGAGAGAGAAGGATGGATAGAAAGAGTGATGAGAGGAAGGAAGCGCTGGTTTGTGCAATTTTGCCAGGGCTGCCTTTGGTACCCATGTCTGGCCCTGCTGCCCACCCTCCACTGTCAGCTTGTTGCCCTATCCCAGCCTGCCCTTCATTAACAGCTTGCTTCCCACACAATATGCCCACCCGCTGTTGCCCGTTTGCCTTCATGGCTCCTCCTGCCCACCCTTAGTTGTCAGCTTGCTGCCCCAGCCCATCCTGCCCTTCATTGTCAGCTTGCTTCCCCATCCTCTCACGCCCACCCACTGTTGTCCGTTTGCCTTTATGGCTCCTCCTGCCCACCCTCCGTTGTCAGCTTGCTGCCCCATCCTCTCACCCCCACCCACGGTTGTCCGTTTGCCTTTACGGCTCTTCCTGCTAACCCTCCATTGTCTAAGTGCGGCCCCCACCTCTCCCGGTGTCCGTGTGCTTTCCCATTGTCTCTTGTGTGCCCTGTCCCCCCCACCTAGGTCTTTCTCTCCTGTCCACCCTCTCTCCGTAATGCCTTATCTTCCAACCCATTCCCCGAATTGTTAATTTAATTACAAAAAGTTCATTTGTGCCTGCTATGTCAGAGATTGTTTTTTATTATTTTTAAACATGCTGCAAAGCAACCTCCCTGCTCTACAACATAGCTAATAATCCTTGCCAAAGCATTTAGCTCTCATAGGCAGGACCTACTGGCTTTGCCAAAGCTTGTTTGACTGGTACTACTATTTGGGTCGAGAATCTGGAAAGGATTTTGAGCAAGCGTGACGACTTACCGGCGTGTGGCATTAAGACCCGGGGTCCACAAGTGCCGGCTCCATCTCCCTTCCCGAGGGCCATTCCAGACTCAATGGTCCGAGAGGAGGTAAAAGGAAAGTTATTGGTCTTCTTGGAAAGAGCGCAAATTCCTGGAGTGTGACGTTGCTTCCGCTCCCCGCCGGCTGTGAGTTTCAGGGCCTGGCATTGGCCTTTTTACGTGCACAGTGGCAGGAGAGGCAAAGTCTGCAAGGAGAAGATGGCGGGGAATCCTGATCGGCCGCGGCGTCGGAGTTTTCTCTCTCAGGCACGTTATAGTTAGAAATTAGCATTTAAAAACCCATTGAAATTCACTGAAAAAACCATAGGTTTCAGGCACGTTATAGTTAGAAATTAGCATTTAAAAAAACCTTAGAAATTCACTGAATAAACCATAGGTTTCAGGGACGTTATAGTTACTTGGACATTTCACTCGTACAAAACCATAGAAATTCCCCCGTTATAGTTAGTTCAGCTAACTATATCTCGCGCACCCACAATGCACTGCTGATGACGTCACATATTACTTCATTTATGACATGGTAGGTGACATCACTGATGACATCACTGATGAATTCTCAATTGACATCACTGATGACATCACTGATGACATCATCCAGTGACTGAGTGTTTCTCTAAAGTTTAAATATGTTTTGTATATATGCCAAGGTGTATTGAAGAATGAGTGGGTGTATAAGTGTCTGGATGGAGGATTTAGTAGGTGCGTGACTGACCGTATAAGTGAGTGATTAAATGTGTCTTACTGAATGCATGGGTGACTAAACTGTCTGAATGCGTGTATCAGTGTGTAAGCTGCTGCATGTGTTGGTCAGTAGCTACATGAGTGTCTATATGGGTTATTGATTGGTTGCCTGAGTATTTGTATGGAAGACTGAGTGTGTGTGTGGGTGGGTGGGAGGTGTGTGACTGTACATAGATGTGTGAGTGGTTGATTCACTGGGTATATGTGTTCAAGAGTGCATGTGGAAACAGCTGTATGGGCGGGTGAGTGTGTGTATGGGTGTGTTGGCGAGAGATTGGATATCTCAGTGGTACATGTTCAAGTAACTACATATGTAAAAGGCAGTTTATGTGAGACTAGGAGTATATAAATGACTATACATGAGAGTCAGTGATTGTGAGAGTGGCTGTATGGCCAACACGTACCTCCAGTAAGCGCCACAGAGCTGCATTGCAGAGTGGTGTAAAAAGGGGCATGGCCTGGGACACCTCTCTGCAACGCAGCCCTGTGGTGCTTACTGGAGGTACGTGGTGGGCTAGTTGGACCCCAGGGACCCTCAGGATTGAAGAGGAATTAATTCCCCAACTTAAAACGCGCCACAGGGCGTGTTTGCACACGTCACCTCAGGCCCCCCCCCTCCCTTCACCACTGTGCAAACACGCCTCCTGGCGCGTTGTAAGTTGGGGAATGAATTCCCCTTGAATACTGAGGGACCCCTAGCCTTTGTCAGGGGTCCTTCAGGGACCCCTGACAAAGGCTAGGGGGTCAGGAACTCTCTACCCTGCCCCCTTTTCATGTTCACCACCTTCCTTTTCCACTCTCGCACTGAAAACAAACAAAATGGCGGCCGACACTTCCTGATTTCGACCGATTCGAATGTTGACTAACATGTAACAACCAATCAGAATTACGCTTGTGCACGTTAGCGTGCGCGCACGGTGCGCGCACGGTGCGCGGCTATAGATATGTATGTGCTTTTAAATGCAATTTTCTCAGGAACTACTGAACAGATTGACTCCATATATGCAAAAGGCACATCCCTGACCTGAGGACTACCTCTCTGCCAAATTTCAAGTAATTCTGTTCAGCCGTTCGGGCTGTACCTTCGACTAACGGTCATATGGGAAAATACATGGAGAAAACGTGTTTTGGGACCCCCCTTTTTTCTCGGCCCCCGCTTGACGAATCCCCCCGAGACTTTCAGGGTAGGAGCTGAGCGGAGCGCCCCATTAGTTTTGAAAATTTCGCGAAGATTCGTCAACCGGCGCCAATACCCGCACTATCACTAACTACTGCCGACCGCCAGTAGATAATATATATATATATTTTGTACACAAGAAGGTTGCCCTTGTAGAGACGCCAACACTGATGGTAAGTAACTCCGTTGTTTTAATCATGGTTGCAGGCACATAGTACTCTCCCCCAAGGCTGCCATATGCATTTCGGGCTCCATGCCCTTGTTCACTGGTGTTTTCACAGCATTCACAGCGGCCATGTGGACTAAAAACCATACGCCCCGCCCATGTGGGACTACGTAATTTGCAATGATTTCTGGGTATGGAAGTCCATTCATATTTCACAGTGATTGCCGCTCAGAGTGCCTGAAAAGTCTGAACTCCCCAAGTGGGTTACGAGGAGAGATGTCCAAAGTACCTGCATATTTAACACAAGAATATATATATATAAAAATATATATATCCAATTACCACTCCAGAGTGCTTCCAAGCACCGAAAAGAGAGGCGGACGACTTAATCAGCTCAGTTGCTTACCGGTATGTATGTATATATATTTCTGAACACATCGGCTATGAGGTTTTTCATCTGTAAATGGCCGGTTGGAACCCCAAAGATGATTAAGGTAAGACCATCCAAGGCATTATTGGTGTCCTTTCAATTTTATGCCCTAGATTGTGTAGCGAACGAAGATAAAATATGCCACACGATATGTGAAATTCATGCCAATTGACAACGGGGGCCATCAGGACAACACGCATGTAATTTATTAATCTTGATTTACACATTGCAATGTAATTGTGCCTTGGGAAGTATCAACAACCCGGTATATATCATATCACAGTTTGCACTATTTATCTTATGTTTTGAGGTGTTAAGATGGCTGCCATGTTCACTTTGATATCGCGCAGAACGGACCACCTTCTTTGATTTCAATGAAGTGCCTTTCTGTTTGATTGACATTGTATAAGTAAGGCAAAATGGCGCCGGACACAGTGACATTGAGAAAGGCAGTATGCCTAAAGGTGTCTGTTGTTTGTTTATGTGGCAATAAAACAAGATTGCAATGCACCCCCGTGAGTGCATGGCTTTCGTTTCTGCGGGGAAACTTCAAATGTACATGCCGTGATTTCCATCCTCACGTTCGTCGCACCTGCGAGGAAGAAATATATATACATGTAGAGCTTGTAAATTTGGGGTCAATACTAATGAAGTAATAGGAATGGCAGAATCTAATCCCATAAGAATCTCCAAAATGCTAACATGCCGCACTGCATTTTATGTCTTAGAATGTACTTGCAAACTCAGATACGTGGGAAGCACAAAACTCCAAGTATTTAATCGGATCCTACAACATCTGAGAGCAATAGTTAACTCAGACCCCAGTTACCCAGTAGCTCGACATTTCAAACATGTTCATAACAACAACTTAAACGATTTTAGCTACTTTGTCATTGACATGATACCCAAATCTATCAGAGGGGGCAACAGGGAGAAAAAATTAAGGCAGTTAGAATCATATTACATCTTGGCTCTAGATTCCAAAATGCCAAAAGGTTTGAACAATGGAGAAGAAATGCACCATTTTTTGTAATTTATCTAAATGAGACATACACCAAATATAACTACCTTCTCATATCTGCCATCTACGTCTTTTTTAAACCATTACAACTTGTTATTTATCAGGCTTTTTATTGAATTTTTAGATAAGTTTTTATCAAGAGTTTTAACTGGTTCTCCGGTTTTTACTTAAGATTTTAACGATCTATTAACGAATGAATCGCCGATGATAACATTGGGTACTGGTTTTACAAGAAAAATAAGTCGTCTAAATTTGTGCATGATTATTGTTTGTGATTTCATCAAGATTATGGCAACCACAGAAGTAACCCTTCGATATAGGGAATCTTCTTTAATTTACCTGAGATACATTTGCACAAGCTAATGATACGAGGTTAATTAATCATTGTTAAGTATACACCACAATCTCACATGGGGTTTACAAATTTTGTTCAGTATTTGTCTCTTTGTATACTTCACATATATCGTTGCCAACAGTATAGTCATTCAACATCAAACATATGCACAAACAATTAGCTTAGCTTCTCTTCATTGATTAATATTCCTATGATTTTAATATGGATATTTTATCAACTTTTAAACTCTTTTTTATAACTATCGGTGATTGAATTTATTCAGGAAATTTTTAAGCACTTGCACTTTTCACTCTGTTTACATATTTATATATTTATTGTAAACTGCGACTTTTACTCATTTGCCTAAGTATGAACACTTATATGTATATTTTTAACAATATGACAAATAATATTGTGATACAATGTTTATATTTAGTAATTTTGCAAACAACGGCATATCGAGTCTGTTTTCACTGTTTTCTCACCGGTATATAAGCTTTGATTGGCCGTATGCATGTCATGTGATCAAGACAGTGGTTCACTGTCGAAACGCGTAATGCTGCTAGGCCAGAATTGCTGATTACCTAAGCAATAAACTGCACTGAATACCAGAACACGCTGTGGTCCGTACCTGTTTTTCCTGGGACTCTCAGACAAGACGGGACCGTGATACTTTATATATATATATATATATATATATATATATATATATATGCGCACAAATATATACATATTTTTTTTATATATATATTTTCTCACATGTATATATGTAATTCTCTTATAATTTTTCAGAATTATATTCTTACCTAATTAGCACATTACCAATACAATGCATCCATTGCCTAATTCGTTGTAAAAGCATGTGTTATAAATGAATGCATTGTGAAAAAAGAAAATGATAGATCGTCACATTCATATGCGGCTGCTATCGTACATTGCGTATTTGTAGCCCACTGGGGTGTCAATGAACTATGAAATTATGGTTTGAAAAGTTGCATCAAATAGCTATCGTCTATGTTACCTGAAAGTGGTGATTCTGTTTGTTATTTAAATCAGGTAACACTAAAGCACAACGTAAAATATGCATTTATGTTTGCACTGAAAAATTTGCATCCCTTTTCACCAATTGTATTAATTCAATACTTTTGTGTATAAAGTTTCATTGAAAAAACAGAGCGACTTCGTGTACAACGAAATACCGCTAAGTATGTTTTCACTGTCTAAAAAACCACGGGATTTATTTAAAACACTTCCTGTTTTTTTACACTTTACTCGTGAGCAAGGGATTGCTATCCCGAAACGCGTAGAGTTGGTCGCCTGTTCGATGCTCAAATAAAGGACTGTTTTTGAAGCTAAGAGTTGTCCGTAGCTGCTGTGTGTTTCAAGTACCAAGAAATTACAGCGTCGAGTCTTGATAACTGAGGATTGCCACCTCGCTACGGACCACCATTACAAGTGAGTGAGGGGGAGGCTGATGACAGCGTTTACGCTGTGTTTGCGGATTGATCATTATTAATCCCCTCACCCGCGCATTATTTCATCACTAAGGTTTCGTTAGAGAAGTCGAAAAGAGAAAAAGAAGTGAAACCGAAACCCTTAATCGGTTCGGTTTTGGTCAGTCTCCACGATACCGGATTAGTGTATGCATCATTGCGCAGATGGATGACGAGTTCGGGGTAAAACCCATGTGAACTTTGGAGCGATATACAGTCACACTTAAATAGCGTTAAGAACCTTACAATAAATGAGTAGAACATGGCTATGACCAGAAATGTCAAACGCACCGAAGCAGCTGGGAAATTGTTTGACACGGTGGAAACCATTGAGACGGTTGAGAATGTACCATCAACAAGCAATGGTGCACAAATATCTGGCAAACGACAACTATGGGACCAATTATGGAAAGCACTCAAGACCGAACAAAACAAATGGTGGGAAGCCACCACCCTACAAAAATATATAGACGTAGGGAGAATACCAAGGGGTCTACGTATTTTCATCACGCCCACTTTTAATGACCCCGATCCTGAATTGATCACGGATTGGGCTAGCAACAACCACAACTGTTCTACTAACATGTTGGTGTTGTTAGTCAAGCATGCCAGAAAAGATTGTGAAAGATTGAGTGACACCATTGACAAGTTGACTGAGCAAATAAAAACCCTTTGTGGACAGGAAGAATTCAAAAAGGAGATGGATAGGATGGAAAGGAATTTGGACAAAATTGAGAATGACATCAAACTAAAAAAACAAAGAAAATTTCAAAGGGACCTGGTCGACTACCAAAAGGGACAGATTCTAACCTTCGCTAAGAAGTACGATCAACTTCGAAAAAATTCTCCCATTACGGCCCCTTCAGCTGTTAACAATAAAGTAATTAGTAACCATCAAGATGAGCAAGTCGATACTGAAACCCATACAGACGAAAGCATTGCAACCAGCAGTGAAATCTCAAATATCTCAGAGTTTGATGGGGTAAAAACCAGCATTTTAACAGAATTCAGTCTTATGGCCAAAGGGAGACAAACCAAACAGGGAAACACACGAGGTCGTGGAAGAGGAAACAAAGGCGGAAGAAGAGGAAACAAATCAATACAAAGAGAATCTGTGAGCCCAGTGGGAAGTCGTACAAGGGGCCAAAGCAAGACGAAATAATGCATAGAAAAACAGCCATCAATTTGTCAGATTGAGTACTGAGTGACTTTGAGCTGGAAGTACTTTCTCTTGGACTTACTTTTTGCCCATCAAACAATTTCAATTACACACAGAGTCGCATTGATCTTTTTTATTTTACAAGAAAATTACGTATAAAAAAATGGTATGCGACTAAGGTGGGAACAGGAGTTGAAATCAACAGAGAGATGCCAAGCACTGTAAGTATTAATGATGTTAAACTACTCCACACTGCCAATGTTTTGGCAGGTGTGGTAACAGACGAAGACAATCCATGCTCTGATATCATGAATGATAATGTCACCCTCAATTTGAATGTTGTAAACCATTTTAAACCCAGGTCCATTTTCTTACCACAGATTAAAAACGATGCAATTGAGGTATTTGAGAGAGGAGTCACACAAGAGCTAATCAAGCTCTCAAAGAAAAAATGGTATGGGTGGAATAATGTCACACTAGCACAGAGAGAAGCGATTAATAATCTGAAAAATGACAGCACTATTGTAATTAAAAAATCGGATAAGGGAGGGAATGTTGTCGTTCAATCAAGGCAGAAATATATAGAGGAAGGTATGCAACAACTTTCTGATGTAGATAAATATCAACGAAGTAATAGGATGGAATACGAACATGCAATAAGGATGTTCCAGACTAGCCTACTGAAATGGAAAACAGAGGGCGTACTGGAACAAAATGAATATGATTTTTTATTGTGTAAGCATCCAAAACTACCAGCCCTATACTTGCTCCCAAAAATCCACAAAAATCCAGCAGCTCCCCCAGGAAGACCTATTGTATCTTCAAGAGGGAGCTGCATGGAAAATACTTCAAAATATGAAGATTTTTTTCTGCAAACTTTTGTGACTAAACTCCCATCCTACATTAAGGACACAGGTCACTTTCTGAGGGAACTTGAAAACTTAGAATGGAGAAATTAATTTTCTCTTGTTTCATTAGATGTGACAAGTCTTTACACGTGCATACCGCACGATTTAGGACTCATGGCATGTAAACATTATCTCGATGAAAGGTCTATCACATATTTCTACCATACAGAAATGTTGGTTGAAATGATGACATCCTGTCTTAAACAGAATTTTTTCATCTTCGATGGCAAGATTTTTAAACAATCCCTCGGTACTTCAATGGGGACTTGCTTTGCTCCTTGCTTTGTGGGTCTCTATTTGGGGTACTGGGAGGAGAAAGTGGTCAGAGAACATGTGATATTCAAAGATAAGGTAATAAAATGGATAAGATACATTGACGACATTTTTTGCGTATGGAATGGCACTGAGATGGAAGCGAAGGCATTTGTTGAAAGTTTGAATGATAATAATTTTAATCTCCAATTTACAAGTGAGTGGTCACAAACGAATATTGAGTTCCTGGATCTGTCCCTCACTATTGAAAATGATGGTTTGAAAAGCTGTCTGTATAGAAAACAAACTGCGGGCAATAGTCTTCTCCATGCACGTAGCTGTCACCCAAAATCTCTTCTTGATAGTATCCCCTTAGGAGAACTATTAAGAGCAAAACGCAACTGTAGCTCATTAGAAAGCTTCAGGAGAGAAGAAACAGTGATGACCGAAAGATTTCTTGAAAGAGGGTACTCTGAAACAGTAATCAATAAAGCCAAAGTAGAAGTGGCCAAATGATCGAGAGAATCACTATTGTTTGATAAAGTAATCAACAATGATGAATTGGACAAAATTAGGTTCATTACCACGTTCAACAATCAAGCCCACGATGTACGTAAGAGCCTGAATAAATTCTGGCCAGTGTTACACACCGATAATGATCTATCAGGTAGTGTTGAGACTTTTCCACAGATTACGTATAGAAAAGCAACATCATTGAAAGATACATTGTGTAAAGCAATTGAACCCACACATGTTAATACCTTAGGAGTGCAAGGTTTCTATACATGCAGGAAGTGCAAAGCATGTAAACACAGCAAGAATTGTAAAGAATGTACACTTTCTCCGTTTAACAAACCCTACAAGATTCTCAAACATACCACTTGCAATACTGATTTTGCAGTCTATGCTCTATTTTGTCCGTGTAAAAAGGCTTACATAGGGAGTACTATCCATAAAGCAAGGATCAGGATTTTAGAACATTTGCGCGCCATTAAACACGGCGATAAACAGTACCCGATAGCACGCCACTTTTCAAGCCACCATAATCAGAACAGCGATTTATTAAGTTTTTGCGTTCTTGATTCAGTCAGGATAAGTGAGAGGGGAGGCAATAGAGTTCAAGATCTTAGACGCCTTGAGTCTAAACTCATTATTCAGTATAAAACTCTGGCCCCTATTGGCCACAATTGAGATGAGGAATTAGCTGTACACTTGGGGTGAAAATTTGAAAAATTCGAAATGTGTATATCAATATTGTCCAACAATTGAATCAAGGGATTCACGATGTTAAATTAAGAACCAGCAGTTTCTGTTTTATTGATTCATTCAATGGCAAAAGAAGTTTTTAAAGTTACTTTTTATAGTGTAAAAAAAGGACTATTTGGAATTTGGTGGTGTATATAGGTCAGTGTGTATTGATGTATCTGTTTTTTCTCTTATTTTAGATACAAGGATTATTTGGTCAACTAAGATGGGATGCAGAAGAGCTAAAGTATCTGGTTGGGCCCACTGGGGCAAAATGATAGATCGTCACATTCATATGCGGCTGCTATCGGACATTGCGTATTTGTGGCCCACTGGGGTGTCAATGAACTATGAAATTATGGTTTGAAAAGTTGCATCAAATCGCTATCGTCTATGTTACCTGAAAGTGGTGATTCTGTTTGTTATTTAAATCAGGTAACACTAAAGCACAACGTAAAATATGTATTTATGTTTGCACTGAAAAATTTGCATCCCTTTTCACCAATTGTATTAATTCAATACTTTTGTGTATAAAGTTTCATTGAAAAAACAGAGCGACTTTGTGTACAAACGAAATACCGCTAACTATGTTTTCACTGTTTACCATTCTAAAAAACCACGTGATTTATTTAAAACACTTCTTATTTTTTTACACTTTACTCGTGAGCAAGGGATTGCTATCCCGAAACGCATAGAATTGGTCGCCTGTTCGATGCTCAAAAAAAGGACTGTTTTTGAAGGTAAGAGTTGTCCGTAGCTGCTGTGTGTTTTGAGTACCAAGAAATTACAGTGTCGAGTCTTGATATACATATATATATATATTATATATATATATATATATATATATATATATATATATATATATATATATATATATATATATATATATATATATATATATATATATATATATTCACTGAAAAAACCATAGGTTTCACACATGTTATAGTTAGCGGAAATTTTACTGATAAAAAACCAATAAAATTCCCCCGTTATAGTTAGTGCAGGCAACTATAACTCACGCGACCGCAATCCTCTGCTGATGCTAATACTGTATTTAGACACTTATTTGCCCATGTCTTCTTCCATACATTTTTAGCTATACATATATTACAAATTTTTTTTTTTCATAAAGACACATATGTCATCAGCAGAAGATTGCGGTCGCGTGAGTTATAGTTGCCTGCACTAACTATAACGGGGGAATTTCATTGGTTTTTTATCAGTAAAATTTCCGCTAACTATAACATGTGTGAAACCTATGGTTTTTTCAGTGAATTTGCAAGGTTTTTTAAATGCTAATTCCTAACTATAACGTGTGTGAAACCTATGGTTTTTTCAGTGAATTTGTACGGTTTTTTAAATGCTAAGTTACTTTACGCCATTCGTGGCGTGCGCGCCCACTTTACGCAGTTAGTGCCGTGCACGCATGGTGGGCACGCGGTGCGCTACGCGCACCGCGTGCCCACGTTACGCACCGTGCGCACATGGAGGACATATTATGCGCTTCCTTGTGATAGGTAATCTGTTACATTTATTTTTTAAGTGATGACAATAATATGCCATGCACAGAGAGTGTTTTTTTTTTTTATTAAAATTTTTAGCGTAAGCGCACCGTATGCGTACGGTAAGCGTAATCGGCGAAATTTTCATAAAATAAAAATTTACCGTTTTTGGCCTTGGGGGATCTTTGAGGACTCAACTAACATGGCTATGTGCATGGGCGCTGTCTAAACAGCCCCTTTATATGTTTTTTGCCTTTGTTTACAGCCCCCCCCTCAGAGTGCGAGAGAGAAAATGGCGGCCGCCGCTTCCTGGTTTCGACCGATTCGAATGTTTACTTAGATGTAACAGCCAATCAGAATCGCGCTCGCGCACGCCACCGTACGCGTACGGTAAGCTTACGGTAAGCGTACCGTAAGCTGGCTCAGATATATATATTGATTTAAAGGCTATTTTCTCAGAATCTACTGAACAGATTTACACCAAACCTACAAAAGGCACTTCCTTGACCTGAGGACTAACTCTCTGCCAAATTTCTAGTAATTCTGTTCAGCCGTTCGGGCTGTAGCCCTGTCTAAAGGTCCTATGGAAAAATGCATGGGAAAAACGCGTTTTGGGACCCCCCTTTTATCTCAGCCCCCGCTTGACGAATCCCCCCGAGACTTTCAGGGTAGGAGCGGAGCGTAGCGCCCCACCTATTTTGAGAAATTCGCGAGGATTCGTCGACCGGCGCCAAAGTTATTCCAAATAGAATGTTGCGGATTGCCTATGGAAACAGGGTCCTAACTATAACTACCTACTGGCGACCGCCAGTAGGTAATATTTATATATATGCGCACACATATATACATATTTTTTTTATATATATATATATATTTTCTCACATGTATATATGTAATTCTCTTATAATTTTTCAGAATTATATTCTTACCTAATTAGCACATTACCAATACAATGCATCCATTGCCTAATTCATTGTAAAAGCATGTGTTATAAATGAATGCATTGTGAAAAAAAGAAAATCCTTGATGGATGCGTTCTAATGGTAGCATACTCTCGAGAGCTGCACTCACGGCTTCCCGTGGAGGACATTCAATCATATTTTGCGTTCCCTGGATTTCACTACATATCCTGATCACTGGGGACTCGCCTCAGACCACGCTGGCTGGCCCCACACACAGCGACTCTTACCATGACCAGTGTATACCACATGTCTGTCCACTGAATATTGTGTGTCCACTATTAGGTTTTGAGGTAGAAGTAAAGTACATTTTCTTAAATACAAGGGACATTTATTTATTAACCACTTTTACATATTTCACTGAGTTGTGAGTTTCCACCCTACCCCACTTCTCTGACAAGACCTGGCACTGCTCGGCTTCGCTACCCAGAATGTCAGGTGCTAAAGGGGGGGCTTGGGGGTCAGGTTTGGGCTCTAAAGTAAGGCCAAGCCCGGGGACACCAGCAGTAAAAGGACCTGCTTATTAACATCTGAGCCCAGTAGCCTCTTTGTGGCCTGGGACTCCTGAAAAAGTTTCCACGGTGGTAATTCTTGTCATCTTTTGGGTATCTATGGGAGAAATGTGCCCACCCCTGGGTTAACTTTGGCCCTGGCGAAAGGATGGTAATTCCTGGCAGACCAAGGGCATTCACCCTTGGCATGATCCTGGTTCTATCACAGGGGTTGTAATTGTTGACATACTGTGGTATCCATGACACAGATGGAGAAATTGTTGACATACTGTGGTATCCATGACACAGGTGGAGAAACCAGGGCATGCCTGACAAAATCTATTCATGTGTTAAAGTAGTACATGTGAGTATTTGATGAAAATGGTGAATTCATGTTTGGCACCAAACATGTGTTTATTGATCATGAAAAGTTTGTATTTCAAAACAAAAACATATTTATGCAGACTGTAAAGCTAGTATTTGATAACAAAATGTATATATTTTAAGAAACTGACAAGACGTTATTTTCGGGTAAAAACTATTGTGTTATCAAAAATGTATTTAAAGCTGATGTACGAGTATGAATTAGTACTGCTGTCTGACACCCTAGCCTGTAAGTTAATTAATTGCGCCCAAACTGGTAAGGGCTCCATTTAAGGGCAGGATGGAAAAATGGAAAATAAGTGATTTCTTGAAGTGTGTATAGGTGTTTTGTAAAAGTAGACGCTGGGTACATCACCCAGCGTGCACATCGCATTTGAGGATCTGCCTGTATCACATACGGTTTATTTTTACATATTTAATGGGAAATTGTGATGAAAACTTTAGGCATTTGCCCATCTTTTTCTCAAACTTTGCTCCAGGTGAATGACACTCTAACAGGTCTGACGAGGGAGTGTTTTCCTTGCAAACCTTTAAAGTCCTGAGACATTTAAATAATGTTCCTTCAGATGCTTTTTAGCAAAGTAATTTGAAAATTGTGATGTACAATAAATATTTTGGCTCATTTTTCTTCAAATGTTATTGGGGAACCTCCCCTGCATAGGAAGTCAGCTCTCTTAGCATGACCACTCATTGCAATTTGGAGTTAGCATTTACACCCCACACCTTTAAAAATCCTACAAGATCACAAGACCATACTAGTGTTATCAGTGTTTCTGTCTTTCTGAACTTCAACTTGTAAAGGTTTTTAGAGTTTCTAATCCCTCAATATAAGCGCTCAGTAAAAACACCTTTATGAGAAATATTTCTACCACCCACAACATTTGCTGCTCCTCCGCAGCTACTAGAAAATACATTTCTATCTTAAAATCTGACCTTGAGACTAATAACCTTTAAGCTGATAAGCCATGCTAAATGGTGTCTTAAAATATAAAATGTAAGCTCTTGTTATGCTGCAAAAAATTTGGCACGAGGCACACATTGTGGAAAGACAAGCTCCTCATGTAATGTGAAGTGTTGATATAAATTCTCAGCTCCACCTCTGAATGTTTTACCAAAACTGAAGTCTATTACTAAAATCCACCCTACTTTGTTGTTAAGCTCGTATATGACTGTTTCAACATGTTTGATTGTAAGCTCTTGACAACCGGCCCAGATAATGATGTGAGCTCTTAAAAAATGTAAAGTGAAGTTTTAGCCAAAACCCTCATCTGATTTATTGCTTAATCTGCAATGCCTGCATTTCTATAAAAAAAATCTTATTTAGTTGACAGGGAACATTGTTCTCGTCTCATTTGTACATAATACTCTGTGTGTTAACTTATTATGTTTGCTATATGTGTTAGACCTGTCAGCCTTAGGGTGGTCTTCCCCCAAAGTTTTTGCCTTCGTCCTCCCATTTTGCTGATCTCACTTTTGCTGGCCTTGGCACTCTGTGCACCAGTGGCGGCTGGCACAGATCAGGCGTGGGAGGGCGGAGAGGGCAGGAGGGGCCGGGAGAGAGAGTTAAGAAGAAAAAAACGTACTGGCTCACCGCTCTCTACACCATTGTCCCTGGAACAGGAACACTGCTCCTAGGCTCCAGATAGCCAATCACAGCGCTGCAATGCAGCATTGTGATTAGTCGGAGCGCTGTGGTTCGGCGCTCAGACGGAGACTGGGGGCCTGGGCATGTTCTCCACCCAGGCTGTAATGCAAACTGGGTGGAGAACATGCAAAGTGCACATGGCTGTTTGGCTGGCCTTAGATGGCCTGCGAAATATTCATGCGCACTTAGGGAGTGCAAACCACTCCTCCCCTCCTCTGCTCTGTCAGCAGAGCAGCCCCACCCCACCTGGAAAGCTGCTGCAACAAGGAACAGTGTCAAATATATCACATCGGTTCTGGAACCAGACAGGTCCATTGCTTAGAGAAGAATGTAATCGCCCATCTTAGAACAAAGTAAAACATCTCATATACATGCTGGGTACAGGTGGATGTATCTCTAATCTTGGTAATCTCAGCCATTTTTGAACAAAGTAAAAAACCTCACATAAATGCTGGGTACAGATATAAGTATACTTTAAGAATTCTTTCCAACATGTACCCCTTATTATGAAGCACTCCAGCATGTGTTCCATCAATCATTAGCCACACAACTTGAAGAGACGGGGTCTGCTATCTTGCAACAGGGTTAAACACATCACATCACATTACAAAAGAGCTGGCAACTTAGAAAAAAGGAGTGAGCCATCTTGGAACAGAGTTAGAAATCTGAATTAAGTGCTGGAACAAAATGTCCCACAGCCTACTCACCAGTATTATGACAAACCAGTAACTGTAACCCTATTCTCAACCCTTCATGTCAGATATCCCAGAATCATGGCTTCAAGTAGAGGTACGCAATCAAGTTGGCCACATTTTAGCATGCCTCTCGCAAGAACCTATTGTCTCTAGATATGTAGAAATTGTGTGTAGTTACCTTTAAGTGGAAAGGAAGATGGCGGATTGACTCCGCGTTCAAGAACGTTCTCTCCTGTGACCCGCCGTGAGTCCAGCGGTGACCGTTTCCAGGCGCTCGCCCGCGCTTCCCACATTGAGATTAATTGAGATTAATGGAAGAATAGAAATTCTGGCTGTGTTAGATAAAATACAGCACTAGAGAAAGTGAGCTTTCAGGCGGGGGAAAGAAAAAAAGAAACAATTTACTGCTAATGTGCCGGATTACGCTGCTCCAGAAAGTGGTGCACGCTGGTCGAGCAGTGCAGTGGTTCTCGCTGGAACTACCTCAAATGTTTTCACCTGACCCAGGGAGAATGTCAGGGGGCCGAGGCAGTAGTCAGAGGCCAGTATACTCCGAGGCAGCAGCAGACGAGAGAATGGCCCCGCAGCGCACCGTTAAGGGACGAAGCGGAATAGAGATGTCAGCGGAGGCTGGTGCGGCTGTGGGGGGCTGGGATGAGAAAAAAAGGTGCAGCACGGATGAGGCTACTATACCTGAAGAGCTGCTGGGGGATGGAGTGATACTTGGAGGTAATCCCGGCGGAGATGATGAGTCTAACTTGCGGCCAAGGCTGGGTAAACTGATACTGAAGCTCCTGCAATACGGTAAGGCTACAGACCTGCTCCGGTCTTGTGACACTGAAAATTCCAGTTCAGGCTTTGCAATGGTTGAGTTACTGAACGCAGCGATACAGGAGGGTAATGGAGGTGAGGTAACATTAGACCCATCAGAAAACCAGGCGAGGATTACTAAGCAGGTGAGGCATATGCCAGAAAAACTGCACAGCGAAGAAGAGAATAATGCCTGCAATGTTAGTTATGGAGTAATAGACTTGTTTGAGCATTCAAATTGTAGCTATCCGGGCACTGACTATATTTCAGTAACAAATGGCGGCTCTTTTACTGACAAAGAGCCATCCAATGCTGTTCAAGATTAGGGGCACGGTCAAACTAGTCCTGTGATGGAACCCGCCAAACAGGCAAACTCTTTAAATTACATTTTGAGAAGTCGCATCAATGATACAGGAGCTCTTAGTAGCCCTAAGGGTAGCCCGCCAATAGGAGTAAAAGGATTGAAATCAAAGGGTCCTAAAGTTATAAGGACTGGCAAAGGAGGAAAAGGTCGAGCGGCGGAGTAAAGACCCAAGTAGCTAATACTGTGGGACGGCTGAAGGAGGCGGTTGTTTGTACTGCGAAGGATGGCCCTGGAGTCAGTCCCTTACGTAAATGGGTAGCCGCAAAAGGCGATGTAAAGGCTATTGTCTCAAGGTTGTCTAATTCTGGTAATACTGACAGTATGATGGTGACTGCAGTAGTGGATGGAGAATGAATTGTGCCCAACATGGATAACCCGCCACTGGTAGCAACTTCGGGGGCAGTAGCGATCTTGCATGATGATTCTAACGATCAGGATGAGTCGCTTAGCGGCCTGAATAATAGCTTATTAGGTATACCAGCATCATTGGCAAAATCAGCAGTTCAAACATTACAATTAGCACAAGCAGTGGAAAGTTTAGCTGCCGGCTCTTTGGTATCTACATCATTGGCTATGAGCTTGTTATCTTCATCATACATAGCTTTAGAAACAGAAAAATCTATCAATGGTCAGCGACCGGCTGTGTGCGAGGAACCATCATTGGCTAAAATAATGCAAGAATTGGCAGCTCAGAGAGCGGAAGCCCAAGAGTATTATCAACAGGCTCAAGTCGATAGCCAAGAAATAAAGCAAGTACTGCGGGATCTCACGTCTAGGGTTACTCAGCTCTCTATCGAGGTCACGGAGTTGCAGGGGCGAGTTGTAGCAGTTGAGGAGGCTAACACATTCACAGTTAAACTTGTAAAATCACAGGACTCTCAAATGAGGATTATACAAGCTAAGCTTGAAGACCTGGAAAATCTGCAACGGCGACAAAACCTAAGGGTTTTTGGAATTCCTGAAGGGAGTTCATCGTGAGTCTTTTTCAGAAAGCTTTTCCTGACTTGGCTGATTGGGACATGGATACTTTAGTTCAGCGAGCACACAGGCTACCATTGTTTATCTCACAGGTGAATCAAAACAAGTCCAACTTTGCAAGGCCGATTTTGGTGTTTCTGGTCAATTTTTTGGTGCGACAAGCAATATAGCTAAAAGCACGCCCATCTGCTCCTGTAAAGGTGGACACAATGTCAATATATGTGAGATCTGACCTATGTAAACAAGCAATGGATAAAATATGGTGGCTACGCCAATTGATGGACCCGTTTAAGGAAGTGTACTCGCAAATTTTTCTACAAGAGCCTGCACGTTTAAAAATTCTAAAGGATGGCCGGCTACACTTCTTCTTGGATGAGAATGAAGCTCAACAAGCCCTATCAAACGTGGTAAGCTGCTGTCAAGAGAGGACAGAACGGGCAGAAAGACTGAAGACACTAACAAGAACAATATAACAAACAAAAAAAATCTTTTAATTTACTCTTCCTGGGCTAATAGAGAGAAATTATCTGTTCACGCATATGGAAATCTACTTTATAACAGTATAATATATAATACTTACATTGTTTGATATCTTAAGTGCTGTTATTTGTTGTTATTAAGTGTTGGGGAAAAACCTCTTTTCAGGAGATTCGGGTGGGGTCGGGGCGGTGGCTTGCGGGTTTTGTGGGGGGTGTGGGGAGGGAACGTTCTCCTTGTGCTGTCAACTTGGGACAGCAGAGAAGGGGGCGATTCCTTTCCGTAGGCACAGGGGGTGGGCTGAGTAGGAGGGTGAGGGTCAGATGAGATTAAAGTGGCTGTTACTGGTCAACTTTTTTTTTTGTGATTGGTGGGAAGGGGACCGGGGTGGGTGGGGTATAAATAGCCATAGTATAGTTAAGGTAGCACTGGTAGAGCACAAGGGAAAGGGAGGCGTAAAGAAGGGGATGCAGTTTGTTCGGTTTAAAAATTTGGCGACATGTTTGATTTGAAATGTATGTGTTGGAATGTGTCTGGGCTCGACAATGCAGGCAAGCGCCATCTGGTAGCAGAGGAACTTTGGGTATTTAAGCCTCATATATTGGGGCTATCTGAAACACACCTTGCTTTTAATGACAGAAAGTATCTAAAGCAGCTGGGATATGACACAATAGTTTGTACCTCGCAATCAACTTCTATTCGAGGGGTGGCTATTTCGAAATCCAGAAATTGTCGTGCTACGGTGCTCCAAACAAAGGCTGACTCAAAAGGGAGGTGGGCGCTATCACAGTTTTTGGTTTATGGACGAAAGTTTACAGTATGTGCAGTATATGGCCCTAATATTGATTGTCCTGATATTTTTGTGTATTATGTGCTCTGAAATATTGGATTGGGCTGGTGAGCTGATTGTCATGGGGGATTTTAATTGCATTTTAGATAAAAAGTTAGACACTACTAATACTCTGTCCCATTGTAGGATGGGTAGGACTAGGGCTGCTATCATGGATCTTCTCCTTATACATCAATTGGAAGATGCTTGGAGGAAATTAAACCCCACGGTGCCGGGTTACACATTTTATTCCCACCCGCATAAAACATATAGTAGAATAGATATGAGTTTTATAAACAATAGGGCTCTTGAAAAGGCATGTATCGAGATATGCCCAAAAATAACATCCGATCACAACCCAGTGATGCTGACAATACGGGCTCGAACAGAGAACAAAGGGGTAGGACGAGGATTCTCATTTTCCAGGCACCTTCTTGGCAATCCAGAATATGTGAGATACATGCAAGGAATATTGGGGGAATATAGTGAGAAGAATTTAGGCACAGCGCCTATAGCAATAGTTTGGGACTGTAAGAAGGCCTTTGTTAGAGGGGTCACGTTGCAATATATTATAAAGCAGAACTGGCTGGGGGTACGCCAACTGGAACAGGAGCATAGGCTTTATTTAGATTTGGAGCAAAAAACATGCTTCTGCTATTGCTACAAAAGATCCCAGCGAACAGCAAGTATATCAGTCGGTTATTGAAGCAAGAGCTAAACTTAAGAGAAATATGAGGGACAAAGTCACAAACACTTTAAGTCTAAACAGTATGAGTATGGGGAAAAGGTTGGGCGGCTGCTGGCTAATCAGATAGCTGATGTAAGCGCTAGATCCAGTATTAAACTAATCAAGGGGACAGACGGATTAGACTATACTAGATCCGAAGATATAGTGGAACAATTTAAACAATATTATGCTGGGTTATATGGCAACTCTGAACCCATTTCTTTCTGAGCCTCAGCAAAGAGATGTTGAAATTGGGGAAATTGAGGAAGCAATTAGTATATTGCCTACTGGTAAAGGTGTAGGAGAAGATGCAATTACCTCTGAATTTTATAAGATCTTTAAAGACACTCTAGTACCGATTTTTTTGATGTTATGCAACTCAACTATGGAAGTGGAAAGTGCCCCGTCTTCTTAGAATGTTACTAATGTTATTGTGTTTCCTAAAAAGGGGAAATCTGTAGAGGAGATGACTTCATATAGGCCAATATCATTGATTAATTCTGACGCTAAAATTTTCTCGAAAATGTTGGCCTCTCGGCTGGCTCCTGTTATACATGTTCTGTCCCTGGGGGAGACACGGCAGCCCACATTAATACAGCTATTGCTATATTTGATGTTGCTGGCCAGTTAAAATCACGTGTTGGGATGTTGATGCTGGATGCTAAGAAGGCCTTCGACCGCGTGGTATGGGGATGTTTATGGCTAACAGTGACAGTACTCGGTTTAGGCCAGAAGTTTATTTCAGCGATACAGAAACTTTACATCAATCCTACAGCTTCTGTTAAGCTCAACGGTCTTTTGTCACCATATTTTGCTGTTCAAAGGGGCACCATCAGGGTTGTCCTTTATCTCCGTGATTGTTTGCCCTATACATATAGCCTTTTATACAACATTTGTTGCAAAATGTCAGGATTCCTCCAGTCTCATTTAATGGGGTGGATTTGAAATTAACTGCATATGCAGACGACATAGCAGTTGACACTCTAAGCCTGAAGGCGCTATTAACAAGATGTCACTCGAAGCCCAGCGGTTTGGGCTCTTTTCAGGTTATAAACAAAACTCAGACAATTTTGAAGCATCAAACTAATATGGCTCCAGTTGCATTAGGCATTCCACAAACAGCAATGTACTTAGGAGTATGTATTAGCAGTCGAGTAGAGGAAGTGATTAAATTAAATTATGAATCGTTAATTAAGAGGGTGGTTGCTAAATTGCGTAGTTGGCATCGCCTCCCTATAAGTATAATTGGTAGGTGCAATGTCATAAAAATGAATAATCTCCCAAGATTTCTGTATTTATTTTGTACAATTCCGCTGAGGGTACCGTTGCCATTTTTCAAACGTTTAGTGCAGTAGGTAGTTTTATTTGGAGTTATCGGCGTGGAAGGAGAGCGCTACGGTATATTAAGCTGTCATATAAGCAGGGCGGTTTTAAACTACCAGACTTTAAATTATATTTTTGGGCTGTATTTGCTGGCTGAATTCAAAGCCTACTTCAAGGACTCGATTTTGAGTTAACTTGGTTCTCGTATCAGGTGGTCTGTGGCCCTGACACGGGGTTTTTGCTATATGAAACGGCTGACCCTAACTACTATAAGAGGGTTTGTTTTAAGGTGGTTAGGGACATTGTTAGGATATGGCAGGATGTTGTTATGGCATATTCATTTCCAAAGCTACATGTGTATATTAGGCTTTGGGGGAACTCCACACTACCAGAGATATTTCGTGACTCTGTTGGGAAAAGGTGCCAAAGTAAGGGTTTAGCACAGCTTGGGCAGTTGTATGATGGGCAAGGGTTCTGGACGTTTGCTGCTTTAAAAGAAGAGTGTGGCATACCGGACAATACATTCTTTAAGTATTTGCAAATTAGAGATTATTTTATTCAGGGACTTGGTTTATTACAGATGCCCTTTTCATCTGAGGTTTTGTCTGCATTTCTTCATATTATAGGACGAGGGCAAATAGGTAAAGTATACCAGGCACTGCTAGCTAACGCAAGTGATGATGGCATGCAGATTGCATTAAAGCTAAGTCGGATGTTCAATACAGCTATAACTAAAGAAGATATACAGGAATCATTGGAGACTAAATATTTAGCAGTCGCATCTGTGAATTTGAAATTGCAGCAGCATGGGGTATATTCATGCTATATTACATTACCAAATTTATCTCTAAATGGGCTGTGAACCAGTCATTATCACCTACATCATACTGCCCGAAATGTCAGGCGTTCGCTGCCGACTTAAGACACATGTTTATTAGTTGCACAAGGCTGAGCACATTTTGTTTTGGTATTAACCATATCCTTTCTATGTTAGTAGGTCATGAGATTCAGATGACTGAAAGGTAAATAATATTGGGGACAATTGAAGAATGGGGTTGTCTTACTGGATTATCAATGTCAATTATAATTGTATGTGCTCTTTTGTGTATAGCTCGAGTTTGGATCGAAATAATAAGCCCTAGTATTAAGGATTTTCGGGTCTTGCTGAGAGATATATATGAAATGGAGATGGTGCTCGCCAAAGCTAGAGGCCCAAGCTCCTGGTTAAAATTCAAACGAGTGTGGCCGTGTATTCAGTGGGATTAATGTTTGTGCTTATATTAACAAATTTAATTCTATGTTTACTTTTGATTGATTGTGCATTGTAAGCCTTTTGCCCTGTGTGCTCTTTCGTATTTATGTTGGATTGTGTTAATTGCAATTACTTACGTACTTGTTTGTGATGTTCTGAATTATACTATGTCTAATAAAAGAAAAAAAAAAAAAAAAAAATGTGTCTATAGTTTAAACAAAACCACAATTGGATCAGCCAAGTCCTAACGGGGTGGTGTGCTTTCCAGAACGGCTAACAAAGAGTCTACGCATCTAAAATGCATAATATCCTAAGAAATTTACAAAAAAACTTTCAAGCAAATCCAGGGTCCTAAATTAAATAGTTCTGCATCCCTTCAAAGACCATATTACAGAAACTTTATTGATTATGAACATAAAAAACGCACAAAGGACTAATATTGAAATCACAATATGTAATCCATACATTCCACAAACCCTGTTGAATGACACTAAGAGCTTTGCAAAATAATTATTTCCCAGATTGCATGCACAACCTGCGATGGCAACCCCCATGTGTAATCATATATGGGCCCATCAATGTCGAGATGGTGTCTGAAATGTAGGGCACAATATTTACTTCATAATTTCTCCAATCCTATAATGTGGCACCCTGGCCTAAATCAAAGAATCATTGAACAGGTTGGATGCGCAAATTGCGAGGGGAATTATCCATGTGTAATTCCAAATAGGCCCATCAATGTCGGAATATGGAAAGACCTATTTTCATCAAGTTTGAGGCTGTACATCCCCAGAGTCTTAGTATATAGCATTCTGTCACGTAGCAAATTCAAAAGGATATGTAGATAATCTGTTATTTCACCTCATCCTAGGTACAGATCACATATGTGCACCCACTCTACCTAGCGCCTTCAACAATAAATAAATTATTAAAATGCAAGCTGTGCACACGTTTTATGGGTGTAAAATGCGTATTAGCATAATATATCGATATACATTGAACAAAGCAGTTGTCAAAACAATGGACCACAGGAAACAGGATTATATTCAGTCTCGCTGTTTATGTAGAGTTAGGAGATCCAACCAGCCAACACGTGTTTCGTCAAAGGGCTAAAACCCCAGACTTCTTCAGGGCTTCTATATGTGTAGCAGGTATATCAGACCTTGAAACCGGTGATAATTCCGACCCGGTAGGTCTTAAGGGAAAATGTGAACCGTCTACGTCCTCCAACAAAATAGATGGCCATTCAAGTGTTGCCAATAAAAGCCGCTTCAATCTAGGACAAAAATTGTCATCCATGCTGCTTCACAAATGTTTCGAACACTAAATGAAACAGAAAATATAAGACCTTCTTACAAAGTTAGGGGGTTGCAATAATAGGTTTAAGTGCTTGCACACAAACTGGTTTTGCGCTGTTAAAGCCATTTTTTTTTTAAATAACAGGCTTTGCGATCACAAAACCCAAAGTTGCAATGTGTGAAAGGTACAGTGTGAGTTGCAAATGTTTTTGCGATTCGCCATGCCCACATTGCTTTAGTTTGCAAATATTTAGGAAAAGGGGCATGAAATAGGCATCTCCTCCCACCAAGCGATTGCCAATGGTATGTACCTACGTGTTGCCACCTCAGTTGTGGGCTCAAATAATTGATTAGATACCAACACCTTGAAGGAGGTGTTAGCCGTTCTCAAAGTGGCAGCTGCCCATGAGAGACAGCTTCCGCCCTGTGAATTTGGGCTGTGAGTCCTGAGATAAGTTCATACAATCCAGGGCACCATTGCATGTTTCCCAGTACTCTTTGATCATACCATTTTTATTTTCTCATTGCAGCCAGTCTTATTTTAATGGACAGGAAATGCAATCAATTCAAACACAAATTGGCAAAGTCATGTAATAATCCAAGCAGAGGTGCACCACAATCAATGTCATCGAAGAGAAAAGAGTCCCATTTAAACTCCAGTGTGTTGTCAATTCTTCACTTTATTTTCTTTCTTAAACACGTCAAACATTACAACGAAGACGGCCAAGGCGTTTCATCCATAGAAATGGACTTCTTCAGGGCTGTAATGCAATAAATACGAATAGTACATAAATGCAGACATCCTAACACAGTCATTACCAATACAAACACTAAGCACATATAGAACAAATATACGAAAAGCACATGACATAATAGTCATACCCAAAAAACAATAAAGATAACATAATTTCCCAAGGACAGAGCACTCCCTACCAATAATAAAATGTGACCTTAAATGACACAAACAATGCATACAACATACATTTTTAAAAAGTGTGGGTACCCTACATGGAAACCTAATTCAAATCCAATGGCTATCTGAACATGGAGAGACTATCTGAAATACATTGCACAAATATTGTACGTCACCAAAGCTTTCATATTCCATTTTACATTGTTTCTACTCATTATTGTTGTACCGTAATAACCGTACATTAGAAGAAAGCGTCAGTGGACAAGATTATATCATATTCTTTTATAATTTGCTGTGATTTGCGAGTCATTAATATACAGTGCACACAGTGCACTATCACTTCAGATTAATATTATGGATCAGTAACAGAAAAATCTGGAATAACAATAACAACTGAATAAAGGGGGGGCAGGGTGGAAGTCAAGAAGTGACAAAGATTGCATCCTGTCCATCTGCCATTCAATATGTCATGATCTTTTGCCAACAATGTGTTCATAACGATGAGAGGACCATCATCAACATAATGCCAAATGGTCATATACAGGGTTGTCCATGCCCTGAGTCCCACAATGGGCGGAACATGATTTTAATGATAAGAGTGAGCACGTTTAAATAGACAATAGTTCTCTGCACGACCCAATACATGCCACATTCAGTCAAATGATCAAGTCCTCCAGTAAGGGAAAGCCCATCAATCTCAACTCACAGTAATGCGAAATTCACTATGCGCATGGTTTGGGCCAATCCACCCCGTATTTGATACCTGGTGACATAAAGTAATGATTGCCATATAGGCCAACATATAATTTTGAATGTAGCATCAAAGGGTTGGTGGGGATACTACACTGTAGCCAAGATGACAGTGATATATACAATGGAGTTGTAGGTACCAAAGTCTATTGTATTGCCCAATCCCCCCTCAAAAAGGTCTATCGATCAGTATCCATTCGCCATCATGTAAACATTTGCTACACGGGAGGTTTTGGCCAGTTTGCCCCGAGATGGCATCCAACAATACAAAGATGATTGATATCGTAAGAATTAAGCAATTTGCAACTCTGTAACATAGCATTACCCGTCCATTAGCTGAGTGACACAGTGACACACACACCCCCCCAAGAGGAAAAGAAGAGGCAAAAAATGTCCATTGAAAGCAAGAGTCAGGACGCATACAAATATAATAAAATTACAAGATTACAATGTCCCACCACCAGGCAATCATAATGCACCCATTAATTTGGTGATGCAGTAATACTCTTCCTGGACTGATTTTATTGTCTTTTGGGGGAGGTATATCAATGATATCATTATGCTATGCAAGGGAACAGTTGACCAATTTATGGAATACCATGTCTTTCTTAATGAGAATCAATACAATATCAGATTGACCATAAAGCATAGCAGGGAGAGGGTTAAAGTTTTGGACATTTTATTCTATGTTGAAGACGACAGGATACAAAGCACCATGTTTAGGAAGGCCACAGCCTGTATTAATAGCATTTTGCATGCTAACAGTGCCCACCCGAAGTCAGTTATCAGCAACATACCATTTGGAGAGATGGTGCGTCTCAGGCTGAATTGTAGTTCAATTGGCACATTTACCACTAATATCAGAAGTGTTAAGCAACAATTCAGAAATAGGGATTATGATAAAAGAACCCTAGCTAAAGTGGAAGGCGCAATAAAGCAGCTTGGAGCTGCCGTTTAAGCAGTGTGGAAATGGGCCACAACATTGATGAGGAATTTAATTATTTTTTATGGTTCACACCAATTTTTATGACTTTTTGGTACCTATTGGGAATAGAATTCCTTGTTGTAATGCCAGAAGGGATTGGTTACCTTGCCAGGTAATAATTTATTTATTGAAACAAAATAAGGGGGTGTTATTTTTCTGTCAGGTCCCTACTGAGCGCACTGTAGATCACGTTAATGTATGAGCCTGAATAAATCTGCAACGGTGCCACAGGAGAGGGAAAATTTACCCCTAAAACCCTCCAATGGTGGACCAAAAGCCCACTCGTACGAACAAAATGCAAGCTGTGCACACGTTTTATGGGTGTAAAATGCGTATTAGCATAATATATCGATAAACAAACATTGAACAAAGCAGTTGTCAAAACAATGGACCACAGGAAACAGGATTATATTCAGTCTCGCTGTTTATGTAGAGTTAGGAGATCCAACCAGCCAACACGTGTTTCGTCAAAGGGCTAAAACCCCAGACTTCTTCAGGGCTTCTATATGTGTAGCAGGTATATCAGACCTTGAAACCGGTGATAATTCCGACCCGGTAGGTCTTAAGGGAAAATGTGAACCGTCTACGTCCTCCAACAAAATAGATGGCCATTCAAGTGTTGCCAATAAAAGCCGCTTCAATCTAGGACAAAAATTGTCATCCATGCTGCTTCACAAATGTTTCGAACACTAAATGAAACAGAAAATATAAGACCTTCTTACAAAGTTAGGGGGTTGCAATAATAGGTTTAAGTGCTTGCACACAAACTGGTTTTGCGCTGTTAAAGCCATTTTTTTTTAAAATAACAGGCTTTGCGATCACAAAACCCAAAGTTGCAATGTGTGAAAGGTACAGTGTGAGTTGCAAATGTTTTTGCGATTCGCCATGCCCACATTGCTTTAGTTTGCAAATATTTAGGAAAAGGGGCATGAAATAGGCATCTCCTCCCACCAAGCGATTGCCAATGGTATGTACCTACGTGTTGCCACCTCAGTTGTGGGCTCAAATAATTGATTAGATACCAACACCTTGAAGGAGGTGTTAGCCGTTCTCAAAGTGGCAGCTGCCCATGAGAGACAGCTTCCGCCCTGTGAATTTGGGCTGTGAGTCCTGAGATAAGTTCATACAATCCAGGGCACCATTGCATGTTTCCCAGTACTCTTTGATCATACCATTTTTATTTTCTCATTGCAGCCAGTCTTATTTTAATGGACAGGAAATGCAATCAATTCAAACACAAATTGGCAAAGTCATGTAATAATCCAAGCAGAGGTGCACCACAATCAATGTCATCGAAGAGAAAAGAGTCCCATTTAAACTCCAGTGTGTTGTCAATTCTTCACTTTATTTTCTTTCTTAAACACGTCAAACATTACAACGAAGACGGCCAAGGCGTTTCATCCATAGAAATGGACTTCTTCAGGGCTGTAATGCAATAAATACGAATAGTACATAAATGCAGACATCCTAACACAGTCATTACCAATACAAACACTAAGCACATATAGAACAAATATACGAAAAGCACATGACATAATAGTCATACCCAAAAAACAATAAAGATAACATAATTTCCCAAGGACAGAGCACTCCCTACCAATAATAAAATGTGACCTTAAATGACACAAACAATGCATACAACATACATTTTTAAAAAGTGTGGGTACCCTACATGGAAACCTAATTCAAATCCAATGGCTATCTGAACATGGAGAGACTATCTGAAATACATTGCACAAATATTGTACGTCACCAAAGCTTTCATATTCCATTTTACATTGTTTCTACTCATTATTGTTGTACCGTAATAACCGTACATTAGAAGAAAGCGTCAGTGGACAAGATTATATCATATTCTTTTATAATTTGCTGTGATTTGCGAGTCATTAATATACAGTGCACACAGTGCACTATCACTTCAGATTAATATTATGGATCAGTAACAGAAAAATCTGGAATAACAATAACAACTGAATAAAGGGGGGGCAGGGTGGAAGTCAAGAAGTGACAAAGATTGCATCCTGTCCATCTGCCATTCAATATGTCATGATCTTTTGCCAACAATGTGTTCATAACGATGAGAGGACCATCATCAACATAATGCCAAATGGTCATATACAGGGTTGTCCATGCCCTGAGTCCCACAATGGGCGGAACATGATTTTAATGATAAGAGTGAGCACGTTTAAATAGACAATAGTTCTCTGCACGACCCAATACATGCCACATTCAGTCAAATGATCAAGCCCTCCAGTAAGGGAAAGCCCATCAATCTCAACTCACAGTAATGCGAAATTCACTATGCGCATGGTTTGGGCCAATCCACCCCGTATTTGATACCTGGTGACATAAAGTAATGATTGCCATATAGGCCAACATATAATTTTGAATGTAGCATCAAAGGGTTGGTGGGGATACTACACTGTAGCCAAGATGACAGTGATATATACAATGGAGTTGTAGGTACCAAAGTCTATTGTATTGCCCAATCCCCCCTCAAAAAGGTCTATCGATCAGTATCCATTCGCCATCATGTAAACATTTGCTACACGGGAGGTTTTGGCCAGTTTGCCCCGAGATGGCATCCAACAATACAAAGATGATTGATATCGTAAGAATTAAGCAATTTGCAATTCTGTAACATAGCATTACCCGTCCATTAGCTGAGTGACACAGTGACACACACACCCCCCCAAGAGGAAAAGAAGAGGCAAAAAATGTCCATTGAAAGCAAGAGTCAGGACGCATACAGATATAACAAAATTACAAGATTACAATGTCCCACCACCAGGCAATCATAATGCACCCATTAATTTGGTGATGCAGTAATACTCTTCCTGGACTGATTTTATTGTCTTTTGGGGGAGGTATATCAATGATATCATTATGCTATGCAAGGGAACAGTTGACCAATTTATGGAATACCATGCCTTTCTTAATGAGAATCAATACAATATCAGATTGACCATAAAGCATAGCAGGGAGAGGGTTAAAGTTTTGGACATTTTATTCTATGTTGAAGACGACAGGATACAAAGCACCATGTTTAGGAAGGCCACAGCCTGTATTAATAGCATTTTGCATGCTAACAGTGCCCACCCGAAGTCAGTTATCAGCAACATACCATTTGGAGAGATGGTGCGTCTCAGGCTGAATTGTAGTTCAATTGGCACATTTACCACTAATATCAGAAGTGTTAAGCAACAATTCAGAAATAGGGATTATGATAAAAGAACCCTAGCTAAAGTGGAAGGCGCAATAAAGCAGCTTGGAGCTGCCGTTTAAGCAGTGTGGAAATGGGCCACAACATTGATGAGGAATTTAATTATTTTTTATGGTTCACACCAATTTTTATGACTTTTTGGTACCTATTGGGAATAGAATTCCTTGTTGTAATGCCAGAAGGGATTGGTTACCTTGCCAGGTAATAATTTATTTATTGAAACAAAATAAGGGGGTGTTATTTTTCTGTCAGGTCCCTACTGAGCGCACTGTAGATCACGTTAATGTATGAGCCTGAATAAATCTGCAACGGTGCCACAGGAGAGGGAAAATTTACCCCTAAAACCCTCCAATGGTGGACCAAAAGCCCACTCGTACGAACAAAATGCAAGCTGTGCACACGTTTTATGGGTGTAAAATGCGTATTAGCATAATATATCGATAAACAAACATTGAACAAAGCAGTTGTCAAAACAATGGACCACAGGAAACAGGATTATATTCAGTCTCGCTGTTTATGTAGAGTTAGGAGATCCAACCAGCCAACACGTGTTTCGTCAAAGGGATAAAACCCCAGACTTCTTCAGGGCTTCTATATGTGTAGCAGGTATATCAGACCTTGAAACCGGTGATAATTCCGACCCGGTAGGTCTTAAGGGAAAATGTGAACCGTCTACGTCCTCCAACAAAATAGATGGCCATTCAAGTGTTGCCAATAAAAGCCGCTTCAATCTAGGACGAGTACATCCCGAAATCTTAAGCCTCCATCAACTCGCGTGAATTACTTTCAGTGTTTGCCAAACACTGAAAGTAATTCACGCGAATGACAATTTTTGGCTCCCAAAACATGTACCAAATTTATCAAAATGCTGTAAGGTGCTTTGACCCACAAGAGACCTTACACACACCAAAACAAA
Organism: Triturus cristatus; assembly: GCF_964204655.1. Classification (NCBI taxonomy): domain Eukaryota; kingdom Metazoa; phylum Chordata; class Amphibia; order Caudata; family Salamandridae; genus Triturus; species Triturus cristatus. The sequence continues at coordinate 1,591,306,871 of NC_140590.1, forward strand.
AACACACACATAAATAAACATATATTTGATGCCCTGTGTAGAAATGTGGGTTTTGTTGCTGTGAAAATTTGGGTCTGGATATAAGAAGTCAAGAAGGTGCTCGGTCGCACTAGGGAACCAAAAGTTGCCCAGTCAAAAATGCTCAAACCAACCCCACTCCTTTCATCTCCTTACGCAGTCTCGCTCTTTCCAGATATCCATTCTCTCACTTTCCTTCTCTCTCTTTCCTCTCACTCTCTCTCTTTCTTCTGCCTCATTGAGTGCTTTTTCTCTACCGTTCACCCCCAATCCTCTCTTGCTCTCCATTGAGGCCTTCATGCCTGTTGCAATTAACCTCAGGGAGCTTTGAAACACCAGCCTCTGAGGCTGCAGCCCACTGGGGAAATGCCCGGTGGATTATAAAGCCTGTCTGGCCCTGAGAAGGTAGCATAAATTGGTCTAATGCTTAGCCTCTGAACACAGTAGGGAGGGAGGAATGGAGGTGGCGGCTGTCACACATTACACTGCCCACTACAGCTTCAGAATTTCTGAATGTTTTTATTGGCTGAACTTGCACTATAACGGGGCCATATTTTCACTGCAACATTTTGTTTTGCTCACCGCAGCGAGGACACATACCGACTCCACGACCCAGCAGGAAGAGGAACATGAGCTCCAAGAAAAGCTTCTGCGGAAACCTGGAGAGTGATCAAATATGGGCAAACCTCTCAGAGACATCCTCATTCCAGGCCTGGCAGCCTAAGCCAGAGGAATCCCCGCGGTCTTTGGAAGGAGATTAGGTGCAGTGGGAAATATAAGCCCTGGAAGTGCTGGGGCTTTTCACTAACAAGCGTAATAGTGTGCCATAAAAGCATCTAGATACAAGTTTATAGGCTGTTAGGACCACATCCATAAATGCCTTTAGAAAGCAGAATAACATGGTCTCCAGGGCCTTTTGCCCGCGCACGACAAAATCTTACTCATTTTGGGGTTGTGTAACACAAGATAGGGAGTCCTCATGAAAGAGAACCTTAACCCCTTCAGTGCCCATGACGAGCTGGACTCGTCATGGGCCGCGGTTGCGCTGTGCCCATGACGAGTCCAGCTCGTCATAGACCCCGCCCGCTAATGCAACGGCCGGCACAGGGCGGGGAAAGGGGCGGGCACTGAAGGGGTTAACATAACACAGATGCTATGTCAGTGCTTGCTTTGTGCCCATAGTTCAAGGTGGTGGGGGCACCAGCATGTTTTTTAGGACCCAGAGCTTACTTTTGGCCATCAGAATTTGGCCTAGAGCAAGTGAAAGAACGACCGAAAAGAAGGAAAGAGGTAAACAGGACTAAAAGAAACAGCCCAGATACTTGACCATTGAGGCTGGTCACCTGACAGTGCCAGACTGACTGGAAAGCTTGTCTAACACTTGGAAAAGTAAAGAAAGCAGTGATAAAATGAAAACTCGGGGTTGAAAGTGTTGGGCTGATGAATACCAAGGCTGCCTTGTCTTAAATTCACCTCAGGCCCATTTGTTCCACCACCCTCCACTTCCTGTCTCTTTATCTCACTCTTGAAGGTTCCTTTTTCCACCCGCTTTCTCCATTTTTAGGTCGAACCTGGGCAGCGCATGCACTGCTCTGCAAGGTATGCTGTATTCGTGTATGGACTTGAAGCTCCACCCACTCTCCGACCATATTTTTCATTGGCTTGTGTCATTGTCCTTTGTAAATGCTGGCTTCTGATTTGTTAACCAGCTTGCTAGTCCCTCCTTAGTACAGCCTTGTCTTCATTTGTAACCTCCCATGAGGACTGGCTTTTTACTTCTGTCTACACGATATATTTTATTTAGTCTGTAAGCACTCTTTTCTTCAATGGGTTTCTCCTACTGCAGGCACGACATGCTTTCATGCAACATTCAGCGTGCCATGCGTTCTTTCACTTTCCAAGCAGCCCGAAACAATGTTGGCCACTTCTTTGAAATGAAAGAGGTCTCGCATTTACAAGAGTTTGAACTATTGGCATTGTAAATGACAATGCCTTTTGTTTATATTAATTATCAAAACAGACAAATAAAACGCATTGTCATTTACAACGCTAATAGCTTAAACTCGCAAATACGAGACCTATTTCTTGTTTCTGCTTTCCTCTCTTTTGCTTTCCTTCTCCGTGCTCAGCCTGTCTCTCTCTTGTCCTGATTTAGTCAGATGATGAAAAAACACATGGTCTGATGTGTGTGCCTGGTGCCCACGACCTGGTATAACAAATTAAGAACTGGAAGCGTGCAATAACTTTTCAAGGGCTACGCAACCAAGGCTTCTTTCTGCACCTTTCTTTGCATCTGTCACTGTTTCCTACCAACTAGTTGAAAGCTTTGGCTGGTATATACTGTCCACACAAGTGCAAAACATCAGACCTTAGGTTCCCTTTCTGAATGGGGAGTTCCCGCACTCGTCTGACACGCGAGATCAGCTATGGTCCGCGCAGGTAACAACAGTGGGGCGGTGGGGCCAAGTAAAGGGGGATTTCGAGGGACGATGCCAAGGGAAAATTAAATTAATAATTAATTTTCCCTCTGCATCGTCCCCTGAAATCCTCCTTTACACGACCCCACCACCCCACGCTGTTACCTGCACAGACCGCGGCTGCGTGAGATGCTACGTCACTTGCAGAATGAGGACACGAAACTGGCTGCTTGTCACGGTGCAAATTTTCCTTAACTGTCCCACTTTCTTTGACCCTATTTAAATTATAAATATGCTTTTTTTAACATTGTGACTGATCCTTGGCACCAGGATAGGTACCACGATCCATGAGGCAAACAGCCAGTTTCAGTCTATTACAGTAGATCCAGGACCATATGACTGACACCTGGAAAGTTTTGGAAATACACCAGCCCTAAATCTGATCCCTCAAATGACCTTATGGTTTTGGGATTGAATAGGAAGGCTTTTTCAGATTGTTCATGATAGTTGTGTTCTCAGTGCAAAAGTCATATGGAAAAATGTTATATTTGTGTTGCTTTAAGTTGTTGCATTAATGTTTGTTTTTAGACATTTATAAAGCCTGTTGATGGGTTTAAACTGTAACTATGTATGAACTGTATGTGGAAAATGTCAATGTATGTCTCCTGAATAAGTTGGCTTTAATCAATTTGGTCCACTGAAACATGTCAATGAATATTCAGGACTCATTTCTTATCTTATGTTAAGTGTTTTTTTAATTAAGAAGCAATATCTTTTCAATGTCAAATGATGAAGGTTAAGAAAAAGGCGCAAACCATAACAGATATACTCACCAGCGCTCCCACTTGTTAATAACCCACTTCTCCCTTTAGCTATGGAAAAACAAGTTCAAACAACTCTAACAAAACTGAAACTATCCACTCTGGGCCCCCTTTTTCCTAGCGGACAGGCACGCACACTCTCTGACATAACTCAATCACCAGATTTGACGTACATGGACAAATTTACAATGGCAAGAGTACAGGGCGCTCTTCTTTCCACTTTCCCAGCACCTTATGTGGACTTCACTCCTCTTACCCTACTTATCTCCGACACTAGTAACTTCCACTTAATCACTAAATTATACAGAGCTTGTCCATCACTCAAGAAGGTGCACGACAGGGGGTGCGACAACAATGGGAAAACGATTTGGGGCACCCTCTGACAGATAAGGAATGGACTTTCTGCCTTTAACAAATTCAGCGAATTTCCCCCAATCATCACCACAAACTCCTTCATTTCAAATTCATCCACCGTACATACATCACTCCCCAGCAATTAGTTAAATTTGACCCCACTAAATCCCCCCATTGCCCTAAATGCAACTCTTTGAATGCAGACTTTGCCCATATGGCTTGGTCCTGCCCACGGATCTTCCCGTTCTGGACAGAGGTGTTTCAAACCCTCACTTCGATCATAGATGCTCCCCTGTTACCCTCGCCTAGACTTGGCTTACTTGGCCTAGTAAATCGAGTCAAACGTAGCTGTCGGCGATTCATAGCCATTGCCCTGTTGCTAGCGAAGAGGGAAATAGCGATTCACTGGGGGGGCGCGATCTAGGCCCCTGAAGGCAGCGTGGATGCAAAGCCTAGCCTATTGTAATTTACAAACGGAGATTTTCTCCTCCTTACAACCTACCTCTTCCAGACCGCAGGATATATGGTGCATTTATCGCAATCACTTGCAACAGAATCTTGCTACGTCGCAGGGCACCCCTACTCCAGCACTCACCGGCAGAGTGGTACGCCCCAGCTCTCCAGCCTCAACCTCAACATAACTCCACTACTTGTGAACCCTTCCATTCCTACACCTATTCTAAGCACGCGACATTGCATATCGCAAAGTCCTCTTAGCGTTTCATAACCTTGTTAAGACTAGTATGACCGCCTGCACCACTCACCCGCTGTCACACTGAGCCAATCCCCTTCCTCCTTTTTTGTGATGATGTATTAGTTGTTTACATATGATTTTGTTGCTTTGACATGACTTATACCAACTGTTTTGTTATTGCACAAACATCCTGCTCCAACAAACATTATTTTGAAAGTGTTTCACCAATGGCACTCATTAGAATCTTAATGTATTGTATTGTTTGAATAGGTTTTATTATTTCAATACATTTAAAAAAAAGAAAATAGACATGCAGTCCCAGGTACGTGCTATAGCAGACTTGCTAAAGTTAATTGGAATGCTGCAATGGTAGAGGGGGGTGCTCAGAAGAGTCTAAGTGCAACACACTGAGAGAAGGTTGATCTTTGGCAGTTTAGTGGATGGGTGCACACAGATAGCAGGGGAACTGGTGAGGGAACTGGGAAGGATATAGCAGGTAGCAGAAAAGGCAGCAGGATAATGACAGTGTTGTGAGTGACACATTGAAAAGAGTTTGGCCTTTGGTGCCATGATTGATGTGGGGAAAACTGAAAAGCATGGAGGAAGGACCGGTGTTTAGAAACTAAAAGCAAAACAGTGTATATGGCACGACCTGTATGAGGGAGGGTGGTAAAGGCTGACCCTTGCAGCCTATTACCTCAGCTGTGAGAGCAAACAGTGGGTCAGCTGGTTATGTTACCTTCGGTATGGCCTCTTGTGTGTCTGGTGTTCTCCATTATGGTGGCTGCAGTAGGTGCTGAGGTTTAAGTTTAGTCGTGCGTTCTGTGTTATTAAGTTGTAATGCAGCTAGTGAAGTTTCTTGGTTGTGTCTAGTGATGCTAGAGTGTGATATATGGCCATCTGTATGGCCCCTGGCATTGTTTAGGTTATATGAGATAGTGGTGTTGGGCAGCAACTGGCTCTTAAAGTTTTGTTAAAATCAGCTGTTCAGAAGTAGTATGGGAGGGTTCAAGTCTGTTACAGCGTTAATTTTGTATCTGCTTGCTAAATTACAAAAAATACATAAAACAATATTATGTTCAAGGTGATCTTTAATAGGTTTTACGATTATTTTCAGTTTGGCTTGACAGCGAGACAATGATGTCGGGGTCATTTTACACTAAGTGTCCCTGCAGTGCAAAGAGTCCTTGTCCCCAATGCTTGTACCCCTGGGGACCGGTCAGGGCCGGTTTTAGTGCTGGTAGCGCCCGGTGTGACAGCCTTTTATGGCGCCCCCCGATGACCTCCTCCTCGGATGCCCTCACACCACCCGGAAGAAGTTCCCCTCGTCTCCCCATAGCCCTTCTCTCACATGCATTTCATTTGTTTTAAGACGCCTGTAGAGGCTGGCTTTACTAATCCACTCAGCTATTACATAAAATACAGATCTGTTCTTTGCAGCAGGCATATTAACCCTCTGCTAGTTTATGGTGAGTCAAAACTGCCACTGGACAATACTTTGATCTCTCTCTCTCTAGCAGGAACATTAATCTGAAGAGTTATCTTGACATTTTTAGTGTTGCCTGAAAACTGGACACACAAGGAACTCTGTAGCATGTGTTTTTAAATAATAAGTTATTGCTAAACACAGCGCCCCCCTCCTGTGGTAAGTATCCCCCTCCAGGTCAGCGCCCAGTGCAGCCGCACCAGTCACACTACCCTAAAGCTGGCCTTGGGCCCTTTGGTATTGCAGAAGGGGGTGCAGCCGTTTGTACGGCCCCTTCTATAACATTGATTGCAGTGGCTTGATCATTTGGAGATTTTTCCTCATTTGCATGACAGTGAGGCCCCATGCAAATGAGAAAACACTTTGCCTCCATGCCTACACCATATTGCAGCAGGAAAGAATTCATAAAAAGGTGCATAGACTGTGCACTCACTACATTGAAGTGGCGCACAGTGAGTCCCTTGATGGCGACCATGAGATGTGTATATTGGCGTCCCAGGGACTCCGCAGATACATCCCTGCAGGAAAGTGCCATCGTTCACTGCGACAACAATAATAAAAATTCCCATTTGTAAAGCGCGAACATATCCCCCTTAAGGGTTTCAAGGTGCTGGGGGCCATCGGGGAGATTAAGTGAGCTATTGCCCAGAATCACATGATGCTGAGCTGAGCGGCCGCCGGGGATCGAATCGTGAGCCACACGCTCTGGTGTCAGCCACTCTGGCCGCCACACCTCGGCTTCAAACAACCGATCTGCCCATCTCTACTGTGCTGTTGCCAGTACAGGTGTGAGTGCTTGGCTGCAGAGGGGACAGTGCATTTACTGTAAAAGGTCCCCACTTTCCAGGTCTGGGCCTGGCACACACAGATAAAAGTGGGCCGTGACCCAGACCAGGGCCGTACGCCCGATATATAAAACAGGTTTTTGGTTTTATGTGAGTTGCCGATAGGTGTGTGGTTGGTGCATCTACAGCATTCTGATGTGATGGTGGCATTAGATGCTTAGTTAAGAGTTCAGCTGCGTGTTTCCTGTCTTTGAGTGGTGTTGTAACTTTTTGCATCATTTGATTGACTTTGTGGTGGCAGATGTTTAAGATGCTTTATGTTTGGGGTATGAGGCCTGAAATTACTTTAAACTTCAGCTGATCTCCCAACAGTGGACTTTGCAACTTCAATCCTTTTGTGGTTCTGCATCTACCCAATCACAAAAAATGCAAATGTTCCCAAACAATTTTCCAAGAATCCTCATATGGGCTAAAAGGTTATCAAGATGAAGCAGTTTAGTCACATGCGATGGCCAGCAGGTACATTGTGATCATCTTTGCATGAGCATCATAAGTCCGCCATCAGGGTTGTATAGTAGAATGCCAGGCACAGGAAGAAATGATGGTCATGTGTATGCGACTCCAGCCTATCTTGTTGAGCAGGTGTGAAGATTTCAGAAGCCAAAGTCAAGGTATCTCTAGAAGCCATGTGCCCAGACCAGTGCTTAATTTGTAAAATAATTAAATACCAGGGCTCTCTTGTCAAGAGGACATTGCAGCCTCCACCATGCCATTCCCCCTGCTGGTGCAGTGAATACCCGCACCACCACAGCTACTAACCATTACACTCCTGCAAGTGCGACAATTCAGACTATTCAACACCCCTAAAGATATAAGAATGGTTTGTGTGGTACGTATTGGTCATGTTTTAATGGTTACTGAATTAATAAATTACTGTTGTTGGGCTCATCTCTAAATTAGACAGATAATGCCACCATGTGGCAGGCTGTCATAAGTGTTGGTGTTGACAATTAAGTGCCGGCCCGAGCACCCGAAACTACCAGCTCAAATTAAGCACTGGAGCTAGATGCTTTTAGGCACTGATCAGGAAACTGAGAGACCACTCGTATACACCAATGGCCTTTAGCACTAGGACTACTTCATGTTGGGGCTGTATTATTCAATAACAAATTCTCTGTTTCCAAAAGCCCAGTAAGTGCCAATACTAAATCACACTTTTATGTATCCATTAGATGTGTGCGTGAAGCACGTTATCATGTCTTGGAGTACATCTAAAGTAAATAAACACATTTGGTGATTAAGGATGGCAAATGTATGAAATACAATAGTTTGCTTCATACTCAAACTTCTACTTGAGCACTAGCTACTCGCACAGCTTCTCTCAACTTGCATTTAAATCAAAGGCAGGGTCTCAGTATCAGAAACATAGGGGCAGATCACGGAGTGTCCCACAGAACAAACTCTAAAACACTTTGAACCCCAAACTTAGGTCCTGCTGGTTCAGAAACCCCTGAAGCAGAACACCTCAAACTGGCCTTCTGCTTAAGATCTACATAAACGTGTGGGCCCCTCACATCAAAATCTGGCAACGCTACATAGATGATATTATGGGAACGAGAACAGATGAACTCCATCTAAGGTTGAACAGCAAAGACACACATCCTGACAAACAGCAAAGAAAGACTTAGGGGCATATTATCAAGAAACGGCGTTAACATTATCGCCGATTTAGCGGCAGAAAACTGCCGCTAAAGCGGCAATAATGGGCTTGATAATATGCCCTAGAGAATTCCCATAGAAGCCCATGTTCTGGTGTCAACATGGATTTCTATGGGAATTCTCCAGGGCATATTATCAAGCCCATTATCGCCGCTTTAGCGGCAGTTTTCTGCCGCTAAACCGGCGATAATTTTAACGTCGTCCTTGATAATATGCCCCCTCGTTTGATAATTCCTGCACAAACTGTTAAAATATAACTTTGTGCAATAGAAACGCAAAAGAATTAGCACAGAAACCGCAAGAATGACATTATTTCCAAAACTAAGTGAAAAAGCAGCTAAAAGGCCAAGAACTAAGAAAAGAGAGGCCCCGTTAGATACCTTTAACTGATCAAATAAATGCTAACCCCCTTTGAGACTCCACTCTTTTTTAATCAAGTAAAAAGAGTAATCAGTAAACATTGAACATACTAAACATAGGACCCATTGAATTAGAGAAGCTTTTGTTTGTGTTTGAAAGAGGCCATTATACAATAGACTATTAGAAAAATAACCTACTTACTAGTCCAATAACTTCATAAAACATGAGTCAACCCACCTTGTGGAACAGACCTCCAGAGATGGGACACATTCCATGCAGCTCATGTAGTTTCTGCAAACACACACCTACAACTGAGAAATACCAAGGCTTAGCAACCCTATAGGAACGGAGGACACACACAAACGGCAATAGCAGCTATGTGGAATATAAGATTACACATCCATGCAAACTACATTACATAAGAATGACCACACAGAAAATTAAAATGAGATTTCTTGAACAGAAAAGCACTATCAGATGCACCAAATTAACAACAAAACTAGTCTATCCGTACCTAATAATGAAAACCGCAACAGGCCAATTGGACTGAGCGGTAATTGAACAAATAAAACCTATAGGGAATAAAAACGGTAATACTAGACTGCAGTCGCTAAAGAAACAAAAGTGGATTTATAAACTGCCTACTCACAATATGGGCCTGAATGATGTGACTGGACCCACTAAGCACTTACAAAGCATAAACAACGAGTAACTCTAGTCTCACTCCCACGTGTGTCCAACATTAAATATACCACCAGTATGGCCAGGATGGTGGTGGGGCTGCACAAAAACAAAGACACACACCCAATCAAACACAAATGGTCAGAGAGAGAGTCCAAGGTAGGATGAAGGCACAAACGCATCACTTATATGGTAAGAAGCATCGTCCTTTGAAAATCTTTTTAAAAAATGGCTCAAGAATGACTTAATGTATTTAAAGGAACTTTTACAGGCTGACATTCTTTTACGTCATACCTAGTGCTATTAGTTGCTAGCTAAAAGCGTCCTTGGCCATGAGGTAGAAACTTAGTGAGTGCAAAATGACACAATAATAAGCATTTTCATTGCTTCCATTATGTGAACAAATGTGTACGTTGAGTGTGTTTATAGCTAATTATGCAAGAATGTGAGTACGTGACTGTTTTTTAGACTAACATCTGAACAAGACATGTCTAATTGATAATTGAATGCTGTTTCCTATGTATGTTTCACCCACAGGAACTGCTTAATATTTCAGAATAGGAATTGGGGGTACACTGTCATACAGGGAGGGGTGTGGCGCAGCGGGCAGAGCAGCTGACTCTGGAGCCCATGGCTGCTCAGCTTCATGTGACTCTGAGCAATAGCACACTTAATCTCACCGACGGCCCCCAGCGCCTTGAAACCCTTAAGGGGGTGATATGTTTGCGCTTTAAGAATAGGAGTTATTAATATTATAGTTTACTTTCCAATGCTGAACAACAGGAATACTGTTAGTGAAAGGAAGAGCGCAGTACAGGGCTCGGGTTGATCCTGAAGAAGGCATGCAACCAAATTATCGCTATATTAAGGCTGAAACACGTCAACCGTTAGATAAGGGGGAGCATAATTACCACGTTGTTTTGAATATTGTGGTAGTTAAGAAGCAAAATAAATGGATTATTGTCCCTCACTGTGCACAATTTTTATCAAGAAACCCCATTGATAACCAACTTGAGTTAGGCCACAGCATCTTTATGCATACAACAAAATAAAACGCTTGTGAAGAGTCCTCACAGCAAGAACTGTTGCTGGCAATGAGTGCCCCTATGATGAAGCATGCCACCCAGTGTGGGTTGCGCTTGCATTCTTATAAGAAAATAATACGTTCTGAGGTAGAAACTGTGACAAAATAGAAATAGAGCTCAAAGTAAAAATAAAGGCAACAAAAAATTGAATTTGTTACCGTTTAGTGTTTTCATTCCGGCAGATGTTTTACATTCTGAATGTTCTATTGGCTTCATTTGAGCTTTACAAAGAAAATTAAATTTGGGGAATTCTGAATTCTAATTAGGCCTGCTGTCTTTTCTTTCGGGGGGGCTAATGCTGCAAATTCCAGGTGGATCCAAGGCAACATTATTCCACTCGGGATGAATATGTCTTCTCAGTGTTCACTCTTATCCCAAACCTGCAGTCCTATTGAGAAATATTCTTACAAAGTATGGGCCATGGACATAGAGAAAAGACTATGTTAAGAAAATTAATTTGCCTGATAGGTCTCTTTAAGTTGTCTGCAGGTGAACAGAACCTTCCGCGCAAAGCCAACATTAACATTCTCTATTTGGCCCCTGCTGGACTACCTTGTCTTAGTAAGTCTTTTAGATGGACTGATCATTTTTTAATTCCATGTGCCTGAAAATTGGCCAAGGCAAATGTTTGTGTTATTTTAAAAACTTTGAGTCTATCACTGTGGGAAACATAAAAAACATAGGTTCCTTTAGAAAATATGCTGTGAAATAGCTGCGATAACACAGAAGGTTATTTGAATTGCCTTCTGTTAGTTTTCCACGCAATACTTCAGCCTTTTATCGTCCACGTGGTTGTTGCCAATTCCGACAAAGCAGGCTAGACCGACCCGCTTTACACCAGTTGGCATTTATCGTCTGAAAGGTACACATGTCAGCCTTTAATATCTGCTCAGAGGGAACCAAAGAAAATATTAAAGCTTCCAGATCGCTGGGCTCAGGATAGCGGGAAAAGCCAAACCACATCTCAAGGAAATTTACATTCACATCAACGCGGATCCTGAGTTCAAGGCGTAATGGAAGAACGGTCAGAAATTGATTGAAAACGACATAATTAAATCAGATGCAGACCCAATGTTCACACAGACAGCAATTATTGACGCTGAAGTCAAGAGAAATGAAATGGCGGAGATTAGACGTTGTGTGTGCCTATGAGACCTGCTTTGGTCTATGAGTAATGCCGCGTGCGTTTAGACAGCTGAAACCAGTCAAGGTCTCCCAGACACCAGAGAACACTTTGCAAGATGGAGCCTCCCTAGTTTAAGGAAAAATTCCTATAAGCCCTCTTCATGCTAGCAGGCCTTAGTCTTCCATCCCCCAAACCCTCCCCCCACCCCCACCCCAAGAAGCAGTAGCCACAGTAGCAAATTCTAACTCAAGTGACTTCCCTTTCACAAACATTAACATTCCACTGGTGGAGTCATTAACTCCAAAAACACCACCAACCCCCTGGAAAAATCCATTACAAAGAATATTAATCCCCAGCAGGAAATCAGCAGTTAACAAGCCTGCCATTTTTCTTCCATGCTAGCTCGGGCTGTCATAAGGTCTTGGAATGATTGTGGCTTAAGCTGTGTTATGCAAACCAGATCAGGCTGGCAACACCGCTTAGCGTGGAAAACACGCTTACGAGGCTTCCATCAAGCACACCCAGCATCTCTTCTCCTCTGGGATGAGCATGACTGTGTTGCTGGTGGCATGCAGTGCGCCAAATTAAGTAAATACAAGATAGAGTGCCGCAGTGCAGACCTGGCACACTGCAGGCCTTAAATTTGCCTTGTTCACCGTTGTATGCCTGAGTGTTCTTATGCACATGACACATTAAGACAGATACCCTAAAATGCACCCAGCACTGCCGAAACATGCCAATAATTTGCCAAGAGAGCACTATAAACCAGGGCCATCTTAACAGCATTATAGGCCCCAGGGCAAAGCAGTGCACTGGGCCCTTCCTACACAACCACTCAAAAGAATAAAAATGTTTCATGGAAAATTTGTGTTAAATTCTGGTCTGCATGGGGCCCTTATGCTCGTGGCCCCCCGGGCAATGCCCAGCATGCCCATGCGTTAAGAGGGCACTGCTCTAAAGCAACCACTACCAACAAGTTTGTTATTCACGCATGCTTCTGCATATGACATACAAGGGATTTGACGCAGCCTTTCAGTGCCAGCCATCAAACACCAAGAATTCTCACACAAGTGGACATTGGCATCTAGCATACTCATTCATAGTGTGGATAACACATCTTCGGAGACGCTGGTCTGCGATGGAACCCTCAGAAAAGCTCTACAATGCCATATCAGTCAAGCACTAACCAAATAATGGGGGCCGGAAACGAGTTTGCTTAAAGACACGGTAGCCAATGGTGAACCAGTCAGAGGAGGGCGACAAAGCTGCCTGTCTTTGTGCAGCCTTTGTAACCAATCAATGTTCGCTTGCTTTTCACTATTCGAGAGATAACATAACGTGCATTTGTAAAGTGTACGTTCACCCGTAGCATCTTGGCGCTGAATCGCAGATGTTTATTGCTACCCAACTCAATGGTACTCATTTTATCAACCTCGGATGGATGAAAGGCTGAGTGGACCCACCGGGATTTTAATCTGTGACCATGAGGTCAAACACAGGCCCCTGCAGTGGACGCATTAGTCCACTGAGCTACCAGACCGGGGCTTTCATCTGTGTCATCTCAGTAGGGCCCATATACTAGTTACCCTGGTGAAGTCTGTTCACTCATTTCATTGATTCTGGACTTTGGTTTGAGTACCAGACAGGTTAACATGCATGTCTGTCGCACGAAACCAGAGGCCACCTCACACCCTGCTTCGATGATGCAGTCTTTCAAGGCAGGTGGTAAGACAGGCCTTACAAATGACAGAACCATTGGTGGGGGAATGCCTAAATGTAGTGCCTTATATGCCTGTCTCACCGCACCACAACTCACCTAGAATCAAAGTCATATCGAGGAGAGGGCTAGAAGGAAAAGGTGGAGGAATATCAATGAGGAGATGAGAGAAGAGAGAAGAGAGAAGTGGAGGAGGTCGTGAAAAGAATTATCAGAAGAGATAGATAGAGGCGGAGAATGGTGGGTAAGGATGTGGCGTATCGGCCAGAGCTGTCTACTTAGAAGCTGTGGAACCGGGTTCCAGTCTTGGTGCTGGCTCAGCATCCTGTGATTCTGGGCAAATCACTTAGAGCCTGATTACAACTTTGGTGGTCCTGCTGTGGAGTGCCACGCCAGCGCTCCGCATGAGGACCACCATCTCGGTTCTTACACTGCCCGCAGGATTGCAATTTAAATCCTTGGTGGGCAGACGGTGCACTGGCAGCCCCACAGCGGTGCCTGTCTAAGGTTCATAGGAGAGCCTTAGATAGGCACTGCCATGGGACCGCCGCAGCACATTCCTACACAGGAAGTAATGCACCATTTCATGAATTGCTTCCCGAGCAGGAACTGGGGGTGCATATTTACAGGGGAGCACAATATGTGCCCTCCTGCATACACCCGCAGGCCCAGAGGTACAAGAGCGCCCTATTAGGGCCCCCTTTGTTGCATTGCTGCTACTTTTTTCATGCAGGTCTCACCACCATGAAAAGGGTGGAGTTGAGGCAACTCGTAATATGCTCGGCGGTGCCCCTGCGGTACCCCCGGCATATCGCTGCCTCTGACTGCTGCGAGACCACTGCGTGATCCTGGATCCCCGCCTACTGGAGCGGTCCTCAATCGTAATGCGGCACACAGTGTGGCGGTGGCCGGACTGCCACTGCAACTGCGGCGGTCCTATGGACCACCCCAGTTGTAATCAGGCCCTTAATCTCCCAGTGCCCGGTGCTCATGTAAAGTGCTCTAACAACTTTGGGTCAAGTTCATGCTATATAAAGCTGCCAAAAATAGGAGGGTGGAGACGGAGGAAATAGAGGAGAAAAAGAGAGAGAAGGGAAAGGGTAAGGGAGTGAGACATGGAGAGAGAGTGGGATGGAGATTGTGAAAGAATAGAAGAGAGAGAGGAGAGAAAGAGAGGTGTAAGATAAAGGGACAGTGAGTGAAAGCAAGAATTGTGGAAAAAGAGGTGGTGTTTGTGTCTTTTCAGTCTTGGTCACTTCTGGTACTTTTCCTTGCAGTGATCGGGAATGTGATATATATATATATATATTCACTTAAAAAACCATAGGTTTCACACATGTTATAGTTAGCTGGACATTTCACTCGTGAAAAACCATTGAAATTCCCCCGTTATAGTTAGTGCAGGCAACTATAACTCCCGCGACCGCAATCCTCTGCTGATGACGTCAGATATTACATCACTGTATTTAGACACCTATTTACCCATGTCTTCTTCCATTAATCTTTAGCTATACATATATTACAAATATTTTTTTTTCAGAAAGACACATATGTCATCAGTGATGTAATATCTGACGTCATCAGCAGAGGATTGCGGTTGCGTGAGTTATAGTTGCCTGCACTAACTATAACGGGGGAATTTCAATGGTTTTTCACGAGTGAAATGTCCAGTTAACTATAACATGTGTGAAACCTATGGTTTTTTAAGTGAATTTGCAAGGTTTTTTAAATGCTAATTCCTAACTATAACGTGTGTGAAACCTATGGTTTTTTCAGTGAATTTGTACGGTTTTTTAAATGCTAAGTTCTGTATTTATTTATTTATTTATTTAAGGTTTTTCACCGTGCGCGTACCGTACGCGCACGGTGGGCGCAGCCACGTTACGCAGTTCGCGGAATTTTTCCATTTCTACCGTATGCGCACGCTACGCGCACTCCGCGATTTTTCGAAAAAAAATTAAAAGAAATTTTGGCCCTTGGGGGTCCTTCTGGGACCCCCTGACAAAGGCTAGGGGGTCAGGAACTGTCAATCCTGCCCCCTTTTCACGTTCTCCACCTTTGTTTTTCACCCCCTCAGACTGCGAGAGACAAAATGGCGGCCGACACTTCCTGGTTTCGACCGATTCGAATGTTTACTAAGATCTAACAACCAATCAGAATCGCGCTCGCGCACGGCAGCGTGCGCGTACGGTACATTTTACCGTACGCGCACGGAGCGCGCCTATAGATATATATATTGATTTAAATGCTATTTTCTCAGGAAATACTGAACAGATTTACGCCAGACCTGCAAAAGGCACATCCCTGACCTGAGGACTACCTCTCTGCCAAATTTCAAGTAATTCTGTTCAGCCGTTCGGGCTGTAGCTTGGACTAAAGGTCCTATGGAAAAATGCATGGGGAAAACGCGTTTTGGGACCCCCCGCTTGACGAATCCCCCAAGACTTTCAGGGAAGGAGCGGAGCGGAGCGCCCCACCTATTTTGAAAATTTCGCGAGGATTCGTCAATCGGCGCCAAAGTTATTCCAAATAGAATGTTGCGGATTTCCTATGGAAACACGATCCTAACTATAACTATCTACTGGCGACCGCCAGTAGATAATATGTGTATATATATATATATATATATATATATATATATATATATATATATATATATATACATGCATGAACAGAATTACACCAAATTTGGCAAAAATGTCTGCCTTGTCTATTTTATGCCCCCAGGGTGCTCATAAAATAGGGTTATACAATCTTATATTTTTAGAATCGGACATGCAGCCACAGCTCTCTGAGCCATTTTTGAGCCCCAGGGACCCAATTCACTAGGGCGGAATTACTTTTTGAGACCTCCCGTCCCTAGCCTCAAAGAAACCACATCGACCCTATCCCCTGGGGCCGATTGTGTTTTTTAGGGGAGGCGGGCATGCAGCCTCTCTCCCTAGCAGTGGATGGTACTTATATCCAGCCCAATCATATGTTTTTCTTCTCGGTGAGAATCAGTGGGAGGATTTGTCTACCTTCTCCAACTTTCCTTCTTTGCAGACTCTCCCTTCAGCTTCCACGTGTAACTTGGGCTCTAGCCCTGGAGGTCTGGCACTAATTCTACACATGTACATTTGCCAACCTCCTCAATTGATTTGGTATTTTTTAGACAGCCAGCATCTCTTTTGTGATTTATAAAATACCAATAAACCCTCATTATTAGTGGTCCGTTCTTTTCCGACCCCTGTGCAAACTACTGTTTCCACAGACATTGAAATGTCATAGTTACAATATGCCTCACAGTGTTCCCCTGGTAAATTCTGACAGTCGATACCTGGCAAACTTTACTGGGGGGAAATGCCTGGTAACTACTTGAAATACACAGTTGTATGGGCCGGAATACCAGCCACAACAGGAAATTTGAGCCTTTTCTGTGGTCCCTGCAAGTAAATCAGGGCTACTGATAATCAGACCCAATTCCTGGAGATTTCAGTTATTTGAGCAGGCAAAATCCCCGGGTGAAGGTACATAAGTCAATCTTATCCCTGTGGATCTCATTATTCCACTAGGGCAGGTCCTTGCGGCTACCAGCCCTATTGAAATGAGGGAGCCACAATCATTGAGGGCCTAGTTATGAATACTTCACAAACTCCTTTGTGAGGTTGGTCCTTAAAAGAGGAAGACAAAGTGGGCTTCCTGATCCTTGGAGGAATCCTAGTAACATCTGGATGTCAAAAGACACATGCAAACACATATGTACACAATCTACTCATTTAGGGCCATATGTAGGTAATTTCTATTTACCGATTCCTAAATACCGAATTTTACCGATTCGGTATTTAAGAATCGGTAAATAGAATGTAGGTAAACAATCGGTAAATTTTACCGATTCGGTAATATTCGTTATTACCGATTTGGTATTTACCAAATCGGTAATAAGGAATACCTTCCCATTCATTCCTATGGGCCTGGAGGCCCATAGGTATGAATGGGAAGCCATTCACTATTACCAATTCGGTAAATACCGAATCGGTAATAGGGGGAGCATATTTAAGGGTGGCAGGGTGTCACATTGACACCCTGTTGCACCCCTGAATCGTGCATGTGTACACATGTGGTGCACATACATGCCCTAAGGGCATGTATGTCTGCCACATGGCACTTTTAACAAAGCACAAAATTGCTTGTGGAAAGGTATTCGGTATTTACCACCAACTTGTAGTTGGTGGTAAATAACGAATCCTTAAACCAAAAATGCATTCACTTGAGTGCTCCCTATATAGGATTTAAGGATTCGGTAATTTACAGATTCCTTAAATTAAGGAATCGGTATTTTACCGATTCCTTAAAACAACGAATCGGTAAATTGCAGAATCCTTAAATCCAGCCTCCTACATCGCAAAGGGCTAAATACCGGTCGGTAACGGGAAATTTACCGATTTTCAGCCGTTTCCGACCGGTATTAGCCCACCTACATATGGCACTTAAACACTTTCCAAATTAAAATGTGTGTGTTTCATGCCACCTCCACTCAAGTGCTTGCATTCAGCAGCATGACGGACTACTTCACAGCAATGGCCCTCTCTGTCTGCTACTGCTGGCTCCTTCCCCTCTGACTCGCTCTAATTAAAGCCAGACCTATTGTTGCTTGCCAATGCTTGTTATTACAACTGGAGTCTTATCCAACATGAGATGCTGTATATTGAACAGCAAGGTGCATTGTGTCCGCTAAAACCTGTGTTCCAGAAATCTGTACTTGATGGGGAAGAGGCTGGGAACAGATTACTGTGACAGTACTAAACACTATGGGCTTCATTTATGAGGTCTTGCCGTAGGGCAGCCCCGCAAGCCTTCTTGCTGCGCCACCCTACGGTGAAAGAAGAGGACAGGAATGTGCTGTATATATCAGATATGGTGCATTCCTGTCCCTTTCCCCAGCGCCGGCGCACAATGGGCTGCCGTGCGCCAACGCAGGCACCTTTGCACCATGGATGCAGCACACATAGAAAATGGAAAAACGAGGAGAAATAAAAATATTTATCCTTGATGTGCCTCCTTTACGCCTCCCCTGGGGAGGCGTACGTTTTTGGCACTGCTCAGAGTTACGATGTCTCGTAAATCTGGGACAGTGTCAAAGAGTCATGGATGTTGCTGGGAACGCCCCCAGCAATACCCATTGCACGCCCCTTAAACCCAGAAAACTGTGTTAAAGGGAGCTATATTTACAAGGCAGCATTAAGTCCAAAAAAGTGGCTTTGTGCTGCCTCTTAAATATGGAGCAGGCTCCTGCACCACAGAACGTCACAAAAAGTGACATTCCACCGGCGCAAGGGGCCTCATAAATGAGGCCCCATAGTTTTTTTTACATTATACACATTCTCACATTTACTATCACACAATTACAAACATGTACAATTCACATTACATATCTTAGACGAGCACTATCCCACATACGGGGTGCGGAGTGAAATACTACAGGCATGTTAAACATATATATACATGTTAATACCTCCATCTTAATAGGTTTCCACTCGCTATAGGTTCAATGGTGTTAATAAACTTATATTTTCTAATGTCCTTGACTTGTCTCCTGTTTGGATTCCCTGCGTCATTACATGTACTAGAAACTGCTATTCACAAATGGTAAACAGACTGCTGTTGGTGCATCTTCCTGGGAAGGCACTCTGTGTATTCCATTCACACCAAAAGACCTGCCAACTCATATGTTTCTTCACTTGTAACATGGTGATCCAGTGAAGAGGCGCTATTTTATGGTGAGCTGGAAACCCCCTGCACAAAATAGGTTTTCAGCAGTGGCGTAATTCATGTGTTATGGGTAGGGTGGGTGAAAAAGTTCGCTCTGCCGACAGAGTTCGCGGAGTTTGGCCCACTCTGCGTTCCACTTGTAACATGGAGTTCTGACAAAACTCCATCAACCGCCACATGGCAGAGTTTTTCTTGCACGCAGCTCACCAACGTTAAATTGGTGAGAGAGAATTGGCATCCACTAGCATGATTTTCGGCAGTAGAAAGGCACCCGACAAAATGTTCTCAACGCTGGCAGTCGTGGGAGGTCGTGACCGTTCACAGTGAGAAAGATGCCCCTCAAGTAGAAAATCCTATCAAGCGGAAGCAAAGAAGCAGCGCCCTCTGGGGGGCTGCCTGGTGCAGTTCACGCTGATTTTGCTGCTCAGCACAAGCTCCCGTCACTAAAAAACAGCACGACGTACCGATTTCTGCCTGCTCGCGGAGTTTTTATGTAACTTCGTGGAATTCTTTGGAGTGAAAATACACGAGTTCGGCCCACCCCTAGTCATGGGCCCTCATGCAATCAAATGAATAGGGGCAACCTGCCAAGGATTTGGAATCAAAATACAGCTATAATACAAATTGTGGAACCCTCACTGTCGGGCCACACTTCCCACTGCACCTGCGGCACTTTTGATAGCTACGTCCAAGATTCCCATCCCAGACGTTAGACTATGCACAACTTCGTTCCAATGCAAAATGCCCCAAGACATGGGACATGGTGCCAGATGATTTCATTCTTGCCATGGGTAAGGGTAGCTGCGACTGGGCAGTCCACGGATGCAAATCCCAGCCTCACCCCTGCAGTATACCCTACTCCTGTTCTCCCTGTATGATCACATGGGGGAAATATTCCAGAATTGGCAGGTCTGACCCAAACCAACTTTGGACTTATTTTCTGGAGGCACGCCTTCCAGGGCCCTTCTTCCAATGCTGCAGGTGAGGCTCTCGATCTAACTCTCTCCCCATACTGTGCATCTTTCCTTCCCCTCTGGCCTCACACTCAAGGCACCCTGCTCTTCAAGCATCCAACTACTGATAAGGGTGGTAGGAAATAGAACTGCAGAGACTCCATATCCACATCACCAATGTGGACTACACAGACAACCACGCAGACACACTTGTGCTCTATCACGCGAGTGCACACACATGCACAACACACACACACAGAGTACAGAGACACTTACATATTAACGTGTTGCATAAATATTGTCACTGTCATCTCACACATGCATTCAGACACTCGTAAGTGCACATATAAACACACAAAGGCAGAGAGAAATATACACAAGCCTACATTTACATTTACACAGACAATGCACACACATGCAGAGACACCCAAACACACAAATGTCCACGCACACATGCACATTCAAACACATACCTACATTTGCATGTATATGTACACATATGAATACAGAAGCAGGCATGCATTCGAAAACCAAACTACACAGATGGGCGGATCATTGCACACAGACACTGATGTACACAGTTGCATACAAAAAAGTAATTAACACACTTATGGTCCTGTTCACGTACTCATAAAGACGCATACGCTTTACAGAGATACACAAATGATGTCATTGAAATCAAAATGTAGACTGGAATGTCCAGTCTCCAATTTGATTTCAAAGGCTGCAATGACTTAAAAGCGGTTCATCATGTGCCACTGATTAAATGCAACTTTCATATCCAAGTGGCCGCCAAAGAAATCTAAGGGGCTCCCTAACCAGAGACGCAACGAGAAAGGTATAATCCATCATATAGTCGAGTCACTGTCCACTGACGAAAAACCACCCTCAGGCAGTTCCATAAGCAACAGCAAAAATGCTAGTATGAATGGAATAGTTATGAAAGCCAGTAGCATGAATAACTGGAGTCTAAAAGCATTAATTCACTGCTATGACTTAACAACCAGGAGTTAAGAACTTGTTAACCACTGCTGCCACCTCATAAAGGAATTCCGGGCTGTTCTGGCTGGGCTCTCTGAGAGCCTGTCAGAGGAGAGCTGGAGAGAACTGAACACAGCTTCAGGATGAGATTGGAGGGAATGGCAGGTGTGGGTGGCGTGAGGACAGGTATATACATATTTATATATTTTACATTTAGGACACGGAGGAGATGCCATGTCTCCTTTGCCCCAGCACATCATTTAAACACAGGGACAGATGATTTTGGGGCCATACATAACAAAATTATAGATGGGTAAAAAGTTAATTACAGACTTTTTTTTCACCTCTGGGTAGTGAGTTACATCAAAGGCAACTCAAGCTTTCCTCTTGATTTCTATTTGAAGTCACTCAGAACCCACTGACAAGCCCAGCAGGGTAATCACTAACAGGGTAGAGTCCTCTGCTGCTCCTATACATGACACTATCCAGCCTCCTTCATATACAATGTTTCAGATCCTTCTTGTGCTGCTATTGCTATCTGGCACTTAAATAGTGCAAATTTGGTATTTGGTGTATTGCATCATACTTGGTAATCTGTTCCGGAATTAATTTTCAATGCTTCTGGAGTTTCTATTGCAGACTGGGGAGGATGTAGAATGTTTCCAGCCTGTGAAAGTGTGAAAGTAGGATGTCTAATTAATTTCTCAACATCTGACTCACAACTAGCGTCAATCATGACCTTAAGATCTTATGTGGGAGCCGCACTTAGGCCATTCCTGGATCAGGAAAGATGCCTGAGGCATGACCCTGCCCTGAATCACATCAGCACAACTCTGCCAACAGTCAGCAATAACAGGAGCTTTGCACGGATTCAGTTAACCTTTCATCTCTAATTTGCCAGTTCAGGTAAGGTTCATGACAGACAAGCTCGTTCGGTGCCTGAAGGAGCAAAATCTGTCCAATTCACCAAGAGAAGATGCCCAGCATCAGACCACCACAACTGACACAATATCATACCTGCCAACTCACACGGTGCCACCGTGTGAGACACGAAATTATCTCCCATCTCACGGTCTCCCGGTAAGTAGCCGATATCACACGGTGACGGGGACAACAAGCTGCAAACCACTGTAAATAATGTAAATTTGCACCTGAGTCTGCAGGCTTGACCTGATTCAGAATGCTGTTTTGCGGTCAGCAATGAAGCAATCGCCAACCAAAGGAAACCGCTGGTGTTGCGGTAACCAGAGACCAGTAGACCAGTTACAACTGGCCTTGTGCTGGACTTCCTCCAGACTCCGTGGTAGATTGAACCCTGATGCCAAAGTCACCTGCCCAGGCTTGAGGACCAAGGGGTGGTTACAGGAAGACCCCTGACACAGGCTCAGCAATTTAAGCATTTTCAGCATGCTAAAACCGACATGTAATTTTCCCCTGGATCTGACTCGTGTCTGGGACTGGCTCTCTAGGAGTGCCCATATACCTGTATTCAAATTGCTTGTTGTGACCAACCCTCAACCATGATTGTGGTAGATTACAAAGATTTATTGCATTTAGTGAAAAGTAGTGATTTATTGTTCCTTTAGGAATTCATATCCTTGCAACCCTCTGGTGGATTTTTGGCATTGAGGTGTCTATTTAAAGGTAAAAATATAAGCTATTTTTATAAATTGGTGTTGGATTTTTATTGTGTTTCACTTTTTTCTTATTGTTTTGGTACTTCTAAATGCTTTTCACTTCTCCATTTGATAAAGCCTGGTTACTCTGAGCCACAACTGCCCAGGACTGAGCTAGGGTTTTACAGACAAGCCTGACTGCACCTGATACCGATTTGTGTCATTATTACTTGGTGAGGTCGCACAACCACATCATGTAATAATCCCCATGTCCTCACAGCAATCAGACAGTCAATACACAGGAATTGTTTTACCCTCTGGTTTCTCTTCCATTCAACTGTGCTAAAAAGTGTTACATGTAAACCCAGCAGACCTGTCAAGCAGGATTTATAATGTCAAAATGGATGTTTCCATACCAACAGTGCATATTCGGTTCAGGAGTCCTCTCAGCCCATTCAGATCAGCCTATTCATTGCTCCTGAAAAGCATTTAACACATATTCAAATGCTAATTACTGGCTGGTAGAAGTGGGAAAGCCAAAGCAAATTAGCCCGCATGAACTTCAGACAGGGAAATAGTAACTTTCTAAAGGTTGCTTTTTCTTAATATTTATTAAAAATCCGACTTCGCCATTTAATTGGATTTTTAGTAACTATTAAAAATAGTTGTTTAATTGATTTTCTAACTGGTTCATTCCAGAGATACAGTTTTTGAATTTAATGTGTACTCTTGTTTTCTGCATGGGACAGCTAGGCCTGCAACAGCTAAAATATTTTTAAGGGCTTTGCCACTTACGGGACACAGTAATATTAATTTTCTCATGCTACATTTTTAAATACACTGCACCCTGCCTTGTGGGCTACCAGACTTACAGAGGGGTGACTTTGTAATATTTAAAAAAGATTTATATACCTGTCAAAAAGGGTTAATTTTGACAAGTCGCAGTGCATATTTTGCATTGTTACAGTCAAATTACACAGGTAGGCCTGAAGCCATGTTTGCATTTCCTCTATAGTGGATGGTACAATAGGTGCTAGACTCCTCTAGTGGCATTTAACTTCCAGGCCGTTGAGTACATTTTGTAGCATATGCCAGGGATGTAGAAGCAAGTTAAATATACAAATTAGGAGTATGCTAATGCTACCATGTTTGAAGAAGGAGCACAGGCACTACTGGTTAGCAGCAGTAAAGTGCTCAGAGTTCTAAAGCCTGTGCAAATGTAGGGTCTAGCAGAAAGCAAAGAATCCAGGGGTACCACGCAGAAAAGGCAGATTTCCTATAAGGATCATATAAATGGTGAACTGTGCTAAACAAGTTCACCATTATATGCAAGTCTTAAGGAACTGCATATCTCCCTGTGATGTGAAATAAAGTGTATCCTCATAGGCTCTCTTTAAAATATATCGGGTGCTGATTCACAAAAGCATTTATGCAGATGGGAAGTAGTACTAGAGGATTACTCTGTTATTCACTTTTAGATGCCTTTGTGCATTGAGACTAAAACATGCAGTTCCCTATTAGAAAAAGTGCAATATGGGCATAGTCCTTTCTATCTGTACTAACTGTATGTGAATGGTCTCTGAATATTCCTATTTCAGATAATTGTGAGCAATTCACAAAGGCGTACAGAGTACGTAAAAGGGTACTTTATGAGTAGCACTATACATACTTGGTGAGTGGGTCCCGTTGATACGAACCTAAAAGCTTTATCGCAACCACTTTACATTGAGTTGTGCCCTTGCCTCGGGCCCAGTTATTTTCTATGTAGCTCGGTTACTGTGAGCAACATTTAGTATTTGTAAGGAGCGGAAACCATCCTCCGATTTCTGGAGGAAACTCCAAAGGCGTGCAGTAGAGGAGTGCCGCACCTAGTGTGCCTTGGACCGGGGCTGGCCAAGCTGTATGGAGAACTCTCCTTCCCCCAAAACATCCATAAAGAGCCTTGGAATGTGGCTGGATAAATCTTTCCAATTAGACTCCCAGGCAATAAAGCTCCCAGCCACATACTGAGAATGCTTTGGCTGATAGACCACGCTCTCATTCTTGCTCACCTGGACTATGGTAATTCACTTTACCTGGGAGCCCCCAAAGCCACAGTAAGAAAACTGCAGAAAGACCAGAATACCGCGGCTCTAATACGGTACAACATCCCCAGACACCAATCTGCTAGACAAGCCTTATGCTCTCTTCACTGGCTCCCTGTGACTGAGAGAATAAAATTCAAATCACTATGCATTGCCCCCAGAGCACTTCTCTGTAAAGGATCTCTGATCTCCCGTTCACTAGTATCTCCCTACTCTCCCGGGAGATCTCTGTGCTCTCAGAATGCCCATCCGGCCAAAATTCCCATAATTAAAAAAGTAAACTATGGAGGGCCATCCTTCACCCACAGTGTGGCCAAATTGTGGAAGTACAGATAAATGGAAAATCAATAAAACTTTATAATCTCTAATTCTGGCTGTCATACTCATAAACAGTGTTGAGAGCATCCCAAAAGAGGGTTAAGAGCAAAAGAGGGGCATAGCCTTTCGCTAAGAAAGAATCTCTCTCGAAAGACAGAAACCCAAAGGTTTTATTGACAAATCACACAAGCTAGTAACACATTCTGCAAATTCAGCATGATATGATCATGGTTAGGGTCGCATTGGCAAATCACAAACAAGTGTGATTTTCTAAATCTTTAGCACTAATCGATTTCTTTACGTAAGAGAATCTTCCGCTTGCTTCCTCATCAAATACTCTCTGGAGATATACTGCACAAATGAAACATTTCTTAAAAAATAGCTCATAAGATTAACATGACTACACTAACACTTCCAGCAGAAGTCATTGAAAATGATACTTGGAGCACACAATGGAAGCTCCATACACAATACATGTTTTCTAACAATTTTGTATATCACTAATATGGTGACATCATTCACTTGATGCTCAGCAGAAACAGTGGGAGAGATGGCTTTGCAGCGGGACACTTGGGTGCCGATTAGGATCCTGGAAAAAATTTCCCCAACCGAATTGAATCTGGACTTTTTTCCTTACAAATGGTAAAAGCGCCGTACAAACTGCCAATTACGATTCGTATGGGAAAAAGTCCCTACAAATCGCATTGGGAAAATTCCACCACACGTCCTCGGGTCGGGAAAAGTCTCCGACACGTCCCCGGACATTTTTACGTACAAATGGGAAAACTGAAGTCCCAATGCGCAATTACGATCCGTCCCATCCGTCCGATTGTACAACTGTATGGAAAAAAGACCGTCCGGAGCGAACTCCCATAGCAACCATGGAGATGTCCAAACAAGTGCCTGGTACGCGCCGTACTCCCCCCCGTCCCCCGTATGTTCGCGCCGTACCCCCAGCCCCCCCCGCGGATGGGCGCGCCGTACCCCCAGCCCCCCGTATGTATGGAGCGTACCCCCCAGCCCCCCGTATGTACGGAGCGTACCCCCACCCCCACCCCATATGTACGGAGCGTACCCCCCAGCCCCCCGTATGTACGGAGCGTACCCCCACCCCCCCGTATGTACGGAGCGTACCCCCACCCCCACCCCATATGTACGGAGCGTACCCCCCAGCCCCCCGTATGTACGGAGCGTACCCCCACCCCCACCCCATATGTACGGAGCGTACCCCCCAGCCCCCCGTATGTACGGAGCGTACCCCCACCCCCATATGTACGGAGCGTACCCCCACCCCCACCCCCATATGTACGGTGCGGACCCCCAGCGCGTAGCGCTGGGGGTCCACACCGTACATACGGGGGTGGGGGTACGCTCCGTACATACGGGGGGCTGGGGGGTACGGGGGTACGCTCCGTACATACGGGGGGGTACGGGGGTACGCTCCGTACATACGGGGGGCTGGGGGGTACGGGGGTACGCTCCGTACATACGGGGGGGTACGGGGGTACGCTCCGTACATACGGGGGGCTGGGGGGTACGGGGGTACGCTCCATACATATGGGGGGCTGGGGGGTTTGCTCCGTACATACGGGGGGCTGGGGGGTACGGGGGTACGCTCCATACATACGGGGGGCTGGGGGGTACGCTCCGTACATATGGGGGTGGGGGTACGCTCCGTACATATGGGGGTGGGAGTACGCTCCGTACATACGGGGGGCGGGGGGGGTACGGCGCGTACCGGGCCCCCTAATCAGCTCGCATCGCTGCGTACTTAGCTTTTCCGGCACTTTTTAGGTGCCGTAAAAATTTTCCCATCCGGACTGCAGTCGGTGCGAATCGTAATTGCTGGTACGTAAAAACATGCCTAACTCCGTCCGGACGTCACGTCCGCGGTGTCCCAGATCACATTTGTATGTATTTTTCTGTCGGTTGGTCTTTTTTCCGAATCGTACGGGAATGGTGTTTCCGAACGAATCGTAATTGCATGTTTGTAAAGTTTTACAACCCGGTACGAGTCGGACGGAGAAAAAGCTCCGACCCACGGTTTGTACCGGGTTTTTCCAGGATCGTAATCGGCCCCTAAGTGTGAGGGGGATGAGGAGCAGAAACCAGAAACCGCATCTATTTTAAAAATAATGGCGTTTTACACAAAAATGTGCCATAACTTCTCATAGCATTATTTACACTTCTAAGTGGCCAAGATAACTAGTTCCAAGTGCAACATCATTAGTTCATCAATTACGACTCCATGCATCATTAAAAACTGTAGTTATCAGAAATCATTTTCACATTTTGCATGTTTTAAAAAACGCTTCAACAATGGATACATTAATGGTACTGAATATATCCCTCGTGCCATTTGAATTCTGCTGGTGACAGCGGCTACGAGTCATTGAGCGACCCCCTGGTTAACGTTTGCTCAAACAAAATCAAAAAGTACAGCATTAATGGAGGACACTGTAATTTTTATTTTCCCGATTTTCTTGCATGCATCTACATTTAATTATTTCCATAAATAATGACAAATCAGAGAGTAGGTTGAAAACCATTAATCCCTCAAACTTAAAGAAGAGAAAAGTGATTTATTTTACCTCTGATGACTAAGGATTTCCATAAGGATTTTCCTTGGACCATTGAAAACAAGCGCTAAGAAGCTAAGGGTAGTGCTGCCAGAAAAACTTGGAATGAAAGTTGGGGAGGCGGCCTTCTGGAAGGATAGTTGGCACTTCTCAAACAACCATAATAAAGGGGAAAAAATATGAATCCACT
This sequence comes from Triturus cristatus, assembly GCF_964204655.1. Lineage (NCBI taxonomy): Eukaryota > Metazoa > Chordata > Amphibia > Caudata > Salamandridae > Triturus > Triturus cristatus. The sequence goes on from NC_140590.1 coordinate 1,591,334,606, forward strand.
AGTGGGCACTTAATAGAAGAAAGGAAGCAAAATACTGAAAATAAATAAACTTTATCAGTGGCATATACGAGATTAATCAGAAACTTGGTTGGCTGTCCGCTGTCCGGGAACTGGAACCATCGCTCTCCGCAGATGATGGGTCTTTCGAGAAGAACGTGGACATCAGGCAGTCGTTGCAGAGGGAGAGGAATTTCTTTTGGCAGGTAGAGGGCTTGGAGCGTAGCTGAGCTGGGAGCACTTTCTATATCTCATCAATCATGCACTACCACGCTGGGCTGATGCCTGTCCAGGCTGAATATTTTCAACTGGAGTCATCGCATCCAAAATGAGCCCGGTGGGTTCTGGATGACCAGATGATGCAGTTCTGTGACCACTAAACAGATCTCAACAAGCATTGTCAAAGCCAATAGGTCAGGGTTTAATGTGCTAGGCATGCACAAGTATGCATTTATGTATAAGTTGGTAATGAGAAGATGACAGAGGAATGGTAGCTAGATGTAAAATAGTCCCTCCTTGAGCAGCTCCTCCATTTGAGCAGAGGAGCGTCGCCCCACCTGCTACGAGCGCAGCAGGCACACACAAAGTAAAATGGCATGTCAATGCTTTTTTCCTTAAACTCTGCAGTGTGAGGGCAGGGGGCGGGATGAAACCTGCAATTGCAGGATTACAGCTGCCACTACAGTGCACCTATTGGGTTGGCCAGCACTACTGCTACGGCCAGCATGCTATGCGCAGTGCCCACCCAGCCATCCCCTGGCTGTGAAACAGCGGGGGGTTGCTGGCACAGACCCCCAGCTTCAAAATGAGCGCTGGGTTAGCCTGCTCCCACCAATCCTGGAGCTGCTTTCAGCATGAGAGCAGCTCCAGGGTTGGTTGTATTGGTGTCCACCGAGCAGGAAGGAAGTCCTTCCCTTTCCTGCTCGTGGACACCGATCGGGGTGAAAGGTGCGCACCGGGGAAACAGCATATGGTGAATTTAGAGCCTTAGCTCCCAACCATATTTTTATAGTTGTAACCGCTACTGAGTCCTTCGTGCTTTGGAATGCATGCACTCCAGTGGAGGTGGAAGGATACATCCAAACAGCCAAAAGAATTAGGTGAGAGAAATATACTATGGGTTCTGCTAAGACGTGAATGACAAAGTCTAAAGCCGATGGCTGTAAAAACAAGCATGGCCAAGCCAATAGGTCTTGCCTTTTCGCTGCCAATGCAGACCAGCATTGGGAGAACGGAATGCTTTTTGTCAATGCTGTGCAACACTGGTATAACAAGCATTGGCATAGCCAATAGGTCTCGCCTTTGGGACCTTAGAAGTGTTTAGCCATGCAACATTTGATGTTGTTGCACCAAGGATATTGTGCTGGATAACCAAACACTTATAAGGTCCCAAAGGCGAGACATATTGGCTATGCCAATGCTTGTTTTGTCTGGTGTTACCTCCTTGGTGAGCCTCGAACGCTGCCATTCTAGGCTTATGTTGGACACACAGCTGTTTGTAGTGCACATATGATGTGTCTGTGTCTGATAATCTTGCACTGCTGTAACTTGTGAATCACCACAATACGTGTGCGAAGGGAACACTGCATTACTTACTTGTATCCATGGCGTGTGTGTGATATGTGCGTAAGCCCAGCGCGTAATGCTGTAACATGCGATGTACCATTTGTGTAGTCCGTGAACGGGACGCCGCAATACTTGTGTCGGTGGTGTGTGCGTGACATGTTTTCACTGGCAACTAGTGATGTTTTATACTTTCTGTGAGAAAAGTTGAATTGCTACTGTCCGTGTGGCGCCGCAATACTTGTGTCGGTGGTGTGTGCGTGACTCGTTTTCACTGGCAACTAGTGATGTTTTATACTTTGTGTGAGAAAAGTTGAATTGCTACTGTCCGTGTGGTATGTAGGATGTCTGTGGGGGTGAAGTGTGCACTTCTGTAACACGCGGAGTTGCTATATATGCTGTGTATGAAGGGAGCTCGCATTGGTAATGTGAGCGAGAGAGAGGGCGAAGCCTGCGCTGTGGAAGCTTGTGATGCACCTGTTGTGAGGGAAGCTTGCATTTCTGCTGTCGGTAATGTGTCTTCCTGTGTGTTAGAAGAGCTTGCGATGCACAGTTTGCTCTAGCATTTAATGTATATCCTGATCGAATCATGCGTTTCATTTGGAATGCAAATGTTTTGAGGACCCATTTTTGGTTTTTAATTTGCACTGAATTTCATCATATATCACCAACATGTTTAACCGTTCTATATAATTTACACTACGAGTCATTAGGTATCAAAAGGAGAAAAAGACAATAAAATCTGACTAATGGTATATACCTGGGGCAGGGCGCCAGCTCCGCCCAGGGTATGTAATATTAGGCTCCACTGAGGGCACCGCTGTGCAACCGGCGCTGTAAATGGACCGGTACCCAGCCACCCCCACCGACCGCCCCCCGTGATCACTGGCCTAGCACCCCTGATGCCCCTCACTCCGCAGTGACAGGGGCCATTCACCTCTGATGCCCTCTGCTATCCTCGACCCCTCCCCTCAGCCGCGGAGGCACGCCGGCTCCGTGGTGACCCACGCAGCCGCCACCCACAGCAGCACGTCTATTGTTGGACCTGACCTAAGTCCAGAGCGCCGTGCTTGTTAATGTTTACAGAGGTCACTACGAAACTTCCCGTTCCTATGGCAACCCCTCCTGCTCAGACATTAGGTGGGAGATGAGAGGAGCAATGGGGCAAGAGTGAGAGCCTCCCCTCTCTTCCCGGGTACCTTCAGTGCCTCTGTGGGGTGCTGCTTGGTTATTTTTGGCCCACGGAATAAAGGGACAGGATTGTGGCCTTCATGTTGCTTGGATACTTGCCTCGATGTGACTAGCGCTTCTCGCTCTTATCAGGGATGTGCACTCTTGTCAGGGACAGTAATCCAGCAGGGACCACATGCTCCTGTCTCTGGGGCTGATGTGGGCTGTGCAGGAGAAGGAAGAGTGTGGGTACCCAGCGCAGAGCACTGAGTGAGAGGCGCGCTCACAAGTGGGAAGCGCCTCAGTTCCTGGCGCAGATCTAGATCAGTGTACCAGCGGTGTCAGGACTGAGCATCTGAGTGGGGCAGCAGATTTGGTAATGGGGTACGCATTGCGCCAGCACAGACCACCCGAGAAAGAAGCAGGCTGTACAAGAAGGTGTAACAAGGAATTCAAGGAATGCAGCATCCCGCTGTCCCGCGAGTGGTGCGCGCGAGAGAGAGCACCAGGTCATATGTTTTGAATTATCGCGCCCATGTCTGGGCACGATAATTCAAAACATATGGCGCCGTGCGGGTAACCGCAAGCAATAGGCCACACACGCACGAGCATGTGTGTGGTGAGCTTTTTGAAGCCCTTACAATAAGTCTCGCAGAGCAGCGCATGCGCGCTGCTAGGCGAGACCTAAAAACAGTGATGGCATGCATGCACACATGCATCTTCACTCTACAGCTGCCCAGCATGATGACGCATGTTGGCGCATATGTCACCTCATATGCGCGGGTGCATATGGCATGACCGGGCTTCCATTTTATTAGTTTATTTACTGTTCCGAGATGACAATCTTGGAGCAGTAAATTAAAAACATAATCTAAACGTTTGTAAAAGTGCGTTTTTTTTAAATGAGTAGATCTGCAGCTAATTGCAGCTTCCAGACCCTCCAAAAAATGATTGTGACAGGTGAGACAGAGAGCAACAGAGGAACGGTTAGGGGGAAAAGTTAATTCATGGGGCAAGGGAGTTGGGAGACCTGGGAAGCAGTGGTGCTTTAGGCTGATTGAGATTAAAACATAAATAAAAAGCAAAACAATCCTGGCAGGTAGGAGTGGGGCAAGCAACAAGCGGAAGAAGAAGGAAGCAACACAAGGGCCATGGTGGGTATTTGAGGAGGGAAGCAGCACACAAGAGAGAGAAGAAAATACATGAGCTTCCAAAGATTACCGAAAGACATTGAACAAGCATTGCCAAAACCAATAACTTTCATCTTTATAATGCAAGTGCCGAGCTGTTGACTTTACCAAAATTCTTTAAAGTATTATTTAAAAACAGTAAAAGAATAAAACATTTAAAAAAACTGATGAAAGGCTAACTTTTTGTATGTTATCTCAAAACTGTACTTTGAATTCATTGTTTGCAATCTTCATAAATGGAATGGTTTATTTTTCAAATACTCAGGAAACTGAACAAAATCTAAAAAGAATAAGGAAATGTCAGAATGTATAGGGAAACTCTTGTAAAGGTCTAATTTACATTTCCACACGATTCTGCCATTTGGTCTTCTGCAGTAGCGCAGGCAGCATATTTATTGGCCTTCAAGAGAAGTGTCATGCTAACTGCATCTTCTGCCTCAGACGTTAGCTGAGCGAGTCCAGCAGATGTCTACAGTAGTCTTTGATTAGGTTACACCTATGAAGTGAATGTGTAAAAAAGGCAGACCCAAAGCCTGCTCTATGTATGTTAGAAATAACAGTTTTGAATAGAGAGCAGCACTGTCAAATCCAGTCTTAAAGAGGTCTGGTTCAAATAGAGAGGGGTAAGGTTGGGATCAACCAAAGTGTAAGATTGATGGGCTAGCTGGACTCAGAATGGAACTGGGAATGTGCAAGTAGTTTGAGGCTTATTGTTGAACAACAATTTCCTTTAAAAGGAAAATTGCCACAACTTGGCTCAAGCATCTAAAATAGCTTGGACAGGAGTTGACTTGAGATCAAATAGTAAAGCTGTGTGGTATGGCCGGGTATACAAACACAGTTTTGCAGTTATGGAGGAGCTAAAAGAGAGAGAGAGAGAGAGAGAGAGAGAGAGAAAGAGAGAGAGAGAGAGAGAGAGAGAGAGAGAGAGAGAGAGAACAAATAGAGTCAGACAGAGAAAGAGAAAGAGAAAGCAAGACATAGTGGGGAGGCGAATAGGATGAGAGAAAAGGAAAGAGAAACAAGCATTTGCAATGCAATAGGTCTTGCATTTACGAGAGTTTGAGCTATTGGCATTGTAAATAACAATGACTTTTATTTATGTTTTTTTTTTTTAAACAGATAATTAAAAGGCATCGTCATTTACAATGCCAATAGCTTGAACTCTGACAAATGCGAGACCTATTGCATTGCAAATTCTTTAGGAGAGAGTATGTCCTGCCTTATCCTGCTGGCAAGAGCAGACAGGACAAAGTTCTTCGAGAAAATAGTGCTCAGAGGCTGTAATTAAAGCCTACCGAGCAACAACACATGTAACAGGAGGTGTCCTCATGGGAGGTTACAAAATGGGAAAAGGTGGTACTAAGGAGGCACTACTAAGCCTATTGACTATTGAAAAGCTACAGTTTACAATGGACAATGACATAGGCCAATGAGAAAAATGGGCAGAGAGCTGGTGGAGCTTCACATCCATACCTTAATACGGCATGCCTTGCAGAATAGCGCATGCACTGCCCAGGCTCGACTTTAAAAGGCAAGAAAGAGAGGCAGAGAGATTGAAAGAGAGAGAAAGACAGAGAGAGAGAGAATGAGAGAGCAAGAAAAGAGAAAAAGAGGGAGGGAGCAAAAAAGAAAGCAAGACAGAGTGAGAGAGAAAAAGAAAGAGAGAGGGAGGGAGAGTAACAAAAGAGAGAGATGAAAGAGCAGGTAGAGGTTAAGTGTACACACACGGATTGGGAAAGAGCATGGGCAAGGAGACAAGAGAAATGGGCAAGGGATTTATGGAAAAAAGCACAAAGGCATGAGGTCTTTCCTGTGCAATGACTGCATTACCATAAACATCTCATTGGGGAAGCCAATCTGTCTTGCTTGCCTATGTTCAGCGAGTGGCATGATGGCACTTGCCAGTGCACGGGTGGCTGAGTTAAAAGTATAGAAACCAATAAAACAAGCATTTGCAATGCAATAGGTCTCGCATTTACGGGAGTTTGAGCTATTGGCATTGTAAATGACAATGCCTTTTATTTATGTTTTGGTTTTTAAAACATAAAATAAAAGGCATTGTCATTTACAATGCCAATAGCTTCCTCGCGTAAATGCGAGACCTGTTGCATTTTCAGTGCTTGTTAGATGAGCTTCAAAGACTTTTGAATGGAAGCATTAAAAGAAAACCTCTCATAACTGTACCAACAAATAGGTCCTTTTTCTCACCAGGCACATGGCATGCATGATTAGAAGCTGTGTAGAAATAGCGCTTCGCGGTACTGTGGTAAACACTAATGTACTGGAATCTTTATTTGCATCCCTTTCGGAGCAGTCAGTAAAAGTGGCAAATATAATTGAAAAATTGAGCAGTTAACATGCACCTTTTGGTTTCACTTTTCCAAAATTATCCTACATAAAATCCTACTGAGCAATGTGCTGGGGGTTACTCACTTGGTGCACATGGGGTCTAAGTTTATACTTTTTGACAGGGCTGTTTTAAATTACCAGTCCAGCCCTGGACGTGTTCCAGAGTCGAGTCAATGACAAAGAAGTGGTCCAAATGCTACGCTCAGAAGGGGAAGGGTGTGGCTTAACGGCCAGTGCAGCCGACTTGGGCGCTGAGAGATCCAGGTTTAAGTCTCGTCGTGTGCTCAACATCCTGTGATTCTGGGCAAATCACTTCCCCCTGCCTACGGACAGCGCCTACAGACCCTCACTGGTTATTAGCGGCGCTATACAAATCCAAGTATTATATTATAGTATAATTATTAAGAAGAGACAGAGGCAGCCAAAAGACAAGGATCAAATGTCCAAGCAAAATGGAAAAAGTGGCCTAGAAGGAGACTAGATAAGAGGGGGGGGGGGTGGAGTGGCCCGAACGCTACTCTTAAAAGCTGATGAAACACAACTAGTAGAAATGGACAAAGTATTGAGGAACTAAATGCAACCAGGCGTTCTGAATTTCCGGTACCGACGAGAATCTCTGTACGCAATTACGAGTTTGCAGACCAAGAATTACTTGGCATAATTCTGCATGGAAAGCTGCATGTTTAAAGCTACAGATCACATTTTTAATGAAACTGCACTACAGCAACAGCACCGGCCCTGATATAATATTAATGGCCGCCGAGCAGCACGGTAGCAGCAGAAAGCCTTTTAGGCTCTTACGCAACACGTAGCTAAATTAATTATTTGCAGGGAAAGGATCCCATACCCCGGCAGCCTCCGAGGGATCAGTGAGAGCCGGACTGGGGAGGCGCTCATTAGCGACCTTCAAATGTCAGACACCGGGGGGGAAAGAAGAGGCCTGACAGGGAAGGAGACACAGCGACACAGAGATCTGGAAGGGAGGGGGCACGAGAAAGTCAGGGACAGCGAGGTACAATGATGGAAGAGGTGGCGACGGAGCGGGCACAAAGAGGGGAGAGGGCGCGAGGTAGACGGGGACTGCAGGTTAGACAGGGACAGCGAGGTACAATGATGGAAGAGGTGGCGACGTGAGAAAGGGAGCGGGCACAAAGAGGGGAGAGGGCGCGAGGTAGATGGGGACCACAGGTTAGAGATAGGAAATGATGGAAGGCTCGTGAGAGAGAGCAGGATAGAATGGGGAGAGCGGGAGAGACAAAGAGCAGTAAATTCAGACATAAGCGAAGAGAGAGCAGTAAATACAGACATAAGCGAAGAGAGAGAGAGCAGTAAATACAGACATAAGCGAAAGGGAATGGGGTCGTAAGAGAGACAGAGGCCTAGGAAAAGGAGGGGAGCCAGGTAGAGAACAAATGCGTATTACGAAGAAAACAAGACAAGCCCGGCTTCTAAAGTGCTCCGGACGCGAGCGAGCGCCCGCAGCGCGAAAGTGAAAGCAAATTTGTCACGGCGAGACGCGGCGGAGCGTGGCGCGCGCGCTTGGCGGGGGCAGGGGAGCGCATTCCAGGCGGGGGAGCGGACTCTTGAAGTATGATGCCGAGGGCGCCAGTGGGCTGAAGCGCTTCCCCAAACGGATTGCATGGCGGCACGATGCACCTGATTGTGCGCGTGCTCGCCATGCAATCCACTTTTGGGAGCACTTTGAAATGCCCCTCTTACTAGAGTCTCGCATTGCGATTGCGTAAACGCAATAGCTAGGCGAGACCTAAAAATGGCTTTCTACAATGTTCAAGGTTTTGCGGGGTGTAATTTGAGTTGTGTTGTCAAGTGCATTGCCAAGATGTTATGACACAAGGTAGATGGGGTCACGCAAATGTGGCACCCATCTGGAAGGTATAAAAAACAATGGCTTCATTGTTTTAAATATTTATTTATTTTGGGGAATGTATTTATGTGTATTTACTTGATCATAGTGCAAAACCACTTCATATATACAAAGCTTCTTATTTCTGTGTACATTACAATTACAGCGAGGTCAAAGAATATTAATACATAAATAATCAACAACAACGAATATTGTCTGTCAACAGGGTTCCTTTTCATCCCTCCTCTCCTCCCCGGTATCCCCCCTATCCCCCAATCTACTGTGAATCCGTGAGTGTCAGGCCATAGTAAGCTAATCATGGCTTCCATATTTTCCAAAACCTTTTGGGGCACCCCCTTGCTTTGTATGTTGTTTTCTCCCCCAACATATACATGTCCATCCCTCTTCACCATTCCTCCAGCGTTGGATTAGTATCCGCTCCCCACGCCCTCGCCATGTCTCTTTTGGCTACTACCAGGCCCAGCAGGAGCAGCATCAGCTTCACTTTAGGGAGGTCAATCTCCGTGGGTATACCCAGCGAAATGAACACAGGGTCTGGGGGTATTGATGCTTGTAGTATAAGCTCCAATTCCTTCAGAAGTGTGCCCCGGTATAGCTGTGCATGCGTGCATCCCCAAATAGTGTGAAAGAAGGTCCCATCCATGTTCTTACATTTCAGGCTATTGGGGGACTCTGCTCTACCCATCTTGTGCAGTCGGGCCCTATCATAATACATTCTGTGTAAATACTTAAACTGAATCAATCGCAGCCGCAATCTGATGCCAACCTCCCTCGGGTGCATCAGGGCCATTTCCCAGTGTAGATCATCTATGTCTCCCAGATCAGCCTCGCAGTGTGATCTCAGTTTCCACATTGGGTCAGGTGTATTATTCATAATCATCCTATAAGTCCATGACACTGCTTTCTCTCCAATGTCACCCATCAGAAGTCGCCCTTCTAACGGGGCATATTCTGGTAGGCCCTCCATATCAACCTGTTGCGCCCTCCAGGCATGTCTCAGTTGCAGATACTTAAAGTGTTGCGTCTTATTCATGTCATATTCTAGCTGGAGGCGTGGGAACGTCACCAGCTCTGTACGATATCTTATGTCTTTGATCTGGGAAATACCAACCATATCCCATTTCCGAAAGCCTTTCAGTTTAACAAATTCCCCAAGTCTTGTTCCCACCCAAAGCGGGGTTTCCCTGGTCACCCGGTTTTCCCACTTCATGCGCCTCTCTGCCTTTTTCCATGCCATTATCGCTGTTTGTGTGGCTGGTAGCAATTTTGCAACCCCCTTGCCTCCATAAAGGTAGTGGGAGTATGGCGTATAAAAGAACTGAGTGTACTCAAGCGCATATGCCGGCTGGTCCCTCTCGCCGAAGGCCCATTCGTTGATTACTATCAAATGAGCAGCCCAATATTAAGCGCGTAGGTCTGGCAGGGAAATACCACCACTTTACTGGTTACATTGCAGCTTCCCTAGCGCCACCCTAGGGGGCTTCCCTCCCCAGAGGAACTTCCTCAGGATGTCATCAATTTTGATGAACACCTCTTCCGGCACTGATTGGTAGGTATTTTGCAGGACATACAGAAACTTCAGGAGGGTTATCATTTTAAAGAGCGCTGCTCTTCCGAGCAGTGTTAGGGGTAGGGAGGCCCATCGGTCTGCGTCTAAACTGAATTCCCCCAATACCCTGTACAGGTTCCACTCCAGTGCCCGCTGTCTATCTAACGTTATGTGGATACCCAAATATTTCATCCCCGTGGTTGCGACCTGTATTTGGCTGGGATAAACAATATTCTCGACCATGTGTCCCACCGGATAAACACTTGATTTTCCCCAGTTGATTTTATACCCCGGACACCTACCATAATCCTCACAACTCTCCATGATATTCGGAGCGTTGTTTCCGGGCTCGTAACATATAACAGTATGTCGTCAGCATATAAGGATATGCGTTCATCCAGATCGTCCGTGTCATTTACACGAAAGCCGGTTATGTGCGGGTGTGCGCGAATGGCGCATGCCAGGGGTTCCAAGACGATTGCAAATAATAGAGGGGACAAGGGGCAACCTTGTCTGGTGCCCCGTTCAATTGGGAATATCCGTGACTTTACCCCATTGACTCTGACCCTAGCTAAGGGTTTCTCATACAGAAGGGCAATCCAGCTCCTGAACTCAGGGCAAAATCCCAGACTCTCCAACACGGCCATGAGGAAAGGCCAATGGACCGTGTTGAATGCCTTCTCGGCATCTAGGGACAGTATGAGGTGCGGGTCAGTCCTATGACGCACCAATTCCAACCAATTGGCAACCAGTCTGAGATTGAGTCTTGTTGACCTATGGGGCGTAAAACCCGGCTGGTCCCTATGGATAAGTCCTGTTATAACCTTGGTTAGTCTTTTAGCCAGAATTCTGGCCAAAATCTTCGTCTCCATGTTAAGGAGAGAGATGGGTCTATACGAACTGCATGCCTGTGACGGCCGCCCCTCTTTAGGTAGCACCACGATAGTTGCTGTCCTCAAATCCTCAGGGAGTGTGCCCCTTTCCCGCGCCTCCTGATACATCTATAATAGATGTGTGCTGAAAAGCGCCCCATGTTGTTTAAAAAATTCCGGCGAGAGTTCGGTAGGGCCTGCGGATTTCCCTGATTTTTCCAGGCCTATGGCTTCCACAATTTCGTCGGTTGTCAATGTAGCCTCCATCGCTCGTGTGTCACTGGACTCTACTCTAGGGAGCTGCATAGATTGTAAATATGTGTGTATCCGTTCTGTGTCTGCCAATGGTCTTTTGGCATAGAAGGCCTCATAATAGCCTGCAAAAGCACATGCTATCGCATCCGGGGTCTGATGGACCTGACCCTCATCCGTCTGTATTTGGGCCAAACATCTGCTTTCCATCTCTTTCCGGCTAAGCCAGGCCAGCAGTCTACCAGTTTTATCACTCACATCGTATAATCTCCTGTGCATGGCTTGTATTGCATGTTGCACGTCTTTTTTTGGCTGGCGCGAGATATTCACTCTGCAAAAGTCGTAATCTTCTGAACCTGGAGACATCGTCTCCGGTACTGTCTTGCGATTCGGCCTGTAGGAGCTGCGTTTCCAAGTTCTCCACCTCCTCTGTCTCTCTACGTTTCTTATGCGCAATAATGTTTTGTGCCCTGTCTCATAGGACTGCTTTGTAGGCTTCCCACAGAGTAATAGCGGAGTCCACCGACCCTACATTTTCTTTGAAATACAACTCCGTATCCACTCTAAGCTCTTGAGACACCTGCGGGTCTCTCAGTTCCCACAAATTCAGTTTCCAGTCTCTAGGTTTGTGTTGTGACCGAGCACCAATCATTAACCATACGGGCGAATGGTCCGAAAGACCCCTCGCTAAGTATTCAATTCTTTGTATTTCCCCTACTTCTCCTGCCAGGGTAAAAATATGATCTATTTTCGAGAATACCTTATGAGCCCCAGAATAGAAGGAGTATGCTTTAGTCTGGGGATGCTGTTTCCGCCACAGGTCCGTAACTGCAAGAGTGTCTACAAACCTTTTGAGTAAAAGAGCTATGGTCAAGGGGAGAAACAAACACAGAATAGGGAGGAAAGCCACAGATGAAAAGAAGGGAGCTTAGATTGACCAGAAAGCCACATAATCATGAGCTGACCGTGAAGCACTGCATACAATGTTGTCTGCGACATACAGCTGAAGCACATTTGCAAAAAGAGAACTAGATTTGTAAATAATGTAAAGAGTGAGTAAATACAGGATAAATCAGAATGGGCGCACAAAACCGGGACGCATCATGATGGCTTCTGCAAACCAGACTAGGTTCTTCTCAGTACCTAAGCATGTGTGACCAGGCCGGAGAGGAGTAACTTTGGTAATAGCAGAGGCCACCACCAAAGGGGGCCTCGAGGGCCGGCGCCATAATGGCCACCAGAGCCCGACAAGGAGTGGAACTGGTTTGTGCTGCCGGGAAGCGCAGTGCAGCAAAACCTGAGGAGTACTGGGACTAATAGGGGGCCCAGGGGAGGGTTCAGATCCCCAAATCAGGGGCACATCTTCCCCTCCCCCTTACCATGTGCAATGGCAAAGAGGAAAGGGGGATATAAGGCGACGGTCCCCCTAGGGCAGCTCACTTCTAAATCATGGAGCTGGGGTAGGGGCGCTGAGACTTTCGAGTCACACCCACCCAGACCTTGGTGACAGCAGAGTCGCAGTGCTGGCGGAAACAAAAGGTGTATTGGTTTGGTTATGGAAACACACCGACAGGGAGGGCGGGGTGTAGAAGGAGGGCCACTCACTTTGATGTCTTACAGCAGGGTGAGTAGGCCTGACAAAAAGGGGGTAGCACACTGAGACGGCACTCGCAGCCCAGCTCCCGTCGGATGGCAGGGCACAAAAGAGACTAGCAAGGTAGCGAGTTGGGGCCTAACTCTGGGGAAATACTACCCCCCACATGCAAAGGGGCGTGGAAAACAACAAAGAACAATCTACGAACTGTCAGGGTGATTTACCACCCTAGGAGATGCAAATGAGCAAAAGACAAACTGATTTATGACCAATCAATGATTTATGGCTGCTGATTTATGATGATCATGCAGAATGATTTATGACAACAAAAATGATGACCGATTGTGACAGAATGAGTTATGATACCCCGATGAGTTATGGCCCAGGGGTTTATGATGTCCAACTGACACTGCGTGATACCCTATTTGCAATAACATGTGAGGATGATTTATGACCCTGGCCCCAAGACAGTGTCCAGGGGAGTTGCACATGTATGACGTATGTAATGAGTAATACAACTGCGGCCAACAATGACCACCAAATACAACGACTGTTGGCTGTGTTTAGTAATGCAAATGCATAAGTATGGTACTTTTCCTGGAATGAGCACAGAGCGGGCGTTAACTAAATATTGCATGTGGCAGAAATTCAAGTGTGTTTCAAATAGGAAAGGCATCCCTGTGTCAGTCGCATGCTTCAGCTAAACCTCATTCCCCGATCTCTTATATTTGCATTACCTGGCCTCAGTACTACAGCTCCTCTTATCTTTAAGTCAATTATCTAGTTCTGCTCTTTATCCTGGAAAAAACAGAGTTGGTTGTTCAGTGATAATAGTGCATAGTGGATCTAGGGGTTTTAGTGGAAATGGTTGAATTGGCTTTTGGTCAATGTATGTTTTTTACTTAACATGTATTCTTTACAGAATTTAGTACATTGGGCTGAAATGTTTTTGTTTGAAAACTTTTAAATTGAAATGTAGCTAACCTTTTCCCAAGACAGTCCTGGGACCAGGAAATAAATATTTTAACGGTTTCAATTGATAATCTTGGGAGATATAATCACGCAGGGTTAAGGAGAGGTGAGTACTCTCTAGGTGATTATCGTGAGGTTACTCGTAAATATTAGCATTTTTTTACGTTGGTGACTGTGCCTCCTTTCCCTTTACTTTTTCTTTTAGACTCTTCCCTATTTTTTTCTATATGAGTGAAATCCCTCTTATCCCTGTACATTGCATTTTTATTCTTTAATTAATTCTTTCTTTCAACCACACATTTTCTTCTTTATTACCCTTATCTCTCTTCACTTACCTGTTGCCTTCTTGTTATATTTTCAACCATTGTTGTTATTATCTCAGCACAATTAGCCTAAGATTTTTCCATCTCAGTGTAATTATACCAAGAATAATAGTCACCATTCTAACACTAGTCCTAGTATATTTAGAGCATTGTGCTGTCTTGTCCCACCATAATCAGGGCCACTGGAATTATGTGATTGTGCAGCTGCTGAGGTTTTCTCATAATGATTGATTTGCCGCATTTGCCACATAATCCATCTTCTTCTGCATAATCTGCAGTTTTCAACAACAAAAATTGTTTCTAGCTTAAATGGTTCAAAAGTTACTAAAACGTGCAGCAACACATGTTGCAGTGGAAGGACTTTTGCAAAGATTGACTGGTCACCTTTCTGTAGCTCATTGCTATATTTGGGTGTTAAACTGGCACTAATGAGGTGCAACCTGAGCCCAGACAGTGTGAACAAGTTTTAAAATACCAATATAATGAAATAATGCTATGACAAAATGTGCCGCATAGTGCCGCATTATTTGCCTTCTCTTGCTGCATAATTTAATCAAATTGGCACTCTCCTGCAGCATTATTCCAGTGGCCCTGACCGTAATACTTAATAGAATATAATGTTAAGTTTAATAATATAACCATAGCATTGATATAGTCAATGCTGCTGGAACAATTTTCCAAGCAGGTGTGCTGCCCTTATTCTTACTTCACAGACGTCATAGGGATAGTGAAAAATCCTAGTATCACACAAAGAAACAATAGCACTAAATGAGTCATGGCCATTCAGCAGCATAGTGGTAAGGGTGTACTGTGTGTCCGGTGGTGCAATTTGGATCACACTGTCGCAAAAAGCATTGTGTGGTAGTGAACTCTCATTTAAAGACAGCACATTTTCCATTGAAATGCCCACTAAATTTGCACAAACTAACAGTTTTGCTGATAATACAACACAGCGCACAAATGATGAGTGAAAAACATTTTCAGCAAATTTTTATCATTTGCGCATCACCAGGTAATGTGTTTTGATTTGTTTTGATTCTATTAAAATCTTTGTTTTGGTCGCACTTCTGAATTAAAAATGTGCCTCATTTGTGCTTACCTTGGTACTGATCAATCTTGAAATCTTTTTGGAGTTTGGGTACAGGTATTTACATCCTTCTGCCTGCCCTTTCGCGCTCCTGTGCCTCAGCAAGATTGTCACATAGTTCATTTTACAAGTTCTCACTGTGCAGTCAGAGAAAGAAAAGTAAACAAAAATATTCCTTTTAAAACAATAAGCAACAATTTATCAGAAGACAGCCTAAGATTTGGCCCCTGCCTTTGAACGCATTGCAAACGCAACAAGATAAAAGCAAAATTTAAATGCCTCTATATAGCTCATTCACTTACTGAACTTCAGCAATTTTATTTTGGGGGTGATGCAGCCCCCCTCCACCCACACACACACACTCAGTACTTTCAGCGCCTATGCATATAGTCAATCTAGATACATTGCTGATGTAACGCTGTTCCTTATATATCTGGGTCAGACGTTTTAGGCATGGACTCTTACACATGATAATGTATAATACATTATTATGTTAAATGTAATAAACTTTGGTGGATTTAATACAGACCACTAAAAACTAATTTCTCAAAAAAAAACTTTGATTTGTTGTTTTTTGACTATTTTTTAATCAGTTTGTGTTTTTACCATTAGCCTTCCATCAAAACAACCAATGCTGTTACAGCTTCTCTGGTACCAACGAGATACCTATAAGGAAGATAGTGAATGGCAGAGAAAGATGCCTCACAATGGCTTTAGGTAACATAGACTACCCCGAAATCATATAGTAGGATAGAGCCATGGACAGGGACCTCTTGTTTGCTAACATTGATTGCTCTTCCTTGGCACCACAGATGTTAAAGTTCCCAGTCTCTTTGTCCTCACCCTTGAACCCTACTCCCATAGGACAGTGCTTTCCAAACTTTTCATGTTGGTGACACATTTTTTTAGACATGCATCATTTTGCGACACAGTGATTGAGTTTTACTAGAAAAATATATAATTTGTCAAATAATAACATGCATACATTTCCAAGACTGCTGTCGTTTAGGAGTAACAATATCAGCGACGGCCGGCATGCTCGAGGGAGGGGGGGGGGGGGGTCCCTGCCCGCGGGTGGGGAATAAAACAAATTACAATTAAAATAAAAGTAAACATACCTGAGTGTCACCGGGATACCGCACTGCCTCCGCTCCGGCCTGTACTGGGGGCTCCGCGTGTTCCTGCTGCAGGAAGCAGCCAGCAGGCAGCTTCCCTCCACTACGCAACGCAAGGGAAGCCAATCACAATGCTGGTAGGTGCAGCAGGCTAGCGCCCCAGCCGGGACATTTTCTCTGCATAGAGAAAGACGGAGAGTGGGCGGTCCTGCTTGAGGGCCGGGGGGAGTGGCTAACCCACTGTTGTGGGTACTGACTGTTTGGTCGACCCTGAGCCGCCCAAACAGTCAGTACCCACAACAGTGGGTAAGCCACTCTCCCCGGCCTTCAAGCAAGACCGCCCACCCCCCGCCCCCAACCAGGCACAGAGGCACTTTTGCTTTCTCGCAATGCGAGAAGGCAGAAACATAAATGGTAGTTTATACCGTTTATGTTTCTGCCTTCTCGCACTGCGAGAAAGCAGCGGGGCAATGCCCCCACGCCCCAATGGGGGAGCCGCCACTGAACAATATGTAAATATGTGCAAGAATTAAAACAATTTGAATATAACCAGCAACGCTTACTATTTTAATGAGATGTATGAGGTTGATAGCGAGCATGTGGAGCTGCAGGAGCCACGTCACTGGCACTGCTGCTATTGACTCCCCCCTGTGTAAGCTTGAATAGGTCTGCAAAAGGTGTCGGCAGCGAGCGCTGCAGGAGCCTGGAGCATGTGGAGCTGCGTCCTGGCGATGCTGCTGTCGGCCCCCCTGCATAAGCTTGAAAGGGCCTGCGGGGCGGGAGTCTGAAGGGGCGGCAGCAGCGAGAGCCGCCGCAGTCTTTAATCACCGCCGGAGGTTACACGGGTCTGCGGGAAGGCAGCAGCAGTGAGTGCTGGATGGCCGCTGGCGATGGTGCTTCCGGCCTCCCCCTGCCCTAGATTGAACAGTGCTGCGGGAAGTGGCACAGAGCGCTGCAGTGCAGGAGCCACCAGCAGTCTACTCACCGCCACTCCCGCTACTGGATGCTTCAATGGGTCTGCAGGAGGATGGCAGCGAGCAGCAGCGATGCTCCGACTCCGACGATGGCTCTCTGCCCACCACAGGAGACTCCTCTTGCGCAGGAATAGGTGAGGCATCAGTAGCATGCGCAGTACTGTCCTACATGATGCCTCAACTGCGTTGCCTAGACCGCATTGTGTGACACGCCTACAGATGGCAGCTGACACACTAATGTGTCCCGTTTGGAAAGCACTGCCATAGGATAACGTTCCTGAAGAGCAGGGCTGCCTATATTCGACATGCTTATCCTGGTGACTGGCATCCACCTTCATAGAGACTTGACTTCCACACCTAAAGACGCAGTTTGAGAATCCCTGTGTGACTTACACTTCTGACACAAGCAGTGTGTGCATGTGTTCCTTAGTCATTGGCGTATCCATGCAGGTCGCATAAGACAGCCATAGAGGCAATGGCCGCAATGCTTCATAAGGCTGTCACCATGAACCCTCAGCTTGGTGTCTGCTTCATTGTTGTTTCCCAAAACTAGATCCCCTATTATTTTCAAGACTTGTGAGAACAGCTTTGGGGTTCCCTACTTGCTCAGAGCTTCTTCAGCTCCTCAGCTTATTGTGCAGATCTATCCTTGTTCTGTACTTGATTTGCTCTGGCATAGGCATCCCAATCTCCGAATGGAAAGCAACACCTGGCCCATGGGTTGCACTTGCTAACTTGTGCCTTAGTGTATACACTGATCAAGAGTGTACACACCTCATCGCCACCCCTCTGTTTAAGGGGTGCCAAGAATACAGAGGTCTTGCAGACCTATGTGAAGGAGAGAAGTGTGCTGTATGGTTCTGAGAACATTACATTGCATCTCCATATATTGAATCTGGGTCAACCTCCTCTTTCCTCAACAGCACTTTTCGATGATTCACAAATTGGTCTCTGCTCTGATGCTGCTTGGCACATATCCTAGCTGGGCTGCTTCTATAGATTTATTAGACAGTACTTTGTATCAGTGCTACAACAGCTCCCTATAGTTCAGTGTTTAATTTGTAAAATAATATGTGCTGGGCCCAAAACTTTGCACAGAATTCCGCTGCCAGTGCTGCTGAAAGTTGGGTGCGTAATACAAAGGCTTCCTGGTATTGATTGCACCTCATGCATCATGCAGCAGACACTCCCTACCTCTTTATGTCACTCTCAAATAGCCTTTTCCATCCCTCCTTTCACAGTTTGTCACTGTTGTTCTTTTTTCTAAAAATATATTTTTATTGCCATTTGAATAGTGCAGTGCAAACATGCATAAAAGAGCAAGAACCAACACATGATATGCATAATAGATCATCTCCAAGTACATTTACTATCCATTTTTTTAAAATATATAAACTTGTATTGAATATAAAAGGCATGCTACATGATCAAGGCACTGGTAATCAAGGACACTCACACGATGCACAGTCATTACCCCCTCCTGGTGTACATATTGCAGTATCTAGATGGCAATATTCATTATGTAACATCAAGTCCCTCCGTAACTTCTTCTCTAGCTATTGGCGGCGCACAAATCTCCCCTCTGTAGGTGTTCCACAGTCCTCAGATAGATGTTCATTTGCTCGGGCACCCCCTTGCTTCATAGATAGATTGTTCTGTCACCATGCACCAGTCCATATCGTTGGACCAATCCACTATTGTTGGCGGGTTTGGAGCCCTCCAAAGCTGTGCGATGTTCCTCTTAGCGATGATGTGCCCAAGTGTAACCCACAGTCGCTCCCTGGAGTTCAAGTCCGTGGGATCCCAAATATTCAACAATGCTAACTTTATGTTGCAGTGGATCTGTTGCCCTAGTGCTTCCTCCATTTGACCTGCCACCCGCTCCCAGTACCCCTGGATCACAGCACAGCCCCAGAGAATATGAATAAATGTGCCCTCCTGCCCACATCGCCGTACACAGCCGCCCTCCGGGATGTAGCCCATGCGAGCCAGTAAAGGCCCTGACAGGTAGGTTCTATGAAGTTTTTCAAGTTGGACCAGTCGGAGCCGGGAGGAAATGGCCACTTCATGAGGGAAAGCGACCGCCGCCCGCCATTCCTCGTCATCCAGCCCTGCTACATCGTGGTCCCATTTGGCACGCAGGCTGGCCAGAGGATCTGCCATATTGGTAATGATCTTTTTATAAATGAGGGATATGGCTTTGTCTGGCAGGTTTCCGTCGAGTATCCTATCTTCAAGTGGGGAGGAGTCAGGAAGATAGCTACCTTTGGGGAGAACCGCAAGCAGGGCATGTCTGATCTGAAGATATCTAAAGTATTCAGACTGAGCGAGCTCATATTCCTGCTACAGTCGGGAAAAGGGCACCACATCCCCCGATTTCCATAGATCGCCCACCCTGGAGATGCCTATGAGGTCCCATTTATCAAAGCCCTTCGAGCAGATCAGCCTACCCAGTTGGTCACTGTCCCAGAGTGGCGTGGCTTGTGTGAGTCTACCCTCCCAGCCCAGACTTCTATTGGCCGCCTTCCATATAGCAACTGTGTGCCCAGTCGAGCCAGTCAGGACAGGCCGTAAAGATCGTGCATATATTGCGCCTCCGAAGCTACCTCCTGGGAGGAGCCATCTATCAATTTGAGAGGCCGGGTCGTCCTGCGATCTATAGGTACATTGATTAATGGCTGCGAGTTGCACCACCCAGTAATACTTCTTTATATCCGGGAGCCCTATACCCCCATCGAACCAACCTAGCGTGAGCTTATGGGTGGCAATACGTGGTGGCCTACCCTCCCACAAGAGATCTCGAACCACACCATCGAGGTCCCTGAAATATGTAGCGGAGACCGGGAGCGGCGTGTTCTGTAGTGCATATAAAAGTCTGGGAAAGGACATCATCTAGAACAGGGCTGCGCGCCCCAAGCGAGTCAATGGGTGCGATTTCCAGTGCT
Organism: Triturus cristatus; assembly: GCF_964204655.1. Lineage (NCBI taxonomy): Eukaryota > Metazoa > Chordata > Amphibia > Caudata > Salamandridae > Triturus > Triturus cristatus. The sequence goes on from NC_140590.1 coordinate 1,591,354,446, forward strand.
GGACGTCAGCTTTAAGATGCGCTAGAGGCGGCAGGAGGTTAGCTGCATATGATCTGGAAAGGTCTTTAGAGTCTCAAATTCCCAAATATTTGAAGCCAGCAGCCGCCTCCACTAGTTGGCAGCCCCAAGGAAGTGAGGGGCGCTTGCCATAAAGGACGTGAAGCACTGACTTAGACCAGTTGATCGTATATCCTGTAAACTTGCCAAAAACGCAGAATATGTCCAGGACCACATTGAGGGACGCCGCCGGGGAGGCCAAATAAAGCAAGATATTATCCGCATATAATGAAATGCGGTGCTCCCAGCCGTGCGTCCATCGAAGGCCCCGGATAGCGGGGTCCTCACGGAGCCAAGTCGCCAAGGGCTCAAGGGCCAGCGCAAAAAGAAGTGGTGACAGAGGACAGCCCTGTCGGGTGCCTCTTCCGAGAACGAAAACGGGGGATTTCCTGTTGTTAACAACCACTTGTGCAAGCGGTTGGCACTAGAGAAGCCGCACCCAGTCGATAAATTCGGACCCGAACCCCAATTTGCGGAGTACTGCAAATAAATAGGGCCACTCGATGGTGTCAAAAGCTGATGCAGCATCCAGGGACACCACAACCGCATCTTCCCTAAGTGTTCCACCCGGCCCAGAACTCCTTGAAGCCTGCGCAGGTAAAGAGAGGTATTTCTCGCAGGCATAAACCCCGATTGGTCTGGATGGACCAGGCGGGCAAGGACCCTGAGCAAGCGAGTGGCAAGAATCTTTGCCAAGATTTTCGCTTCGCAGTCGAGCAATGAGATGGGCCTATAGGATGAGCATTTATTGGCAGGCTTGCCCGCTTTAGAAATGACAACGATGTTTGCCAGCCTCTGATCCTCAGGTAGGATGCCCCTTTCTTTACTTTCCCGAAACATGACAGCAAGAAAGGGCGCATTCTTGCTCGCCGTGATTTTAAACAACTCAATGGGGATGCCATTAGGACTCGACGCTTTACCTCCCCGCAGGTCATGGATGGCCTTTTCGACTTCCGCCACAGTAATATCGAGATCTAGGTCGAAGCATTCCTTCTCGGTAAGGAGTGGCATCAAGATATCACGGAGGAGAGAAGCGGCTTCTGCCTCATAGTGTGTTGTGCGGGACGTGTAGAGCGGCTGGGTAATATTGGCCAAAAGCATCTGCAAAGTCTTGTGGTGCGGTAAGTTGGGGAGGAGAGTTAGTTTCCAACTCTACCACAATGCGCTGGGCCCTGTCCCTGCGATCCAACCAGGCCAGTAATTTACCTGCCTTGTCTCCCACATCGTAGATCTTACTGAGCGTGGTCCGGTGGTGTTCGGAGAATTCCTTAACCTTTATGCGGAGTTTCTGGCTCACGTCTACCGAGTCATGTATCCGGACTGCATTTTCCAAGTCAAGGAACTTTACTATCCATTTTCGAACTCACTATTGACTCTGATTGAGTAGTCACCTATAATTTCTTCCAGTCGGTCAAAGATGATTACATGTTAACCATACATAAATATGATGACTCCGTTCACAGTGAGCTTTCAATTATGTGTGGTAGTAAACCCATCTTCCTCCAAACAGTGGTATGACAATTGTATACGTTAGAACTCTTTGGCGCTCTATACAAACATTAACAACTGGGAGATGTGGTTTTAATGACGCAAAATGCCGTAAGCACTAGTAATGTTACTTAAAAATAAGAACTGTAGCAACAAAACAAAAAACACAAAGTTGTCCTGGGGGTGTAGTAAAATGTGCCATAAATAAAATCGTTTCAGGGATTCAAAAACATGTATATCTTCTTGCTGGGGTTCGGGTAGGGATGGAAGGCACAAAAGTGTTAGTTCCCCTTAATCTGTTTCCTGTCAAACAAGCATACCTCATCCAGACAGTTCTGCATTACCTTCATCTGGCTGTGTGCTATCTATCATGTCTCTGGCTGCTTCATCATTTCTGTTGTCCCAAGCACTTCCGGCCAAAGGTCTGCTAATGGGTGACGCCTTACTCCTCGTGCATCTTCTCAAAGCAGCACCCTCTCTTCAGCTCTGGCCCATATATTGTTTTATTTATTCAATGCGTTTTTATATAGCGCAATCTTTACCCGGTGTCAGAGCGCTTTACAATAGGACAAGTTACATTACATAAGGACTTCAGAGTACATGAGTTACATAAAAGATAAAAACCAAAAAACTCAAAATTTACATAAGAGTGGTAGTAAGTACAAAAGTCTTTTACAGATACTAGTGGTTAGAATTACATATATACAAGTTGCAGATTCACTCAAAGAAAAGATACAAACAGAAAAACTCTAAATGCACATAAGAATGGTAGTAAGTACAAAAGTCTAGTACAGATACTAGTGGTTAGAGTTACAAATATGCAAGTTTCAAATTCACTCAAGGAAAAGATACTGACAAATAAACTCTAAATTCATATAAGATTGGTAGTAAGTACATAAGTCCACTACAGATATTAGTGGTTAGAGTTACAAATATACAAGTCGCAAATTCACTCAAGGTTACGTTTTAAGAAAAGTTGAAGGGTTGGGCAAATATATAATACATATTTACATAGCATGATCTTCTCACAATTACTGGGGTTCTTGCTTACAGCCCTGCCTTCAGGGTGTTATTGCACTCACGGGCGGTGATGTATCATCGTCTCTTTCCCAGGACCCTACCCAGGACCCATCCCAGCCTTCCATCTCATTGCTATACATCTTCTTGCTAATTCCAAGGCAAGGTCCGCAAACCTAGTGTCAACCTTGAGGGTCTTGGGTCTGGGAAATAATCCCAGGAGACAAACTTCTGCTATGCAAGGGAGCGTACGGACTACAACCCCATTAATTATAGTTTTGACTGTTGTTCCATCTTTCTCTTCCTCCTTCTTTGACCCGTTAGTATTTTTCTCTCTCTTGCTCTGAATCAAAGTCTCTTCTGCAATAATAAGCGCTGGTCCCCAAAAAATGAATGGCCGGTGGGCCCCTCCTGCAACCACTGGCTCAGATTAAGAACTGCTACAGTTACTTCCCCATTAAAAGACTGCCAGTCCTGCACTGCAGGACTCACATTATCGAATTAAAGGTATAACAGTCCTTCAAAGTAGCCACACAATAATCAATTTAAAGGTCAACCCGCCTTACAGAAAAGTTCTGGTACTGTCTATGACTAGTTTGGCAGCCATACTCAAAGGTGTTAGCACTGCACGCCTTAAGACACGTCAGCTCTTCCAAAGGGTGCCTCTCATGGACTTATTCATAGAAGACTCCTGCTGAGAAGGGTTGTTAACGCCAAACATGAATGCAGCATTTACTTTCCCCATACAGCTGTGTTAAGAAGTCCTGTACTAATACAGCACCCCTCAACCTGTTGAGTCTGCAAGGACGGTGAGGTTCAGTGCTTTTGGAGAGGGATCCCATTGAAATCAATGGAGATGGGATTTTTGGTCAGCGTATGATCGCTCTGAGGGTGGGTGCTCCCATTCAAGTCTGTGGGAGGCAGTTTTATTGTTTCAAGGGTGAAGATGAATTCAAAGAGGGTGGTGGAACCCCAGTGGGGGGTGAGTTGAGTTATGCATGTAGAGGTGATATGATGGATTCCTGAAAACATTTCACAAAGGCAGCCTATTTACTACCTGCTACCAAGGAACGTCAGTCCCTCCTCTTACACACTATCCCCGGCTTACCAGGGGAGTAGCTGGAATTGGTGCAGCAAGTGTAGTGACATGGGACCCAGAGACCTGAGGGCAGTGCTTAATTTCAGCCAGTGGTTGCCGGTGCTCGGCACCAGCACTTAATTGTCAACACCAGTGCTTGCAACAGTCTGACACATGGTGGCGCTGTCTGTCTAATATAAAGATGAGCACAACAACAGTTGTTTATTAATTCAAAATACATTAAAAATTACTATTGACTACAAACCAAGTTATTCGTATAGCTTTGGGGGCCTGGAACAGGCTGAACTGTAACACCTATAGGAGTGCGATGATTAGTAATTGTGTAGGTACTGTCATTGGCTGGGCTGGGAGGGGCAATGTGTGGTGCAAGCTGCACTGGCTTCTTGACGAGGGCCCCAGCACTCATTTTTTTTTTAATTAAGCACTGCCTGAGGGGCCCACTGAACCCTTGTTACTTCTGTATTTCACAATACAAACAGCGGCCAGAGGACCCATTTCTAGCGCACTAGGGCCCAAGACAAACTGGCTACGCCACTGCGACTTTCGCACTTTTAAAAAAAATGGCGTATACAGCGCAGACCCGACCCGAAGGTCTTTATATGAGCAACAGTTTGTTACATTACACAAGAACACGTTCATTTAAAAAAGGAGATTACGTGATTTGCCCACACTCACAGGCTATTGGGCCGATTAGATTAGATTAGATTTATGTATTTGTAAAGCGCGACTATCACTCCGAAAGGACCACCCTGGCGCTGTGTCGAGACTCGAACATGGTTGCCCAGTTCCAAAGTCGGCAGCTCTGGCCTTTATGCGCCATCCTCTCCCCACCAACCCCCAAACCTCAATTTGCATCCTTCTTTCAGACGCTCAGGTAGGCCGACAGAACTCCTGTGCTAAAGAAGACCCTCGGTTCAGCGACCCCATTCGCCATATTGCAAAACACCGCCAACAGCACGTGCGCGAGCGCTCAGTGACTAACAACTGTTTTCCCGCCCTGCAGATGGCCGCCGAACAATGCACAGCTGCTGGGGATTGGCAGGGAGCTGCTTCAGACCGCGAGCGCCAGCGCAGCTGTCCCACGGAATATGGAGCTTTTTACACCAGGCCCAATTGCCTCTGATTGATGATGTATCTCAACATGAGGTCTGTGCAACCAGTGCGTGTGGGTGGGTGTATGTGTGTGTGTGTGTGTGTGTGTGAGGGTGGAACGTTCTCCACCCAAATCACGCCTAGGCTTCAACATCAACAAACACGTTAAGGAGCTGGAGGTCACCTCAGGAAAGTACTCACCTCTAATTAACCCCTCAGGCCGTGCTGGAAAGTGAATGGAGCTCTTTTTGGAAAACTACTTTACAGCTCTCTTTAGGAATGTCCTGCCTCTGTTCTTATCACTCTATTTCTATCGCCTTTGCACAGTCTATTTTTTTTCCCCTGACCCTCTTTTTTCAAGATTCCCTGTAAGGATGGGCTGAGCCATTAAAATTATGCGGCAAAACAGGAACATACTACGCTGGAGTGTCCTCAAAATGATGGAGCAAGAAAAGAAAAGGATGCTACATAATGCTACACAATCTGTGGCAGTGTTATTTCGTTACTTTGCCATGTCAACACCTATTGGTACTGTCTGGGCAAGGATGCACCTCATTTGTACCAGTGCAACACTGGAACACAGCAAGCAGCAACCAAAAGGTCAGCGATTACCCTTTGCAAAACGTCTGCAATTGCGCCAACCACACTTTTAACGTTTTAAAAATAAAAAACCTTAGATTTATTTGAGCAAGAAAGAAATAGGCAGATTTTCTACATTGTGAGGCAATGCAGCCCAGGAAACACCGTTTCTGCGCTGCATACATTTGAAAGACAAAGACAGTGCCCATATCTATGAATATTTGTTGCTGTTTTTCTCACCCATATCTCAAGTACACTTTCAGCTGTCATACACCCAGAAGAGTAGCCAGAAAAAGTAAGTCCTCCACCTGCCACCCACGGACCTACATCGAGAAAGGCTGTGAACAAACAAGTCCATTTTTCTATATAAATCTATCTTTTCATCTCACCGCTAGCTTTCCTCTATTCTCTCCCATCTTCCACTGCTCCCTTGTTCTAATCCAACCCTTTTTTCTCTCCTTTCCTCTTTCCTGTGTCTTGCTTCTCCTTTTGTCTCTGTCTCCTCCCATTGCCCTCCTCTTCATCTTCTTATGCTTTTCTGTTCTTCTGTCCTCACATCTTTAGTCTCCTTACGACTTTTTCTTTTTTCCTACTTCCCCTCCCTCTTCTCTTGTCCCCCCTGATCCTTGGTTTTTTTTCTCCTACAATTACACATGTGATCTTTGTTTCTATCACCGCTTGTCTCATCCCTCTCCCTATTTCATGTATCTCTCCCTCGCTTTTGCCCTTCCAACTCTCCTGCCCATTAGCCATTCATTTCCCTTTTACCTCCCTTACTGTCCCTGACTTACCCTCTCACTCCTTTCCTTCTTTCTTGTTTTCCTACCTCTCTCTCTTTCCTCTCTGTTGTTTCCTTTCTTCGTCTTGGACAGGTGCTACAAAAGAATAAACTGGTTTTAGTTAGCATTAGTTTGGACAAAAGAAATCAATAATTAGGGTAAACATTACCCAGATGAGTGCCATTAATATTACAAAAATAAACCAAAAATTAAAACATTTAACAAAATAAAACTATCAGTCAAAACTAGTACGTTTGGTGTTTTGCATTCATGAGTGCCGGGTTTAATATAAAGTGATGTGATTTAAAAATGAGTTTTTACAATTAAAGATTTTGTTCCAACTCTTTCTGCGCTGAGCAAAATACATTCTGGTTTATTAAAAAAAATGATTGATTTGTTTCCTGCAATCTTCAAAGTCTGTTATGGAATTTAATACAAAGTTTGAAAAGTTTAGAAAACAGAAAAAGTTCCTCAAACCTTATGTATGTCTCGAGTAGGCATACATTTTGGGCGCAAGTCTCCATCTGCCAATGTTAGTAGATAGGGATTACTGTCAATGCCCATGGGTGTTTGCATGGGTACATCCATGTACCACCCAGGGAGCTCCCCCTTGATGGAAAGTAGCTCATGGTAGTGCATAGTCCTACTCTGCGTTACTTCAGACAACTTTTCAACACAAATTAGGATTTGCGTTGGAAAGTAAATCCCAACACTACATTTTGCCCTGGGTTTGCTTCTTTTTTGTGACGCAAAGTGCTGATACATTTTCCCCACATTTTTCAGTGTGAATTTATGCAGTACATTTCTGTAGTGATCAAGTCCACTCAGTTGAGATGTTTTAAAGAGATTTATTTCAAGTTGGTAAAAGATCACAGGTAGATTTTAAGTAGATCAAATTAAGACCAAGTCTAGATCAGATAAAGACCCCACCAGGAGCAGCCAGCAGGCAGCTCAGCCCAGTCAACTGTCCCTTCTCGGACAGACTCCCCAACATTCTGATAGCATCATCACCTTAACATTCCACTTGTGATTGAATAACATTGGATTGACATTAGCAGGATATAACAATTTTGTATTATGTGGCAATCGTAAAAATATGCGATAAACGCCTCTGCCACAGACATGCATATTTCTACTGGCTCTAACTATAAGTTAAATGTAAATGTTCAGTATATTTTTTAACTATATATTTAGTGTCTGCAGAAACCTGTCAGGTGGTAGGTGCTTTGCAAATGCAGTTAATCATAATGCATAGGGGCTGAAACTGGGCTGTTTTTAAAACTCACACTATTATCAGATAAATTATGGCACTGAAACGTGACGATTCGCTCAGGATCACACAAGTAGGTCAGGTGAGGAATCTGAGATTGGAACTGTGATCTCCTGGATTTATAGATAATAAATGAACCACAAGAGCACATATCCTTCCCATGTTAGATAGATTTGGCTTAAAAGGCCATGACAAGCATACCTTTAAAACGAACAACTGCTGGTAGATGGGCCCCAAATTTCAACCACACTTCACTAAAGGAACATTCTGGAGACTGCATAAACCATTATAACACAAGCAGACAATCAGAAAAGAGGTTCCATTATCAGGCAGAATCCTCAAAACTACTGCTTGAAGGTATTTACCCAGTGGTGTAGCAAGGGAGGGGAGGTCCGCCCCGGGCGGCATGAGTTTTGGGGGTGGCGGCTCCCCCCTAACCTTCAGTTGTTGTGGAGCAGCCATCACAGGAATCACCAGCGCCCCCTCTCTTACATGCAGCCGCCGGGTGGCAAACGCAGGGACCGCCATGGGAGGCACAAAGTCTAACTATGCCACTGTACGTACCAATGCCCTGACAGCCATGCTAGGCCATGGTAAGACAATACAGTGCTCTACAAATCCGGTTTAAGTTAACATAATTTTGGGGGTTTGATTTGATGCAAGAGTGGAATAAGAAACCCATTTTTCTCCTCACCAGGTGACCAGGGCCAGGTTTCAGAACAGTGCCAGGGATAGCAGAAGAGACATCACACACTCTCCAGTCTCCAATGGTGCCTTGTGCTTCAACCATATACCCTTCCTTCACCCATCAAAAAGCCTCCTGTTGGGTGCTAATGGGATAGGTGAAGGCTGAGTAGTGGAAACTACTCAACATTGACAAGTACCCAAGGCCCATATTTACTTTCTGTTCCTGCCTCATCACTTCAGTAATCAGGTGTTGCAAGGACTGTGATAGGCATATTAATGGGCAAGCCAGGTGTAGCACCCCTACCCACACCTACCCCAGCATGATGTTCACTGCGATCTGAAGTCTATCATGTTGCCAATGTCGCTCTTGATTCCCTCAGTGCACGAGCGGTTACAAAAGGGATGACGTAGTTATTTTCCTCACTAGTGCAAAACCAGGGTGTTGAAATGTGCATCTGTGAACAAGAAAGGGCACAAAGTGAGAGTTTGTTTCGGAAAAACAGAAATCGAGACACCTTGATGCGCAGGGAGTTTTCTCCCTGAATGTGGGGACCACTGATTGATTTCCTTGCCCAGGACTACCATGCCATGCATGGTGGTGCCGAGAAGGGAAATGCGGTGATTGTTACCTGCCCTAAAGAAGGTGGGGGTAAATGTCACTGTGACCTGGCAACCCTGTGGAGGAGCACCATTTGATCAAAGGTTTCTGACAGCTGCGCCAGCTGAGGATCAACCATCAGAATAGTGGGGTTCCACCAACAGTCTCTGGATGGGCATCCTGCCATCTCATCAGCTCAGCCACTGACTCTGCCTTATGCGAGTCAGTATACTTTACCCGTCTTACTCGACAGGCTGTAGTCCAGGCACCTGCATACATAACCCCACACTCAGCATCACTACTGCATTGCTTCTCTGCCATCTTCACTAAACACTTAACTGGCTTGAACTTATTGCTCGGAATACAGTGCACCCTATCATTTGGGTCCAGATCGGCAACCACTGGCCACTTGGGCCTGGACAGTTCTCTGGGGCCTGTATAACTCAATGGCCGTTAGACAAGCCTTGGAACAAGCCTTCTTGCTGTCCTTGGATTCCCAGGAACATGGTATAGCTGCATTTCCAAAGACCTCTTAGGCTTGTGACTTTCAGTGTGTAGGAGGTCAAATAGTCAAGACTTAGGACCTGATTTAGATATCGGCAGATGGGTTACTCCGTCACAGCGGGGATGGATATCCCGCCCGCTGAAATCTGACTCCATAAGATATTATGGAGTTTAGATTTTGGAGGATGGGATATTCGTCCCCGTTAGGATGGAGTAATCCGTCCGCCGATATCTAAATCAGGTCTTTACTCTTGGAAGGTCGTGTAGTGCAGAATGACTAGCTCAGACTGAATGAGAGTCAATTACAATAAATATTTTCCCAAGCAGTGCTATTTTTTGATAAGATATATGTTTAATTATAAGTAAGGCTTCCAGTTTTCCATTTTTACTGATGGTTACAGATAAATACTGGCAGAAAACAATATATTTCCTGTCTGTATTTATGTTTAAAGCAGAAAAATAAAGAAAATTGTGCTTACTGTAAGTGACACTCCTTGTTGTCCGTCATGAATTCCAGAACAACTGCTAAGCAGACAGACACAATGGGCATTTAAAACAAGCATTTGCAATGCAATAGGTCTCACATTACTGATAATTTGAGGTATTGGAATTGCAAATAATAATGCAATCCCAATTGCTTATAATTTCAGTAATGAGAGACCTTGTGCATTGCAAATGCTTGTGTAGTGATCCATGAACTAGCGTTGTATGTCTCAGTGCAGTACCGCAAGCTGCTCCTAGAGGTCCCTAGTGAGCAAGCAACCAACACTGCATGTCTAGGTGCAGTAACACAAGCTGCTTCTAGATGTTCCTAGTGAGCAAGGCATCAGCTTTGCATGTCTAGGTGCAGTACCGCAAGGTGCTCCTAGAGGTCCCTAGTGAGCAAGGCACCAGCACTGCTTGTCTAGGTGCAGTATCGCAAGCTTCTCCTAGAGGTCCCTAGTGAGCAAAGCACCACCACAGCATGTCTAGGTGCAGTACCGCTAGCTGCTCCTAGAGGTTACTAGTGAGCATGGCACCAGCACTGCTTGTCTAGGTTCAGTACACAAGCTGCTCCTAGAGGTCCCTAGTGAGCATCATAAACTTTTGATCACATATGGTACTGCTCCCTGCAGAAGATATGGTAAATCCACCCTACCCATAATCCATTGCATGCAAGACAGTACCACGAGTACATTCAAATAGCTATGTCCATATATACAATTAGTAGCTTCGAAATGTGACAACAAAATTATTATATTAATTCCAGATTAGGTTGTACTCTATGTGGAGCTGAGGAAGGGAAATTTATAGAAGGTCTAATATAAATGTGAGATGTGCTAGTGAGTAAAGTGACCACGACCAACATAGTTTAGGACCACGTGAGTGTCCTATCTGAAGGCCTTTAAGAAAATAGTGCCTTGAGGCTGTAAATAAAACCTAGAGCATAACAACACATGTACCAAGGGGTGTCCTCATGAGAGGTTACAATAAGAAACAAGGTGGTACTAAGGAGAAACTACTAAGCGTAATAACCAATGAAGAGCAACCATTTACAATGGACAGGGACAGGAGCCAATTAAAAAGATGGGCGGAACATAGGTGGAACTTTATGCCTATATACTGAATACAACATGTCTCAAAGAGACAGCGCAGGCGCTGCCTAGGCGAGACCTAAAAAAAGGATGCAAATCACTTGAATACAGTCATATGTTAACATATATTTGTATATAATGCTAATATTTAAATGTGGGTGCAATATTTTGTTATATTTGGCTGCTTAATTTGCTTAAATTACGAGTGCATGTTTATCAGTTGAATAAATGTGGAAATACGTAATTTTACAACTCCATTTACTATCAATACATAAATTAAATATGGATAAATACCAATGAAATGCCCCAAAAATAAATATGGGTAAATACAGAAAGAAATGTAAAAAAAAAAATACCATAAAACCGGGAGCCCTAATTATAAAATTATTATCATTAATAAAAGCAACAATAAAAATAATATTTCAGATATATTCATATTTTAGCACAAATATAACTTCATCACCAGTCCAGGCTCCCAGAGCACATGAATGAATGTTATTAGGCAAATAAACCAACCGGAAAACTTGTGTGTGTCAAATGTTAGTGTTAAAAAAATTAAGTGACTCGATTCCACTACTACATATATATGATTATTGCAAAGAGGCCAATGATGGAATGAGAAAGCGGATGGCAAGATTCTTCAAGCATTCTCTTTGCCCTTATAAAAGGCTGTGGCAATACCTGAATGCTTCATCCTGTACAAGACCAATCAGAGTGGCAGTTTTCTTCAGCACAGTGCAAGAGACAGACGAGCTCGGTCGAACACCTAGCATTGTTATGTTATGTTATCTGTATTAATATAGCGCACAACTTACCCGGGGGCATCTCGGCGCTGTGCGGACACAAGGATCGAAGAGAGAGAGAAGGGGTTACAATAGGTGGGATTTGAGAAGTTTCCTAAATTTTCAGTAGTTCGGACATGTGTGAACATAGAGTGCAAGCTTGTTCCAGTAGTATGGGCAAGATAGACAAAAGCCTTTCCTCCACTACGCGTCAGATGAATGCGAGGAACACACAATAAGGCTTTATTACGAGATCTTAGGCAAAGGCCTGGAATGTATGCTCTCATTTTTTGTTGCATATATAATGGGCCTTTCCCTTTTAGGGCATTATAGGTGAGGCAGCAGATCTTAAAACAGGATCTTTTCTTCACTGGCATCCAGTGCAGTTCCCTCAGCAACAGAGCCGAAGCCGTGCCGGAAGGGCGGTTAAGAACAAGTCAGCTGCAGTATTTTGGACTACCTGGAGATTAGCAACTAAGGTCTCGTTAGCATACGCAAGGAGGGCGTTGCCGTAGTCCAACCTACTTATTACTAAGGCTTGTACTAGAGTCTTGTGAGCGGAGGTTAGGAGATAGGGTAATATTCTAAGTAGAAGGTGCGTGTTATGATAGCTTACTGCAGTGGTGTATGCCGAGCCGGAAGAGGCTATAAAAATGTAGCCCTCCTGGGAGTACTACTCTTGGGCTGGGGGAATTGAGGGGTAGGGAAGTGGGGTCGATATGCTCATCCCTTGACGATTGGTAAGCCTGGGGAGGATTTTGCTTATGCACTCCCTGCTCTTAGACTAGGCAAGGGAGCGTTTGTTGCCACTACCTCCCAAACACTCCCCTCTTTGCCATGGTAGAAATAGTAGGTTTTTTCGACCAATACAGAGCTGGTTTACCCAAACACAGTGTTGTGGCAAACGCAAGGGCCCCTCTACAAGGTGTGAACAAATCAACATGCTTTTTAAAAGAAATGGGCATTTTTCTTCCAAAAACATAATACTCCATGTTCAACATATTTCAAGGGTGTAGCATATTTTTGGAGGTGAAAAACAGTAAATTTCAATATTCTACCTCCTCTATGGAGCATCTCCAATTTGATCATGTGAGAGAAACAACTCCGTTCTCCTTACAACATTTTGGAAAATTTTCAAGAAATGACATGGATTTCTCTTTTTATCGGCCAATCATCTCTAGAAAATGTAAGCAACCAAAGAGATTGTTTCCCCTGTTGGAATTTTCCATACATGCACATATATTACACCATAAACCTTCACATTAAAGTGGAAATATAAGTAACTCATACGTGCACACTGAATAGCTAAGTTTTGGAGATTTTCTTAGCAATGCCTGTAGCAATGTTAATCAGAACAAGAAAAGCTACAGAATTATTTTATTTTTTTAGTTGTTCTTATGGGGGGGGGGTGGGGTGGGTTCAGCGTACAAAGCTGTACCTGTTGCAGGCGCAATTGGCTCAGGTAAGAGCAGGGGGAGTCGACATATGACGGGATAGGGAAAATAAAAAAAAATAAGAAAACCACTTACCTTGCACTCGCGGTGATGCAGCGAGCGCAAGGTAAGTGGTTTTATTTATTTTATTTTCCCTATCCCGTCGTATGTTGACTCCCCGCCCCGCCTCACTGCTCTTACCTGTACCGGCCGCGCCTGACCTGTTGGATGCCCCTTAACTGTGCCCTCCTGTGACAAATTTGGTGATCTCTAGGTCAGTTAGTGTAGAGTGACACTGGTCTGTTATGACAAATTATGTAACCGTAACATATCTAAGATGACATCACAAATGACAACATCAAGGCATTTACTTGTGACGTGACTATCTCATCATAATTGAGCTTATCAATGACATCACACACACGCTCCTACACATCTGTTTGCAGACAGTGAAAATACAGTAAGATGTTTTTGCAGCTTTCCAGATACCAACAATGCCCATGAGGATATGTGTTCCAGTGAGTGGAAATCCAATACATTTCATTTTCTTTACATGCTCGTGACATGACATATCAGTGGTGTTATTGCTGGTGATATTAACTATCACATCAACGTTGATAATATCAATGACATCACCGAGGCTGCAAACAATCACTCCATGCTGACTATGAATATAGACAGTTGCCTCCATACCCTACACCCAGATCCTGCTGGTAGGTTAGGAAACTGTCCAATGCTGGATCTGGGGATAGGAGGACTTCACTCAAGCTGAGGCCTTTCTCCTCTCTGTGTCCCCCCCGCATATTGCTGCAAAACGGATGGTCTTCAGGATCATAGTTACAGTAGCGGCTCCTCATATTGGGCACCCGGATTACGCCCGCCTTGTTTTCTGGTCCTTTGTTTTAATTATATCAAGAGTGAATAATAATCTATTGTTTATCACTGGTATACTGAAAATGCAGACCTCCTTTGGGTCCGGTCTCTGTCTGCTGGCTGGCTCAGGCGTCTGCACCAGCTTCCAAAGAGAGATCACCAGAGCTGGAGAAATCCCCTGGCCTTTGGGCCCTGGCCCACGTCTGTGCCTTCCCCATTTGTGACGTGCTAAGAGTCACAGATGGAGGTAGACATAGGTGCTTCAGGCTTAAGCCCTGTAGTGCCTGTGGCTACATGTCAATGAGCCTGCCACCCCACCCTTTCCCAACTCATCACAGAGTTGGGAAAGGTTGGGAAAGGGTGGGGTGAATGAGCAGAGGCTAAAACCTAAAATCTGCGACTGCGCATGTTGGAGGTCCCAGTTTTATGTCCCAGAGCTGGAAGCTAAAAGGAGCAAGGGTCCAGAGCGGGCTTGCAGCAAGGTAAGCAAAAAAAAAAGTTCTAAAGCTTTTCAGTGTTGCGTGCTGTGCATATGGGTAAGTGTGTGTATTTGTGGGTAAGTGCGTCTGTGAAAGACAACATGTGCATGATGGGTGTGCTTGCGTGCATGCATGCATTTGTGTGTGTGGAAGTGAGAGAAGCAGTGGAGGGAGGCAGTGAGTGACAAGAGAATGAAAGAGTGAGTATGAGTGTAAATGAATGATAGTGAGTGAGTGAAAATGACAGTGAGTGTTACTGTGAGGGATAATGACAGTGAGTATACCTGTGAGGGAGAATGACAGTAAGTGTTACTGTGTGTAAGACTGAGTGCTTCACATTCAGAGTGAGTCAGAATCAGTAAGAGAGTGAGAAGCAGTGAGACTGATTTTGTCAGAGTGAGTCAGAATTAAGTGGGACTTAGTAGGAATGAGTAAGAATGATTGTGAATCAGGGAGATTGAATGAATCAGAGTAAGACTGATTGCGGAGAATGAGTGAAAATGAGTGGGACTACACAAGACTGACTGAGAAAGAGACTGAGCGAGTCACAGTCTGAGTGAGCCAGAGAATGAGTGAAATTGAGTGAGTCAGGGAAGGAGTGAAACAGAGTGAGTTGGAATAAGTGGGACGATGCGCATGAGTGAGACTTGGGTGTCAAAGTGAATAAGAATGAGTGAGACTGAGTTAGACTAACTGAGAGTGAGTGAGACTAAATGAGTGAGTCAGAGTGAGAACAAGTAAGAGTGAGTAAGTCAGAGTGGTACTGAGTGAGCCATGCCGCCCCCGAACTCACTGAGAAGTCAGGCTCACTCACTGGAATTCTAGCCGAAGGTTACATCTCACCACTTTTAAAGGTCACCAGCCGCCACTCATGTACTGACAAGCGGCATGTCCTCCGGCACTTGGTTTCTTCCTCCACCCTTCCCTAATTGGGAAGAACTTATATATTCTTTCGTCCTTGACATTTCTATACAGCTGGTCAGTTATCCTCTCATTCGAAACCTTGTTTGAAACAAGTACATTTAGCTGAAAACAAAACATTCATTCGAAGCACTCCGAAGCAAGCATCAGTGTATTGCATTCAGAGCCCAGTAAGTTCCAATTCAGAACTTTTGCACTGTCATTCTGGAGAAAACGTTTTGCCTCCTAACCCCTTGTCTGTATACAGAAATTGAAAAATATTCCATGTGGCCATCTTGGGGACAGACGGCATTCTAGCAAAAAGCAAATGACTCATTCTGAGGTCTAATGAGCACTTATGCTAAACACAAATGCTAACACACGTAGAATGTGTTAATATATGTCAAGGCCTGTGACATATCTTAACTTCGGCATACATGTAGAGGCCTTTAGGGTCACGGCCATGCCTTATTTAAACATTAAAACAGCATTACAGTCTGCCTGCAAAGGCTACGCCAATTGCTAAAGGCCTTCTGTTCGAGTGATAGGGCCGATATGCGGGGGGGGGGGGGGGGGGGGGGCGCCTTTACCAACCTGCAGTCAGGTGCGGCTGGTGCAGGTAACAACAGTGGGGGGGGGGGCGGGGCAGGGGGGCAGTGAACTCGACAGACGAAAATGAGGTAAAATAAAATTTAAAAAAAGAAAAATACTTACCTTGCCGAGTCAGTGATGCGGCAAGGGCAAGGTAAATGTTTTTCTTTTTGTCTTTTTGCTAGTCGTCATCTGTCGACTTCACACCCCGCCCCTGCCATAGCGGCCTCCTGGAAATGCCCCGACCTCCCGAGTCTTGGACGCTGGCGGACTGGGGTGGATTGGTGTGCCACGCAGGAAAAAATCATGTATGAGGCACGCGGGTGTCCCAAGAAATTTCGTAGGGTCTGGGGGAAATGGTTGGGGGGTATGGTTTAGTTTCAAGGGGACTGTCCAAATCTGTTACCTTGCATTTATTCGTGTCTGTACACTGGGTCGCACAAAACTTCGTATGTACTCCTGGACTTTCATGGTGTCATGATGACTGGCTGGTGTCTTCTGTCAAATCATTAAAATCAATAAAAATGTGTTTATCGAGGGGCGCTAGAGGGCGCGCAAGCAGTATGGCCGCACACACATGAGGCTCCTGCAGCCTGGACTCATTATCCTGTACTTATCCTGGCTAACTGACCGCCTTCCGAGCCACGACCTGGTGTGGATGTTGCTAATGTCCCCCTGCGGCTCCGCTGACAATTTGGGAGCTGTGTGACCTCTGGGGACGTAGATAGCGGCGCTGCACATTGGACCGTGCCCCTGGCTGCTGTGAAGTGGAGTGTGCGGCTGGGCTCTGGCGTTACGCGACTCCGGTGCGTCCCACGAGGCAGGTGGGCCTTGAAGTGTCCGCTGTTGCGCCGGAGCCCTCGAGAGCGACGATCGCGGCATCTACTCGTCGGCGGGGCGCGGAGGAAGACGTAGGGGCACGAGACCTGCCTTATTTGCCTGGAGTGCCCCCCCCCCCCGACTTGGGACAACTTGTGGAGCGAGGGCGCTGTAGCGGACTGTGCCGTTGGGGGCTCCTGGGAGATGCATGAGGGGTGGGCTGCCGCCCCCCCCCCCTCTGACGAGATCGTGCGGATTGGGGTGCTGCGGTGGCCCCCCCCCGACATTCTTCCCGTGCATGGAGGCCGCGGCCTAATGTCGAAGTGAGACCTTTCCGAATCTCCCGTTCCCGGGGATTTGGAGCCCAGGCTGAGGTGGGGCCCTCCTGCTGTGTTTGCTTCCGTGGCGCACGGAGGCCTGTCGCCGGGGGCACTGCACCGCCGTTGCCTCGTAGCTGTTGTATCGTGTGGTGCTGGCGGCCGGAGTCGCGGTGCGACAGCGGAGACCTTGGTTTGGCGCCTGCAGCAGCTGCATTGAGCATGGACTGATCACTACTGTGGACGCTGCTGGCTGGCTCTGACCCCCCCCCACTCTGGTCCGGGGGTTGGGATCGTTGGCCCGTGGGCTTCCGTGCCCTGGGTGCCTTGGCCGCGTGACTTCACCCTGCTTCTGGGAGAGCGGCGACTACTGGGTGATATGTACTGACCGGCGCAGTCCCGGTGGCGGAGAGGATTGACGCCAAGCTCCCCTTCTTGATTCCTCCCACGGTGACGGACTGGGCCACTATCTGTGTGACCGCCGGCGGGGGCTGGGCAGCTCCGGTGGTCCTCTGGTTCTGCCCTGCCGGTGGCGTGGGCGGCCTCCGACGTCTGGAGTTAGGCGGCATCCCCCTTCGTCGAGCCCACGATGGGCAAACATGACAATAAGCAGTCGAAGTTGTCCTTTGCTGCCCCGGTCGCCAAGACGGGGCTGCGGAGTGCGCCAGATGCTGGAGGCGGACAGGGCCCTCCGGCGACTGACGTGGACATGGCCGCTCCGCCACCGGACCTCCAACAGATGATACGTGAGATGAGGCAGGGCTTTGCCACCATGGTGGACAAGGTGGACCGCCTCTCTTCACGCGTGGATGCGTTTGCCCAGAAAATCGATGCCCACGAGGAACGTATCACCGAGGTCGAGCGGCGGATATCCGATAATGATGATACAACTGCGGCCCATTCTACGCAACTTACAAAAATGGACAATGTTCTTAGGGTCATCGCTGCTAAGAACGAGGAGTTGGAGGCCCGCAGCCGGCGCAATAACATTCGCGTGGTGGGTGTGCCGGAGTCCACCAATACGGGGCGCATGGAAGACTACGTGGAAAAGATACTGCTGGCCTCTATTGGCACGGAGACTTTCTCTAAACAGTTCATCGTGGAGAGGGCACACCGCTCCCTTGGGCCGCGACCCCGTCCTGGTGCCCCACCTAGGCCCATCATCGCGCGGCTCCTAAACTATCGAGATCGCGATGCCGCGCTGCGGGCCGCGCGTATGAACCAAAACCTTTCTTGCGAGGGTGTCAGCTTCACCATTTACCCAGACTTCACGCCAGTTGTTCAGGAGCAGCGGCGCAAATTCGTTGATGTCAAGAAAAAGCTCTGTGCACTCCAAATTGACTACGCATTGCTCTATCCAGCGAAGCTTCGGGTCACCCATCAGGCGAAGCAACATTTCTTCATGAACCCGCAACAAGTGGAGGATTTCCTGAAATCTCTGCGTCGAGTGCGGGATGCACGACTAGAAGAGGAGGATGCTACTCAGGAAGATGAACATTAACTGCTAACCTGCTGGTCACCCGGGCCTTGCCCCTGAACTAGTCTGCGGCTCCTCTGCCTTTTCCTGCTGACCTGTCACGCGAGCCCTTCTTGATGGGCGGCGTCAAGACTGATCGAAAATGTCCTGGTCGTGTGCTGGTCGGTGATCGGTAATGTATTCCAGGCACCACCCTTTCCCCCGCTTCCTGTGTCTCAGATGGGGAGCGGGCCGTAGTGGGTGGATATGTGTGCCCCTGGATGACCCCCGTAGGGTGTACCCCATTGACTAAATTGACTTGGTTGCTCCTGTTGAGCTCTTTGATGGTAATGACGGGTGGGGGGTGGGCTCTTTTTTCTGGCGAGTTGGGGTTGCTTCAGTGGGTGGGGGGTGGGATTGAGGGCTTCAAGGCCTTGCCGGTTTCCTCCTTTCCCTTCCTAGGAGTTGATGGGTTGGTGCTCATAGGGGGTGCGAGGCTCTCCCTGGGGACTCTGTTGTGTGTACCTACGACTGGCCTACGGCGAAGGTCGGGGGGCCCCTTCTGCTTACTGCTGGGCCCTGTGGCACTGTGCAGGATTTGTCAGCCTTATTGGGTTACGTTGCCCTTAAGGTGGGGGATCACACTGCGGCCCCCAGGTTAGTCGCAAAGCCCCAAGTTCCTATGGCCTATTCTGCCGGCCGTGCCGGAGGGGCGTATGGTGCTGGGGGTGGTGGAGTACTGATCCTATATGGTCCGGGGCTGCGCGATAAGGGCGTAGGGTGGGCTCCTTTCCCTGGGATTCAGACTCTGCCCACCGGACTGGGGAGGCTGCATGGCGGGGCTGGTCCCTGGGTGGAGGGGTGCATACCTAGTTTGAGGCTTTGTGGGATAGGTTGTCGCACTCCTTCTGATCGCTTCGCGACTGCACTTTACATGGGGCGCAGGTTGGTACTATTAGCGGGGATGGGTGGGAGGTCGGGAATGTTTCTTAATGTTGTTCCATTGTTGGGCACAGCTGTGCTCTGGGTGTTACTGTCCACAAAGGTGACGAAGGTCTATGCTGCGTGGGCTCGAAGAGGTCCCTTGGCAGGGCGTGTAGAGCACACAATGGTTGGAGGTGTATCCTATTGTGGCTTGTCGGCTGGTGAGTGCTATAGAAGTACGGTGCCTCTGAGCGAGATGAGTAGAGTGTATGTCGTGCATGGCTGGTTGGGGATGTGTGGGCGAGAGCCCTATACCAATGCATCAGGTTTCTGTTTTGTACTGACCTGTCTATGGGGGACACTGACCTGAACATACTTACGTGGAACGTCAGAGGCCTGGGTGACCCTCGAAAGCGTAGACAAATCCTGTCCTATTTAGATCGCCATACAATACACATCGCGTTTCTTCAAGAGACCCACTTCAAGGCGCAGTCTGCTCCTACCTTTGCCGGTCGGTGGGCGAAGTACACTGCGTTTTCTTCCTACTCATCATACTCCCGCGGAGTTGCAATATTGGTCAAAAAAGGAACCCCCTTTATTCTGTCGGGTACAAAAGGTGACGCCCACGGTCGATACAGCCTGATGTGGGGTAGGCTAGGCCACAGAGCGGTTACCCTGGCGTGCTGCTATGGTCCCAATGTGGACGACCCTACCTTCTTTGCGGACCTCGGTGCAGACATAGTGGGTGTGGGCACACAACACCTCATATGGGGGGGTGATTTTAATGTCGCGCTCAATCCGACGAGGGACAGGTCCCACCCGGCCCCACATCATTATACCCGATCCAGGGGGGTGCTATTTGAGATCGTAGAGGAGCATAGACTTATAGACACATGGCGACACCTCCACGCGGAGGTCCGTGAGGGTACTCATTTCACGGCTCAGGCGCACACCTGGGCTCGGCTCGACTATGTCTTTCTGGCCCCACAGCTTCATGCGGCGCTGGTTGCGGCGCGACATCTTCCGCGAACCTTCTCGGATCACGCGCCGGTACGCGTTACCTTGAGGGCTGCGGACCTCGGCCCCCCACTGACGGCCTGGCGCCTGCAGCCCATGATGCTCCTCGATGCCCCTTTCCAAGAGGAGCTTCGAGAAGACTGCTTGGACTTCTTTAGGCGCAACAAAGACTCCGTGAAGGATGTCGAGACTATCTGGGATGCGTTCAAGGTAACCCTGCGTGGTCTGTGCATTGCAAAGGGGTCGGGTGTACTGAAGAGTATTATGGCGCACCTGCGCACCTTGGAGACTGATCTTCGGGCGCTGGAGACGTCGTTGGCTGCAAATCCTGATGATGCCACGTTGGCAGGTATTCGGGACAAAGTCACAGAGTACACTGCTGAGGCTGCTAGGGAAACAAAGTTTAGAGGCAAATACTGGGTCGCTCGGAGTTATGGTGAGGGTGAGAGGCCGGGGAAAGCCCTGGCAGCGACAATGAGGCTGGTGCGACCGTCTAATACTATCATGGAGATTGTGGGGGCGGATGGCACGTTGTACAGAGATACTGCGCAAATTCTCAACGCATTTGTAGCACACTATCAGGTGCTGTACGCGTCGACCAGAGTTGGGGAGCTACAGCTGCATGACTACCTGGCAGATGTTTCCCTGGGGTGGCTTAGTGATGCGCAAAGAGAGTTTCTGAGTTCCCCCTTTGAGCTGGATGAGGTGCGAGAGGCAATCATGCACATGAGATCAGGCAAGACCGCAGGACTGGATGGGATACCAATCGAATTCTACAAAACCTACATTGATTTTATGGCGCCGGTCTTGAGAGAGGTATATGAGGATGCACTGGAGGTGGGCCACCTGCCCCCTTCGATGCGCATGGCCCTCATCACGTCGCTTCTTAAACCAGGGAAGGAGGCGAATGACTGTGACTCCTACCGGCCTCTTTCCTTGCTCAATTGCGATGTGAAAATCTTAGCCAAGATCATAGCCACTCGCATTAACCTGCTCCTCCCTAACCTGATACTCCCCGATCAGGCCGGGTTTGTGCCAGGGCGGGCTACGTCCCATAATCTGCGCACTTTCTTCTCGATCCTCAACTCTGTGCATGATGGCCTCCCCATGGCCGCCGTGTTCCTTGATGCCACGAAGGCTTTTGACTCCCTTGAATGGGACTATCTCTTCCAAGTGTTGGGGCGCATGGGATTCCCTAGCATATTTATCTCGTGGATCAAGCTATTATACAATGCTCCTAGGGCAAAAGTGCTGGTGAACGGCCAGCTTTCTTCTGCATTCCCTATTACCAGAGGCACCAGACAGGGGTGCCCCCTCTCGCCCCTGCTGTTTGCCTTGGCCATGGAGCCTCTGGCGGCCAAATTGCGGCAGCACCATCGTGACAAGGCTCTGAGATGTTTCCAGCGGCAGATATTGATATCCATGTACGCTGATGATATCACCCTCTACGTCCGCGACCCTAAGGATAATCTCAACCCGATCCTTCGGGAATTTATTCGGTTTGGCATGATTTCTGGTATCCAGATCAACTGGAACAAGTCGTGTCTGTTCCCCCTGACGGCCTCCACTGAGCGATTCGGGCTGGACTTCCCCCTTGCCTGGTGTGAGGGGGATTTTAAATACCTGGGCATCCGTATAGAGAAAAACAGGGAAGAGCTTATGAGGGCTAACTATGGTACAGCGATGTCCCGCATTGCGGATTGCGTTACTCGTTGGATCGCTTTACCCCTTTCCATGGCTGGCAGGTCGTCATTGATTAAAATGGTGATCTTACCGCAGCTCCTGTACCTCTTTCTGAATATTCCCTTTTTTCCTGGTGCTTTTTTCTTTAAGCAACTACGCTCGGAACTCATTAGGCTAGTGTGGGGCGGTAAGTCGCCCCGGCTCAAGTGGGAGATACTTATTAAGCCCTACGACCAAGGTGGGTTTGGCATTCCCAACTTTGAGCTCTACTACCAGGCAGCCCAGGCGCACTACGCCTACTTCTGGATACGGCAGCCTAGATATATGCTAGATACAGCTTGCGGCCGAACACTGGCTGGCGCACCCCATTCCTATAGAGGGCGCGTTGTACATCCCAGTGCAGGGAACAGACAAGACGCCCACGACGTTGCTTAGCACGGTGACTGCGTGGAACAAGTTGGCTGCTACTCTCGGGCTGGACCTGGTTTACGCGCCACTACTGCCCCTTGCTTACCACCCGCATATGCCCTTGTTGCAGGAGGCGGGTTTCCGGAAACTACTTCACGCTATACATGTAGAGACGTGGGGGGACTTATACCATAATGGCATGTTTCGATCCATGGAGCACCTGTATGACGGCATACAGCCCTCTCCCCTCGATGTTTTTCTATACCTTCACCTCCGACAGGGGCTGAGGGCGATCACGCCCAGCTTCCCACAGGAACCCCCGCATATGGCTCCGCTGCAGCACATATTGAATGACGACACTCCAGCCAAGCTCGTTTCCAAAATATACCGATCGGTGCATTCCTCAACGCCAGCGCCTCAGCTGGCGGCCAGGGAGAAATGGGACCGAGAGTTGCCGGCCCCGCTGACGGATAAGCAGTGGCAATTTTGCTTAATGCAGATGGATCGCGTTTCCTCCAGTAGCCGGCTCAGAATAGTCCATTACAAATACATTCACAGACTTTATTACACGCCGGCCAGGCTTCACAGCTATCAGCTCCGCGATGATGATCGATGCGAACGATGCCGGGCTCCCGGTGTGGACTTTCTTCACCTGGCATGGTCGTGTGCAGAAGTGCACCGCTATTGGTGCCAGGTGTTCGACGCGCTCTCAAAGATGGTCGACACAGTGCTGGTGCCCTCCCCTCTCCTTGCCCTACTAGGCTATGTAGAGCCTATACAGGCGACGCACCGCAAATTCATTGCGCTGGCTTTTTTGCTTGCTAAGAGGAGGGTGGCGTGTCGTTGGGGCAGAGCTGGGCCCCAAAATTCAAGGACTGGATGCGGGATCTTGTATACTGTCAAGAACAGATATGTACGTACTCTGAGCTTATGCCGCCTACGTCTAAGCCCACGGATATTTGGGCGCCGCTGCGCTGCTATCTCCTAGCTGGGGCAGCTGCCGCGGACGATGTGTTATCAGCTGAGTGATCTCGGCCTGGTGCCCTCGAGTGCTGGCGGGAATGGCTGCCCTGGGCTACTGACATGGTATGCTAGCACTGTGGGCGCTGTGGATATGGGCCGCAAATCCGACAGACATGTTGTGCTCTTATTGTGGGGTGTGTTGTGTTGGGGTGCCCCCCCTGGGGTGTGGGAGCCTTGCGCTAACTTCTTTGGGCGATTGACTGGATGTTGTTCTGCACTGGACTATGCTGCTGGTCTCGCCAACAATGCCTGAAATGTATTACCTTTTCTTGCTCCACGCCTTCTATGTATCAATACTGTGGATTTTATGTACTCTTTGTCACTCTTTTGAATACAGCTGTATGTGTTGCTCTAAAGTTTCAAAAATAAAATGTAAAAAAAAAAAAAAAGAGCTTTCAGTATTAAAATTCCATTTCATTTAATTTTTAATTCACTGTTTTGCAGGTTTTTGTTGCTCCTTAAACCTTCTTTTTCAGAATTTGAATATGTGCAAAGTTTGCAAGAGGACCATCCCAGCAAGTGTTAAAACATGTTTTTGTTTCTTAGTTGGTTTGTTCATTGATGTAAATTATGTTGACTCACATTTGATCAACCTTTTTACTGGTTAAGTTAAGACCATGCCATTATATAGACAAAGGACCACAAGAGACCAATTCCAATTCCGTGAGGTCAGTTGCAGGTCTTCTTGCTCTTCCAGTGCCAATAAATTTGTGAGAAATTGAAAAAAAAAACAAAAAAAATGTGTTTATCAAAAAAATCTTTACAACTCTTACGCATTTATCTTCTATCCCTGATGCTATTGTGTTACAGCCTTGCATGGCTCTCACACTGAGCTGCAAACTTCGTTCAGATGAGAAACACATAGAAAAAGTTTATCTCAGACAAGGATGAATTATGCAACATTGAGAGATTGCTTTATATATTTTAAAGGTGCACTTCTTTTTCAAAACTGGGTGGCAAGTACAATAGCATATATACAAATACATAAAATACGTAAAATACGTAATACGTAAAATACGTAAAATACATAGCAGTATAAAGATTCTATTTGTTTCCTATGTTTAATAGAGATCAGTCCTCATGGCCCTGCACTGGTTACACGTCACAAGGGAATACCCTTTGAGGAGCTGTTCCTCACCCACAAGGCAACCCATAGAAATAGACAGATTTATTTTACAATCGAAATTCAAACTCCACACCCAAAGAAGGAACCTTAGATAGAGAATGCTCCCCAGCGAATATAGAATGTTACAACGCATGCGATTTTATAGCATGCGATTACAACGTGGTCCTTGCAACGACCGCTTTGTTAGTACGCAATACCTTTGCATCGCAAGTCATTACAACGACTTGCTGTAGGGGGCGCGCTGGACTTAGGAATAGTATTATTTACTATTCCTACTCCAGTTTGCACAACAGCAGGGAAGGTGTTGGATTTTATATCCAATACCTTTGCGCCCCCTACAGCAAGTCATTGTAATGACTTGCGATCTAAAGGTATTGCGTACTAACAACGAGGTTGTTGTAACGACCGCTTTGTAATAGCTTTGCGTTGTGGAAACAGCGTTCCCTCCCCTGCTAATCCTCCCTACCTTAAAATGAGGCAGTACAAGTGGAAGATCATTCTCAGTACAAACCTGATATGGAACACCCACAGCAATAAAATAAAAATGATCAGTATCCAGCTAGAAGTCAGTGCAGCAATGCAAATTTGGCCTTTCCCCAAAACATGACTCAAACGCTAAATACAAACCATTTGTTAAATGATTCAAGATGATTTATGAAAAGTCCTAATGAGTTAAGTCCACTGTGCTATGAGATGAACAAGAAAATTATTGGCGGGGGCTCCTGATTCTTTAGCATGATGGTATAAGCCTCAACATGGCACCATAACAGTGGACTTCAGAGGCACACTCAAAAGACTCTTTTCCCCAGAGTAAAAAAAGTTCGGATGTGAGGGCGCACTTTCCGTTTTTAGGCTCCCAAATTATGGGATTGCTTGCCTTTAGATCTGAGACAGGAAAGGTCAGAACTAGCTTTTTGCAAGAAACTTAAGACTTGGCTCTTTAGGCAAATTTAGGGACTGTCAAGCATGGTATGTTGAGGCCTGTACTGTGGTTGCCTCATAGCGCTGGGACACTCTGTTTGAAGTAACAAGGCGCTGTATAAATGGTTTTATTATTATTTCTTATATAGAATCATATCAATGTGTATGGATGGGAAGTACCTGAATGTGCTGCTGTTTTTCTCGCACTCTCTGCAACACCCATGCCTATGCTTTGCTGAAACCCTCTGCAACACTTCTACACCAACTCCATCCTTCATGCCCTGCACCCACTGTTTCCCATATTGGTGAATGTAACAGCAACACACTTTCAATTTAGAGCTGTAAGACGCCCAGTAAGCTGATGGCAAATGTGCCACTTCTGTGACCTGGTCTAGGCCATGAAGTGGAGCAGCTACAAAGTGAACAACTGAAAAAGTACTTAAGACCTCACAAGTGGTATGGAAAGTCCTACGGAAAGCCAATACAGTTCAATAGTTACTTACTGCTTGTAAGAAAGTGCCCTCTTTTTGCATGGTTGCCCCCACTTTTTGCCAAACCGCTAGTGTACTTTGACTGAGTGTGCCCTGGGTTCCTGCCATAAAGGTACCCAGTGCCTATGTTCTTTCCCTAAAACTGCATTAAGACAAAACCCAATTGGCACTCTTTGGCCACAGGTCAGTCCCCTGTAAATGGTACCATAGGTACCAAGGGCACTGTGGTCAGGGAAGGCCTCTAAGGGCTGCAGCACTTATTGTGCCACCCTTAGAGGCTCTGTACCTTTACACACACACACTGCCATTGCAGGCTGCGTGTTTTGGTGCGGAACAAAGTGAAGAGTCGACATGGCACACAAACCACTGCTCTGTCATAGGTCTGCCACCTCTCTAGCTGGGTGCTCTATACCAGTGGTGAGGGTACAGGTGCATAAGCCCTGTACTCCTACAGTGTCTAAGCCAATTCTTAGACAATGTAAGTGGAGTAATGCCATTAAAAGTATATGGTCCTGGGAGTTTCTCATTCTTGGACTCAGAATGTGTTCAGCCGACCCCTTCTAGCATTGTGCAAGTTAAGTTAGCATTTGCGGCACCATTTTGTATACAGCCGCCATTTTGTACTATGATCAAACATAAGCCTCTGACTCATAATGTTTGTCTCAGCAGAAAGCAGCCTCGATTGTTTCTCTTTATCTTTGCACTAATGAATAGATCGTTCTGTCTCTGCATGCCTGTCCTCTAAAGTAAGCCCTGCTCCCACCTCAGAGAGACGAGCACGGGCAGAGTAACCTTGAAACTAAGATAGCATGTACCCGTTCTCAAGATGCTAGCTTGCTTTTCTGTACCCCCTTTGTTTGTTAGTGCCCAGGCTGGAAAATTCCAGTCTGGGCAGGACTTTAGAGATGTTGGAAATTTATATTTTGTGCTAACGTGTGGACAGGGGACAGTCCCTCTACAGCATTCTAAGGAGGCTGGTCAGACTGGACTCCGCTCAAGTGCATTGCTAATAAACAACTTTGTATTCTCTACTGTCTGACCGACTCTTCATTTGTATGGAAGTCTGAGAGGTTGTCGCGAGTGACCCGGGTGACCCTTATCGGGTCACTTCCTTCATCATTACGAACTCTACAGCACCATAATGGCTTTACTGAAAACTGGGAAGTTTGGTGACAAACGTCTCAGCACATTAAACCCACACTGATGCCAGTCTGGGATTTAATGAAAAATGCACTCAGGGGGCATCTTAGAGATTCCCCTGAAAAATGACCTAACACTAGTGTCCTGGCTGAGTGGCTGCTTGCCAGCTGCCACCACTAGACATCTTTCTGGACTACTGGGTCGAGAGCCTGCTGCTCTTGGGGGTCTGAAACAATGCACATCCTGGGACGAGGTGCCAAGCCTCCTTCCCCAGGACAGGCAGGGTCCACGAAGGGGAAGCTTCAAAGGTTTGCTGCCTTTGTAAGCGGCCCCAGCCATTTGCTGCTTCCAGCAACTGGCCCCCACCGGTTTTGACCCCCACTTTGGGTGGGAGAATCAGCGAGACAACCAAGTGAGGAAGGAAGGTGTGCCTACCTTTGTCAACCCCACCCCTCAGGTGGGGGAGGCGAGGTGAAGCACAACTCTCAGTCCCCGCCATCTTGCAGATGGGGGGACCCAGCCAACCAGAGAGAGGCATATGCCCCTCTCCCATTAGAGGGTGGCATAATAGTAGGTGTACCCACCCCAAGGAAGGGACCCATTGGTTCCACGCTTTACTTACCTGTAACACCCCTAAATTTAGTATTAGGTGCCACCCTGAACCTTGCCTCCTCAGACAAGAACCAACCAGAAGAAGAGTAGAAGGACCAAAGAAGCCGTGCTGAAACCAAGAAGAAGAGGACGCCCTCTGCCTTGGCCCCAGCCCTACAGGCATGTCCCTACCTCGAACCTGCTCCAGCGAAATCGCAGTGTGTCCTGCAGCCAGCAGCCTCAACAACCCGAAGGACCTGCCCTGCCTTCCAAACCCAAGACTTTGACTCCCGTAAGCACCGGATTTGCTTACCAACAGACTCTGGCTCCAGCCAAAACCCTGAGTCTGCACCACTCTGCACCCAACGCCTACGGCCCGAGTTCGAGTGGCCCAACACCACGAGGATGTCTCCACGGTGATACTGATCTAGTGATCTATGAACTGCCTTGACTCTCCAAACAACGCCTGCAGTCTCTTTCTGGAGGACCCCCGCGAAAACCGCTGCACCCGACGTCTCACGGTCTTGGGTGGTCCAACCGACGGTGTTCCAGCTGCCTCAGGCATCCCAACTTACCTCTCCAAGTGGTGGACGCCTTCAGAAGATCTTCGTCCCCAAGCCTGCAGTCTTTGTTGCAACCGGAGAACCCCCATTGAAAACAACAGGGCACCCGATGCCAAAACAGCACCCTGCACCCAGCCGCCCCTGCGCCGCCCCTGCACCGCCCCTGCGCCGCTGCGAGTGTACTTTGGGTGCTAACTTGGATCCCACTTTGCCCTGTGCCTAACCCCAGGCGCTTTGCTCCCACACATTTTTTTTTTTTAAATGTCTTTATTGACATTTGATAATCATGCATGACGTACAGTAAATATTAAATGACATATAATTCAAGTTGAACATGGTTTTCCAAATTCTTCTCGCTTGGACGTTTACTGTATATTACAAATTATTATTGCATCACCTTTATTAAGTAAATGGCACGTAACATATGCGGTTAAGAAATTACCTGTTAATCGACTGCACACCCCTATCTATCACATAGGCGCTCTGGTCTGTTAAAGCCCACCTATTTCTCGTGATAGAAATGTGCCTGCTTGTGCCGTTTTTTATGTCTTGCCTAGCTCAGCGTGCATGCGCGGTCCTAGAATATGACCTCTTGGAATCACTCCAGCTTCTCATCAAACTCGTGCTGTGGCTTTTTTTTTTGTGGCACACATTGTATTGGCCATTGCGTGTGGCTCTCAAACATGAAAGCACGCAATTGGTCAAAGGCGGGTGTATGTCCCACCTTTCCCAGTAAATGTTTCCTCCAACGGCCTACAGCTGTCGGGAGCGAGCAGTGGCGAGCAGGGTGCCATCTGTTCTGGGTCATACTACAAAGCTTTTGCAGCCGCACGGGCGCTCTTGTTATTAATTTATCTACGTGACTTTGAAGAAAGGAGTGAAAATCACCACCTGAAAGAGGGACCAGATAGATGCTTCCAAAATCACTCACTGAAATGTGATGACAGTGAAAAACGGCACATTTTTTGTAAACAAGAAACGAAGCTGGAACTGCAACCGCAAAGATCAAAGATGAAGCACGGCGGCCGGGAACAAAGCAGTGTTTACAGGAAGCCTTTATGGCACGCATCCCGCTGACAATCCAAACAAGTTAGCACATTTTAAGAATAAAACCATAGAACACATCATGCACAAGCTTCTTGAAAACACGCATCATGCACAAGCTTAACAAAAAGAAAACAGGCCTGCGCGTGCCATAAAGGCTTCACGTAAACACTGCTTTGTTCCCAGCCGCCGCGCTTCATCTTTGATCTTTGCGGTTCCAGCTTTGTTTCTTGTTTCTGTCAGCGTATATTAAGTTTTCGCTTTTATGGAAGGTATTTACAGCTCTATTAGCTGGTACCACGGTTTCTCGACTATGAGGTGAGTTGGTTGTCCTCTCGATGCATACCCATTGGCTTTGGGTCTGATGGGTCTGATGTTTGATACTTGATTTGTCTCCCCTTAGTTATTTGCTGAGATCTTAGAGATTACATTCCGGCATGCTCGCTGAGATTACCAAATTACTATGCCCCAAGCCGCTCTCATACGCGTGTATGCCAGGACTCACGCCGGTTCCCGGTCCTTTGTTGTCTCACTTCCACGGTCCAATTAAGTAGGATCAGATATAGATGGGGAGTTAATTGACCTCTTCGCACACTGATCGTAACGTGTTCAGCAG
This sequence comes from Triturus cristatus, assembly GCF_964204655.1. Lineage (NCBI taxonomy): Eukaryota > Metazoa > Chordata > Amphibia > Caudata > Salamandridae > Triturus > Triturus cristatus. Next base: position 1,591,384,387 of record NC_140590.1, read on the forward strand.
CCTTAATCCTGGTTTGCTCTCTCCCCGACACCACCTCCTGTGCTCGCCCTCATGTGCGTCCCCCCCTTGTTGCTTCTCCTTCATATGCTGCGTTTCTCTCAACGCTGCTTAAGTTACCCCCCACCCACTTCTCATTTTAACACACCTCTATGGCTCTCCGCTGCTGCTCTCCTCGTAAGCCACATTGATATCTCGTGTGAAAGCACTCTAACCCCTTTTAAATATGGGGGTTAGAGTCCAAGTTCAGGGTTTATTGCACCCTCACCCTCCTTTTCTGTACAGCGCTAGTATCGGCGCCAGATTGTTCAAATGTGACTGCCGATGCCTATTTTCTTTCACTTGGTGCACAATTTGTCTGAATAGTGCACATTCTTGTACTGTGTGTTGACAAATCCGGTGTGGGTGGAAGAACTTTTGACCCTGTGGCTGTAGAGTACAGTCGTGGCTTCCTTCTATCACACCATACCATTCCTTCAGAGTGCAGCCCCTACCGAGAGCACGGCTGGTTTATGCCAAAAGTGAGGTTTGTGATGTGCCGAGAGTGGATTGTGGTACCGATAGCTGTGAGTGGTCAGTGTTTTCCAATACTAAACATAGAAACAATGTTTAAGTTACAACACACTCTCCACTTTAACTTAATTAGCAGTAACTTCCCCAGAAGCGCTTCTGAGAACCTATTTACTGCTCTTTAATTAAGCTGGGAAGAGGCAGGGAATGCCTGGAGGGGTTACAGGGTTACCCTGAGCCTTGCCTGTGTTTCTCGTATGACAATTTCACCCGACCCGATGCACTTGTAGCGCCTATTTAGCCTGGGGCTGAACACCGGCGGTGACCTGCAGGTCGCAGGTTGGAATCAATCCTTTCCACATTTCATCCTTGGAAGGTCTTTAAAGCCAAGCCCTGTCAAACCTTGAACTGTGGGAGCCCGCTGAGCCAGTTCGGGCTATTAGGACTTGGACTTGGCATCACGCCCTGCTCAGATGCATCACAGGACCGGTGCATTCAAAGTTTTTCTTGCCTCGGCTGTACTCATTGGTCCTGAGTCCTCCTGGACCTCTGGCCTCTATTTCCGAGGCTCACTGTGCCCTTTTTAAAGGCTTCTTTGTGTTAAGTTTTTCTTCTGTTGTGAACACTTCCTTTCCCAAATAACTTCTTTTTCTGTCCCTCAGTTAAGCTTTCCGCATTACAGTCGACATGGACTGCCATGATTACAAACATGTTGTACTGGTGGAAAAATAAAGTACTGCTTGTTTTAATAATTTTTTTCTGATCAGGGAATAGTTTGCTCCATTTCTTACATACATTTTTGCACCAGGGCAAAACATGGAACATACTGAATTTGCTCATGTTTGCATGTACGTCATAAGAAATATCTTGGTGTCAGCTTTTACTTGCTGAAAGTGCAGGCCAAATTGGCAACTAAATCAGTTTCCCCTTTTATTTTACAAAAGGAAATATTACAAGGTCAGTTTGTCTTTTTTGATACATTTTAATCACGCACCATGCTTTTTGCCTGGTAAAAGTGTTGCAAACATAACATCTTTAAAGTAAAAACCGAGCAGTGTGTACAGTATCTTTGCAGTATTTTTCCCTGGCTTCCTGTTACCCAAGAAGCTCAAATTTGCAACAGAGCATTTGCTGCAGTTTTGCTTCAATGTAATTTTACATAAACTGCGTGAAGGCAGCATGAGTCTGGTGTCATACAGCTGAACAGGATCACAGATGCTAACTGGGGACCAGTGTGTCTCTGGGAGTAAATAACTTAGGGGCATATTATCAAGCACGGCGTTAAAATTATCGCCGCTTTAGCGGCAGAAAACTGCAGCTAAAGCGGCGATAATGGGCTTGATAATATGGCGCAGAGAATTCCAATAGAAGCCCATGTTGACACCAGAACATGGGCTTCTATAGGAATTCTTAAGGGCATATTATCAAGCCCATTATCGCCGCTTTAGCGGCAGTTTTCTGCCACTAAAGCGGCGATAATTTTAACGCTGTTCCTTGATAATATGCCCCTTAGTCTACCTAGCATAGTCTATCCACTGTTAGGACATCACAGGGAATGAACCTTCTGGTGGTCAAATATGCACATGGGACGCAAAAGACATAGAGGGCTGGGGTACTTAATTTCAAATGGCATCACTCTACCCAGCTAACTGAAAAAAACTAAAATGTCTCAGAGATGCTGTAGTGTGTTCTTATCGACACTTGACTCCTACCAGCACTTGTAGAAGCAAGAATGACACATGAGGACGCACCAGGGGCTGCAGCCAATGTTTGCTAGATTGCCACATTGGGCATTTTAGCAACTTTAAACCTAGATCTCAGGGAGCAAGAAAGTGAAAGCGCAGTCTGGGGTCCCGCTTTCCTCATGCCCCCTGAGTGTCTGTTTCCACAATAAAGAGGGCTGTTCAGTGGACACCCCCAAGTCTCCACCTAATCTTTGCACTACAATTTCTGTTAATTAGAGAAGTAGCGCTCCGGGTGAGGAATCTTGATGGAAGCATGGGGGGGAGGGGTGGGAGGAGCGGAGACTTTTGTGTGCGCGCACAGTTGTTGTCATAAACACCTCACAGATGTATTACTAAAGTTAAAAGGATAATGTTCAGGTTTTTGTTTACCACAATATAGCAGCATTGATGTGAGAAAACCACCATTACTGCCTCACAGAATCCATTTAACTATTACTGGCTTACACAGAGAACCCCATCTCTTAATAGGCACCAAAGTATTACACTAGTTAGTCAGGGCGACCTGATGTCACATTGAACCATTGATGCCCAGCCACCGGATTAACAAGCATTGGCCTAGCCAATAGGTCTCGCTTTTGGGACCTTATAAGTATTTAGTTATGCAGCAGAATATCCTTGGTGCAAGAACATCAACTGTTGCATGGCTGCACACATAAGGTCCCAAAGGCGAGACCTATTGACTATGCCAATGCTTGATCCTTATTATTCCCTGGGGCCTACTAACTAGTGGGGAGTGCTGTGGGATTCACCGTCAACTCCATACAACTAGTGTGCCAAAGAAATCACTAATTAACAAAATACTAAAATACTAAAATGAAAAAAGGAGAACAGCCTCAAACAGTGCATGTGGGTGCTCATAAGTCAGGCAGGATTTATAGCAAGGGTGGTTATGTTATATTCCACTCTTCCCAGTAGGACAAATTTAACCTTTACACCTGTCTTTGGACCACTATAACCGTATACTACTACATTTATTGTTGGGGGGGGAGAAATTAGGGGGGCGGGGGGTTAGCCTCAACTCAGCACTTGGAGTGTCCCTGTTGTATCGTTTGCCATGCCTTGTCCTCTCATCTCCTCAGTGTCCATGCTACCTACTCCGTGGAAGACTCACTTCCATCGTTTTCCTTATTAGGGTGGCTCGGGTGGTCCCAGTTAAACAGTATGTCCCTCCATGCTTCAGCAATTGGGCGCTGGCGCAGTCTCCTCAGTTCCTCCCTACCCAGCACTCTACCTTCTGCAGCAGCCCACCTATGTTATGTTATTCAGCTTATTAAGCACACAGCTGCCCCAGCAGAGGGGCGCAGACCACTGAAAACTGCGACACCTCTACCTATAGAGAGGCTTACAACGGAGGGAAGAGGTATGTTTTAATTGCTTTCCGGAATCCAAGATAACTCTTCAAGTTGCAGATGGAGATGGGAAGCGTGTTCCAAAGTTTAGCAGCTAAAGTACAAAAGGAGGGCCCCCGGGCGCGTACCCTCTTCACCCAAGGGACAACCGCCTGATGCTGTCTCATCGACCGAAGTTGACAGGAAGGAGTGTATGGTACCAGCAGGTTGGCCAGGATAGCTGGGGAGGAAGAATTCATGATTTTGAAGTAGATACAAAGGGTCTTAAACTCTATATACGTTTGGCCACAGTCAGCCAATGAAGCCGACCAATGGCACCAGATGCAGAGCAAGTCTTGGGCAGGCGAAGAAGAGTTCTTGCTGCAACATTCTGAACCCTTTGCGGTCTCAAGATTTCAGTCTTGTTAGCCCCCAGATAAATTGAGCTGGCATAGTCCAGTCTCGACAGTATGGAAGCCTGCCTAATGGAGGGGTCAAAAAACCCCAACAGGAGTTTGAACCCACGCAGTATACCAAAACAGGCCCCTGCCACCTTCTTAGTTTGTGTCCGGAAGCTGAGGGCTGAGTCTACCCAAACACCCAGATTTTTTACCACCTGTTTGATGGCGGGTGCATGCCCCAAAGTGGCAGGCCACCAGTGCTCACTCCACAGCTCAGTGTCTTTTCCTACCAGCAACACCTCGGACTTGCTGGTGTTGAGCTGAAGACAGTTGGCAGTCATCCACTCCGCGATGGCCTCAAGGTCACTCCTGAACTTACATACATCCCAGGTTAGATCGCCCGAGAGTATCATCCGCGTAAGACACTGCCGTGAGCCCTTTGCTCTTGGCCACCTTAGCCAGCGGTTGGACATATAGGTTAAAGAGGGAAGAGCTCAGGGCTGAGCCCTGCGGCACCCCCTGTTCGGTAGTATAGAACTTGGAGGCAAAAGGGGGGGCGGCTACCTGGAAGGTCCTCTCCGAAAGAAAAGAGGCAAACCAGTCCGGGGCCGAGTCTGCAATGCCCACCTCCTCCAACTGTTTCAGCAGGATCTGGTGGGACACAGTGTTGAACGTTGCACTGAGATCTAGTAGGATCAGTGCCGAAGAACGACCCTCGTCCAAAGCCCCCCTCAGGTATTCGGTCACAGCTGCAGGGCAGATTCCATGATTTGTGGCCAGAGCGAAACCCATTCTGAGAGGGGTCCAGTATGTTGTTTTCCTCCAAGTAACCAGTCAAGATAGAATTGATATAGGCCTCTGAGATCTTAGAGACCCAGGGCAGGAGGGAAATGGGATGGAAACTCTCTGGTTTTGCTGCATCAAGATTGGGTTTTTTCAGCAGAGGGACCACCCTGGCTTGTTTCCATGAGGTGGGGACCACCGCCATAGAGAGAGACCGATTGATCACCTGGCTTAAGGGAGTAAGGAGCACAGGTAAGACCGTCATAAATTAATCAGGTTTCAGTGGATCGGTGGGAGAGCCAGACTTAATCTTGCTACAGAGCACAGACCGCTCCTCTTGTGAGATTGGCAGCCAGAGTATGCATAAAGGGGTCTAGGCACAAGATCAGAGCATGGCGCTATCTGTGGGAAGGATTTATAGATCGCTCACACCTCCTGTATCCATGTGCTATTCTGTGGTCCAATGGCTGACTACCATGTTATTGCTATTTGCCTCCTGGCCAGGGACAGATCAATACATGTATTCCCCACCTTATGCTTAGGTGCTCTAGGGTATTGGCCAGGTAGGCATACCGCTGCCGAGTGGTCAAGTGCACGATTTAGTGTATCATTGATCTTAGCTAGTACTGTTACCCAGAATCCCTGTAGCAATGCACAGCTCCAGGTCATATGGAGAAAGTCTGCATCTAATTGGCCACACCTCAGGCAGTCTCTTGGCTCTCTTCCAAAGGCGGCCTGGAAGCGATGGGGGATCATATGTGTCATATGTACATAGTTGAATTGACGGTATTTGAGACGGGCACTATGGGAGATCTTTTTGGGAGACTCTAATACTCTGCACCATTCTGGGTCAGTAATCATCCTATTCAGGGATCTTTCCCACCTACCCTTCAATTTCTGCATCGGGAACAGAGATGTCGCGAGAAGCGATGCATAGAACAACTTTATTTGGTGTCCTGCTGTGCCCAATGTAATTAGTGAGTGGAGAACCAAGTGCGTGTCAGGTTCATCTCTTCCTATTCCCCATAGTCTCCTGAACACGCACACCATCACCTCATATAGGAGGAACTGGCCTGGGGGAAGTCCACACCCCTCCACCAGTTCAGCAAAAGGAATCAAACATTTATCTACGAAAGAAGTGATTTCTGTACTTGGCAAGGGTACGAGTTATTGTCCTGTTAAACTATATGATACTGTTGACATAAAAATAGATCTGTATAAGTTTATTAGGCAGTTGAAAATAAAAAAATTCTTTGCGAACAGAGAAATGGTTAATGCAAGTGATGTGTGTGACAGACCATCCATGTTGTGTACCATTGCTGTTATTAAGAACACTGCATTGTTGTTGTCAATTACTGAAAATGAAATCCTGTGACTGTTTATAAACTATTACAAGAACTGGAGTTAAATTATGACTTAAGTGAGGCTAGTGGTCTAAAAGATAAGTCACGCTGGACACCACAGTTACACAGTGGCAACAACATTGATTTATTTTACAAGGCGGTATTACAGGACATTGATAAATGGCAAGAGAATAAAAACAAATATAAGAACAGCTATTTGAAAGACAATCTGACCGCCCCTAGAGAGAACAGCTCTAAATGAACTGGCACAAGATCACAGTATAATCAATAGGGAAGCAGATAAAGGTGGCTGTATGGTGGTCATGTGTAAAACTGACTATGACAACAAGATCTTTGAACAACTTTGTGATAAGAAGGGTTACATCAAACTGAGTGGCAATCCTATACATGAGATCACCCGTAACATTAATGGTTATCTAAAGGAATGGCATGAACGTAATCTTATAAATGAGGATGAATATAGATTCTTGGTTATAGACCACCCCAGGGTTCCATGCCGGTATACCTCCCCTAAGGTACATAAAAGACTCAATTTTCCCTCGGGTAGACCCATCATTTCGGGGAGGGGCGGAACAACAGAGAAGCTTTCTCAATATGTTGATGTCTATTTGCGACCACATGTATCAAAATTACCCTCATATATACGAGATACGAAGCATTTGTTGAACATGCTATGTGATGTAAAATGGGAACCGGGCATGACTTTGGTATCATTTGATGTTGTCTCACTTTACACCAATATTGAACATGAGAAAGGGTTACATGCACTGGGACACTTCTTAGATAAACGGCAAATAGAGTACATGGCTCATTCTGAGATGTTGATAGAGATGTCAAGATTGATACTGAACAACAACATGTTTCTCTTTAATGGAGAATGGTATAAGCAGCTCTGCGGTACCGCGATGGGATCCAGGTTTGCAACGTCTTTTGCCAACCTGTTTATGGGTTGGTTCGAGGCGGTACATATCTGGGGACCTCACGGCCGAGAGTGGGTTGACGATATACACTATTGGGGTCGATTTATCGACGATTGTGTAATGATCTGGACAGGTTCTTCCCTCAAGTTAGATCAATTTTTTGAGTTTCTAAACAATAATGACCACAATATGGCTTTCACCATGACCCAGAGTAAAACAGAACTGTTTTTTTAGATGTTGAACTGCACATTTCAGGTGACCAAATCCACAGCCGCATGCATCGTAAGCCCACCTCCTGCACTCTGTGCTGCATGTGGATAGTGCTCATCCAAAGGGTCAAATTAATTCTATCCCCTACGGGGAAATGCTACGGGCACGTAGAAACTGTAACCAGGAACACACATTTGATATGAATCTGAAAGATATCAGGGAGCGTTTTCTTAAACGTGGCTATAAAGAGGATGTTGTGAACCAGGCAGATATCAGAGCACAGAAAGTGAAACGTACGAACACACTGAGAGATAGAGCAGACACTAGCAGGAGAGAGAAAGAGAGTCCAGTTAGACTGATTACCAACTATCACCCTTACTCTCATAAGTTGTGCAACATATTAAACAAACATTGGTCCTTGTTGAGAATGGACAGGGACTTGCAGACCCATGTGAGCGAACATCCCAGTATCACATACAAAAAAGGTAACTTAATTCGCAGTACTGTAAGTCCAAGCTACCCAATTATACCAACACCAGAGACATGGTTGCACACAAGGACTTTTGGCTCGTACAAGTGCGGACACTGTAGCATGTGTAAGTTGGCCATGGATGGCATTCAGGAATTTAGATGTATTGGCTCTCCCATGTTTAAAATCAAGACCCATATTGATTGCATGAGGAAATATATAGTGTATACACCAGGTGTCTCCAACCGGTCGATCGCGAGCTACCAGTAACTCGCAGAGACCCCGTGAGTAGCTCGCGCTGCTTCCTGCTCAATTTAGTAGCCCTTCAGTGTTGTTTGGGCTCTTTAGGCTGTTTTGAGGCTCCGTTGCCCGCCCTTACCCAAACCAGCTGCTCAGATTGGCTTTGAGCTTAGCTGGGGCGGGGCAGGCTGACGAGGATGACGTTGTTGATCATGTGAGTGTCTTGTGACCCTGTGCGCCCCCTGCCTTTCCCTCACTAGCACCACGCTGTGTGTCACAAGTGCGAAGGAATGGTGCTAGCGCGTCGTAGCTGCAGCAGGCATGGCAGGGCAGAGCAGGTGGTTTGCCGGTCGCGCGAGCTGCGCATGCAGTATAGAACTGCCGGGACCCGCGCCATCTGCAGTTTTCAGCAGCACAGCCTGCCACCTAATTTCCATCGATACCAGAGCAGCAGGTAAGCCATGGGTGCACACCCGGCCTGGGGCCTGGAAATACGACACTAAAGGCCAGGCCTGCTAAAGACCCTGCAATAGTGCATACCGTTTTGTGTAAGCCTCCGTCAAGCAGGCAGGGTCCTGTAATCAGGGACAGAGTCTTCTCGCCAAGAAGCGGTTGGTCATCTTCTTTCCAAGTCCTGTGATGTACCGTGGCTAAGACACACCAGTTTGCACTATTCGGGTAACTGAGCGGATCTGATCCGATATGTACATATGCATTGTGGTTTTGTGCCTGTACCTGGAGATCTGGGCCTGTATTGACTGGCACTGGTGCGTTCCAGCCACCTATGGGCCGGTCATAGGTTAATGAGCCCACAGCGAATCTCTGTTAGCGACGACCTAAGGCTGTCTTAATAATTAATAATCTTCTAAAAAAACATTCTTGGACTGGGTAATACAGCAAAGCAACCCATATACGCTCGAATCCTGCCTCTTCACTCAGCCTCGCAAACCTAATCTAATCCACCCGCCTGCAGTCCGAGCATCCGAGGTCACAGAACCTGTCCTAGGGATATGTTTGTGTTTGTTCAGGCCAGGGTGAGACGCTGTACTAGTGTATGAATATAGGATTTTTCCGACCTACTTCTACTGCGCTTCCGGTCCCTCGCTCAACGTCCCCCCTGCTCCTTGAAACGGGCGTCAGACCACTGGGCAGAAATGGAAGAGCTTTGATAGCGGCAGACTTTCTGTTGTTCCTTGTGAGGGCACCGAAAAGCTGTGTAACTGTACCCTCACCGTCGTGCTCTGGTAGCAGGGGTTGACCAAACTCTCCGAAGTGGGCATTGAAGTCGATGCAAATGTTAGTGGCCCGAGCACCTGCTGCAGAGAGGCCTGTGTACTCATGAGTCACATGCTTCTATCCAGGCTGGGCACATGCACCTTTCTACTTTACGACATCCTGTGATTCTGGGCAAATCACTTAATCTCCCTGTACCTTAAATGAAAAAAAAGAAATGAAAAAAAAGAAAACAAAAAAAGCCATAAATGAAAGTGTCCTTGTGTGTCGTTACTTCTAATTATCATAATTGTTTCAGAATTAAGATCATCTTACAACGTGGGGCTTTGTACAGTGTCATTTTTGCATGTTTTGTATACGTTCACCATTTGAGCACTGTGTCATCTGCATTATCAATATATATTGCACTGTGTTCCGACCTACAAAGTAAGTTAGTTATTTGTGGAAACCAAGAGAGAAGTGTTCTGTATTCATTTTTGGAATTATTTGTTAAGAGATCAATGGTTGCATTACGTTGTGTACCCCGAAAGTATGAGATGTACTGTGATAAGTGAGTCTCATGGGACAATTGTTGCATTCTATTATGGTTACCCTGGGTCTCGTGGGGAGATAGGGCTGTCCTTCTATTGCTCACGTGTGTTCAGTAGAGCCCGTCCTAACACCTTTTCTCACCATTTCATGCTTTCCACACCTACACTTTCCACACAGGCTAGGGCGGATTATGCCTCAGACGTGCACACACAACATCCATTCCAAGGCTTCCTAGAGCTGGTGCAAAACAAACCTTCACCTTTTTAACTATACACAGAGAAAGCTTCGCTAATTATCTGAGCAATAGCAAAGCACTTTGCGGCCTTGACAGTTATGAATCGCTATAACAGACTCACCAGTGCCTTGGTGATGGAAATATGCAGGACTTAAGTTACTGCACAGTTCTGCAAACCGTTGCAAATGAATTAAGAAAATTCCCTTACAAAAACTGCGAAAAAAAGACTGCGAAAAAAGATGATTTGGTATCTTTCCCTTTCTGCGCCCTTTCTACTGCCACAATGTGCCCCTCGCACAAAGCCTCGGCCTTCCTACCACAACTAATTATCTTTCCAGCTAATTACTACTTATAGTAGTAGTGAGTCTTATAGTACTGAGCCTTTATGTTCGAGCAGGCCTGTCAGAAAGTGAACATTAACATTTACAACGCATGCTTAATTAGTCTTAACTCTCCATATTCCAAAATGCTTACAGTGGAGCAAATACTTCCTTGCTCCTGAATGATTATATTACATTCTGAACAAACATTTTACAGAACATGGAATAGGCCAGGTATGAAAGCAACTTGCCAACAGGCTCAGAACACAAACCATGTGAGATGATTCACGGGTGAAATTAGGTCAGGATGAGAGATGGAATGGTAGTTTGTGATGAAGTCGAGAAGCTCATTATCATTCAGTAATTTTATAAGCAACTATATGAGGGGGAACTATATACTAGCAAGGATGCACTATTACTTGCAATGGGTCACACTTTCATGATAATTACATCTTAAGCAGCGACACAAGATGGAATGCCCAATTAAGGTTGATGAAAAGCTCACGGAAATGAAGAGGATGAGCTCCAATAGGGCACTGGAACCAGATACACTGCTAGATTTTACAAGACCAAAAGGAATCTTCTTGTATCTGTCATGGGCAATCACTCTCTCATAAACTTAATTCACAAATGTGGCCCACTTTTGTTAGCGATTGGATTTATTTGCTAATGGGGCTACTTCTAATTTGGTGCCAGGGCCTCTTTTCTTTCCCATTCCGACAAGCAGTGGCCTCCTCTTTCACGCCTTGTGTTGTGTCACTATTGTGGCTTGTGCTTTAGTTTGTTGTCTCACTGTTGTGTCTGTGAGTCTTCTTAACGTACGCCCCACATGTCAGTAATGTGGCATGTCATGGCCCTACCTACTTTTCCACCTATTGGCCGGGAGCCAAGGCTCACACATGCAGCCCAGTACCCATCATCTTCCTGTATGGCTGCAAGAGTATGCCAGCTTGTCTTGAACAGCAGTGTTGTTCTTCATGCTGGGCCCTGGGAAATGTACTTTTCAAGGGGAACTGTGTCATTTTCTTTTTGTGTGGAGTTTTATAGCGCAAACTAGACCCAAAGATATCATAGCGCTTTACATGAGCACCAGTTACGTTGCAAACAGACACATTAATTTTTGTTAGGCACTGGGACATTAAGTGATTTGCCCAGCCCCAGAATCACAGAACGTTGAGCGCCCCTGCCGAGAATCGAACTCGGTTCCCCACCTCAGAGTTCGACCGCCCTAGCCGTTAGGCCACATTCTCTCCCCATCTTGAAAATGGCTACACTTGATATCATGCATTGTCTGGTTCTGGTTATTACTAGGTGTGTGCAAAATACACATAATTTCCATTCACGCAATTAGGTGAAATTTTGGAAAAAAATAGGTCCAATCACACAAATTGCTTAAATGGGTTTGGGGGGTATTTTAGCAAACTTTCACACAGCATAGCAAGTCACCTTGCTGCGCTAAAATAAAGGGCAGGAATGGACAGGCATTTAAGATGGTAATCCCAAGAGAACGGAGAATTAATATTGTTTAGGTAGGTGATATTGTGTGGTGTGGGTGATAGTCACCATAAGCCTGAGGTCACAGGGCTATGTCACAAAAGTCTGCAGCTGTCATGGAATATTACCTGGAGTAGTTTTGAAGCTGGCCTTAATTTGAAAAAAGTCCAATGTTTGCTACAAATGTAGGAGAACCCAATCAAATTTTGATTTGCAAAACCTTCATCTTTGTGAATTTGGCACTTGGTGTGTGTGGTACAATTTTAAGTCCTCTTCCTATTTATAGAAGACGACTAAAGACCATACAAGCCCAGAACTACGCATTGGTCAAAATGAATCAAATCTCAGGTCATTTGTGAAAAGCAGTTCTCCTGTGTTCATAATTAAACATAGCTAAGGTGGGTTAGTTATCTCACTTTCCAACTGTGCTATTTAATTTACCAGCATGGCTGCTACTCACAAATGGTCTGCAATACAACATTATTAAAGGTGTCCACGTAGTATTCTTGCCTGTTATGGATTGGATGTTGACTTCATCAACATTTTTACTCTTGCTTACAGCCTTAACAACTAATCATGGATGAAGAGCCAGGCCCCTCCAAAAGGGAAAAGAGTAAGACCTACTACTTCCATCAAGAGTGGGAGAACGAATTTTCATTTACACAAATTAAAGACAACTGTGTATGTTTGATCTGTGGAGCAAAAGTTGCAGTGGGAAAAAAGGGCAATGTTGAGAGGCATTTTTCAACCAAGCACATGCATTTTGAGAGGAAGTTCCCTAAATGAAGCAGCTTGAGGTAAACAAGTAAACAAACTGAAATCTGCATTGCAGACACAGCAATCTTTTTTTACAAAGCCCACGAAGAAGGCCACTGCAGCAACTGAAGCATCCTTTGTAGTTACTCATCACTTGATTAAGCACAAAGCAACATTTTCAGATGGAGCCGTTGTGAAGGAAGCAATGCTTCTAATGGCCAACTCCTTATTCAAAGACTTTAAAAATAGCCCTGAAATTATGTCTGCCATTTCAGATGTGCAGTTAGGGTCAAACACTATGGCAAGAAGGGTATCTGCATTATCGACCAACATGATAGAGTAGTTAGAGTGCGATTTAAAGACATGCAAACATTTTTCTCTTCAATGTGATGAATCTGTTGATGTAAGCGATATTGCACAGTTGGCAATGTTCGTTAGAATGGTTTTTGAAGATTTTACTGATAAAGAGGAATTTTTCACTTTGCTGCCTTTGAAAACCACAACCAGAGGATCTGACATTCACAGTGAGGTGAAAAATTATTTTGTGAAACAAAATGTCCCATTGAAAAAGTTAGTGGCGATAACCACTGATGGTGCACCCGCAATGATAGGGCGTCATTCTGGCTTCATTGCCAATTGTAAAGCAGATCCTGATTTCCCTCCGTTATTGAACTACCATTGCATTATACATCAACAGGCAATATGTGCCAAGGTAATGGGGTTTGATCATGTGATGACTCCTGTTGTTAAAATTATTAATTCAATTTGTGCAAAGGCCAAGCAGCACCGGACCTTCAAATTGTTCCTTGAAGAACTATCAGCCGAGTATGTTGACCTTTTACTGCACACTTAAATCCGATGGCTTAGCAGGGGAAAAATACTGCGAAGATTCCTTTCGCTAATGCCAGAACTCAAAGCTTTTATGGAATCTAGAAATGAAGATACCAACACTGTTATCAAACACTCAATGGTTTCTCGATTTAGCTTTTTTGACAGATGTGACAGAAAAATTAAATGTATTGAACTACGAGTTGCAAGGCAAAAACAAGACAATAACCAACATGGTAAGTTCTGTGAAAACTTTCAAATCAAAACTTAACCTTTTCATACAGCATGTACATAAAAGAAAGATGCAGCACTTTCCCTCTGTGCTCCAAATCCTTTCAGAAAACAAAGCTGAGGCTGAGGTCCTGGACATAGAAAAATATAGTAGCCTCCTCATGAGGCTTAATCAAGAGTTCAGTGACAGATTTAGTGATTTTGAGCAACTGGAGCCCTGTGTGATGCTCACTTCAAACCCCTTTATGGAAGTGGATGTTAGTGACATTTCAGAGAAAATGAGTGTGCTTTTGAACCTTGACTCTGCCACAATGGAAATGGAGATTGTCACACTTCAAAATGACATTTGTAGGAAGGTGGATATCTGACTATGGTTACCCCCAAATTTTTGCCTAGTGTCTAGCTGGTTTTTCGACTTAGTTGGCCTGAGATCCTGCTATTCAGGATCTCAGCCTGGCTGTTCTCTCTTTAAAATGGACTCCATGTACCCTAGGCACATACCCAATTGGTTTGATCACCCTGTCAGCCCCTGTACCAGTGTACACTAGGTACCCAGGGCATTGGTGTACCCAAGGCCTGCCAGGGGCTGAAGCATGTATTATGCCACCCCAGGCTTGGCCTAATAATTTGACACAACTGGCTGATCACTCAGCTGGGGTAAGTTGGTGTAATCACCTCTTACTAAGGTGTAGTATACCTATACCTAACCTTAAATGGGACACCTGGTAACCTATAAGTCACTCCTATGGCAGGCCTTAACAATCCTGAAGGCAGAGTGCTTGGTTCCATGTGAGATGGTGCTCTGGCATGAGCTGAGCCTGTCTGCAGTGCTCGGAACAACTTCCTTCTACTGTTTCCAGATATCGTCATACCATATACTCTTAAGTGCATTATGAACCTCGCGGTTAAATGCTATCTTTGGTTTGGCTTTATCAAAACATGTCGAGTAAGGTGTCATACGAATTGGAATACTAACCCCTCGCCAATTCTGGCGACGGGGTTAGCATTCCACCCTTCTAGAGGGACACGACATGTACAGTACCTGAAACCCGGGTAAAATCAGACATAGCCTCAGCTCCACAAAATGGATGCTGCCACCACAGACACAAGTCTGCCCTCCTGCTGCTGGGAGTCCTTCCAGCTTGGGAGGTGTGGACAAAGGGTTTCCTGCCAGGGGAGGTGCATGCACCACCCCAGACAGGATTTTGTGTATTGGTCAGGTAGGGCTTGAAAGAAACCAGACATGCCTGTGGCTCACAAGGAGCCTCGGTGCATATGCCAGTTCAAACCGGTCCTGGGGCACACCAGTCCCGGGCCTGGGGCGAGCTGGACAAAGGATTGGGGGTGTAACCACCCCCCTTCCTGGTCCCACCCATAGGGAGGGACCTAGCAGGTAGTCCGGCCCCTAGAATCCGTTTAAAGGTAGGAGCTGTGTCCTAAGACTTCAGACATCCTGGAATCAACTTGAAACTAAGAAGAAGACGGGAACTTCGACATTCTGCTGCACAGAAGACTGAAGGAAATCTCCCCTGTGGTCAGGGAGTGACCACCTTGCTAACGCAAGCACCATCCAGCGAATCAACGTCTGCTTTGCCGCCGCCTCCCGCCGGAGCCCGAGCCCAGAGACTGACAAGACCTGGACCTCCAGACCTCTCACCGCCCGATCCACAGTCCCTGAAAAGAGGAGACCCGTGAAGGCACCGAGACCCGTGGAGCCAGCCATCTTGAAACAACCACGACAAGCTGACAAGTGCAACAACCGAGGCTCCCTCCAAGTTGTGCTTTGGGATCTGAGAAGCCCAACCCTCGAGCAGCAACTGCACCAAAGGTGAGCCCTCCAGCATCTCCACGATCTGCGTGGGGCTCTTCTGCATTTTGCCACTCGACGCACCTAACCGGTTGCTGGCCCGCTGGCTAGTAGCCATCTTGGTGACGAACTTCACAAAATACACCGCTGGTCTGGTTGCTCCAGACTGGCCCTTGCTCTCCTCCAAAGGAGCAGTCCTTCTGACCTTGCTGGTCAGAACCATCAGCTTATTTCATTTCCTGCAACAATTGCTTTTGCCAAGGCTTGTTTGCTTCGATCAAGTCGCCGACACCGCCGACAGCGAGAGCCTGCGTGGGACAGCTCGTGAACCGACTCCTGGACGTCGTCGACCTTCAGGGACCACGTGGCTGCAGAGACAAGCTACACCTTTCTTCCTGTTTGTACCCGACATTGCCTGGTACCCACCTGGTGCCACGCTGGTCACTGGCTAGTGACTGTGAACACTGTCCCCTCTGTTTACAGGTCTTCAACATCTCCGATCCACTCTTGGATCCACTGCATCTCTCCCGGACCGACCGCCTGCAGCATCTTTGTCTTCAAGCTCCACGGAACAGATAGAAGAAACCCGACGCACTTCGAGGCCTATGCACCCGCTTCCTGTGGGTGAGGTAAAGCTGGCACACCTGTGCCCAAGTGTAGTATTACATCTCTAGTGCCTGTGTTCCAAATCTTGAGTTCCTAGTCCATCCGGAAGATCCTCTTTGCAGTAACTTTGTACTTTTTACACACCCATTGAAACCTATGGGAGCACGCGTGTGACTATTTGCTCTGCACACGCCACCCGTGGACCTCCTGGTCACTAACTGAAGTTAGCTCCTTGTAGGCCCAGCAATTCTAGAGGCCCTAGGCCTTTTCCCTTTTCTGTTCGTGGTACTTATACCACTATTTTAGTATATGGTTCGAGTGGCCACCAGGGCCTATCCATATAAAGTGCAACTTCTGTGTATTCTACTGTAATCTTGTTTGACGATTTGTGCTCCTGTGCTCATAAAGAGACTAGGGGTTACTTTGAGAAATAAATACATATATATTTTGAATATATATCTGTGTGGTGTCCTTTCATTGGTATAAAAGGGGGTTGCATTTGGTAAAACAGCTGGCTTAACACGCTTCACGAGTTTAGCCTCAAAGACTGCTTAGCCTACGCTACCACTAGGGCAGCTAGTCCGAAAAGGTTGACTTACAACCACACCATAAGGGTTGCTTGGCATGGTACAAGGTGATCACTTTAACTAGTGAGCATCATATACCAGGCCAACTTCTCACATTGGTGAGCAGCGGTTGGATTTGAGCTTGCTGTGTTTTACCATTGTAATCTCCTGGTTACCAATTGAAAGATCACATAGGTACCTGTAGGTACATATAAAACAAGATTAGATATACATAAGTTCTACTGAACTTAGTTGTTGTAGAGCAAAGGGAGTAGCACACCCTGACTACAACTACTAGATAGATTTAGTAGGTAAACACAAGTGTAGGTAGATTGCAACACATCCACCCACACTTAAGAGCAATGGCTGGGGCAGAGGGGTCCACTGTACCCATCTCTGTTGAGAGTGACCCCCAGAGGGCACCATCCATCTTTGCTACCCTTAATCAGAATGAGCTCAGGCATTTGCCAACTCTTAGAGGCCTTAAACAGCCCAAGAACCCTACCTCTGCTGAGCTCAGAGAACTCTTGCAAAATGATGAAAATCAGAGAGAGCTCAAGAAAGCTTCCCAGTTAGCCCCCTTAGGGACAGGAACAGGAGGCCCCCCTTCTGAAGATGCTACAGAGGTACCCAGTTCCAATAGTCACCCCTTAGATGGCAATAATACCACAGAGGATGAGAGTGATAAAGGTGCTGATACAGAAAGTAGTGATGATGAAGGGAGAACTAGCCCAGTGCCAAGTGTGATACTTGGCCCAGCTAAACTAAGGCTATTGGGGACTGACAGTGGGTTTACCCCATTGGATCTCCCCAGTGGACTTAACACAGGGCTTGGGAGGCAAAGGAATCGCTCAGGTGACTCCAATGCTTCTCATGGCTCTAGAGGCTCTCAAGGTCACTCCAGGAAAAGGATGACCACCCCTCAGAGGAGGGAACATGAGGCCAGAATGCAGGAAGCCCAGCTGAGGATCAGGAAGCAGGAGCTAGAAGTAGCCCTGATGGAAGAAAAACTGAACAAGGCTAGGCAACCTAGAGAGAGTGGGTCTATACCCACTGGTGGCAGCATTGTCCCTAAGGACAAAGATAGGGTCTTTGATAATAGGAACCTGTCTAAGGTTGTGCCCCCCTATAAAAGTGGGGATGACATCCACAAATGGATGACTGCTCTTGAGAGAGCCTGCAAAGTGCAGCAGGTTCCTGAGGACCAGTGGGCAGCAATCCTCTGGCTCTCCTTTGAAGGAAGAGGCAGAGACAGACTCCTCACTGTTAGGGAGGAGGATGTCAGAAATTACAGAGCCCTGAAGAGTGTCCTAGTTGATGGGTTAGGCTTAACCACTGAACAGTACAGGTTAATGTTCAGAGACACCCAAAAGACACAGACTCAGGACTGGTCTGAATATGTTGAATGTGCCACTAAGGCTTTGGAGGGTTGGTTGCTGGGAAGTAAGGTATCTGATTTTACAGGATTGTATAATTTGATGATGAGAGAACAGATTTTAAGTAACTGTCAAAACCAGCTCCTCCATCAACACCTGGTAGACTCAGATTTGACCTCTCCCCAAGAATTGGGAAAGAGGGCAGATAAATGGGTCAGGACCAGGATCAGGCCTAAGAATCAGGGTGGTGACCAAAAGAAAGATACCACCAAACCTCAAGAGAAGGGTGGGGATAAAGCAAAAGAGAAATCTTCCTCAGGGCCCCAAAACTCCACACAGGGTGGTGGGTCCCAAGCTCCCTCCTCTACCACAGGTAAAAAGCCTTACTGCCATGAGTGTAAAACTCCTGGGCATTGGAAAACTGACAGCAGTTGCCCAAGGGCTACGAACAAAACTGTTCCTCCAATTACTCCTGTCACACCACCTATTACTGTCAGCAGTAATCCCCCAGGTGGTGGGAGTGCCCCCAAAAATTTGGGTGGGTTTACTTGGGGAACACAGGGGGACCCTGGCTTCGCCAATTCCCCTACAGCAACTACTCTTGTCTGTGATGGTGGCATGGGGTTTGCCAACTTCACTGCCTGTCCCAACACTTTGGGTAGGTACAGACAGGAGCCCTACATCAATGGTACCAAAGCTGAGGCCTACAGAGACACTGGAGCTAGCATCACAATGGTGGCCCATTGGCTAGTTCCCTCTGAGCAGCTTTTGCCTGGTTTCTCCTACCAGGTGACCAACATTGATGGCAAACAGAACAGTCATCCCATGGCAGAGGTATGTCTCAGCTGGGGAGGTGTCACTGGCCCTAAAAGGGTGGCAGTGTCCCCAACCTTGCCGGTAGACTGCTTACTGGGGAATGACTTAGAACTCTCAGCTTGGGCTGGAGTTGAACAAGACACCCATTCTAAAATGGTAGGCCTTTCACAAAAGGGTAGTGGGGTTGTGCCATTCACAACCCCTGTCCAAATAGATTTCCTCCCTGGAAAGGTTGGAAGGGCAGTGGTAGCCACAGCCCAGGCACAGACAGACTTCCCTGTAGAGACTGGCAGAGCTGTGACAGTCACAGCTCAAACACAAACTGAGTGCCCCCCTGAAAAGGTTGGCAAGGCTGTAATGGTCTCAGCCTATACTCAGACTGACATAGGTGTAGTGAAGCCTGAAACTATGGATCACTCCACACAAACAGAGAGTAGTGGGGAGGAAGAAAAGTCTCCCTCTCCCCAGACATTAGGAAAAAGTCAGCCTCCTCAGGGAGCTGACCTCACCCCTTGTGAAGGAACTGCCCCAGAGGTAGCCAGGCCTGGCCTGGCAGAGCCTCTGATGTCAGTGGCCCCTTCCAAGGTGGGACCCAGTCTGGTGCAGGTAGCCTGCCTCTCTCTACCCTGCCTCAGTCAGCCCAGGGCTGCAGAGGTCAGGGAGGCCAGTGGACCCCAAGAGGGCCCCTGTCCACAAGAACCCCCCCATCAAAAGAATGAGGATTGCCTGGCTAGTAGCCCTAGTCAGGTGATGGGTAAAAACATTCCGGAGGGATCTCCTTTACAGGTAGTTAGGGACCTCCCCCAGAGGGATTCTGTTGGGTACAGGCAAACATGGGACCTTAGGGCCCCAGACCTGACCTGTCCCTCCAGTAAGCCCACAAAAGGGACCCAGCCTCCAGCTTTAGGTAGCCAGAGGCTGACCCTGAGAGCACAGTGCAACTCAGTTAAGGAAAGAAAGGCATCCATGGTGGAGGGGGATTGGAGGAAGCTGAGGCCTCACTTTGAGGACACTCACTTCAGTACTCCATCTCAACACCAGCCTTTTACTTTGCCAAGACACACCCAAGGTAGAGATTCCCTATAGTGGAGACCCTCTGATACCCTTAGGGTGAGGGATTGCTTAGTGGACCATGAGACAGGGGGTAACCATGCCAGTGCTGGTTCCTCCTTATATGGCCACTTGGGCAATATAGGCTTACCTGGTCAAGGTCAGCCTTATCTCCCTTCGTTTGGGGGGGGGGGTTGTGTAGGAAGGTGGATATCTGACTATGGTTACCCCCAAATTTTTGCCTAGTGTCTAGCTGGTTTTTCGACTTAGTTGGCCTGAGATCCTGCTATTCAGGATCTCAGCCTGGCTGTTCTCTCTTTAAAATGGACTCCATGTACCCTAGGCACATACCCAATTGGTTGGATCACCCTGTCAGCCCCTGTACCAGTGTACACTAGGTACCCAGGGCATTGGTGTACCCAAGGCCTGCCAGGGGCTGAAGCATGTATTATGCCACCCCAGGCTTGGCCTAATAATTTGACACAACTGGCTGATCACTCAGCTGGGGTAAGTTGGTGTAATCACCTCTTACTAAGGTGTAGTATACCTATACCTAACCTTAAATGGGACACCTGGTAACCTATAAGTCACTCCTATGGCAGGCCTTAACAATCCTGAAGGCAGAGTGCTTGGTTCCATGTGAGATGGTGCTCTGGCATGAGCTGAGCCTGTCTGCAGTGGTCGGAACAACTTCCTTCTACTGTTTCCAGATATCGTCATACCACATACCCTTAAGTGCATTATGAACCTCGCGGTTAAATGCTATCTTTGGTTTGGCTTTATCAAAACATGTCGAGTAAGGTGTCATACGAATTGGAATACTAACCCCTCGCCAATTCTGGCGACGGGGTTAGCATTCCACCCTTCTAGAGGGACACGACATGTACAGTACCTGAAACCCGGGTAAAATCAGACATAGCCTCAGCTCCACAAAATGGATGCTGCCACCACAGACACAAGTCTGCCCTCCTGCTGCTGGGAGTCCTTCCAGCTTGGGAGGTGTGGACAAAGGGTTTCCTGCCAGGGGAGGTGCATGCACCACCCCAGACAGGATTTTGTGTATTGGTCAGGTAGGGCTTGAAAGAAACCAGACATGCCTGTGGCTCACAAGGAGCCTCGGTGCATATGCCAGTTCAAACCGGTCCTGGGGCACACCAGTCCCGGGCCTGGGGCGAGCTGGACAAAGGATTGGGGGTGTAACCACCCCCCTTCCTGGTCCCACCCATAGGGAGGGACCTAGCAGGTAGTCCGGCCCCTAGAATCCGCTTAAAGGTAGGAGCTGTGTCCTAAGACTTCAGACATCCTGGAATCAACTTGAAACTAAGAAGAAGACGGGAACTTCGACATTCTGCTGCACAGAAGACTGAAGGAAATCTCCCCTGTGGTCAGGGAGTGACCACCTTGCTAACGCAAGCACCATCCAGCGAATCAACGTCTGCTTTGCCGCCGCCTCCCGCCGGAGCCCGAGCCCAGAGACTGACAAGACCTGGACCTCCAGACCTCTCACCGCCCGATCCACAGTCCCTGAAAAGAGGAGACCCGTGGAGGCACCGAGACCCGTGGAGCCAGCCATCTTGAAACGACCACGACAAGCTGACAAGTGCAACAACCGAGGCTCCCTCCAAGTTGTGCTTTGGGATCTGAGAAGCCCAACCCTCGAGCAGCATCTGCACCAAAGGTGAGCCCTCCAGCATCTCCACGATCTGCGTGGGGCCCTTCTGCATTTTGCCACTCGACGCGCCTAACCGGTTGCTGGCCCACTGGCTAGTAGCCATCTTGGCGACGAACTTCACAAAATACACCACTGGTCTGGTTGCTCCAGACTGGCCCTTGCTCCCCTCCAAAGGAGCAGTCCTTCTGACCTTGCTGGTCAGAACCATCAGCTTATTTCATCTCCTGCAACAATTGCTTTTGCCAAGGCTTGTTTGCTTCGATCAAGTCGCCAACACCGCCGACAGCGAGAGCCTGCGTGGGACAGCTCGTGAACCGACTCCTGGATGTCGTCGACCTCCAGGGACCACGTGGCTGCAGAGACAAGCTACACCTTTCTTCCTGTTTGCACCCGACATTGCCTGGTACCCACCTGGTGCCACGCTGGTCACTGGCTAGTGACTGTGAACACTGTCCCCTCTGTTTACAGGTCTTCAACATCTCCGATCAACTCTTGGATCCACTGCATCTCTCCCGGACCGACCGCCTGCAGCATCTTTGTCTTCAAGCTCCACGGAACAGATAGAAGAAACCCGACGCACTTCGAGGCCTATGCACCCGCTTCCTGTGGGTGAGGTAAAGCTGGCACACCTGTGCCCAAGTGTAGTATTACATCTCTAGTGCCTGTGTTCCAAATCTTGAGTTCCTAGTCCATCCGGAAGATCCTCTTTGCAGTAACTTTGTACTTTTTACGCACCCATTGAAACCTATGGGAGCACGCGTGTGACTATTTGCTCTGCACACGCCACCCGTGGACCTCCTGATCACTAACTGAAGTTAGCTCCTTGTAGGCCCAGCGATTCTAGAGGCCCTAGGCCTTTTCCCTTTTCTGTTCGTGGTACTTATACCACTATTTTAGTATATGGTTCGAGTGGCCACCAGGGCCTATCCATATAAAGTGCAACTTCTGTGTATTCTACTGTAATCTTGTTTGACGATTTGTGCTCCTGTGCTCATAAAGAGACTAGGGGTTACTTTGAGAAATAAATACATATATATTTTGAATATATATCTGTGTGGTGTCCTTTCATTGGTATAAAAGGGGGTTGCATTTGGTAAAACAGCTGGCTTAACACGCTTCACGAGTTTAGCCTCAAAGACTGCTTAGCCTACGCTACCACTAGGGCAGCTAGTCCGAAAAGGTTGACTTACAACCACACCATAAGGGTTGCTTGGCATGGTACAAGGTGATCACTTTAACTAGTGAGCATCATATACCAGGCCAACTTCTCACAACATTGAATTGAAATCAAGGCAATCTGACATTAATTTATGGAGTCTTGTGGATGCTGAAAAGTTTGAGAACATCCACACAGCTGCTTTGAAACTTTTTTCCCTATTTGGCTCTACCTATCTTTGTGAATCAGCATTTTCAGATATGAACTTCAGAAAATCTAAGTTTCGCACAAGTCTGACTGACGAACATTTAAATGACTCCATAAGAGTTGCCCTCTCAAGCTACACCCCAGATTACAAGGGATTAGTGGACACCATGCAGTGTCAAGTCTCTCACTAAAATAATTTGAATGCATTCGCAATCAATACTTGTTCAATGACAGTTCCTGGTGAAATCCCAAACCTAGGTATCTGTTTCATTACGAACACCAAGATTAAAGTTGCTGCAGAGAAGAATCTTCAGCCCCCAGTTTTTTTATTAGTTGAACAAAAACAAAGGAAAGTGTACTGCAGGCCTGTTTTACAAACACAAGAAAAAGTAGCTGGAGAGAAGAATCTTCAGCACCTTTCCAAATTTTTATTTGCTGTACAAGAACAAAGCAGTGTTTGCTGGAGACCTGGTTTATTGAGAACAAGGAAAAAAGATAGGTATAGAAGAGAAGAATCTTCAGCATCTTTCAAAATTCCTTTTGTTGGTAACAGTTGCTAGTAGTTGAACAAGAACAAAGCAATGTGTACTTCAGGCCTGGGTTTCAGACACCAAGAAAAAAGTAGTTGTAGAGAAGAATCTTCAACACCTTTCCAAATGTTTGCGGCACTAGACAAGAAAAATGCAGTGTTTACTGGAGGCCTGGTGTATTGACATCAAGATAAAGAAAGTGCTAAAGAGAAGAATCTTCAGCATCTTTCAAAGTTCTTTTTAATTGAATGAGAACAAAACAATTTGTACTGCAGTCCTGGTTTACTGACACTCCTAAAAAGTAAAGGGAGCAATGAGAATACAACTGCGAACATGACTGGTGCCATAAAAACCTTAAAGTCAAAATGGAACCTTCTGAAAAATTCAGAGTGGAGGACAAAATCAGTACTTTCCAATCCAAACAAAGCTGAAGTTCAGCCTATCTAGCAACTAAAAGACACAGCGATCCTGTCAAAGCTACAGTAGAAGAATCCATCTGCAATTGTGATTCAGCAAAGCTTTGCACAGGCTGACTGCCAG
Source organism: Triturus cristatus (assembly GCF_964204655.1). Taxonomy (NCBI): domain Eukaryota; kingdom Metazoa; phylum Chordata; class Amphibia; order Caudata; family Salamandridae; genus Triturus; species Triturus cristatus. The sequence goes on from NC_140590.1 coordinate 1,591,408,308, forward strand.
ACACTGAATACTTCACTACTATAATGACTTCTTCGGATTTGCTTTCCCTGTTTGTTTGTTAATTGAGCTGCTTTACAATGATTATTTCAGTGACAGCTATTGAAAGGTCCTGTTTTTGAAGCTATTAATTGAAAGGTCATGAAGCGGTTTGACAAAACAAATCCAAAGTCATTCCTTTCAGTGTTTCTAGGGAGCTCTTAAGTATTGTGTTCAAACCACAGTACGGGCTCTGTAGAAATTAGGCTTAACGTCAATGAAACTGGGCGTGGGAGGTCTCTCGGAAAAATGCGGGAGTTGCTTGGGGTTTAGTAGTAGCTCACACAGATTTTCACTGACCAGAAGTAGCTCTCACTACACAAAAGGTTGGAGACCCCTGGTATACACTCATTTGCAACTGCGAGATGATATATGTTGGTAGCACTATTCGGCCTATGAGAGAGAGAATCATGGAACACTTTAGAGCAGTTAAACAACAGGACATGAGATACCCAATAGCTCAGCACATGTGAGTGCACTGCTCAGGGTAAACATTTACAATTTAGATTTCATGGTTTACAGATGACACCAAGTAACCCCAGGCGGAATGAAGCACGATGGATAATGACATTGAAATCTGTGGAGCTTGGACTCAATATTTATCATGAAATGCAATATTTCTTGGGCATGTGAAAAAGGAAATATTCTGATTCACGGATTATAATGCTGACCAAATGTATATGAGATATAAATTGGGATGCTTACAACCTATAGCCTGATAATTTGGTAAATTGGGTGCCACTCTGTGTCTTGTAATGCATATATAACTGGACAGATTTGTATGCTAATGGGCAGTGGTGACTTTTTTCAGATGATGTCCTACAATGTGAAATTGTGATTGAACTTTTAAGAGATTTCCTGGTTAATGGATTTACCTCTCAAAATATATGTTAATGTGAGTGGCCGTTGACATCAGATGGTAAGGTTGGATTAATTAAAACATGACGGATATTGGTAAGGTTAGATACTGTCACTAGTGCAAACTGCATTGGGGGCAGGTTGATTGTATTGACTTTGCTGTATATTTGAAAACTGAACTAGATAACCTTTCCTAATATAGGTTTTATAGTTTTTTATGAAGAGAGAAGTGGTTAAAATGTGTGGGTGTCCGACGATATAATTTTAAAACTTTTCAAATTTGGAACATGTGAAGAATGAGAATAGTGACCGCAGAAAATAGATTTTGAATACGTAATAATTTTCGAATTCGTGAGAAAAAATTGCAAATAATTTGAACATGCTCATAAAATAGGAGGAAATGATGTGTTGTATATAGTATATGACGATAAGGAACCTGTTGTAGATGTTGTGAATAATGGCTTACAAATCCCGAACATGTACGTGTGGGAAGTGGGACAATACACCTGTATTACACTTTGTAAGACACGTGAAGGCAATGGCGGCCATCTTGTGAAAGTAATACATGCGTGGCTTTACTTTTAACGTTACTATGCTGGATTTGATTTTAAAACACCCGTTTGGTGTAACAGGAGGATCGTTAATGACCAAAATTAGTTGGATCTTTGTAGTGGCAGAGTGAGGGAGGCTAGACGTAGATGCTGCAAAACAACTTTATTGATTTCGTGCACAAGTGTAACGGCCCACGAGGAGCAGGCGGGGAGACAACCGCTCCGTAGGGATTCCGCGCTCCGTCTGCCGATCCGCCGCGCCCCCCCCCCCGACGTCACGGCCGACCTCGAAGTGCGATTGGCCATGACGTCAGGAGGCCAGGCAAACAGGGAGAAAAGACTGCGTGTGTCCCCGCGGCGCTAGTCCGCTAACAGCACGTACGACATCTCCCTTATTAACAGAAAGAAATAAGTAAAACACATTTTCATCTCATAGCAAAGTCATCAAATCTCTTGGGTGCTCTGACATGCCGTGTCGGCCTGCTAGGGGTAACATACGGGGTTTGTGCCACCCCACCAGCACCACTACCGCTTTGACCTGGGCTCCCCATGCTGCGACTGTCACACCTCACTGGTCTGGAGCCTGTGCCCATCTGCCTCTCGACACCTCCCGTGCCATGCCATGTGCTCCCACTCATGTGTGCACTTCCGCATCCGGCCCAAACTTGTGCGGGAGAATTACCCCCAACCTCATCATCGCACACACTTCCGCCAGTGACCTCATTGTCTTGCCATTCAAGCGCATTATCATCGCTCTCGGACTCACGCATGTGACTACTTTTCATGATGATTTCCTCTTGCCCAGCTTTGAGCTTGACTATGTCGTCTTTGCTCCGCCATCCCCCACCTTCCAGGCACACTGCCCCTCTGGTCGCTCCGTGTACCCGCAATGGGGTTTGAAATACAGATTCCCCCTTCATTACTTTGTAGGGCTTCTTCACCAGTACCCAATCTCCTTGCGCAATTTCCTTCGGTTTGGCTCTGTTAACCATGTCAGCATACAGTTTATTGCTCTCTTGCTTAGCCACTATTCGCTCCTTGACTCTCAACCCCTCTTCCTGTATATCCTCAGTTCCGTCCCTCATGTCATACCAATTGTTGAATTTGGGGGTAAGCTCGCTCATGCACCTTCTCCCTCTCATTAAATAGAACGGCGTGTGTCCTGTGACTTCATTCGGCGTGTTATGGAAAGTATGCACCTTATCAGCCAAAAACGCCTTCACGTTCATTTGAGACGCAACAGCCTGTTGGACACCTTCTTTGAGGAACCTGTTCATCCACTCGACCTGCCCATTGCTCTTCGGACTGTACAGTGGAGTCTTCTCCTGCTTGATTCCCAGCTTGGCCAGGAATTCCGTCATCTGCCGGGACACCAACTGGGTACCATTGTCGGAAACCATGATCTTCGGCTGCCCCTCCGTCGCGAAGATTTTCTTCAGCACCTTGATCACCCGGTCAGTGGTAACCTCCCTAACGAACTTGTAGTGGATCCACTTGGAAAAGTAGTCCGTAAGAACAATGAGATGCCTGCAGTCGTCCGGCAGTATGGTAAACGGGCCTGCGAAATCTATGGCAATCTTGCACCATGGGCCGACTGGAATGTCCACCATCTGCAGTTCCCCCTTGGCCGTCTTCCAATGTTTGTCGGCTCTCAGACACGGCCCACATCTATCAATGAAGCCGCAGACGTCGCTGCACATCCCCGGCCACCAGTAGTATTGCTTCAGGAGATTTTTGGTGGCGGTACTCCCCGGGTGGCCCCTGTGAGCAATCCTGATTAGCTTGTCCCTCAGACCTTCCGGGGGCACAAACAGTTCATGCCTTTTCAGGAAACCATCTTCAATCGTAAGTTCAGCGCTTATCTGCTGGAAACATCTGAGTGCCCCGTGCAAGTTCCGGACCGGAGGCCACTGAGTCGTCATGTGGTCCACTACCCTTCGGATGGTCACGTCCTTTTCCTGGGCAGCCAGCCATTCTTCCTCAGAGATAGATCCCTCGCAAATGGCCGTCGCGTCTACCATCGCCACCATGCACTCCGTGTCGTCCAGGGAACCCTCTTCTTCGCCGGCGATTGGCAAGCGCGATAGGCAATCCGCCCTGCTGTTGAGGCCACCCTTGATGTGTCTGATGGTGAAGTGGTATTCTTGCAATTTGGACAGCAAGCGCAGGATTCTCGAGCTGGCTTTTCCATTACCGCGGCCTTCGCCGTCCATTATATAAATCAACGGTTTGTGATCCGTGACTAGCTCGAACTCCTTGCCCCACAGATAGTTCTTTAGTTTCTCCACTGCCCAGACGCATGCGAGCGTTTCCCGCTCGATGGTGCTATAATGTCTCTCGGCGTCGCTCAGCGACCGGGATATGAAGGCGATGGTGCTTTCCTTCTTCCCTTGGAATTGGCAAAACATTGCGCCGATACCCTTGGCGCTGGCATCGACAGTGATGACATTCCGGTGATCCTTGTTGTATGGCTGCAACACTGGAGCCGCAACAATGGCCCGCTTAACAGATTCGAAGGCCGCGCGTTGTTCCTGCGCCCATACGTACTTTTCGTTCTTTCGTAGCAGTTTCCTATGAGGCTCCACCGTGAGTGCGTAACCCTGAATGAACTTCGAGTAATATTCGCTGAGCCCTAGGAATGACCGTAAGGCGTCCTTATCTCCAGGGCATGGGGCATCTCAGATGGCCTTCACCAGGTCCTCCTTGGGCGCAATACCATCCGGAGTCAGAACGTGCCCCAGATAGTCTATCCTGCCCTCCATGAACTTGCACTTGTGCTTGGAGACCGTCATCCCTTTCTCCCGCAGAATCTCCAGCACAGTGCCCAGCAGCTCCAGGTGCCCCTTCTCATCCTCCGTGTGGATCAGGATGTCATCCTGAAATGCTTCGACGCCCTTCATGTCGCAGAAGAGCAAGTTCATCAACTTCTGGAAGACACCCGACGCCGATGCAAGGCCGAAGGGAAGACGGACGTACCTGTACGCTCCGAACGGGGTGATGAAGGTGGTCAGTTTTTTGGACTCCTCCGTGAGACACACCTGGTGGTATGCTGATTTCAAATCTATCAGGGAGAAGAACTTGGACCCTGACGTGGATGACAGAATTTCTTGGATGTTGGGCAGGGGATGGCAGTTCACTAGGATATTTTTGTTCAAGGATCGCAGGTCTACACATAGACGAATGTCCCCTGTCCTCTTCTTCTTGGACACCACTAGCGCGGACACCCACTCTGATGCGTCTGCCTCCTCTATCACACCCTCCTGCTTCAACTTATCGAGGACCACCTTCAGTTCCCCTCTGACGGAGAGAGGGACTGTTCTGACCTTATGCTTTATCGGTATTGCCCCTTCTTTCAACTGTATGGCGTGTACAAACCCTCTCACATGCCCCACCTCATTTTTAAAAACGGACTCAAAGTTGCCAATGACCTCAGCCAATCCCCCATGCACTTCGCCTGGTTGTATGTAGGCGACCCAGTCATCACGCAGAACTATGGGATCGTCAGCCCCCGGGACTAGCATCACACCTAGCTTCGCCAGGTCCTTCCATCCCACAAGGCTTTTCGCCTTCTCAGCTACATAGACCTTCGTCATCACAGTGCGCCCTCGAAAGGTGAGTGTGTCGCAGAAAAACCCTTTCATCACTATATCCTGCTCCCCAAAGGCCTTGGGATTCACATCAGTCTCACGCAACCGCACACCCTGCCATTTCGCATCAAACGTGGTATCAGATATCAGGGTTATGGGTGAACCAGAATCAGCCGTAAATTGCAGCTCTACAGCACCAATCATAACGGAGCCAATAGGCCCCTTCACTCTGCCGTCCTCGGCATCAATGGACAACACTATGTCCGCACTCGCCTCCGCATCGCTATCGCTCACTGAGCTCACTTTCATAGCCCCTCCCGGTTTCCTCGTTTTGCACACAGCTGCAAAGTGGCCCACCTTCCTGCATTTCGTGCAGCTCTTGGTCAGAGCAAGACCTGCTATCTGCCAAGTGGTCCCGCGCCCCACATCTAAAGCAGGCGAACGGCTTCCTGCCACCCCCTCTATCACTTGCTGCTTTGTCAGGAGTCCTAGACACACTTTTACTTTTGTCCTGCACGTAGCACACCGTCGAAGCCTGACTTGTGCAGGCAAGCTCCCTCGAGGACACCATGGAACGTTCAATGGCCTTCGCAATGGCCATCACATCCTTCAGGGAAGGGTTCCTACAGGACAGCAATCTCTCCTGCACCTTCTTAGAGTGGCAATAGAACACCACCTGATCTCTGATGTAAGTATCGGTCATCTCCGCAAATTCACAGTCTTGAGCCAGAACGCGCAAGCAGGCAATGTACTCCTCGATAGTCTCTCCTTCCTCCTGTCTCCACAAAGCAAACTTATAGCGCCCCACCATGATGTTACCTTCCTCAGAATACTGCAGTTCAAGCCATTTAACCGCCTCCTGATACGCATTCAGAGGAGCAGGAGCCCCAGGGGGGTCCACGAACACAGGCAGACTGTCAAAGACTTCCTGGCCGGCCTTCCCCAGCAGTCCGAACAAGAGTGCCTTCTTGCGCTCGGGGCTATACCCCTCACCGTCTATGGAAACGATATAGTTCTCAAATGCGCGTAGCCACCCCTTCCATTTCATGCACAGCTTACCAGGAGAATCGAGGAACAGGGGAGGCACGCAGAAGTTGACGGGCTGCGCCATCGTTGGAGATCAGGGACCACAGCAGGAGGACGACGACCGCAAGGACAGCCACGAACAGGCACGGCTGACAGCACGACCTGGAACCTCAGCACGCAGGACTGGACCACGCCTGCAGATGCACCAGCATGTAGGGCCCCACACCCACCGGAGCACACCGGGCAGGACAGGGAAGTACGATCCTCACGGCACACCGCCTGGGCACATGAGACAGGAAGGTCCAACACTCCAGCCCCCTCAGCAAGCAGCAGACTGTAACACCGGGGCCCAGAGGGGACAGACAGCACCCAGCCAGCAGCACGACGGGCCAACACGTCGTCAGGTGCCCATCGGGGCGGCAAGAAGACCAGCAGGGGGCAGCACCGCATTAATGGAGGAGCGCGAGGAGCTCAGAGCACCAGATTCCACTCGTGGGCCGCACAACGTTAATTAACCCTCGTCGCCATTTGTAGTGGCAGAGTGAGGGAGGCGAGACGTAGATGCTGCAAAACAACTTTATTGATTTCGTGCACAAGTGTAACGGCCCACGAGGAGCAGGCGGGGAGACAACCGCTCCGTAGGGATTCCGCGCTCTGTCTGCCGATCCGCCGCGCCCCCCGACGTCACTGCCGACCTCGAAGTGCGATTGGCCATGACGTCAGGAGGCCAGGCAAACAGGGAGAAAAGACTGCGTGTGTCCCCGCGGCGCTAATCCGCTAACAGCACGTACGACAATCTTTGAGGTAAATATACTGTATTAGACCGCCAGTATACGGATAATTGGTTTTCGGATGGGCTATATATATGGGCGAATAAAGATGGCACCCAAGTAGAACGCCGTCTGAAAATGAGTGTGTCGTACTCTCTACTGTTCGGGTAAGTAATAATATTTTAATGATTGGATATGGGACTGACTCCTTCATGTATGGCGGGGAGATAATTTGTATATTGAAGAGAATAGACCGATCTGGTTGATAATGGGACCTCGTACAACACGTACAGAGTAACTGTAACTGACATGCTGGTATGCGGTCCTCCCTGCGCCGCTGTGGGTTGGGGGGCACCGGACGCCCGGATCTTGCCGGGCGCGGCGGGCGGTTCCTTGCACGTGTCCTACTCCCCGGGGCTCCTAGTCGCGCGATCCGGGGACCGGGGGGGGGCTGCGGGGTGGCCCGCTGGCGGCGTGGGGGGCGGGTTGGACGCTGCGCTGGTTTGGCGCTCGGGCTGTCTCCGCCTCTCTCCTCGGGTCCTCACTGGACGCGACCTGGGTGCTGCGGCCTGGTCGAGCTGTCCTACCTCGCCATACCTGGCTACACTGATGCTAAGCCGAGGTCCGCCTTGCTATGGTTCCCCCCCAATCCATTCTGGACCCTGCCTGCTACACCTGGTGATGTCCCGGACCGGCGGCGGGATGTAGTCGGGTTGGCGGCGGCATTCGGTGGGCACCGCGACACCTGGGAGTCCTGGGCGGCTTGGACAACAGGCTGAACGCTCCTGCCGGCCTACTGCTACGGCATAGCTGAGCCGCCCTTGCTCTGCAGCCAGCGGGCTGGTGGCCCTCGGACAGTTGGTGGCATGGGTCGCAAAGACCCTAAACAGAAGACACTGCCATTCGAGAAACTTTCGGAGCGACCTGCGGAAGACCGCCCTGCCATGCCGGGCCCGGCCGAGGGGGCGTCTGGCGGCCCTCTACCCGGTGCCCCGTCCCCGGACTGGCTTCAGGAAATGCGTGCTGGCTTCAGGGCCTTGGATGGCCGCTTCGATGCCTTGGATAAGACGTTGGAGAACATGGGGGCTAAGATCCAGGCTCATGACCAGCGTCTGGGAGAGGCGGAGGCCCGGGTCTCTACCCTTGAGGACAGAGCAGTACAGGAGTCTAAGCGAGTGGACAGGCTTGAGCGTATCTTGAAAGAAGTGGCCATCAAGAACGAAGATTTAGAATCGCGCAGTCGGCGCAACAATGTGCGGATAACCGGGGTTCCGGAATCCACGGCCACGGGCAGACTTGACGTCTTTGTGGAACAATTGCTTACTGACATTTTTGGGCGAGAGGCTTTCACCCCAGGCTTTGTGATTGAGAGGGCCCATCGCTCCTTGGGACCGCGGCCTAACCCGGGGTTACCGCCACGCCCGCTCATCGCCCAGATCATGAACTTTCGGGACCGTAACACTGCCCTGCGCCTAGCCAGAGACAAGGGTGAGATCACTTGGCAAGGCTCGAGACTTTCCTTCTACCCCGATTTCACGGCCACGGTCCAGGAGGCCAGGCGGAAATATGCGAGTGCAAAGGCTGCGCTGCGAAATCTGGGCCTCAAGTATGGAATGCTCTACCCGGCTCGACTACGGGTCGACGTCGAGGGCCGCACTAGGCTCTTCGATACCCCCACGGTGGTGCAGGAATTCTGTCGCAACTATAGGCCGCGTCGGAGCCTGCCGAGGGATGACGAGGATGGACGTTCCCCCCCTCGCAGTGGCTCCGCGCACAGCCAGGATCTGTTTGCGACCTCCGGTGTCGGTTGAGACGGCGCCCAGGCTCTAACTTAGCTAACGTTGACTCTTGCTCTTGGAGGACTATTTTGAACAATTGATATATATTTGCTATGCAGCGCTGGGTTGATTGCGGATCGTTGTCACCCCCCTTTGGTTGAAACCGTTGGGTATACTTCTGGGTTATGCAGCTCTGCCCTTTTTTGTGATGTACATTTGGTATTATTATTTAGAGCTCTGTTTCTTGCTTCCAGGTTGGGGATTGCCTCACGTTTGCGTGGTTTGGCTGGGTGGGGGGAGGGGGGGGGGTGTTTAAGTTTGCTTTTCATGATATGGCTTTGTGTGAATTGTTCTCTTTGGTACACGGAGATGTTGCATCGCTCCTGCTCCTACTACGTACAGTTTGGCATCGATGGCCCAGATAGGTCTAAATGTAACTCCCGCCAATCTCTCCCTAATGTCTGTGGCCTAAATAATCAGCGCAAATGCAAACAAATACTACATTACTTAAATCGGCACAGGGTCGACATTGCCTTTCTTCAAGAGACACACTTACACACATCGGGGAATACCGGTTTTGCAGCTTCCTGGGGCGCCCATCGCTATTTTTCCAACTTCAGCAACTATGCTAGAGGCACAGCGGTCTTAGTTCATAAAAGAATCCCGTTCCATTGCCAGACATTCCTTGGGGACAGGGAAGGGCGCTATTGCATTGTGAAAGGAGTGCTGATGGGACATGTGGTCGCGCTGGTATGTGTATATGCTCCTAACACGGATTCCCCAGATTTTTTCCACGCGCTGGCTGCCCAATTGGCCTCCCTTGCACCCGCTGCCATCCTGCTCGGCGGCGACCTCAACTTGCTACTGAATGTGGGGCTCGACAGCACCTCCGGGGCCGCTGACTCCAAGCCTAGGGCTAGACGCGCGCTCCTGGACCTTTGCACTCGTTTCTCCCTCACTGACGTATGGCGCAGGCGCAACCCAGGCACCACGGCCTACACACACTTCTCTGGGCAACACAACACCTGGACCAGGATTGACTACTGGCTCCTATCCCCCGCCCTTTCCCTCTGGTATCGCACATCAGGAACCCTCCCTAGAACCTATTCTGACCATTCGCCGGTGATACTGGGCTTGGAGGTCCCTCGCCCGGAGGGGTTTGAGCGGCAGTGGCGTTTTCCCGGCAAGGCACTTCTGGATGATCTCTTTGTCCATGAGGTGACTGAAGCCATAGAAGACTATTTTGCGCTAAACACTGGCTCAGTGGACTCATGGGCTGTCCTGTGGGAGGGGTTCAAGGCCTATATCAGAGGGGTTTGCATTGCTAAGCAGGCTGGGGTCCTGAGGGCACTTCGCTCGACAATCACGCGCTTAGAGGCGCAGCTGGATGCGATTGATGTAGAGACGCGACGGTCGCCCTCTGACGAGATATTTGCTCAGCGCTTGAGCCTCCTGTCAGACTTTCGGGAGGCTGCGGATAAGGAGATCCTATATCTTGGGAAATATCATGTGGCTCGGCGGTATGGGGAGGGGGATCGGCCGGGGCGCACGCTCGCACAGGTCTTGAGACCGCCGTATAGTAAGTCCCTGATAACCGAAGTGCGGGGAGCAGATGGTACGCTCCGCGCACAGCCCGCTGAGATTAGGGATGAATTCCTGGCCTATTATACTGAGTTGTATACCTCCAAATTGGGTGAATCCACTGCCGCTCGGGACGCCTACCTGTCTGAGATCGCGCTTGTGTTTCTGGACAGGGGCATGCAGGAATTTATGGCGGAGCCCATAACAGTGGCGGAGGTACGGGGAGCGATTAAAGTGCTCCGGAGCTCTTCCGCTCCGGGTCTTGATGGCTTCTCAGGAGATTTTTACAAGGCCTTCTCTGATCTGTTGGCGCCTAGGCTCATAGAGGTCTATGCGGAGGCGTTGGAGCGTGGTTCGCTCCCGGCTACTCTGCGGGCGGTGGTCGTGGTCCTGCTCCCGAAGCCAAACAAGGACCCATCGCTGTGTGGGTCATATAGGCCCCTTTCCCTCTTAAACACCGACTATAAGATTTTAGCCAAAATAGTAGCCAACAGACTCTCCCAGCTGATGGAGTTCATTATCTCGCCCATGCAGTCGGGCTTTGTCCCACGTCGCTCGACGTCGCTGAATTTGCGGACGTTATTCACGGTTTTGCACAGAATTAACCCAGCCACACCTGCGGCTGCGATCCTACTTGACACCGAGAAGGCGTTTGATTCCTTAGAATGGCCATTCTTTCTTGCCGTTATGGAACGCATGGGCATGCCGGCGAATTTTCTGGCCACGGTTCGTCTCCTCTATAGCCGCCCCACGGCACGTCTGCGTATCAACGGTACGTTATCCCGCCCTTTCTCCCTAACGCGTGGCACGCGCCAGGGCTGTCCGCTTTCCCCGCTCTTGTTCATTTTAGCCATGGACCCCCTGATACGGCATTTCCAGGAACGGCACCTCCACAGGGGTCTCCAGTTTAGGACGGGCCCGCTGCTGGCCTCCCTTTACGCACACGACACTATCCTGTATGTAAGGGAACCCCAGGTCAATCTTGCCCCCCTGATTCGTGAGATCCTGCGCTTTGGTGGCCACTCGGGACTGGGCATAAACTGGCACAAATCTATCATATTTCCATTGACTAGCGGCACCTCCCCGTGGCAGTGTGAGTTCCCATTGGAGTGGCGCTCGGACTCAGTACGCTACTTAGGCATTCAGATCCATTTGAGCACAGACGAAATCATCCGCCTCAACTATGGACGCGCGGTGGCGCGGTTGGAGACGCAGGTGGAGGGTTGGCTGCGCCTCCCGCTCTCCATGTCGGCCAGAATAGCCATCATAAAAATGATAGTGCTCCCCAAATTTCTGTATCTTTTTAACAATATCCCTATCCCCCTCACTCGGTCTTTCTTTTCCGCCTTGCGGTCCCTCCTGATCCGACTGGTCTGGGGCGGGAAGCACCCCCGGATTCGTTGGAAGACTCTCACACTCCCACAGGATAGGGGAGGCCTCGGCATACCGGATCTGTATTTATACTATCTGGTCGCGCAGTGTGCACATGCTTATGCCTGGTACCATCCGGACGCTCGAATCCCGTTTTTGCGCCCTGAGGCAGACTTTGTGCTCCCAGGTCAGTTGGCTGCCGTTTTGCCCAAGGGTATCCCCAGAAACCCAGTAGATATCCAAACAGTGTCCACCACTAGCTGGGCCTGGAAGAAACTTTTGAGCTATTTAGCTCACCCTCGCCTATATTCCTCTTCGCTCCCTATTCGCAACCCGGGACTACTGCCGGGCACGGACGAGGCGTTTGTGCAGCGAACGTTGAGTAAATTTAACCTCACCAAGATGGGAGATTTATACCCGGAAGGGCACATATTCTCGGCGTCGGAAGAGGCGCGCTTTAGCGAGGCTACATTCATGGACAGATTCGTTCTGCGCCGACTCTATTGCGCAGCCAGGGCGGCAATTGAGGGTTTCCCCCTTGAGCCTGCTTCCTTTGAACCCCTTACCATCATTATTGACAGAGATACGGGGGCCCATATAGTCTCGAGGCTGTACAAGGCGTGTGCGGCTTTGCTCCCTTGTGCGGAGGACCGGGCGCGGGCGGAATGGGAGACGGACCTGGGTAGGCCTATCACGGATGAACAATGGACGGCCTGCTGTAAGGTTACTGCTACGGTGTCTCTGAACAGTCGTCACAAACTTCTTCACTATAAAATCCTCCGCTGTTGGTACGTGACCCCAGACAGGCTCCATTCCATTGACCCTGCACGACCTCACCTCTGTTGGAAGTGCGCAGCACCACACGCAGACTTCGCACACTTGTCCTGGACCTGTCCGAGGCTGCAGACATTCTGGACACAAGTCTACAAGGTCTTGGAAGACATGTTAGAGCTTACACTTGTTCCCACTCCGGAGGTGGCGTTGTTGGGCTACACAGCAAATTTCCCTACAAACGTTCATAGGTTGGCCGCTATGGGTCTACTCCTGGCTAAACGAGAAATCGCCAGGCGCTGGGGGGATAGACGGGCCCCTACGGTCCAATCGTGGCTCACTGCCATGGCGTTTTGCAGCACGAATAGCGAACTCTACTCCAGTCTCCTTCCCGCAGCAGCGCGTCCTAAGGATATCTGGGGCCCTTACAAATCATACATTGCAGGCCTCCCCGGCTCCCGCTCGTCGCCCACACATTCCGGCATAGTTCCAACGGGAGTAGGGTAGGCGAGGTGACATGGGCGTTGGGAGGCTGGGAACGTCGAGGTCAGACTGAGATGGTGTGTTCCATGGGGCGTTTGTTGTGGGGGGGTGGTTGGCATGGTATGCGCATGGGTAGTGGACTATGCGTGGAGGGAGGGGATGGCTAGGGACCATGGGCATGAATGGGCGCCGTCAGTCTCCTCTGTTTCAGGTTGGACAAGTACTGATGGGGGAATGAGCAAGGGGGTTCTGATGTTGGATGCCACTCATAACTTACATATATTGCAAGGGAGCGGGAAATGTTTTGATGTACCTCCATACTTTGTCATCGATGATTATACAGCTAACATTTGTGTACCGTTTGATTTTGCAAATCTAAATAAAGCTTTAAAAAAAAACAAAAAAAAAAACTGACATGCTGGTATATATACGGGACTTTTGTTACATGGAGAGGGAAAATTGGGTGGATGGTGGGACCGCTTACAACGCGTGATCATCAGCTATTACTGACACGCTTATATTGATACTGAATCAAATAGTTATATTGTGATTTTGAGAAGCAGAGACGGGAACATTTGTTTTATTAAGGGCAGGGTATATGTGAACTTTTGAATACAGATATACACTTGGCGGGCTGAAATTAGCCTAAGAGGGTGAATTGGCTGACGGTGTACAATGCGATGTAACCTAATGCGCTGGATCGGACACGCAACATGTGTTACAATTAACTGTAAGCGATACTTATGTATCTACACTAAATGAGGTGAATATTGTGAATTTGATCTGAAGAAAAATTATGAGAAGTATGGATCTAGGTTAGAGAGATTTGTTTCCTCTGACACAGATGTATTATTTGCAGGCCATAAGGATTTTAACTGGGGTATCTATTGTCTTGGATCGAGGACAGAAAGGAATGGTGGTAAGATTTTTGTATTAACTTTAGACGGAATGGCGTAAGTACTATGGCCAATGGATAGTGATTTTCTATCTTGTGCTTTTGATTGAACAGAAATCAATATTTTGATGTATGAACTAAAGAGATTGTGAGAAGTGAGCTCATTAAACAGAGAAATGAAGGAATAGTTTGTGATAGTCACTGGGTTGGTGGTGAATCATATAACATATACAACACGTTTTTTGTGATTTAGTGAACATGTAACTATTGCTCTGAGTATATAGTGTGACCAGATATCTCACATCAAATGAGAAATACCTTCCAGAGTACTCCGATGTGATACGAACTGTGCTTTAACAAATTCCCTCTTTTAGTGGTATATGTACAGATATTGATCCTACAATGTGGCACATGTATTGAATTGGTTAGGATCACAATAATTACTTGGAGATCGCCAAGCACATGGGTGATATGGTGTAGGTGATCTTATCAAGTATTTGAAATGAAACTTAGACTCATGTTGTTTATTTGCTTATAGCCCTGATGAAGTCAGAGATGCAAACGCATCTTGTCTGACTAAACACGTGTTGGCTATATGAAGTGCATTATAGCATGCCAGAAGAGGATTAATTGTGACCTTTTGAAGAAAGTATCTTGAAAATAAAACATCGGATTGGAAAGAAGGCGGATTGGACTATAATTCTTTAATACACACATAGTGGTGCTCAGGAAAATCTGTTTCTCGTTGAAGGACTGGATTTATCTAGTCCATATGTGTGGGCATTAGTGGCTGCCCTCTTCCTTGGAACACACAATTCGAGACTATTTTGTATTTGACTGTTGGGAGTATTGATAAATTTGCGCAACGAGCCTCGCCACATTCAGTCTTTTTGTCAAACATTTATCTAGATAAGTATCTCCCACTGTCTCTATCCCAGTCTCCATCCAGGGGGCCAGCTGCTCTGCCCCCAGAATCGCCTGCAGTTCACCGTCGGGCAGTCTCACCAGTGGCAATGTTGGGGAGTGTCTCGGGGTGGCCGGCAGTTTTGCCATGAATCTTTGCTCCCACAATCTTGTGGCCTGCTCGTGAGCAGCCACCAACCAGATGCCCCTAACCCCCATTGGATAAAATTGGGCCTTAGCAGTCTGCACCCTGCCGCCCTAGTGCCAATGAGGGTGTTCTGAGAGAGCAAAAATAAGTACTTACTTGCAAACCGTTAACTTCATTTTTCTCCATAGGAATACATTGACTGTCTTTCCTTGAAAATTGTTCTGTGTGGAGTTGGTTTGTATGGAACATTGAAAAACTGCTTATGTACTAAAAGTGATATCTAGGCATATCACACTGATTGCCAAAAGTAATCTGAAAAGTAATCTAAAAAGTAACGTACATAGTAATCTGTAAAGTAACTGAAAAGTCATTTTGAACTTTTGACTTACCTGTAATTCAACCAACTGCATTTGAATCTGCATTCAACTGTAAATCATTGCATAAGATTTTGCAAAGTACTATTTCACTTACTTGCACCAGGCTTGGCTTGGTTCTAGAAATAAATATAACAATATAATATTTTGTATACAAACAAATTGGTCTGAGTTCAGTCTTTGAGTGTGTGACATCATTTGCAGGCTAAGTGTGTACAACAAATGATTAACACTACCCTCTGATAAAGCCTTACTGCTCGCCCACACTACCACAAAAAGAGAGTAAAATGCTTTCTACTTTTACCTCTGCCTACCTTTGGGGTTCCAGTGGACTCTGTGCACACTATACCTCATTTTGGTATAGTATATACAGAGCCAGCTTCCACACGAGTACTCCTTCCAAAGACATCAATTATTGTATGGGCAGGAAAAGTGAAGTATTCCATCATTCAGTCGAAGTGCTCTCTACAAGGAGAGATTAAAGATGGAACAGACACTGACACCTGCCATTTTTCTTTCTCAAATTTCACTTTATCGGCAAAGTGCCAAAAGATCCAGTGGATATGACTCTTGCAGTGATACATCTGCCAATCCCTCTCGTCTGTCCTTCGCACTCCTCAACACCCCATGTGCTTGCTCGTCTGCTGTCTGACCCTATCTGGTTTGTGTGGCGGTATGTGTGCCAGCTCGTCTGCTGTCTGACCCTATCTGGTTTGTTTGGCGGTATGTCTGCCTACTCGTCTGTTGTCTGACCCTATCTGGCTTGTGTGGTGCTGTATGGGTGCCTGCTCGTCTGCTGTCTGACCCTATCTGGTTTGTGTGGTGCTGTATGGGTGCCTGCTCGTCTGCTGTCTGACCCTATCTGGTTTGTGTGGCGGTATGTGTGTCTGCTCGTCTGTTGTCTGACCCTATCTGGTTTGTGTGGTGCTGTATGGGTGCCTACTCGCCTGCTGTCAGTCCCTATCTGGTTTGTGTGGCGAGATGTGTGCCTGCTCGTCTGTTGTCTGACCCTATCTGGCTTATGTGGTGCTGTATGGGTGCCTGCTCGTCTGCTGTCTGACCCTATCTGGTTTGCGCGGTGCTGTATGGGTGCCTGCTCGTCTGCTGTCTGACCCTATCTGGTTTGTGTGGTGCTGTATGTGTGCCTGCTCGTCTGTAGTCTGATGCTTTCTGGTTTGTGTGGCGGTATGTGTGCGTGCTCGTCTGTTGTCTGACCCTATCTGGTTTGTGTGGTGCTGTATGGGTGCCTGCTCGTTTGCTGTCTGACCCTATCTGGTTTGTGTGGCGGTATGTGTGCCTGCTCGTCTGTTGTCTGACCCTATCTGGTTTATGTGGTGCTGTATGTGTGCCTGCTCGTCTGCTGTCTGACCCTATCTGGTTTGTGTGGCGGTATGTGTGCCTGCTCGTCTGTTGTCTGACCCTATCTGGTTTGTGTGGTGCTGTATGGGTGCCTGCTCGTCTGCTGTCTGACCCTAACTGGTTTGTGTGGCGGTATGTGTGTCTGCTAGTTTGTTGTCTGACCCTATCTGGTTTGTGTGGTGCTGTATGTCTGCCTGCTCGTCTGCTGTCTGACCCTATCTGGTTTGTGTGGCGGGATGTGTGCCTGCTCGTCTGCTGTCTGACCCTATCTGGTTTGTGTGGCGCTGTATGTGTGCCTGCTCGTCTGTTGTGTGACGCTTTCTGGTTTGTGTGGCGCTGTACTTATGTCTGCATGTTTGCTGTGTGTTTCTGGCTTTATGTGTTTTATGTGCCCCATTTGCTACCAGGCTCTTGCTGATTTGCCCTGGGTCTAACAGTTAAAATGTTTCCTAACTCTCCCCCTCCGTTAGGCACTGATGTCTCACAGCTTGTCCCTCCAATTGGTGTTCACAGCCTCCAAATCCTGCTGTCTCCTTTCCTTTCCTTTTCCCTTGTCAATCAAGTAGTGAGATTGGCTCACCAACACTGCTCAGGCTTCTTGCTCGTTTCCTCTCTCTTGGTTTGTCTTTCTGCTCTCCTGTTAGTTTTCACGTGTCGAGATGGCCTTGCACTATCAAACACAAGACAAGCAATACCTGTATCTAGGGCTGTGTGAGTTCCTGACTCCATGTCGGGTGATCTGTGTGCATGGGCTATTTAAAATGTGCACATGCGACCTAGGTTCTTATTATAACTCTAACAACTTTATACTTTATTAAATCAAACACAACAGAACGTTTTGTTCAGCACACCTCCTGAACTCATGTATTCTAAGGTGCTCTCATATGTAATCATGAAGAAAAAGGAGACAAAGTGAAACAATTGCCTAGGATCACACAGCTTGCTCAAATAGGGAAACTGGATTGATATGGTTTTCCATGATCACAATGTGCAATCCAGCCACTAGATGAGTATCTCTTGCCCGCTCACGTTTTACATCAAGATAGACCGTCGACATCCCTTCAGTATGACTGCCAGATTACGATACTTGCGGTCGGATCCACAGCTGTAGGACCAACACCACCGCCTCTGCCAGGATCTTTTTACATAATACATTTTACCTCTGACACCATTGATCACAACATTTGTTTTATCAACTAGTCTGTTTAATGACTGTGATTTGATACACGTTTTTTTCACTTACTTATCAATTCTTAAATGAATGAACACTACTCCTTAGTGATACACTTCTTCTATACATGAAACGGTGACATATATTTACATATATACAGTGACTTCATAACATGTCAAAATAACACTGCAGTAAATTGAAAAGCACTCAAAAAGCCGGTTTTGTCGTGACAATAAACATGTGTCCGATACTGTTTTATTTACAGAACTTGAGCCGGTGAGCTCCTATAGTTCTAGCTGCTATTGCGGTCCTGGGCAGAGTCGGATACCTATGACTGTAAAGAGTTCAACCAAACGTATAGATTACATTCCTTCTATTTGTTTGCTTTAGGGGACGAGCTGGTTTCTAAATACGTCTCCCACATAGGTGTTCACGATCAATGCATGTTCGCCAACGCGTTTCGACCAGTGTGAATGAGGACCTGTGGGGTGTTTAAGAGGTCGTCGTCAGGGCTGATATAGAGTTGTAATCGGACTTTCATTCCTGTAATCGAATCATAATGGTGTATATTTAGTATTAGTGCTAAATTGAATGGTTGTGGATGGAAAAAATAGTGCATGAAAAAAGTCTTGTGTCAACTTACGCTCCTTCTAAGACAAGGCGGCTTGTCTTCTTTGTCTTGCCGTGTTGTATAAGGTGCCAGCTCGCAGGGAATGGCTTGTCTCTTGTGCGACTTGCTCGTTTCTTTCTGGGGGGCAAGAGATCACAGACAGTTGGCATCTACACCCTATTATTGTCATTGGTGCTGCTGAACCATGGGTATCATAGTCACTGATTTGTGTTGGTATTTAGGGATCCATACATGTTATAGTAGCTGGTGCATCGTGATTGATCATTTGGCGTCATGTTCTTTCGTTAATTATGGGTGCCTTTGGATATGGGGCTTCACCGCTTGTGTGTTGTATTCGATCAAAGAGCAGGAAGAACGAGGAGTAGCGTACCAGACACCGAGAGCACCGAGGATTAAAAAGGTACGAAACAGTAAGCCCACACGGGACGCGCTACGAAAATACCGCGCTAATACAAAGGCAGGCTTGATACGACACGTACGCGAAAAAATCAAGTCCCAACAGCTAAATTTAGATTCCTTAAGCACGCCCAGTAGGCTGACCCTCAATGTGCCACGAGTGAAGCGCTAATTTACAAACACCGTTTAATGCATGGATCGAATACAACACACAAGCGGTGAAGCCCCATATCCAAAGGCACCCATAACTAACGAAAGAACATGACGCCAAATGATCAATCACGATGCACCAGCTACTATAACATGTATGGATCCCTAAATACCAACACAAATCAGTGACTATGATACCCATGGTTCAGCAGCACCAATGACAATAATAGGGTGTAGATGCCAACTGTCTGTGATCTCTTGCCCCCCAGAAAGAAACGAGCAAGTCGCACAAGAGACAAGCCATTCCCTGCGAGCTGGCACCTTATACAACACGGCAAGACAAAGAAGACAAGCCGCCTTGTCTTAGAAGGAGCGTAAGTTGAAACAAGACTTTTTTCATGCACTATTTTTTCCATCCACAACCATTCAATTTAGCACTAATACTAAATATACACCATTATGATTCGATTACAGGAATGAAAGTCCGATTACAACTCTATATCAGCCCTGACGACGACCTCTTAAACACCCCACAGGTCCTCATTCACACTGGTCGAAACGCGTTGGCGGACATGCAGTGATCGTGAACACCTATGTGGGAGACGTATTTAGAAACCAGCTCGTCCCCTAAAGCAAACAAATAGAAGGAATGTAATCTATACGTTTGGTTGAACTCTTTACAGTCATAGGTATCCGACTCTGCCCAGGACCGCAATAGCAGCTAGAACTATAGGAGCTCACCGGCTCAAGTTCTGTAAATAAAACAGTATCGGACACATGTTTATTGTCACGACAAAACCGGCTTTTTGAGTGCTTTTCAATTTACTGCAGTGTTATTTTGACATGTTATGAAGTCACTGTATATATGTAAATATATGTCACCGTTTCATGTATAGAAGAAGTGTATCACTAAGGAGTAGTGTTCATTCATTTAAGAATTGATAAGTAAGTGAAAAAAACGTGTATCAAATCACAGTCATTAAACAGACTAGTTGATAAAACAATTGTTGTGATCAATGGTGTCAGAGGTAAAATGTATTATGTAAAAAGATAGTTCGGATTCCAGCCTCTGTCTCACCATATTGAATCCTCCCCCAATTTCATAACCTCTGCCAGGATCTTGGCTTTGGTGCCGAGGCAATTACAAAAAGAACAATTGATGGACAGAATGTTGAGCAATGTCAAACATTCATCCCACTATAGAGATCTGGGCCTAAATCCATCGTTTTTTTGCTCCGCATGCAATTCCAAGTTAAACCCAGCCATATTCAAATCTGTCTTGAACCTGCTCCCAATGGGAACAGTCCAGTCTGAACTGCCAGGCCAGGTCCTCCCTGGACCAGAAACAGGCATCCTGGGACCAGTTTTGGGGTTTCACCCCTCATCAGCCAGGCTAGCTTGACTGGGGGTAAATGCTTGATTCACACAGTATTCCGTACATCATTTGTTGCTGCAGCACTTTTGGAGCCGAGGAAGGTACCGCCGTCGGGATTACGATTGCTCTTTCCAACAACCTTTTGGTTGGCGGGCACCCTGCCATGAAAAGTGTTAGACCTGTCAGCCCTTTGGGTGGTCCCTCCTCATCATTATTTATTTTGTCCCACTTTTGCCTCAAACCCTGTTTGAATTTTTCCTTTTTGGGAACCACCAGACTTTTTAGTGTTGCTGCAGATTCAGGGAGCCATTTTATCTACCCCTGAAACTTCTGTCTGAGGGCCTGGAGCACAAAATGGTGGCCACCTGTGACATCACCAGCACCCACTGGAACCTACTAGCACCTTCCAGAACATTCCAGAACCCTGTGACAGTTGGAGGCGGTTTAGAATGTTGGGAAGCTAAGACAGAGAGTTGGCAGTTGGAGCTGGCAGTTGGCACCTGACTGGTGAAGAGTGAGCAGCAGAAACCTGAAGGAGGAAGGAGTGAGGCAGTAGGGGTGGAAACTTGTGCCTGGAGTGGGGTCCATAAACCCACCCTTGATACTAGTCCCTACTGACTGAGCCCAGCCTGGAGCCCTGTGTGGGAAGAAGCAAGAAAAACCATCTTAAGGACCTGGACAGCAGGAACAGGCCTTAGAATCCAAGAACAGCAAGATCCTGTCCTGGAAACTGGTTTCCCTGGAGTCCGACGTCGAGTAGCCTGGAGACCTGGAGCCCGAGGTGGAGAAGCGGCGCTGACTGGAAAAGCAGACGTCGTACCCGGAGCCGCCAGAGGTCGAGAGAGGGCGCCGACGGAGGTCGTGGAGAGTACCAGAGGTCGAGGAGGAAGTCACCCGAGGTCGAGTGAGCGGCGTCGACGGGGGAGTGAAGTCCGCCCTCCGGAGTCGACGGAGACCGAGGTGAAGCGTGCCGGAGGTCGGGAGTGGAGATCGCACTCCGGAGTCGCCGGAACCTGAGGAGAGGAGCACCGGAGGTCGGGAGTGGGGATCGCACTCCGGAGCCGCCGGAAGTCGACATCGAGCCAAGGCCGGCCGACGTCATCGAACCAGAGGTCGCCATCGGACCGGAGCCGCCCGAAGTCGACATCGAGCCAAGACTGCCCGACGCCATCGAATCGGAGGTCGAGATCGAGCCGAGGCCGCCGACATCGAACCGGAACCGCCTACCGGCGTCGTCAAGAACTGACATTGCGCCGAGGCCGCCGACATCGAACCGGAACCGCCTCACGGCGTCGACACGACTCCAGCGGCGTCGGAGCTTCAGAAAAAGGGCAGTAAGTGGAATAGAGGGCGCCAAAGGCCCTGTGGAATCCTAAGAGACTACTCTAGGGGTTAGAGAGGTGCTGGAACCAGCTGGACTGTGCCAGGGGTGAGCTGAGACTAATTTAGAGGGGTTGTGTAGAGTGAGAGAGCCAGGTCTCTGGTATTCCCCCCTTGATCTACCTCAGTTTAGGCCTCAGCCTTGTCCAAGCCAGGGAGTAGACACCCTCAAGCCTTCCACATCCCCACAAGCTGTGCCTGGGCCAAATCAGCCCATAGTAATCTCAAATGTGACCTGATTATATGAGTGTCACTGTCAGCTTTTAATTATTTATTGAGGGCACTGTATTTATTGTATTTAACCTATTTATTGCTTCACTGTATTTATTGTTCCACAGTATTTATTGTTGCACAATATTTATTGGTTTACAGTATTTATTGCCTCAGAATATTTAATTGCCTGTATGTATTGCACTTATATTTATACCTTCCTTATTTATGATCACCCCTATTTATTGAATCATTAAGACAGTATTTATTTGATCTGCACTATTTAAAAAGCTTTGTATATTGTGATTGTGTATTATTTATCTAATCAGCAACTAAGAGAAAAAGAAGATAAAGCAAGATATTTTCATAATTTTTACGGTGTAGAGTCGTTTTTGGAACGGATGCACGCATGGTTATTGTATGGGTATGTCGTATGCTTAGCACGGTGCCTGATTCCTGACCACTCGAGCCAAGCTACCACTGTATGTCCTGGAAAGACCCCGTTACCACCAACCTCTTCCGGTGTGGGAGTGGAGTATTTCCAACATTAATTGGTGTTCAGTGGTGGGATAGAGCTGTGCCTACGTATACTCAACAATAACTGTGGGTAGTCCATAGGCCTACACCGGGAGTTTTCTCAAAGCGGCCTTCCTAATTGTGGGTTTTTGTTTTTTTCCAAATTTACTCTGGTGGTGGGAGGAGGTATTATTAAAGGTACCCCCCTGCATTGTTACTGCAAATAACTGTCCTCTGACCTGAGTGGGCAAGATGGAGTTTGTACTGGAGAATTTAGAAACGTACACTGTGGCCCAACTCAGGGAGTTTTGCCAGCGGGAGGGGGTGTATTGTCCCCCAGGAGCAAAGAAGGGTGCACTCCAAACCAGCTTAAGGGCTTGGGGGGAGGCACGCCGAGAAAGCAAGGCTGAGGAGGAGGACAGGGATAGAGAGCCCGACAGTGAGGGAGCTGGTTTGTACCAACCGGAGGTGGGGAACCTGTCAGCGGGGCCCAGGACACTTTCCAGGAAGGGCAGCAGTGCCTCTAGCGGTGGCTTGTCTGAAGTGGAGTTAAAAGACCGGAGGGAGAAAAGGCAGCTCACATGGGACTTAGCAAGGCTGGAGAAGGAGAAGGAGGAACAGAGGATGGCTCATGAGATAAGGCTGAAAGAGATAGATCTTCAGATCCTGAGAATCGGGGCCCACCCTGTACCTAACGGTGGCAGCGAAGAACGAGAGTACACCAGGGAACCCAAACCCTACCTGCCAAAGGACATAGTAGCTAGCTATGGGGTGGGTGACGATATCGCCAAGTGGCTAGCGGCCTATGAGGTCTCGTTAAGGGCCCATGGGGTTCCAGAGAAGTACTGGGGAGGGGGATTGTACAAGTACATGCCTCCAGCTGGTAGGGATGCTTTATTGGCCCTCGAAGAGGATGAGCAGACCTACTACCCCACCATGAAACTGGCGCTCATAAGGAAGTTTGGACTAACACCCGAAAAGTACAGACAGAAGTTCAGGGGTAGTCACAAACTGGGCACACAGAATTGGGTGGACTTCCTGGACTATGCAAAGAAGGCACTAGAGGGTTGGATTCAGGGCAGTGAAGTGAGGAACTACGAGGGGTTGTTTGATCTAGTACTGAAGGAACACCTGCTCGAGAAATGTTTCCCTGAACTGCGTCAACACCTGGTGGATAGCAAGCTGACCAGTCCCCGGAAGCTTGCTGAGGAGGCGGACATTTGGGCTAGTACCCGGGTGTCCACAAGGGGGACTGGAGGGGATACTCAAAAGGCCGGACAGGGCGCCCCCCAGAAGAAAGAGGGAGGGGAAAAGAAAAAGGAGTTCTCCAAAGGCCCCCAAAATAACTTCCAAGGGAAGGGAACAGGATTCACCCCTAGGGCTAACCCACCCAGAAACCCTAATCCTGGCCAGAGTCAGCAGCCAAGGGTTGTCCATTGCTACGAGTGCGGTGGCGTTGGACACTATAAAGGAGATCCGAAGTGCCTGAAACGACCACCCCCTCCCATTGGAGGAAAGACCCCCGGAGTAGCTAGTGTAGTGCTCGGGGAGGAGATGCCCTTAACTAAGGGAAGGGAGTGGGCGGGGGTCACTTTAGTGTCCCTGGGAGAACGGGAGATGGTTCCTAAGATCCAGGTGCCCGCCAATACTGTAAAGTATGGGCAGTGGGTCACCATCAACGGCCAAAGAGGGGAGGCTCTGAGAGACACAGGAGCCAGTATGACTATGGTACGTAGCCAACTGGTGTCTCCAGAGCAGGTAATTCCCGATGTACTCCACCCCGCCGCGATGGCTGACGGCAGAAAAGGCCACTATCCAGTGGCCGAAGTTCCCTTTGAATGGGGGGGGGTTGCAGGTTCACTTCGAGTTGCCGTAAGCCCTGCCGTGCCAGTCGATTGTCTGCTGGGGAATGACATGGAGCACAACGCTTGGAAGGAGGTGGAATACCGGACTCACACTGAGATGCTGGGTACACCTGATTGGGCCTGTGTGAGCACAAGGTCCGCGACTACCCGGAGAGGGAGTTCGTTTCGGCTGGAGCCTGGAACAAAGGCCCAGCCAGCTGCCAGTCAAGGGAAGAACCGAGGACAGGAGGAGCCTGCCTCGGTGTCCACACCCCGTAGGACGGATAGGCCACCGGAGGTGGTGGACCAGGAGTCTGCGGTGGGGGACGTTACCAAACTGGAGGACCTACCCATCCCGGCCGAGTGGCACGTGGAGGGAGGCCCGTCCAGGGAGGAATTCTGCCAGGGCCAGAGGGAGTGCCCTACCCTTGAGGGGCTGAGGCGACAGGCCGAAGCCCAGGCAGCAGGGAACGTTGAAGGGAACTACAGTGTTTACTGGGAGGATGGCCTCCTCTACAGTGAACCCAAGGCACCCCTACATGGATCGTCACGAGCCTTGGTAGTCCCTCAACGTTATCGAGCCTTCCTTCTGGAGTTGGCTCACGAGATACCATTGGCAGGACACCTGGGGCAAGACAAGACCTTCGCCCGTCTTGTCCCACACTTTTATTGGCCTCAGATGAAAGTGTCATCCGATACCTACTGCCGGACATGTGTGTCTTGCCAAGCCAGTGGGAAAACAGGGGTGAAGCTGAAAGCTCCCCTGGAACCACTTCCTGTCGTTAGCACCCCCTTTGAAAGGGTGGGCATCGACATTGTGGGTCCGTTAGATCCGCCAACGTCAGCTGGTCACAGGTTTATCCTGGTTCTGGTGGATCATGCCACACGGTACCCAGAGGCAATACCTCTGAGGACCATAACAGCACCTGTTGTGGCTAGGGCCCTAATGGGAATCTTTACCCGAGTGGGTTTTCCCAAGGAAGTTGTGTCTGACAGGGGGACCAACTTCATGTCAGCGTACATGCGGGCGATGTGGAAGGAGTGTGGAGTGACCTACCGGTTCACAACTCCTTACCACCCCCAGCCCAATGGTCTGGTGGAGAGGTTTAATAAAACCTTGAAAGGCATGATTAGAAGTCTGCCTGAAAGCCTGCGGAGGAAATGGGACGTCCTCCTACCCTGCTTACTCTTTTCTTACAGGGAAGTGCCACAGAAGGGAGTGGGCTTCAGCCCCTTCGAGCTTCTGTATGGGCACACTGTACGTGGACCTCTCAACCTGGTGAGAGACGGATGGGAAAGAACTCCCAGAAAGCTTCCCCAGGATGTGGTGAGCTACATGCTGGCCTTCCGGAGCCAAATGGCTAAGTTGTGGAAGCAAGCTTCTGACAACTTGGAAGCCATCCAAGCAGTGATGAAGGCGTGGTATGACCACAACGCTCACCCGGTGGAGTTGGAGCCTGGCCAGAAGGTGTGGGTGATCGAACCAGGAGAGCTTAGCGCCCTCCAGGATCGCTGGTCAGGACCCTTTGAGGTGTTGGAGAAGAAGGGTAAGGCTACCTACTTGGTGGACCTGAAGACCCCTCGTCAGCCCCTACGGGTGCTGCACGCCAACCGCCTCAAACCCCACCACGAGAGGCCCGAAGTCATCTTGATGATGGTGACTGACGGAGGAGAGGACGTGGAAAGCGAGCCTCTCCCCGATTTGTTTGCGTCTCAAGAAAAGGATGGGTCGGTGGAGGGAGTGATTCTCTCCCCATCTCTAACTCCTGAACAGCAGGAGGACTGTCGCCAGGTCCTGGGACAGTACTCTTCGTTGTTCTCCCTTGTCCCGGGTAGGACTCACCTGTGCGTCCATGATGTGGACACAGGAGACAGCCCACCTGTGAAGTCCAAGATCTACCGGATGTCAGACAAGGTGAAGGCCAGCATTCATAGTGAAGTCACTAAGATGCTGGAGCTAGGAGTGATCGAACCTTCTAGCAGCCCCTGGTCCAGTCCGGTGGTGTTAGTACCAAAAGCTGCACCAGCGGGTGCCCAACCGGAACTGAGGTTCTGTGTGGACTACCGGGGACTGAATTCAGTGACCAAAACTGATGCTCATCCGATCCCTAGGGCGGATGAATTGATTGACCGGCTGGGAGCTGCCCAATATCTAAGTACCTTTGACCTTACTTCTGGGTACTGGCAGATCTCTTTGACTGATGGAGCAAGGGAAAGGTCAGCCTTCTCCACGCCCAATGGCCACTACCAGTTCTGTGTGATGCCCTTTGGGCTCAAGAACGCACCTGCCACGTTTCAGCGCCTGGTGAACCAGATCCTCACCGGAATGGAGAGTTTCTCTGCTGCTTATCTGGATGACATAGCCGTCTTCAGTAACAGCTGGGAGGATCACTTGCGTCACCTGCAAGCTGTTCTCCAGGCCCTGAGACAAGCTGGATTGACGATCAAGGCCAGCAAGTGCCAGATCGGGCAGGGGTCGGTAGTGTACCTTGGACACTTGGTGGGTAGGGGAGCGGTGCAACCCCTCCAGGCGAAGATCGAGGCCATCATGGCCTGGGAACCCCCCAAGACACACACTGAGGTCCGAGCTTTTCTGGGCCTCACGGGATACTACCGCCGCTTCGTGAAGGGATACGGTACCATCGTAGCCCCCCTCACGGAGCTCACGTCCAAGAAACAACCTCGACGGGTAGTCTGGACGGAGGCTTGTCAGCAGGCCTTTGTGAGATTGAAGAAAGCCATGTGCGAGGCCCCGGTCTTAAGGGCCCCAGACTTTTCCAAGGAGTTCATTGTCCAGACAGATGCATCAGAACATGGCATTGGGGCAGTGTTATCGCAACTCAATGAAGAGGGTCTGGATCAACCCGTGGTCTTCCTATCCCGGAGACTACTCCCCAGGGAACAGAAGTGGAGTGCAATAGAGCGTGAAGCCTTTGCAGTGGTATGGGCTCTGAAGAAGTTGCAGCCATACCTGTTTGGCTCGCACTTCCTGGTTCAGACCGACCACAGACCCCTTCGTTGGCTGATGCAGATGAAGGGGGAGAATCCCAAGTTGTTGAGGTGGTCTATTTCCCTACAGGGAATGGACTTTCAGGTGGAACATCGGCCTGGAGTGGACCACGCCAATGCAGACGGTCTCTCAAGGTATTTCCGCCTTAGTGATGAGAACTCCCAAGGGGTTGGGTAGCTCTCCCCACTTTCAGCTGGGGGGGACGCGTGTTAGACCTGTCAGCCCTTTGGGTGGTCCCTCCTCATCATTATTTATTTTGTCCCACTTTTGCCTCAAACCCTGTTTGAATTTTTCCTTTTTGGGAACCACCAGACTTTTTAGTGTTGCTGCAGATTCAGGGAGCCATTTTATCTACCCCTGAAACTTCTGTCTGAGGGCCTGGAGCACAAAATGGTGGCCACCTGTGACATCACCAGCACCCACTGGAACCTACTAGCACCTTCCAGAACATTCCAGAACCCTGTGACAGTTGGAGGCGGTTTAGAATGTTGGGAAGCTAAGACAGAGAGTTGGCAGTTGGAGCTGGCAGTTGGCACCTGACTGGTGAAGAGTGAGCAGCAGAAACCTGAAGGAGGAAGGAGTGAGGCAGCAGGGGTGGAAACTTGTGCCTGGAGTGGGGTCCATAAACCCACCCTTGATACTAGTCCCTACTGACTGAGCCCAGCCTGGAGCCCTGTGTGGGAAGAAGCAAGAAAAACCATCTTAAGGACCTGGACAGCAGGAACAGGCCTTAGAATCCAAGAACAGCAAGATCCTGACCTGGAAACTGGTTTCCCTGGAGTCCGACGTCGAGTAGCCTGGAGACCTGGAGCCCGAGGTGGAGAAGCGGCGCTGACTGGAAAAGCAGACGTCGTACCCGGAGCCGCCAGAGGTCGAGAGAGGGCGCCGACGGAGGTCGTGGAGAGTACCAGAGGTCGAGGAGGAAGTCACCCGAGGTCGAGTGAGCGGCGTCGACGGGGGAGTGAAGTCCGCCCTCCGGAGTCGCCGGAGACCGAGGTGAAGCGTGCCGGAGGTCGGGAGTGGAGATCGCACTCCGGAGTCGCCGGAACCTGAGAGAATCGTGCCGGAGGTCGGGAGTGGAGATCGCACTCCGGAGTCGCCGAAACCTGAGGAGAGGAGCACCGGAGGTCGGGAGTGGGGATCGCACTCCGGAGCCGCCGGAAGTCGACATCGAGCCAAGGCCGGCCGACGTCATCGAACCAGAGGTCGCCATCGGACCGGAGCCGCCCGAAGTCGACATCGAGCCAAGACTGCCCGACGCCATCGAATCGGAGGTCGAGATCGAGCCGAGGCCGCCGACATCGAACCGGAACCGCCTACCGGCGTCGTCAAGAACTGACATTGCGCCGAGGCCGCCGACATCGAACCGGAACCGCCTCACGGCGTCGACACGACTCCAGCGGCGTCGGAGCTTCAGAAAAAGGGCAGTAAGTGGAATAGAGGGCGCCAAAGGCCCTGTGGAATCCTAAGAGACTACTCTAGGGGTTAGAGAGGTGCTGGAACCAGCTGGACTGTGCCAGGGGTGAGCTGAGACTAATTTAGAGGGGTTGTGTAGAGTGAGAGAGCCAGGTCTCTGGTATTCCCCCCTTGATCTACCTCAGTTTAGGCCTCAGCCTTGTCCAAGCCAGGGAGTAGACACCGTCAAGCCTTCCACATCCCCACAAGCTGTGCCTGGGCCAAATCAGCCCATAGTAATCTCAAATGTGACCTGATTATATGAGTGTCACTGTCAGCTTTTAATTATTTATTGAGGGCACTGTATTTATTGTATTTAACCTATTTATTGCTTCACTGTATTTATTGTTCCACAGTATTTATTGTTGCACAATATTTATTGGTTTACAGTATTTATTGCCTCAGAATATTTAATTGCCTGTATGTATTGCACTTATATTTATACCTTCCTTATTTATGATCACCCCTATTTATTGAATCATTAAGACAGTATTTATTTGATCTGCACTATTTAAAAAGCTTTGTATATTGTGATTGTGTATTATTTATCTAATCAGCAACTAAGAGAAAAAGAAGATAAAGCAAGATATTTTCATAATTTTTACGGTGTAGAGTCGTTTTTGGAACGGATGCACGCATGGTTATTGTATGGGTATGTCGTATGCTTAGCACGGTGCCTGATTCCTGACCACTCGAGCCAAGCTACCACTGTATGTCCTGGAAAGACCCCGTTACCACCAACCTCTTCCGGTGTGGGAGTGGAGTATTTCCAACAAAAAGGTTGTCGGAAAGGGAACAAGGGGGCCCCCAGAAGGCCCCCCGGGCATTGGAGCCCAAGCAACATTTGCCCTGGGGGCACATTTAATGCCCCCCTACCTTGACAATGTCATGTGTGCACTGTGTGCTATGCACAACATGGTCATGGCACACAGTGCACGGACGTGCTGAAGGCTCTGACTGACCGCCTGGCAGTCAGTCATAATAGCGGCCAGTGGTCCGACCACCCAGCATCGTTATGAGGTCTTTAATTCTGTCTACAATTATTGGCGCATGAGATTAGAGTATGGGTGGCAGGCTGAAGCCAAGTGAAGGCTTGATGTGTTGTCCACACCATATAGAGGCTTTGCTTCCCCCTACACCCACCATAAGGCAACCAACCCTCACTCTGCTGACATCCAAGTTGCCCTCCGTCTTGCCACAGGCCATATATTTTAGCCCCTGGGGAAATGTTTGTGAGTACCCAGGGTCTAAGGTTTCTGACAGCAGAGTCATCTGAAGTTCCGCCACAGGAAAGCAAGCAGTTCTCATCTCTAAATGAGGTGAGGGAACCGCAAGTTAGGTGGAAATGGTTGAACGCCAGTTTAAGGGAGCTGTTTCGCTTCACCAAAATGAAACAGCCTTTACAACAAAGTCTTTGCCTTCCAATGCCTTTACCATGTAGGTAAGTACTACACAGGTAAGGATTTGTACCTTTATCATGCCTGCCTTTACCACACAGGTGTGCTTTTTTTTTTAAAATAACTTAATTATTAAATTCAATTATTAATTTTAAAAGATGGGTTTAGGTGTGGGTATAGGTGAAAGGAGGCAAGGGTAATTTTATGGTTCAGTGTTGGGCAGTGGTAAAGGGAGGTAAGGGGAATTTTAGAGCTTATGCGTTGGTAGTGGTTCAGGGAGGTAAGGGTAATTTTAAGGGATGGGGGAGTGGTAAAGAGAGGCAAGGGTATTTTTAGAGTTTGGAGTGGGTAGTGGTAATGGAGGTAAGGATGCCTTTAGGGTTTATGGGTGGGTATTGGTTTAGATAAAGGCACGTGTGTTAAAGGCATCTGCGTGGTAAAGGCTGTGTGGAAAAGGCACGCGTGGTAATTAGATTCGCCATAAAGACAAACAGTTGTCACCAAACCTTGGTGCATATTCACCAAAAATGTCAGAGTGCAGAGCTGTGCCAAATTTGACAGCGCCGCGCTCCGACATTTTCAAACGTAGGGATGCGCTGAATTCAGAAGAATATGTCTTTCCCCTCGCACTGGCGCCAAAAAGCTGCCTAGCGGCAGTGCAGGTACCCTGCCGCCATGTTGCAAGGGTGCCGGCGCTGCAGGCATGATTGTTTATGTGTTTATGTGCAGGAATGGACACCTTCCTGCACATAAACAATCAATAATGGAGATTTGCACCTTCTGTGTGTGCAGCAGAATGCAGCACACATGGAAAGAGAAAACAATTTGAAGAAATTAATCATTTCTCCTCGTATCGCAATTTTAACGTCAGGTATTCCATGGCATTTGTTTTTGGCGCTGCCTCAGCCTTAGAAATCTGGGGTAACGTCAAAAAGCAATGGGTGTTGCAGTGGAACCCCCACAGCAACACCCACTGCACACCCCTTTGCCGCAGAGGACTGCGGCGGAAAGGGTCATATTTTCAAGGTGGCGTTAAGCCATGCAAAGTGGCTTAGCGCCACCTTGTAAATGTGGAAAATGACACTGCGCCACCACAGCGTCAAAAAAAGTGAAACTTCGGTGGCTCTGAGGGCCTGTAAATAGGCCCTTAAATGAGCACCTTAGACTGTGTGAGCATAGATATTTTCAGAAATGAT
Organism: Triturus cristatus; assembly: GCF_964204655.1. NCBI lineage: Eukaryota > Metazoa > Chordata > Amphibia > Caudata > Salamandridae > Triturus > Triturus cristatus. The sequence continues at coordinate 1,591,439,530 of NC_140590.1, forward strand.
GCTCTATTAATGTACCTTTATGTCAATGTGTGCCTATGTGCATTCTTAATTTTTTTTTAAAGTCAAGCCCACAGGCTTTATCAACACTTGTTTTTCCGTAGGAGAAAATTGACCTTCTACTTTGCAGCCCTCTATATAACATATAGAGAATAATGTATGGGTTAAAATGAAGTATCTTGATAAATTGCTCTCTGGGGGGTTATAAAGCTTAAACCAAGAGGCCTGAAGGGTGGAGTGGTTTCTGAGTCTGCCAAATCCCAGGGGTGACGTGTATACCTCATTATTCATTCCAGTCACGGTTCTTTTCATTGGAAGAAACACATTGCGTTTTTCTGAGTCCAAAAACGGCTGGAATAAGTTACTTTAAGGCGTCAGAGCATGTTTTACAAAGGCGTAAGTCATCATTTAAAAAAAAAAATATCAAAAAAGTTTTAGTAAACGTGGCCATGTTTTCTTTAAATCTTTATGCATTCTTTCTTGGAAAAAATGTAAGAATCAAGGGAGTTCCTCCATCATTTTCATTTGCTGTTCAGTTTGTTCACAACAGTGGACAGGAAGGGCGAAATTGTGTAGATTTTCAAGATTTATTATTCAGTTTGATTTAGTCCTCTGCTGAGGACAACAAATTATGAACGATACATTCTGTTAAAATGGTAATAATATAGCGACATCAAAACAATTTCCAAAAACTCTTATAAAATGTATACAAGTTATGACAAACAAATTCATCATGCGGTTCAAAGAGCGATATAAGACCGAAGTTGTGTAACATTGCTTCTAAAGTTGTGTAACACTGAGTTTGAAGTTGTGTGACATTGTTTCTGCACTTTCCTGATGTTTTGATGGCAACTTCCCAAAGTTATTTTCTATTTAAGTCAAAACTCCAACAAAAAATCATTTTGCTGATTAGTTTATTCAGCAAAATGAGTGAAAGTTTCTTTTCACTTGCTCTGCTGGTGGGTTTCCCCTCAGAAAGGGTATTTGTGGAAGAAACGTTGCCTGAGAAGTAGTTAGTCAAACATGTCAAAACTTTGTAAACTGAGAAAAAAATTAACTTTATCCAATTTCGGGGCAGGATAAATTACTTGCCCTTTTTGCAGCTAAAATAATAGCACTGCTTAATTTTAATTTATAGTGGTGGATACAGTTGGTGGTCACGGCAATCACTTTGGGAACTAAGGTATACGGGGACATATTTACAATAGGGATAGCGCCACTAGAATGACACTTTTAGTGATGTTCTGGTGGTGATATGTCCTTCTACATTTTTACAGAGCTGTAGCTTAATACTGCCTTGTAAATAGGGCCCCTTTACCCGCATTACTTTGCGTGAAAGGGGCGTACAGTAGGTGTTGCTGTGGGAGTTTCACTGCAACACCCATTGCTTTTTGACACTGCCCCAGAATTACAAGGATCTGTAAATCTGAGGCAGAGCCAAAAACTAACCCCATGCAAGAGCAGGTGTTAAAATGGCGAAACGAGGAGAAATTTCATTTCTCCTCATTTTTGCTTTTTCTATGTGTGCTTAATGCAGCACACAGAGAAAGAGCAAAACACCATTAATGATTGCTTATGTGCATGAAGGTGCCCCTTCCTGCACATAAACAATCATTAAACAATGACGATTTGCTACTTCTATGTGTGCTGCAGTCTGTAGCACACATAGAAGTAACAATTAACCATTATGGATTGTTTATGTGCAGGAAGGGATACCTTCCTGCACATAAACAATCATTCCCTGCTATACCCCCGTGCAGCTACATTTAACCCCTTCGCCGCGGCAGGAATTCCGCCGCGGCGCTGGGGGTGTTTGGGGGCAGTTGCGGTGCCGCTGTGCTCGTGACGGAACCACTCCGTCATGAGTCACGGGTGAGCTGTGCTCATGACGGAGTGGTTCCATCACAACTCCGCCCACTGCGCTAATCGCCCGCACAGGTGGGGAATTGGCGGCGCGTGGGCGGAGCGCCCGCCAACGGCCGCAGCATGACGGAACCACTCCGTCATGAGCACAGCGCACCCGTGGCTCATGACGGAGTGGTTCCGTCATGAGCACGGAACGGGTTAACACCAGCTCTAGGGAAAACACAGGGGTGTGCCGTATTGTTGTAAATACGGAGCACCCCTGCAGATTGAAAAAGATAGGGAGACAGGATGTGTGGGGTAGAGGAAGAACGAGGCATGAGGTGGACTCAAGACCAGACAGCCTTTGTATTCTGCCACCCCACATCCAACACCACCAGTAGAGCGCTCCTAAAAAAAACTTTGGGAACCTGCGCACATTGTTTTACAGATTAAACACTAAAGGGAAGCATTTGCCATGAATCTGCTCATTCTTGCTGTCCCAACTCCATCACTTGCCTTACCAGGAGACTTCTTTTTATTGGAATTCCTAGAGGTTATCGAAAATCCTCAATGAGATAGGGCAAGTGTGGATAATATGTTGGTTACCCCTATATCGTTTATTCTCAATTTAGCGCAATGAAAAGGGCCAGGTTTTCAATACAATTGGGTAATGTTTAGGTTGAGCCAAGCCAGCGTGAATGTGCTGTCTGCAAAACCTGCTGTTATCAATAATAGGACTCTATTCCCGCCTGCTGCTTACCATTGGATCAACTCCTGCGTCGCTTTTTTTGCTGTGTTCTAAGTTATTCAGAAGCCAATACTTCACTTCCGTTAAAGGCTGAGGAGCACCAGTAAAGTACAGTTTCCTTACACTTGCAATCCTTATCTGTGGTTTGGGGAGCTCTTTTTTATCATTGTTTTCCTCCTGTCACTACTTGTTTTAATTAGGCTCCTCACTGACGCTTTACCACATATCTTAAGCACTAGCTGACTGGAGCGGAGTCAGGTTCCGCAGCGGACTGGTGGATGCACGCTCACCAGCACACGTACGTCCACAAGGCCCAAAGGGAACTAGAACTCGGCGGGACATTGAGAGCGAGCCACTTGAGTTTCAATTGAGGCACGTTCAGCCCTAATTACGCAACAAGTGCACAGTTGCTGGGTTGCAGGAGCAGTGTGGCTTAGATATTGACAGAGAGTAGATCGTGCCGATGCGAGGTTGATGCCGTCAAGGATTCGGACCCACGCTGGCCGAAGGCACAGCAAGGAGGAGCAACCTGCCACCTCCCACCTGAGGTCAGCGGGCGAGAGGCTCTCGTACTACGGCCCCCAACCTGAATCCCGGTAACACTAGTCCTTCGGGGATGCCTGGTTCTAAAATGGCACCCATCGGACTTAGTGGCTGACTCTGGGAGAAAGGAGAGATGCAGCTCAACACCGGAGCACTCTGTCCGCTGTGAAGAGGTAGGCTGCCGCGCCCCGAGACGACCGCAGGCCCTGGGGCATCGCACCCCTACATGAGCCAAGTTTCTGCATTAACTATGGAACATGCCTGGCCTAAAAAATGGCAGCCGCATGCCCGCGTTCGATCTGCGCACTGGAAGCCTCCCCCTCCAAGAAGCAATTGGGGGGATGTTATCTAAAACAGCAGGGATCGGAGGGGGGAGAGCATCGGCCTCTCCCTTGTTCACCTTTGCGGACTCTGCCTACTTGGTGTGGCCCAGCACAACCTGTATCCAGCATGCTGCTTCCCTCACCACCATCCGGCCTTCTCCCCTCTATGGACATCTCCAACTCGGTGGATCCCTCCAGACCCAAGACCACCACCCTTGAATGCAACACCACCTGAACACCTGGCTGAACGATGGCAAGAATTTCCTGCTCTGTAAATATGTAATATATAATTGTCCTAGCCTAAACGCTGTTAAAATGTAATCCTGAGTGAATTTGCAATTTGTATATATTTATATCTCTAACCACTAGTATATGTAGTAGACCTTTGTACTTACTACCATTCCTATGTGATTTTAGAGTTTATCTGTTTGTATCTCTTTCTTGAGTGACTTTACAACTTGTACATTTGCAATTTTTTCCCTCCTTTCACTCCATTTGTATATACAATTCTAACCATTAGTATATGTAGTAGACCTTTGTACCTACTACCATTCCTATATAATTCTAGAGTTTATCTGTTTGTATCTCTTCCTTGAGTGACTTTACAACTTGTACATTTGCAATTTTTCCCTCCTTTCGCTCCACTTGTATATACAATTCTAACCACTAGTATATGTAGTAGACCTATGTACCTACTACCATTCCTATATAATTCTAGAGTTTATCTGTTTGTATCTCTTCCTTGAGTGACTTTACAACTTGTACATTTGCAAACAAAAAATCTTCCTGTTTATATCTTTTATGTAACTCATGTAATTCAAAGTCCGTAAGTAACGCAACTGGTTCTTTTGTAAAGCGCTCTCACACCTTCGGGTAATGTTCGCGCTATATAAAATCGCATTAAATAAATAAATAGACTGCACAATAAAGTTTTGTACAAGGACAAAGATCATATAAACCATGGGATGAATCCTCGTTTTTAGTGATTGGACTAATAGCACAGTTTGCTACTTCCATTTGACGGGTTGTACTATTACCTACACCCAAAATTGTACCCTCAGCAACTTTAAAAAAAAAAAAACAATCTACTGGTACGCGGTCTAGTTTCCCAGATGTCTGACTGTCAGAAGAAGCGTCCGATACGTTGTGAGTTGCTTGGTTACCAGGAAACAGCTCCGCAGGCCGGTGAAGGTCGGGCACCGACTTAGGTGTTGACACTGACGCAACACCTAAACTGCCTGCAGGATGATAGTAAGCTTCATTATTAGAAAACTGCTCAAACAATAGATTTGTTGTAGCAGATAATTAGTCATACAGAGACAAATGAAATCCCCAAGTCAGTTGCTTCTATGCGACAGAGAATGCGCATGGGTGACCTGACTTCCCTATTCCCTCTTATAGTAGATGACTTAATATGTGGATGTTTTCAGATCGAAGATGCATCTGGATTAAAGCAGACTGGATATGATGGTTTCCGATGATAATTATTTATATATTTATTTATAATGTTTTATATAGCGCGAACGTGACCCACGAGGGTATCAGAGCGCTTTACAGTATACAGTATAAAAACATAAGAAAAGAGAAGGAAAAAAAACAAGATGAGGTAGTATACAAGCATTTGACATTTGTCATTACGTACAGAAGGGGTGTATAGTATACGAATAACATAGATGACCCGTCTCCAGCGGGACATTGCCCTATATACAGTTATTGAGCATTAGGTGGTTGTGATAATAAACATACATATGATATTCTCCTTCAATCCACCATAGGTATGAGGGCTATGAATAATATAGGAGACCCGTGGCCAACAGAGCTTTACACTGACTATAGTTAATGAGCATCAAGTGGATGTGGTAATAAACATACATACAATATTCTCCTTCATTTCACCGGAGGTAGGTAGTGACATGAGGTTCGAATAGGTGACTCGATTACATTTCCGTTTCAATTCACTGTAATTAGGCCACTGCTACCTAGCGTGACTTCAGTCTGCAAATTACCAACACAGTCCATAAATTAAATTTGAATTGTAGTCATATTTTCTGTCCGCTGCTGTAATCCGTCAAAGTAAAAATCACATGGTGAAGTCTACAATAAATGTAATATTTCAGGAAGTCTTCATGACTAATCCCACACAGTGAGGAATTTCATTTTTTTCATGTAGATGTGAAGATTTGATTTTTGCAAAGAATTGTACAAGAGAGAACATATTTCTAAAATCTCTGAGCCTCATTGACAAAGATTTTCCCTGGAACAAATTGAGATATGGCTGTGAGCATCTCATGTTTACACCAATGATCCTTCGCCATATTCAGAAGTAATGGCACTGAATCCTAGCTGCAGGTGCCTGTAGGCTCTTCAAAATGCACTTGAGTGAATATCTGCTTCATGAAACCTCCGTGGGCTCCTTCGCGACCCCTGGTTACAGCCGAAATCTGACTACAGATCTTTTTAAAGTAAGAATGCTTTTAACTCATTGTCAGTGAAATTGCTCCCCCACCCTCGCAGCTCCACCATTAAGTGAGGCCTGCCCCTGCACTCTCGAGCGTTGGTAATCCTCCACCCGCAGGTTTCCCTGCGCATCATCCCTCGTGGTCCAGTGGACTTCTGTCTCCTTCCTCTCGCTCCACTCTTTCACTCATTTTCACTCGTTTTTCTACCCTCTTTTATTTTTCACCTTTCTGCACTTTTCTGCATCTCTGCTCTTTTCTGCTTTATTTCTGCCTTATTTACCCTTTTCCTTTACTCCTTATTTCTTCCCTTTACCTTTCCCCTCCGCTGCTGCCCCCGCGCCCCCCCCCAGCGTGAACGGTCCAATCCAGTTCCCCTCCCCGCTCCTGCCTCCCAGCTGTCCAGCCCTCCCCGACCCCAACTTAATGGTGGCCGTTGCGGGTACAGGCGAGCAAGGCCATTGACTCATTGTCAGTGAAATTGCTCCCCCACCCTCGCAGCTCCACCATTAAGTGAGGCCTCCCCTGAGCCCCTGAACTCTCGAGTGTTGGTGATCGAGGCCCTCCTCCACCCGCAGGTTTCCCTGCACCTTATCCCTGGTGGTCCAATGGACCTCTGTCTCCTTCCTTTCACTCCACTCTTTCACTCGTTTTCGCTCTTTTATTTTTCACCTTTCTGCACTTTTCTGCATCTCTGCTCTTTTCTGCTTTATTTCTGCCTTATTTCTCCTTTTCCTTTACTCCTTATTTCCTCCCTTTACCTTTCCCTCCGCTGCTGCCCCCGAGGCCTCTCCTCCCAGTGCCACCGGCCCAATCCAGCTCCCCTCCCCGCTCCCGCCTCCCAGCTGTCCAGCCCTCCCCGTCCCCTACTTAATGGCGGCCGCTGTGCGGCTGCGATGATGGCACGCCAAAGGCAACCCCATCTGCGCCCGTCTGCGACCCGACCGCGACCAGCGCCAGGAACCCTAGACCTCCCCACCTCCAACACTATGACCCAGCGGCACTCCACGCTCTCAACCCAGGCCACAACAACAACTGCAAGCTAGCATCACCAGCCGACGCCCAGGGACCCTTCAGCTGCCACCACTGCCGGCACACCAGCAGCACCGCCAAGACCACGGACCCAGTGCAACCCGCCCGCAAGAACACAACCGAACAGATGAGCCTGCAATGCATCCTCCTCAACGTCCGATCCCTCCACAAACATGCCACCGAAATCTGGGATCTCCTCGACAGCACCACCTCGGACGTAGCTTTCTTCACCGAAACCTGGACCAACACCACCTCGAGACCGGACATCGCCATCGCCATTCCCCAAGGATACAAGATCTCCAGGAAGGACCGCCCCACCCACCCGGGAGAAGAAATCGCCTTTGTCCACAAATCCAGCCTCCGCCTGAGCACACTCCCCGACGAGCCCACTGACCTGATGGAACACCTCCACTTCAAGATACTGGCCAGCCCTACCTCCACCCTCCGAGGAACCCTCATCTACCGACCCCCTGGACCCCGCGGACCTTTTGCCAACTCCATCATGGACATCATCTCCACGCATGCCATCGCATCCACCAACTACACCCTACTGGGAGACCTCAACTTCCACCTCGACAACCAACTAGACCCTAGCACCACATCCCTCCTGGACAACCTCCACAACATTGGACTCCACCAGATAGTGACAGAACCCATGCACTCAGCGGGACACACCCTAGACCCCCTCTTCACAACAGGAAACTCCATCAACTTCAGCCACACCACGAACTTCCATGGACTGACCATCGATGAGTCCACTTCACCTTCGGAACACCCCCCATCCACAAACACCAGCACCTGCTCCCACAAATAAACTGGGCCAGAATCACCGACGACCAGCTAACCTCATCACTCAGCAACTCCACCCCAACCATTGCGGAAAACGACGACCCCAACCCCGCAGCCCGAACCCTGCACAGATGGATCTCCGACAGCGCCAACACCATAGCCCCCCTCAAGAAAAACAACAACACACACGCAAAGAAGGCTAGCTAGTTTACCACCGAACTTCGATAGTCCAGACACACTTGCCGCCGCCTCGAGAAGGCCTGGAGGAACACCAAATCTACAGATGCCCACAACAACTTCAGAGTCGCCACCCCCACCCACCATCAACTCATCAGAAAAATGAGGAAAAAAGCAAATGAAGGCAGAATCTCCACTCATGCACACAACAGCAAAGAACTCTTCAACATCATCAAGGAGTTTGCCCAACCCACCAGCGAGTCCACCGACATCCCTCCCTCACAAGATTTCTGTGACAAACTCAGTACCTTTTTCCACCACAAAATCAAGAGCATCTACGACAACTTCGACAAAGACAACCAACACACTGAACCATCACCAACCAACCCGACACCCTGAAGCCAGAGATCAACAACTGGACAGCCCTCACCACTGAAGACGATGAAGTCAATCCACTCTGGGGCCCCCACGGACTCCTGCCTCCACCACATTTTCAACAGAGCAGCTGACACCATCATGCTTTGCTACACCATCAACCGCTCCCTGGCAACCGCCTCTTTCCCTGACGACTGGAAATACGCCGAGATCAACCCCCTCCTGAAGAAACCCTAGGCTGACCCCACCGACCTCAAAAACTACAAACCCATCTCCCTGCATCCGTTCCCAGCGAAAGACATCAAGAAAGCCATCAACAGCCAACTCGCCACATTCATCGAAGAGCCCAACATCCTCGACTCCTCCTAATCTGGCTTCAGAAAAAAACACAGTCCAGAAACCACCCTCCTCGCCGCAAGAGATGACATCCGCACCCTAATGGACAAAGGAGAAACAGCAGCCCTCATCCTCCTCGACCTCTCAACGGCGTTCGACACAGTCTCTCACAGCACCCTAATATGCAGACTCCCCGACACATGGATCCAAGAAAACGCCCTCGACTAGATCCGCTCCTTCCTCTCTGGCAGAACGAAGCGGGTCAGACTCCCCCTTTCCTCTCGGACCCTACATCAACCACCTGCGGAGTACCCCAGGGGTCCTCTCTCAGCTCTACGCTCTTCAATGTCTACATGGCTCCGCTCAGCCCCATCGTCAGAACCTACGGACTCAACATTGTGTCATACACAGACGACACCCAACTCATCCTCTCCCTATCCAACGAACCCAACACCACCAGACACAACTTTCGAGAAGATTTGGAAGCCGTCGCCAAATGGATGAAAAACAGCTGCCTACAACTAAACACCAACAAAATGAAAGTACTCTTCATAGGCCCAAACCCCGACGCCTGTAACAACACCTGGTGGCCCCTCGCCCTCGGCAGCCCGCCCACCCCCACAGACCACGCACGCAACTTGGGAATCATCCTGGACTCAGAGCTCAAAATGGACCGCAAGATCAACTCAGTCTCGTCCTCCTGCTTCCACACCCTCTGCCTCCTACGTAAGACCTTCAAATGGATCCCCCTTGAACACAGAAAAACCGTCACTCATGCCCTGGTCACCAGCAGACTCGACTACGGCAACGCACTCTATGCCGGAATAAACAAAAACCTCATCCGCAAACTACAGAACATCCAAAACGCTGCCGCAAGACTGGTCCTCAACCTGCCAAGACACTGCCACATCTCCCAGCACCTGCCTACACTCCACTGGCTCCCCATCGAAGCTAGAGTCACCTTCAAGATGCTCACCCACGCTCACAAGACCCTCCACGACAACAGACCAACATACCTGAACAGCCGACTCAAATTCCACGCACCCCAAAGGACCCTACGATCAGCCCAGCTCTCCTATGCCGTTGTCCCTCGCACCAGAAAGACCAGATTGGGAGGCCGCTCCTATTCCTTCCTCACGACCAAAGCCTGGAACGACCTTTCGCTCCACCTCAGAGAGACAACATCGTTCCCCATTTTCGCAAGAAACCTCAAAACCTGGCTCTTCGACAGACACCCTACTTGATGGACCGGAACCTGCGAACCCCCCAGGCGCCTTGAGGCTCTTACAGGTGAGTAGTCGCGCTTTACAAACACCTGCTTGATTGATTGATATTAATCTTTGCTAACTCTAGAAGGTGTGTGGTTTTACATGTTATCATTTATTGTTTTATTCAATGCTGCAAGCTGGAGCATTCATTACAGAATGTTTGAAAAGAACGCTCAAAGAGAAGTTAATGGTGGGAGAGGATGTAGCCTAATGGTTAGGGCGGTGGACTTCAAATCTGGGTCTCGGCAACGACGCTCAACATCCTGTGATTCTGGGCAAATCATTTAATCTCCCCGTTTCTAACAAAAATGAATGTGTCCTCGTGTAACGCAACTGGTGCGCATGTAAAGTGCTCTGATACCTGACTTTGGGTCAAGTTTGCGCTATATAAAAGTTTGAGAAAAAAAATGGTGACCATAGGTCCAGCAGTGAAGTTATGTACCAAGTTAGAGCATTTTTACAATATTTTCTTCCACAAATCTCGTGAACTTTTTTTTTTTTTTTAAATATAAAGGACACTGCAGGAAAAAAATAACGATGAAGTGGATTTTGTGGTGAAAATTTACACCTCACAGTTTATATTATTTACTAACTATCCTTTTCCTTTTACACAATAAAATCGAAGTCCCTGTCATTGTGAGCAAACGTATTTACTTGACTAGAACCCCAGTGAACATTAACACCTACGTAAGATGTTGATTTTTAATTAATATTCACTACCTACTCAAGTAGCAAAGTACTGGCTGGAAAAAAAACGCCTAGTGCCTAAAAAAAGGTAGAGGCACAGACCTTATTTTTCCAACCACAAAAATTCAATATCCAATTATGTGCTAGCCGAGATCACTATATGGTCGATGCTCATGGTATCTATTGCATGTGTATCTTAATGCACCCAGCTCAATTCCACAACTAACAATTTCAATCCAACCCACTTAATTACACTACACACCACATGCATACACTTCATAACACATAAGTAAAACATATTCTCATTTACAATGCCAATAGCACAATTAAATGCGAGACCTATTGCTTTTCTAATTCTTGTTGGAAAAAAGGTTTGTTATTCTTGTGTTGATTTTGTGTTTGCCCATATATTTAGGTGTCTTTTAAGCACCACCAACTTTTATCCACTGCACAGTGCTGTAATCGTCATTTGTTATACCTACAGATTTTTACCTTCCGATGGAATGTCCGAAATGTGTCCCTTTCTGATTGGTAGATGGACTTCAGGTGACGCCCACAGGAAGGTCCTTGAGGAGCTTGCTATTCATTGGTCACAACTCAATTCCTCAACAGTGAGAAGTGTTGATAGACCAACTTCTGTTCAGCTATGACAGGACGACATGAGTGGCGGCAGGGCTCTGAAATGTTGCGGGGGTGAAATTCCTCTGTTTGGCCATGGGAGGCTGCACTGACCCGCCATTTTACATTTTTTCAACACTCATATGTGTTTTTCCACGAGCGACTTTGGTAATCCTGTGATCCCAGAGGAGTTTCCCCTCTAACTCTATATATCAGAACTAGGCTGTCATGTCAGGGGTCACCCAAACTGAACTCCTTTTGGGAGAGTGGCTACTGCCCTCTACATAAACTCAGTCTATATGAAATGACTGTGGTGTTGGCATGTTTCTAGTGCAGGGCACAGGCCTTTTACGTGTACCCCATTGGACGGACTGCTTCCCCAGCGAGTGCAGTCTGGGATGACTACTGGCTTTGGCCTTAATCATGTCTGGGGGATGTAGGAAGGACGTGTTTGTACTGAACGTGCGTGCTTGAATGTGTGTTTGTCTGGTGGGTGCTGGTGCCCATTGGATTCCACATGTATGTGATGCACAAATGGTGGTCTACTTTGTGCAGGACTGCAGTTACCTTTCCTCGGCATGCAAGCTCGCACGTAGACATTTAATGCCTGAAACTAGATGAGGGAAGAAACCGACCTGATCCATTTGGGCAGCCAAGGTTTGCCCTGATAAATTAAACCCAACCATCTCCAATTTCCTGTTTATTTAATGGCTGTTTCCCTGGACAAAAGGCACCTCCAGAACACAGATTTATTCCTGAATCAGCTAAACTGGTCCTGTTGAAGCCAGTGTCGTATTGAGCGAAAGTAAACTGGTAAGCATTCAGAACTGGAAGAGTTTTTGAAGTTTTAAAAGCAGAAGAATCCCTGGTTGACTATGGCAAGCTGCACTCGTCCCGAGGGATATCAGTACTGTCCACCCCAGCTAGCACTTTGTTGAATGTTTGACCTTGACACCAAGGAGGCCCATTCATCAGAATCGAGAGCGAAAAGACAGAGTTATGGGTGCGACCAATGCGTGGCTGCCACTCTCCCTCCAGACTGGCTTAAGTTTGGGAAATCCTGTGGCATTGGCTTTCGGCTTGACCTGTAGGAAAAAGAGAGGCCTGCTTGACTGTGTGAGGAGCAGGACTGTGCCTGCCAGAAGGAGTGAACTGTTCGAAGGAAAAAGACCAGCTGATTGGAAAGGCCTAAAGTAGAATATTTCTACAGATCAATCAATCAATCAATCAGTACATTTGTAGAGCGTACTACATACCCGTGAGGGTCTCAAGGTGCTGAGGGGGGCGGGGTGCTGCTACTGCTCGAACAGCTAGGTCTTGAGGAGTCTCCTGAAGGCCAGCAGGTCCTGAGTCTGTCGTAGGCGGATGGTGAGGGTGTTCCAGGTTTTTGCGGCGAGGTGAAAGAACGATCTGCCGCCGGCGGTCGCTCGGTGGATGCGGGGGATGGTGGCGAGGGCGAGGTCAGCGGATTGAAGCTGGCGGTTTGGGGTGTAGAAGGTGAGTCGTTCGTTGAGGTACGCTGGTCCGGTGTTGTGGAGAGCTTTGTGAGTGTGGGTGAGGAGCTTGAAGGTGATCCTCTTGTTGACGGGGAGCCAGTGCAGGTCTTTCAGGTGGGCTGTGATGTGGCTGTGGCGGGGGATGTCGAAGATGAGGCGTGCAGAGGCGTTCTGTTTGCGTTGTAGTCGTTTCTGGAGTTTGGCTGAGGTTCTTGCGTAGAGAGCGTTGCCGTAGTCCAGTCTGCTGCTGACGAGGGCCTGGGTGACTGTCCACATATGAGAAGAGCCGTGAGCCCAGGTACTCAGGAAAAGCATGATCTGTGTCTGGTCGAGAAGCTGCTGTGTTGCCTAAGAAAGGTGAGCATGCTCTGTACTAAAGACACTATGCCTGTAGTCACCTATCTTCAGTTCCAGAAAATCTGCGTGAAATCTGCGTGAAAACATCTGAGTCATAAAAAATTATGTTTCTTCTGGAAAGCCTTAAAGACCTCTCTCTTCTGTTAATTCACAGTACTCTCTGTTAGTAATCCTTTTAGTTCTCGTTTAGTGACTGGAACGCATTTTTTGGGGTGGGCTGTGCTTTATCAAAAAAATAAACAACTAAGTAAATGAAGGTCACTTCTGATAAGATGAAAGATTACCTGAAAATATCGGATAACAGAGACCAAAGGGGTCAATGTTTACTTTTTTTCTATCACAAAGCTGACAGGCGCCATAATGACATTTGTACTCAGTACTTTGGCCAAGGATGCCCTAGGACCTTCTCGGTTTCGGTGTTGATCATAGTTTCTAAACCCTCCTCTCCAGTCTCCTTGTTTAAGTCTTGACTGCTCATCCTCCCCATCCCAGAAAGTTAAGATCAAATAGGGAGCACTTTGTTTTCTTCAATTGAAGTGCTAGTATAGTGCCCCGGGACACTAGTGGCAAATGACTTTCTCCACACACGGTACGGCTCAGTAATCTCTGACTCCCCCACAACCCCAAGAAAACACCTCATAGGTTAATAAGAGTTGCAAAAGCAGGGCTCCTTATGGATATGCCCCCATTTTTTCCATCAGAATCTGGCCTATTGTTGCCAGATCTAAACTTTTTGGCTGAAGGGTAGAAGGAGGACAACTCCTGTACAAACGGAGGTAATTTAGGCACTGGGATGTTCTCATAATTAGAAGGCTCATGAAAAAAACAAAATTTCTAGGTAGCAGTGAATTTAAATTAATAGGTTTAAATAGGAATCTGATCAATTGAAACAGTGTACTCTCACAGAAATAAAAATATATGAATCTTTTTATTAATTTTAGATAAAAGTCTGGCTATGTGTACATAAATATACTGCAGACAGGTCACATGAAACATGGACAAAACAACATAAAGCAATCATAATGACAAATAGTGATACATAAAATCAATACTTAGCAATATATACAATACAACACAAAATGTCTTGAGAAACAGTGAAAGATGATTTTTTTCAGTAGAGCGATGTAATTTTCTAAATTAGAAGGTTCATTTTCCAATTAAATGGGAATCTGGGCATGACTTTCCATTAACCCACAAAACTCTTTTCCACAGCTGTGAAATATTTTGTAAACATCAGTGATATTTTTATTTATTTGGACTAATACTATCTGATGATCTTCAACCTGGCAACATTTATGTGGAAATAATATTGCTAAATGTTATACATTTGAACATTTGGTGGTGCGCGATGTGCCTACGTATTTCGTTTTATATTTTCAGCTTTCTTTTCCGTATGTTTTGGATCACACATAAGATTACAGTCTAAGAATAATTGACAAGGTATTTAATAACCAATCCAGCCTGCCCATTTTCTTGCCAAAGGAAACCAATCTCCTGTCCAGTTTTACCAATACTTATTCTGGACTTTTCACTGCAACATTTAGGAACCCCCTCCCCCAACTCCTCCTTGATTTTGGTGCTATCCAGTGTCATTTTAAGATTTTGGTGGCCCTGGACAAGAGATATTTTGGGGCCAAACAAATCAGAATATTATTACCAATCTCCTACTAATTCCAGTATGCATGGAGCCCAACATTTCTAAATGACATGTTAAATTTTAACAGGGTCACACAAAAGTAGCAAAAATATGTCTTGCTCAGAACCGCAGAAAGCCTTAAGATGACATTGGGTAGAGAGGCAGAGTCAGAGGTAGTGGTAGGTAGAGAGGGAGAGAGGTTTAGATAGAGAAACAGACAAAACGGGTCTTTAAAAAAGAGAAAGTTAGTAGTCCCGGAGGCCCTTGGAAGGTGGGGGCCCTGGGCAATTGCTCACTTTGCCAATACTTTAAAACGTCTCTGGTGCTACCCATATCTAATCAACCTAATATACTATTTAACATATCCAAAATGATACATTTGAGCATCCATTTGCACAGGAGTATATACAGTACATTCCCTTTGACTCTCAAACAGTATCTTGCGCCATGGTGAGGGCTGGTATAGGGATGTTTTTATACATAGGTCACACAGGCTGTCTCCTAAGACCCTGTGTCGAAGCAGGGGTGTCAGCCATGAACCCACTCATTAGAGGAGTAGTTCCCTGGGGGTCACATTAAAGCAGGTACCTCGCCTAAGGCATCAAAGTACCCTGTGATGGCCCTACACCCAGAGAAGTACACCAGTCATCTGTATACATTTCAACATTCTGCAAAGGCTCAGAAGAAATCGTCTGCATTCATTTTAGCATGTCTTTCTTTCTTTTTTTACTTTCATTTTCAGTCAGGGGTCATTAGGACAGCTGTAGAACACATTTTAAATTGTTTTCTTCTTTCATTTACTATTTAAAGTATGTACTTTTGTGTGGATAATGCCTGCTTTAAGTGATTTTTCTAATTGTTGTACTGGCTGAGACATTAAAATACCAGTCATAAGCTTTGCGCAGTGGCAGCATCGTAGCCAATGCGGTCTAACCGAGGCGCGATTATTGCTTATTGAAAATAATAGTCATGCAGCATAGAACCGGCCAGGTAGCGACCCTATATGTGCCACAGTTAAGTATCATTCATGCTGCATCATTGGTCAGTAGTCACAGCTCTGACATAATGTTCCTGTGACACAGGGCCAAGCCAGTGCAAAGTGTGCACGGTGTCATGGTTAGACCTAACCTGACAGTGCAGCTATCTGCAAGTCTTGTTGTTACCAGCTCTTTTCAATCTACACAGAGTGGGCTTTGACTCCACCCATAGGAGTATGACTCTCCATTTGCTGTTTGGCATTATATTACACCTCCTATGGAGTGAATTGTCATGCATAGAAAAACTATTTTACATCTCAAAAGTACATGTTTATCTCAGCAGATGCCTTATATATAGAATGCAATTGATTTTGTTTTTTTCATCAATACTGGTTTTTTAAATGTTTTAGTGGGGACTATAATTGCAGGCCATCTCTTTTATGACCAGGATATCGAATGCAGCAATGCTTTTTTGTTCTGGTCTAGAGACAGGATTTGGCTGTCTGTTGCTAAAAAAAACCTCTTATGGAACATACCAAAAGCATACACTGGTCTTACAGAAGCCATTGCTTACCATTGGCCGGCTGTCCTGTCACTCTCATGTGCTTGATTCTTATTTGATGGCTTTACTTTCTCTTTAGGTTGAGCTGATCATACAGTGCAAGCTATCTTGCTGCAAAAGACTTATTTTTTGGGTTACCAAAATCTTACAGAGGCATACAGCCAGAGCATTGCTTACCATTGGCAGGTTTTACTGTCACTCTTTTTTTTGCTTGCTTCTAATTTGATGTCATTTATTGTCCCATTTTGTCCATCTTGCATTCTTCCCTTCACCGGAGCCTGGTCTCTTTAGTATTTTTTGCTTGTTTGATATGTATCCTTCCACTGCCTACTTCTAAGAGACTACTTTTTTCTTTTTATTTCAGCACTCCATGAGAGTGCATTTGTTTTTGCAGATCTCTACCCCGTGTGCTTTTCTCCCCATACCACTGCCCGCGCTCCATAACCCTGGGCGTAGTTCGCGAAGTAGCGCTACCCGTAGCTACGCAAAGTGCACTTCGCACTTCGTGAGATACACGTAGCACTACGCAAACTGCGTAGTGCGCTGTTCGCGATGATTGCACAGTGCCGGATGCTTGTCCGCACTGTGCAATCATTGAAAACGGCATCTTGAACAGTGCGACCTGTCGTTTTCTGCCGCTCGAGTAGATTTTTCTCAACGAGCATACGCGACCACTCGCAATGAGAAACCGGACCTCCCCGCGTTGAGAATCTCGCCAGCAGGTTTATTTTCTACGCTCGTGATCAGCAACTTGATGTTGCTGATCGCGAACGAGGAAAAAGTCTCGCCGGGATGTCATTTTGCTCGCTTGCGGGCGCCAACTTGACGTTGAGGACCGCGAGCGAGCAAAAAATGCCAACTACGCTACGCGTTTTTGCACTGTGATACGTGCAATTCGCGTAGCGCGAAGTAGCACAAACTACGCAAACTATGCGAGCGTAGCGTAGTTGTCCGCCCAGGCCTATCCATGTTATTCTTTCCTCATGTGCTCTATGTTGCTCTGTCCCTTGTCTGCTTTCCGCCTCCAATCTCCCCCAGCTCCATGTTGCTCTCTTCCCTCCAACTGGAGGGCAGAAATCAAATTGATTTCCTTTTGTGACCATCAGCAGCCCTGCTCCCGCCTTCCCAGTACTAGCTATAATCAATCAGCTTGCATAACACCAATAATGCTGAAGGGCAGCATCATGTTCTGTCAGCATTACTGGTTAAGTACAAAGCTGTCAAGATTTCAGTATGCACTTGCGTGACATTGTCATTTTTTCATTAGGTGTGCGCCTGACATTTCATTGCATTGTACCTCGGAGTGACACTATGTTGCAAATAGACTGAAACAGTCAAGTCGATGCAATGAAATATGTTAGAAATTGCCCATTTTCACCTCAATATGATGTTGTGGAAATGACCTTAAAACCATAAAAAAAATCCTGATGCACTCATGCAAGGTCACTAAACTAAGCCATTCCAAAATGGCTGTTGTGTAATCACATACAAGCTCCTGCATCAGGAGGAATGAGGCTGCATGTGTCAAAACACATTGGCTGCCACTTTGCCTTTTTTCTCTGACCGGTTCAACAGGGTCGATGGCAATGTTAGATCGGTAAAATGAAAAGCATTGGCAAAGCCAATATGTTGGCACTGGCCTTTTTAGGGCAAGACCGGTTGGCTTTGCCAATCCTTGTCTTATGTTTGTCCCTTCACTGTAGCATAGACTCTTTATCATCATTTTTGATTGGATGAGTTGTATCCCTCCATTGTACCTATTCAGGCAAATACTTTTTTTCCCCTTTGATTACTGCACAGAAAAGCATGTGTTTTCTTTTGCTCATGTACTGCTTCCCCCTTAAATACCCCCCCCCCTGTGTTCTATGTTGGTCTTTCCAGCCCACACCGCACCTCATCCATTGTTTCCCACACTGGGCATTTTGTTTTCTTTTTTTGTTTCCTACTATCCCCCACCTCAAGCTCCTCTGTTCCTTCTTACCCACTCTCCTTTTCTCCTCCAGCACCAAATTCTCCCCCACCTGCTCCTTTGTTGCTCCCACACCTTTTCCATCCTAAATTACATACTGTTGTAATGTAACTTCTTATACTTAACTGCACTATTTGGAACAGTATTATCACTTCTATGTAACATTTTCCTTTATATCTCCACTTGGTATTTCCCCTCCTTCCCTTTCCTTGTGTTCTCCTTTTCCCACCTGCGTTCCATTGTCATTGGAATGTCCTGGCGCCTACCTTAGAATGTTGGTGATTTAGATTCATTGCTGTGAAGTGACTTGGAGGTGTCAGTTGTATAATAAATGTATCTTCTACCTTCGTGTCAGGGCTGTCAGACCTCTAGTCAGGAAAAGGCTGTCAGTGAACGCTGTTGTGGTTAAAACCAGAGGAAGGCTATGGGGCAATACAAATTACAGGCAAATACAGATTCAAAGATGGCCGCCGAAAATCCACAGTCAGGTTAGCGCTCTAGCGCTCGCTACCAATTATGAAGATCCAGGTGAAGCGCCCGTGCTGTGGCGCACTTCACCTGAGAACTGAGGAGGAGAGAAGCTGCATTTGAGGAGCGCCGCGAAAGTTAGTTAGGGAAAACTACTTCGTCGCGCAAAAACTACTGTGTTATTGGGCAAGTCTGGAATTCCTGTGCAGACGTCTGTGAAGCGCGGTAAGACTGTTCCGAAAGAAGCATTGGAAGTCATGCGTAAGGATTGTTAGTAGAGTCGCCTGTGCGTTCATGCGCTTTTGGTAAATAGAACACCGAGAGGCTTAGAGCGAACACTAGTTAAACCGCGTAGTCATTCTGAGAGAGAGTAAAAGCAGAGTCAGCACTAGTTGCGAGTTTACCTGTTGCCGCGCTTGCAGTTTACATTTGCCAAATGAGAATCTATGCTGACAGAATATTATAGAGAGATATACCGGCTGGTGGAAGATACATAGGAAGGAGTTTAGTAACAGTTTAAAACAAGTTATTATAGCAGTAAAAATACAGAGAAAAAGAACTAACAAAACACAGAAATATAATACCACAAGTAAGGTGAAGCAAGACTAAATTAAAGAGATACTTACCAACACAGAATCAAACTATACGTCACTGCTGTAGCCCAGAATAGGTGAGGAAGCTGTAAAAGAAAAGATACAATTAAGAAAGTGAGGAAACAACCATCAAGAATTAACATATATTTGTAACCTTTAGTTACAGCACACAGAAGCAAGAATAAATACAAAGAGAAGAGAGGCAAGGGTCACACCAAGACGGGGTAGGTGAACAATTTAGATCAAGTTAGACAGGAAGGCTAGCAGATAGGATATAAATTAATTAGTGTCATTTATCTTACAGTCTAAAAGAACTCTTATTTGCCAGAAGAAGACAAGAAGGAAGATCCAGAAGCTGAGGAAAAGATTAGCAGCAGTGTGACTGTCTCTTCTCTGTCCCATCCCCTTTCCTCCCTGGGGTTTGTTTGGCATACACGCTACAGCTTGCGGGTTGCTGAAGAACCCTGGTGAGGCATTGGGAACTTGCGACATTCTGCTCCTGTGCATTGAATCGAGCGTGGTTTGACAGAGTGAAGTGCCCACGAGTTAAATAGCACCTGAGCAGAATGGCGGAAGGTTTGGATTTAAAGAAGCTTGGAGAAATCTTAGAAGGAATACAAAGGGAGTTAATAACAGTTCGAGAAGAGAATAGGGAACTTAAAAAAGAGACTACAGATTTAGCCCAAAAAGTGAGTAGTTTAGTATCCAGTCCCAGTTTTAAATATTCAGCTCCACTTGAAGGGAATCTTAGTGAAACTACAGTTCCCCAACCCAAGATAACTACTCAAGTTATTCATTCTCGGTCCCCGGTAATTTCTTTGGCACCTCCTGAGCGTTTTGGCAGAGACCCCCAGAAGGCTCAGGTGTTCCTGACACAATGCACTTTACACTTCATGTGCCGTCCAGCGGTTTTCCCTGATGCACAGTCTCGTGTGGCATTTATTTTGTCGTACTTAAACCGGGACGCTGCGTCTTGGTCAATGCCTTTGGTGACCAGAAATGATCCAATATTATATGATTTGGATGAGTTTAAAAAAGAATTTCTTTGAATATTTGACAGACGAAGGGTCTCCCAAGCAACAGACAATGAGTTATTGGAAATTAAACAAGGCAATCGAGATTTGGTTGCCTATTTGGCCCAATTCAGTAAGTTGATTGTGGAAACTGAATGGCCAGAGAACAAACGAGCTGCAGTGTTCTATCGTGGGTTAAAAGATGAATTAAAAGACGCCTTGGCGCAGGTGCCAAATAGACCCACCGAGATTTCAGCACTAATAGATCTGTTTTTAGAAATTGACTTCCGCCAAAGTGAAAGAAGAGGAGAGAGAAAAAGGGATTATCGTCCCAGTGTTCCTAGATTTGATAGAGTCAGAGTAGAAGGAAGCAAGGAAATGGACTCAGTCAAGAGTGGCGAACCAATGCAAATCGGAACTATTCGAGGGCCTCTATCTAAAGAAGAAAAGGAGAGGCGAAGAATAAATAAACAATGCCTTTATTGTGGAAACGGTGGGTATTTCGTTCGTAATTGTCCCAAGAAACCCAAGCAATCACCGCCTGAAAACGCCTCGCACCACCAGTAAATGGAGTTGGATTGGTGGTTGCAGAAGCAAAGACAACTCCAGAAGTTCATACATTGGCAAATACCCTACAATCAGCATCCCCCCATCTGGTGCTAATGATGACCTTACGGTTCCGGGAAAAGATGCTGACACAAGTAACCGTCATGATTGACTCTGGAGCTACGGGCAACTTTTGTGATCTTAAGATCGCTGAAAAGATCGGATTGAAGGCTATCAAGAAAGAAAAGAGTGAAGCCGTGCGAGCCGTCAATGGAACAAATCTTTCATCGGGACCCATTGTGAGTCATACGGAGCCAGTAGAGTTGGAATCTGAAGAAGGACATTTAGAGATTCTGCAGTTCAACTTAATAGATGCCTCACAATTTCAATTAATACTAGGCCTCCCTTGGCTCACGGAGCATAATCCAACTATCGATTGGGAGGCTCGATCCATAGCCTTGAATTCTAAGTATTGCAAGGAGAATTGTCATAAGGAATGTAAAAGAAACCAAGAGAAATCACCGTCATTTCATTTGAGTGAGGAGGAGACGACTATTTGTGTGATATGTACGACAAAACTACCAGAAGAATACAATGAATTTCAGGATGTGTTTAATGAGGTGGAGGCCGAAAGACTTCCTCCGCATAGGGATTATGATTGTAAAATAGATCTGGAACCTGGGTCCAATCTACCATGCAGTAGAATATATGCTTTGACTGAGCGAGAAGATGAGCACCCGAAGAAGTATATACAAAGATATCTTGAGAATGGATTCATTAGACCGTCCCAATCTCCTGTCTCATCTCCACTATTTTTTATTCCAAAGAAGAATGGAGAATTGAGAACTTGCATTGATTATAGAGCTATCAATCGAATAACCATAAAAAATCGATATCCTTTGCCCCTCATATCAGTGCTGTTGGATCAGGTGAAAGGAGCAAGAGTCTATACTAAATTAGATTTGAGAGGAGCTTACCATCTTGTCAGAATTCGTGAAGGAGATGAATGGAAGACGGCATTCAGAACCAAGCAAGGGCTTTATGAATATCAAGTAATGCCATGTGGTTTGT
The DNA here is from genome assembly GCF_964204655.1 of Triturus cristatus. Classification (NCBI taxonomy): domain Eukaryota; kingdom Metazoa; phylum Chordata; class Amphibia; order Caudata; family Salamandridae; genus Triturus; species Triturus cristatus. The sequence continues at coordinate 1,591,461,412 of NC_140590.1, forward strand.
GCAACGCTCCAGCCGCCTTTCAGCATTTCATTAATGATTTACTGAAAGAGTTCATTGATCGGAATGTTATAGTATATATTGATGATATACTAATTTATTCAGACACAGAAGAACAACATACGGAACATGTCAAGAAGATCTTACAAAGATTGCGCGAAAACTGCTTGTTTGTCAAGTTAGAGAAATGTGCCTTCAATGTAACCACAGTGGAGTTTTTGGGCTTTGTGCTAGCACCAAGCGGAATAACCATGGATGAACATAAGATCAAGGCAGTCATAGATTGGGATACCCCTAAAACTGTGAAAGAAATTCAAAGTTTCATTAGATTCGCGAACTTCTATAGGAGGTTTATTCAAGATTTTTCCAAAAAGTTGATACCCATTACCAGATTATTGAAGAAAGGAACTCAATTTGACTGGACGAAGGAAGCAGAGGAGGGGTTTATTAAATTAAAGAAAGATTTCACAACTGCGCCGATCTTACTTCATCCAGATCCCACAGAACCTTTCTTTGTGGAAACTGACGCTTCCAACCAGGCACTGGGAGGAGTGTTGTCTCAAAGGCACAAATCTACAGGACAGTTGCATCCGGTGGCTTTCCGTTCAAGGAAATTGACAGCAGCGGAGGTAAACTATACCATAACGGAAAAAGAGCTGTTGGCCATCAAAGACGCCTTTAAAGAATGGAGACACTATTTGATGGGTGCAAGACATGTGGTCACCGTTTATACAGATCATAGGAATTTGAAATTTTTGAAGTCAGCCAGAACATTAACACCAAGGCAATTGCGATGGTCCTTGTACTTTGCTGATTATGATTTCATCATAACTTATCGACCTGGTTCACAAAATGGTAAGGCAGACGCCTTGTCCAGATTGGGAACAGAAGGAGTTTTGGAAGAGGTTAAACATCAGGCTATCATTCCAGCAGAGAAGGTGATTGGAGCAGAATTGCAAGAGTCTCGAGAGGAAAGGAACAAAAATGCAATGACCTAGGAGGAGATGACAGATTGGGTGGAAGGTGATTCAAGACGAGAAATTCGAGAAGGACTACCATATCACGATGGAGCACTATATTTGCCCACACCAGAAATGCAACAAACAGCTTTGAGGGAATGTCACGATAGCATTTTGGCAGGACATAAGGGCATTACAAAGACAGAAGAATTAGTGAGACAACGTTTTTGGTGGCCAGACGTAATAAAAGATGTACGCCAGTATGTAGCCACTTGTGAGATCTGCGCTAGAGGGAAATCGGAGCGGCAAGCACCCCAAGGGTTATTACAACCCTTACCCACACCACCTTACCCATGGCATACAGTCACCTTAGATTTAATAGTAGACTTACCATCGAGTCATGGGTTTGATACCATATTGGTTTGTGTGGATGCTTTTACCAAAATGGCTCATTTTGTCCCTTTAAAAGGATTACCCACAGCTAAAACCCTAGCACACACTTTTAGTTAAAATATTGTTCGGGCACATGGTATTCCAAAGATTTTAATATCTGACAGGGGTTCTCAATTCTTATCCCATTTTTGGAAGGCCTTCACCAATTGAACATTGAAACTAGATATTCTACTAGTTATCACCCTGAGTCTGATGGGCAGACAGAACGTACCAATCAAGAATTGGAACAGTATCTGAGACTGTGTTTGTTAGATCAAGAAGGTGATTGGCCAGATTACCTGTGGGCAGCGGAGTTTGCGCATAATAACGCAAAAAACGTGTCCACTGGGTATTCCCCTTTCTATTTGAACTCTGGGAGGCACCCCCGTCAATCATTAAGTTTTCAAGAGATGGATGTTCCCGCAGTTACAGATCTAGTCGAACACATGACACAAGTGCATAGTTTAGCCACAGAAAATCTAACCAAAGCTAAAGAGAGTTACAAACACTATGCAGATAGAAAGAGAAGAAGGGAACCAGAGTTACAAGAAGGAGATAAGGTTTGGTTGAACACTAACAGACCCTCCAGGATTTCGCGATTCCGCGATTTCACGGTTTGCCGCGAAATCGGCACTTTTGTAAGAATGCCGCGATTTTTACAAAAGTGTCCACGAAATTGAAGGAATTCATCAATATAGGAGCATTCATACCCTTTAAACAATTGATTGTTTTTTCACCATACAATCATATCTTAACACAAGACTAGTCTGTCTTTTGGCACATTGGCTCAAGTGTGTTGCTTGTTGTGGTGTCACAGAAAGTGATGGACATCCCTAAAGGATATGGTGAGGGACTTACAAAATGTGTGCACTTCAAAAGCCAAATGTTAGTCTGTCTCCTCGGCCTCCCCCATTTGTAAAAACCACAATAACCCTCGGCTGACAATGACGTCTGCAATATATAAATTCTGTTTTTCATTAGAGATGGGTAAAAATGATTTTAAAAAGTATCTTGAAACTGACCAGATTTAACGACTATATTTATAGATAGGCTAAGGTGTTCTCTCTAAAGGAAATTTTGGGAAATAGGTGACATATTGTATATTTCAAAGTACATTAGGGTTGAAAAACTGGCCAAAGCCTGATCAGTCTTAAATATGACCACCATACATATTATTTTCTCTGCAAAGTATATATTTTGTTCACATAACCTCATTAAAGGTCTTTTTTGCTCGTTCTTATGATTGTTTGAATTTCTGACTTGAGCGTGCTTCCTTCTAACTAACAAACACATCTTATGGTTCAAATTTGAGGGGGGTGGGCGTACACAGCCTCACACTCTAGCACTCAACCCCGATGCATCATAATAAATGCAGTGCATGATAACACTTTCTTCGGTGTCAAGCTTTCGTTTTTCACCCTTGTTGGTGCAGCCAGTGCTGTGTATCTTTAGACACGTGTTTGAGGAGAATTGTCCTTCCTCAGTAGAGCAACACTTTTTTGGGGGTGCTGGAGATGCTGCCCAAAGTCTTTTCAGGTCTCAGTACCACTCGCTGGGCGCAGGTGCATCAACCAGAGCTCGTCAGCTCGTTAGCTCAAGGGAGCCTTTTTAAATAGGAGGGGTTGGGCACATCTTCTGGTTCCATCACAAAGGTCACACTGCGAGGGCCGTCAGGGGCCCTCTCACCGCATACCAGGGCCCCTGGTCCCACCCCAAAGGAGGCACTGACTGTCACTGCCCAGGGTCCTCTCACCACACAACAGGGCCCCTGGCCCCACCACAAAGGGGGCACTGACTCTCACTGCCTGGGGGCCTCTCACCGCACTTCAGAGTGAAACCAGAAAATCTGGATAAAATCATGGCTTCCATGCTGAAATTGTGTGATCTTAGGCAAATATTTAATTTCACTAAGGTAGATTCTGGAATGCCATTTCCTATGGGATGCTACCAGGCCATCTTTGATGGGCTTCTCAGAAACTATACTAAAGCAAATGGAGGATTGCATTTCCAAGGGATAACAGCCTTCACCTGTGGGCTGCTTCCTATGTTCGATATCCCAGGTTGCCTATTTCAAAGCGGAATACTCTGCTAAAACAGTTTCCATTGATTTAAGGCTGACAATGAATGATTATGAGTAAAATAAAGTGCCGCAAAAATGCCGCTAAATTTCCATATTTGTGCCGCTAAATTTCCATATTTGTGCCGCTAAATTTGCTAATCCATGCCGCTATATCCTGGGGGGTCTGTCTAAAAATCTGAAACTAAAAGGTGTCAGGAAGCTTCAGCCAAGATTTGTAGGTCCCTATCAAATAGACAAGAAATTGAGTGCCTTAAACTATCGTTTGAGGTTGCCCAAGAGGTTGCGCATACATCCCGTATTTCACGTCTCTTTATTAAAAATGACATTGAGTGGTGTTCGAATCAATAAACCCCCAAAACCAATCCAAACAGAGAAGGGAGAGGAGTTTGAAGTACAACAGATTCTAGATGCTAAGGTGCGGAAAGGAAAACTGTACTATCTGTTGGATTGGAAAGGTTATGGCCCCGAGGAAAGATCTTGGGTGTTGTCTTCAGAGGTTCATGCCCCTCGGTTAATTAAAGAGTTTCACAGCAAATTCCCCAAAAAGGCCCAAGCAGAAGGGAGGCACTTTGAGGGAGGGTACTGTCAGACCTCTAGTCAGGAAAAGGCTGTCAGTGAACGCTGTTGTGGTGTATGTTAGCAGTCAGTCTATGGAGGATGCGCAAGTCAGTTGATCACAGTATGTCAAACCTTCTGGCTGGATTGACTATCGCTCTCTAATGTTATATATATACTTTTATACATATTAGAATGTTCCCCTACACATAACCGTGGCATGGTAATTAGTGGATTAGGGAACTCAACCAGAAAATGGAAAGGTAACAGTGAGAAGATAACAACACTCACTTACCTGATAGCTGTAAGAGAAATGTTGTTAGGGTAAAAGGTTAAATAAAGGCATGCATTAAGCCATAAAAAATCTTAGACAAAGATTAGGTATACTTCACTGTAGAGGAGCAGCGAATAAAAGAGGACGATGCCTAGTTACCATAACGTTATCTGTTGTTTTAAAGTTCTTAATGGAATGTTTTTATTCATGATGTAATACATGTTCTTTAAAAGGCTGCAGGTTGGGGTAACAATAAACTTTATTGCATAATGGTAGCCTTCGGTTTTGGAATGAAATCTACAGCTAGCAATGATCTCTGGCATTGTGTTAGAGAAATCCTTACAGGAGATGCTTTAGTCTCATCATTCTACACCAAATGCTATCACAGGCATTTCCCCTTTCACCTCACTTTAAGGGAGAGTACCAGGAACTTAGCTCATATCCGAATGTATGACGTTACAACGCATACATTTACAATGCATGCCTTTACAACGCAGTTTTTACATTGCAACATCCTTTACAACGTACTCTTTTACATCGCATGCCATTACATCGCATTTTCAGAAACTACCTTTACAACGCATTCCATTGCATCGCATTATACCTTTACAATGCATACCATTACATAGCATTTAAGGTAAGTGTTGGATAATATAGGGGTAATAATTACTATTCTAACTCCAGTGAGTGCAACAGTAGGGTAAGTGTTGGATAGTGTAGGGGTAAAAATTACTATTCTAACTCCAGTGAGTGCAACAGTAGGGTAAGTGTTGGATAGTGTAAGGGTGCTATGCGTTGTAATGGTATGCATTGTAATGACTTGCGATGGAATGCCTGCATTGTAGTGGCATGCGTTGTAATGACATGCGTTGTAATGACATGCGATGTAATGGCTGCGTTGCAATGACATGCGATGTAAAGGATGTTGCGATGTAATGACTGCTATGTAAAGGTAGTGTGATGTAATGACTGCGTTGTAAAGGTTGTTTCCCTCATATCCAATTGGTTAGGATGGAGACAATCTGTATGGGTCCGCAGAGATGAGGTTGGAGAGCACATAAAACTTCATCAGAAGAAATACAGTGCACACTACAACAGGCATCATAGGGTTAGAAGGAGATCCTGGGATCAAAGTGATGGTGAAACTCCAGAATCCTGTAGAGCTAAGGACAGCACCCAAAATCTTTATCAAGGTGCGAAAAAATTTAGTAGTTCTTGATGATGGAAGAGCATGGATCATGGATGAACTAACATAGTTCCCACACACTTTACAAGAAGTGTCAGGTGAAGATATGAGGTGTGTTTTAAATGATAATGCAATGGGAAAAAAAGACCAGAAAGGCACAGATGGAAACAGATGTGGTTGATTGACTTTAATATCGATTAATGTTTACTTTAAGTGATTTGTCTAGCATGCATGACTTTTGTTCTTCTTTATGCATTGCATAATCCTATTTTGTATATGCAGTCCGTTATGTTTCTTTCATTATATAAGGGACATGTGTTGTAATGTCACTTCTTATACTTACCTGCACTATTTGGAATAGTATTATCACCTGTATGTACCATCTTCTCTTATATCTCCACTTGGTATTTCCCCTCCTTCCCTTTCCTTGTGTTCTCATTTCCCCCCACTGCATTCCATTGTCATTGGAATGCCCGGGCGCTTACCTTAGAATGTTGGTGATTTAGATTAATTGCTGTGTATAATAAACGCCTCTTCTACCTCCATTTTGCTTAAAGAGAATTATTACACCTTCATCACTTTAGAATGTGTGCTTTTGAAATTTTTAGAGAAAGAAATATCAGTGAGGCCCCGTAAATGCACGTTTTTCACACACAAGATGACTTTTTGGGCTATACAAGGGTCTATTCCACCTAAGCACAAAGATGGGATTCGCTCATTCTTGGGATTTAGTTTATATAACTAAGTCTTTGAGATCTTTACTCAAACAGGAAGTGAAATTTGAATGGTGGACAGATGCATTTGATACTGTGAACTATCTGTTGAAAATGCCCCTGCATTAAAACTTTTCAGCTCAGTGAAAAAGTGCATGATTACGGTAGTCGCAGATTTATTGGGATTGGATGCAGTCATTAGTAAATGGATACAGGGAAAAGAACACACACTATACTTTTCCACTGTAGCCCTCAAGCAACTGTAAACATGTCAAATAGAGCTTGCTTTTACATAGGCAGTAGACACATTTAAAAGTTGTGTGGGGCAATACACACTGATCACATACCATTGGTTTGTATATTGAATGGAGGTGGTGCTGGCAAGGCTTCAACCAGACTTGTAAGGTTACTATTTAAACTTCAAGAATACACATTTGTGGTCAAGTGTGTGTCTGGAGGAAAGATTTACAGGGCAGATTGCTTATCTTGCATGCTTTTAGAGAATGATCGGATGATGAGGCATGGGAGGATACTAAATGTGTAGTAGCCACCCTCAATGCTTAGTGAGTGAATGTGGAGGTGAATTAAACAACAATGCAGAACTGCTTATGCAGAGGATGCAAAGTTATGTGAAGTCATGCAATACATTAAGAACAGTTTGCCCAGAGAACTCCGTTTGAGTGGTAGTTTGAAAACGTTTGCACAAGTTTCAAGTGAACTTTTTAATTGTCAGTGGCATGGTCATAAAAGTCATGATCTTTTTGCTTCTCCAGAATACTTAAGAAACAATATAATTTTATTAGCTCATGAAGGACATCTGGGTATAACGAAAACATGTACAAATTTGAAACAATATTATGGGTGGGTGTCTTTAGAATCATAGGTTGTAAAAGTTCTTGATAGTTGCAGTGAGAGTTTGTTGCCAGACAAACATGAGAGAACTTCAGAAAAACTATTATATTCAGTGTCATTTCGTGGTTCCCTTCGAAAAAAAAATTGCATTGAACTTTTCTGATCTGTACAACCTCTTGTCATCTAAGTTGAAGTATCTAATCTTATTCATAGACCATCACTCCAAATTGATGTATTACTCATCTGCTGAATCAGCAAGCACAGACTCAGCAATTACATTTTTAGATCACATATTCAGTACTGAAGGCTCACCAAATGAAATTGTATCTGACAATGGCACACATTTTGTATTTGACCATATGTGTACATTTTTTACACTATATGATGTGAAACACTTGCAAGTCGCTTTATATAGTCTAACCTCTAATTGTTAAGTTGTGAGAGCAAATTGATTCATTAGAGAAGGTATACAGACACCATTTGACTCTGATTTAAATGTGAAATAATTCTTAAAGAAAAAGATCGGTGTTACAACATATCTCCACACAGTTCCACTGGGCTTTCACTATTCAAACTAATCAGAAGTTGTGAACCAAGAACTAACCTATTTCCAGAATGGTTGAAATTACAGCCTACTTCATATACAGGTAGAAAAGAAAGTGGAGATCAAAATCTTTGTGAGAGAGTTGATAAAAAAGAAATCTCAAAAAGGATTACCTTGATAAGAAAAACAATGCAAAAACATTGATTTAGTAACAGGTGAGTAGATTCTTATACAAAAAAGAATCTTTTAGTGTTACTGAAGGAAGGTCAAAAAATGTCCAGACCTGTTAAGATTGTTATGATTTCTAAGGGTGCAGTTCTACTGGAAAGTGAAGTGTGGTGGAATAAGAGGAACCTTGTTCTCCTTACAGCTAAGCAGGCTAAGATTATTCGATGATGCTCTGTTATGTGTCTCAGTTAGGCCTGGAAGGAAACGTTGCCATTTTACATGAATACAGGGCTTTCCCAAAGTTGGGTTCACTTTTCAATTCGACTTTTAACACACATTTGCATCGGTTGCCAGAACTGTTCACTCCCTGTCTAGTTTTAGGGGGGCTTATGGTGGCACTGTGCGCCAGCTGGTCTATGGGACAACATATCCTGCGAGGGTGCATGGTATCAGCCTGGCACCATCCCAACGTTTATGTCGTCCACAAGCGCACAGTTTCTACTGATTATTGGAAACTACAAGACACCTCTTCATCCCATTCCGTGTTTGTCTGGTTTGCAAGATTTGATGAGTCACACAATGGTAATGAAGGTGAAAATTGTATGTTGGATAGTGGGTTACATGATGAATCTACTAGTTTGCAATATTAAACTGGAGAAAGTGAGGAGTTTAATGCAAGCTCAAGTTCCCTTTTGCATAAATCTAATTCTTCATTTATCTCTATTAGTGAGGAAAGTTTCTCAAAAGACATTAATTGTTATGAGTCTTTTGACCATGCCCAATTTGAAAAACAATCATTAAGGAAAGCAAATGGTCATATTCACTTAACTCCTTAAAATGTAATGACCATTACATATATTGATGTTATTTGGCACTTTTTCAATATTCATTTTTTAATTGAAAATATTGTTATTTACAGATCTTTTTGTTTTAGAAAAAAAGAGAGAATAATATTACATGTGATGCTTTATGTTATGTTTGATTTTAATTGATAATATTTGATTGTTTGCTTTGTTTCGATATGCATTCTTGTGATGTAAATGCCTTATCCACGCTCTGAAGTGTAGAGTGTTCTCTCCTGATGGTTCTCGGTTCCAGCCGTTCGGCAGTTGATGTGGCTCTTCAGAGGTGGATGGCTGAGCTCTGGTTGTGGGCTTGCATACCTGGAATAAAACCAAACTGAAAAACCTACATAGCTTCCTGTCATCTTCTACACTGCAGGGTTTCTTTGAAGAAAAGAATCCCAAAATCCGGGTGGGCTATTCAGGATAATTGATGACCCTTTTCAAAGCAAAGAATTGTATCTTCTACATTCAGAATACTTCAGTTCTTGAAGATAATACATTTAATATGACTGGAAAGGGGTCTAAATGTACTGCCAGGGATATTCTGTCTTTCTTTAACTATGATTTCAAGGAGGACATCCTGTTTGTTATTTATAGCCCTGTTTTGCCAGTTATACGACCTACTTGGGGTTCTAGTGTTGTGTGTGAAGGCCTAGAAACGCCAGCAGGCATCTAGGCTGAAACTATAAGCCGGCAGAGGGCATTGGGTGGCCTTACCAAAGTTTGTTGGTTGTACTCAGAACAAGCGGCTCCCTTCCCCTCTCCACCTACAGAAGAAGGCAGAGGTCATTGTTACACATTGGTGGCAAGAGTTAGTACATTCAGTTTTGGTGCCAAGAAATCTGTCAAGATATGGGCAGCAGAGCCTAAATGAAGAGCGAGAAAAATATCTGAGCCGCAATTGTCCAGCTGTATTTAAGGGAGGCAATCCCAGCCATTAGGAGGTGTCTTAACCACAGCCCGAGGGCCCAAAGGTTGTTGTTTGGGTAGTGAAGCTCACACCCTCCCACAACTAAATAAAAGGCAGGGAGAGGTAACCTGGAGGGCGAAAGTCGCAGTCATCTGAACATGCTAAGCAGATGAAAGATGACAGTCAAGCTCTTGGTAGCAGTGCCCCCAGTCAAACCTGCCTAGCAGAGGAGTTGGCCTAACAGCTAGAGCGGTCGACTTCGAATCTGGGGAACTGGGTTTGAGTCTCGGCAATGACGCTGATCATCCTGTGATTCTGGGCAAATCACGTAATCTCCCCGTGCCAAACAAAAATGAATGTGTCCTCATGTAACGCAACTGGTGCTATGTAAAGTGCTCTGATACACGATTCGGGTCAAGTTCGCGCTATATAAAACTCTGTAAAAAATAAAAGATAAAAGATGATAGTCAAGCTCTTGTTAGCAGTGCCCCCAGTCGCAAGACCGTTGTGTCTTGGGATGGTACACAGCAAGAGATGAAGAAACCACAGAGTACCACACTCAGACAAAAGACTTGCAACCTAAACGTGGAGGGAGCCAGCGGATGGAAACAAACATATGGTAGCAATTCAAGGCTAGAATCTGCAAGTATCCCCACAAGAATGGAATACAAAGGACTCTGATATCAACTTATCATTCCTGAACGTACTTCTAATTAAATTGATTGCGTATGAAATTGATGATGCCTTAATAACCCATGTCATTTGTGTCCACCTGGGAGCAGGCACAATTTGATTATTGCTAATGAACTGCAGCCATTGTACTTCAACAATTGACTCTGACTGCATGATGACAGGGGGTTGTAAAGGTTGAAGTGCAAGGCTGAGCTGCTTGAGTATTGTAGCTTGTGCAAAAAATTATTTCTCCTTTACAGTAGTTGCACTGCAAGTACAAAAATTGTCCCAAGTGTAAGTTATACCTCAGTTTCATAGGATGGGAGAAAGAGTAGGACAAAAGGTATTTGTGATCAGTGGGCTTCATATACAACCCTGGTGCTTAGAGTGTTATTATTTGAGTAAATCAACAGGTCTAGAAACCTTTTTTGTTTTTTGCCAGACGGATCAGTCTAATTAAGGTGGTTGTCATGTGCATTGTGCAACCTCAGAAAGGACATTAGTTTGATTTCAGAGCCTTGCCACAGAGGAAAATTATGTCTATGTATCTCCTCCAACACTGTTTTCGGAGCCTGAAAGGGTTTGGACCACAAACAATAAGGATGCTTTCCAAAGATTTGACATATAGATCTGCCAGAAGTAGCAAGAGGGCCTTGTGAAAAAGGACTGATGAATAGTTCTTCCTGAGCACTGCAGTCTGGTGTTTGGTAGAAGTGATGGGTATGACTCCAGATTCTGTTGTTCAAGGTGAGGAGGTTTCTGTGAAGGGCCTGCCTTTTTTGCTGTCTCTGATCACTGACTCAGAGAAGCTGATAACAGGCAAAAGAACTCAAGCTTCCTTTTGGCCATGGTTTGGGTACTTCTGCTTAAAATTAGTCCTACTGCTGCTTCCTGTGAGAAACATCACTTTGTACAAAGGTTATGTTTGGAGAGCAGCCAGGAAATGACATTAGAAAAAGAACCAACCCACTTTGACAGTGGCTCCACATCCCCTGTCTGGAAAATATGTATACAAGTGGGATCCAAAAACCAGTTCACTGTGTTGCAGTCCCAAGTTCTTCTTGACCAAGGATGGGAGTGCTCTGCAGGCCTCCAGTGCCCTCGAGAGCGCAGAGAGTTGTCACTTCCTCCAATCCTGGCCCTACTCTCATGCAACATGAGAGCAGCGCCAGGATTGGTTAAGACACTTCGCTGGGCCCCACGTTAAACAACGGACTGCAGGAGAAAGATGCGCAGTGAGGAGGAGGACGTATCGCAGGCAAGTGGATTTTATTTGTTTTTTTTACCCACCGTCCATTTGCCCACCTCACCACTCCCTAGAGTTGCCAGTTGCCACTGATGAGGTGAAATTAAGACTAACGAGGTTTAGTATTCGTCACCCTGACATTCGGAAGCAAAAGACGCGGGCTTCTGGGCAAAATTTGGGGTCCTGGCACTTATTCTTTTACAAAATAAGCACTGACCAAATTCCCTCAAAACAAGTAGGTCTGGAACCTGGCTAGTATTTTACCTACATGGGCGCTATTTTTATGAAAGTCAGATCAAGGGCATTTTACAGCTTTAAACTAATCCTAAATATTTAGTAAAGCAAACAGAGGCAACATTGTCAAGTGTATAAGAAACGGAGGATATTGCACCAAATTGTATTGAAACATCAGCTCCTGGCCCTTCCAGAGTCCCAAACATGAACCAGTATTTTTCTACGAGAAAGGCGGCAGTCCTAAAAATAAGTGAACAGGTGCTTAAACTCCACCACAGGTTGGTATAAATTCACATCACGCTCTCCTGGAGGCCAAATGCAGATTCTGCACACGCAAAGATAAACCAGCATTGCCCTGCTCCATCCAGTGCGAGGCTTAGAGGTAGGTTGGTCAACATTGTGTTTCAAATTATGCAAGCTCCCTTCCAATAACCTCCACACACGCTACCCTCCCTCCCACAACACCCACCCACACACCACCACAGGCCTCCCACACGAGTGCAATGAATCAATGGCGGGAAGCCAGCCGCATCCCGATCAGGGGATCAGCTCTTTGTATGGACCGCCATCTGGATGCAGACTTGTGAGGCATAAAAAATGCAAAGCCCGACGAAGGAAACACACACGGGTCAGTCACTCTGGTGAGAACGCGCGGGACCGTCCTGCCTCGGAGGCGTTCGAGATTTGTCTTGGGAGCCCTCCACGGCCTGTGGTCTCCCTGTGGTTTGCATCTCTGGCAAATGTTTCCTCCCTTGGCTTCGCGAGCAGACACGTCCCTCCCAGCTCGCTTTGGTACCAAAACCTGCCTTGTGCTCTTGGGTGGTCCTTGTTTGGTGGAAGTGCCAAGGAAACCGGTCAAAGGTCACGCGACCCCGGCGCATCATCAAAATAAGCAGACGTCGCGCGTGACAAGAACCTCGTAAGCTTTTCCCGCGCGACAAAGAATGCCACCTTTCAGGCACGCGCTCCCCTCCCCCTGTCGCGCTCAACATGGTTTCCCTCACGACTCATTTTCTGGTTCCTTGAAATCCTCGCACGTTGTTACAGCTTCATCCAAGGGCCTTCCCAGGCCTTTGCATTTATGTTTTTTAATTAAAGCCCTGAGCCCACGGCTGGAAAACAGCAGTCACTGCTTGTGGAAAGCACTGCTCGCGGGCAGGTCTGCACTTGCAGTATTAGGGTATGTTTTGCCTCTGCCTTCCAGTTCAGCAACCAGTGCTGAAACCTGTCAGACTTTAAAGTGGATACAATTCATGTGTAGTACGTTGCAGGGCGTATTTTTGGCCTGCAAATGAGCCTACAAATGTTTCCTAGTCTGAATGCACCCAAATGTCTCCCTTGATCGAGGTGCTCATTCTTTTCGAAGTAGTACGAACGATTGCTTACGAAGGTTCCTTCATGCACTACCTAAAACCCTGTTTTTCTCAGAGCATTTAGAATTAATATTTTTATTTTTCCATGCACTAATAGGGTTGCTATCTGGACAGTGTTTACCGGTGATATTTTCAGATCAAAACCAGCACTTTTCAATATAAACTTAGCACAACTAATACAAACAGAACCATTTCTAAAGTATTTTAAAGCTACCTGGCCTAGCCACAAATGGTTATAAAAAACCAAAAGGGGCAGAATTGCCTTATTGAGAAATTATACAGATTTGCAGAAATGTTTATTCAAGTGTAAGCGCATGGCTTCTTTATCATCTTAAAACATTTTTAAAATTTTCAGTGTTGCTCTGTGACAGGTGACAAACCTAACCACAAAGCACCAGCATTTGAGCTTTTTGAAGATGTGAGATTCCAGTATATTTAGGTGGCAGTGGGGGTATGGAAATTCTGCTGCCACCCTTGGCACACCAAAACATGTGGCATGTTCATGGCATCAACATTTTCTTTCTACAGAAGGCAGGAGCGGCTCCTCCATAATGGAAGAGGAGCGCCGCCCCTCCTGCTAAAAGTGGAAAAATAAAATGATAATAAAAGCCTTTTATTATCATTTTTTTCCCCCTGTCTGCCAGCTGACGACACGAGTCTAAAGTGGGGCAGGGCCAGGCAATCCTGTGTGACAGGCATGGCACGTCTTAGACCGGCCAAACAGACATGCGCACTTAGGTTTCTCCAACCCAGCTGTGTTGCACAGTTGGGTTGGAGAAACGCCGCAGGCTCCCAGGCACTGTCTGAGCGGTAAACAAAGCCGCTCAGACCAATCCCATCATGTCTCTCATGCTGGGAATAGTATTCCCAGCATGAGAGACGAGCGCTGGGATTGGCATCTGGGAGCCTGCGCAGTGTGCAGCCGGAGTCCAAGATTGGAGAAGGGAGAAGCAAGGCACTGGCCGTCAGAGCGGCAGGTAAGTGTAATATTAATAATTGTCATTATGTGTGTAGTTTTGATTGTTTCCTCCCCCACTTGCCCCACCACTAAGCAATGATAGCAGCAACCACTGATGGATGGTGCCAAGGTGCCGAAGACAATGGAGCTGGCATGGTGCCTGCAGATTCTTGATGCCATTTGGGAAGATTTGAGGCTTCTATTGATGTTCTCCTGAGTGGGATTTATTCATCATTTCCTTTACACAAGCCATTCGAAAGTTCTCATGTTTAAATGGCATGCATTGAAACTGGAATATTCTCAGGAGGGTTGGAGCATACAAAAAAGTGAAAGGGCTTGGAAAAGTCAGTCACACGTTAGGTGCTGATGAGTCTCAATGTTTGATATAAAAGATAATGTCTGATTTAGAGGTGCATGCTTAAGGAAGAGACTCTGGGGCATATTTACAAGCCCCTATTGCCACCACAACATCACTTTTTCTGACGTTGTGGTCAGGGTCGGACTGGCAACCAAAACTGGGCCCTGGCAAAGTGCTCCGCTGCTGGGGGGGGGGGGGCGAGCTGTTTGCCAGGGCCGGTTTCGGCGGATTTTGTTACCAGGGCTGGTATTGCAGCCATGCTGCAAAAACGGCCCTGTAACAAAAACAGCCCCCCAGCGGCCCAAAACCGGCCCCCACCCTGGCTGCCCACTGGGGAAATGCCCGGTGCCCGCTACAGCCAGTCCAGCTCTAGTTGTGGTGGTGATAGGGGCTTCACCTTATTTACAAGGCAGCGTTAAGCCACTTAATGTGGCTTAACGTTGCCATGTAAATAAGGCCCTCCTTCATGCCATACTTAGCTTGAAAGGGGAGAGCAATGGGTGTTGTGGTGGGCGTTCCGCCACGACACACATTGATTGTGACGCTGCCCCATATTTACATGGTGGCGTAAATATGGGGTAGCGCCAAAATGAAGACCAAGGAAAACCTGGTCTTACCCTGGCGCAATGAGGAGAAATGTTTTATTTCTCCTCGTTTTTGATGTTTCCATGTGTGATGTGTCATGCAGCACAAATAGAAACAGCTAAAGGCCATTGGTTGGTTATCTGCAAGAAGGTGTCCCTTCCTGAACATAAACAATCATAAAAAAAACTTATATTTTTCAACTTCTACGTGTGCTGCATTAAGAAGCACACATAAAAGTTATAATACGCCATTTCCAATTATTTATGTGCAGGAATGGACATCTTCCTGCACATAAATAGTGTTCCCCTGCAACGCAGGCACCCTTGCACTATGGTGTAAGGGTGTCGGCGTTGGCGCTAGGCAGCTAAATTAGCGCCAGCTCAGGGGGAAACGCAGGGCTTCACCGTACCCGTGTAAATACGGTGAAGCCCTGTGTTTTAGAAGTGGCGGAGCACTTCGTTAAGCCATAGAGGCTAACGCTGCACTTTGCCACTTCCTCCTAAATATACCCCCTGATTCCAATAGAAGCGCTAAATCAAGAGGAGAATCTACGAGTGGAATTTCCTCCAGCATGCTGCCTCATAATGGAGGAAATTTCACCAATGAATTATGCCCTGAATTTATCATTTCTTACAGAAATCTGAGGATTTTCCATTGGCACCTGAAAGCGAACAGAGCTGGGTGTGACAATGGTATGAAACCGGAATATCAAGTTATAAATATTGCCCTGAAAGAATATCCTACCATAAATATTCACAACCAGGATAGTGACATGGTAAATATATATATATTCAGTGAAAACACCACAGGTTTCAGGGACGTTATAGTTAGTTGGACATTTCACTCATACGAAACCAGAGAAATTCAGCCGTTATAGTTAGTTCAGCTAACTATAACTCGCGCCCCCGCAATGCACTGCTGATGACGTCACATTAAAAAACGATGGATTTAGGCCCATATCGCTGTACTGGGGTGAATATATGACATTGTTCTGCATTCTGTCCGTCAACTGTTGTTTCTGCATTTGTCACTCCGAGTGGGAAGGGTATGCCCAGACGTGGGTCCCGTGCTCTCCATGCCACTGGAATCAAGCTATCCTTGCTGAAGAGGGGTGAAACCCTGAAACCAGTCCTAGGATGCTTGGTTCCAGTCCAGGGAGAACCTGGCTTGGTAGTTCGGGCTGGACTGTTCCCATGAGGCACAGGGTCAAGACTGATTTGCAAATGGCTGGGTTCAAACTGGAATGGCATGGTGAGCAAATAAACTATGGATTTAGGCCCAGATCTCTGTACTGGGGTGAATGTATGACATTGTTCTGCATTCTGTCCATCAACTGTTGTTTTTGCATTTGTCACCCCGAGTGGGAAGGGTATGCCTAGACGTGGGTCCCGTGCTCTCCATGCCACTGGAATCAAGCTATTCTGGCTGCACCCCGAAACCTGTCCTAGGATGCTTAGTTCCAGTCCAGGGAGGACCTGGCTTGGCAGTTCGGGCTGGACTGTTCCCATGAGGCACAGGGTCAAGACTGATTTGCATATGGCTGGGTTCAAACTGGAACGGCATGGTGAGGAAAAGAACGATGGATTTAGGCCCAGATCACTGTACTGGGGTGAATGTATGACATTGTTCTGCCTTCTGTCCATCAACTGTTGTTTTTGCATTTGTCACCCCGAGTGGGAAGGGTATGCCCAGACGTGGGTCCTGTGCTCTCCATGCCACTGGAATCAAGCTATCCTGGCTGAAGAGGGGTGAAACCCCGAAACCGGTCCTAGGATGCTTGGTTCCAGTCCAGGGAGGACCTGGCTTGGCAGTTCGGGCTGGACTGTTCCATGAGGCACAGGGTCAAGACTGATTTGCATATGGAGGGCTCAAACTGGAACGGCATGGTGAGCAAAAAAACAATGGATTTAGGCCCAGATCCCTGTACTGGGGTGAATGTATGACATTGTTCTGCATTCTGTCCATCACCTGTTGTTTTTGCAGACGTCACATATTACATGATTCATTACATGGTCAGTGACATCACTGATGACATCTCAAATGACATCACTGATTACATCACAGATGACCTCATCCAGTGAATGTGTGTTTCGGTAAAGTTTAAATATGTTTTATATATATATATATTCACTGAAAAAACCATAGGTTTCAGGGGTGTTATAGTTAGCTGGACTTTTCACTTGTACAAAACCATTGAAATTCCCCCGTTATAGTTAGTTCAGCTAACTATAACTCGCGCGCCCGCAATGCACTGCTGATGACGTCACATATTACATCACTCATGACATGGTCAGTGACATCACTCATGACATCACTGATGACATCTCAAATGACATCACTGATGACATCACTGATGACATCATCCAGTGAATGTGTGTTATTCTGAAAATTAAATATGTTTTATATATGTATATCTCAAGGTCGATGGAAGAATAAATGGGTATATAAGTGTCTAAATGGATGATTTGTTTTTGAAAAATTGATTGTGTAACTGACTGATTAAGTGTATCATAGTGAATACATGGCTTAGTGAGTAATGTTTAAATATGTAAATATCTGTATCAGTCTCTCATTTTGTGTATAAGTGGCTGCATGGGTTGGTGAGTAGCTACATGGGTGTCTATATAGGTTATTAGTTAGTTTTTTGAGTATCAGTCTGAGTGTCTGCATGGTTCGGTGGGGGTATTACGTAGTGCATAGGTGCATGAATGAGTGACTCACTGTTTGTATGTGTTGAACACAGTATGTGTGCAGGACTGTATGGGTGGATGAGTGTGTGTATGGGTGTGTTAGTGAGTGAATGACTGTCTCAATAGTGTCTTTATGAGTAACTACATATGTTTTAAACTAGTATATGTGACTATTGGTGTATATATGTGAGTATATGTGAGAGTGAGAGATTGAAAGAGTTCCTGTATGAATAAGTATGTGTTTCTATAAGTGATTGTTTAAAAGACTAAGTATGTGTAAGTTTCCGTAGAAGTAAGTGTGGTGGTGTGTGTATAACTGTATATGCAAGTAAATGTATGTTTGATTCTTTATTAGCATGAGTGACTATGTGTGTGAGTAACTCTATGGATGAGTGGCATTGTGTAACAGGATGTATAGGTGTATGAGTACATATGATGAGTGAGTACATGTATGAGTGACTGTATTGGACTGTTGGTGAATGAGTGGATGTGTATGTGGATCTTAGAATTACTGAAGAGGTTGTTGTAAATGGTATTGGTATGTCCATTGTTTTGAAAATTTTAGTCTCTATTTTTGAATGTGTGTATCAAAGGTTATATTAGGGTGAGAGGAGGTCTGCCACTCTATCACAAGGATGATGTCATCAGTGATGTCATCAGTGATGTCATTTGAGATGTCATCAGTGATGTCATGAGTGATGTCACTGACCATGTCATGAGTGATGTAATATGTGACGTCATCAGCAGTGCATTGCGGGCGCGCGAGTTATAGTTAGCTGAACTAACTATAACGGGGGAATTTCAATGGTTTTGTACAAGTGAAAAGTCCAGCTAACTATAACACCCCTGAAACCTATGGTTTTTTCAGTGAATTTCTGAGGTTTTTTAAATGCTAATTCCTAACTATAACGTGCCTGAAACCTATGGTTTTTTCTGTTAATTTCAAAGGTTTTTTAAATGCTAATTTCTAACTATGCCTACAGAGATAGGACATGTGAAGAAAGAAGAAAAAATGCACAGAAGGAAACAAAAGAAGTGCAGAAAGAAGCAACAGAAGTCCTCAAATACGAAGATAAGTGCAGGAAGAAGGATAACGTGCAGAAAGAACAAAAAGAAGAGCAGAAAGAAGCCTTGTTGCAAAATCATCCTGTACCCTCAACTTTTTCAGACGGATACTGGTGGTAACTGAGTCTGACTAACCAGTCCTAGAGCCAGTGCTATGTTAAAAGACACTTAGAATACAGTGAAAACACCTACATACACTAGGGAACATTATGCGTTGGGGTCCCCCTGTGATTAGCCTTACCTCCTCTATAAGCCCCTAGTATATAATAGGGCATGGGGATTAAAACTACCTCTTAAAACAGGCCACAGGGCGTTTTTGCACACGTTAACTCAGGCCCCGTCCCCTCCTTTCACCATTGTGTAAACACACCCTGTGTCCGTTTTTAGTTGGGAGATTAAGTTCATTTGAGTCCTGAGGGTCCCTAGGGTCCAACTAGCCCACTAGGTACCTCCAGTAAGTGCCACAGAGCTGCGTTGCAGAGAGGTGTAAAAAGTGGCACGGCCTGGACCACCTCTCTGCAATGCAGCTCAGTAGCGCTTACTGGAAGCACTTGGTGGGCTAGTTAGCCCCCAGGGGCCCTCAGTATTGAAGGGAAATTATATCCCCAATTTAAAACGTGCCATGGTGCGTGTTTGCACACGTCACCTCAGGCCCCGTCCCCTCCCTTCACCACTGTGTAAACGCGCCCTGTGGCTGTTCTAACTTGAGAGATTAAGTCCCCTTGAATCCTAAGGGTCCCTAGGGTCACACTAGACCACTAGGTACCTCCAGTAAGCGCCACAGAGCTGCGTTGCAGAGAGGTGTAAAAAGGGGCTTGGCCTCAGAACACCTGTCTGCAGCGCAGCTCCCTGGCGCATACTGGAGATGCCTGTTGGGGGCGCGTTTGCAGAGTGCTGCATGGAGGGGGCATGGCCTCCGGCACGATGCCAGTCTTTTATTTATTTTATTTTTTTAAGAAGGGGGGCTGTGTGGTTCCCCTTCTTATTCTAATTTATTGGCCCTGATGACCCCATCCCCCAGGGCCTGTCTCCTAATTATATTTTTTTGACCCCAATCCCCAGGGCCGGCCACTGTTTTTTTTTATTTTTAAAAAATATATATTTATAGACACACCTAGGACATGCTGGACAAACCGTACGTACCTATCACCATGACGATTTGCGTGATATTCATTAAAAGGCGACTATGCATGCAATTAATCCACGTGGAATGTATTTACACCACTAGTGAAGCTCTGACATGTCTGATGCTCTACCGTGCCTAATGCCGGTAGACACCCTTGTCGTTTATTTATACAAACATGGGTAGCTATTGACGGGCACATTTAATACACATGCACACCAAGCCATTCAAAGGGGATTCGACAAAAATTCGACCAAAACTATGCAAGAAACCCCCCTCACAGTTAATAAAACACACATCCACTGCCGGATGTGTAATACTTTTTATTTTACTCTCTGGAAAGGGGACGAACATCACTTGCGAGTCACAGCGCGCTCCTGACAGAGCCCAATGCTGTGTTACACCCACCATTGCCTGCCGAGTGCCACACACCTCTGTATTGTATTCCACTAGCTAGTGCATATGCTATGACACTCTCTAGCCCATGTGCACTGTAACACCACCCCGTGAAAATGTCATGCCACACTTGTCTTCGCACGGGTTATATTGCCCCATCTAACGTGCCTTCCTCGATGCCTATGTTATAACGCACAGTGCTATGCCATACATATTACAATTTGGGATCCATATCTTTGTCACAGTGCATATGCAACGTTACACTCCCCAGCACATATTTTATATTACAACTTTAGAGACTAGTTAGGTTACACAACACTGCCCTGTGCATATTACACTCCAAGGCGCATATCGCATAGCACGCGCTAGTGCCTGTGCTATCTCGCGCTCTCCAATGAATCTGTCATTGCGCACAATGTATTGCATATTATATTTCACGCCTGGTTCATCTTATATCACACTTTTTGGTGCATAGTTTATACCATACACTATATCTAGTTTTCATTTTCAATCATGCTCTCAGGACTATGTTCTATATAACACTGTGTTCACCTACCCTTTTCACGGGCATTACATTTTGCGATAGGGGGTGGAGGGTCAGGGGGTGTTTTTGCCAAGTGAGCCCGGAGTCACAGTCACTAACGTCTTCTTCTTCCTGAATAAAAGTGAGATTATGCTGCATACTTGTTCATATTTTAAGTAGTTTGCACAGACAAAATGTTTTAAAAACAATAAAGTTTCTAATACCCGCCTTCTCTGAACAGTTAGCTTGCTGCCCCATCCCCCTCCTCCCTATCCTCTGTTGTGTGAATCCATGGACTAGCCTCCTCCCTCCTGCCATGCATGGTCTGATGTGCTGCCACTGCCCTCAATTTAGTATGATGTACCAGTCCACTCCTCCTGCCCTCCATTGCCCAATTCTATGCCCCATCATTGACTTCCTGCTTAAACTCTGTGCTTAGCTTGCTGCCCCTATTCTCCTTCCCCCTGCCCTCCGATGTCTTTGTGCATGCCCCTGCTCCATCCTTTTTGCCCACCATGTCCCATGGACCTGCCACTCCTATCTACTCTGAGTGTTCTGTTGAGCTGCCACTCCCCTTCCACCTGCCTAGCATTGTCAGATGACTGTAACCTGTCCCTGCCACCTCCACCCTGCCTGTCCACATGCCATGCCTCTATCCTCTTCCTCCTGTCCTACATGGTCCATTGTACTGCCACACCCTTCTGCCCTCCCTGGTCTGTTGTGCTGCAACTGCTCCTCCTGCCTGCCCCGTGTGGTCTGTTGTGAGGCCCCTTCCCCTGAACTTTATTGTCTGTGCACAGGTCCTGACCCTCCCTTCTATCCTCCATCGTCCTTTGTGCATGCCCCTGCACCCTCCTTCTTGCCCATCATAGCCATTGTGCTGCCACTGAACCCTCCCACTTGCCATGCATGGTCTTCTGTGCTGCCATGGCCCCTCCCACCTTCCCTGTGTGGTCAGTTAGCTGCCCCTGACCCCCTCCCACCTTCCCTCCATGGTCTGTGTGTATGCCATCACAGTCTCACTGTTGCTCTTCATGTTGTGTCTTGCTTCTAGTGCCCATCCTGCCTGACCTCCATGGCTATCTTGCTGCTCCTGCCCTGCCCCCTTTCCCCCAGCCCTCTGTTTACATGTGCAGACCCCTACTCCCTCCCTCCTGGCTTGTCTGTTCCATTGTAATGCCCCTGATCCGTCCCTCCTGCCCTTTATGGTCTGTTATGCTGCAGCCTTCTCTCCTGTCTGTCCATTATGGTCAGCTAGCTACCATTGCCTCTTGCCCCTCTGTTCTCTGTTGTCCATGTGCATGGTCCTGTCCCCTCCCTCTTGCTTTCTATGGATTGTTGTGCTGCACTCCCGTCCTGCATGCCCTGTGTGGTGTATTGTGCTGCTGCAAACCCTGATGCCTGCCCTGCAGGGTCAGTTTGGTGCACCTCTCCATGTCTCTCCTGTCCTCTGTTATCCAAGTCCATGTCCCTATCCCATTTCCTTCCATGATCCAATGTACCATACTTGCGAACATTTTGAACTTGGTAAGAGGGAGATTTTGAAAAAAAACTGGGGTATTGATTTTCCCCTTTGAGTTACATTGAAAAAGAGGATATTGTAGACAGGAGACAGATCAAATAAAGCCCATTTGAGCTTAAAAACATTGGACGTTTCCTGGCTGAATCGGGTCTGTTGGCATGTATGGTTGTACTACCATTGCCTCTTCCTTCTGCCCACAATGGTCTATTACATTGCCACAGCCTTGAAGGAGGGTAGGTTTTGTATCACAGGGGGCCCCTGGCCCGTTCTGTCCACACCTGAAGTATGAGACCCTTGTCCTTGCCTTGCCAGCCGCATTTGTAGGCCGTATTAAATTGACCAGCGGGTCCTGTGTTGCTATATAATTATCCTGAGACATCCTTACCACTCAGCCAGCATAAAACCCCTGTGTAGGCCCTTCTGTTCAATATGTAGGCCTCTTTGTTAAATTGACCATAGCTCTGCAATTTTAGTGTATAGCAGTCTGAAGGCAGGTCTGCGAGGCCTTCTGCTCCAAACTAGTAGCCCCCACCCTACCCGAGTGCTCCGTGCTCGGTATCAAAGTTCAACATCCCCCTGAAGCTGTCGACATACAGTAGGCTGCATCCTGGACTGGTACTTGCTTCCTGGGCAGGTTTCCCGCTTTTAAGGAAGTGGCAACCGCAGAGCGTCAAGTTAGGAGAACTGAGGAGATTTTATACATGAATATTTTGAATTCCTGTACAATACCCATTATTTTCTGCTTGCTCTATGGAACTTACGATAAGCGATTGGCCTGAGAGACTGACCTTTTCACCCAGTCCATTGTCAGCATTAAGTGGGTAAATGACGAAATGTCTGGTAAAATCTGCAGACGAAGCTTTTGGGTAGCATACGTAGGTAGATGTAGCGTGCAAAGGAGCCCACAAAATGATATAAAAAGGGAGCACCCACAGATATCGACGGACAACCTCGCCGTCTGTATGTAGGTTAACAGGCTGTGCAGGTTTTCCCCAAGAACTGGGAGCTCTTGTCTTCCTTTGCTTAAAATGTCTTGCTCTGCTTTGCTTGAAGTATCTTATTCTATTTTACCTATATGAAATGTCATGTTATGTTTAACCATTGTTCTCTTTACTTTTGCATTTAAAAGATGTTGTATTGTAATTGCAGGAATGCTTGCTCTTAGAGTAAATGTGAGTGTCCCTAGGTAACATTTTCCTTGGTGTAGCTTGTTTCTCATGATGCTTTTATAGATGTGTTTTCTCTCTCTCTCTGTCAGTCCATTAATTGAGATACAGAGTATATCATGACAGCTGTATGATTATCTGGATTCTATATTTTGTACGTTATGTCTCTATTCTGCGGTTTCTTTGAAGTTGCATCTTCTCATTAAACTGCCATCGTATTCTGCCTCCAATTCCATGTCTCATATGTCTGTTTTCTTCATTTTTGGAGCAAGCGTTCCTAGGCACCCCGGCTCAAATTAAGGTGCCCTTTTTGTCCCTGACTCACTCTCCTGCTCAGTTCTGTGGTGGCTCCCGGGGCTCTGGGGACCGCCCCTAGCTTCCTTGACCCGTAATAGATCTTCCCTCCAACAGCCTCTCTTGCAAGTCCTGTATTGTTGGTTTGTTGCCCCTGCCCCCCTTTCCACTGCCCTCCATAGTCTGTTGTGCTTCCACGGCCCTTCCTGCCTGCTCAGGGTGGTTAAATTGTTGCCTTTGCACCCTCCTACCTGCCTTCAATTTTCAGAGTCCGTGCCCCTGGCCTCTGCCTCTCAACAGTATCCTAATGAACAACTAGATTGCTAACATTCTATATTTATTACAAAAGTGTGGAACGCCTGACATCATCTTGATGTAATCAAAACTGTAATACCTAGAGCATTCCTTTAGAAATTACATATATGAGAGGGTCTTATTGGCATCAAAATTATGGTTAGTGCTCTAAAAGACTAAAATAAGGACATATTTTCTGAGTTTTCAAATAGCGACAAAGCACTTTTAAATTATTTGTTATCTTTATGTTTTTTTATCTAGTTGACAACTTGATTAAATGTTGCACTTAGGGGAGAGGATGTGGTGTTACTTCCAGAACTGCAGACTTTGCAACTGGGGAACCAGGTTGAAGTTTCTGCTTCAGCTCGACATTCTGTGATTCTGGTCAAATCACTTAGTCTCCCCATGTCTACAACCAAAATGAATTTGTTCTTGTGTGATGTAACCAATGCTCATGTAAAGCACTCCAATACCTGACAAGTCTGCACTATATAACACTGCAAAAACACAAAATAATAAGTGTTTTGCACACTTCTGTCATTGGGCTATATTTGGGCTATATCTGGGTGATTTTGGGCTACATTTGGGCTCTTTTGTCTCCGGTGGCCATCTTGGGAGATTTATTTGTTATGAAGTTTCCTAATTTCCTCATGTACTGCAGCCTCCTCAGTCGGAAATGCTTTCAGTTTTTTACTTTGATTCCATCATGAAGGTATTCAGATATGTCACACATTTGCCATGAATTCTGAATGTTAGCACTCTAGTTGCTCATTAGATCACTGTAGTAAAACTACTGTTCACCATGGAAGTCTGCTCCTGGTATTAAAAGTGCATGTTTCAGTCTGCATGTCAGAATTTTTTAATGAAATAGAAGAGGATTTGAGAAGTCACTCAAAATGTGCCCTCATTTTCTTTCTTCAGCATTAATCATAATTTCTATGGCATAATGAACCCCCTCATTGTGTTCCTTTTTAAATTAAATGTTTTAAGTGTTACCAGTTTATTCCAATCAAGATGGCTTCAGGTGTGCCATACTTTTGTCATAATGAAGACAGTAAGTGCTCTAGTTGTTTTTAAGAACATTCTTGGACATTCTGTCATTGGGCTATACTTGGGCTACATCTGGGTGATATTTGGGCTACATTTGGGCTCTTTTGTCTCTGGTGGCCATCTTGGGAGACTTATTTGTTATGAAGTTTCCTAATTTCCTCATTTACTGCAGTCTCCTCAGTAGGAAATACTTTCAGTTTTTTACTTTGATTCCATCAAGAAGGCATTCAAATGTGTCACACATTTGCCATAAAATCAGAATGTTAGCACTCTTTTTGCTCATTAGATCACTGTAGTAAAGCTACTGCTCACCAGGGAAAACTGCTGCTGGTATTGAAAGTGCATGTTTCAGTCTGCATGTCAGGATTTGAGAAGTCACTCAAAATGTGCCCTAATTTTTCTTTCTGCAGCACTAATCATACTTTTTATGGAAAAATGAACCCCCTCATTTTGTTCCTTTTTAAATTAAATCTTTTAAGAGTTACCACTTTAATCCAAGCAAGATGGCTTCAGGTGTGCCATACATTTATCATAAGTAGGACGGTTAGCGCTCTAGTAGTTCTTTGGAACACTCTGGAAAGCTGCAGTAGAACACAAAGGAATCAACTGACAGTCTCTGCCCTTGTTGGATGTACATGTTTTACTGAGAATGTCAGACTTCATTCTCACATGACTGAGAAAGATAATGTGAATTTACAGAAAATAAGCTCTCAGTTTAGCTTATAGATCACCTTCCAAACCTCTGTGGTAAAAGCATGAGAAAATATTTTTCTCTCAATCATGATATCCCAGCAGAAGGCTTTTTCACATGGTGAAATCACCTTAGAACATACCACAATTCCTAAAATGAGTATGGTACCATCAACAAATGATTTATAATGTAACTAAAGTCTTAAAATCTTCTATTAACTGCAATGCTTTTTAATGAGGTGCTATCATGTATATTGGTCCCAAGATGGCTGCCAACACTTCTTGGATGAAGTGCTGACAGCCAATCAGATCTCAGGATGAGATGTGTGGTTAGGCTCCGCCCACATATATATATTGATTTAAATGCTATTTTCTCAGGAACTACTGAACAGATTTACACCAGACCTACAAAAGGCACTTCCTTGACCTGAGGACTACCTCTCTGCCAAATTTCAAGTAACTCTGTTCAGCCGTTCGGGCTGTAGCTGTGTCTAAAGGTCCTATGGAAAAATGCATGGGAAAAACGCGTTTTGGGACCCCCCTTTTTTCTCAGCCCCCGCTTGACGAATCCCCCCGAGACTTTCAGGGTAGGAGCGGAGCGTAGCGCCCCACCTATTTTGAAAATTTCGCGAGGATTCATCGACCGGCGCCAAAGTTATTCCAAATAGAATGTTGCGGATTTCCTATGGAAACAGGGTCCTAACTATAACTATCTACTGGCGACCGCCAGTAGATAATATATATATATATATATATATATATATATATATATATATATATATATATATATATATATATATATATATACCAAGGTGTATTGAAGAATGAGTGGCTGTATAAGTGCCTGAATAGATGATTTAGTAAGTGCGTGACTGACTGTATAAGTGAGTGATTAAACGTTTCTTACTGAATGCATGGGTTAGTGACTAAACTGTGTAAATGTCGGTATCAGTCTGTCAGTTGGTGTGTAAGTGGCTGCATCGATTGGTGAGTAGCTACATGAGTATTTATAAGGGTTATTTATTGGTTATCTGAGTATCTATATGGGTGCCTGTGTGGATGGGTGGGATTTGTGTGACTGTGCATAGATATGTGAGTGGTTGATTCACTGGGTATATGGGTTCAAGAGTGCATGTGAAAACAGCTGTATGGGTGGGTGAGTGTGTGTATGGGTGTGTTGGTGAGTTAATGGATGTCTCAGTGGTACATGTCCAAGTAACTACATATGTAAAAGGTAGTGTATTTGAGAGATGGAGTATATAAATGACTACGTGAGAGTGAGTGATTTGAGAGTGGCTGTATAGATGAGTGTGTACTTGTATCAGTGATTGTATAAGAGAGTAAGTATGTTTTAGTATCTGTATGAATAAGTGAGGTGGTATGTGTATAACTGTATAGGTGAGTAAATGGAAGTGTGATTGATTCTTTGCATGACTGACAAGGTGTGTGAGTAACTCTGAATGAGTGGCGGTGTGTGAGTGTCTGTATAGGTGTATGAGTGCATATGATAGTGTTGTATTGATGAGTGACTGCATGCATGAGTGACTGTATGTGTGAATGAGTTGATGTCTGTGTAGACCTAGCAATCAGGGAGTGGGTATGTAGTAACTGGTATTGGTGTGTCTATGGTTTCGAAAATGGTAGTCTGTATTTTAGAGTGGGTGTATGAAAGGTTATATTAGGGTGTGAGGAGGTGCATCAGATTTTCATGTGGATGATGTCATCAGTGATGTCATTTGAGATCTCATCAGTGATATCATCAGTAATGTCACTGACCATGTCATGAATGATGTAATATGTGACGTCATCAGCAGTGCATTGCGTGGGCATGAGTTATAGTTAATTGAACTAGCTATAACGGCCGAAATTCTCTGGTTTTGTACGAGTGAAATGTCCAACTAACTATAACGTCCCTGAAACCTGTTTTTTTTTCAGTGAATTTCAAAGGTTTTTTTAAATGCTAATTTCTAACAATAACATCCCTGAAACCTATGTTTTTTCTGTGAATTTCAAAGGTTTTTTAAATGCTAATTTCCAACTATACCTACAGAGGTAGGACATGTTCAGAAAGAGGAAGAAAGGCGCAGAAATAAGCAAGACAAATGCAGACAGAGGCAACAGAAGTCCAGAAAGATTAAGAAAGGTGCAGAAAGAAGCAAGAGATATGCAGAAAGAACCAAGAGAGGTGCAGAAACAGGCCTCGTTGCAAACTCATCCTGTGCCCCCAACTTTTTGCTGACTGGTACTGGTGGTAACTGACTCTGACTAACCAGGCCCAGAGCCAGTGCTATGCTAAAAGACACTTGGAATACAGTGAAAACACCTACATACACTAGGGTACACTATGGGTTGTGGTACCCCTGTGATTGGCATGACCTCCTCTGTAAGGCCCTAGTATATAATAGGACAGGGGGATTAAAACTACCTCTAAGTCAGAGGTGCAGAAAGATGCTTCTTTAAGTAGTAGTCACGTTTGCAGAGTGGTGGAGAAAGGGTGCTGGGCCTCCGACCAGCAGTCAGGAATTCCGCTGCATAGGACTTACAGGAGGTAGCAGGAGGGCTTCTAGGCCCCCAAACTCCCTCAGGAGTAAATTGTACTTCATCCCCCGTCCTGTAGTCTGCCAGGAGGCGCGTTTACAGAGTGGTGGAGAAAGGGGGCCATGGCCTCCGAAGATGTCTTAGCAATCCCACTGTGTGGGACTTACTGGAGGTAACAAGAGGGGTATTTGGCCCCCAAGGACATCCTTGGGGGCCCACTACCCCTCCTATTACCTCCAGTAAGTCCCACATAGCAGCATTGGTAAGTACTTGTAGCACACCACGCCCCCTTTGCCCACCACTCTACAAACGCGCTCCCTGGCACGCTCTTGGATGGGGATTGAAGTCCCCTTCACTAATGGGAGTCCTTTAGGGGCCAACTAGCCTACCTCTTACCTCCGGTAAGCCCCACACAGTGTGATTGCTGAGAGGTGGACAAAGGCCATGCCCCCTTTCGCCACCACTCTGCAAACGTGCTTCCTGGCGCGTTGTAATTTTGAGAATTAAGTCCCCTTCATTCCTGAGGGTCCCTGGGGGCCAACTAGCCGACCAGGTACCTCCAGTAAGCGCCACACACCTGGATTGCTGAGAGTGGTAGGAGGCAAAGTCCCCTTTTTGCACCACTCTGCAAACGCAGCTCCTGGCGCACTGCTGCTCGGGGGATGAAGTCCACTTGTGTCCTGAGGTCCTCAGGACACAAGAGGACCTCAGTGCGCCAAGAGGCGCGTTTGCAGAGTGGTGTAAAAAGTGGCATGGTCTCGGACCACCTCTCTGCAACGCAGCTCTGTGGCGCATACTGGAGGTACATGGTGGGCTAGTTGGCCCCCAGGGACCCTCTGCATTCAAGGGGAATTAATTCCCCAACTTACAATGCGCCACGCGGCACGTTTGCTGAGTGGTGCAGGGAGAGGGCGGGGCCTCCGAGAGATGCCGGCTTTTTTTCTTTCTTTTATTTTTTAGAAGGGGGGCTGTGTGGCCCCCCTTCTTTTACTATTTTTGAGGCCCTGGGGACCCCATCCCCCAGGGCCTGACCCCTATTTTTAAAAAAAAAGCGAGAAGGGGGCCACGTGGCCCCCCTCCCGAGGCCAATTTCGGCCCCGGGGACCCCATCCCCCGGGGCATGGGCAGTCTTTTAAAAATATTTTTCATTTATTTGTTTGGAGGGGGGCCACATGGCCCCCCTCTTCAGGCCAAATATAGCCCCGGGGACCCCATCCCCCGGGGCCGGCCTTTCCCTTTAAAACATTTTTTTTTTGCAGGTGAGGTAGGCCGCATGAGCCCCTCCCGGGCTACTTCTGGCCCCGGGGACCCCATCCCCCGGGGCCTGGCCTCTCCGTTGGGGACCGTGGGGGGAGCAGGCATTGCTTTTGAGCAAGGGGAGCTGCTAATGTACAGCTCCCCTTGCTCAAAAGCAATTCTGCTTTGCTTCATTGAAGCGAGAGCAGGTTTCCCTGCTCTCGCTTCAATGAAGCAAAGCAGAGTTTGCTATGGCAGGGCGGGAGCTGTGCTCCCGCCCTGCCATAGCAAACGGCAATGTCCCAGGGGTGGGCACCCTGGGGGGGTGGCGGTCCCCAGGGCCATCAAGGGCTCCAGGAGAGGGGCCACGCGGCCCCCTCTCTTCATTTCAAATGCTCCGGGGAGGTGGTGGTCCCCAGGGCCGGGGGTCCATAACAGACCCCTGAATTTGAATATTTAGTGCCCCGGGGAGGTGGGGGTCCCCAGGGCATGTGGAGGGGCTTGAGCATCCCACACACATTTTTTTAAAAAACAGAGCCTTTCCGTTATAAAACACTTTTTTTTGCAGGAGAAGGAGGCTGTGTGGCCCCCCTCCCGGGCTACATCTGGCCCCAGAGACCCCATCCTCCGGGGCCTGGGCTCTCCGTTGGGGACCATGGGGGGAGCAGGCATTGCTTTTGAGCAAGGGGAGCTGCTAACATGCAGCTCCCCTTGCTCAAAAGCAATTCTGCTGTTGCTTCATTGAAGCGAGAGCAGGTTTTCCTGCTCTCGCTTCAATGAAGCAAAGCAGAGTTTGCTATGGCAGGGCGGGAGCCGTGCTCCCGTCCTGCCATAGAAAACGGCAACGTCCAGGGGATGGGCACCCCGAGACATTGCAGGAGTCGGCCCTGGGGAGTGGCGGTTGACAGGGCCATCAAGGGCTCCAGGATAGGGGCCACGCGGCCCCCCCCTCTTCATTTCGAATGCCCCGGGGAGGTGGTGGTCCCCAGGGCTGGGGGTCCGTAACAGACCCCTGAATTTGAATATTTAGTGCCCCGGGGAGGTGAGGGTCCCCGGGGTGTGTGGGGGGGCTTGAGCACCCCACATACATTTTTTTTTAAAACAGTGCCTGGGGAGGTGGCGGTCTCTGGGGCTGTGGTGGCAGCGTGCCCCTCGCGTATAATTGGCTTAGCCCCGGGGAGGTGGTGGTCCCTGGGGCGTGTGGGGGGGCTCGAGCCCTCAACACACATTTTTTAAAAAGTGAGCCCCGGGGAGCTGGTGGTCCCCGGGGCTGCTTGCCCCCCGTAAATCATCAATGAAGCCCTTGGGAGGTGGTGGTCCCCAGTATATAATTTGGGATTGCCCCAGGACCTGGCCAACCCATGGGCTTAACAATAACAAAGCGCGGGAGCCCGTGCTTCGTTTTTTAAAACTTTCTTAGCAGGATTCGTGCACCCAGCGCGAATTCTGCCGTTTAAAAAAAAATGCTTATTTGGCCCTGGGGGTCCCTGTGGGACTCCCTCAGCAGGACTAGGGGGTCAGGGTGTTTCTACCCTGCCCCCTTTTCTTGTTTTTTAATGTTTTTTCACTGTTTTCTTGTTACTCGGTTACCGAGTCACAAGATGGCTGCCAACACTTCCTGGTTTGGAGTGTTGGCAGCCAATCAGCAGTCAGTTCATGCTCGGGAGGAGTCCCGACTTCTCCTTGGTGCTCAGATATCGAAACTTTTCTTTTTCTAATTTCTCAGGAACTACTGAATGGATTTACACCGTTTGAAAAAAGGTTGCTTTCTGAACTAAGAAGTACCTTTTTGCCAAATTTGGTGCAATTCCCTTCGGGCTGTAGCTTTGTCTAAAAGTCCTATGGAAATGAACATAGGGAAAACGCGTTTTGGGACCCCCCTTTTTTCTCAGCCCCAGCTTGACAAATCACCCCGAAACTTTCAAGACAGGAGCTGACCGGAGCGGGCCATTAGTTTTGAAAATTTCGCGAAGATACATCAAACGGCGCCAAAGATATTGGCAAAAGAAAAATGCTTTTTGAATAGAAACGAGGTCCTAACTATAAATACCTACTGGCAACTGCAAGTAGGTAATATATATAGTTTACTATACTTAATAGGTAATATATATAGTTTACTATACTTAATAATGTATGGTTTACTATACTTAATACCGCATGTGTGTCTCGTAATATATATATATATTTCATAGTATGCAAATATGGAGTTGAGAATAGTAAATCGATACTTATCAATTCATACTTAACTCCACAATATATTGGTTGTCAATATTTTTGCTGCGATAAAACACACTTTCTGTTGTCGATATTCTGACATACAACCATGATGAATTATATATTTCTTAAGCTTGTCATGTTTTGATTTCTTATATCACACAACATTTTTCCTTGCTTCTTCGGCTATACGATAAACTATATAATTTAACTTAGCAAAGAGAACACAATAAGTTATTTCAACCACTGTTTGTCTGGAGGTTTACTGTTGTACTTTGAATTCACTTGCATCTGTCATGTCACGTAAATTGTTATTTTATTGCAGAATTTATATAATGTCCTGAAATGTTTGTTGTTTTCTTAGGGTAACCTGATAGAAGATAGCAGCCGCGGTCCATGCAGGTAACATCAGTGGGGTGGCGGGGCAGTGTACGGGGAGATCCCAAGTGACAATGCAGAGGAAAAATGAATTATTTATTTAATTTTCCCTCGACATCGTCCCTCAGAATCCCTCCTTACACTGCCCCACCGCCCCACCGCTGTTACCTGCACGGACCGCGGCTGGAATATAGATGGCAACTTGAGAAGCCTGCGTCTTTAACTGAAACGGGCCAAGGATAGGGATCTGGCACTGTCCCTTTCGAGCTCCCTTAGAAGCTGCGCGATGATCCAAACGTGTTCTGGGATTGAACCATATTTGGAATGGGTTAACCACCCTTGGGAGAGACCACTTCTTACTAGATTCCATCTGGGCTCAGTCCCATGTTTCCCTCTTGGACAATATGATGTCGCTAACATCAGTCATTGCCTCTGTGACAAATCATCTAATAAAACCCAGTTGCACTCTCCTCTCTTCTGCAGATTTTATAAAGACCTGTCCGAGGGCCTGCTCATCCCAGCGATCCAAAAGGCACAGATTAAAAGCTACAGAGCCACTCCAATCTAGTCACAGTCCCTACGTATGCAGGAAATATGCTTTAGCGTGGACCTGTTTTTAAAATCGGCTGTTAAACTTCGTGATTCAATGCAGTTTTAATACTATTTTATATAAATCCCACCATTCAATTTAACTTTCGATATGAATTATGTGATTTTATCTGTGAATATTGGTTTTAATTAATTATTGTTTTGTACAAGGTTGTCTGCTCTTAAATGTACTAAGCTTTTGATTGTACTTGTATGTGCTTTTATGGTTATTTTTTGGCCAAAATAAAGAACTGAATTGAATTGATTGATTGATTGATTGATTGATTGAATGATTGATTGATTGACTGCTCCCACTGACCATTTTCCATCTGAATCCACAGGCCATCCCCTGGGTCATCAAAGTGGAATAAGTGAACTCGCTCTCAATTCGACTCCAGTGCTATCAGATTACTTCCCTTTTGCCTGTGACTAGTTGGATAACTGGTGCCCCACTCGGCACTGGACCTGTCCCATTTCTCTGTGTAGCATTGTGGCATGAGTGTTGGGTCACCCGCAGTCCAGTTGTAGCTCTTCATTCAGCCACCAGGGGTCTGCTGGGCAATCCTCCTATGTCATTTAGTTCTGTTGGGTCATTGCAATTTCGACATTCAATTTCAGTACTTTCTCCAAATGGTGCAAGTCCGAACTACTCTACAAAACTACAAGCATTTAATATATAGATTTTTCCTCTAATTCGGAGTGCCTATTTAGAACAAGTTGCACTCCAGTGTGCATTTGCTTAACATGTAGAAAACTGTCCTGCATTCAGTACGGTGATAGCTTACACAACACAAGACTGTTTGCACATGTGTGGCTGCAAGCTTTTCTACACAAAGCATTTGCTTCAGACCAAAACAGAAGCAAAACTGCTGAAAAGAAATATCTTCCCCTTTAACCAGTTCACCCTGTTTATTTTCTTTATTATTACTACAAGAGCTATAGACTTAATGTACAACTTGCATTTAAAAAATGTACATGTATATATGATGACCTGTTGTCATGCTTTCATGGTCTAATGTAGGCCCTTCAGCACTAAGTTACTAACCGTCAAAACCATTCCAACAGCCACCACCATAAACGGGGACTGTACAATAAAGGGACTCAGTGAAAACTTCTGATATTTGGGCCTATAATAAGCCTTCACAATTTGTTCCCTAAAGAAGTCCCGATGTTATGGGACGAAACGAGTTGATTGTGTCCATGTTCACTTTTTCTGTGGAAACAAAAGAAATAAAGAATGAATATTAGGAACATCCATGGCTCATGATGCTTTGGATTTGAATAGTAGATATGTATTGCTACTCTGTTCTGTGACCTTCTTGGGGTATTAGACCCGATGCAATTGGTGTAGAGTGATTCTCTGCCTTGCTATAATGTTTCCAATTTTAGGGGCATTTTAGACGATTGGCCCTGGGAGTAAGCACCTTATTTTGTAGGAACTATACAGTGTGTGGAAATAGTGTACCCTAACCGTTCTAGTTGTGCCTTTTTTATGTTGATTTCTTTTAGTTAATTGTACCTCCATTGTGCTATTTGTCTATTTTTGACTTGCCTCTGAGTTACACCTTCTGGCATCTTTTTTGTTCTTTTTCGGCATTTGTTTGCCTGTGTATGTTTGTATATGAGTGCAAGGTTTGTGAGTGTGACTGACTGTGTGCCTGGTGGAATTCACTGCAAAGGTGACACCGTCCTCTGCTGACCAGGTGCCTGCATTATTATTGCATTCCTTTCACCCCTACCCCTTAGTATGGTTTTTCCTGTGGATAGGTCTGTCAGGCCTCAGCCAATTAAAATAGCCACAGAGCCTCTTCCAGAGAGCTCCTTCTCACTTCCTGCCTCAATGTGTATACCTTATTGATCTGCTCTCTTGGTAAACATTGTTTTCCACGAATACTTTTCCCCGCAGGGAAATACAACGTGGTCGTTACAACAACCCCGTTGTAACCACGAATACCATTACTCCGCAAGTCGGAACACGACTTGCGGAGGGGGCAGAAGGTGTTGGATTTAAAATCCAACACCTTCCCTACTGTTGCACATAATTGAGTTGGAATAGTAAATTATACTATTCCAACATCCAGCGCCCTCCTTCCGCAAGTGATGGTTAAGACTTGCGGGGTAATGGCATGCGTGGTTACAACAACCACGTTGTAATGACGTGTTGTAATTTTCTGCGGGGAAAAATAATGTGTTAAAAAGAGGTATACTCGCTCTCTTGTATGTAGAAGTTAACCACCCTGCTTGGACCAGCTGAAACTGGCTCATGGGAAGCTGCCTGTGCTCATGGATGCACTGACGGTGCAGTGTCCATGCATTCCAGGATCAGGCAAGCCCCCAAGAATTGAGAGGTGGCAGAAAAATCGACTGGTCAACCTTTCCCATAACTAGTATGTGGTTTCAGGATTCTCCCTACCTCGAAAGCAGAGCTGCACACAAGTATAGGTGTGTAGACTTAGTTCCACAAGTGATGCTCTACTAGTTTCTTTTCAGGCTAGGGAGAGAGCCGAGCTAAAGACTGTGAAATAGAATTTATTGCATTAGCGTAACTATAACCTGCTTCAGCCATGTTTTCCTGCTCACGCTAACAAGGCCCCGAGGAAGTGACCATGTCTGAAATCAAGCCATGTCCACCTATTAGGTCCTGAGGTTAAAAAATGAACACTAGCTTGCTCAGCCTAAATGTTTACTTATTATCATTGCTAACTGAAGGTTTTTTCACTTGTGCTCATTATCATAAGCCTGGTCACATGGTTATATATTTCTAAAGGAGCCCCCTGACTACACTTGAAACATGTCCTTTGCTGTTATTCTGTGAGCCTTCCTTGGAATATTCTGGCAGGCTTTTTCAGTGATTCACAGACTATTAATTTTTCTTTTGTTAATAAACCCTTTTTAGATTTCATTTGGCATAAGAGGAGATTTTCTTTGACATGACTCAGGAGTAAGTGCTGCTGGGACCACCCTGTGTGAGGAGTGACTGCTGACTGAGGAAGAAGATGCTGGCAGTCGCTGCTCGTCCATAGAGGGCACCAGGCTGTCAACCCTCTGCCTTTCTCTTCAACTAAATGTTTAAAAAGTGTCAGCTTTTAAATGAAAACTAAGAATCTCACAAACCATTTGTTTGGATGTAAAAGCTTTAGAATTGCTTTAGCAGTAAAAGAAATCTCAACTAACACACTGCGCATGTGTCAGGAGGGAGTGGTTACAGCCCGGCCTTACAAAGTCGCAATACACATCTGAAATACTGCACTAGTGCCATGCTATGCATAATGTCAGATAATGGCACTTGAGGGCTTGTCAATTATGAGCCCTCTTTCCCAATCAAAAGTCGAATAGAATAAATAGGTTTACTTCCAACCTAATTCTGGCTTCTGATTCATAGAAGCTCCCGAACCTGGTCGTGGAGTGCTGCTTGAATTGCTGGAGTTAAGGGAGTCGGGCAGTGCTTAATTTGAGCCGGTGGTTTCCGGTGCTCGGCACCAGTACTTAATTGTCAACACCTGGGCTTGCGATGATCTGCCACAAGGTGGCACTGGCTGGCTAATATAGAGATGACCACAACAACAGTCAATTATTAATTCAATATGCATTAAAAATTACTTTTACATAAAACCCAAGCCATTCTTATAGCTTTGGGGGCAAGGAATAGACCGAATTGTCACACTTGTAGGATGAGTGTGATGGTTAGTTACTATCATTGGCAGCATGGCACGGGCAATGTGTGGTGCATGCTGCAGTGGCCTCCTGACCAGAGCCCTGGCACTTATTTTTTCCCAAATTAAGCACTGGAGTCGAGTATCGTGGGCCCATGAGAGCAAGCCAGCTTATGTCGTAGCCAGAGGGCTGACACAAGGAAGTTTTGTTTTCAGCACTGGTACTTAGTATGAGTGTGTGTACGTGCGTTTGCCTGCTTGCCTGAGATTGTATGTGTATGTCTACGTGTCTGTCACTGCTGTATGTGCGTGTGTCTGGATTGTTTGTTTATGTGCATTTCAGTGTTTGTATGCGTGAGCATGTGCATGTGCGAATGCAATTTGAAAGTGAAAGCCTGTGAGGAAGGAGGTCTTGGGCCCAGGGGTTTGCAAGAATTGGGACCCAGAGGGGGAGAAATACACCTTCTCGTTGTATTTCCCTCTTCCAGTTCATTATCGATCCCATGTTCGTTCAGGTCAGCTCTCACATTTCTGCCCCACCACTTTTAGATTTCACAGGCCGCCATTGGATGCTGGACTGTGCCTTTCTGGAAAGGTGAGCCTGCCAGGGAGGTCCAGACACCACTGATGCTAGCACTTGGGAGAATGAAAACGTTTAAATTGCATAAGTAACACATTTATAAGCAAAATGTGATGCTAAAAAAATGTGTGCATATTATTCAGATAATTGGTAATCGGTGACTGCATTCGCCATTAAGAGCAGCACCTTAAACATGTTAAATAGTTAATGCTAGCCACATTTTCCATGACAGGCTGAAAGGCCTGTACATTGTATATTTGTTTGTTTTGTACGTTATAGGTTTTTCAATTGCAGATGCTGTTTTTTTCCAGATGCCTTTTGTTAGCTAGTGAATAGTTATTTGTTATGTATTAGACGACTGATAGTGAAGCCAGTGTGGTAGAGCGACTCGTGGGTAGAGCTGCTTGTAGCCGACAGACCTTCTGGTGTAACAATTCAAGGAAATAGCAAAGCATGGATCATTGTTTAGCCATGAGAAAGTGGGGAGTATGCCAGCTCCCAGAGTCTGGAGAGAACTAATTGGTTCCTGAGAGTGGGAACTAGCTGAAATGTTACAATTAATGTTTTTGTCAAATAATAATAGTATGTGTCCCTGAGACTAGTTAGGAGAGATGCTTGCTGACTTCGAACTGAGTAGACCCTTCTTACGTCTGCTGATCTCCACAGCCGGAGTGCAAAGGCTCTATGCCGAAGCATTCTTATTCTCTCATTCCGAGACCTTTATTGGGTTTTCTGAAGCTGACACCTTACCTCATTTGCTTTCACTGAATGTCAGCTTTCCCGAATCATACTAGCTACATTAGATTAAGGATTTACTTTTTGGAACATAATTTCTGGATATGCTGTATCCTTTAAAAACTACTTGCTAATGTTCTATTTTTCCTTATTCTGAAAAATAGGCTCTTGAAACATTTACATTTATAACTAATGATGATTACATTAGAATTCTTAATGGATTAATGTAATCGTTGTAATTAAAATGTTGTTAATAAATCCTTTTTGAATTCAATTTAGTTCTCCTTGTTGTTTCCTGTGGTGCCTAATGATTTCATAGTTTATGGAAATGTATTGAAATGCTAGCTCCTAAGTCCTTCTTTCCGACGACTAACACATGTCCATACACCAGTGCTGGAGAGTTTATGACGATTATACATGTAGATAAAGATTAAAGAACCCCTGCTCCATCAAACTCAAATCCTCCAATACTCATCTTGGAAAGGATCAGAAAACAAAAGCTAATACAGCACACCCTTAATCTGTGTACATAGGTCCCACTCGATAACCAGTAATGAGGACCGATATTAAATAAAGATCAAAGAGACAATCTCACAACTCATAAAATCATATATGGCAGTCCTAAATCCAATAAGACATGATGAACAGCCCACGTAGTTATAATAGAAGACGTTCTTTTTATTGTTTTGAGAGACCAATTTCCAAAGTAGAACACAGCCAACACGTGTTTCGTCAGTACTTGTCGGTACACAGACTTTATCAAGGCTATCGAATAATTCTATAAGCTCCGGAATCAGAAAAATCCTGGAAAGTCAGTACGTATTGGATAAGAGATCCACACCATGTAATAGACAACAGTCTAACAGGC
Organism: Triturus cristatus; assembly: GCF_964204655.1. NCBI lineage: Eukaryota > Metazoa > Chordata > Amphibia > Caudata > Salamandridae > Triturus > Triturus cristatus. The sequence continues at coordinate 1,591,499,956 of NC_140590.1, forward strand.
AGGTGTAGATTGAAAAGAAATAGGAATCACAGCACAACCACCACAATCATGATGCGTTGAATCCTTGTGGTTTTCCAAAGGGTCAAGAAAATCACCGCGTGTGATAACGCTCGCCCATAAGCTCTTAGAAAGGATGCAGAAACTTCCTGTCTGAATGACCTGACCCATCCATCGTCATAAGCTGATTTAAACAAGTAATTATCATTCTATGTCCGGCCCCAAGTTGCTGCTTTACAAAACAATTACATAAACAAATAAGTAAACACATTAAATTAATTAATTAAAATAAAATAGATCACTGGATGTTATGCCCCATTGACTTCTGCAGTGCAGCAGTGAAGGCAATTTTGGGCAGTGAAAAAGTACTGTATATATTTAAGGCACCAGTTTTTCTGCCATGTATTTGTTTGTTTGACAGTTCCGTCTCTGTTTATTCATTCCATGCTCACTTTTTGCCACCTTGTTGGAATTTATCCATATTTACTTTTTTATCATGTGCTAATTTTTATTTTGGCGCGGGTGGCAACCAATATTAGCTAGTGAATGAAAACTCATCCTTTTTAGGTCTGGCTTTACACACGACCTTTTGAGGTTATTCATTGTATATGTTTAGAATACTTACTTATATGGGGTGTCAGCCAGCCCTCTGCCTCCATTGGTCTGCTACTTTATCATTTAAATTTTTCTCCCGCTCACCATAGCGTACAGTATTCAGCAATGGGTCACCACCAGCTCCCTTCCGTGCCAGAGGCCTCAAAGCCAATCATTGGGCCCGATTCACAAAGGTAAACTAAGACGAAAGTCTAACTCTACGACTTTCAGGATTCACAAAGGGCATGTAAGAGTACTCAAATCAGACTTTTGTTTCAGTTACACTTAAGTTTTGGTCTTAAGTTTAACTAAGACCAAAAATACTTCGACGTTTGGTCTTAGTTAAACTTAAGACCAAAACTTAAGTTTAACTGAAACAAAAGTCTAACTTTACCGCTCGTTAATGCTCATTGTGAATACCCAAAGTCGTAAAGTTAGACTTCCGTCTGTTTACCTTTGTGAATTGGGCCCATTGATTTTAGAGGGGAAAAAAATGGTTAACTTTTAGGCCGTTTTGTTTAGTGCTGAGAGACCAACAACTTGATAAATTATACAGTTCTGCAAAAACCATGACAAAAAAATCACTGACAAGCCAAGATATTGGCATCGAACACAGACCTACTTCTTTTGCCAATGCTTGTTCTATCTGCCTGTGCTGTCAGTACGCACAAGTGTTGAATTGGCAGTATGGAGATACACTGAAAAGAAGCTGTAATTTCATTTTTTTCCCTTTTTATTATCTGTATGTCATTACAGAAACGAGAATCTAATTTCGTAACAGTCAGATGTGGAAGCGTAATTGTAATTTACTGTATTAAGGTATGTCATAGGATGCTAGATGGTAGCTTCAGCGGCGGCTCCGTCACCCCACTGCTCTGTGATCAGTTGAAAAAGGAAAAATAAAATGATAATAACGCAATGTTATTATCATTTATTTCTCTGTACTGGCTTAGGTGCGGGCTGGACCGGCCAGAGCAGGGGGAGGAGTGGTCGGCACTCTCTAAGTGCGCATGACGGTTTGGCTGGCCGCCGTGTGCACTTAGCATGCTCGCTGTATTGCGCAGCCTGGGTGGAGAACATGGACAGGCTCTCACTCCCTGTCACTCCCTATCTGAGTGCCGAACCAGGGCGCTCAGACCAATCATGAAATGATCAAAGAGGACCGAGAGGTGGCGGCCATCCTGCAGGTAAGTGATTTTTTTTTCATCTCTACCCCCCACCCCCTTGTTAAAAGTAGCAGCTGCCACTGGGTTGCTTGAATCATATTAACACAAATAATGCCCTCGCCCAGGAAGATCAACAGTCCGGCTCCATCAGCGTCTGCTTTGAGGAGAGTTGCCTTTGCCTTCCCTAAGCACAGGTAAGAGGAGGCTGACCTTTGATCTCAGTTGGGATCAGACCTTCAGTGTGCGTCTGGGTAAAGCTCACACCAGAAGCACACTGAAGGTCCGAGCCCCACTGAGATTGCTACACTCCTGTGCCTCATTGCTGAGGACCAATGAGAGCAGTTTTTCCTAAACCACATGGGGTTGAGAAAAAACTGCTCTCATTGGTCCTCAAGAATGAGGCTTTCCGATGAGGTCAACTCGGGCCTCGGTCCCGTGGTGTCCTGCGGGGACAGTATACCTTATTACTCTAATCCAAGGGCGTGGTAAAAATAGTGCAGCAAGTGCAGTGGCACCGGGGCACAGGAGTGTAAGGGGCTCACTGCACTTGAATTATGTTTTTCTGCTATCAAAGAAGGGGACGGGGTCCCATATTGCTGACGTGTATTAGGGCCCATGGGGCCTCCGTTACCTCACTGCCCGATCCAATCCCAGAAGTAGAGAGAAGTGTTTCAGGCCTCCATCACACGGCTGCCTGCAGCTGGCCCTGCACGTGCACTGGGCCAGGAAGATGTCAACCAGACAGAGTAAGAGCGCAGCATCTCACCGCTGGTCCCCAGGAAGCTTCTCTCTCACGCTGCCAATTGGCCCCCGTTTGGCATATTTCTAACCAAATATTGTTTCTGGGTGTTTTTCAGAGAGGAGTATGCAAGAAAAAAGTCTAAACTAAGGAAATGAAAATTAAGCAAAACAATAACAAAATGGCATATATTAATGATGCAAATTACGAGTTTTGGCATCGACCTGCACGTGCAATTTTGCATTTGCAAAGAAAAGCAAACAATGCTTGTTTTTTACTGATGATTCCCATCTGACTAAATGAAGTCAGTGTTGTTCTTTTCCTTTTCTTTTCCAAATGAAATGGAAGCGCAGAGTATTTAGCCAGACGAAGCTGAGAGGAGGCTGCCTGTGCTCGCGCCAGCCTGCAGCTTGCCAGTGACTAGGCCGTGCTGTCATTGGTGGGTAGGCTCACATCAGAAGGGTTAACCAATGGCTGGATCATGTCAGTGACCCCAGTGGGCCTTTGCCTGGTTTGAATATGAAAGCGTTATTGCCCGCTGCTGAGGTCCTTAACAGCTGTTAACTTCCAAACCCGGAAGCATGAGCCTGGGATGTAGGCAATGTCCCATAATGGGCGGGAGTCCCAAAATACTTTTAACCACCATCCACCCATTTTCACTCCTCCAGGGTTAATCCTGCCTGCCTTGTGTCCTGCTTCAGCCTACAAAAGAGGAACGGTTCTTAATGCCATCCTTCTATCTAATCTGATTGGCTGAGCTAATTTAAGTACCCTGTAGAGACTTCTCACAATGCATGACATCCTCGAATTAGAAAAACTGGGGGCGTGGTCTGCGTGCAGCCAAGATGGCCGCTCTTTCGTGAGCTCCTGCGCACCTCAGAGAAGCCGCCCGATTTTCTGGCGCTTGGAGCTCTTGTAGGTTGGTTCCTCCTTCGGAGATCGGAGGCGGAATGTAGCGGGACTGCGGAGACGGCGCGGCGGCGCTTTGGAGTGCTTTCTTTACCACTTTTAGGCTAATTCCGCATTCTCCTCAGCCACGACGCTTAAAATGGCGGCGGCGCGAGGAACAAAGGTACGCTGTCATCGATACTTCCCTTCTTACTAAACACGGCGGTGAAGGCGGGTGAGGCACTTCGTCCAACAATGACTGGATTGCTGTTTTCTTTTTGGGATGCACTGCTTCATATTCTGCGGAACACATAGAACTACATTTATTCTCTCTGTGTGGCCGGTGGCTCTGGATGCGGGATGGGTCTGAGTAATTTACCCTTTATCGTTTTCCTGCGCTGAACTCTGCTCTCCTTGAGGAATTTTCCATGCTGTACAAGGCTGTGTTCATCTGCCATAATTTTGCCTCATAACTTACGAACATTTCTCTTTATTATATGGCTTTTTGGTGTTTCTTTTTTTTTCTTTTTGATGCGCATCCTGTTTTGTTGAAACTCATAGAGTGAGTATTGAGTTTGAAGGGCTTCAATTTCACTAAATACTATCTGGAGTAAGAACTGTTAAAATCCTTTGCGTGGACTGTGCGCAGGGTGGCGTGACGGAACGTTTGAGAGGAGCCCTGTTCGGTCGAACTAGCTTGCAGTGAGAGATCTGGCCTGGGAGGGGTGGGGCCAGCGGGGTTGTGGGATTGTGACGTTTCGTCATGGTCACTTTGGTGATGATGGCGTAAGCGGTTCCTCCGCTCTGCTTCTACTACTATCTCACTGCTTCTCTGGGGCGTGTTTTTGGTGCTCGCATTTCAAAGTTACCGTTTGCTGTGCTGTGTTGGAGCCTTTTCTCTTTCTGCACCATACTCGTTCTCCTCATTCCTGCTTCACTATCATTGCTGTTCAGCTTGCTGCCTCCCCTCGCCATTTTTTGTCATCATTCACTACGACTCTTTCATTATGGATATCGCACATTCAACTAAATCTCATGCAGGCACCTCTGGGGGTCGTAAGGATTCTAATGCCTCCTATGTTAAGCGGACCAAAAAAGACCCACCTTCCCCAGATAAATCTCCGCTGCCTCTCACCCTTGAGGACATCATGGAGGAACTGCGTCTTATCCGTCCCTTTATGACTGACACTGTCACCACACTCCAGAGGCTGGATGACAAATGGTCTAGTCTCGACACAAGACTTTCTGACGTGGAGCGGAGGATTGGTGATGCTCAAGATGTGGTCGCCAGAGTTGACACGCTCACTAAGGAAGTCAGTCAGCTTAAAAAGGTTACGGAGGATTTAGAAAATCGTAATAGGCGCAATAATCTTCGCATTTATGGTATTCCGGAGAATTCTGAAGGGTCAGACATGATCCATTTCTTGAAAACTCAAGTGCTTCAAATTGTTGGTCTCCCGAAGACCTCAGACTTCAACATACAACGTGCCCATCGGTTGGGGCCAAGGAATACATCTTCTACATCTAAACCTCGAGGAATCATAGCCTATTTCCTTCTATATTCCGATCTCATGATGATTCTCTAAGCCGCTAAACAACATAAGCAAATGCTTTGGTCTGGACATAAAATCTTTTTCACTCAGGATGTTTCCAGGCCTACTGCTTCTCGTCGGAGGGAGTTTTTGGACCTTCGTCCCGCGTTGAGAGCCATGAATGCACGCTACGGTCTCATCCATCCCTGTTTTTTTAAAGTAACCTATAAAGACAGAACATACAGTTTTGAAGATCCTGCGAATTTGAAGAAATTCATCCACACTCACAAAGGAGAACTCATGGAATTAAGCAAACCATAGTTGTTTTGTCACTGTCTGAGCACTATGTCCTTTGTTAATTCTATTTTGAACCGTATTGTTTCGCGTTTATGTCTCAGTTGTTCACTCCTTCTTTGTCTTGCAGGTCTTTTCCTTTCGGTGTTGTTGTCAAGGTCACCACTCGCATCGCTTTGTTGTCTATAATGTGCGTCTCATCCCGCTGCTGTCTCCCCCCTCTAGACATCTGGTAAGTTTCTCCTTTTGTTCCATTTGGCTACCTTACGTAATGTATTGCACTCCATAATCTGTCTTATTCTTTTTTATAGTGGCTCGCTCTTTGTAGCCGTCTCCCCTTAGTTTGGTCGTCTTGCTCTTCGTTGCTCCCTCCCCACATTAATGTTTTATGTTTGGTTGTCCTTTGTGGCTGAAGTCCTATGGCTTTTCGCCATCCTTCTCTTGCTATCTCTTGGGGGACTCTGTTTCCCCTTGTCTTCCTTTCTATCTTTTCCTCCCTTCCCTTCCTCTCCTTTCCTTTTTTTTTCCTTCAGTCCTTCTTCCCTTCCCTTCTCCTCCATTTTTTCTCGACTTTTCTGGCAACATTTACGATATTCACTCTACCCCATATATTCTTCTCTTCTATTGCAGCTTTTGGTACTCCTTTGTTCTTTTTTTCCATTTCTGTCATCAGGTCCGTGGGGGACAAGCGCTTTAACTCTCTTGCCTTTGGTCTTTTTTTGTTATCTATATTGCTCCAATATTCCTTTTTATTCCTTTTCTCTTTTTCCACTCTGTTTTAAATTCTCTATCTCATTCTGCTTACACTTACTTTACTTCCAGGAATGAGAGGTCTTTGTGTTATTTCTTGGAATGTCAAAGGTATTCGAAATCCTGTTAAAAAACAGCGTGTTTTATCTCATTTGGCAAGGTTGAAATGTCATGTTGCATTGTTACAAGAAACGCATCTTAATTCACAGGATTTGTCTTACTTACGTAAACAATGGGTTGGGGAGGCCTTTTGCTCCCCGGCAGTAAACAACAAAAATTGTGTTATTATTCTATTTCACAAATCATTGTCTGTTCAGCTCCAGAACAAGTTTCATGATAATTGCGGTAGATGGTTGCTGTTAGATGTTATCATTAATGATACAAAAATGTCTTTTTGTAATGTTTACGGACCTAATGGTGTAGATTTAACTTTTTGGAATGATTTTTCCATGCTTCTTTCTTCTCACGCTACTGAAGATTTAGTTGTTGGTGGTGATTGCAATAAGCTTATGGACCCCTTCTTAGATTGTAAATCCCTCACCAGATATATACCTAATAAGATGCAAAAGTCCTTTTGTAAAGCTATTTCTTCCAGAGGACTTATAGACTCATGGAGACTTTCCCACCCTGACACTTTAGAATTTTCCTTCTTCTCCCCAGTTCATGCATCACACTCCCATATAGATTATATTTTTCCTACTCAACACGCCCTTCAATTTATGACTAATTCAGAAATTGGCTCTATTTTAATATCTGACCATGCCCCTGTCGTAGTTGACATGGATTTTCCTTCACCTACTCATTCCCCTGGGCGCTGGCACTTTAACAATTCGCTACTCCTAGATCCACAGTTTACTGAACAATTTAAGCTCTTTGCAGTAGATTTTTTCACCAATAACCTTCGCTCTACTTCTAAGTTTCATTTTATTTGGGATGCTTTTAAGGCCACGGCCAGGGGATTTATTATTGACTTTATATCCCGAAAAAAGAAAAAAGCCTTATCGATGTCTGCTACAATTATTAAACAAATTAAAGATCTAGAGCATCTTTATTTTACTAACAATACCTCAGAAACACTTTCCTCCCTTATTAAAGCTAAATTGCAATATAATAAACACTTATGGGACTCAGCGTGTAATAACCTTCTTAATTTTCATGCCAAAATGTACGGGGGTCGTAATAAAGCTGGCAAGTCTCTCGCTAATTATCTCAAAATTAAAAAGCAAAAATCCAAAATAACAACTATTATTGACTCGCAGGGGAACCATCAATATATGGATGATAAAATCTTTGACTGTTTTGTCCAATATTATTCGTCACTGCATACTCCGGAATCTGTTCCTTCTCAGGATCAAATTGATTCTTTTTTTCAGTCTCTTCCCAGGTCTCCGGACATTTCCACTGACCTTTCTTCTCTTGACGTCCCTCTGACAGACAACAAAATACTCAACGCTATTATTCTTCTTCCTATAGATAAATCACCTGGTCCAGATGGATTTACGGTTCGTTTTTATTTACACTTTAAGGATATCCTATTACCGCATTTATTTTCTCTATACACCCATTTTCTTGCTCAAGGGGAATCCCAGGGCTCTTTTACACAGGCAATGCTATATTTGATCCCTAAAAAAGATAAAGATCCCTCCTGTTGTAAGAATTATCGACCTATTTCTTTAATCAATACTGACTGTAAAATTTATGCTAAAATCCTGGCCTCTCGTATTAATAAAATCATTCCTAACCTTATTAATATCTACCAATCAGGCTTTGTTAAGGGTAGGTCCATCACAGATAATTCGAGAACTTTCATTAACATCATTCACCTTGCCTCAAAGATGGAATCCCCGGTTGCTGCTATTACACTGGATGCTGAGAAAGCGTTTGAAAGAGCCTGCTGAGATTTCATGTTTGGTGCTCTGAGGTGGCACGGTTTTAGCCCCACCATTATTCGATATATTCAATTATTATACTCTGCCCCCTCTACTTCTATTTGGGTTAACGGTTCTCAATCTCACTATTTCCCTTTGCGTAGAGGCACCAGACAGGGCTGTCCTCTATCCCCTCTTCTTTTTATTCTTGCGTTGGAACCCTTTTTAGAAAAAATCCGACGTTCTCCTTCATACACTGGCTTCATATATAAAAACATTGACATTGAGTTTACTGCTTATGCAGATGATATTTTACTTTATATTTCTAATCCGACTGCCTCTCTACCTTCTCTCTTTTCGTTGTTGCATGAATATTCTTCGCTTTCTGGCTACAAACTTAATGTTGATAAGTCTGAGGTCTTACCTCTTAACAAATTTTGCCTTCCCCACATGTTTCAGGATTCTGGCTTTGAATGGAATTCTGGTAATATCAAATGCCTCGGTATACTCTATTCCAACACCATTAGAGAAACCATCAAGCTCAACCAAAAAGATATTCTTAAGAGGATTTCTTCCCTTATAGACAATTGGTCTCCCCTTTTTCTATCCTGGTGGGGAAGGCTCGCCACTATCAAAATGATGCTTCTTCCCATTGTAAATTTTTATCTCTCTATGCTTCCTGTCTCCCTTCCACTCTACTTTTTTTAAACCATAAATCGCATCTTTACCTCGTTTTTGTGGAACAATCGCAAAGCTAGGATCTCCATTTCCCGTCTTCAGCATCCCAAAGATTTAGGCGGTGTTAATTTTCCCAACCTTGCTCGTTTTCACTCTGCCTTTACTTTGAAACAAATTTGGTCATTTTTATCTGATTCATCAGACCTCCCTCCAACAGCCTGGAGTTCCATAGAACTTGCGCAAATTTCACCCTTCTCCTTCAACACAGCTATTCGTTTATCTCAGCCTCCGCAGCGCTTTCTTACCCCTATCTTCAAACACTCCAGAACACTTGCTCTTTCGGTGTTTCGCTCATCTCTTTCACAGTCAGAGTTTCTCTTCTCAACTCCAATTTGGTATTACAAATCCATAAAGATAAACAATCAAGCACTTTTTTGGAAAGAATGGATTGATAAAGGTATTATCACTTTCAATCATCTACTAGCTAATGACTCCTTACGTGACTTCTCTGATATTCGTTCTTCCTTTCACCTTTCTAACACATACTCTTCTCAATACCCCTTATTTAAACAATCCTTATCCTTTATTATTTCTCAAGTCGCTTCTCTATCCCCTACTGACACGAATCCTCCCTCATCTCTACCGGATTTTTCTCTTCCTCTCAAGGCTGCGACTATATATAAACTACTTTCCTGCCCCTCTGCTGTAACGACCACATCCAAACTTGAACTCTCCTGGGAAAAGGATCTAGCTCAAGAGTTTTCCCCTCAGGTTTGGAATTCTCTATGGTCTAGGATACATACCGTCTCCCGCTCCGCTAGCACCACACAGACTTTGTACTACTTTTATAATAGACTTTTTTCATATGTTTTTTCACTGCCCGTTGGTTAAATCTCTCTGGTCTCGCATCTAGTTAAAATTAAATGAAATATTAGCTACTAACCACTCATTTGAGAGTGCCCACATCTTTTTGGGTGGTGCCTCACCTATATGAAACGTTCAGTGTAATGCACGTAAATTTATAGATTTATATATAGCTATTTCTTTACAGATAATCGCTACAAATTGGAAAGACACTTTAAAAATTTCATATAACGCTTGGTGGAATTTACTGTGTCATCATCATAGGCTTGATCGTGCTTTTGCTACCACTGTACCTCTTTTGATCAAAAAAGATTTGTTATGGTTGCAAGGAAAGAAAGAAAGAGAGAAGAGAGAAAGAAAGAAAGAAAGAAAGAAAGAAAGAAAGAAAGAAAGAAAGAAAGAAAGAAAGAAAGAAAGAAAGAAAACATTTGAAGAAAAGCTGGAGGTAAATCTTTCCCAGATGTTGCCAGCACAGTGTGGAACACCGTGCCAGATGGCTTACGATAGCCCTTACCATTAACATATCTCAAAGACTAATCTTTTTGGGTATTTTTTTCCTGGCTTAATTCAGTGCCTGAACTTCCAGGTTTTCTGGTGCTTTGCAAATATTTTTGATTGCTTATATTTGTGTTTCCAGTACCAGTGGTTAGCCGTGTGTCTCGCTTAACTTACTCCAAGGATGAGCTGGAGTACATTTCAGGCGGGCAACTAGAGCCAAATTTCAGGGGAGGAGGGGCAGAAAAAGGTTTTGGGGGGGGGGGTCTAATTCTTCCAGCCATAGGCAGAGTGGCTCTAAGAAGGGGTGAAAACACAACAAAAGCCTCATTAACAAGTAAATGGTCTTTTAGAGACCTGTGAAGTACTCGGGCGCGGCTGCAATTAGACGGTCGCCAGTCCCTGAAGCTGTCTCAGCCTGGGCTGACAGACACGACAGGGGGTGCTGAAGCCCAGTGAGCCCAATGGGTGTTGAGCGCCTGGTACATTTACACCTGTTTTGACACTTTAGGTCGGTAGTAACTGTAGAACTGCATTTTCTGAATTTCAATTGTCTTTCTCTTTTGTTGGTGTGTGTTTTGCATTATCTTGTGCCACCCAAAGCCTCATTAAATTTCCGTAAACCCCCTGCATTTAGTAGTAAGTATTCCTCATTTACCAGCCACACCCCCTTGCCCTGCTCACATTTACTACCAAAACATTAACCTACGTGTGCAGAGATCTCTGCACATGTGTGCAGAGATCTATGTCTGGAAAAGATTGGAGAGTAGGGTGTGGTGGTCCCGGCCATAGGTTTGTGAATTGCATTTTGTAGTATGTGTGTAGTACTACTGTAGTACTATCTTATGTACTGCAAAATCTAGTTTATGAATCGGACCCTCAGAGGCATTAGTGGTATGCAAATCACTACCACATCTCTCTATTACCTCTACCTGGACCTACAACTCATCTATAACAGGTTAATGTTTAATTGTATTTAATCCTTGCTTCTTTTAGTTTTTAATTGCTTTATTTTCATTTTTATATAATGAATTCAATCAAGAAAAGGCACTTTAGGACCAAAATGTGATTAAGGAGACTCCAAGTGGGACACATGCCTAAAAATCTGTCATACTGCAGAATATAAGATAACACCCTGTTGAGAAAACATGGCTCCTGAGGGTGGAGACAGTAGTACGACTACGAGGCATTTCTCCTGCTCCAAGCAAAGAAACTGCCCCGACCCCCGTCCACCGCTGGTTGGACAGTAAAAAACTGCAAACGTGGGTGTAATGGGCCCTTACCATTCTTGGAGTCTGCTGCATCTGCACCTGCCATTGATAGCTATGTGCCTGAGCGAAGAAAGAAGTCTAAACCAAACTAAAGTTTATGTTGTAGAAACCCAACACAATTGCATGTTCGAGCCCACTCAACCAGACAAATAGTCCATTGGAAGAAAGACGCAGAACACATCCTGCATAAATACATGACTAGGATCAAGATAATACAGAGTGTTACATGCATGTAAACATACAAATCCATATAAAGGATAAGCAGCCCTATTCCTAGTTCCCAACTCAAACGGAGAGGAAGATGGACATCTATAGTTTACACAATGATGAGACGTTACCAGAAGAGTATACATTATCAAAAAAGTTGTTCCTCAAGGACATGCAACTCTGGCTACCTCTCGTACCCATACGAGGTATATGGAGGCGGATGAGAAGGAGAAGAACTCAGCAGACTTTGAGATTTTCAACAAAGGAGAGAGAACAATCAGTGATCACACGCACCGGAGATGGCTCCAGAAGATCTGCCTCACCGAGAACATCACCATTAGTTTAAGTCACTTGGAAAATATCCTGCATCCTGCATAAAAAGAAAGAACTGCACGTCTGGTCCACATGAGCAAAGTTGTTTTTTGTCTCATGATGCTATGACTCTCCTTTGGAGAATTGCCATGACCCCACTAGGCATCCTACATCCATCTGCCTGAAAGCCCCTGTGACGGATGTACTTAAACCCTATGTCACATTTTCACTCCCAATGCCAAGTGATCACACAAGCCCAACAAGGCTTCTGTGACCTAAGTAGTTCTCCTCAATCCAAAGTGGGTATTGGCTGAACAAACCAAACCACCAACCAACCATACAAATGACCATTTATATGCTACAATGGTAAGGGATTTGCAAGCCTCAACAACCGTTGGTATGCGATGTCCATACAGGAAACACGCTTCCTTGGGTTGTGACAGAACCCTGCGATCCTGGACACAAGTGGTGTCTAGAAAGAGCAACAATATAGACACAGAATTGGAACCTAATAGTGGAACCACATACCCACGCAGACATGAAACCGCACAGCTATACCTCTTTCTCCCCAACCACCCATGACTCTCTACTTCTCACCTACAGGTAACAGCAACAATCCTAAGAAGACATGCTGGACGTCATACTACAGCCCAGCCAATGAGGATAAAGTAGGTACAATGAGACCAAGATCTCTACATGTTTGAGACCTTGTGAAGATGTGTCTCATAAACTATAATATGGCGATAACCAGCCAACTTCCATTCCTGAATGGTCAGGGGCAGTCTCTTCAAGCTCCCTCACTACAAGTACTTAGGGAAGGGGGACTCCTGCAACTATTACAATGAGCCATAGTGGCACCTCTGAGAAGTTCCATGCGTTCTGCCTTCAGTTGCCAGCATCTTGGCACCCTCACACTCACAACCACTGTCCAGCAACAGGATCAAGGGGACGAGAGGGACAGATGGAGGGGCACTGGGCCAGCCGCCCCGGAAACAGCCAACAGTCAGAGTGTTTGTGATACAGGCACTTGGATCGCATATTTGCAGAAGACGTTAGCTAGCAGTACTTGAAGGAACAGACCTGCGCGGACACTTGGAGGACAGCTGAATGGGTAAATGTACCTGTGAGGAATTGTCTCCGAAGAGAGAAGGACACCTAATACTCCCCCCTGGTAGTTAATTCCAAAACCTTATCAAAAACATAGGGCCTGATTAAAAAACGACATGTTGTTGTTCAAAATAGTACTGTAGATTTTTTTCTATTTTATTCAATATTTAAAGTAAATATATACAATTAATTGACATTAATATTTAACGTAAAAATATTTTTTGTATTTATTTTTTAGTTATATACATTTTAAAAATGTTCCCTATACTTTATCAAAGGAAGTCTGCAGTTGGGGTAGGGATCTGAGCATGGTAAAGTATAGGACACCTTTTTTTTTTTTTTTTTTAATTAACTTGAAGACAGACAGACCGACAGACAGACAGAGAGACAGAGAGATAGATAGATAGATAGATAGATAGATAGATAGATAGATAGATAGATAGATAGATAGATAGATAGATAGATAGATAGATAGATAGATAGATAGATAGATAGATAGATAGATAGATAGATAGATAGATAGATAGATAGATAGATAGATAGATAGATAGATAGATAGATAGATAGATAGATATGTTTGCCATAGTGTTTTGTCAGGTCAATATGTTTGACCTCAATATTAAACCCATGAGTCAGGCATCCCACGAGTCACGCTCTTCATCTCAGCTCGATGGACATGCAGACAGGAACTAGGACAGAGCCCTACCAATAATTTGGTAAACCTGGCTGCCATAAATGTGGAAACATAGGTAGAGTCCCCCATCCATCCAGTCTATTGCTCTTTTGTCGTATTGCGTACCGCAAGGAGCTTGCAATACAATATTTGCGTCTGGGCTGGTCTAAGGTGACCAGGCGTCCCAGATTTGCCGGGACAGTCCCGGGTTTTCACCAGCTGTCCCCTCAGATTTTGGCAATTTTGGGTCAGGTGACAGGTCCCGGTTTTCTGTGAGAGTAGACTGCAAACAATGGAGGCACGTTTTTATGTGTTACAAAGCAGTACTTCTTATCAGCTCTTATTAGAAAGCTGTATAAATATCATGTTTGATACTGGGTTTAAAAACGGACTTTTATTAATTCTCTTAGTGCCGCCTCTGTGTTTCTATATTGTTTAGCGCTGTCATTCAGTGCCCATCGGGTGATGTTGAATTAGTCCTTCTTTTATTTTTTGTTAAATGTTCCAGTTTTTGGCTTTAAAATGCTGGTCACCCTAGGCTAGTCACACAGATGAAATAAGTGTGAACATTCTTCTGTGATCAAACGCAGATTTTTCCACCGTTCTGGTTTCATTTCACCTCATTCCATGCCTTTTAGCAGCCACGTGACTGAGCGGGTGGCAGATCGTGAGCACAACTTAAGTGCTCGAGATATATGGGCGGGCAGAACCTCACACTCCGTTCCAAAAAGGCATTAAAATATCTTACCAACAGACATAACAAATGTCTGCTGTAAGGCAGGCTCTGGCCCGAACCTGCAATATATTCTCCCAATTTTAAGTTTGGTGATCGGGGCTTGGCGCGGCTCGACGCCCCATCTCGGGAGCGCGGCCTTCCCTCCAACGCTTTCCACGTCTGTGAACACGGTGGCTGGCAGAGAAGGCTGCAATATTTCATAAGCGTGCACTTAATGCAGTTGAGAAGCACATATACGGGTGCTGGGCACCGGTCATGCAGGTTCGAGATTGGCACAGCGCAGAGAAGCTCAGCTGGCCGACTTGGCACAATGGCACCTTCTTTTCGATGTAGAAATTATAGAAGTACCTTACACTCCTGACATGAGTGAAATCGTGGGAATCAGGTGCGAACATGTTTGATGCCCCCCTCCCCGCATCTGAGTAATTTATGTTCACATATGTGAAATAAATAAATAAATAAATAAATAAGAGCATAGGGTCTATATTTTTTTCTTCGGTGCCCTCCGCCCATGCTACCGTATACCTGGGTTGTAAATACAAAGGGTGCCTAACTCTGATTCTTTTGATTCCTCTTCGTGGCGCTTTATTCCTCCACCCTACACTTGCTGTCTCTGTATCCCACTGCTGAAGGTTCCTTTTCAGCCCTGTTTTTAGGTCAGGCCTTTGAGACAGCTGTTTTGGCAGACTACCGGTAAAAAAAAAAATAATAACACGTAATAAAAATACAAAGGGAGGCTTTTGGTTAGCAGGCTTCATCATTTGGCCTTTTAAATTGTCATCTATAATTTACTTCTGCCCACCACAGAATACAGCCTGGGGCAATAGGTCAGCCCACATTTACCTATGTATTTTGAGTGACTGCACAGGGTCTTGCACATTGTTCACATTCCCTTAAAAGTAGTTCCTTTCTTTTCACAAAGCTGGTTCAAAGTATGCATTTTATTGTATTAATGTTTTATATTAACTTTAAATACCAGCTATTTATTTTGCCTTCGCTCCTTTTTATTTAAGTTTATGGTCTAAAGTTTGTATGTGACATTGTAGGTGCCTGTGATTTTAGTCCTTCATTAGGTGGTGATTTATTCTTGCCTCCTTCAAAAACAATAAGAATAAATTCATGGTACTAAAGGCTTGTTGTGTAAACAACATCACTAGTAAAGCAGGTGCATCATTGAGTGTTCTTTTTGCATTTATAGCATATTGTGGTCATGTTTAGAGAGCACCCTGTCTTCTTTTTAATTTTGTTGTATATGCTTGCAATAAAAAACCGAAAGGCACAAGCCTGCCAAGGCCAGACCTACCGGCTTTGCCAATGCTTGTTTACTCTTGTTGCTGTTTTCCTATTTTTCTCTTTCTCAGTCTTTCTCTTTTTTCTGCCTTAACCTCTCTTGGTCTGGGTCAAAATGCAATGATGAAAAATAAGACCCTTTCCCTAAATCGAGTCCCACTGTCTCTGTCCAATTGTAGGCCAAATTAAAAGATGAATAAGCAAAGAGCATGCTTAATTTTTCCTTAAAATGATAAAATCAGGTAGTTCTCTCTGGGATATTCTCATACCTTTTAACATGGTTTATAATACCCAAACAAATAAATCAGATTGAGCACACAAAAAGTCCTGCAAAGTAACTTACGTTTTGAGCCCCTTTCATCTTCTAGAGAGGTGGTGTCTTCCTGCAGATGTAAAAGAGAAAGGGTCTTTCAGAACCATGTCTTCCACTCCACTACCATCACCTCCCTTATACCCACTCTTCTCTCTGCTGCATGCCAGCACATCCTCATGACCTGCTTTGAGAATTCACAACTTTCCTGCAGGGGTAACAGAGAGAGTATCCATCAATACTGGGCCTCCTACTCCACTGTTCCCTCTCTACTGCTTGCTCTCAGTCCTTTTTTTACTCTACTGGGAAGAAAAGCCCCTCTCAATTTCCCGTATCTTGCCTCAGATAGGTTTGAGAACCTGAGAAGTCCACTATCAGTCTCCCTTGCAATCTCTTTGAATATTGTGTCACTCCGGAGGTGTAACATCTGCACAGCAGGGGACCACTTGCTGCTAGGCCGCACCCAAGGGTGATAAATGACTGGAGACAGACACACTAAATACGGGGTATCGCCGAGTGACCTCGAGCGATCACCCAGCCTTTATTTATACCATCGGGCCGGGTCCGTCCCTCTGGCTGCATGTTTGTTACATTGTATGGTAGAGGCTGGGTGGCACTCCACATCCCTCCCAGCTTTTACTGGTATGAAACAAATAACTGGCTTGATCATGGAATAGGGACAAAACATACATAGTCTCTTAGTCTCTGGCTGGGTGGCACATTGGGCCGAAGTCCATACTTCTGGCTATGGTCACTTGAATCCTGGCTCAAGGTTTGTTCATCATAGGGTCTCAACGGAGGTTCTTTCACCTTGCAGATGCCTCGCCGGTACTGTGTCTTGGCTGAGCAGAGTTTCCTCCGGGTTGAGCGTATTATTAAGAGGGTGGTGGATATGGTCTTCTTCATGCCCAGCTGACCTGGCCCTCTTGAACCATGATGATGTTTCTGGACACGGTGGACACTCTTCTTTGAATGGTGACCATAGTCCCTTAGACTTGTGTGACATTGCACACTTCCTTTTTGAATGAGATGTGGAATTTCCACCCCAGGTTGCGATCGTTCATGATCACCTCGTCTCCGACAACCAGGTTCGACACCACTGCCGTGCGATCCTGGCTGGCCTAACTGTTGGTGGCTTGGCACTTTTCTTTCACAGCTTGGACATCAATGACTGCTGGCTTCTAGCTAGGTCCAGCCAGAATGATGTCTCGAGTGCACCTCCTCATTAACAGGTCACTTGGGCCACACAATGTGGTGCTGTGGGGCGTCTGCCAGTAGGCCCTCAGAAACTGGTGCAGGCAGCACTCTGCATCTTCTCCTCTCTCTATCCCAATTCTCAAAGCTCAGTCCAGAGTCAACATGCAGCGCTCGACTTCTCCATTAGCTTGGGGCCACTGTAGCGTCACTTTTCGATGCTTTATGTTGAGGCTTTGGAGATACGATTGGAACTCTTGCCCCTGGAACGGGGGTCCATGGTCAGTCTTGATTTCAGCCGGAATCCCTAACAACACAAAGATCTTCTCCATGGTGGTTTTGACATTCCCAAATGTGGTAGAACTTACTAGTTCCACTATGAGGTACATGGTGTAGCTATCCATGACTACCTTCATGAGTCTGCCAGCAGGGTAACTGCCGAAATCCATGCTGACACATGACGATAGGGTAATGCTTGCTTCTTCGGTGATCACCGATGTGGCTGGTGGTTCACCACTTGTGATGGCGCATGAGTGGCAGTCTCTAACTTTTTTAGAGACCCACTTGTCCATGCTAGGAAACCACACTTTGTTTCAGAGGCGGTCTTTGGTCTTCACGATGACCTGGGGTCCCTGATTGGCCAGCTCGACGACCCTGACCCATGCACTTCTCAGCACCACGATCTGACATCCTTCGAACAGCAGACCATCGTCACTTGTATGGGCTCGTCACGAATCTGCCGGATTTGGCTCATCACCGCCTGTTCCTCTGCAGTGAGTGCCCTGTTGACAGCCCAGAAAATGTGTAATTGTCTTCTCCGAAGCACCTCGTTTGACTTGGATATACCCGTGTCCCCCTCAATGGCTTCCTGGATGTCCTTCGGAGAGAGAGCTTTAGGGCAGGCATTGTGAACAATCATTTTTACAAAGATCTGTGCACCCTCATCCTCTTCTGCACTGCTGACCCCAAGAGGTGTGATTGAGTGTCTGGATAGGTAGTCCACAGAATTGTTCACCCCTGGGCGCTACTCAACCTCAAAGGAGTACTGCTGAAGTTGGACCACCCATCACTCGATCTGCTTCAGCCCATTTGTGGCTGTGCCAGCGAAGAGGGGAATCACCATTTGTGGTCTGTTACTACTTGGAATTCCTGCCCACGGAAGTATAGATGGAAGTGCTGGCATGCCCAACTAATTGCCAGTGCCTCACGCTGAGTTTGGGCATACTCTGCCTCAATGTCTGTGAGGGTGATGTTGGAGTAGGCGACGGCGGAGCACTGCCCTTCATGCTTCTTTTGGAGCAGGACAGCACCAAGGCCCACGGGGCATGCGTCTACTACCAGCTCGGTTCTGTGCCTAGGACTGAAATACGCCATTGTGGCATCATACAGGAGAGCTCCTTTCACCTTCTTGAACTCTTGTTCGGTTCTGGTGTCCCACTCCCAGGGATAGTCACATTTGGTTAGCGCCCAGACTGGCTCTGAAAAAGGTGTTGTGGTTTGGGATGAACCGCCCACAGTAGCTGGCCATCCCCAAGAAGCTTCATACTTTGAATGCATGAAAGGGAACAACCACTGATTTTATGGCAACTACTTTCTTCGGATCAATCTGTAGCCCGTCACTCAAAAAATGGTACCCAAAGAACTCAACAGCATTCGTGTAGAAGGTACACTTTTCTCAGTGTAAGTTCAGCCTACAGTCTGCCAAGCACTTTAGGATGACTCTCAGCCTCATTTATTGGTCTTCCAAGGTGTCAGAGAATATCAAGATGTTGTGTTTCACATTGAGCACTCCGACTAGCCCAGACAGGGTCTCTCGAATCAAATTTTGAAACACTACGACAGCCGAAGTTGAGGTGAGAAGGCCGTGATATACCTGCCTGCCTCTTTGAGCACAAGCTGGTAGTATCCAGCATTTAGATCCAGTTTGGAAAACCAGCGAGCCCCATTCAGATCAGCTACTATGTCATAGAGCACTGGGGTGCTATGCCGTTGTCGGCGTATGGCTTTGTTCAGTAGCCACATATTGATACAGAGTCTTATGACTCCTGGTTGATTAGGCTTGGGGGTATCACGAGTGGTGACACCAACAGAGTCATTCCAGTCACTTTTTCAATCACTCATAGCCATTCAAGATGTTCTAGTTCTTTCTCGAAAAGACCAAATGATGGATGGAATACTGAACAATGCAAACATTCACCTTCAGTCACAAATATCTGAGTTTAATCCATCTGTCTTTTGCTCACCACACCACCCCAGTTTGGACCCAGCCATATGTATGCAAATCAGTCTTGACCCTGTTCCTCGTGGGAACAGTCCAGCCCGAACAGCCAAGCCAGGTCCTCCCTGGACGAGAAACAAGCATCCTGGGCCCGGTTTCGGGGCATCACCCCTAATCAGCCAGGTTAGCTTGAATCCACTCGCGCAGTAAGCATGGGAACCACGTTTGGGCATAACCTTCCCACTTAGGACGACAAAAACAAAAGGACCAAATGATGGCTAGAATGCTGAACGATGCAAACTTTCACCCCCAGTCACAAAGTTTTGACCCTGTTCCTCATGGGAACAGTCCTGCTCGAACTGCCAAGCCAGGTCCTCCCTGGACCCGAAACAAGCATCCTGGGATGGGTTTCGGGGTATTATTCCTCATCAGCCAGGCTAGCTTGACTCCAGTGGCATGGAGAGCATGGGATCCACGTCTAGGCATACCTGTCCTGCTCGGGGTAACAAATTCAAAAAGAACAATTGATAGATAGAATGCGGAACAATATCATACTTTCACCCCAGTACAGAGATCTGGGCCTAAATGCATATGGCTGGGTATAAACTGGAATGCCATGGGGAGCAAAAAAACGATGGATTTAGGCCCAGATCTCTGTACTGGGGTGAATGTATGACATTGTTCAGCATCCTGTCCATCAATTGTTCTTTTTGGAGTACACTGGGGCCAAAGCTGCCTCATTGCGAGATAAACGGCGCAAGACGTCCTCACATTTATAAGATGCTGCCAGAGAGAGACACACCCCCTAGGCTGCGGACAAGGGACCCTAGGTCTGAATGGCACACCCATGGGTTGTTGTTTGAACAACCTCCTAGTACTATGGGCTTCATGGGAGGGTTGCTGGTGTTTACGGTCTTTGTTCACTAGGATAGCCCATACATGTGGAGCAGACTGTGCCATTAAATTATCCATGAGTATTTCAGAAAAGGTGGAAGAGACTGCAATAGTCTGAAACTCGCCAGGTTTACTGACAAAAGCTAGGCCTTGTGCCTCTCAGTTGCCAATACTTTGGGTTTAAGTCACATGTTGGATTGGCTTCCACTTCTAACCAGATTTTCGTCCCTCGCTGATTTTCATTATTAGTATACAGGCGTTGTCTAAAAAGCAGTACTTTCGCCAACCAATGGTTATTTCATGCTAGCATGTAGAGTAAACAGTATTTGTCTTACCTAGAGAAAGGTGCACCATTGCCTGCTGTTTGTTGTGAAGTGTGGATAGCTGTGTTGTGACACCTGTTTGTTTTCTATCATTACTTGCGATTTCAAAACTATATTCCTAAAACTGTGCATGAAAAGTTGATGTTGACTTTAAACTTTCAATAGTTCCCTCTCCTTTCTTGCAAATTACCCTCTCTTCTGCATGCCTCGTCTCCGAGTATATGCTGCTATAAATTGCATCACTGTCTACCTTAATCTCTTATTCCTCAATTTATCGATCCCAACTTCCCAATTCTTTAAACCCAAATACCTACAACTTAACTATACCTGAACTCTCCTTTAGCCTAAAAGCCCCACAAATCAATTGCATGAACTCACAGAATCCCCACTGCAGATCACACCGAAATCCTATTAATTTAATCTACCACAAACTGGCGTTAATGCATTGAATTATTTATTTTTTAGCACAAGACTAATTCAATAGCCGACTATAAGTGCTGAAATAACTACTAACTTTGGAGTCTGAGTAGCGTGTTACTCCCTGTAAAGCACTGTAACGCCACGTCAGGGGTAGCAAGCATACATGCTAACATTTGCAACTCAGAAAGAGTGCGATAAAAACAAAAAAATCTGGGGATATGCTTTCCCCATTGATTTGTATTGAACTGGGAACAATTTCAGACAGAGAAAGCAATTATTGGCTTTAAAACTCAGGAGGTTCATCAGTAAGCACACAATAAATGCAATTACAAAACAATACATAACAATATATAACAGCCATCTCCCTTCTGTGTTTGAGAACTAGGGGGCATATGTATCAACCGAATTTTTAATCGCAAACGCTGCGATTCGCAAAAAACAGCGTTTGCGGTTAAAAATTCGCTAAACGGGATGTATGAGGCAAATTCTCATCGCAAATTTAAGGAATCGCTAATTTAGCGATTTCTTAAGTTTGCGTAAGCATTTAAGAAATCGCAAATTGTGATTTCTTAAAGGATATGTACCACGCACCAAAGCATTGCGAATTATCCTTAAGAAATCGCAAATTACCACCAACTTCTAGTTGGTGGTAATTTGCGATTTCTGTGAAAAATGCACTTTTTGTAATTTTACAAAGTGCCACGTGGCGCACATACATGCCCTTAGGGCATGTATGTGCGCCATATGCACACACATGCTCATTTCAAGGGTGCATCAGGGTGTCATCATGACACCCTTGCACCTTTGAAATTATTCTCAAATTGCGATTAGCAAATTGCGAATCGCAATTTGAGAATTACTTCCCATTCATTCCTATGGGTCTCCTGGCCCATAGAAATGAATGGGAAGGTATTCCTTAATTGCGATTTCGCAATTTGCTAATCGCAATTAAGGAATTTTAAGAAATCGCTAAAGTTTTGCGATTTTTTAAATACATCCCGTTTTGCAATTCTCAAATAGCGATTCTTTAAAAATCGCTATTTGAGAATCGCAAATGGAGATGTTGATACATATGCCCCTAGATCTTAGGAGCAAGATTCCACCGCCCCTGAAGCTTGGGAGATTCAAGACTGCTCATGGCCTTCACAGGTGCTGCAACAAACCCCTGGAACTGCTTGCCTCTGCTTATAAAAAGTTCGACCTCGTCTTCTTCAGAAAACGTTTATAAACACATCTTTTTGGGGCTTCCTTTAAATTGATGTGACATATATTTTTGCTTTTAACTGCGACTTGGCAGAAGCATCTCTAAAGTGATTATTTTTACTCCGCTGTGTTTTCCTTAAATGTACGATGCCGTCGTGTTATTGTTAGGCGTAAAAAAGTGTACTGTTCCCAAATACAGGGATGATATACTACAGAACATGCTTATATTTAATAATTCAACACATACAGACAATTTCCACAGCGCAATGCAAGGCCACGCACACTTCCACATGCACATGCTATATAAATACAATTTACAAACCTGCCAAAGCAATGTAAACACGCATATATTCACATCACTTACTCACGCACTAATACGTACCCACGTACACTTCCGCACCCACTCAACATTCCTTTTCACCAGTAGCGCCCACTTGACAGTTCTTTCATCGCTAATGGCGCTTTTAATAATTCATTACAAAGCAGCGTTTTCGTTGGCTCCCGGGGGTGCTTCCTGCCTTCCATTGTTGCACCGCGCACCTTCGCGTGACTGATAGTGTTCGGTGGTTAGGCACAAGTGGAGTGGAAGCGGGGGACTTGTCTGGGCACCCAAGTCATTCATCATCCTCGGCGAGGGACAATTAGCCCGGATTTTGCCAAAAGATGCTTTCCTTGGGAGGCTGGCGAATGGGCAGTGAGAGGAGGAGGGAGTTAAATCCCAATTACTGTATTTCTATGGGCTGGATACACAGGGATCAGCCGCCATTGTTCGACCGCAGTGACTTCCGGGGGCGCGCGGAGCCTGCTCCGCAGCGTCCTTTTCTACAGGCGTCACGCTAGGACTGAGTTCGTCCGGTGGAGTGGAGTCATTCATTCTTTGAGATTCCCCCACCGTGTGTGCTCTTACAAAAGAGAGTAGACCCTGCTGGTAAGCAAACAGTTCCGTTTTTGAGGATGTGAAAGGGCCACAAACATTCAGTCAGACAATCAGTGTTTAATTTCTAAAAGAATAACTGCAAAGCTTTCCTGGAAAGGCCTCTTCCAGCACTACCGAAAGTAGGGGTGACGAACACTGCGGGTCTAGTCTTGATTCTACCTCATGGCTCTTTCATCCACCCCGGGGCGTAGCTGGAGAGGGGTATTTGGTGTAGGAAGGTGGAATCTGACTGCATGGTTGCCCCCACTTTTTTCCTGGGGTTTTGCTGGTTTTTGACTTAGTTTGGCTCGGATCCAGCTATTCAGGACCCAAGCCTATCTGTGTTTCCTCTCTAAATTGATTCCCAGTACTTTAGGTACACTCCAGATTGAATTCTGGGGTACCCTTATAAGTCCCTAGTATATGGTATACTATGTACCCAGGGCATAGGTACCCCAGAGGCCTACCAGGGGCTACAGCATGTATTATGCCACCCCTGGGAAGCCTTCCAAAATGACACCACAGAACTGCTACTGCAGCCTGGGTAAGGTGGTGCATGCACCCCTTACGGAGATATAGGTTCACTATATCTTTCAATATCACTATGAACCTATCAGTCACCCCTATGGCAGGCCTTACCAATCCTGAAGGCAGGGTGCTGGGTTTTATGTGAGAGGGTGCCCATGCATGAGCAGAGCCCCTCTGCAGCCTTCAGAACCTTTATTCCGGGGTTGTTTGTGATGCAGCCAAAACATATACTCTTAAGTGCATTATAACCAAACGGTATATGCTAAGTTTGGGATGGCTGCACGGAAACATGTCGTGTTTGGTGTCAAACACCTTGGAATCATACCCCCACACCAGTAACTGGTGTGCATGGGCGTCTGCAGAAATTTTTCCAGGGGGGGCTAACCTGGCAAATGACGGGGCGTGGCTAATGTTAATCAATAGGGGCGGGGCTAAAATGGCCGACAATCAGGATCGGGTAATGCTCAGGCCAAGCTGAGTAAAACAAGCATTGGCATAGCCAATAGGTCTCGCCTTTGGGACCTTATAAGTATTTAGTTATGCAGCAGGTCCCAAAGGCGGGACCTATTGGCTATGCCAATGCTTGTTGTTATGTCTGGGCATGTTGAGAGGCAAGGGGATTGGGTCTCGATGTCGGGTTGGGAGCACAGCAATGACCTACTCAATTTGAATGCGTAGGTAATACAACTGGAGGCGTGAAATGAAAGGTTCACTACCAGGAATAACAGGAAGGTAGAAAGTTAGGCTGGTTAGAAAGGTAAGGAGGGGTAGAGGCAGGCATGGTGGTGAGGGGAGAAACAGATGCATGCTAGGAGAGAGCTGTGAGGGAGGGAGGCGAAATGGAAAGAGGCACTGAAAGGTGGGTCGGGTAAAGACCGTAGTGAGGCAAACAGAAGGGTAGCGAGGGGTGAAGGGTAGACAAAGAAGTGAGGTGTAGAAGAAAAAGATTCAGGAGCAGAGACAGGTAAATCAAAGCTGGAGAGGGGAGAATAAGGCAGACGTAGAACGTGAGAGGGCCAGGTACAGAGAGGGAGAAGTGTGTCAGAGACACGTAGAGACAGCTGAGGAAGAGGGAATAATAAAGACTGCGGTAGACAAGTGAGGTAGAAGGGTGTGTTGATATAAAGGAAGTGCAGAGATGTGTCAGAGAGATGTTACTGAAGAGGAATAGAAGTAGAGGTATTGAGAAAGGAGTAAGGTACTAAAAGAAGTAAGGGGGTGAACAGAGGTAGAACGAGTGAAAGGGGAGAGAACACGTAGAAGATGAATGGCAGGGTAAAGTGAGCGATCAGGCAGTGAGTGTGAGGAGTGGGATACAGAGGGGTATGTGGCAGTGAGCACGAGGTGCGGGGTACAGAGGGATATGTTGTGGCAGTGAG
This sequence comes from Triturus cristatus, assembly GCF_964204655.1. Classification (NCBI taxonomy): domain Eukaryota; kingdom Metazoa; phylum Chordata; class Amphibia; order Caudata; family Salamandridae; genus Triturus; species Triturus cristatus. The sequence continues at coordinate 1,591,524,802 of NC_140590.1, forward strand.
CAAGAGGTGTGGGGTACAGAGGGATATGTTGTGGAAGTGAGCACGAGGTGTGGGGTACAGAGGGATATAAGGCAGTGAGCGAGAGGTGTGGGGTACAGAGGGATATGTTGCGGCAGTGAGCGCGAGGTGTGGGTTACAGAGGGATATAAGGCAGTGAGCGCAAGGTGTGGGGTACAGAGGGATATAAGGCAGTGAGCGAGAGGTGTGGGGTACAGAGGGATATGTTGTTGCAGTGAGCGCGAGGTGTGGGATACAGAGGGATATGTTGTGGCAGTGAGCACGAGGTGTGGGGTACAGAGGGATATAAGGCAGTGAGTGCAAGGTGTGGGGTACAGAGGGATATGTTGCGGCAGGTAGCGCGAGGTGTGAGGTACAGAGGGATATAAGGCAGTGAGCGCAAGGTGTGGGATACAGAGGGATATAAGGCAGTGAGCGAGAGGTGTGGGGTACAGAGGGATATGTTGTTGCAGTGAGCGCGAGGTGTGGGATACAGAGGGATATGTTGTGGCAGTGAGCACGAGGTGTGGGGTACAGAGGGATATAAGGCAGTGAGCGCAAGGTGTGGGGTACAGAGGGATATAAGGCAGTGAGCGAGAGGTGTGGGGTACAGAGGGATATGTTGTTGCAGTGAACGTGAGGTGTGGGGTACAGAGGGATATAAGGCAGTGAGCGCAAAGTGTGGGGTACAGAGGGATATAAGGCAGTGAGCGAGAGGTGTGGGGTACAGAGGGATATGTTGTTGCAGTGAGCGCGAGGTGTGGGGTACAGAGGGATATGTTGTGGCAGTGAGCGCGAGGTGTGGGGTACAGAGGGATATAAGGCAGTGAGCGCGAGGTGTGGGGTACAGAGGGATATAAGGCAGTGAGCGAGAGGTGTAGGGTACAGTGGGATATGTTGTGGCAGTGAGCGCGAGGTGTGGGCTACAGAGGGATATGTTGTGGCAGTGAGCGTGAGGTGTGGGGTACAGAGGGATATAAGGCAGTGAGCGCAAGGTGTGGGGTACAGAGGAATATAATGCAGTGAGCGAGAGGTGTGGGGTACAGAGGGATATGTTGCGGCAATGAGCGCAAGGTGTGGGGTACAGAGGGATATGTTGTGGCAGTGAGCACGAGGTGTGGGGTACAGAGGGATATAAGGCAGTGAGCGCAAGGTGTGGGGTACAGAGGGATATAAGGCAGTGAGAGAGAGGTGTGGGGTACAGAGGGATATGTTGTGGCAGTGAGCGCGAATTGTGGGGTATAAAGGGATATGTTGTGGCAGTGAGCGAGAGGTGTGGGTTACAGAGGGATTTTAGGCAGTGAGCGCGGGGAGTGGGGTAAAGAGGGATATAAGGCAGTGAAACACAGGGTCATGACGTCCTGCCAGACATGATAGGGTGCATACTGGCAGATAGATATGTTATTGACACGTGACTGTGTACGTTTTAGTGGGATCTGAAATCCGGGCTATGCTGCAACCTCAATTTTTGACTTGGGAGGATAATGCATCGAACCCCCCCCCCCCGAACTTCATTCAGAAGATCCATTGCTCTCAGGCTACACAGTGTTAAAAGGAGGTCTTGGTGTCCAGACCTAGTTTGCCACTTCCCCTTAGGATGCAGCCTGCACTTTCACCTATGGCTGATTAAGTAAAGGACTGCACGAACCAGAATGCCATTGAGCACGAGTTTGAAGGGGGTGGGTGTATTTCCGCACCACCTCTAGCAGTGGTGATGTCAAGTGGCACTCGAGGCTGAGCCTGTTCCGTTTCATGGCCTTAGGGAGAAAACCTCGATCATGGCACACACAACACTGCTCTGTATCCGCTGGTCTCGGCAGCGCATACCCAACCTGCTGAGCTGCCTCATTGGTTCAGGGTGGGATGTATGCTTTCGTAGCTCAAACTGGCCATTGTCATTCTGTATGTGATAATCAGCCACAGACAGAATGACAATGGGCGGGAGGGGCTGCGAGGAGGAGTGATAAGCGCCCCATCAGGGAGTTGAGGCCTCTGGCAGGGAACAGCTCTGCTCCCTGCAGGGTCCAAAATTACGGACAAAAGGCGTCCGTAAAAGCATGGGTGTCTGCAGGGGGGGCAAGGAGGAGTGGTCCAGGGGGAGGGGGGGGGCAAGCACCCCTCCTTCCCCCCCTGCGGACGCCCATGCTGGTGTGGGAGTATGATTCCACCCTTCTAGAGGGAGAGACATGACAGCACCGGTATACCCGGTACCAGCTAACAGAGCCCTGGCATCACAAAATGGATGCTGCCAGCCACAGACACAAGTCTGCCCTCCTGCTGCTGGATGAAACTTCGGCAGGGGAGGCCTGGACAATAGGTTTCCTGTTACAGGGAGGTGTCACCACCTCCTAGACGGGCTTTAGTATATTGGGCCTGGGTGGGTGCACTCTAAGAGTGCTTTTAATCCAGCACTGGGGGCACATTTGGTGTCCCGTTGCATAGTCCAGCTCAAACCGGTTGCAGGGGCTACCAGCCCCTGCTCTGGCATGAAACTGGACAAAGGAAATGGGTGTAGCCACCCCTCTTTCCTGACCCTCCCATAGGTGGGTCCCTAGAGTTAGTCCAACCCCTTCCTTGGGTATAAGAAAGGAACCCCTGGCTACAGGACTTGAGATTATACCTGGACGAAACTCTGATACTGAATTCTGGAACTTCGACGATCTATAACTAGATGACTGAAGAATCTCCCTTGGAGTAAAGGAGTTACTTCCCTGCAAGGCAGGCACTAAAGATGCATCTGTCCGGTTTGCTTCTCCGAAGCTCACGCCGGACTCCAAAGAATTTTGCAACACAGGAGGTGGGTTTCCGTGGTCTCTGAGGTTGATCTGTGCACTCAGCAATTCTGAAGCCTGTATCCCTCGTGGAAGACCGTGCAATCTGAACCCCTGGACACCGCAACCATTTGCAGAAGCATCAGCTTTCCAGTGACTCCTGCCGCTGAGCTTTGGGTTACTTGTAGCCCTGACCCCAAGCAGCATTTGCACCGAAGATTGCCCGCTTATACTCCACGAGTGTTCCGTGAGCTGGCCCCTTTGTGTTTTCTCTCGAGGTCCCTTCGCGATCCCTAGTCCGTTGACTGGTGGGTCTCTGTGAAGGCAACTTTACTTCTTTTTGGGCTTACCTGGTTGCTCCAGACGTGCCCTGACTCTCCATTGCTTGGGGAGTCCCCAGGACCTTGCTGGTCCGCACCTAAGCATCTTTTCTCTTCCTGCGTGGGTTGCTGTTGCCAAGGCTTGTTGGGTCCAATCCGGGCACCGACACTGCAGCACATCCTTTGTGGCACATTTCAAATTCAGCTCCTGGTTGTCCTCGACGCCTCCTGGTCCTCGGGGTTGCAGAGTCAAGCTTCACCTCCTCGCACCTCAATCACCCAACATCGATGGGCATTCATCTATTGTGTCCCTGGTCACTGGCAAGTGACCCAGACTCTGTCCCCTCTGCTTTCAGGTTCTTCTGATCTTCGATCCAGGCTTGGATCACACCGGACACTTTTCTCCTTCCTGGCAGCAGCACTTTGCAGCAGATCGCCATTGAAATCAACGACGATTCCCGACACCTTTTGACACCTATGTTCCCGGCTTCCCTGGGTGAGGTAACTCAAGTACTCTGGTGCTCCCGTGGGTGCTGTCCCTAAAACCCCCTAAGTCTAAAGGGGTTTGCTCAAAGTCCTCTCCTAAGTGTCCTTAACTTCTAAAATTCCAACTGCGACTTTCCCATGGAATAGAACGGGGCTCGCGGCTGTGTTCTCACACTGCACACGTCCCCCGTGGGTTCTCCTGTGTCACTACCTTGAGTGGTTCCTTGGGGTCCCAGCGATTCTACGTGCTTTAGGCACTGTGTCTAGTCAAGTCGTGGTTCTTATACCACTTACTTAATATATGGTTTGGTCCGCTTCTAGGGCCCATTGTATATTGTGCTATTTACTGTCGTTTTAGAACTGCATTATTGTGTGTCTTGGACTCTAATCTCATAAAGAGATTAGTAGTGAGTGTTTAGAAATAAATACATATATTTTATATATACCTTGTGTGGTTCTCCTTTCATTTAGTAATTCAAGAGGTTATAATCTGGTAAACCAAGCTGCTTCACACTCCTTCAAGACTTAGCATGACGGCTGCTCTCCATTGCTACCACTGGGATAGCTTTCAATAAAGGTTGCCCTTAAACCTATCATCAATAAGGGTTGTTTGGACTGGTACAAGGTGCCCACTATAACTAGTGGACAGCATATGCCAGGCCAACTTTTCACATTGGTGTGCAGCGGTTGGATTCAAGCTTGCTATTGCTTTACCAGATAATCTCTGAGTGACTACCTGAAAACCACTATAGGTATAAATCAAGTTTAGAATACAGTAAGTTCTACTGAACTTATGTCAAGGGCTTAGCACACCCTTTCTACAACTCAAGAGAGTTTAGTAGGCCCCACTAGAGTAGGTAGGTGCATACACCACACCACACTAGTTATGTCTTCAAGGGCAGAAGCCAGTGGGCCTTTCCCAACTAAGTATGATAATGTTACATACCAAGAATTGAGAACTATGTGTGCTTCAGGGAAAAGCCCAACCACACAACATCTCATAAAGTTGTTGCTTGTAGATGACCCCAGGGTCTGATGAGGTAGGCAGAGTGGGTGGGGCAGCAGAAGGGGACAGGCCAAGAGGTGACAACACTTATGACCTAGAATCTGAAGCTGACCAGGGGGCTCAAGATGATTCTAACCTGAAAAATCCAATCCATCCTGAAGGTGGTGAGGAAGGCCTCAGTGGCCCCCTCTATACCCCACCTGGAAGGATTAGTGGTGTGCCCAGAAGATCAAGATCTCCTTCACAGGAGTCTAATCACTCTGGTACATCTGGAGGGACCACTGTCTCTCATAGGACAATTTTTCCTCAGCAGAGGGAGTCCTCTTATGAGAGAAAATGCAGACTGATCCAGTTTGAGGAAGCTAAGCATAGGATCAAGAGAGAACAGTTAGCATTGGATAGGGTATCCTTGGAGCTCCAGAGCTTCACATAGCTGGGGGTTAGAGCCCCATGGTGGCAGCAACAGTGTCTCTAGAGGTAGAGAACATACTCATGATCATAGGAACCTGAACAAGATTGTCCTTCCCTACCAGAGTGGGGATGACATCCACAAATGGATAACTGCACTGGGAAGGGCCTGTAAAGTGCAGAGGGTCCCTCAGGAGCCGTGGGCAGCAATCTTGTGGCTGTCCTTTGCAGACAAAGGTAGAGACAAGCTCCTCACTGTTAGAGAAGAGAATGCTGACAATTACAGTCTTGAAGAGTGCACTGATAGATGGGTTTGGCCTAACCACTGAACAGTACAGGTTGAAGTTCAGATATACCCAAAAGGCTCAGACTCAAGACTGGGTTGACTTTGTAGATTGTGCTACTAAGGCTCTGGAAGGTTGGATACATGGCAGCAAGTTGCATGACTTTTTAGGATTGTACAATTTGATTATGAGGGAGCAGATCCTTAATAATTGTCAAAAACAGTTTTTACACCAGTACCTGGTGGACTCTGTTCTGGCCTCTCCCCAAGAATTGGGCAAGAAGGCAGACAAATGGGTCAGAACCAGAGTAAAGCCAAAAACACAGGGTGGTGACCAGAAGAAAGATTCCTCCAAGACCCAAGAGAAAGGTGGGGATAAGTCTAAAGATAAGCCCACTACAGGGCCCCAAAAGTCCTCTTCTGGGGGTGGGCCCCAAACTCCTTCCTCCCCTGAAAAGAAACCTTTTTGCCATGTGTGCGAAAAGCCTGGCCACTGGAAAAATTATCCCAGTTGCCCTAGGGTTGGCAATAAAGAAAATGTTCCTCCAAGTAATACTACTACTCCTCCTGGAACTACCAGTAGTAATCCCCCAGGTGCTGGTAGTGCACCCAAAATGTTAGGTGCATTCTCAGGGGGAACAGAGGTGGGCTCTAATTTGCAGAGGTCCCCCTCACAGGCATCCTCAGTCTGTGATGGTGGCATGGGATATGGCACTTTTACTATGAGTCCCAATACTTTGGGCCAGTACACATAGGAGCCCTTAATTAATGGTCAAAAAGCTTTGGCATTCAGGGATACAGGGGCTAGTGTCACCATGGTGACAGTGAAACTAGTCCCCCCTCAACAGCTTTTACCTGAGTTCAAGTACCAGGTGACCAACATAGATGGTATCAGGACAGATCATCCCATGGCCATAGTAAATCTCAGCTGGGAGGGGTAACTGGCCCAAAGAGAGTGGCACTGTCCCCAAACTTGCTTGTAGATTGCCTGTTGGGCAATGCTCTGGAAATTTCAGCCTAGGCTGAAGTTGAATACCAGGCCCATTTAAGAATGTTAGGCCTCCCTGAGAGAGTTGGTGGGGCTGTTATGGCCACAGCCCAACCCTAGGGACTTTTGGAGTGATGGAGCCTGAAAGAATGGCCCACTCTCGTCCACAAGAGAGCCCGAGGGTTGAAGAAAAGTCTTCTTCCCCCCAGACTATAGGTAAGGGTCAGCCTCCTCAGGGAACTGATCCTTCCCCTAATGAAGGAGCTGCCCCAGAGGTGGTCAGGCCTGTCCTGGCAACACCCCTGATGGCATGGGACTCTTCCAAGGTGGTACCCAGTCTGGAGAGGTAACCTGCCCCTCTCTACCCTACCTCAGGCAGGCCAGGGCTGCAGAGGTCAGAGAGGTCAGTGGACCCCACAGGGCCCCCTGGCCAGAGGATCCCCCATCAGCAGATTAGGGGCACCCAGTCTAGTAGGCCTAGCCAGATGAAAATTCCTCAACACACTGAGAGATCCCCCTTACCTTTGGGTAGGGACCTCCCCCAGATGAACTCTGTTGGGAAAAGGCAAACCTGGGACCAAAAGGTGCCAAACCTACCATGTCCCCCCAGTGTTCCAACCAAAGGGACCCAACCCCCAGCTGTAAACAGCCAAAGGTTGACCCTTAGGGCTAGATACAACTCAGTCATGGAAAGAAAGGCCTCCATGATGACCAGTGATCTGAGGAAGCTGAGACCAACTTTATTAGGGCCTCACTTCTTTACTCAGCCACCCCACCAGCCTTTTACTTTGCCAAAACACACTACAGGTAGTAACTCCAAATGGCGGCGATCATCCCATACCCTTGGGGTTAGGGATTGCTTAGTGGACCATAAGGCAGGAGGTAACCATGCTAGTGCAGGTTCTTCCTTATATGGCCACTTAGTCAATAAAGGCTCAACTGGCCAAGGTTAGCCTTATCTCCTTTCGTCTGGGGGGGGGGGGGGGGGGTTATTAAGGAAGGTGGAATCTGACTGCATGGTTGCCCCCACTTTTCTTCTGGTGGTTTGCTGGTTTTTGACTTAGTTTGGCTGGGATCCTGCTATTCAGGACCCCAGCCTATCTGCTTTCCTCTCTAAATGTATTCCCAGTACCTTAGGTACACTCCAGATTGGATTCTGGGGTACCGTTATAAGTCCCTAGTATATGGTATACTATGTACCCAGGGCATAGGTACCCCAGAGACCTACCAGGGGCTGCAACATGTATTATGCCACCCCTGGGAAGCCTTCCAAAATGACACCACAGAACTGCTACTGCAGCCTGGGTAAGGTGGTGCATGCACCCCTTACCGAGATATATGTTCACTATATCTCTCAATATCACTGCACATATAAACCTATCATTCACCCCTATGGCAGGCCTTACCAATCCTGAAGGCAGGGTGCTGGGTTTTATGTGAGAGGGTGCCCATGCATGAGCAGAGCCCCTCTGCAGCCTTTGGAACCTTTATTCCGGGGTTGTTTGTGATGCAGCCAAACCATATACTCTTAAGTGCATTATAACCAAACAGTAAATGCTAACTTTGGGATGGCTGCACGGAAACATGTCATGTTTGGTGTCAAACACCTTGGAATCATACCCCCACACCAGTAACTGGTGTGGGAGTATGATCCCACCCTACCAGAGGGAGAAATATGACAACACCGGTACACCTGGTACCAGCTTTACAGAACTTGTCATCACAAAATGGATGCTGCCAACCACATACACGAGTCTGCCCTCCTGCTGCTGGACGAAACTCCGGCAGGGGAGGTCTGGACAATAGGTTTCCTGTCACAGGGAGGTGTCATCACCTCCCAGACAGGCTTTAGTGTATTGGGGCTGGATGGGTGCACTCCAAGAGTGCTTTGAAGTCAGCACTGGGGGCACATTTGGTGTCCCTGTGCATAGTCCAGCGCAAACCGGTTGCAGAAGCCCCTGCTCTGGGGTGAAACTGGACAAAGGAAATGAGTGTAGCCACCCCTCTTTCCTGACCCTCCCATAGGTGGGTCCCTAGAGTTAGTCCAACCCCTTCCTTGGGTATAAGAAAGGAACCCCTGGCTACAGGACTTGAGATTACACATGGACAAAAACTCTGATACTGAATCCTGGAACTTCGATGATCTATATTGAACTAGATGACTGAAGAATCTCCCTTGGAGTAAAGGAGTTACTCCCCTGTAAAGCAGGCACCAAAGACGCATCTGTCCGGTTTCCATCTCCGAAGCTCCCGCCGGACTCCGAAGAATTTTGCAACACAGGAGGTGGGTTTCCGTGGTCTCTGAGGTCGATCTGTGCACTCAGCAATTCTGAGGCATGTATCCCTCGTGGAAGACTGTGCAACCCGAACCCCTGGACACCGCGACCATTTGCAGAAGCATAAGCTTTCCAGCGACTCCTGCAGCTGAGCTTTGGGTTACTTGTAGCCCTGACCCCGAGCAACATTTGCACCGAAGATTGCCCGCTTACACTCCACGAGTGTTCTGTGAGCTGGCCCCTTTGGGTTTTCTCTCGAGAACCCTTCGCGATTCCTAGTCCGTCGACTGGTGGGTCTCTGTGAAGGCAACTTTACTTCTAATTGGGCTTACCTGGTTGCTCTAGACGTGCCCTGACTCTCCATTGCTTGGGGAGTCCCCAGGATTTTGCTGGTCCGCACCGAAGCATCTTTTCTCTTCCTGCGTGGGTTGCTGTTGCCAAGGCTTGATGGGTCCAATCCGGGCACCAACACCGCAGCACTCGATATCCTTTGTGGGACAGCTCGAATCCAGCTCTTGGCTGTCCTCGACGCCTCCTGGTCCTCCGGGCTGCAGAGTCAAGCTTCACCTCCTCACACCTGAATCACCCGACATCGGTGGGCATTCGTCTATCGTGCCCCTGGTACTGGCAAGTGACCCAGACTCTGTCCCCTCTGCTTTCAGGTTCTTCTGATCTTCAATCCAGGCTTGGATCACACCGGACACTTTTCTCCTTCCTGGCAGCAGCACTTTGCAGCAGATCGCCATTGAAATGAACGACGATTCCCGACACCTTTTGACACCTATGTACCCGGCTTCCCTGGGTGAGGTAACTCGAGTACTCTGGTGCTCCCGTGGGTGCTGGCCCTAGAACCCCCTAAGTCTAAAGGGGTTTGCTCAAAGTCCTCTCCAAAGTGTCCTTATCTTCTAAAATTCCAACCACGACTTTCCCATAGAATAGTACGGGGCTCGCGGCTGTGTTCTCACACTGCACACGTCCCCCGTGGGTCTCCTGTGTCACTACCTGGGGTGGTTCCTTGGGGTCCCAGTGATTCTACGTGCTCTAGGCACTGTGTCTAGTCAAGTTGTGGTTCTTATACCACTTTCTTAATATATGGTTTGGTCCGCCCCTAGGTCCCATTGTATATTGTGCTATTTACTGTTGTTTTAGAACTGTATTATTGTGTATCTTGGTCTCTAATCTTATAAAGAGATTAGTAATCTCATAAAGAGATTAGTAGTGAGTGTTTAGAAATAAATACATATATTTTATATATACCTTGTGTGGTTCTCCTTTCCTTTCATTTTGTAATTCAAGAGGTTAAAATCTGGTCAACCAAGCTGCTTTACACTCCTTCAAGACTTAGCATGAAGGCTGCTCTTCATAGCTACCACTAGGATAGCTTTCAATAAAGGTTGTCTTTAAACCTATCATCAATAAGGGTTGTTTGGACTGGTGCAAGGTGCCCACTATAACTAGTAGACAGCATATGCCAGGCCAACTTCTCACATTTGGGTGTTACACCCCCCCTAATAAATGTATTTTATGAAAAATAGATGGGTACAGGTGCTTTCAATTGGGTATGATGAAGTAGGTGTCTGTCGGATTTCAACAAGAATTTTTACGCACACAGACAAAAACACACCCTCTCTCTCCCTCGCTCTGTTTATAAAAATGTTCTCTCCCCCCCTCGTGCACCCTGCTTGTCGAAAAATGTAGGCAGTTTTATATTGCGCAAACTTGACCTGAAGGTATTGGAGCGCTTTCCATGAGCACTAGTTACATTACACAAGGACACACTTTTTTTTTTTGGTAGGCACGTGAAGAAGAAGTGATTTGCCTAAAATCACAGGTTGTTGAGCCCACGCCGAGACTCAAACTCAAACCCTGTCATGTGCTAGCGTGATTGTTGCAAAATCCAGTGACGTTAATAGACACTTTGCCACCTGTGGCAGTCCCTCCCTTTGCCGCCCCGTTGCGCTGCATGGAAGAGCAGGGATGGGGTGCTGGGGATTCCTGCGTTTGCGCCCCCAAAACTCGTGCCGACCAGGGCGTACAGCCTCCCTTACTACGCCACTAGGGAAATCTGAAGCTCAATCTAGCTCTACAAGCTATGCTCCTGTCCACTCCCTGCCCCAGTCTCACTTCTGCTATTTTTTCAGCCCTTCTCCCTTTGTCGCTGTTTTTCAGTTTTATTCTTCCTCCTCCTTGCATCAGTTTTTGCCTTCCTCTCGGTTATTCTGGGTCAAAGTCTGATGATAAAAATAAGTCCAGGTCTCCAAAAATGAGTACTGGTTGGGTCCCATCTGCAACCACCAGCACTAATTAACTACTGGAGACTATGACCTCCGTCCCATTGTCACCAGCGCTGTTGAGTGCTTCTCTGTGTGCTCCTGAATTGTTTTAAACAACTGCAAGTGTACAGTGTACAGAGAGAACACCTTTCCATCTTCATCCTCTTCAATTTGTAGCGGGTGGCCTAGAAGTTTACTTAGGAGCCACGGTAGCCACTAGCCGGCCCTGTTGAGTACCATGTTTGCCAAATACCAAGGCTGTTTAGTCTTGTTTTCGCCTCATGCGTCTTTCTTCCACCACACACTTTCTCTTTAGCTCACTCTTGCTGGTTCCTTTTCACCCCAACTGTCTCTCTTTGTCAGTGTTTTCCTTCCTTCTTTCTTCCCTTTCCTTTTCTCTTGCTCAATGTTTTCTGATGAAATATAAGTCCCAGTCCCTGGAAATGAGAGCTGGTACCTGCCACCTGAAACCACAGACACACATTACGCCCAGTTGGCCACCCTGGGCCAGCATCATTTGCATTCAGTCCTCTAAATGGCTAACACTATTCTGAGATGGTTTATTCCTCTGAATCTCACTTGTACACAGGGGCCTAGATTTCTTTAGTTCAGCGTGGGTAAGGGCAACAAAGCCCGAGGGCACAAACCAATTTTGGTTGCATGTTAATATTTTGTGATGTTGCTATGTGTGCCCTAAGTAGGAAGGTTATGCCCAGATGTGGGTCCCTTGCTCGCTGCGCCAATGGATTTAAGCTAGTCTCGCTGATAAGGGAATTCCCCGAAACCGGTCCCAGGGTGCTTGTTTCCGGTCCAGGGAGGACCTGACTTGGCAGTTCGGGCTGGACTGTTCCCATGGGGAGCAGGGTCGATACTGGTTTGCATATGGCTGGATCCAAACTGGGATTACGTGATGAGCAAAATGACAATGGATTAAACCCAGATCTGTGACTGGGGGTGAGTGTTTGAAAAGTTTCAACACTCCGTCCATCATTTTGTTTTGTGATGTTGCATTTTAATACCCAGCCAATGAATAGGTGTCAACATTTTTAGGTCTCGCGTTGCAGGGCAGAGCCCTGCTCCGCCTCCGCGAGAGTTTTGTAGGAGAGGATTTTCAGAAGAGGGCTTTAAGCCCCGCCCCTCATTTCCATTACCTGGCATCACCGTTTATGCTAAACAGTGGCCAGCCATTGGAAATGAGCTATGTATGTTGCCTCCCTTTGGCTTTTTGTGCCCGCCCACTTGGACTGGCTTGCCTGCTTTCCTTCTGTCGTAAGCGATTTCTTATCTTTATGGGGCCATGTGTTTAAACACATGGCCCCATAAAGACAAGAGATCGGCTGCAGCACGGTCCTCTTTCACTTTCGGGACCACGCTTGTTTTCCTGCTGAAGCAGCCATAGTTGTGCAGAAGAGTGATTTGACATATTTATTGTGGGCTGTGGCAGTTTGCGAGCAGCTTGTCCAAGCCCGTCGGGTCTGCAATCTTGGCAAATTACTTGCAGTGACAGAGCGAATACTCACTTAGTCGCTGGCACAGATGGGGCCAAAACGAGAAGGAAGTAAACTTTGCATTAAACGTGCGGCGAACTCCTGTTGCCATGCATGCATCCATCCGGGTTACATGCAATTTCCAAATTCCATAATTATGTTTTTGTTTTGGAAAATCAAACTGCAAACTTCAAACGCCTTATGCAGATCTGTGCTTGTGGCAGGATGGAAGCCTGGTGGCTCAATATGAATGACTTTCGCCCCCATCTGTGTTATAAAATAGGAGCATTTTCAGAAAATGTTAGCACGTCCGGAACTCTTAATATTCACCCATATCGCAGCAGAAGCGATGGACGAGCACAATCGGGGGTTGCAAATTTACATATCTCTGGCAACTTTGGAACATGCAAACGTGGGTGCTGGCTTCAGGATAAGATATACAAATAGTGTACATTTGGGTACATCCATTAATCTGCTTATGCCTATAGATTTAAAATACATGAAATGCAATTGTATATCATGAAACACCATTCGAGGTGCGTGCTCTGGGATTTCTCTGTCACGCCGTTGCTGCCCACTATGTGTGTGTATTTGAACGTCTGTACATACACAGGCACCAGATATATTCTGCAGGATGTGCGCTCCTCTCCATTATTTTAGGTTTTCAGTACATCTCAGACCTTGCCCACAAAGTTGTGTGATCCAGGGCAAAACGTGTGATCTTCATGTGCCTTAGCCCCTTATGAGAAAATTTTGTGGCGCTTAGAAAGAGACTGGCGACAGTATCAAGCGCTGTATGCAAATGAAATGCTGTGAGATCTGACAGCAAATATCTAACCTCACGCCCGCGTGATGTGAGGCTTTCTTCATTTCGGCTTCAAGTGATCCCAACCCTGCCATTGAAGGCACTTAGAGAAGAATCCAGAAGTAAATTCATCAACGTGTCGTTCGTGCTTTTAACTTTAGAAACCTAGGTGTAGATTTACTAACAAAAGTAATGCTAACCAGCACAAAATGTTTTTTCCTAATTTACTTTCCATTCTTAAACTTGTTTTGCATTGGAAAGGAGCCTGACAGTAACGCAAAGCAGCGTGAAGCATTGCTTTGTGTTACGTAGTGCCAAGGGGGTGTTACATGAGTGGTACATGGGCGTTCGCATGCAACCCCCCATGGCTTTTGACGCGAAACCCCATCTACAAACAATAGGAGACAGGGTTTAGCGCCAAAAGTTAATGCCATTTAAAAGGAGGCGTTAAGAGGAGAAATATTTTTATTTCTCCTGCCTTTTTGGACTGTGCAGCACATGTGCAAAATATTTTTAAGTGTCTCTACATATAGTATTTTGTACTGGAAGGGTAACCTTCCAGTACAAAACATATGCTAGACTCAGGCACACCCCCTTGCACTATGGCACAAAGGTGTGTTCCTGGCAAACAGCGGCTGAAATCAGTGGTGGCGCTACGGAGAGGGGAGGAGAGAGCCATATCTTTGTGAATATGGTGCTCTCCTTCTCCCCCCTGTCACGCAACAGAGTATATTTGGCTGTTGCGCTGCGTTCTGTGACTTTTTTGTAAGTTTGGGCTCTAAAGTTACAATTTTGCATCTGCCCAGCACTTCTAGGACCGAGTAGACAATATCTGTATCCAACTATTGACCAGTTATACACGGATCTCTAATTGGCTGTTGGAGTTTGATGTTCTGGTAAAACAATCGCATCCTTAGCTGTGCAAGCAGATTTTGGACAGAGATCACAAAAGACTCGGTAGGCCAGGCTAACGGGAGTCCAAATTAATTCACAGACACGACTTACGGTAATAGAGCCCTGGGCTGATTTTAATTATAGATTGTTCTAAACTGGTTGTAAAGCAAGACAGCTTTATTTAGACATAACAAGTTACTTTGAAGCTATTGTAACATCGCTTTAATCAAACACAATAAATGTACACCTACCGACAGCTAACACTTGAAAAGGAGCTGTCCCACTCTGCTCTTTAATATAAAGTCGAGTTTTGTACTCACAAACTCCGCATGGTTGCCAGCTGTACCCTGCTTACTCAAACCTAGGGTCACTATATGACTCCATGGCAGAAAGGCATGTGCTGTCACTCAATAAATCAATGCATTCTGGGAATTGTAGTCCTGGTTCTGTTCAGTTGAACAGAAGGGAGAAAAACATGTATTTATTCAACTTCTTTGTGAAGGGCTATCTTCTGAGAAGAAGATTTTTTCTGCTTTGTCCTTTAAAAGTAAGTTGTTCATCTCACCCGTGTCGTCACAGACACCAGTACCCGCCCTGGACCTTTCACCTGCCACTCATTGCTAGCAGACACGTTAGTCTGATTGCTTCAGTGAAAGCAGGATGAGTCCATGGCACCCAGAATTTACTAGGGTGGCACATGGGGCCCTGGACTGGAAACAGGGGCCATGGTGGCATGGGGTAAGATCTGGGCACCATCACAGGCAAGGAGTGGAGGGTCCCTGGAAACAGGGGCCACGGTGACATGGGGTGAGGAGGCCACCATCACAGGCAAGAACTGGAGGGGCACTGTGGACCGGTGCCACGGTGACATGGGGTAATGGGTGGGCACCATTGACAGGGAAGGACTGGAGGGGCCCTAGGAACAGGGGCCACGGTGACATGGGGTGGGGTGTGGGCACCATCACAGGCAAGGACTGGAGGGCACTGGGAACAGGGGGGATGAGGCCTGCATCACAGACAAGGGCTGGAGGGGCCCTGGGAACAGGGGCCACGGTGACATGGTGTAATAGGTGGGCACCATTGACAGGGAAGGACTGGAGGGGCCCTGGGAACAGGGGCCACGGAGACATGGGGTGAGGATGCCACCATTGACAGGGAGGCAGTGGCTTGAAGAGCTGTGTCCTGGCGACATTAACTTGTCTGATGACCCTTCAATATGCTCGGGTCCTGGTGAAGAGATCTGTTAGCAGTCTGTGGGTCACAGCACCATACAGCTTGTCTTCACTGCTCTCTCTTTTCTTTAACCCAGGAACCGGGTGGCGACAGGGGAGAGGAGAAGGCGGATGAAGACATGTGGAGTAAATGTAGTTATTTACTGGATGTATTTTAACTAACGTGACCTTTTCCCTTCACAGGTAAAAGGTCAATGGGATAGCGTGCGCATTTGTTGCTTAGTTTTTTACCAACAACTGACGAATAAATAGGGTTGTGGAAGGTGACGATCGATGTATCTGAACCAGAAACAATGCCGTTACAAGAGGAAAACAAATGCTACATTGGGTTCCAGTAGGCAAAGGCTCCATTTTGAAGGCATTGTGCAGTCCTTGTGACTTCCACAGGAAGAGTTCTTGTTATCCAGGAGCAGATATTAATTCAGTGCACTTCACTCTACAACAGCCAATACCTGCTGCGTTCTCTTTATTAGAAACGCGTGCACTGGTGGCCACTATGAAATGCGGTGCCAACTGTGTTTGCATGGTGTGGTACTTATAAAGCGCAAACCTTGATGAAAGGCAGCAGTGTGCTTTGCAGGGTGAAAGACACAATCACTGAGTGAGTGAAGGGGCAAGAGTGAAAGTGGACTGTTACTGTGTTGTAATGTTATTTATTGAGGTGGGTCTTGTTCTTTTTTCTGAACTGGAGCAGGCTTGGGGCACCCCTGATGGGTACATGCTTGTCGCTTCGGAGTCTGTGCACAAAGATGGAGAGGTACTGTTGTCTTATTTTTTATTTTTCCACTTTTTCATCTCCAGCCTGATGGTGTACTGGGCATGGGTGTACCAAGAGCCACTGAAGATGGTGGACTTGACAGTCAGGTAGATAGGGGTGCAGGCCATGAAGGCTCTGTAGATGATGCGGCTGTTCTGAAGATAGGGTGGAGCTTGTGAAATTACATCAGGATGGGGGTGATGTGGTCATATTTCTTCAGGCCCTGGATTAGGCAAGCTGTGGCATGTAGGATTCTTGACCTTGAGTGCTACTTTACCCACATTACCGTTCGCATGTCCCTCAAGACCAGGCTGTTTTCTTAATCTCTTATTCCTGTTCTAGCACACCCATTCTAGTAAGATAGCAGCCTGTTTTGCAACCACCATTCATTCATTTATATTATTGCCTCGCCCCCCTTTATGCATCTCTAGTCCTGCAAGGCTATTTACTTTTCTGACTGAATGTGACTGAAAACACTTTTAGACAGCTCTCTAAATACTTTTCGGTGCTTTCCTATGACGTCACATGTCTTTCCTGCATGACTTCTTGTGACTCTCAAATTACATATGAACTGAATTGAAAGGACGCAGAACAAATCTGGAATGAGGGGTCTTTATTTGGTGCTGTCAGAAAGGGTCACCTATCAGATGCCCAAGGAGCTACACCACGGCGGTGGCTGAGTCCATGTGTTTCTTAGATAGACTGGAGTCTCTGGCTTTGGGGAGTTGGTACCATTTGTGTTCCTGTAGTTCACAAGGGTCTGCCATTGGGATTTACCAGTACTTTAGGGCAACGTTTTCCCAAGTCAAGGCCGTGTCATGGTCGGTGCTACATTAAGCGAACTCTTGGTCACTGTCTGACAGACGAACACAAGTAGGTGCCAGATTGAAACAAGCATTGGCATGGCCAATAGGTCTCGCTTTTGGGACCTTATAAGTGTTTAGCCATGCAACAGTTGCATAACTAAATACTTATAAGGTTCCAAAAGCGAGACCTATTGGCTATGCCAATGCTTGTTTCTGTTTATTACTGCTCTGTAGTAATGGCGGCGCACGGGTGCCACCATTACTACATAGAAGTAATAAACAAGAAAAAAAAACGGGCTCAAGGAGAACAGTGAAAGGGATCAAACATCAAAGCGGCCGCGAAAGTGAGGCGCGCGAGCCCGCGCACATGCACTGTAGCTCTAGGCTACAGTGGTAGCACTTTTTTGAGCCCTCACAAAAAGTCTCGCAAGACCAGCGCATGCGCTGGGTCAGACGAGACCTAAAAAAATGGCCTAAAAATTGCCAAGTTGCTAGGGAAGGTCAAGTTCCTAAACATCAGAATAACATTTTTCATGTTGTGCAGGAGCTTGGCCCAGGGTTGGATTATACCAGGTCCAAGATAGTGCCAGCACTGCTCAGCTTCAGGAGAGGTTAGGGATTAGGTTTAAGCTCCAATCTCACCAAACCTCAGTTTGGGTTGAGTGTTTGTGATATAGTTTCAGCCTTCCTATGCCTCCATGCTGGAGGGGCTTCAGCTGATTCTTGGCTGTTCAGTCCTGCTGAAGACTGTTACCTGCTGCCAATAGTATGTGAGAGCCTCCTACCTCTGAGACAACCCTGATCCCGTGCTCCCCGCAGCAGCCGACTGCACCCAGGACATAATATGGAAACAGTTGGAACACCGCGGCCTCAGCCACGCATGTTCCAACATGGAAAACGTAACCATGCATGATAAAAAAACACAAGGGGCACACACTGGAGGTACTTCTATAACATAAATAGAAAGCGATAATTGTAAAATGGATGCAAAACCTCTGCCTAACATTTTTCAGAGCACTACATTTATAAAGATGGCTGGCTCTGTTATCTTTTGTTATGCGGAATTATTTAAAAGTCTGCCGTTTACTTCCTTCTGAGCGCTTTTGGTTGTCTTTGTTAAGATTGTAACGACTTAGGGCCATATTATCAAGGAACGGCGATAACATTATCGCCGCTTTAGCGGCAGTTTCCTGCCGCTAAAGCGGCGATAATGGGCTTGATAATATGCCCTTGTGAATTCCCATAGAAGCCCAGGTTCTTCCTGCCGCTAAAGCGGCGATAATGTTATCACCGTTCCTTGATAATATGTCCCTTAGTTTTTACCATGCAGTACAGGACATAGTCACAGAAGTTTTGGAGTAGATGTCGGAGTGAACATGCTTTTCTTGAAATCGAGATTTTGCATAGATATTTGTTTTTTTCTCTTATTCAGGACTAGAGTACTTCCGCCAGGGATGCACGGCCAGCACTCCCATAAGGAAAGATAAAACAGCTACATTTAGGGTGCGACCTAGTGTCCCCCAGTGCATGGTGCGCCATTCTTTGGGAAACCAGGGACAGTGCAGGATGGGCAGCGCCCCCAATTATGAAGAAAACAAGCATTTGCAATGCAATAGGTCTCGCATTATTGAAAGTTTCAGCTATTAGCGTTGCAAATAATAATGCAACGCCAATAGCGCAAACTTTCAGTAATGCGAGACCTGCTGCATTGCAAATGCTTGTTTGTTGCTTGCATTCGGACCTGTGGCACCCTTAATACACTAGGATGTGAATATATTGTTTGGAATTATTCCACAACGCGCTACTTTACCTTTCACCTGCGCTTTTTATAATTTTTCTGACTTCTATGTCGGGCTCGAAGGGGCTTTTAAAGGAACCTTATCCGTGCAGCTGTTACATTTATGATATGGGACTCTCAGGAGTGCAATAGCATTACACAAGTACTAACAACATACAACATCAGGTGATATTACCACACAATAAGATACAAAAATAAAAGAACAATGCCCTGCTCCTCCTTCGTGTTCTTAAAGCAGAATTCTTGGCAAGAATCTCCTTTCACGCGCTACATATAACCAGGGCATACTGTGAAATTATCAATGCAAGTTATTTTATGTCCTAATGAGTCCTATCTTTTTACTGTACCAATGGCAGCTCAAGTGATGTCCCAGAAGCTGCCCCTGCTGCTGGCGATGTCCAGTCACACCTGGAGGCAGCTGGAACCTATTACAATTCACTCCATTAAGCAGACTTCCGAGTGTTTGGATGTTGGAGCGAGTTATCTGGCCGAGATAGGAGAAAATGCTGTCTAATGGTTGTAGGCCGCAATGTCCAAACAAGACGATAACCTCCGCTATTACCTCGGATATACACGCATGCCATTAGCAGATGTGGAGCAGAGAAGGACCGGCCTAAACGAAAAATCTTCCAGTTTCTTTCACCGGCAGCAGCCCGCCTCAGGTTTGAGCAGATGGGCCCTCGCTCCACCGCGCGCCATGACGCAGATGGAATGCCCGTTTTCCTCACATGTTTGCGGACAGAGCGCAGGGCTCTCCTGGCTTCAAAGGCAGCCCAGTTAATTCACTTAATTTGTTGTTGGCAGGAAATGAATATGGTTTTTATCGCATTCGTGAAAACGAGGTGTTTGCTGCGATATGCGGCAGGGCCCGCTCTGGAGGGGTGGAGGAGGACACACTCTGAGTGTGGAACGAAGCCAGCTTCTTGGCACTGCATTTCATACCATGCGCTAAATCAACCCTCCCTTCTCCTGGGTTATCCAAAGGTCCGCGTGCAGACGAGGAGCCCCCATTAAAGGCAATCTATTGATGGGCAAAGGACAGACAGGCCCAGACTGAATCTTTCTCTATTAATATTAATCCACTTGAAGAAGGCACAGTTCGGGCAAAACATCCCGAGATGTTGCTAAATGAGCCGCTGGTTGTCAAGGAAGCACGCGTCTCTGTCAAGCACTCTTTTCATAAGGTGCCTTTTGGTTTCAAGACATTTGGGGGCAGGTGTGAAGGGCAGGGCTTTACTGGTCGAAGGCGTACCGGCGTAAGGAACAACCAAGCGGGGTCAGTACGGTGAGGGCTAACAAAGGCCCAAGGATGGCGAGACGCCCACGCATCGGCAAGCAGGGCACAGGAGACAGGGAAGGGAGGCCAAGGAACAAATGGGAAGGGGGGGGGGGGGGCAGGAATAAATCACTGGCTGCTCCTCTGCTATGGCGGAGGAGCGTCGCCCCACTGCTTTTAAGCAGTTCGAAGTAGAAACATAAAATGTTAATAATTTTGAGTTATCATTTTATGCTTGTGTTGCTTTGCGGGTGGGCAGGGCAGGTGGAGGAGTGGTCTGCCCACTCCTAAGTGCACATGACTGTTTTGCGCACTTTCCTGTTCTCCATGCAGGCTGCATTACAGCCTGCATGGAGAACATACCCAGGCCCCCATTCCCTGGCTGAGCGTCGAACCAGGACACTAAGACCAATCACAACGCAGGGTTGGCATTGGTCACTGGAGCCTGGGTGCTTACCAATGACAACGCTGCATTGCAGCGTTGTGATTGGTCAGAGGGGCCTGGCTGTGCTTCCTGTTTCTCAAATTCAACGAGGAGAGCAGGAGCAGAAACGCTGGACCTGGTGGCAAGGTAAATTAATTTATTTCAATTTATTTTTAGATTGCACCCCCCCACGTGTGACCCTCCCTACCCCTGCCTTACCATCCTTGAGTCATGCCAGCCGCCACTGGGAAGGATGGCACCAAGAAGCCAAGCACCCCCAGGGCACACCCCCGGGAAAGTGCATAAAATCCTGCCAGTTGAATCAGTTAGCCTGATTCAAAGTGGCCAGGCGCGGATCGTCCATTGGGGCGTTGGGGCGTAGCCCCCCCACCCCCGCACACCCGCCCTCGCCCGCAGCTCCCTCTGTGTCTCTGAACTTAGTTTACTTAAGTTCAGAGACGCCGAGGGTGGGGAGAACTAACTGACAATGCATGTCAGTCAGCATGACGTCGGACCGTGGGCGGTCCGGCGTCATGTTGACTGACATGCATTGTCACAAGCCAGGGAAAGGCAGCACAAGTGCGCATGAGTGGGCATGGAGATTAATTTTTAGCCCGTGTCCAGTCATGCGTACTTGTGTTTTTACTGCCTTGCGCATGCCCATTAGGAGCCCCTCGGTCTCCTAATGGGCAGGCGGCGGGCGTAGCGTAAGCTGTGCCCTCAGCCAATCCTGGCGCTGCTGGCAGCGCCAGGATTGGCTGAGAGGGGTTGGCAGGCCCCTCCAGTACCATTAGTGAAGGCGCCCAGGGGATCAGAGGTCTGAGAGGTGGCGTGGACCCGTGGACCGGCTGTGAGGTAAGTTTTTTTAAAAATATTTCATTCCCCCCCCGTGCGCGACCCCCCCCCCCCCCGCGAGCCGCGACTGTACACATCTTTTAGTATTGCCAGATTTAGGGAGTTACAGAGGTCGTCCTTCAGATTATCCAATTAATAGCAGGGCATTAATTTGGGATATCGCCCCATTGTCCCAACTGTAGCTACACCATAAACCTATAAGCACATCACAATAAAATTCCCAAGTGAAAGGAAAAGTGGGAGGCGTAGCGGGAGGAAATGACTGCTTACCGAACTCATCGCTTTCGTATCATTATCTATTTTCGGCGCAGGCTTCGAGGGGCACGTCCCACAGAGGCAGCCAGACTTGGCTAATGGTGTTTTCATGTTGTGCTGAGGCTGCATGTCGCCTTGTGCTTGACGTTTGACCTGCCCTTGGTTGGTTGTCTGTGGACATGTAGTTTTGATTGCATAGTCTTCGCCGCAGTGACATTTTTAGTTTTCGTATGTTTTACATGAGTGATAGTACTGTATATATGGTGTAAAGCGGAAGGAGGGAGTGTTCGTGTCAACTGTAGAATTTGGCCCGCGCAGTCTTCCTTGGTGTAGAATTCCCTAACTTGTGCTCGCTAGTTCCAATTTGTAATTTCACTGCATGCCCGCAGCCGTGGGTGCACCGAGGCCGCAACTATTTTCCTCCCTCGTTCTTGTTGGTGAGACAGGTGCTGAAAACAATTTACGAAAAAAAGCAGAGGGAGCCTGGCATTCACAGACAGTGTGTAATTCATTTACTGAACTGGAGACGCAAAGTCAGGCTCTTAGTTTGACATATTTTTTTCTTTTCACGTTATAGTTTTTGTTCGGTGCATTAGAGGCGTCCAAGCTTCAGGCAACACATTGTGAAATGCAAACATAAGTTTTTCTGGGTGAGGGGACAGCGCACACCTTCACATATTCCTCTATATTACGACAATACTTAACACTGCTGACATTTGGTTACAGTCAAATCTGCATGTTTTTCTATGCTACAGTCTACTACTGTTTGACGTTTTTAGTGCTGTAAATTACAGAGCTTCTATTACGTAATAATCAGTATGCGCCCTCCCCCCCTCACTACGCTCGCTCGTTGCGCAGCATTAGGACAATAATTTTACGCCTCACCACTTTCAAATGTCACCAGCCGCCACTGAAAGTGGCCAATGGGAGGAGAGAGGTGGGTGAACTAGGTAAATAGTCAAGAGGACAGACACAGGGCAATGACCTCATTCACAATCCGACTAACCCCTTGCTTCCTCTATTATAGCGTCCCAGTGGCCCAGCAGTGAGACATCCTAACGTCCGTCGGTATGGCAACCTTATCCTTAGGCCTTCTGCCCACCCATGGGTGTTCTTCATACCGATTAATGCTGCTGCCTACACTACGCTGGCAATACCTTCACAACCCTTGTCAGCTCCCCCATTTCTGATCTGTCCTCACCTACTTTTTGCCTTATTGCCCTATAGGCCGATCGGTCCCTGTCTAGAGCAGAAGACTTGAAGTTCACAATGCTCTATTCTTCCTAGAATTCAGACTGGGAATGTATTTTTTTATCCCAGAGATTCATGCCAGCACTTTGCACATTACTGTAAAATGAAAAACAAACTCTAGTACCTTGTAAGACTCATTTTCATACACTTATTTGATCCAAGCTTCTTCCTACTGCCAAGCCCTCTGTGGCTGCATGATTATCCCAACTCCCAGTAGTGTTCAAAGCCACTTTAACTATCCGGGCTGCCAATGTGCGTTTGTGTTTCTGCACTCAGCAATCATCTGTTTCACTCTTTGCCGAGCCTTATTCGAAAGGTCCCGAGTAGGCCGATAGGCATCTAAGTTCTCGCACCTCATGCGGCCTATTGGCTTGGGCCATCACAGAAGAGCAATCGGTTGACTGTAGACAGTGGTCGACTGTAGACTGAAGACGTAGTCTCTCCTGCTCTAGTTAGCCAATGTAAAGTACAGGCAGACCGAGTAACCAAGCAGCACACCTTGTATATAAGGGTAACTCTATTTGAAGAATGGCCTCATAGCTTTAAGTCGGCGGGTCCTGCATACCAGCTGTAGTTCGCTACAGACATTGAAATGGGTTTCTATCTCACCTCATATTTATGACTGTTGCAGTCGAATTTCTGGCTCTTCACACAAGAGCCTGAAGCCATTCAAGTAGGCAGTAAATACTTTATTTCCTGTTAGGTCCTTAAGACAGCCACAGCCTAATAGGTCCTGCTAGGGCTTCATTCGCCCCCCCCCCCATCCTATATAGCTGCCAGGCTTCACTGAGCCCACAGACGCCAACATTCCATGCACCATCACATTATTACAGCATTCACAGTCAACATTCTACAGCATAGTCACTCAACAAATGCATACACACTCAACCCAAACCACTACATTATCACCTTTCCAGATACAAAACAGATGTCAAACAAACACTGCAATCAGTCAGGAACAACAGGACAGATTGTTTGTCATCCCCTCTCCCTAGTCCACACACACAAATGCTGTTGCATTTGACCACCACAGCATATCCCAAAGCATGGTCAGCCTACTTCAGCCTTTGTGTTTTTTTCCACTGTGAGCGACGGCAAGTGTGTGCAGCTTCCTAAAAGCTAGCCTTCTGCAACTTCAGGTCTTTGGGCACAAACTCTGTTTTCCTTCTACTTTCAATCCAGTTTTTTTTTTGCGAGTAGTATTTTTTTACATATTTTCTGCATATATACAGAGTCCCCATTTAAAGATACATTTTTTACTTTTTATTACATTTAGGACCTGTAGTGAAGGAAGATCAGGATCCACATAGTTTCATGTAGTATATTTATTTAAAGTAAGTTGGTACAGGATAAGAGTACATTCATTAAGTAAAAGTAAAGGAAATAATAACCCCACCAGG
The DNA here is from genome assembly GCF_964204655.1 of Triturus cristatus. Classification (NCBI taxonomy): domain Eukaryota; kingdom Metazoa; phylum Chordata; class Amphibia; order Caudata; family Salamandridae; genus Triturus; species Triturus cristatus. The sequence continues at coordinate 1,591,548,850 of NC_140590.1, forward strand.
AGCAGGATGGTACCAGCTCAGCCCTAACTCTCAACTGAAATCCTAGAGCTATGCAGCATTCTATGACATCATAAGAATGACAACATTCTACAGGGCTAGGGAGGAGACTATGGGGAAGGAAGTATGAAGTGAAGACACTACACATTTTCCCCCTTTACAATATCAACTAAAAGCATAAGGCTTAATCAATGCAGAAGGAAGATGACAATGTAGAGAGGAATAAGAAAAAATACTTAAAGAAGAGAACAACTAAAAAAAACATCAAGAATGAGAATAGGAGACGGCAATTAAGCGTAAGGTGAAAAAAGTATACAACACATGAACAAAAACTAGAAAATATGAAAGAAACAATGCTAGATGTACTGAGTAGGACAAAGACAAAGCCAGGATGAAAGAAGGAAGACAGGACACCTTCTCCTTCAACGACAATATAGGAAAGGAAAAAAAACCACAACAAAGAAAGTTTGTAGAAGGACGTAAGGTAACACGTATGTAAAAACGTTCAAGATACAACAAGGCACACCAGTTGGCCATACTGGAATGGATGCATGAATCAACGAACGCTAAACACTAGAAGGTAAAACAAATAAAGAGAAAAGTAAGAAAAGTACCCCAAACAGGAGAAACAGAAGAAATCTCCAATACAGAAAGTGAAAAGAAAGGTGAAAATTACACCGAACAGGAGTACGAACGTGAAAGAATAAAAGGTGAACCTCAATTGCCAGGAAATTTACAGATGGAAACTTTGCGCAAAATTAAACAGAACCTGGCATAACCTTAGAAGAAAATTCAATAACAGGGGTTCCGTGCACAGAACCGCTGTGAAAACTCATGTGTGTAGATAAAGAATGAATAAGAAAATGCAGGAGTCGACATCCTAGAAAAAGAAATTTTCATAGAACTATGTGAAATGAAACATTTTCTAAAATAAAACCTGTGAGAAAATACACAGTGCAAGAACTTCAGCGAAGGTGTGAAAAAAATTCTGCATATGAATGAGCATAGTAAATACAATGTCTCATTAAAAAACAAAGAAATTATGACCAGATGTTTGAAGTAAATATGGAAAGTATTATCAGAATGTAAAAATAAGCATACATAGAAATTCTCAAATGAAATATGTGTAGAAACACAACATGCATCAACTAAGCAAAGGTGCAGAAATTCTGAACATGAAAGAGCAGTCAAACCTGCGAAGAAAATACAATTCATCTTCAAAGAAAACGGAAACAAATATGAAAACTCTTTGAAATATGTATAGTAAATAAAGTGGGAAAGAAATAGTAAGCATTTGAAAATTACATTTTTTAAAGAGTTAGAACGTAAAATTCATGCCGCATTGTGAATTTAAAGTAATAAATGGCAGAACAAAACAAATCTTAATAAACACATACAGGAAGCAAACATTAGATAAATACATATTGCAGAAGCAAACTCCGGTGAGCGAACTCTCACCCGAGGAAAATTATTGTTTCAAGAAAATAATAAAGTAAGATAAAAGAAGTAGTCACCGTAGTCATTTGGACGCTGGAAGGTATATCACTGGACTTCCTTACAGTTCCGATCCTTGAACGGTTTCAAGACGAATTCAAAGAAGGGTACAAGAAGTCATATGTGCCTGCGGCTTGTAGGAGAAAGTCTTTTTCCCAAGGTGCCAGAAGTAAATGGTTATATGTCCGAAATACATAAGTCGGGACATCACCCAACACAGAGGTCATCACTGTGGAAGCAGGAGTCGAATATAATGAGAACTGCCCCAGTAAAATGCAACGCGGAGGACGTGGTTGGCAAACGGGAGCATCAAGGAGAATAGAGAAAAACGCCGCCACTCACAAGATGGCGGTACGCATATCACGCAATGCCGGATGGCTCTCAGTACGTACGTGCTGTTAAGCGTCCCTGTTGTGAGAAAAGGAGCAGGTATCACGCTCGTGCTGGACGGCAGGGAACCTCGCAAGCTGGAGAACACTGCGCGAGCTGAACAGAGACTTGCGCTGGAACACTGAGGCCGCTGAAGGTAATTGACGGTTTTCAATTGAATTTTGAAAACATGTGGCACAGAGACTACTGAAATCCGAGAGCTATGCAGCATTCTATTACATCATAAGAATGACAACATTTTACAGGGCTAGGGAGGAGACTATGGGGAAGGAAGTATGAAGTGAAGACACTACAGGGCCTCATTTCGATGGCGGTGGGAAAGCGCTTTCTGACCGACATGGAAGGTTTACAGTCCGACGCGACGAATTATAATGTCAGCGACTGGCTTCAGACGGGCTCAAGGACTCCTTCAGCCAGTCGGAGGCCACTCATAATCCCAGGCAGACGGCATTTCCGCCGTCAGGATTATTATGTCGGTTTTCGACAGGTTTTCCATGTCGGGCTTTTCAACATGGAAAGGCTGTCAGAAAGCGACTTTTAGGGCCTTAGCAGGGCTCCCTTCTCTCTGCGCCTACAATTGTGGGCCCTGGGGGGCACCTATGGGGCCCACATGTAAATCTTTGCACCGTCTGACAGGCAACTTGAGGTGCCTGCCACACGGTGCATGGATTTACACAAACTTGCATTTATCAATGAGATCTTGTGTTGCGTCCAGGTTCCGACTGCCACACAAGCTCCCATAGGGAAATGGGAGTCTACGGCCACACCATGTAGAGTTGCATTGTAATTGAGCGGTCAGAACCACTGACCTAAGGTCGGGCGGTTCCTTTTATGCCCGATGTGAGAAGTTGGCCTGGTATATGCTGTCCACTAGTTAAAGTGGGCACCTTGAACCAGTCCAAACAACCCTTATTGATGATTAGGTTAAAGACAACCTTTATTGAAAGCTATTCTAGTGGTACCTATGGAGAGCAGCCTTCAGGCTAAGTCTCGAAGGAATGTAAATCAGCTTGGTTTACCAGGGTATAACCTCCTGAATGACCAAATGAAAGGATAACCACACAAGGAATATATAAAATATATGTATTTATTACTAAACACTCTCTACTAACCTCTTTATGAGATTAGAGAACAAGGCACACAATATTAAAGCACTAGAAGGACAGTAAAAAACACAATACACAGCGGGCACCAGGGAGAGACCGAACCATATTCTAAGAAAGTGGTATAACAACCACGACTTGACCAGACACAGTGCCTAGAGCACGTAGAATCGCTGGGACCCCAAGGAACCACCCAAGGTAGTTACTATTATAGTAACATTCCTAGGCAACTAATGAGCAAGCACAAATCAGGTCATATACATGGTAATTGATAAACACAGGCTCAGTGTACTACCATTAAACAGTTAAAAACCAATTATTTTATTCATACAAGTGTTAAAATTCTGACAACATCCATATTGACATAACAATACATTGACAATATAATAACATCACAAACAATATACCGACACATGTAAAAAATAGTAATGAAATCGCATTCACATATGAGACGTATATCTCAACAACATCTGCAGAAGGCTGAGGAATACATCTTATATAAGCCTCAATTCAGTGTTTTATATAGTGCGGTATTACGCGCCACGAAGGGGATAAGGAATCGTCCGACATCCATCCAGTATGCCTTCTGCAGATATATATAAAGTGGGTCTGACATTCTCATCACCCTCAAAACGCGGCCAGTCCTATGTCTCGGGCGTACAGCATCATCTTCGCTTTCTTGAGTATAATATTCTGAGACCGGTACCTATATTTTCCAGATTATTTTTTTTAATTTTCATCACTCATCATTTGCGGTTAACCAGTTATCCTGTGGACATAGGGCGTTCGACAGAATTACTCATCCTTTAATAGACTTTCTTTCAGTACCAAGGCTTTTGGCACTTGGATACTTACGTGGCTGCTCCTGAAGAAGGCGTGTGTCACGCCGAAACGCGCGTAGAGATTAACATCTACATCTACTAAATTTAGTCACTCGTGATTTACACTACTTTGAAATGAACTGTTGTCTTATATGTTGTTGAGATATACGTCTCATTTGTGAATGTGATTTCATTATTATTTTTTACATGTGTCGGTATATTGTTTGTGATGTTATTATTATGTTAATGTATTGTTATGTCAATATGGATGTTGTCAGAATTTTAACACTTGTATGAATAAAATAATTGGTTTTGAACTGTTTAATGGTAGCACACTGAGCCTGTGTTTATCAATTACCATGTATATGACCTGATTTGTGCTTGGTCCTTAGTTGCCTAGGAATGTTACTATAATAGGAATTGTTTCCCTGTCCTAGGAACTTCTAATAGTTTCAGGGGGCCCTTGTTGATTTAGTTTACCACCCAAGATAGTGACACAGGAGACCCACGGAGGCCGGGTGCAGTGTGAGAACACAGCCGCAAACTCCGTACAACTCTATGGGAAAGTCGCAGTTGGAATTTTAAAGATTAAGGACACTTAGGAGAGGACTTTAAGCAAACTCTTTAGAACATAGAAGGTTCTAAGGTCAGCACCCTTGAGAGTACAGAGGTACCTGTGTTACCTTTCCCAGGAGAGCCGGGTGCATGGGGTCAAGTGGTGTCGGAAACACTTGTTGATTTCAATGGTGTGATGCGAAGAAGTGCTGCTGCCGGGAAGATGAAAAGTGTTCGGTGTGATCCAAGCCTGGATCAGAGCTGAGAAGAATCTGAAAGCAGAGGGGACATAGTCTGGGTCACTTCACAGTGACCAGGGGCACGATAGACGAATGCCCACCGATGTCGGGTGTTTCAGGTGAGAAGAGGTGAAGCTTGACTCTGCAGCCACGGGGACCAGGAGACATCAACAATGACCAAAGTTTGGAGGTGAGCTGTCCCACGAAGGATGTCGAGTGCTGGGGGGTCAGTGTCCGGATTGAACACCAACAAGCCTTGGCAACTGCAACCCACACGGTTAGAAGAAAGATGCTTCGGTGAGGACCAGCAAGGTCCTGGGGACTCTCCAACCTATGGAGAGTCAGGGCACACCTGGAGAAACCAGGAAAGCCCACTGAAAGTTAAGTATAATTTCACAGGGCCCCACAGGTCGAAGGACCAGGGATCGCGAAGGGACGTCGAGAGGAATCACAAAATACCAGCCCACGGAACACTCGTGGAGAGTAGGCCGGAAATCTTCGGTGGAAACACTGCTCGGGGTTAGGACTACAAGTAGCCCAAAGCACAGCCTCAGGGATCGCCGAAAAGCATATGCTGCTGCAAATGGACACGGTGCACAGGGGTACCGGTTGCACGGTCCCCACGAGGGATGCGGGCTCAAGATTGTTGAGAGCACTAATCAATGTCGGAGACACTTGGGAACCCACCTCTTGTGTTGCGGAAATCTTCGGAGTCCACAGGAGCTCAGGAGATGCAAACTGGTCAGATGCGTTTAAGATGCCTGTCTTGCAGGGGAGTAACTCCTTTACTCTAAAGGGAGATACTTCAGTCATCCAGCGTAGTGTAGATAGTCGAAGTACTTGGTTTCTGTAGCAGAGTTTTATCCAGGTAAGTCTAAAATCCTGCTGTCACGGTTTCTACTTTATACCCAAGGCAGGGGTGGGACAAACTCTGGGGACCCACCTATGGGAGGGTCAGGACAAAGGGGTGGCTACACCCATATCCTTTGTCCAGTTTCGCACCAGAACAGGAGCAAATGGCTCCTGCAACCGGTTTGAGCTGGACTATGCACAGGGACACCAAATGTGCCCCCAGTGCAGACATCAAAGCACTCTTGGAGTGCACCCACCCAGCCCCAATACACTAAAGCCTGTCTGGGAGGTCGTCACACATCCCTGTGACAGGAAACCTATTGTCCAGCCTTCCCCTGCCAGAGTTTCATCTAGCAGCAGGGGGGCAGACTCGTGTCTGTGGCTGGCAGCATCCATCTTGTGATGCCACGATCAAGAAATCTGGTACCGGGTGTACCGGTGTTGTCATATTTCTCCCTCTAGGAGGTCGGAATCATACCTCCCACACCAGTTAGTGGTGTGGAGGTATGATTCCAAGGTTGGCTGCATCACAAACAACCCCGGAATAGAGGTTCCGAAGGCTGCAGAGGGGCTCTGCTCATGCAGGTGCACCCTCTCACATAAAACCCAGCACCCTGCCTTCAGGATTAATAAGGCCTGCCATAGGGGTGACTGATAGGTTTATATGTGCAGTGATATGGAATAGATATAGTGAACCTATATCTAAGTAAGGGGTGCATGCACCACCTTACACAGGCTGCTGTAGCAGACCTGTTGTGTCATTTTGAATGGTCTCCCAGGGGTGGCATAATACATGCTGCAGCCCCCGAGAGGCCTCTGGGGTACCTATGCCCTGGGTACATAGTATACCATATACTAGGGACTTATAAGGGTACCCCAGAATCCAATCTGGAGTGTACCTGAAGTACATGCAATCAATTTAGAGGAGAGAGCAGCTAGGCTGGGGTCCTGGATAGCAGGATCCCAGCCAGACTAAATCGAAAGCAGTGAAACATCAGCAAAAAGTGGGGGTAACAATAAGAAGCAGACCCTACTCTACTACCCCCCCCCCCCAACGTAAGGACATTAAAATAACCTTGACCAGTTGAGTCTTCATGTTCTAAGTGGAAATATCTGGAGAGTCCATCTGCACTGGCATGGTTACTCCCAGGTCTATGTTCTACTGTATAGTCCATCCTCTGTAGGGAAATTGATCACCTCATAAGTTTGGGGTTTTCACCCTTCATCTGTTTTAGCCATAAGAGGGGTTTATGGACTGTCTGAACAATGAAGTGAGTGCCAAACAAGTATGGCATCAGCTTCTTCAGAGCCCAAACCACAGCAAATGCTTCCCTCTCAATGGCTGACCAACGTTTCTCTCAAGGGGTCAGCCTTCTGCTAATAAAAGCTACTGGTTGATCCTGACCCTCATCATTCAATTGTGATAACACAGCCCCTACTCCCAACTCAGATGCATCTGTTTGTACAATGAATTGTTTGGAATAGTCAGGACTTTGCAGAATGGGAGCAGTGCACATGGCCTGCTTCAGGTCTTCAAATGCCTTTTGACAGCTAATTGTCCACTGAACTTTCTTTGGCATTCTTTTGGAAGTTAAGTCATTCAAAGTGGTCACTATGGATCCATAACATTTGTCAAACCTCCTATAGTACCCAGTCAAGCCCAAGAAAGCTCTGACCTGAGTCTGGGTGGTTGGAGCAACCCAGCCCATGATGGTCTGGATTTTGCTCTGCAATGGTTGAACCTGGCCTCCACCCACAGGTTGGCCCAGGTATACAAGCTGACTCTGCCCTATCTGGCACTTAGTGGCCTTGATAATTAGACCTGTTTTCTGCAAGGCCTCCAAAACATTTCTCAGGTGATCCTCCCAGGTGGAGCTAAAGACAGCAATATCATGTAGATAAGCTGCACTATAGGCTTCCAGGCCTGTCAGGACTTTATTCACCAACCTTAGAAAAGTGGCAGGCGCATTCTTCAAACCAAAGAGCATTACCACAGATTGGTAGTGGCCACTAGGGGTAGAAAATTCTGGTTTTGGCTTTGCATCCTCAACTAATCTGATTTGCCAGTCGCCAGCTGTCAGGTCAAATGTGCTCAGAAACTTGGCTGAGGCCAAAGTATCTATAAGCTCATCTGCCCTAGAGATTGGATGGGCATCAGTCCTAGTGACTGCATTGAGGCCCTTGTAGTCAACACAAAACCTCATCTCTCTCTTACCATTCTGTGTGTGAGGTTTAGGTACTAAGACTACTGGACTAGCCCAAGGGCTATCTGAGGGTTTAATAACTCCCAAATCCAACATCTTATGGACTTCAGTCCTGATGCAGTCCCTGACATGGTCAGGTTGCATGTAAATCTTATCTTTAACAGGCAGACTGTCCCCATTGTCCACTTCATGAGTGCACCAGGTAGTCTGACTTGAAGTCAGTGAAAACATATGTCTAAACTGATTAAGAACTTTTCTACAATCAGTTTGTTGCTGGACAGTGAAGCTGCCTGCCAAGGCTACAAAATCAACTGAACCATCATCAGGGTTCTGTGAGAGCAGGGCAGGGAGTGGATCACTCTCTTCCTCCTGTCCCTCATCAGTAGCCATGATCAAGGCCATGTCTACCCTGTCAACATATGGTTTGAGACTGTTGACATGGAGCACCCTATGGGGGCTCCTGGGAGTTCCAAGGTACATCAGGTAGGTAACCTCTCCCTTTTGCTTAATTATGGTATGAGGGCCACTCCACTTGTCTTGGAGGGCTGCTGGGGCACACAGGCTCCAACACCTATACTTTTTGCCCTGGCTGATAAACAATCAGTACAGCCTTTTGGTCATGCCAGGCCTTTTGCAGTTCCTGGCTAGCCTCAAGGTTTTTAGTTGCCTTCTTCATGTACTCAGCCATCCTGGAGCGGAGACCAAGTACATAAACCACAATATCCTGTTTAGGGGGATTGAGAGGTAACTCCCATCCCTCCTTCACTAGACACAATGGACCCCTAACGGGATGTCCAAACAGAAGTTAAAATGAGCTGTAACCAACTCCCTTCTGAGGAACCTCTCTGTAGGCAAAGAGAAGGCAGGGCAAAAGTATGTCCGATCTGCGACTAAGCTTTTCTGGGAGACCATTAATCATGCCCTTGAGGGTTTTGTTGAACCTTTAAACTAACCCGTTGCATTGTGGGTAATAAGGGGTGGTACATTTGTAATTTACTCCACACTCCTTCCACATAGCAGTCAAGTAACTAGACATGAAGTTTGCATCTCTGTCTGATACTACCTCCTTAAGGAACCCCACCCTGGAAAAGATTCCCAGGAGGGCTCTTGCCACCACAGGAGCTGTGATAGTTCTAAGGGGAATTGCCTCTGGATACCTAGTGGCATGGTCCACCACCACCAGAATAAATCTGTGCCCAGATGCATTTTGAGGATCCATGGGACAAACTATATCAATCCCAACCCTCTCAAAGGGAACGCCCACCACAGGTAGTGGTATCAGGGGTACCTTTGTTGTACCACCTGCCTTACCACTGGCTTGACAGGTGACAAAGGAACGCGAAAACTCCTTGGTGACTTCAGACATGTGAGGCCAATGAAAGTGAGTGACAATTCTGTTCCAAGTCTTGTTTTGGCCTAGGTGACCTGCTAAGGAGATGTCATGTGCTAGTGTCAATAGGAAGCCCTAAACATCAGAGGTAGAACCAACCTCCTGGTGGCACCAGGCTTGGGGTCACTACTCTCTGAGTAAAAGAATCCATCATCCCAGTAGGTCCTATGGGACCCACTACCACTCCCAGCAGCCTCAGCAGGAACTTGCTGTCTGATGGGGTTCAAGAGAGGGGCAGCTCAGCTGCTCCTGGCTCAGATCTGCCCTGGAAGGGCCCACCTGTCCCCAAGAACTCAAACTGATCAGGTTCAAGCTCATCTGGGACAGTTCCTTCTTCAGGAATAAGATCATCTCCCTCAAGAGACTGATCTGTGTTCTGAGTCAGGGGAGAAGACACTGCCTTACCCCTACTGCTCCTCCTCTTTGAAGGCGCCTGGTCCATTTTTCCAGAATCCAGGGCTTGTTCAGTGTTAGACATTTTTGCCTATGACCTAGTCATAGCAAACACATCTGCAGGGATTCCCAACATTTCTGCATGAGTCCTGAGTCCACTTCAGCTCAACCAAGCTGAAGTTTCTAAATCATTGCCCAACAAGCATTCAACAGGGAGGTCTGCACTGACCACACCCTTCTTAGGGCCAGTTACCCCTCCCCAGGTGAGATTAACAACTGCCAAGGAATGGTCTGTCCTGACATTGCTAGCATTGGTCACTTGGTACATCTCACCAAGTATGGTTTGCTCAGGAGCCACAAGATCTTTTGTCACCATTGTGACACTTGCTCCTGTGTCCCTGAATGCCAAGGCCTCTTTTCCATTTATCAAAGGCTGTTGTCTGTATTTGCCCAGATTACTGGGACTGACAAATAGGGAGGCAATATCCATGCCTCCATCACGGATCCGTACAGCCTGAGTAGGAACTCTCACTAGGCCAGAGTCCATCTCAGATCCCAGGGTTAACCCTGCTACACCCTTATCTGAGTACCACCACTTGGAGCTGAACTAGGGGGAACAGTTGCCTTAGGGGCAATGGTGGCTGGAGTTGAATCCTTGGACTTGTTACAATCACTTGTCAAATGGGTCTTCTGTTTACAGATTTGACACCATGGTTTCTTCTTGCCTTTTCCCTTGTTGGATTGTGACTCCCCACCAGATGCAGATTTTTGGGGCCCTTAAGAATGTAGGAAGGTGGAATCTGACTGCATGGTAACCCCCACTTTATGCCTGTGTTTTGCTGGTTTTCGACTTAGTTTGACTGGGATCCTGCTAATCAGGACCCCAGTCGATCTGCTTTCTCCCTAAATTGGTTGTTCATGTACTTTAGGTACACTCCAGATTGGATTCTGGGGTACACTTATAAGTCCCTAGTATATGGTATACTATATACCCAAGGCATAGGTACCCCAGAGGCCTCTCAAGGGCTACAGCATGTATTATGCCACCCTTGGGATACCATTCAAAATGACACAACAGGTCTGCTACAGCAGCCTTTGTAAGGTGGTGCATTCACCCCTTACTTAGATATAGGTTAACTATATCTACTCCATATCACTGCACATATACACCTATCAGTCACCCCTATGGCAGTTATCAATCCTATAGGCAGGGTGCTGAGTTTTATGTGATAGGGTGCACCTGCATGAGCAGAGCCCCTCTACAGCCTTTGGAACCTCTATTCCGGGGTTGTTTGTGATGCAGCCAACCATATATACTGAAGTGCATTATAACCTCGCGGTAAATGCTAACTTTAAAATGGCTGCATGGAAACATGATGTGTGTGGTGTCAAATACCTTGGAATCATACCTCCACACCAGTAACTGGTGTGGGAGGTATGATTCCACCCTACTAGAGGGAGAAATATGACAACACCGGTACACCCAGTCCAGCTTTCTCGATCCTGGAATCTAAAGATGGATGCTGCCAACCACAGACACGAGTCTGCCCTCCTGCTGCTGGACAAAACTCCATCAGGGGATGGCTGGGCAATAGGTTTCCTGTCACAGGGAGGTGTGACCACCTCCCAGACAGGCTTTAGTGTATTGGGGCTGGGTGGGTGCACTCCAAGAGTGCTTTGATGTCTGCACTGGGGGCACATTTGGTGTCCCTGTGCATAGTCCAGCTCAAACCGGTTGCAGGAGCCATTTGCTCCTGTTCTGGTGCGAAACTGGACAAAGGACATGGGTGTAGCCACCCCTTTGTCCTGACCCTCCCATATGTGGGTCCCCAGAGTTTGTCCCACCCCTTCCTGGGGTATAAAGTAGGAACCCCTGGCTACAGGACTTTAGATTTACCTGGACGAAACTCTGCTACAGAAACCAAGTACTTCGACTATCTACACTTCGTTGGATGACTGAAGAATCTCCCTTGGAGTAAAGGAGTTACTCTCCTGCAAGGCAGGCACCTGAAATGCATCTGGCCAGTTTGCATCTACGCAGTTCCTGAAGGACTCTGAAGATTTTGCAACACAGGAGGTGGGTTCCCAAGCTTCCCCGAGGTTGACTATGCTCTCAGCAAACCTAAGACCGGCAGCCCTCGTGGGGACTGTGCAACCCGTACCCCTGGACACCATGCACATTTGCAGCAGCATATGCTTTTTGGCGATACCTGAGGCTGTGGTTTGGGCCACTTGTAGTACAGAACCCGAGCAGTGATTTCACTGAAGATTACCGGCCTACGCTCCACGAGTGTTCCGTGGGCTGGTGTTTTATGATTCCTCTTGAGGTCCCTTTGCGATCCATGGTCCGTCAAGCTGTGGGTCCCTGAGAAGGGAACTTTAACTTTCAGTGGGCTTCCCTGGTTGCTCCAGATGTGCCCTGACTCTCCATTGCTTGGGGAGTCCCCAGGACCTTGTTGGTCTTCACCGAAGCATCTTTTCTCTGACCGCGTGGGTTGCAGTTGCCAATGCTTGTTGGTCTCCAATCCGGACACTGACCCCCCAGCACTCAACATGCTTCGTGGGATAGCTCGCCTGTGGACTTTGGTCATCGTTGACGTCTCCTGGTCCCCGTGGCTGCAGAGTCAAGCTTCACCTCTTCTCACCTGAAACACCCGACATCGGTGCGCATTCGTCTACCGAGCCCCTGGTCACCCTGAAGTGACCCAGACTCTGTCCCCTCTGCTTTCAGGTTCTTCTCAGCTCCGATCCAGGCTTCGATCACACCGGACACTTCTCATCATCCCGGCAGCAGCACTTCTTTGCATCACGCCATTGAAATCAACAAGCATTTCCGACACCACTTGACCCCTATGCACCCGGCTGTCCTGGGATAGGTAACACGGGTACCTCAGTACTCTCAAGGGTGCTGGTCTTAGAACCTACTATGTTCCCAAGGGTTTGCTTGAAGTCCTCTCCTAAGTGTCCTTAAACTTTAAAATTCCAACCGCGACTTTCCCATAGAGTTGTACGTAACTCGCAGCTGTGTGCTCACACTGCATGCGTCCCCCGTAGGTCTCCTGTGTACCTTGGGTGGTTCCTTGGGGTCCCAGTGATTCTACGTGCTCTAGGCACTGTGTCTAGTCAAGTCGTGGTTGTTATACCACTTTCTTAGTATATGGTTCGGTCTCCCCCTGGAGCCCGCTGTGTATTGTGCTATTTATTGTCGTTCTAGTACTTTAAGATTGTGTTCCTTGTGCTCTAATCTCATAAAGAGGTTAGTAGAGAGTGTTTAGTAATAAATACATATATTTTATATATATCTTGTGTGGTTCTCCTTTCATTTGGTCATTCAGGAGGTTATAATCTGGTGAACCAAGCTGCTTTACACTCCTTTGAGACTTAGCCTGAAGGCTGCTCTCCATAGCTACCACTAGGATAGCTTTCAATAAAAGTTGTCTTTAACCTAATCATCAATAAGGGTCGTTTGGACTGGTGCAAGGTGCCCACTATAACTAGTGGACACCATATACCAGGCCAACTTCTCACATCGGTGTGCAGCGGTTGGGATTCAAGCTTGCTATTGCTTTACCAGATAATCTCATTGAGTGTCTAACTGAAAACCACTAAAGGTACTAAAGTACATATAATCAAGACTAGAATAAAGTAAGTTCTACTGAACTTAGAGTTGGGTAAGTCAAGGGTCTAGCACACCCTTTCTCCAACTCAAGAGAGTTTAGTAGTTCCCACTAGGTTAGGTAGGTGCCACACCACATAACACTAGTATGTCTTCTAGAGAAGTAGCCAGTGGCTCCTTGCTAACTAAGTATGACCATCTCTCATTTCAGGAATTGAGAAATATATGTGCAGCTAGAAAACTGAAGACAGGGAAAACCCCTAGAACTCAACGCCTCATAGAGGCTTTGCTCTTAGATTTATTTATTTATTTTATAATTTTATATAGCGCTGAATCACCCCGAGGGGTATCGCTGCGCTTGTAACAGATATATGACCCCATCAAACGAGTTAGAAGAGATATGTTTTGATTAGCTTTCTAAACTGGAGGATGGTCATTTCAGCGCGAAGATATTGAGGAAGGCTATTCCAAAAACTCGGAGCGAGGTAAGAGAAAGCTTTACCTCCAGTGCGTGCCTTCATAATTCTGGGAACAGAAAGAAGTCTCTTAGATCCAGATCTAAGTGAGCATCCAGGAGTGTAGATATTAAATTTCCTGGCAAGATAAGAGGGACTAAGCTTATTTAAGGCCTTAAAGATCATACATCCTATCTTAAATTCTACTCTTTTTTTCACTGGAAGCCAGTGAAGCTTTAGTAACAAAGGCAGAGAAGGAGTCCTAGGCGGTAAGCCCGTAACTAGACGGGCTGCCGTGTTTAGTATAACCTGCAATTTTCCCAATGAGGCTACATTCGTAGAAAAAAGCAGAGCATTACAATAATCAATTCTGCTCATAATCAGAGCCTGAATCAAAGTCTTCCTGGTGGAGATAGGAAGCAAAGGAAAAATTCTCCTGAGAAGGCTCAGAACATGATAACAAGTTCCAACGGTTGTATTGACGTGGGCATCTAGGGTAAGTTTTTGATCCAGTTTAATGCCTAGATTTTTTATCTCCTCTTTAGGAATAGGGGCTTTACCCAACTCCTCAGGCCAACAGTTTGGCGACCAACTGATGGCAGCACCTCCAAACAACATAATCTCAGATTTTTCGGAGTTTAATTGGAGGAAATTACTTTGCATCCAAGAGGCAATAGCCATCATACCCTGGGAGAAAATATGTTGTGTGTTTGACCTTTTTTTATCAAAAGTGAGGAGGCGTTGGGTATTATCCGCATAAGAAATAGGGCTGAACCCCAAATTTCTCATAAGTTTCGCCAAGGGGGTCACATAGATGTTAAAAAGAGTAGGGCTCAAGCATGAGCCCTGGGGGACACCCCTGGTAACTTGGGAGGGAGCAGATTTAAAAGAGCCCATCGTAACTGCCTGAGTTCTGTTTGTCAGGAAATCTGACAACCACTTCAGTGCAAGTCCTTTAATTCTAAGCCCCTGTAATCTGGACAGCAGGATTTGATGAGTAATGGTATTGAACGCTGCTGAAAGGTCAAGCAGCACCAGAAGTGCTGCTTGACCGCTATCCAGAGCCATCCTGATATTGTCCGTTACTTCCACTAAGGCAGTCTCCGTGCTATGTTTAGCTTGAAAGCCTGATTGAGAAATATCAAGTGCATGAGTGGACTCAATAAACGCCGATAGGTGTCTATTAATATGTTTTTCTATGAGCTTGCTCTGTAGAGGAAGCAAAGAAATAGGGCGATAATTGGTCAACTCGGAAGGAGGAATTTTTAAGTTTTTGCGAATAGGAATAATTTGGGCATGTTTCCAATTTTGCGGGAGACTACCAGATTTTAAAGAGCTATTAATAATGGAACATATGGGTGAAGCAAGTTGAGCCGAAAGTTTAGATGCAATTTTAGCTGGAATAATATCAAGAGGGGAGCCAGATTTAGTGCATTCCAGTAAAGATGATACTTCTGTGGTAGTAACATTAGTGTATAATTGAGAGTCTTCACTAGTGTAATTTGATAGATCTACAGTAGAGACAGGAAAGGGAGTGTTAAATGAAATAATTTTTTGATAAATATTTTCTACTTTCTGGATAAAAAAGGAAGAAATATTGTCACATAGAGTTTGGGAAGAGATATCCCTAGTCTCACAAGATTTAGGATTAGTAAAATCCCTCCCAATTTGAAAAAGCATTCTAGAGTTATTTCCTGCTTGATCTAATGCGGACGCAATATGCAATTTGCGAGCCTTTTTAATATTATTGTGGTAGTTAGATATTGCAGCCTTATAGTTAGATTTAGCTTGCTCATTGTGCGAGAGTCGCCATATGCGTTCAAGCTTCTTACAGGAGCTTTTTTCCTCTCGTAAAGCAGATGAGTACCAATCAGTAGGGGTATTTTTAGGAGGATGAGTGAGAAGCTTCATAGGGACTACCTTATCAAGCAAATTGGAAATAAGAGAATTAAAAAGGTCAAGTTGTTGATTGACATTGTAGGACATGGTTTCCCTGTCCCAGGAAGAAAATAGCGAAGAAAAATGGTCAGGGATTAATTTGTGCCATGGTCTATACTGGCGAGTGGCTGGAATTGTAGTAGCAGCAGAAATACAGTTGGTAGGACTAATAAATTGAAAATGTATTAGTGAATGATCGGTCCAAGTAAGCGGGTAAGTATCACCACATTTGATATCCTGGGAATTGGTTAAAATAAGATCCAAAGTGTGACCCGCTACATGAGTAGGAGCAGAATTAATTTTAACCAATCCAGAGGCAGCCAGGTCTTGCAAACATAGTCTTGCGTCCTGATTCAGGGCATCTTCGCTATGGATATTAAAATCTCCGAGCAGAAGAAATTTGCGAGTAGCAATTATGTAAGGAGAAATGAAGTCTTGCAATCGGCTGGTAAAATCCAGTATTGGGCCAGGTGGTCTATATACCAAAGCACCTTTCCAGCTACAGCGTGCAGAAAGATCTAATCTAAATACAAGGCATTCAAACGCCTCTGTCTAGATGTCCTCAGAAAGACCCCAGGGTCTGATGAGGCAGGCAAGTTGGGTGGGGCAGCAGAAGAAGAAAGGCCAGGAAGTGAAAACATCCAGGACCTAGACTCTGATGCTGACCAGGAGGATCAAGTTGATTCTAACCTGGACAATCCATTTAATCATGAAGGAGAGGAAGAAGACCTCGCCTGGTCCTCTCTTTACCCCACCTGGAAGGGTTAACAGTTTACCAAGAAGATCAAGATCTCCTTCTCAGGAATCTAATCATTCTGGTACTTCTGTAGGGAACTGGGTTTGTATTAACCACTGAGCAATACAGCATTAAGTTCAGAGATACCCAAAAGCACAGACTCAAGACTGGGTTCACTTTGTAGATTGTGCTACTAAGGCTCTGGAAGGCTGGGTTCTTGGCAGTAAAGTGTGTGATTTTAAAGGATTGTACAATTTAATTATGACGGAGCAGATCCTTAATAATTGTCAAAAACAGCTTTTACACCAGTACCTGGTGGACTCTGATCTGACCTCTCCCCAAGAATTGGGAAAGAAGGCAGACAAATGGGTCAGAACCAGGGTAAAGCCAAAGAATCAGGGTGGTGACCAGAAGAAACATTCTTCCTAGAACCAAGTGAAAGGTGGGGATAAATCAAAAGATAAATCCACTACAGGGCCCCAAAAGTCCTCTTCAGAAGGTGGGTCCCAAACTCCTTCCTCACCTAAAAAGAAATCTTATTGCCATGTCTGTAAGAAACATGGCCACTGGAAAATGATCCCATTTGCCCTAGGGTCAGCAATAAGGAAAATGTTCCTCCAAGCACTACTACCACTCCTCCTGGTACTACAAGTAGTAATCCCCCAGTTGGTAGTAATGCACCCAAAAAGTTAGGTGGGTTCTCATGGGGAACTGAGGTGGACCATAATTTAGAAAGGTCCCCCTCACAGGCCTCCTCAGTTTTACTGTCAGTCCCAATTCCTTGGGCAAGTTCAGACAGGAGCCACTAATCAATGGTCAGAAGGTGTTGGCATTCAGGGACACAGGGGCTAGTGTCACCATGGTGACAGGGAAGCTAGTCCACCCCTCATTAGCTTTTACCTGAGTTTAAGTACCAGGTGACCAACATTGATGGTATCAGAACAGATCATCCCATGGCCATAGTCAATCTCAGCTGGGGAAGGGTCACTGGCCCAAAAGAGTGGCAGTGTTCCCAAGCTTGCCTGTAGATTGCCCATTGGGTAATGATCTGGAAATTTCAGCCTGGGCTGAAGTTGAATACCAGGCCCATTTAAGAATGTTAGGCCTCCCTGAGAGAGTTGGTGGGGCTCTGAGGGCCACAGCCCAACCCCAGGGACATTTTGGAGTGATGGAGCCTGACAGAATGGCCCACTCTACTCCACAAGAGAGCACAAGGGTTGAAGAAAAGTCTTCTTCTTCCCCAGACTATAGGTAAGGATCAACCTCCTCAGGGAACTGATCCTACCCCTAGTGAAGGAACTACCACAGAGGGGATCAGGCCTGTCCTGGCAACACCCCTGATGGCAGGGGACCCTGCCATGGTGATACCCAGTCTGGAGCAGATAACCCGCCTCTCTCTACCCTACCTTAATCAGCCTGGGGCTGCAGAGGTCAGGGAGTTCAGTGGACCCTTAAAGGCCCACTGCCCAGAGGAACACCCCAATCAACAGATTAGGGGCACCGAGTCTAGTAGCCCTAGCCAGGTGAAAATTACTCAACACACTGAGGGATCACTTTTATCATAGAATAGGGACCACCCCTAGATGGACTCTATTGGGCAAAGGCAAACTTGGGACCAAGTGGTTCCAAACCTACCAGGTCCCTCCAGTGTTCCAACCAAAGGGACCCAACCCCCAGCTGTAGGCAGCCAGAGGTTGACCCTTAGGGCCAGATACAACTCAGTCATGGAAAGAAAGGCCTCCATGGTGACCAGTGATCTGAGGAAGCTGAGACCAACTTTATTAGGGCCGCACTTCCCTACTCAGACACACCACCAGCCTTTTACTTTGCCAAAACACACTACAGGTAGTAATCCCAACTTTTGGAGAAAATCCCATACCCTTAGGGTAGGGACTGCCTAGTGGACCATAAGACAGGGGGTATCCATGCTAGTGCAGGATCTTCCTTATATGGCCACTTAGTCAATAAAGGCTCAACTGGCCAAGGTTAGCCTTATCTCCTTTTGTTTGGGGGGGGGTTATGTAGGAAGGTGGAATCTGACCACATGGTTACCCCTACTTTTTGCCTGGTGTTTTGCTGGTTTTTGACTTAGTATGACTGGGATCCTGCTAATCAGGACCCCAGTCTATCTGCTTTCCCCCTAAATTGGTTGTTCATGTACTTTAGGTACACACCAGATTGGATTCTGGGGTACCCTTATAAGTCCCTAGTATATGGCATACTATTTACCCAGGGCATAGGTACCCCAGAGGCCTCACAGGGGCTGCAGCATGTATTATGCCACCCCTGGGAGACCATTCAAAATGACACAACAGGCCTGCTACAGCAGCCTGTGTAAGGGGGTGAATGCACCCCTTACTTAGATATAGGTTCACTATATCTACTCCATATCACTGCACATATAAACCTATCAGTCACCCCTATGGCAGGCCTTATCAATCCTGAAGGCAGGGTGCTGGGTTTTATGTGGGAGGGTGCACCTGCATGAGCAGGGCCCCTCTGCAGCCTTCGGAACCTCTATTCCAAGGTTGTTTGTGATGCAGCCAACCATATATACTTAAGTGCATTATAACCTCACGGTAAATGCTAACTTTAAAACGGCTGCATGGAAACATGTTGTGTTTGGTGTCAAACACCTTGGAATCATACCTCCACACCAGTAACTGGTGTGGGAGGTATGATTCCACCCTACTAGAGGGAGAAATATGACAACACCGGTACACCCGGTACCAGCTTTCTAGACCTTGGAATCACAAGATGGATGCTGCCAGCCACAGACACGAGTCTGCCCTCCTGCTGCGGGACAAAACTCCATCAGGGGATGGCTGGACAATAGGTTTCCTGTCGCAGGGAGGTGTGACCACCTCCCAGACAGGCTTTAGTGTATTGGGGCTGGGTGGGTGCACTTCAAGAGTGCTTTGATCTCTGCACTGGGGGCACATTTGGTGTCCCTGTGCATAGTCCAGCTCAAACCGGTTGCAGGAGCCATTTGCTCCTGCTCTGGCGGGAAACTGGACAAAGGACATGGGTGTAGCCACCGCTCTGTCCAGACCCTCCCATAGGTGGGTCCCCAGAGTTTGTCCCACCTCTTCCTTGGGTATAAAGTAGGAACCCCTGGCTACAGGACTTTAGATTTACCTGGACGAAACTCTGCTACAGAAACCAAGTACTTCGACCATCTACACTTTGTTGGATGACTGAAGAATCTCCCTTGGAGAAAAGGAGTTACTCCCCTGCAAGGCAGGCACCTGAAACGCATCTGACCAGTTTGCATCTACGCAGCTCCTGTAGGACTCTGAAGAGTTTGCAACACAGGAGGTGGGATCCCAAGCTTCTCCGAGGTTGACTAGTGCTCTCAGCAAACATGAGATCTGCAGCCCTTGTGGGGACCGTGCAACACGTACCCCTGGACACCATGCACATTTGCAGCAGCATATGCTTTTTGGCGATCCCTGAGGCTGTGCTTTCGGCTACATGAAGTCCACATCCTGAGCAGTGATTCCACTGAAGATTACTGGCCTACACTTCACGAGTGTTCCGTGGGCTGGTGTTTAGTGATTCCTTTTGAGGTCCCTTCGCGATCCCTGGTCCATCGACCTGTGGGTCCCTGAGAAGGGAACTTTGACTTTCAGTGGGCTTCCCTGGTTGCTCCAGACGTGCCCTGACTCTCCATTGGTTGGGGAGTCCCCAGGACCTTGCTGGTCCTCACCGAAGCATCTTTTCTCTGACCGCATGGGTTGCAGGTGCCAAGGCTTGTTGGTCGCCAATCCGGACACTGTCCCCCAGCACTCGACATCCTTCGTGGCACAGCTCGCCTTCAGACTTTGGTCATCGTCGACATCTCCTGGTCCCCATGGCTGCAGAGTCAAGCTTCACCTCTTCTCACCTGAAACACCCGACATCGGTGGGCATTCGTCTGCCAAGCCCCTGGTCACCCTGAATTGACCCAGACTGAAGTCCTCTTCAAAGTGCCCTTAAACTTTAAAATTCCAACCACGACTTTCCCATAAAGTTGTACGGAGCTCGCGGCTGTGTTCTCACACTGCATGAGTCCCCGTGGGTCCCCTGTGTCACTACCTTGGGTGTTTCCTTGGGGTCCCAGCGATTCTACGTGCTCTAGGCACTGTGTCTAGTCAAGTCATGGTTGTTATACCACTTTCCTAGTATATGGTTCGGTCTTGCCCTGGAGCCCGCTGTGTATTGTGCTATTTACTGTCGTTCTAGTACTTAAAGATTGTGTTCCTTGTGCTCTAATCTCATAAAGAGGTTAGTAGAGAGTGTTTAGTAATAAATACATATATCTTGTGTGGTACTCCTTTCATTTGGTGATTCAGGAGGTTATAATCTGGTAAACCAAGCTGCTTTACATTCCTTCAAGACTTAGCCTGAAGGCTGCTCTCCATAGCTACCACTAGGATAGCTTTCAATAAAGGTTGTCTTTAACCGAATCATCAATAAGGGTCATTTGGACTAGTGCAAAGTGCCCACCATAACTAGTGGACAGCATGTACCAGGCCAACTTCTCACAGACAAGACTTCTGGTCTTTACCCTTCTCCCCACCCTTATCAGACTTTTTAGAATCTGGCTTCTTGGAGTCACCACCTTTGTTTTGAACCTTCTGCCTCACCCTGGTTCTGACCCATTTATCTGCCTTCCGGACCAATTCTTGGGGAGATGTCAGATCAGAGTCCACCAGGTACTGATGCAACAGCTGATTTTGACAATTATTAAGGATCTGCTCCCTCATAATTAAATTGTAAAATCCTTTAAAATAACAAACTTTACTGCCAAGTAACCAGCCTTCCAGAGCCTTAGTAGCACAATCTACAAAGCCTAACCTGTCTTGAGTCTGTGCCTTTTGGGTATCTCTGAACTTAATCCTGTATTGTTCAGTGGTTAAGCTAAACCCATCAATCAGAGCACTCTTCAAGCCTTTGTAATTATCAGCATCCTCTTCTCTAACAGTGAGGAGCTTGTCTCTACCTTTGTCTGCAAAGGAGAGCCACAAGATTGCTGCCCACTGCTCGTGAGGGACCCTCTGTACCTTACAGGCCCTCTCCAGTGCAGTTATCCATTTGTGGATGTCATCCCCACTCTGGTAGGGAGGGACAATCTTGTTCAGGTTCCTATGGTCATCAGTATGTTCTCTGCCTCTAGGGACACTGTTGCTGCCACCATGGGGCTCTAGCCCCAACTTTTTAGAAGCTCTCTGAAGCTCCAGGGATCCCCTTTCTAAGGCCAATTGCTCTCTCTTGATTCTGAGGTTAGCTCTCTCAAACTCAAGCAGTTGGCATTTCTTCTCATAAGAGGACTCCCTTTTATGAGAAGCAGAGGTCCCTACAGAAGTACCAGAATGATTAGATTCCTGAGAAGGAGATCTTGATCTTCTCAGTAAACTGTTAACCCTTCCAGGTGGGGTAAAGAGAGGGCCACTGAGGCCTTCTCCCTAACCTTCAGGAAGAATTGGATTGTCCATGTTAGAATCATCTTGATCCTCCTGGCCAGCATCAGAGTCTAGGTCATAGATGTTTTCACTTCCTGGCCTTTCCCAACTTGCCTGCCTCGTCAGACCCTGGGGTCTTTCTGAGGTCATCTAAAAGTAAAGCCTCTATGAGGAGTTGAGTGCGTGGATTTTTTCCTGTCTTCAGTTTCCTAGCTGTACACATAGTCCTCAATTCTTGGAATGGGATATGGTCATACTTAGTTGTCAGAGGCCCACTGGCTTCCGGCCTAGAAGACATACTAGTGTTATGTGGTGTGGCACCTACCTAACCTAGTGGGAACTACTAATTTCTCTTGAGTTGGAGAAAGGGTGTGCCAGATCCTACAGTCTCAGTGAAGATAGGTAAATGGGCTGCCATATAACCCCATGAGACACACTGTAGTGGGCGAAAGAAAATGCAAATGATACAATATACTAATTGATGAAAAGGGCTGGCTGAAAGCTCTTATATATAGATATAGTTTGTACAGAAATTTTGTAAAATCAAAAGGCCTTGGTGAACCCCAGACTTAAAACATTGGCCCAGCTCATGCAGCAGTCTCCAGGCCTTTGTTGCAAATAGCACTGCAAATGGACCATATTAATACATTTCAATAATACTTGTAGCATTCATTATGATTATCATAGTAAGAATCAATAAAAACAAGATTCGAGAAGAATGAAAAGCTGAGGAAAAGGTAGATGTAGATTACATGGCTTTGGACTGGCCTTTTTGTAAGATATATTTTATTTCGCGTATAGACATTCACATTGTTACATGGTGAAATTGCTGCAACAACACAATACATTGAATTTTCAAGTTTGTGTGGCTAACTTGAATATGACAAGGGTGCCTGCTCCTACCAAAGTCGTAACCATACCTTCAATTTTCCAAAATATTACTCAAGGCAGTAAGAACATCTCAACTTGGAATGCGTATAAGCATCTTGGCAGGAAGACCATTTTTGATAGTACCATACAACATTGGCGACAGAGGAAGCTTTTCCCAGAAGGGAAGAGAGAGCTCTATACCTTGTATGATCCTGTAATGACCCTGTAAATGTTTAGGTCGATCTCCTCTTCTCTGAGTTGCGTTGTGTGTATTCCTAAACAGTTTAAGGATTTAGGCTGCCCAACCATTCCCAAATTAGGAGCCATGTCACCCATGGGGAACAAATGTGACTTTGTCCAGTTGGTCCGCTGTCCATTTCCCTAAATTCCTCCAAATCTTCCAGGTCTGGAGCATGTGTGGCACTGAGCTTTTACAGTTCTCCCTTGTAAACAAGCGTATTGTCCACATGATGTGAAATCATGTGCTGGGTCCCCGTTCTAATAGCACTGTCTGTCATTTCCAGTCTCAATATTTAAGCTTTACACAAATCCCCTAGCACACAACACTTTTATAACATAACAGTAGTGCAGTAATACTTTTCAATATACAGTCACCACGCAAATAATAATGCGAATCTTTGGTCTTTAATTCTTTTCTTGATCCTTCTTTAAAGTCAATAACTGTGACTAGTCGAAAAGTCAATGCCAATGCCAACACGTGTTTCGTCGCCTCCGTGTATTTTACATGCGACTTTTTCAGGCTCCATCAGCTTCTATCAGTACTTATTATCGTGCAGTGGTAATTCCGACCCAGATGGTCCCCCGGCGTGGGTAATCTCTCACTAGGGGTGTTCACTTTGGTCGCTTAATCCAAACACTCATGTAGTCAACTTCTATTTTCTTAGTAATCCCGTCAGCAACACTCCTCACGCCGGCGTCCTTGAGTACGAGGACGCCGGCGTGAGGAGTGTTGATGACAGGATTACTAAGAAAATAGACGTTGACTACATGAGAGGTGGGTGGATCTCTCCCCATTTTTAGCACCACAAAATACCAGCACCTAAGAAACTAAGTAGTGAAAATTTCCAGGAGCGCCATCCCTATAGGCCAATACCGCTATCCTTTTTTCTACTCAATATTTAAACTAGTTATTCCATAACAGGAGCATGCAAAAGCCCTTTCCAGTTCTCAATCTTGTGAAATCACATCATCCATTTTGATTTTCGCCTTCGGACAAGCGTAGAGCAGCCTAATCCAGTGCATTAAGGTTAGGACAAAATTCAGTTCCCACAGAACCTTGAACATGAAACTGCACCCCAAAGTATCAAAAAATGTCCAAATCCAGGGATGCCACCACATATTTCAGTGGTGCCGCTACAGTTGGGGCCTGGGGTGCTGCCCCTTCCTCTCCCTCAGCTTGCTTTCTTGTTCACTGTGCACCCCCTGCTTGGGGAGAGGACAGGGCAGGCTCTAGCAGGCTTCTATCTTCCAGTAGTTGGTAGGATCTCAGTCATCACTTCGCCCGTCAGAGTGAGGTGCACCCCATGTCTCTATCTGTAGCTCTGTCTGATCTGCGCTCCAGTGCCCGAGGCAGCCACCCTGAGCCCAAGACATGGGCACCTGTATGCTGGTTCTGCTGACTCTAGGAACCCTGACAGAGGTTGGCCGTTGCTTTTGTTTCAGTGCCACATCACCATACATAACAATGGAGGTAGCCGGGAGATGATACAAGTGGCATGCTAAGGAGCTAGAGTCAAGCACTCGTCTGTGCTCGCCAAATTGTGCCTCCTACATGCCTCCCCTGGTCATATGCATAATCGCATAGTGATATCTCTGAGGGTGAGGAAAGAGAGACTGGAATAACTGATTTTGCTTGCTAGAGTTATCAAAGCTTCTCTTACTGTGTCAGAGAGGGTGGGCTTTCTACCAGAGCTGCTGACTTTGGAAGTGGGGAACTAGATTTGAGGCTTGGCGTCGGCTCAACAGCCTGTGATTCTGGGTAAATTACTTAATCTTCTTGTGCCTTAAAATAAAAATTAATCTGACCTTGTGTAACGTAACTGGTGCTCATGTAAAGTGCTTCATGCCACTTGGGCTGAGTTTGCTTTATATAAAACTGCAAACATAAATTCAATAATAAGCTGTTTCGTATAGCCTCTTCTGCTACTTCCAACAATTTGCTCATAAGCTGATTTGGGGTAAGTCGGTAAAATTCATGTGGCAGCCCATTCACACCTGGGGTGTTGCCACCTTTCATTTCTCCTCTGGCTTGCTCCGCCCACTCTGAGTGTGAGTTATATTCCCTCACTCAGGAGCCTAGCCTTTCACAGGTAATTGCCTGCTTGTTCTATGTCTAAAGTTTCAATTTGCACATGTAGTTTTTGCGAGTTATTCTGAAAGGTGCGATTTGTAGCGTCCTGTGTTTGAGTGATTTCCCCCAGTCTTCAGTCACTATCAGAATATTTGTTCTGTTCGATTACCTTTGGAGAAGCCATGCCAGCATTGTACAAGGATTTTCTCTCTCACTGTGGTGTCTCTGGTGGTATGATCTGTAGGAATATTGATCTAGTGCAGTGATACTCAAAGTAAGGCCTGAGGTCCGCATTTTGCTCTCCTGACCTTTACATGTGGCCCCTTGGTCAACAGTAGCTGTTTACTTGGCTGAGCATTACCATTAAAAAGATGCTAAATAAACGGGCAGGCATTTATTTAAAGGTTGATTGACGTGAAAGAAAGTAACGAGGGCACCAGCACCGCTCAACTTGTGAACACCTTCATTTTTAAAGACACCTTGCAACAAATGTGTAAAAATATGATAAAGTCAACATTATTAAAAAAAAAGTGTATTTCATTAACATACAGAGGGGCTTATTTACAAGCCCCTTGCGCCACCGGTGCGCCACTTTTCATATGGCAAAAAGTGACATACCGACTGTGCAAGGGGCTTGGAAATAAGCCCCAGAATATTTTCATGTTAGCACGTCAGATTATGTCAGTGCATTGAGAACTATATTTTTTAAAGTGATAGCTCACAAACATGAATTTAGAAACATTCATGCTTCTCCCCACCGCGACAACAATGCCAAGAGTGAACTAAGAAGCAAGTCAGTTGTGATGTGCACCCTATGGGTGGCCTGGGTTGCTATTATACATGAACAACATTATAGTTTATTAATCAAACGTAGGAAAAGGTTGTGTACAATGCAAATCCTGAAATCGTGTATTTTGAGGTCCTCTTTTATGTGATAATGAAGAAAAAGGAGGGAAAGAAGGGGCGGCTCCTCCGTTTTAGTGGAGGAGCTTTGCCAAACTAAGTAATGCCCCCGGCCAGAGCTGAAAAATAAAACAGTAATAAAATTTATTTATTACCGTTTTACTTTTCAGCAACCGACCCGTCCTGAACTAAGTGACAGGGCGGGGCTGGACCAGTACTACCATGCCGAGTGGCAGCAGAAAGGAGCTGTGCACTTTAAAATGCGCATGTCTGTTTGGCCGGCCATTTTGCAATGACCAGCCAGACATGTGCAAACTTCTGTAACCTAGCTGTTTTAGACAGCTGGATTAGAGAAAGCACAGGCCGCCAGTGCTCTTAGGGGCGCTGAGTAAGGCGCCTCCCTCAAATCCTGGCGCTGTACTCATGCTGGTGAGAGCAGCACCAGGATTGGTTAGGAGAGTTTGCTGCTAGCTCCGGAATTGGAGCCTGCCAGAAGACTGAAGCAGGGCGTCGCGTCGTGGAGGAAGGTAAGTCTGTTTTATTTTATTTACATTTTTTAATTTTTTTGTCACCATCTCCCTACCCTCTGTACATCGTAGCCGCCACTGAGGGAAAGTGAATTAAAACAATTGCCTAGGATCACACAATTTGGTCAGGTGGGGAAGCCCGAGCTTGATCCCAGGTTTCCCAGTTTCATATTGTGCAATTTAGCCATTAGATGTACTTTCTTCGCTTCCCCTACAGCTCCCTATCCACCCCCACCCATGCCCCCGCAACTGCCTGCCTGTTTAAATCAATGCGGCCCTCGGTCATCCCACAGACCAAACTTTTGGGCCCCTGGGAAAATGTTTGAGCGTACCCATGATCTAGGGCATTGTACAAATTCCCTAATAGGCACCTCCCTTCTAGCAAATCACCCACATTCTATGTATGTCTTTAGTCATCCATAGCTCTCCCGTAACCCCAACTAGTTTGGTGATGGCGACTCCTCTAAACACCACCTTTACTGCGTCCTACTCAGTTGCTGTTACGTTCTTAGGGGAATATCAGCAACAACCGGCGATAATTATCGCTAAGTGCACTTAGCGCTAGGATAATTATCGCCGGCTATCGCTGGATTCTATCACGGAGATAGCGTGCTTTCAGCAACGCATATCTCCAATGCGATAGAAATCCAAGCATTAGCTACAAAACAGTGCGATTATCGCTGGAAAACCGGCGATAATCGCACTACGACAGGCGATACCTTGCTGATAGGGCAGGGTGGATTTAGCCATGTAATCCACCTCCCATTGGATTACATGGCTAAATCAGATTAAAAGCAGGCGTACAGAAAACTGCGTTAAGCGCGGTTACCACTTCTTTTATCATCGTTAAGCAGGTTAGCGATTTCCTTGTTAATTGGAGAAATGTCGTTTAGCGACATTCTCCACGTAAGTTTGGCAAGGTACGCCCACTTTGCATCTCATTAGAGATGCAAAGCTGTGCGTTAAGGGAAGGGGCACTAAGGCAAGGATTCACGCGATATCGTGACCTTGCTGGTAAGGCGATAAAATTATCGCCGCTTTTCGGCCGAAAACGGACGCAAAAGCGGCGATAATTTTATTGCGCGGCCTTGATGATATGCCCCTTAAGTCTTATGGTGATTTCTGCATCTTGCAGGCTTTCGATATCACCCGCCTGGTGGGTTTTGTGCCCTCTTCTGACCCTGAGCGTGTGTTAGATTTGTAGAGCGGGAAAGGCCCATGCATTCAGTGAAAGTGCATCCTGCAGTTCATTCCTGACTGATGCAGAGACAGGGAAGCCTGCTACAGGAACCTTGGAGGGACCAGTGATTGGAGTAAACCACATGTCTGGGTTGGACTGGCTCTTTAAGTCCACAGCACTCTGCGCATACGTAAGCAGAAGATTATCCGCAGGTTTTCCAGCTGGAGTCAACAACATCCTTTGAACTTTTCAATGTATTTGAGGACAATGCTGGCGAGTCACAACTAGCTCCGACTTTAATGTAACGGCTTGTGTCACTTCAAAGAGCCCCTCAGTGTCTAGACAGTGCTACACACAGGCATTTCAAAGGGTTTCCAAAAGATCTTGATCTATTCTCACCTGTGTTTTTTTCGCAAAAGCTCTTTTCAAGAGGGGAGACTCTGTTGTGGGCCTTTTCTCGGCCCCACTCACCAGAAGTTCCGGGGTTCAAGGGCGAGAGCGAGGGACCGTTAGGGCAGACTCTGTCCCACGTCTCTAAGGCGACGGTTGCAAAACCGGAAATAAGCCTCGCGAGGACTAATTTTATATGCTGCGCCATGAGGCCTACTAAGCAGTCTGAGTGACAACCGACGCACTAAAAAGCCCTGCCAAATGATAAGACTTTATCTTAGTTTTTGTACCTCGCACTAATACGCGCTGTATACTGTAAGCTTACTATTACACTATACACTGTATTTATTTATTTTTTTGCAGTTTTACACAGCGCTAAGTGGGCGCAAGGGCATTAGAGTGCTTTACATGAGGATACGATTACATAAAACCAGATTATTTCTTTTTACAGGCACAGGAAGTGTAAGTGATTTACAGAATTAAAACTGATGCCGGGACGCGAAACTGGTTCCCTAGTTCTAAATATCTCCGCATGGCAAACCTTGCAAGTGATTATCCTTGGAAAGGTGAAAGTTCGAGGTGATCCCGCTCCAGAAGTGTAAAACAAAGCAAATGATGGAGCAGGTAGTGCAAAATTTTGTACACCTCCTCTATTCTTGCATGAAAATACTAATTATATAATCTATTAACTATAATATTATTAAACGAGTGTTGCATGTATACTAATCAACATTATAAAAACATAAACTATACATGGGATTTGCTATTTGCATGGCTTAATAACTCTTATAACTGAAATCTGTACGCACATTATTGAATAGTATATATATGTGGTAATAGAATATCGCATGATATATGTTGCTTTGTGACGTTGCATCGTCGTGGAGGATCGGAAAAGGTGAATATAATGGCTTTAAATGTCGCTATATGCTAGATAAATACAAGCACATAGATGGATTAATAAGGGGTTAACATTAGAATCACCATTTTTATGTATTAATTATTCTTTTGTGTTTGTTTCGCTTAAGTTGACATCTGGGCCTAATCCAATATGGCCGCTGACATCGCACGCAGAAGTGGCCACTGTCTCGTGAGGCGTGGAGTGAACTGCGCATGTGCGAACAGTATTGTGAACCTCTTAGCGATCTTTGCTCATCATGTTCCCGGTCAAGGATAAGAATTTGGTGGTTCGCCAAGATAGGGGAACAATTAACCTTACAGTAAACCGGAACAAGCCGACTCTTTAGCTGACAAGTGACCTCACCCCTCGAACTGTACTGAGAATCTGGGAATAAGAATCGGATGATCCCAACCAGCCAATCACCACTGTTCTTGTCCTAAAAATGTATCTTCTTTAACCTGAAATCATTATAAACAAGCATTTGCAATGCAATAGGTCTCGCATTTACGTGTGTTTGAGGTATTGGCATTGTCAATGACAATGGCTTTTAGTTTTGTTTTCATATTTATGTTTTAATAACGAAAACAAAAATAAAAGGCATTGTTATTTGCAATGTCAATAGCTCAAACTCGTATAAATACGAGACCTATTGCATTGCAAATGCTTGTTTATTTTGAGAGGGAGAGTATCTGCACTTCTCAAGAAAAACATAATACTGTTAATTAGAAAGTACTGCACTTCTCAGAAACGAGATGTAACAGTGAGACTAGAGGCTTTACTCCTGCTTATATGACTGACCTGTCCCAGTACTTGCTTCTCAACATCTGGTCCCCCTAATCAAGTGACACATAAAGCTCTGAACTGTCACACACAAAAGTGTTGTAAAAAAAGGAAAAATCACACATAAGCAGACTGATGACCGGCTGCGTTTGGCAACCAAGCGGCACTGGGGTGACGCTCAGGAAGCTTTGCTGCGGAGAGTGCTCCCTGACAGTGACACACTCAACTTCCGTGTGAACTAGACTACTTCTCTGACGAACTGCTGTAGTCACACACTGCCTCTGTAAAAGACGCACTAGAGTGGCCCGTGCTCTTCCAAAAGCAGTGGACTACTTACCCAAGGGCTCCACGGTGAAGGCTGACATGGGATACATCTGGGAGCAGGGGAGGAATTCTAGGTGGCGGCTAATTTCGGGTACAGGAAGCGACCAATTCCCCGGTGCCGGAGCCACATGATGGGCAGAACTTCGTGGATTTTATATAAATTTGCGTATGTTTATGTGTTTATAGATTTTGCCTGACTGAATGTCACCTACATCTTCGTGAAGGAACGCAGATTAGGGAAAGCTTGATTATGTTGCACCTCAATGTCCATCACTTGCTAGAAGTGTGACAGTGAAGAGTTAAGCTTAAAAAATCTATAAGTGGAAAAAAACAATTGCATTTTGAATATTAAGTAGATATGTTCATCGCAATATAGCCCAGTTTTCAGCTTCACCTTCGAACTCTTGTCTTGATAGATCAAAGTTAAAAGATGTACATTTGGTTTCATAATATTTCCCCAACCCTGGTTTCGTTGCACACAACTCTAGCTCTATTTGCCCTGTTTCTGGGTCTCAGCACTTTGAGAAAATACTCGTATATCAATCAAGCTACCTATATAACGACACCGTAACAAAAAAGGGTGACACTTCAAGTTTATTGGTAATATGGAAGATTGGCACGCTGAACACAATATTTTCAAATTAGTCACGCTCAATTGTATCCAGTGGAAATAAAATAAAAAGTTAAAATGCTTTTTCCTTCTGATTATTATTGGATGGAAAGTACAGTGTGATCTAGTGAAAACAATGCTGTGGTAATTCCAGGTACCAGTGGACATGTGTGCATTGGGCATCTCTATTTCCTACACATTTTCTTGTTGCAAAAATACATAATTCTGAAGCCATGTGCTGCGCGCTGGCAGCCTGGTACAGCAAGAATGCAAATTGAGGGAAGTTTCGGAATTATTCAGTAGCCTGTATTTTATTGGCTCGCATTGGTCCCAATAAAGATATTATTAATAATAAAAACATTTCCCAGGCTAGGCTTGGTGCAGACTTTTTCGGGGGAGAGTGATGGGAAGGTGGAGGGCGGGCGGCTGCCCATTACATGGGCGAACAAGTCTTACCTTGAACTAACAATATTGCTGGCTGCGTGGGATGATTGATGCGCTTTGCCAAGGCCTAGATTGGTTTCATCAATCACCGAGGCCACAAAAGGTAACAAATGTTTGATGTATGGCACTATTGCCGCTCTAGCCAGACTTGCCTTCATTTGGTGTGTTTGCCTATGCGTGTGAAAGTTTGTCTGTGTGATGTGCGAATCTGTAAATGTGCTTATGTTTCTGTATCCCTGTGTAGGTGTGTGTGAGCGTGTGGGTGAAGGATGCCTGTGTGTCTGTGAATGTGCCTGTTTGTGTATCCGTAGAAATGTGTTGGTGTGGGGAGTGTGCGTGTGTGTGTAAGAGCGCGCCCATGCGTGTGCATGCGAGCTGCCGGGTCTGTGAGTGTGTGTATGTGTGAGAGAAATTTAGGGAGGCCGTGATTATATGTGTCTTTGTGTTGGTAACAGTTTCTGGATCTCAATGCTTGTGTGTGCGTGCTTGTCTTTGCGATTGTGTCCATGAACACATCCCTTTGAGGATGGATGGGAATGTATACTTGCGGACACAGCTTTCAGGCCACTAGCCAAACTATCGAATGATGTCACGGGCAAAAAATGTGTACAGATGGCACAGAACTCCCCCCTAGTCTTGGGACCGTTTCCATGATATGTGGCAGCGACGGCAGCTGTGCTGGGCCAGCAGTGTTGCTCTTTGATGGCGGATTGCTTCCTTCATCCCTGGCTATGTCTGCACATCTTTCACTACAACATTATTAATATTTCGAGGCACGGTTATCAATTTATAGCATGCCAGCCCCCACTGAAGTAAATATGTGATAAGGTGCGTTCCATGTTCTTTTGCACCGTCTCATATATTACAAATCACCGCGGCCCGGATATCTTAATCAGCGCTTGAAAACACATCCTTATCAGCCTGAGCTGTGAAATATTTATCCGAGGCCCAGGATTCGTGCGGAAAGAAGGGGGGATGGTGAGCTTTTGATGGAAGAGCTTTGTGCCGCAGCCCTGTTCATTTTGGGGACTTTTCTCGCAGCGCTGTTTGTTCTATTGAAGCGGATTATAAACAGAGCAGTCGGCTTCTCATCCAACATATATCTGCAGCAGGTTTTGCGCTTCGTAAAGATTTCAACCTCATGCAGAGTTTAATGCGTCGCTGCTTTGACAATTTAAACAGTGTCTCAAACATTGTTTAACAAAATCAAGAGTGGTGCTTGGCAATTAATTTCTGCCGTCAATAGTGTTCTCAAACCGAGCAACTCCCCTTGGAACCGGGGGGAGCCACAACAGAAGAAAAGGGGGCCTGTGCGCGCGAGTGAAAAGAGCAGAGACAATTCATTAGACGATTCTGCAGCAACGAGAAGTTGCGGGGGATTCAGGCCCTGCTCCCGCGCTTCAACCCTAATGAGAGTCACTGCATATTCATAACCCCCAAATACAGGCAGCTTCTTGTAAAAAAAAAAAAAAAAAAGCTTCATGGCAAGAGCAAAGAGCGCGAGGCGGCCGTGAAAGTGAAAGTGATCGCGATCAAAGCGGCCGTGCGGCTGCGAAAGTGAAAGTACGTGCGGCGCGCGCGCCCGCGCACATGCACTGTAGCTTTAGGCTGGCCTGGTAGCACTTTTTGGAGCCCACATATAAAACGTCTCTTCGAGCCAGCGCATGCGCTGGGCTCAGCGAGACCTAAAAAGGGTGGTAGAATAGAGATTTTTATATAGAGAGTGCGTGACGCCTTTACTGATGGCTCAGATGCTGCCCGACCGTTTGATGACTGCAAACTTTATCCAAATCCACGGGTTATGATAGATGCTTGCAAGATTTCTGGTCCTTTGATAAAATTGGGGAATGTAACGTGCTGAGCAGAGGACTTTGGACTTTGAGCCTTGGCCTGCTTATTCAGACAATTTACGACAAATTTGGTTATGCAGAGCCAATGAATTAGAGGACCCCAGATAGCCAGTTTAGGTAAATATGATGTTCTGCGATTTATTCAAATTGATCTAAAATTTTTAACTTTTGACGAAACAAATGATAATATAGATTATTATGAAAATTTAGATAAACAAATATTGATTAACAAGAAAATATGAGTTTGTGGTTTTTCATTAAGGGAAATAAGGATTCTGAGTCTTAAATGTGTTTTAGCTGGTACTAAGTCACCATCAACCAATCCAACTAATTGGTCCGTCGACTAAGCGTGGGTGTAGTGCTCCGCTCCGCCCGCGGAGTGTGCGTAGTGCTGCCTACTTCGTGGTCCACGAAGTAGGCGTAGCAGGCAGGCTACGCACACGCCACGGCAGAGCAGAGTTGCCCGACACCCGCCTCCCGCCCACCCTCATTTTAAAATAACTTAAAGTGTTTAAAAGTAAGGAAAATGTCTTACCTGAGCTGCGGCGTCCCGGGGCTCCCTCTTCCTGCTTCATTGGCAACTTCTTCCTCACAAATGCGCATGCGTGGGCGCCCGCGCATGCGCATTTGTGAGGAAGAAGTTGCCAATGAAGCAGGAAGAGGGAGCCCCGGGACGCCGCAGCTCAGGTAAGACATTTTCCTTACTTTTAAACATTTTAAGTGATTTTAAAAGAGGGTGGCGGCGCGTAGTGGGGCTACGCGGAGTGTGCGTAGATTTGTGGCCACACTGCATGATGCTCCACGTAGCCCCACTACGCCCACTACACCCAGGGTTACCATCGACCAAGTGGGTGGAGTGCCTTGATGTTTAGGATTAGGGCTCTATAGGCGACGAATGTTAATGTATATTTTGTAAAATAACTTTCTCTCCCTATAGGTTAGGTGTTCCCCCCACATGTCCAGCGCTTCAATTACTCATCCCTCCTGTGTGTGTAGACTCGTGAATGGTGACTTGTGTGAGTTGGTGTTATTGGCCCCACCAATGAATGTGTGTATGAATGAGTGTGCGTGACAACGGGTTTGCAACGCAGGGAGGATATGGGTATAGGTTGTTCCCCATTTCCCAGTCTTGCGCTGGATCAGTTTTTCTGGTAGCAGAGATATGGTTTTTATTGTTTTGGTTTGGTGATTATTGCTTGTAAATTGCTTATTGATTATTGATTGTGGATAAGTATTGATTCATGTATTAACACTGTATGTTGAGTCGCGTTGAGTTCTATGTTGTTTGACGGCTTCTGAGATGTAGGAAGTCGGAAGTTTGTAACGGTTCCGTAGTAGAGCAGAGGTAAGCGCTGCTCTTAGGAAAGACAGAATTGCTGTTGCCCTGTAGGTACACGGGGAAAACGTGTGACGATTGGAGTTGCAAGACGCATTGTCTGGGTTCGATTTGGTAACATCGTCGTGTGTTACTGCTAGGAACATTTTCTGTATGAGAGAAATGTATGGTAGCGAAGGTCATCTGTGAAATTTTGGTCTTAAGTACCAGGAGTCCAAAAGGTACTCTGATTACGCTTATCACTGGAAAGGTAATAGGTGTTCTCTAAGCTTGATAGAAGGATAAAGTAGAGGGAAGTGCTACTTTATTAACGAGTGTGATAATTCTGTAGTAGGGCAGAGGTAAGCGCTGCTCTCGGGAAAGACAGAATTCTTTGTGAATTAACTACATTTTCCGTATGAAAATGCGTGAATGAAATGGCATTCAGGTTAATTGTGAAACTCTGGTTTTATTTCTCAGGAGCAGAGCATCTCCAACTAGGTGTCTTAATTCTAGAGAAACGGTTAGCTAATGCTTGTTAGAAGGGTAAGGTAGAGGGATGTGCTACTTTATCAATGGAAATAACGATTCCGTAGTAGGGCAGAGGTAAGCGCTGCTCTCAGGAAAGACGGAATTTTTGTAAGAAAGGTCATTTAACTATTCTTTTGTTAGCAAAACAGATAATGGTGGCGTTTTTATGTCATTACTAACAGATTGTGAGTCAGAAAGAACGTAAAAAAAAAAGGTTGCCGATAAATTTTGTAAAGGAGGGGTCAGCAGAAGCAGGAGTAGCGAGAAAAGCTGACTGTCAGAAAGACCGCGCTGGGATTGGCCAGTCAGTAAGAAACGTAGACGCTGCTGATTGGTGCGTTAGTGTATGCCGCGCTGAGAGTGGAGAATTACAGAGTGACATAGACGCTCCTGATTGGTGCGTAAGTGTGAATCGCACTGCGATTGGTTAAAACAACAGAATAGTCGTAGGAAAATCTAGCGATACACGGAAGAGAAAATGATGTATTACGATCCACCAGAAAAAGAGAAAAAGTCCTGGTTTGGAAAGATCAAGAGTTTATTTAAAAAGGACAAACCGATTGTGACTAGAGAGGGACAGTTGCTTCCTCCACCAAAATCTCCCGCATCCTTTATGGTTGCGAAATACAGATATCATACATGTATTTGGTTGGACAATTGGGCAAAGTCTACAAAAGATGATGGAGTTTTAGCTTTTCCAGAACATGGTTCGTACAATTTAACGGTTTTGAGAAATTTGAGAGAGCGAATGATGAATCTAGAACCGAGACCTAGACCAACTCAGTTTGAAGCATTGACAGAATGGGAAGACGAGATGCATGACAGAGAACGGCAGAGGAGTGGCGGAAGGTACAAATATATGTTTGGTAGATCATATGGACAGGAGAATCATGATGATAGAATGAGGAGATGGTGAAGCGCAAATATGACTGATGGGTTGTTTCCTGTGAGAAATGCTGAAGAAATTAGCTATAGAAAATGTATGGAAAAGAGAAATAATACAGAGTCAGGAGGGTATGGTGTGCATGAATTGGAGGATGATGTTCTTGACAACATGTTTTATAAAAATCCACCCCATATCAATCAGATTCCACATTATTGACACCAAGTGCCCCAATGAGAGAGACTCAACGAAATATAAAATTTGAATCAGTACCACAAGAAGTAGGAAGAAACAATCCTTTTAGAGAAATAGAGAAAACACAACATGGTAAAATGGGTAATGAAAATTCAGCTGAACTAGCGAAAACCACTTTAGAGTTAACTGAAAAGATTAGGGAATTAACCAAAAATTTGGAAGCCGTAACCATTCCTGTAACTATAGGACCTGTAATGCCTATTTTTGATAAACAGAAGGATAGTGAGCATTGTCTGACGATTCCTTATAACAGTAATAAACAGACCGAGAGGCCAGAAAAAATTGCAGATGAGAACCCATGGAGACAAACAGCAGGAATGTCAGAACAAAGTACGCCTACAAATTTGACAGTAAATCAAAGTTTAGTGGATAGAATAACAATGACGACAGAATCAGTCCCAGGATCACCAAAGAGTTTAGCACAATCAAATAATGAGAAAAATCCTGTAGGGCCTACTTAAGAAGATTTAAGTGAATGGCTGAGGAGTTTACAGCGGAAAGATACAGAATCCCAATCTATAGATGTGGCCAAGCTGAAGATTGTTTTGGAAGAATTAATAGTAGGGACTATCCCCACCGAGAAGTTAAAAACCTATCAGGATGAAGAATTATTATTTTTATGTAAAAGTATACCCTGGAGAGCAAGGAATCTACATGAAAGACTAGAAGAAGTGGCAAATGAAATGGGGATAGACTTTGAAAGAGTAAAGGCTTTACAGAAAACCATACCGAGTAGATTTTTCCGAAAAGGATATTTAAAATCTGAACGCCGCAGGAAGAACAACTCAGATTAAAGACATAATCATTTTGTTAAGAACATGGGGAGATGTAGATAAATGGAAAAGTAGGTGGTTTCGAAAACGAGATGATGTCTCAGACAAAACATTTGCAGCCTTCCCCGTAAGAGAAAAGGAAAAAGTAGTAACAGAATGTCCAATGAGAGAAATTCCAGGAGAAGGATATGTACATGTCCCTTGGACTAGACAAGATATTTTGTCATTTACCAATGATTTCCCTCGACTACACGAAAAGCCAGTCGAGTGGTATAGGCAGGTAGATAGGTTTGTAAAGTTATCAAAAGTTTTATGGATTGATTTAAATAGTCTTTTTGACATAATAGTACCAGCAGATTTATGGACAGAATGCTAAATTATGATTAGCTGGCCTACACAAGAGTACCCTAAGGACGCAAAAACTGGTGCCCCTGATCCTGAAGTGAGGAAAAAATATGAACAGGTGATTGCCTTTCTGAAAAACAAAGTACCTCCCAAGGAGACTGATTGGGTAAAAATTGACCGAACTCATCAAGAAGCTAAAGAATCGGTACATGCTTATTATGAGAGGTTAATACTCGCCTTTAAGCAGTTTAGTGGTGATGAAAATTTGAGTGAAAAAGATTTAAGTCACTTTGTATACCGATTTGTATATGGGCTGCGTCTAGAAATAAGTGAAATGATTAAACAGCATACAGTGGACTGGCAAAATAAGAAAATAGATGAAGTACTGAGACATGCAAAATATTTTGATGAAATTGAAGCCAAACAGCGTAAGTTAAAAGAAAAGGCTATGTGGGCACAGGTAAAAGTGGCAGAAAGACAGGAAGCTCAATTGATTGAACAGGCAAATGGTACAGGTATGAAACCCAAATTTAATGTTGGAAAAGAAAAGGGACAATTTAATATAGAAGAAGCCAAAAAGAAGTGGCCATGTCATAATTGCGGAAGACTAGGGCACTGGAAATCCGAGTGTAAATTTCCCCCGAGTATTAATGGTGATAATGCATCATTGAATCCGCAGGTGCAGAAAGAGGTGAGTTGTCAACCACAGCGACAGCAGCAGGTTGTTGCCCAACAGAATCAGGCGCCAAAACCGCCCTTTCCACAGAGCGTAAATCCTCAGAAATACAGTAATGAGACAGGATTCTACAACGAAGAACAGGTAACTAAGCTTCAGCGCGCTAGTGTTGTTTCGCAGTATTGGCTACAATGTGATGAGAGTGAGTCAGAAGAAAGCTATTGACGGTGCCGAGGGGAGGAAGAAGAGTGCGTACTTGGCGCAACTCTAGAAGTAGGCCAGACAGGTCCTTTTGTGGATGGAAAGGTAAATGATGAAATTATTACTTTCCTAGTAGATACTGCTGCTACTCGTTCAACTGTCAGGTCAGCTGATGTTAAAAACCTTCCTCTCTCGGATGAAACAATCCAAGTAGTTGGAGTATCCAACAGACAGATTAAAACATATCTCACTGAACCAGTAAAAGTTAACATAGGGAAATTTTCTGAAATGCACCGTTTTGTCGTGTGCGATTCAAGCCCTGTAAATTTGTTAGGAAGAGATTTGCTGTGCAAAATGAATTGCACCATATTTTGCACTCCCGGTGGTATAGCATTTGAGACCCCCGATGAAGATGTACTGTATAAAATGACTATGGCTAATATGGAACCTAAGAGTACTGAGGCATTTGCTGTATTTAACCCTGAAGAACTACTAAAAGAACTGAAAAAGACAGTAAAAGTGGAAGTCTGGGATTTCACAGGAGAAGATGTGGGATTAATGAAAAATGTAGATCCTGTAAAAGTGACTGTAAAGGAAGGAATAAGTTACCCGAATATTCCTCAATATAAATTGACAGCCGAAATAATTGAAGGAGTTACTCCTATAATAGAGAAAATGATTAAACAAGGTATTTTGAGAGAAATAATGAGTAGTCCATGTAATTCACCAATTATGGGCCTGAAAAAACCTAATGGAACGTTTAGAATAGTGCAAGACTTGAGAAAAATAAACAAAATTGTTGTGTCATGTTGTCCTATAGTACCAAATCCATCTGTGATTTTGTATCAGATTCCTCATGATGCGGAATGGTACACAGTAATTGACATGTGTCATGCTTTCTTTTCCATCCCATTGCATCATGACAGTCAGCAAATTTTTGCGTTCCGGTTTGGCGAACGTATTTTGGCATGGTGCTGAATCCCACAGGGGTATACAGAGAGCCCCTCAATATTTAACCAGATATTGAAAAAGTCCTTAGAAGATCTAGAGATGTCCGAGAGCTCAGTACTGGTACAGTACATTGACGACCTACTTGTGGCGTCAAAAACTCGAGAAGCTTGTGTAGTGGATACCATAGCATTGCTAAATCATCTGGCAGATGGAGGACTTAAAGTATCCCCATCGAAATTGCAATTCTGTCAGAAAGAAGTACGATATTTAGGCCACAAAATTGAAAAAGGACTGAGAAAAATAACTGCAGAGAGAATCAAGATAATAAAACGAATGAGAGCCCCAATGACGCAAAGAGAAGTGAGAATGTTTCTTGGAATGGTTGGATATTGTCGTCAGTGGATAAGTAACTTCTCCCTGATTGCAAAACCTTTGGTACGCCTGACAAGAAGTGATGTAAAAGACCCCATTGAATTAAATAGGGAAGAATTAACAGCCTTTAAACAATTGAGAGACAGTTTGTGTGAGGCACCAGCACTTGGCATGCCTGACTATGAAAAGGAATTTGAACTATACTGCAGCGAAATGAATGGATGTGCACTCTCTGTATTGATACAGAAACATGGAAAACTGAGAAGACCAATTGCATATTTTTCAGCTATACTCGACCCTGTAGCTGTAGCATTGCCTGGTTGTTTGAAAGCAGTAGCAGCCACCTGTAAGAGCCTAGAACAGAGCGAAGGAATTGTGATGGGATATCCTGTGCGAGTGTTTGTACCTCATGATGTGGCAATCCTTTTAACAAGGAGCCGCACTCAGTTCATGACGCATAGTCGGCTGACTAAATATGAGAAAGTCATATTAGGTGCAACAAATGTGAGCCTTGTAAGATGTCTGAATGTGAATCCTTCAACGTTATTGCCTGATGCTGAGAATGTGGAAGTCAGAGACGATGTGGATCATGACTGTTTGGATGTGCTTGATTTCTGTACCAAACCACGTCCTGATATAAAAGATGTACCTTTGACAGAAAGTGACTATGTGATGTTTGTGGACGGGTCATGCTTGAGAACAGACGAAGGAATTCTGAGTGCAGCATATGCAGTATGCACAGTAGCAGCGGTAATGGAAGCGTCTTACTTAAAGGAAGTAAAATCAGCCCAGGTTGCTGAACTGTTTGCGTTAACCAGAGCATGCAAGTTGGGAAAGAATGTAAGAGTGACTGTGATAGCCGATAATCAATATGGCTTCGGTGTGGTGCATGATTTTGGCCAAATCTGGTCCCAAAGAGGGTTTCTGACTGCAAGTGGAACCCCTATAAGGAATGCTGAAGTGGTTGGGAAATTGCTTGAGGCGATACAGCTGCCTAAGCAATTGGCTGTTGTGAAGTGTGCTGCACATACAAAGACTGGAAATTATATCGCAGCTGGAAACCAGTATGCAAACGATATGGCTCAATATTGTGCACGAAATCAGAATTCTGTGAATCGGGCAAAAGAAAAGGAAATGAATTCATGTCCCTTGTTGTTTACTAACATTGTGAATACATGGGAAGAAGTGAGGCAGTTACAGGAAGAAGCAGGAGAGGAGGAAATGAGACAGTGGGTAAAAGCAGGATGTGCACCAAGGGAAACAGATCATGTGTGGGTTTATCGAGATGGAAGACCAGTTATGCCTGATAGCATGGTGTCCGCCATGGCACGGTCCTTGGAAGCTTGTTTCCGGTCCAGGGAAGACATAGCTTTGCAGTTCGGGCTGGACTGTTCCCATGAGGCACAGGGTCAGACTGATTTGCATATGGCCATGTCTGAACTGGGGTGGCAGAGTGGGCTAAAGAACGGTGATGGATTAAACCCAGATCAGTTGACTGGGGGTGAGTGCTTGCAATGTTCAACACTCCGTCCATCATTTCCTTTGGTTTTTACGGATGTATCATGGACAAGCACATGTAGGGAGAGATGCAATGCTTAGATTGTTTAATCAGACATGGTATAATGCAAACTTCAGACTTGTAGCTGAGAGCCTTTGTCAAAGATGCCTTATATGTCAACAGTTCAATCCTGGAAGAAAAACAGTGTTAAGTCTAGGAACGATTGGTCGAGAAGGAGGGCCTTTCACCAGAATGCAAATTGACTTCATTGAGATGCCCCCCTCCAACAGGTTGAGGTATGTTTTAGTGATGGTCTGCCTGTTTTCTAGATGGGTAGAAGCATATCCCACAAGAAGAAGTGATGGAATTATGGTAGCAAAACTACTTTTGAGGGAGTTCATCCCTAGATTCGGGTTTCCAGTCACAATTGAGTCAGATAGAGGAAAACATTTCCATAATGAAATCATGAAGCTAATTTGTGAGGCATTGAATGTACAACAAAAACTAAATTGTGCCTATCGCCCAGAGGCTTCTGGTGTGGTGGAACAAGTAAATGGCACTATTAAAAACAGATTAGGAAAGATGTGTTTAGCCACAGGATTGAAATGGCCTGATGTCTTGCCTCTGGTACTCATGACTATTAGATCAATTCCAGATAGGAACACAGGTTTGAGTCCCCACGAGATTTTGATGGGGAGAGCAATGAGGCATGTATTCATACCAGTCAACAAGTTATTGCCTATCTCTGATGACTTGGTGTTGGATTACTGTAAGGGGTTGGCTTACTCCGTTCATTCTGTGTTTCATCAGGTTGGATCGGATGCCACCATCCTTGAAAAGAAGCCAGCTCATGATCTAAGCCCAGGTGACTGGGTGAGAATTAAAGTGCACAGAAGAAGGAACTGTTTAGTCCCACGTTGGGGAAAACCACGACAAGTGATTTTAACCACGACAACAGCTGTGAATTGTGCAGGAGTAAAGAACTGGATTCATGCTAGTCATACCTTGCGAATTCCAAACCCAGTGGATAACAAGGAAGGAGAGTACTTTGAAGAATCAGAAACTAGTTCTGAATCTGATACTGAGGACACCAGAACAAGACAAAATCCTGAAAGGGGGGAGTCAGAACCAAATTTGATCTTTGCCCCAGAGAACATTCCCTTGAGGAGGAAGTTGCAGATTTCTGACACCAGCTCAGACTCAGAGACTGAACAAACACAGGTACATACTGGAAAAGAGAAAAACAGTGAAGAGACAATTAAATACATTTTCGAGAAGGAAGTTCCTGATGGAAAGTTGAGAGAAATTCCACATGAAGTAACAAAAGCAGATGGTCAGGTGCCAGATACAGAAAGTGAGGGAAAGATTTTTGCGGAAGACCCCCGAGGAGTTGTAGGGAATTCAAACATCCAGTTAGAGGAAGGGACGATTAGTCAGCAGGAAGATTGTGTGGAAGAACCACGAGGAGGGACAGAAGTAGGGAAAATAAAAGAAGTGGTGGAAAGAAAAACAGTCAAAAATAAAAGTCAAGTTGAATCAGAATCAGAGGACAGTGATGAAGAAGTACCAGAAGGTCGAGTCCAGAGAAAGAGAGCATGGAGAGCTGAGAAAAATGATAAGGGAAATAAATTGAAAAGATCAGCAAGAGATGAAATTTGGCCAAACAAAATAAAGAGATTAAGATGCCGATTGACACGAGTGAATTCATCTAGAGCTGAACAAGTGAATGAAGTATCTAGTCAAGAAAAATTCAAAGACGAGAGAAAAACGACAGCAGAGGATAATAAGAGAACGAGGAAACCTAACAAGAAGTATAAGTCGCCGGAATGGTCATATGTGGCGCTGCCTGAAATAAAAGAAGAGGCGGATAGTCAAGAAAATCCAGAGGTGACTGTACCAGAAGTGGTTGAGGAAGACGAAGAATCGGAAATCCTGAGAGTTATCTTGTCCGAGATTGGAGAAGAAACGGATGTTCAGGAAGTTCTGTATCAAGATTATGAAAGAAAAGTGAAAGACTATCAAATGCCAAACTGAAAAGACCAAAAGTGATTCCAATAGAAAGACAATAAATTATTGGAAAAGGCATAACTGATAGAACCAAGTAGGTGCTTAGAGCCTTGGGTTAGACAATACTAGTTGTGAAGTAGAAGAGGCTAAGTCAAAAGACACTGATCATTTTTCGAAATGGCAAACACAGAAAGTAGAAAAACTAAATGTGCATTTCTTAGAAGATGGTTTAAAATGTGTTGTTGTTGTACAGGATTACTAATGCTTCTATGGAGTGCGTTGGCTTTAATGATTTCATTTAAAGTTACACTAGAAACAATAGAAGGACATAGTGAGAATAAAACGAATGTAGAAAAGATTCAGATAGTATATCCGACTAATATAGATTGAAATTATTTACATAAAGACAGGTCTATAAATGATTCCTCTAACCATGTATTTTCAAAATAACTATACGAATATGTAAAGACGATGGGCGTGAGGGACTGCTAAGTCTGCATGCAGTTACCTGCATCTGTATCTGAGGGAGCGACATATCATCACCTCCTTGTAACATATGGAATAACATGTAGTGTAATAGCAAGTTTGTTTTACAAAATAGGGAAATTAGAATATTATTTTTCAGATGTAGATAACATATTTTCACAAGTACCTGTAGTTAACAAAATGAATAAAGTGAAGCCTGCAAAGGTGTTAGGTGAATTTTTCTTAGAAACCAAAGAACTAACATTAGAGTCCATATTTAGATATAATCTAACTTGTAGCTTAAAGAAGGAGGAAAAGATTTTCTTAGATATGGTTGTAGAAAGGAGATTAAAGATGCAGAGGAAAATACCTGAAGGAAAAGAAGAAAAGACAGTTTGGGATGTTGAAAGTGAAAAACATTTGAAAGGAGAAGCTAGTCCAACAATGGCTTTAGATTGGCCCCAGAAAGGAAAGTTGTGCATTAGAGGGAATCAAACTTTATATGATAATTATTTTGTAGGCACAAGTGATTGCCATGATACATATCGAATCATGGGTGGATGGGGATTTAAAGGAGGAAATGATCCAGTTTTTCCTGGATTATATTTTATCTGCAGGAACAAAGCATATTATTGGTTACCAGACCATTGGTTTGGCAAATGTTATGTAGTCCTGGTTTTCCCAAAGATATTCCATGTGGGAAGAGGAAGAGATGGCGTACATGAGTTAGGTAGTCAATAAAAACATAGAAAAAGAGAATCTTGGTCAGAAATTGTGGGAGACATTTTTGGAGCATTGATACCAGCAGTGGGAATATCTCTGAATGCAAACAAAATTTGAAAATTATCAACAGTAGTGGATCGCTTGTCAACAAGCACCGCTGGAGGATTTTCATTGGTAAATACAGAGATGTTGCCATGCGTGCCATGGTAATGCAAAATCGACTTGCCCTTGATATAATTTTGGCAAAAGAGGGTGGAGTCTGTGGAATGCTGAAAGTTCAACATTGTTGTACTTACATTCCTGACGAAAGTCAAGATCTAAAGACATACATTAAAAATATAACTGACTAGCATGAGGAAATTGCACCACTGGAGGTTGAAGGTGTTTGGGAAAAGATTGGAAAGAAATTATCCGCTATTAAAGATTTCCTTTTAAAATTAGGTATAACATTTATAGGTAAGATCCTATTTCCATTAACCTGTGTGATTTTTCTAGTATTAGTTTTAAGACTAGGATGTTTATGTTACAAAAGAAAGAAAATACAGAAAAATTTAAAAAGAGAAACTTTGAAAAAGAGAGAGAATAAAAGACGAGAAAGAGAATTTGAAGAAGTAGAATTAGAAGAAATGAAAGATAGTATGTATAGAAAAGCAAGAGGAGAAGAAATTGGTGAAACAGAATTGTGAACTAATAATATGTGAATTCATTTCTTTTTATAATAAATTTTACAAAATGTTAGGTATTGTGGTGATATAATCACCAAAGGGGGATTGATGGAGCAGGTAGTGCAACATTTTGTATACCTCCTCTATTCTTGCATGAAAATACTAATTATATAATCTATTAACTCTAATATAATTAAACGAGTGTTGCATGTATACTAATCAACATTATAAAAACATAAACTATACATGGGATTTGCTATTTGCATGGCTTAATAACTCTTATAACTAAAATCTGTACGCATATTAATGAATAGTATATGTGGTAATAGAATATCGCATGATATATGTTGCTTTGTGACGTTGCATCGTCGTGGAGGATCAGAAAAGGTGACTATAATGGCTTTAAATGTCGCTATATGCTAGATAAATACAAGCACATGGAGGGATTAGTAAGGGGTTAACATTAGAATCACCATTTCTATGTATTAATTATTCTTTTGTGTTTGTTTCGCTTAAGTTGAAATCTGGGCCTAATCCAATATGGCCGCTGACATCACACGCAGAAGTGGCCACTGTC
Source organism: Triturus cristatus (assembly GCF_964204655.1). Taxonomy (NCBI): domain Eukaryota; kingdom Metazoa; phylum Chordata; class Amphibia; order Caudata; family Salamandridae; genus Triturus; species Triturus cristatus. The sequence continues at coordinate 1,591,593,804 of NC_140590.1, forward strand.
TCGTGAGGCACGGAGTGAACTGCGCATGTGCGAACAGTATCGTGAACCTCTTAGCGACCTTTGCTCATCATGTTCCCGGTCAAGGATAAGAATTTGGTGCTTCGCCAAGATAGGGGAACAATCAACCTTACAGTAAACCGGAACAAGCTGACACTTTAGCTGACAAGTGACCTCACCTCTCAAACTGGACTGAGAATCTGGGGATAAGAATCGGACGATCCCAACTAGCCAATCACCACTGTTCTTGTCCTAAAAATGTATCTTCTTTAACCTGAAATCATTATAAAAAAGGGTGGTAGAATAGAGAGATTTTTATATAGAGAGTTCGTGATGCCTTTCCTGATGGTCCAGATGCTGCCCGACCGTTTGATGACTGCAAACTTTATCCAAATCCACGGGCTATGATAGATGCTTGCACGATTTCTGGTCCTTTGATAAAATTGGGGACTGTAACGTGCTGAGCAGAGGACTTTGGACTTTGAGCCTTGGCCTGCTTATTCAGACAATTTACGACAAATTTGGTTATGCAGAGCTAATGAATTAGAGGGCCCCAGATAGCCAGTTTAGGTAAATATGATGTTCAGCGATTTATTCAAATTGATCTAAAATTCTAAACTTTTGACGAAACAAATGATAATATAGATTATTATGAAAATTTAGATAAATATTGATTAACAAGAAAATATGAGTTTGTGGTTTTTCATTAAGGGAAATAAGGATTCTGAGTCTTAAATGTGTGTTAGCTGGTTCTAAGTCACCATCAACCAATCCAACTAATTGGTCCGTCGACCAAGTGGGTGGAGTGCCTTGATGTTTAGGATTAGGGATCTATAGGCGACAAATGTTAATGTACATTTTGTAAAATAACTTTCTCTCCCTATAGGTTATAAGGTGTTCCCCCCACATGTCCAGCGCTTGAATTACTCATCCCTCCTGTGTGTGTAGACTCGTGAATGGTGACGTGTGTGAGTTGGTGTTATGGGCCCCACCAATGAATGCGTGTATGAATGAGTGTGCGTGACAACGGGTCTGCAACGCAGGGAGGATATCGGTATATCTTGTTCCCCATTTCCCAGTCTTGCGCTGGGACGCGAAACTGGTTGCCTAGTTCTAAATATCTCCGCATGGCAAACCTTGCAAGTGATTAACCTTGGAAAGGTGAAAGTTCGAAGTGATCGCGGTCCACACGTGCAAAACAAAGCAAACTACGAAGGCAAATGTTTAACCCACTGAGACATTGAGCCTGTACTAAAGCAAGTCAGTTAAGTAAACGATATCACCTTGGTTGTGGCCTTGGCAACCTCCTCATAGTGACACAGAGACTTGCGCATGTAAGAACCAGAAAGGGACACAGCTGGTTTACTAGCAAGTCAGACTTGTCTGCATTAGCATATGATGAACTATGTTGCGCTTACCAGACATTTTAAGTATAAAAAAGCAGAAGTGACTTAGTTAAATGCCTTTCACCCAGACACCTGGGGGCTGATTGACGAACATTCTGCTTGAGGATTTTGCATCATAAAAGTGAGGCACGCCAGGGCAAAATTTTTCATTTGAATTTACTTTCTAGCACAAAACTTGTTTTGAGATCAAAAGTAGCCTGAAAGTAACACAAAGCTTTGCGCTGTTTTGCATTACTTTGTGTCTAGGAGATCTTCCATGTGTGGTACATGGGCGTTCCCATGCGACCACTTTTGACACAAAGCCCTATCTGTTAACAATAGTAGACAGGGTTCATGCCCAAAAATAGCATCTTTTTAAGAGTGGTGTTAACTTGGAGAATGCTTCTAACACCTCCTACTTTGCATGTGTGCTGCACTGTACAGCACACATCCAAAGTGGGGAAAGTAATAAAGTTAGCTTGTCACAGTATGTTGGGCTGGAAGGACACCCTTTAGTAAAAATCCTGGTCCAGATTTATGAAAAATTCAGGCAACACGGTGTTGCTGCACAGTGTTGCATGAAGGGGAGACTTATCTACTAAAATATGGTGCTGTTTTCCTCTCTCCCTATGCTGGCGCACTATAAGCTGCCTTGCTCCAGCGCACACACCCTTGAACCATAGTGCAAGGTTGTGTGTTCCATAAGGAATAGTTTTTGTCCTGGAAGAGGACACTTCTAGTGCAAGAACTACACTTGAACACGTTCCTGCTTTTTTATGTCTGCTTTACTATGTATCACGCTTGCATAGTAGGAAAACCAAGTAGAAATGTAACATTTCTTATCGTTACCCCTGCCTTGAAGAGGTATAAGGTTTTGGCACAATTCCCTGCAGCGCATAGCTGATCTGCGTTAGATAGTAAATTCCATTATAACACTTTGCGTCAGGTTTGTAACACAAACCTGGGGCAAACCGTTAGTAAATCGGGGCCTGACGCTAGATATCACACACACTATTTCCCTGTGGTGCAAAGGTGTGTGAGTAGCGCTAGGCAGCCTAATTGTGCACCCGCACTAAGGAGAGTTCCGGACCATTCTCTATCTTAGAAGATGTGGCGCTTCCCTGCTCTCTAACTCTCATCCAATGTAACGCAACAACTTAGGGTGCTGATTTGCATTACATCTTTGTAAATATGCCCCCTGGTTTCTGATCCCGGCTTCAGCACCTGACAAAACAAGCATTTGCAATGCAATAGGTCTCGCATTTACACGAGTTTAACCCCTTGTGTGCCACGCCCTTTCCCCGCCCTGTTCCGGCCGTTACATTAGCGGGCGGGGTTTATGACGAGCTGGACTCGTCATGGGCACAGCGCAACCGCGGCCCATGACGAGTCCAGCTCGTCATGGGCACACAAGGGGTTAAGCTATTGGCATTGTAAATGACAATGTAAATGACAATGCCTTTCATTTATGTTTTAAAAACCAAAACATAAATAAACATAAATAATCATAAATAAAAGGCATTGTCATTAACAATGTCAATAGCTCAAACTCGCGTAAATGCGAGACCTATTGCATTGCAAATGCTTGTTGCTACTTTGCACCTGGGGAATAAATGCTGAGCTTTGAAAAAAATCAGTGTCTTAAAATCTGCGTGTGTGTGTCATATTTGTTATTGTTCCACAGGAATTTTAAATGCATTAAATGAGCCCCCCATTTCACTACCTATCCAATTATGAGCATTAATTTGCATTCTACTTACCACAGGAACGGAAACTCTCAAGAGCTGAGATGTTGCAGGTGCATAGTACAAGGCTGGCTCTTTAATATGCATGAGCCGGCTGGGATGTTTGCAGCCACAGTATATTCAGTTCAGTTCATGTGAGGAGCTATGGTTGCATAACCAACATAAGGACAGGAAACCAAAGAAGCTAATATTAAAGTGTTAACTTCTAGTCTTCAGTCCCGGATGCTAACAAACCGGAAGTCAGGCGCCCTTGCCCGGGACGTGGGCGGGGCCGGCTCCGGCAGGAAGAGAAACCAGCGTGCCGTGCTAACGCGGGGCTCCCATGCTGAAGGGAGATCCCTGCGGTGGCGGCCGGAGTGGAGAAAAGCCCCGGGTCCCAGGAGGGGGCCCAGGTGAAGGGTGCGGGCGTCCGAGGCTGCCCACGGCAGCGCGGGGCTTCCAGGAGTGCAGGGAAGCCCCGCAAGAGAAGTGCTGCCGCCGCGAGGAGGAGCCCCCGCCAGAAGAGATCAGCCCGGTGAGTGAAGAAGGGCTGGGGGGGCTCCGTGTGGGCTATTGTTGGTGCCTGACTGAGGCGGGTCGCTCCAACGGGGATGGCATGTGGTCGGAAGGGGGACAGGAGATGTGCACATCGCGTGTGTGGACGTGCGTGTTCATGTGCACGTACACAGGCTCCAATCCGCCAAAAGCCCTGCGCGTGCCCATCTCCTGTCCCACTTCCGAGGCAAGTCAGCAACAGTAAATCTTGCTGGCGACAGCGCTTTCGCGTTGCGTTCGCCAGTGGAGACCTAAAAACATGTGATTCCATGCAAATCACCCAAACATTCTCTGCCTTCATTGTGAATGGATGCAGGTGCAAGAAATGAGGGTGAGCACAGCTGAGTGCTCTGACAAAGAGAAATATATCTATAGTGTTTCTAGGTGAAAGAATGTACGTTTAATAACCATTCACGTAGCACTGGCGGGTTTGTTTATTTGTGATTGTTAATACCCACGACAGGGGTTCAGAATTGTAAAGCTTGAAGTTGCCCTGCCTGGATTCGATCCCAGACCATGAGGAGCACATAGCGAGCCACACTGGTGAACAATTCACTAGTCACATGAGGAGTCTTGTCTGGATTGGCAGCTGTAACCTGCAAATCTCTGTACTGGGTGCCTTAACCCACCGAGATAGCCTGCTGGCTGTTATACTCAGCTAGCAGATGCAGTCATTAACGTAGGACGGATAGTCAATTTTCCTACTAAATAAATCTAGGAACACATTTTAGGTAAAAGGTTCAAATCTTCATGGGGCTAGCTCAGCTTTTCATCCTTCCCAAGCTCTATAAAATATCTTCGACCCAGCTGGGAAACAATAACAATAATCATTGACAATCCTACCAGACTATGATGATGAGTGTGATTTTGAAAAAAGTACAAATGCATGCGATTGATTGTGTTTTTATAATTTTATACGGTGCAGTGCAACCAGTAGCTGAAGAAAGAATGACACACGAGAGAAACCTCCTAATATCCCAAGTGCAGTCAAAGATTAGAAGTAAACAGCAACCCATCCCTTAGGGCATGTAATTAGGAGTGTCTTTGAAGGTAATTAGTAGGTGATTCAAATTGTTCCAGCCAACATAACAAAATAACTTCTACCTTTTCTTGTTTTCTCACTTCTTGGTACCCGAAGCACATCAAGAGAGGAGGATTTAAGACTTCTCGGCTGATAGGCTTGGATTCTGGAATGCAAAAAGGTCAGACGCCAGCCATATGTGCCCGAACTCAAAGCATTGGGCGTGAGAAGCCACTCTACTCTCTATAGGTCTTTGATTATGTACAGCTCTCCGCTGCCTTGATTTGTGCTATAGAAATACTGTATACGTACAGACATACATACGGTGGGTTACCAATGGAGTTTTTTGTTAAGTAATGAGAGCTGTACTTTTAGTACATGTAATGAAACAGACATTTTTCAGGTTTACTCCCACTTTTTGCCCCATTTTGACTACTAGATCCTGCTAAACATGACTGAGTGTATGGGCTCTGGCTCTTATAATGGTGCATGTTTAATTGGCTTTTATGTGACCTTTGGCTTTTGTATTTCTAGCTTTTTGATTGGCTGGTTGGAGGCAGGACTGCCTCAATTTGTAAGAACTGGGACGAGGACGACCCTAATCGGGGTAATGAAGATTACCGGTAAGTAACAAGACATTAAGTCTATGTGTGAATCGCCTGTTTTATTTCCTCAGTGGTGCAATTTGTGCAAAAATATTCTTTTGCAATATTCAATCGAATTGTTAAACATTTCTGTATTGCATCTGCCTGCTATCCCCTTTCAAATTGCACGAAGGCACCATCAAATGAAATACAAAAATTATTCTAATCTTTAATCAAGATTAAGCACAACATATTATAAACTACTGCATCAACCAGGGCCACACTGGCCATAGTGGGCACCGGGCATCTTCCCAACGGTCTGCCAGGGTGGGGGTCGGTCCAAGAAACCTGGGGGGCCATTTTTGTTACCGGGCCGGTTTTGAAGTAGAGCTGCAATATCGTCCCCCAGCAACAAAAGCGGCACAAAGATTTCCACTAGCAGCCCTCCCCACCCCGTCCCCCGGGGCCACCAGAGCTCATTGCTAAGGTCAGCTTCGGTTCCATGTCCAGCCCTTGTAGCAATGTAGCAAATGCAAGAGATATGCTGCCTTTTAATTTGCATAAAACGTATACAAATAGAAGAGCGGTGTCTCCTGCTTTTGTTTGCTAAGCTGCTACAGTTTTGTCATTCAACATTGAGTTCATGGTTTATTACAAAGTATGTGCCTATTTATTCTTTTTTTTACATATATATGAGTGCATTGATACCATGTAAAAGGCTGTGTGCATTTTTTCCAAATGCTTTAAGGTAGTCTACTTTAGGGGCATCTAAGAGGTAGTGTGTCTTTTCCTTCTAAAAGTAATTTGCAAATCCAAAGAAATAACAGGCATTGGCAAAGCCGATAGGTCTCGGCAATCCAACTGCTATAGGCGTTGACAATGTTAATGTATTTGTGAATATTATTAAAAACAGCCCCAGAGCCATACGCACATGCATATACATTGCCAACGCCGATAGTTCTCGGATTGCCAACACCTATAGCTTTGCCAATGCTTGTTACACATTGTATTTATTTATTTATTTTATTTTTTATTTTATAGTCACAAACACAAATAGATTACATGGACAGAAGATTTTGTAAACAATATACCATTATACCAATAGTGATCATAAACAGGGGAAAAGAAAGAAAAGAACTAAAGAACATATAGGAGCATGAACAGAGAACAGAGACATAACCACATTATAATTTGACAAATACAGATTAGACCCTCAATCCCGTTGAAGACAAGACCATGTCCTTTTAAATTTACGCCAAGACCGAGGGCCTCTAGCTTTAGCTAATGCCATCTGCATTTCATAGATTACCCTTCTTAAAACCCAAAATTCATTAACACTTGGACTCTTGCTCTGGATTCAGCAGCGAGCTATACATAAACAAGCACAAGCTGATACAATAGAAGCAAAGGACTTAGTAAAACAGCATAACTCTGATAATATTTCCAACGCTAGCTCTTTCTCGGTGACCGCATTATCGTACCCAGCCCAAACTGCGAGAGCGAGGGTGATACCAGACCATAATTCTATCAGTTTAGGATACAAAAAGAACATATGGCATAAATCTGCGGCAAATTCCTGGCATTTCGGACAGTATGATTTAGTATTGTTTGAGCTAGTAGCCCATTTAGAAATTCGCTCCAGAGTATAATAAAGCATACAAATTAATCTAATTTGCTGGAGCTTTCGATTGACTGAAGTTACTGTTGAGTCTATTGATTCCAGAGATTCATTAATCTCCTCCTTAGTAACATTGCAGTTAAAGATCTGACTTAATTTAGCCGCTATCTGTATGCCGTCGTCACTGCCCCCCCCCCCCTATTAGTTTCTGGTAAGTTTTGCCGATAACACCTTGTCTAGTAGCCCCAAAAACCTCAGAGGAGCTAGATAGCTCTAGCAAACCTATGATAAAATAGTCCCTGATTTGCAAGTATTTGTAAAAATATTTTGTGACAAGCTGAATTCTTCCTTCAAAGACTGAAAAGACCTTACATTGCCATTCTTTTCCGACGTGGTCATAAAATATTCTCGGCAATAGAGGGTTCCCCATTAGTACAGTATTTTTATTAATTTATAAAGTTTTATATAGCGCGAACAAGATCCCGAGGGATAACAGAGCGCTTTACAGTATGATGGGAGGAAGGACAAAAGCAATATCTATAACAATAACCATAAGAGGAAGGGAGAGAAAGAAAATACAGTGCACAATACAACTAGGATGGTAATACAATAAAACAGGTGTAGGCGGGCAGCAAGGGTGAAACACGGTGTACTAGGGGGAGCTGTATCAAAAATAAGAACAAAGTCAGCAGGTGCCATGTCAACGGGCCCGTGAGTCTAACCCTATTAGGGTATGAATTTGTTCATTAGGAATCTTTTGGCTTCCACTTTGAACACTGTCAATGAGGAGATTCTGCGAACTTCTGGTGGGAGAGAGTTCCAAATCTTAGGGGCAGCTCCGGAGAAAGCTCGGTGACAACTTCTCTTTTTCGTAAGGATGAGTGGTTTCAGGAGAGGGTAGAGGCGCTTCTTGAAGCTCTTACGCCACAGGATAGTTTAGGTTTTTGCGCAAGGTACGTAGGAGTATTAACGTGAAGGGCTTTGTGTGTAAGAACAGCAATCTTAAATTGAATTCATGCTTCGAAGGGCAACCAATTGAGGGATTTTAGGACTGGGGATATATGATCTCTTCGCTTGGTATCTGTAACCAGTCTAGCAGCCGAGTTAAGTGCAGCCCTTAGTGGAGCCAGAGCGTATTTGGGAAGGCCACAGAGGGTAGCACTGCCGTAATCTAACCTCGGCAAGACAAGCGCTTGGACCACATGCTTGAAATCATTTAGAGGAAGGAAAGGTTTGATATTTCTGCGAGATCTCATCAAGTGGTTAGCTCCTTTGCATACATTTCTGATATAACCTTTCATGTTCAGGTGCTTGTCCATGGTGATACCGAGAGACTTGGCTGCGTCTACGATGAGAGGCGTACAGTTGAAAGCAGTGAGGTGACTCAGCCAGAGGTCTAGCTTGGGGATGAGATTCGGAGGGGAGATGAGCAGAAATTCAATTTTAGAGGTGTTGAGCAGTAGATGATTCTCCGTTAACCAGTTTTGAGTAAACATTAGGGTAATATTGAGTGAGATGATGTTTTCCGAGGATGAGATTTTCAGATATAGTTGCGTGTCGTCCGCATACATGTGGAAGAGAATGTCCATGGAATTTAGAGAGTGTGCAAGAGGTTCCAAGAAAAGATTGAAGGGGATAGGAGATAGAGTGGATCCTTGGGGGACCCCCATGAGTACGGGAGAGGGCTGGGAGAGAGAGTGGTTTGCCTTGACTCTTTGAGTTCTGTGATAAAGTAAGGATGAGAACCATTGTAACACCTGATCAGAAATACCCATTCTAATTTGCAGGATGGATAGGAGGTTGTCATGATTAACCGTGTCAAATGCGGAGGAAAGGTCGAGGAGGATCAGGAGGCAGGATTCATTTTGGTCGAGCATAATTAAAATGTCATCAAAAACTTGAGTGAGAGCCGATTCGGTGCTGTGCCACTTCCTGAAGCCCGATTGATGCTGGTCTAGAAGTTGGTAATTCTTCATGTGAGTACAGATTTGGGATTGCACACATTTTTGTAGTAGTTTGGCTAAAGTCGGGATGTTGGAAATGGGGCGGAAGTTATTGAGATCAGATTTGTCAGCGTTAGTTTTTTTTAGTATGGCTATTGCCTGAGCTGCTTTTCGGCATTCTGGGATCATGCCTTGTGCTAGGGATGCATTAACAATCCTAGTCCATGTGGGGATCAGTGCATTCTTGATTTCTTTGAAGATAGAAGGGGCAGTGGGTCGCTGAAGTGGTTGGCAGGGTTGATATTCTGAAGAATCTTGAAGATATCACATTCACTAAATGTGGTAAAGGTGCCCCATGATGCATTGTTCTTGGAATTTGTGGAGGTCGATTTACGCATTACAGAGGAGTCAATGAGTGAGGCAGCAATGGAAGAAGGTAGTAGAGCCTTCTTAGAGGCGAGGTCAAGGAAGATGATTCTTGATTTTTCCGTGAACAAGGCGGCAAGATCGTCGCAACTGATTGTTGTTTGACCAATTTGAAGAGTTTCTTGGGGCGGTTTGCCGCTTGATCCAGGTTGATATCTGAAAAAGTCGCCTTAGCACTCTTGATTTGTTTGTTGTATCGGCTCCTGGCATCTCTAAGGAGTTTTAGTTGGTCCGAGGAGGGATTGACTAGCCATGACCGTTCAAATGCCCTAAGGTTGCGGCATTCTGAGTTTAAGCTTTCGTAATACCAAGGTTTGGATATTTTTGTTGAGGCATTTTTTAGTTGGAGTGGAGCAATATTCTCCATGATGTTGGAGAGGGTTGAATTGTAGGCGTCGGTGAGTAAACATGCAGATCAGGGAATTTGTATGCCTTAGAAATTTTGCGCCATATATTAGTTATGTCCCTTACTGTCTCAAATCGCACCCTCTTGAAGTAATTCGGAGCAGATGTTTTATATAGCAAGTACCCAGAGTCAGATCCACAAGCCAGCTGGTATGAAAGCCAGCTGGCACCAGCTTCAGGTCCTTTGACTAAACTCTGTATTCGCCCAGTGAACGCAGCCGAAAAGTATAACTTCAAATCTGGAAGTTTGAAACCACCCTGCTTAAATGATAATTTTTTATGTCGCAAGGCTCTCCTGGCACGCCGCTATCCCCAAATAAAACTACTGACAGCGCTATCCAGGCGCTTAAAAAAAGTTTGGGGCACCCTCAGAGGGATGGTATGAAAAAAAGATAAAAATTTCGGGAGGACATTGATTTTCACGACATTACATCTCCCATATATACTTAAGGGGAGCCGGTGCCAACATCGTAAGTTCGCAACTACTTTCCTCAACAAAGGTTCGTAGCTCAATGAAATAATATCCCTAACTTGACTACTAAGAGAAACTCCCAAATATATTGCATTCTTTTTAACGCCTAAGGCCGTTGGGAGATTATCAGGTTGAAAGTTCGGTAGTGTAAATGTAAATCCAGTATTTGTAAAGCACACAGCTACCCGTAGGCATCCCGGCGCTGGGGGCTGTCGGGAAGATTAAGCAAGCTATTGTCCAGAGTCACATGGTGCTGGGCTGACCTGCCACCTGTGCCAGGGATCGAACCGTGCTCCCCAGCGTCCGGCGTCAGTCGCCCAGGCCGCTGCGCCACACCTCTTCCTTTTGTTCAAGATGAGTTTTTAGCCGGAAAAAAAGCCAAATCGCTGTGCTTCAAGAGTTATAGCAGTCAGAGCATTTACCGGCTGAGTCGAAAAACAGCTTGTTACACATGTTAACAATGTCTGGGTAAAGGTTTCACCTCAATAGTACCAGTTTAACATTCGAATATAGCAATAAGCAACTAAAATGTGACCAGTGAACAAGGGCCTTCCACTGCACAGAAACACTTGTTGCGTTTTTACTAACTTTTGATCCATTTGAGCTCGAAACAAATTTTGCTTTGTTAAAATCTGCAAATTATGCAGCAGATGATGGATTATGAAAGAAATATGACAGATCCATAATTATAGGGAAAACGCTGCAGAATTACATAATTACTCCTTGCTTAAGCTGGTACAGTATTAACAACATGTGCCATCACTTAAATTGGCCTTGCAGCAAAATATTCATCAGAACTGTGTACAAAAACAATTTTTTTTCCATTTGTTTTAAAATGTTAAATATGACTGCTGACTGGTGTTTGGGCATTGAATGAAGTTCGTTGTACACATTTAATTTAAATCTGCAGCTACATAAAATGCAAGTACAACAATTAGAACAACTGAACCTGCAACCCTAAACTAGGAGTGTGCGAAATTCACATAATTTGCTTCTGTATTTTCTGAAAAATTACACAAAATTACATAAAAAGCAAATCCTGTGTTCAGCTACATTTTAGGGCGAAATGTGTCCTTGCATCCATTTTGGACATCAGGATGCACTGCGCGTAAAAAATATAGCGCAAAAACCCCAAGCCACACGTTCTGGCGGCTTGTGTTATTCCCGAGCACTCACTGTAATATTTTGCATCATATGGCGCGTAACTACACAACAGAGCACAATAGCGTAAATTCACATAACAAGAGTAACACAAAATTACAGAAATTCTGCAAGATTATCGCCGACGTACTGTACATTTGGCGCATGCTTACCCTGATCCAAGCAAGGCTAAAGAAATGCTTGGCAGAGGACGCCATTGTTTCTTTCCCCGGCTTGCTGTGCATATTTCAAGGCTATGTAGCAATTTCACCCATATTTGTCTCCATTCTCCTGTTGCCATTCCACTGCTCTGTGGAGTACTGGAAAGAGACTCCTAAGCCCCCTTCCTGCACCACAATCCACAGTCAAAGGAATCTTGATGCGCAGCTCCCATGGTTCACGTCAGACCCATCGCTGCCACGAGTCCGCCCATCATCTCCACAGCTTGTTCATTGGTTCACTGCAAAGCAGTGCTTAGTTTGTAAAATATTAAGGGCCAGGGCTCTGACCAGGAGGCCACTGCAGCTTGTACCACCCATTACCCCTGTCATCACTGCCAAAACAACTACTAAACATCTCTCTCCCGTGTAAATGCGACAGTTCCGATTATTCCATGTCCCCAAAGCTAAAGGAATGGCTGGGGAGGCAGGTATTAGTAATTTTTTAATGTATATTGTTTTCCTAAACAACTGTTAGACTGCTCATCTCTAAATTACATGAGCAGAGCCACCTTGTGGCAGACTGCCCTAAATGTGGTGTTGACAATTAGGTGACGGTGCCGAGCACCGGAAACCAATTAAGTGCCGGTGTTCAGCACCGGAAAGCTCCAGCTCAAATTAAGCACTGCTGCAAAGGATAAAAATGAGACTTCATTTTCGAAAAACAAAATGAAAAAGTAATTGGTAGCCTGAGCTTCACCTTTCTTTTTTGTTCTCCTTTCTGCAGCCATTGCCTGAGCCTTCCAACCCCAGTCGCTCCTGGAGTGCAGCGAACAGGAGCCAAACCTCAGAGAAAGTCTTAATATCCTGCTTGCTGAGTGAGGTGGTCTTGGGAAGGCGCCTGCAGACAGCTGTTCCTGACAGGATCCAAGGAACCAGGCGAAGCAGTTTTCTGTGAACCTCACCTCAGTCATCAATTATACAATGGAGGTTTGTGCGGTGGAGTAGCCACCACCCCGACGCACAGGGTGACTGTGCCAACTACAAAGTGATATATTGATGGTCATAATAGGTGGTTGGGAGAACTGGCTGTGGCCCTAGTCACCTGTTCCAGTATACATTTATTTGAGCCTGTGATTTAGATCTCCACATTTTAAGGTATGGTTTGCAAACCATCTTTGGTCTATACAAAAACCTTTTTAAGTCTGGCTTAGAGACAGCTTTGGTTGACTACTGAAGACCTATTGTGTACAAATCAATATATATAGTTCATAGGAGTTCATAAAAACGATAAACAATTATGACCTGAACCTCAGTTTTACTCACAAAATCAGTAGAGTGAATTGGAGTTTTTGGATGTGTGAGTAAAAATATGTGAACATAAAGTTATTACTACACAGTTTAAAAAGCCCACTGCCGGCAATAGTACGTTACACATCCAAAGCTTCCATCATAGCTCTCGCATAAAGAATATACCTGTTGGTGAGCTATACAGAGCAAGAAGAATATGTAGCAGAGAAATTGAGTATACTAAGACAGAAGCAGAAATGTTTCACACTTTAGACAAAGAGGTTACACCAAAACATACTTGAGGCTGCCTCATGAAGGTCAAAGAATTGTAAACGAGAAGATGCACTTTTTAACAAAAAGAAAAGTAAAAGTACGGTGGAGAGGCAGGGTGACACAAAACACATGTTTATCACGACCTACACTAGACAGTATCTACAGGTTAGTTCTGCCCTTAATCACCATTTGGTACAGATTGGCCCGCTAATTGTAAATGTAGGGTATTTATATAGCGCTCCGCACACCCCCGAAAGGGTCTCTCAAGCGCTGTGCACATACCGCCGTGGAACCCTTCCTGGCCTTTCCCTGTGAAGTGCCCACTCCTGGGCACCCCCAAGGTGAAGCCGGGCATCCTAGCACTGTTGTGGAGATTAAGCAAGCTATTGCCCAGAGTTGCAGAGTGGGACCCATGATTAGAATGGGCACCGAGGCGAGAATTATCGAGTCCGGGGAAATTGAGCCCAAGACCCGCCGAGGCGGGAATTGAACCCTGGTCCGGGCCAGACCTCTGCATCAGGGTCTGCCGCTCTAACCATTGAGCCACACTTCTCCACACTAATTGGCTAATTGACTCTAAAGATACCAGACGCCCATTGATAAGCCAGACATGCAAGGTCAATGCGGGCCTGTCTTATCAAGAGCGAGGTAATTAATACTAAAGGGCCTGGGACATGATTGAATTCCAAAGACACATTTTTAAAGTGTAAAAGTTTCAAGGCATGCAGACAGGGTGAGAACCTCACCGAGTACAGCACATCATGTAGGCAAAAAGTTGCAATAAAACAAAGGATTACTTGCAAGACTATTTTTGTGGTCTACATACTGACCAGCTCCTGCTCTAGAAAATATATAGGGAGCACCACCCTACCACTATTCAAAAGAATGTTGCTGCATATGGGCGCAATAAATAATTCAGATGTTACATACTAGGTGGTGAAACATTTTGAGAAAGGGCATCAGAGGGATGAAACCAAATTGAAATACAGAGTGCTTCTCCATGCACCCAAACAACAGAGGGGAGGAACTAGAGAAAACAATTAAGAAGACTAGAAGACAGATTAATTCCTGAGATGGATAGCAGTGAAGCTAATGGCTTAAAGGCTGATGAGGAACTACATATCTTTTTGTAAATGACAGCCGTTGTGTGAAATCCTTAGGCACTTGATGCTTTTTGTAGTATAACGTTTCAATGGATTAATGCTTTTAATTGTAATGTAATTTTGTTATAGATGATATACAAGAAAGGACTGTATGAAATTGATTTTACATTGAACAAATATATGTGAGAATGCATATCTTGGAGGAGAACCCATGCAAGTATTACTTTGGAGTGGCAGCAAAGTGCACTGTGCGTTTTACTTACTTTGTTTCAATTTTTGCATCGCAAAAATAACACAGACATTGGCAAACATTAATGCTATTAAGCAAAATATGAAGTGACTTGAGCCAAGCTGCTAATTTGAATAGTGATGCATTCTGGGCATTGTGGTCTTAGTGAGGACCATGTGACCACTTGGACTTGTGAACAAGGCGCTTGGCGCCGAAACGCGTAAGGATAAAAGAGTTGTTTTAAGCTGCCACGACAATCAGACCAATAAAGCGTCATTTTGAAAGGGTGCCGAAGCTGTGGGCTCTGCTTTGTTTTCGTCTGTGCCAATAACAGGATTCTCCTTTCCTGCTCATGAGCCCGCCCTGCAGAGTTGGAGGCCCCTGGTAAAATGGAGCATTTTTGTGTGTATTCAATGGAGGGGGCATGACTCGCTCTTCACCACACCATTCACTGGACTTCCATGAACATTTGGTGTTGGTCGTGAGAAAGGGAGACGAAGGAGGGGTTGCCGTCTTTCTGGCAGACTTTGTGCTTTTTCTTTCATGCAAGTATTACTTTGGAGTGGCAGCTAAATATGAAGCGACGTGAGCCAAGCTGCTAATTTGAATAGTGATGCATTCTGGGCATTGTGGTCTTAGTGAGCGGCCATGAGGAAGGGAAGACATTTAACAAGAAATAGAGAACTGAGACAGACAAGAAAGCCATGCAGCCATGAGAGAGGGGCTGATGCATCAGCCCCTTCCTCGTCAGCCCCATCCTCATGGCTGCATGGCTTTCCTGTCTGTCTCAGTTCTCTATTTCTTGTTAAATGTCTTTCCCCTCTATTGTTGTGTCTGTCCCCTTCTCCCCCACCCAGAGCATGGCTGCTTTACGTCATTTCTGGCTCGATGAATTGCATCCTTCCACTGATGACTTGAGGGACTATTTTTTCTTTCAGTTTCATCACTAAATGGGTGCTCATCACTTACCTCATACACCGTCTACCTTTAACATTTTTTATGAAAAGGAATTTGTGTTCTCATTTGTTTGCTTGATGAAAGCACAGGTCTGCCTTTAACAATACATTTTAAATAAACTTGTGCAATGGATGTTTATTGAACGCATCCTTGTGTGGTGATCCCCTAACCCCTTCCCTTGTTGACTGCCCCCTTGCTTGCCTTTTATCCCATCAGCCACTTGCTCTTCCCCCTTTCTGCTCTTCTCCACCACTCCCCTTCACACTCCCCACTTTCTTGTTTGTTTTCTCCTCCATTTGTGCCTACCAACCCTTCTCTTTTCACCCTCCGGTCCCAGCTTTATGTGTGTTTTTTTGCAAGGCCTTGCAACTGCACACTGCTACTGGGTTGCTCACTTCTTTGCATGTGTACAGCATTCTATGCATGCTTTATTATTTATTTACTGTTCGAAAGTGGCAGCAGGCCATTAATGGCTGTGGCAATTCATAAAAAAGTCAAAGATGACTGCTGATGCGTTAGCGCACGTGCGCCCACATGGGCTGCCACCTTGGAACGCTTTCTGTTGTACTTCATGAGAGAAACCACCCAAGATGGCTGCTGCCAGCATCCAACAGTGGCCATCTTGGTGCTTATCCTAAGTACAATAATAAACCTTTCCAGTCCTCCTGAACCCGTTCCAGATTTCCACTTGCCTCTGCTCCCATCCTGGACTGGCTCATCATTGAGCTTTCTCCCTCATCACTCCTGACCTGATTTTCTGTCCATCGTTATGCTCTCTCTGTACCGTTCTCACTCTGCATCTGTTGCTTGGATTAGGGTGACCATGCAGGCGTCCCGGATTTGCCCGGATAGTCCTGGTTTTTCACCAGCTGTCCCGGCTGATTTCAGGAAATTGAGCTCATGTCCCGGTATTCAGAGAGGGTCGGCTGAAAACGGTGGCAGGTCTCTTTTTAAGTTTTGCAAAGTAGAGATAGTTAGCAGCTGCTCTAAAAAAGCAATTTAATTAACAGGCATGCTACTGCCTTTAAAAATGGCATTTTATGTATGTTCTTACTGCCTCTTCTGTAATTCTCTCCTAAGGAGCACTGTCATTATGTGCGCTGGGTTGCAGTAAAATTGTAGTCCTTCTTCTATTTTGGGGAAATGTCCCAGTTTTTGGCTTTAAAATTCTGGTCACCCTAGCTTGGTTGGAATCTGCAGCACCTCACAATCACTGTATGTAAACCAGGCCAGAAAAATAAAATAACATAAGTTATTTAAAACACAGTCTGCTAAAGTGCAGAAGTCACATTCCATGTTATTACCACAGTAAAGAGTAATCGATGTAAAACACAAACACTGCTTACTGTCTCGCAGGTTGCATATTACAATGGCTTTACATAGTCAAACAATAGGCTAATAAAAATAAGGCATATTCAGTGTGCTTTTATCTTAATGCATGGATTTAACCTCTTTTATCCTGGCTATTGTTAAATAATGCTGGGTCTTATTTATGAGTCCCTTACGCCGCCATTGCGTCAATTTTTATGGAGTAGCGGCGGTGTAAAAAATGCACCACAACGCCATATTTGCAAATGTGATGCATCTAAGCAGATGCATCACTTTGTAAACCCCTGAGCTGAACTATACCTGTGACAGGTATAATGTATGCAGGGTGGGCATTCCAGCGCAGAAAAGGCTTGTCAAAGTGTCACAGGGAAATCTATGAGATTTCACTGGAACACTTCTGCAGCCCCACTATGTCAAATCCTTACGCCTGCTTGAAGCAGGCGTAAGGGGTGACGCAGGCCTTTTCACATGGGGCGTGCCCTATGTGAAATGACACATTGATGGAGTTGCGTCTGTTTCTAGATACACTCCAGCAATTCGCCATTTTTGCGCCGACAGATACATCAGGATTCCTGACGTATCTGTCAATCCTTGCGACATGGAGTGTCGTACAGTAAAAACGGCGCATCCATGGTGCCGCAAGGAGGGCGCACTGAAAAGTGTTGCATCGCTGTTTTACTCCAGCGATGCAGCACTTTTCATAAATGAGGCCCCGATGTGTATAACTACAACACAGGTGCGGGGGGGAGGCGACAGAGGTAAAGTAAAATTAAATTTAAAAAAAATAAAAACACTTCCCTTGCGTCGGCGATGCGGCGAGCGCAAGGTAAGGGGTTTTGTTTATTTTTTCATTTAATTTTACCTATCCCGTCGTCTGTCCACTTCCTCCTCAGTGCCCCAGCCCACCACTCTTACCTGTGCAAGCCGCGCCTTCCGAGTGAACAGAGGATGCCAAGTGGGGCGGGGAGAGTTTGACAGGATGAGTTTTGAGGCTGCAACAGTTTGTTTCTAAGGCTCATGAAGTGGTTCTCAGCAATAGCTTTGGCAACTAAATCGGCAAGCACATTTTAATTGTTTAGAGTGTGTAAGGCCATTGTACTAGGATTGAAAGTAGAATAGACATTGTAGTAGATTACACAAAGTAAACTGTTAACCTTTGGGTACTAATAATAGCTTATCAAAAAATCCTTAAGTTCTTATATAGGTATAGTAGGCGATTTACCTAATAATGCACATCATTCAATTGGATAAACGTAGTGTCATTTCTTGACTGAAATGGTGAGTGTCTTTTTTGGCAATGAAGAAATTGCAACCAATTAAATACTTGCTCTAGGGTGCCATGAAAAATCATAACCTCCCAGTCCACCATTATGTAGAAGTGAATGCTATCACAGAATCCAAGAGGGAATACTACCACAGAGTTCGAGGGTATGTACACTACTACAGCATCTAAGAGTGAACACTACTACAGCATTTAAGAGTGAACACTGCTACAGCTTCTAAGACCAAACAACATCACGCATCCAAGAGAAAAACCTACATGACATTTAAGAGCTTAGCCTAACACGGCATCCAAGAATAACCACTAACACGGTATCCAAGAGCAAACACTACCATGACATGCAAGTGCAAACACTACCACGGCATCCAAAAGCAAACACTACCGCGGTATCCGAGAGCAAACACTACCAGGGCATGCAAGAGCAAACACTACCACGGCATCCGAGAGCAAACACGACCAGGGCATCCAAGAGAAAACACTACCAAGGCATACAAGAGCAAACACTACCTCGGCATCCAAGAGCAAACACTACCTCAGAATGCAAGAGCAAACACTACCACGGCATCCAAGAGCAAACACTACCAAGGCATGCAAGAGCAAACACTGCCACGGCATGCAAGAGCAAACACTACCATGGCATCTGAGAGCACACACTACCACAGCATCCAAGACCAAACACTATGACGGCATCCATGAGCGAACACTACCACAGCATCCAAGAGCAAACACTACCACGGCATCCAAGAGCAAACACTACCTCGGCATGCAAGAGCAAACACTACCACGACATCCGAGAGCAAACACTACCACGGCATGCAAGTGCAAACACCACCACGGCATAAATGAGCAAGCACTACCACTGCATGCAAGCGCAAACACTACCACGACATCCAAGAGCAAACACTGCCACGCCATCCAAGAGCTAGCACTACCATGGCATGCAATAGCAAACACTACCACGGCATGCAAGAGCAAACACTGCCACGGCATCCAAGAGCAAACACTACCATGGCATGCAAGAGAAAACACTTCCACGGCATCCGAGAGCAAACCCTACCATGACATGCAAGTGCAAACACCACCACGGCATGCAAGAGCACACACTACTACGGCATGCAAGAGCAAACACTACCATGGCATCTGAGAGCACACACTACCACAGCATCCGAGAGCACACACTACCACAGCATCCAAGACCAAACACTATGACGGCATCCATGAGCGAACACTACCACAGCATCCAAGAGCAAACACTACCACGGCATCCAAGAGCAAACACTACCTCGGCATGCAAGAGCAAACACTACCACGACATCCGAGAGCAAACACTACCACGGCATGCAAGTGCAAACACCACCACGGCATAAATGAGCAAGCACTACCACTGCATGCAAGCGCAAACACTACCACGACATCCAAGAGCAAACACTGCCACGCCATCCAAGAGCTAGCACTACCATGGCAAGCAATAGCAAACACTACCACGGCATGCAAGAGCAAACACTGCCACGGCATCCAAGAGCAAACACTACCATGGCATGCAAGAGCAAACACTTCCACGGCATCCGAGAGCAAACCCTACCATGACATGCAAGTGCAAACACCACCACGGCATGCAAGAGCACACACTACTACGGCATGCAAGAGCAAACACTACCATGGCATCCGAGAGCAAACACTATGACGGCATCTAAGAGCGAACACTACCACAGCATCCAAGAGCAAACTACCACGACATCCAAGAGCAAATACTACCACAGCATCTAAGAGCAAACAGTGCCACAGAGTGCGAGAGTATATATACTATCACAACATCTAAGACTGAACACTATCATGGATCCAAGAGCAAAAGCTGCCATGGCATTTAAGATTAAAGCCAAACACGACATCCAAGAGCAAATACTGCCACAGCATCCAAGTGCAAACGTTTATTCTGGCTGGGTTTGATCGCTGCCGTAGGTAGGAGTGAATGTCTAGGTTTGGCCAGGAGGATGCTTTGCTTGTAATCCTTCCTCAGAGATTAGACTTTTGTGTGAATGATGGGTGGTTTAGAGAGCCTCCATTCTGGATTACATGCCTTTTTGAGTTAAGGTTAGGCATGGTGGAGGGGGAGAGACAGTTGCACCAACGGCTCTGAGGGCCTTTAATATTGTCATTTTAGGTTCAGAGGTGGAATAATATTTACTGCTTGGGTGATGATTCAACCGCCAAGCGTGGTGGACACGGAATAGCGGAGCTCCTTGCTGAACCCCGGCACTGTGCCAAAATACGCGGTCAGCGAGGGGGCATTGATGCTCCAAAATCAGCACAATGACCAGCGGAACTCATGTGGAGCAATGAATAACAATATAGAAGAGATTATAAGCGGGCCGACGCAAAGGTGAGCGAAGCCTGTGAACGCGACGCGAAGTGAGCAGATGAGGTGCCCGAGACCGATCATGTGATCGCCTTATTGAGAATAACTGGGCAGCGGGAAGGTGCCGGACAAACTCGGCGACCCTGCAGGACGTACAAACAAACCAGACGGGGCGGATGCCACTCAGAGGCTGAGAGACAATGCATGGTAGAAGTTCGCAACATGACGGTAGAGGCCAAAATGGTGGAGGGCGCCGACCTGAAGTACCGTGTTCAACCCGCTGCGCGAGAGACTGAACGAAAGCAGCAGTCTCATTTTAGAGCTGCGGGGCAGTAGCGCCTACACAGCTCAAGAGACGGTGTGACCGGGAGTAGGGACAGCCCTGTCTGTGACCGTAGAAGAGGACTGGCTGCGGACAACGCCATTAAGTAAACATACAGGCGATTGTGCGCTATTGCGGTGTGGGAGACCGGCGGGAAAGAATGGACCCGGGTGCATGGTGCAGCCTGGAATGCGAGCCGTTGTGACACCCGCTCCCACATGGCGGACCCGTTTGGTGCCACGACGAGAAGTGAGGCAGAAGTACACAGAGGCTGCAGACCGAGTCCGGGACTAAATGGTGGCAAGTCAGTGAAATCCGTTAATAAGCTTAGGGGCGAGGGGGAGGAGCCTAGCGCGCAACCAAGATGGCCGCGTAGGTGCGAGGCTCCCGAGGACCTCCGCGACCTCCTGCATAAATCCTGACAGAATCCTGTCCCAGATGAGGGGACTGTATTTGTGAGCCCGAGCAGAGGTGACGCCCGTTTTCCGTTTTTAAATCGGACCTCGGACACCGGCAGGAGCATCGATAGAGGTTTGCGGCCTTCTCCACGCCGGCCCCCCGTACTGGAGTTGTGGGGCGATCCGGACACAAAGTGAACAACAGCGGCGGGCAAAGCTGGGTGGCTCGCGTACCCCGCACTTTCACTTTCGCTTTTGCGCCCTCCTTGCTGCCAGGCGAGGTTGGGTTGCGGGGCGGTGTGCGGTGCTGTGGCCTCGTTGGGCTGCCCTGCCGGCCCGCCGGCTGCGACCCGTCCTGAGGAGCGGTGGTCGCCCCCCCCCCGGAGCCCTTGAACGGGATTGTCTGCCCCCTTTCTGAGGAGATTGGCTCGATTTGGGGATTGCGACCATGGCCACAAAACAAGATGGCGACCGGGCCAAGGTGAAGTCGACCCGTCGTGGCACGGCCCAACAATCCAATAACATGGACCGCTACACCCTCCAGAAGGGATCTCCGGAGGTGCTGCGTAGGTCCCCCACGGGCCCGACTGATGCTCCTGTTCCGCCCACGGACCTGACCCTCCGGGACATCATGGGCGCCATCGCCGAGATGAAGGCCTCGGTGGACCAGCGCTTTGACACTCTGGCGCAGAAGATCGACTCGGTCCTCGTGGACGTGGGCCTCGTGAGAGCCGATCTGTCTAAAACAAATGACCGGGTCGATTCTTTGGCCCACTCTACCTCGGGCCTCACAACTGACGTGGCGGCCCTCCAACAGGAGGTGCGCAGGCTTGGCCAGGCGAGCGCCCTGATGAATCGTCGACTGGAGGATTCCGAGGGTCGGGCCCGGAGAAACAACGTCCGCATTATCGGGGTGCCGGAGGGACGAGAGGCGGAGGCAGCGGATCTGTTCGTGGAGGACCTGGTCCTCACCCACCTACAGCCTCGGGGGCTGAGCAAATTCTTTGCAGTGGAACGGGCCCATAGGGTCCCCGGGGGTAGGCCTAAGATCGGCGCCCCTCCGAGGCCTCTCATCGCCCGGATCTTCAATTTTAGGGACAGAGACGCTATCCTGCAGACTTCTAGACTCCAAGGGCCAGTCAGACTTGACAACATGGATATTAATTTCTATCCTGACTTTACCCCAGCGGTCCAAAAGCAGAGACTGAGCTTCCTGGGTGTCAAACGTCGCCTACGAGACCTGAATCTCAAATATTCGATGCTTTTTCCAGCTAAGCTGAGGGTGGAGGTAGATGGCCGCACGCACTTTTTTGATCGTCCCGAGGCGGCCGGGGACTGGCTGGACACTTTGCCCGGAGATCGGGGCCGGGGGGGCGGGGGGGGAGCGGTTGGTGGGGAGGGCCCGCCGGATCAGGACTAAGGGACTAATGGTAGGCCTTGCTCCGGGCTGTGTTATTGTCACCATTGACTGTTAGGGTAAGTTCCCCTCCTGTGGAGGTCGTGCGGGGTCTCTTGGGGGATCTCCCTCCTCCTCTGGGGGACTAGTTAGTTTTCTTCTATGGGGCGACAGGCACACTGCACTTTGGGGGGGCTGTTTGGGCTCATGCAGGGGTGCAGGGTGGGGGGAGTTCAGTTGGGACGGGTGGGTTGGGGTGGGGTGTGGTTCGTTTCTACCGCAAGGCAAACCCTTTATTGTACTGGTGTTCTTGAGTTGCTCTCGGGGGGACAAATGATGGCTTCTGTATGTGATGGGGGGTAGGGACCTGACTTTGTTGTCCTGGAACGTTAACGGGCTGGGGGATAGGATTAAGCGGGGTGTGGTCCTGCAGTATCTGAAACGGATTTCGCCTGATGTGGTCTTTCTGCAGGAGACACACCTTATTGGTAACTCCTTTTGTGCCATGAATCGACGTGGTTATCGTTTGGTGGCCCACTCGGGCTTTACGTCAGGCTCACGAGGGGTGGGCATTATGGTCAAGACCTCGCTCCCGCTAGAAATAGACGAGGTGCGCCATGATGAGAGGGGACGCTACACTGTTTTGGTGGGGAGAATGGAGGGCAAAGTAGTCGTCTTTGTCTCAGTGTACGTCCCACCGGGGTTACAGTCCACCACCTTTGCGGACCTGGGACGCCTCCTTCTTGACCTTCCGGGGGGGCTTCTGGTGGTTGGGGGGGACTTCAACGCGGTGGTTTCTGGGACTATGGATCGTTATCCCCCTAGGGACCTCCCCCGGGCGCAGGTGTGGCTGTCGGGCCTTTTGGACACACTGGGATTGGTGGACTGCTGGCGTTTAAAGCATCCCACTCAGCTGCAGTACACCTTCCATTCGGGTGCCCATGGTAGCCTCTCGCGGCTTGATCATATCCTTGTCCCTGCGGCCTATGCCGGGAGGGTGGGGGAGGTGCGCCATTTGGCGAGGGGCATTTCAGATCACTCCCCACTCCTGTTGCACTTTGGTGTCTTCCCGAGGGGGGAGGGCAGGGTAGCTCCAATCAACGCTTGGTACCTGCGCGACCCCACTATTCGCGCTGCCTTGATTAAATCCTTGCAACGGTATTTCGAGGAGAATGTGGGGTCAGTCCTGTCGGCTATCTCCCTGTGGGAGGCCTTCAAGACAGTGCTGAGAGGGGAGGCCCTCTCCTTTATTTCCCATGCCCGGAGGCGCGCACAGGAGGAGGTGACCCGGGTGGAGGCCGAAATTACTGAATTGGAGGGTGATTTGGGGAGTGGGGTGACTGACGCTGCGCTCCACGTTCTGCACCTTAAGCAGGCGGCCTATAGGGCCCTCGTCACGGAGGCGGCCAGGGGCCTCAGCAGAGAGCAACAGGGGCGATTGTATGATGTGGGTGATAAGGCGGGCAAGTTGATTGCGTGGTTGGATAAGAAGGAGAGAGCGAGTCGTGTGGTCCCTCTGATTGAGAGGACGGATGGCGTGCGTGTCATTGAGCCGGAAGGCATTGTCTCTTGCTTCGCGGATTATTTCCGCGAGGTATATTCCCCGGTTTCTCCCTGCTCGGAGGAGGATTCCCATGCCCTGCTGCGTGACATCGCGCTCCCCTCCCTTTCTGTGGAGGACAGGGAGTTGCTGGATGCCGCCCCCACCTCGGACGAAATCGCCCTCGCCATCCGCTCGGTCGCTTCTGGCAAGGCCATGGGCCCGAACGGCATTCCTATCGAGTTATACAAGCTGCGACCGGATGTACTGGCACCCCACCTCCGCGCAATGTTCCTTGCGGCCCACTCGCGGGGCTCCCTCCCGCCGGACCAGCGTCTGGCTACCATCGTGGTCATCCACAAGGAGGGGAGACCTCGAGATCGGGTCACATCCTATCGGCCTATCTCGCTTTTGAATGCGGAACCTAAAATCCTCGCCAAGGTGCTCGCCAACCGGCTGGTCGGCGTGGTGGGCGACCTGGTCCACCAAGACCAGTCCGGCTTTATCCCCCATCGCAATACGGCTCTTAATCTGCGACGCCTGCACGGCGTGCTAGCGCGTGTTCCGTTCGTGCGGGAGCCGGCCATCTTGGCGTCTTTGGACGCCACTATGGCGTTCGACACACTTGAGTGGCCGTACATCTGGGCGATGCTGGCGAAATTTGGCTTTGGGCCGGGTTTCATCAGCTGGGTCAAATTGCTGTACTCGGACCCACTTGCGCAGGTGGTGGTGAACGGTCGAGTCTCGGCCCCATTCGTGCTGGGACGGGGCACGCGACAGGGTTGCCCCCTGTCGCCGCTCCTGTTCGCACTGGCCTTGGAACCCCTGGCAGAGTGGCTGCGGTGGCACCCTTCTATCCGAGGTCTCCGTTGGACCCCTGAGTATGAGGACCGCGTGTCTCTCTATGCAGACGACATCCTTTTGTACTTAGCCTCCCCGCGCAAATCACTGATTGTCCTGGTCGATGTTCTGCACTCTTTTGGCCGCAATTCAGGCCTTGTCATCAACTGGGCCAAATCCTGTGTCTATGTGCTCTCCGGGGAGGCTCCTCTCCTCCCGCGGGGCTGTCCGATCCAGATTGCCTCGGAGGGATTTCGATATTTGGGTGTCTACATTACGCTGGACCCGGTGGCCCGCTACGAGCGAAATTTGCTTCCCCCCCTCCAGCGCTTGAAGGAGGATGTCGCGCGCTGGAGGCGCTTGCCACTTTCGCCGCTCGGCCGGGCGGCGTTGTTCAAGATGATGTCACTGCCGCGCTTCCTGTACGCTCTCCAGAACACTATGGACTTGGTCCCAGCGCGCTACTTCCGTGAAGTGGAAGGTTTACAGCGCCGCCTGTTCTGGGATGGGAAGCCGCGTATAGCCTTGGCAAAGTTGACGCTCCCGTGGTACGACGGAGGGATTGCCCTCCCGGATATTAAACGGTATTACTGGGCCTCCCAGTTAGCTGCAATTAATCAGGGCCTCTATGGGCCCGCCCTAAACCCGGCATTTGAAATGGACAAGATGCTCCTGCCCGGTGGCGACTACAACCGAGCGCTCTACGCTAGTGTGCCCGATTCCCGCTTGACGGGACCCACGCGTGTCATGGTGCGAGTTTGGCACGCGGCTAATGCAGCTATGGGCTGGAAGGACCGTTTGACCCGGGCATCACCGCTGTATGCGTCTGAGAGGTTGGGCTCTCTGTGGACCTCGAAAGGCTTTGAGCAGTGGGACACTATAGGCATCAGTACAGTGGGGGATCTCTGGACGAGGGGAGGATTTAAAACATTCGAGACGTTGCAGGCGGAGTTTCAGCTGCGGGGCAGTGAATACTTTCGGTACCTGCAGGTCCGTCACGCGCTGGGCTCCGTCTTCCCAGATGTGGCCTCCATCCCGGAGTCCTCCCCCCTGGAGGATCGAGTGCTAGATGGCCATGTTCCGGACAGCACGATCTCCCTCATTTACAAGAAACTGATAAATGATCGCTCGGGCTTACTGACTGGCCTCCGCGAGGCCTGGGTTGCCGATGGGCTGGAGTTGGACGACGAGGACTGGATTTCCGCGGTGGCCTCTCCGAAGGAGGTGGCCATCCCGGCTCGCCTTCGTTTCGTCCAGCTTAAGATACTCCACCGGGTGTACATGACGGGGCCAAGGCTCCTGCGTATGGGCTATGCCGAGGACGGATTGTGTAGGCGTGGGTGTGGTGCTTCAGCGACTTTTTTGCACATTTTGTGGGAATGCCCGAGGGTGGAGCGATTCTGGCGTGGTGTGCATGAGGTCCTGCGAGCGGTTACGCATGTCGCGCTGTTGCCTGAAGCGAGGAGATGTTTGCTGAATGTGTGGGAACCGACCGATTATTCGGTTCCGCAGACGCGATGGGTGACTCTGGGCTATATGGTGGCTAAACGGGACGTTGCACAGCTGTGGGGATCCCAGAGGTCCCCGGCGGTGTCGGCCTGGAAAGAACACATGGATTGGTGCATGTTCCGAGAAAAGGTGGTGTATGTGGCGCGGGGTAAGCCTGGGGCATGGGTGAAGATATGGGGCCCCTGGAACGCCTACCGCGGGGATATTTGCGAGCCGCCATTGTTGCCTCCCGCTTCACCAGCTCCATCCCCCTAGTTTACTCCCTCCCTCAGTTCCGAGCACAGTATTCTCCCAGTCCCAGACCTGTTTCCCTTCCCCTCTCAGGTGTTTTCAGTTGATGGTTTGGGGTCCCCCATTTGAGGAGCACGTGCTGCCACTTTCGATCGTGGGTTGCCTTGCGGGTGTGTGTTTATTTATGTTGTTGTGTTGTATAAAATGGAACCGTATTGTGGGCTCAGAGCCATATGGCCAGCGTTGTGGATACCTCCTGCCTTAGTGTCTATGTAAAGCTACGTGCCTCATTGTATGTATGTCATTCGTTATCGTCACTTTAGCGGCCGGCCGGAAGGTTGTAGGCCCATATCTGTATATATTTGAGATTGCAATAAACGGTTTCAAAAAAAAAAAAAAAAAAAAAAAAAAATAAGCTTAGGGGCATAGTGGAGCAGCGCTGGTGGGCTGAGAGAAAATACGTCTGCCAATAGGCCCATAAACACAGAACCTTCCAGCACTAAGCGCCAGGAGACTGAACTTAACAGTACATGACAGATCGTACACATCTAGGGCATAGCCAGCAATTTGTATTCCTCGAGTGTCCCTTCTGAAACGCGCCTGACTTCAAAATGGCGCCTCCCGCCGATCGTCACTGGGGGTCTAAGTTACACCCCTCGCTCACTAGGAGACTTAAGGACACTGGCTCCTACCTCATGCCGCACTTCTGCAAAACAAGCACCCCCCTTTATGATTCATAGATTATAATTATAAACTAATAGTATTGAAACAGCAAAGACCTATCCTCCTTGCCTGACCACAAGATGGCCGCCACTGTTGACCTCACCACGATTTAATTCGACTCCTGGACAATCAAACAACTGGTCATCGACCAGACCTTGATCTTAGCCCTCAACCGACCTGGATCCTGCACACCCTTCAGGACATTTACCCTGTGAACTTTCCCTCGACCACTGAGACCTTGCTACCTGACCGATGCCCGGTGGAGCTACCCCGATAGCTATAGGGCAGATGGTCTGTGGATTCCCTCCTAGGCCGTTACCTACCCAGCCGGACATTGGGCAGACCTTCCTTCGTCTCTCCTGCCGTTATCTTGATCCTTCCCCCTACACCCGTCCCTCTTACCCCTATCCAACCTGGATCCTGCACACCCTTCAGGACATTTACCCTGTGAACTTTCCCTCGACCGCTGAGACCTTGCTACCTGACCGTTTCCTGGTGGAGCTACCCTGATAGCTAGAGGGGAGATGGGCTGTGAATTCCCTCCTCGGCCGTCACCTACTCAGCCGGACATTGGGCAGACCTTCCTTCGTCTCTCCTGCCGTTATCTCCCTCCTTCCACCTACACCCTTCCCCCTTACCCCTATCCGCCCTATTTATCCTTCCTCCATACTATTTAAATGTGTTTTGTATACCCGATGTAACCTGTAACTGTTTTTAACTGTGTAATAATGTGATTCCTAATGTAAAGCGTTCTGATACCCACGAGTCTAGCCAGCGCTTCCAGTAACTTCTAGTAACTGAGGTAACGTGTAACTGATGTAATTTTGTAATTTCTGTGGAACCTTATGTAAATTGCTCTGATACCTCCGGGTCTAGCCAGCACTATATAAAACTCTCAAAATAAATAAATAAATAAAATAAATAAATGGTGTTGACATTGCTATTTTGTAAGCGAAAATGCATTCTTTGACAGATGAGCATGGCGAGTTCTTGCATCAAAGCTGCATAGGTTCTTTGCAGGGGACGATCAAATAGGCTTGATCAAAGTATCCTGAATTTCTCCTACAGAAGATTTTAGCACATGTATTACTTTAGGACCAGAGGTCATGGGATCAGACATATGTCTCAGATGTCTAAGGGACTATCGGAAATAGCTCAGGATCAACATTGGGAAGTTTGTGAATTTGTAAATTCATGGAACTTCATTCAAATGAGGGAGAGGGCTAGAGCACACTGAGAGCATTACAGGAAAAGAAAAAAAGTCTACGGCAGATCGGGGGTGGTAGAGGCCATTGCTTAAGAGCAGGGGTGTCTGACATGGGTCCATAAGGACCAGATCCATGTCAAGTTTGAGACTAACCACTGACTGTCAAATAATTCCATTTGGATTCACTGCATACAAATGTATCTTTTGTGGCTATCTTGAAAATCCAAAAGCCATCTAACCCTCTTGGTGCTGAGTTGGGCACCCTGGCATTAGAGGATAGACAGATCATTAGAGTAGCATCGGCATTTGGAGGCAGGCAGATTTACTGCCACTGCATGTCTTAACTATCAACGGTAAAAATGTCCATCCTGTGTATGAGAGTGTGAATATACCCCATGCGCACGTGCAATGTTAGTGCACATGGTTTTAATGCGTGCAGTGCTAGTGTATGCGGTCCTATTGCATAGTAAAACCTTCTGTGCTACCATCGCAGGCAAAAAAGAATTACAATCTGCAGGCTCCAAAAAGGTATGTGAAAACCAAACTCCTGTTTGTGTCATGCAT
This sequence comes from Triturus cristatus, assembly GCF_964204655.1. Taxonomy (NCBI): domain Eukaryota; kingdom Metazoa; phylum Chordata; class Amphibia; order Caudata; family Salamandridae; genus Triturus; species Triturus cristatus. The sequence continues at coordinate 1,591,622,781 of NC_140590.1, forward strand.
GTATAGTGCTATGCATACAGTATTAATCTTTATGCACATGGTCAAGAATATACCAATGTTTTAGAATCAAATCTGGATGTAATTTTACAATGGTTTGAAGCTTCCAATATGAATGAATGAATGAATTAGCATTTGTAAAGCGCACGGCTACTCAGTAAGAGTGTCCTGGCCAGTGGCGTAACGAACATTGAAGGGGCCCCCCTGCAAAGTACACGGAGGGGCCCCCACTCCGGATTTAATCCGGAGCTGTCAGGCCTGAGTAAAGTGCTGAGGGGGCCCCCTGCAGCTCGGGGGCCCCCTGCACCGCGGGGGCTGCAGGGGCCTGTGTTACACCGCTGGTCCTGGCGCTAATAGGCAGCTCTCCACTTTCCCCTGTGCCCCTTATTTGCAGAATAACCAAGGTTTGAGTTGTTTCCTAAAAACCGTTGTGGCTCTGAGGGTGGCAGGAAGATAATTCCAGGTTTGGGCTCCCAGAAATATAAAGGATCTCCCACCAGGTTGAACCCGGCGATCCTGGGTATAGAGGCCAGGCGATTGGATGAAGACCTCAGAGTTCTGGATGGCATATAATGGGATATTCTCTGCCTGATGTAACTGGAGCCCATGCCAGTGGCATAACGAAAGTTGAGGGGGTCCCCTGCCACGTACACGGAAGGGCCACCACTCCGGGTTTCTTCCGGAGTTCTTGGGCCTGATTATCATGCTGAGGGGGCCCCTGCAGCTCGAGGGCCCCCCCGCACCGCGGGGGCTGAGGGGGCCTGTGTTATGCCCCTGGCACATGCCATGAAAGGCTTTGAAAGTAATCACCAAAGCCGTAAATGTGATCCCCTTCCTCACTAGTATCCAGTGGAGGGCACTGAGGTGAGGGGACATATGGGTTCTGGGATTTAAAATGAGGATCAGTCTCGCTGCTGCATTTTGAACTACCTGCAGACTGTTAAGGAGATAGTCAGGAAGACCCAGGTATAAAACATTCGCGGTTATCCTGCCTAGAAGTGACCAGGGCCTGGACTACAGTTTTCTTAGTGGTCAGTGATAGCAGAGGTAAGAATTTCCTCAGTATTCATAGAAGACCAAAACAGGTGCCTTCAACTGTTTGGATTTGATGTTTCATCGAGAGAGAGCTGTCAATAAAAATGCCCAGATCCATGACTGTGTTTTGAGCAGAGGGTGGTGGAGACATTTCTAAAGGCCACCAGAGTCTCCACTCTTCAGAGGGGGGTGCACCCAAAGAGATAATCTCATATTTCGCTGGGTTACACTTTAACTGGTTCCTCACCAACCAATTGAACACCCTAGAAAGGCACATTCTAATCTTCTCCCCCTCAAAGTCTGCATCTTTCTCACAGGTGAAGAGCAGCTGGGTGTCGTCCACGTACAATATTATTCTAGCCCCGCATGCTTCAGCCAAAGATGCTAGTTGGGTCATATACATATTAAAAAGTGTGGGGCTCAGCGCAGAGCACTGCTGGACCCCCACTTTCAAATGAGGCATGATAGCAGAGTAGAGAGGAGTCCAGACTTCCTGACTTCTGTCCTCCAGAAAGGAGGCTAGCCACTTTAACCCCTTCAGTGCCCATGACGAGATAGTCTCGTCATGGAGCCCGGTTGCGCTGTGCCCATGACGAGACTATCTCGTCATGAACCCCGCCCGCTAATGAAACGCCCGGCACAGGGCGTGGAAAGGGCAGGGCACTCAAGGGGTTAAAGCAGTACCACCAATAACAAACTTCTCACTCCTTTCCAAGAAATATCTTTAAATGTGCTTAATGTTTATAGTTCAAGCAGGCAGACAAAAAGTTGTGTTGGGATGCACACCATTCTTCCATCATAATCCATGTACTCCTCGTTTATTTCATCAATATGTGCGTGCTCATTGGCTAGATGACATGCCCATTAGTCACCAATGTAAACAACTGTAGCAAGATGGGACGACTGTGCGCCCCAAGCCAATCGCTCTGCTAAGGCAACTTTGCCACATTATTTGAAAATTATTCCTTCGTTTTGACGTAATTTAAACCATGTATTCATTTCTTCTGACTTCACTTTCATGACTTTCAACAGATTAAACATTCCACACGCGGGATACTTCGCAATTTCCCAAGCTTCTCATGCCTAAGTTGTGCCTCCCCAGGCCTCTTTTAAGAACACGACAAATGCGAGTGGTTCGTCGTAGCAGTGTTTATTAAAAGACCCAATGCATTTAGGCTTAAACAAGCCCTTCGTCAGGGGTAACTGTAAACAACAATAAATTACCAAGAGACTGTAAACATCATATTTATACATGTTAGATCGCTGTATCATGTCAAATGAACCCGATATTATGCAAATTCCCACGTATTATCACATTCTTTTAATAAACACTGCTACGACGAACCACTCGCATTTGTCGTGTTCTTGAAAGAGGCCTGGAGAGGCACAACTTGGGCATGAGAAGCTTGGGAAATTGCGAAGTATCCCGCGTGTGGAATGTTTAATCTGTTGAAAGTCATGAAAGTGAAGTCAGAAGAAATGAATACATGGTTTAAATTACGTCAAAACGAAGGAATAATTTTCAAATAATGTGGCAAAGTTGCCTTAGCAGTGCGATTGGCTTGGGGCGCACAGTCGCCCCATCTTGCTACAGTTATAGTTCAAGCAGGCCCATAAACTATGTATCTCACAGTTGTACATTTGCACATTTCCAAGAAGCACAACCTCGCCTTCGATCGTGGCAAGTTGAATTAGGATTTTAGGAAAATAATGATCCTTGTATTGTATTTATGAATTATATCTTCTTCTCAAGGACGTTCAATACTTCCTCAGGGGGAAGACCCTGCTACCTGCCGAGGATGTAAGGTTTTGCTGAAAGCAAAATGTTTCTGTCACATGGTTAAGCTCCATTAACTCTTATTAAGATAAAGCACATGTATATGTTGAGCTAACATTTTATGCATTTTAACTCTTATGCTCCAACTGAACTTTTCTAGTGAGACCCCTGGTCAGGTGAAATTACAATTTTCTTCGATCCGTTGCTGTGCTGATCGCAATTTTACATTAAGTGCTAGTTGGACTTTAGGCTTCCCTGTGTGTTGTGTTTTATTTTTAACAGCACCCTCTGCTGAAAAGCAAGCAGTACATCATTCATATCAAGGAACAGGCTCTCGAATACAAATTTTGAAGATGTAAACTTCACAATAAGCTCATGGCAACAAATATATAAAGTGATGCAACAGTAAAAACGATGTAAAATATTTTTTCCTTGCTACCCTATCTAAGAATATCAGTGCTACACTGACCACAATAATGAGCACTTGAACACAACACACAGCTAACCATGGAAGCCTACAGATGCAGTCATCATATGCACTCACTCACAAACACTTGCAAGCAGCAACATAGGCATGCTGTTGCCTGCCATTTCATTGCACCAGGTTGCACCATTCCACTGGGAGATACCAGTGCCTAGTTGGCAAAGATGTCAGGTCCTGGTAACCTATTGGTTTAACATGGACACCATACACAACATATTGTCTGCCACCCATCCAATAAATAGCTTGCAGTGTTGCATTTTTTTTGCCACTGGCTCATTCCAGCACACATTGAGCACGGGGTTCTGGTGGGACATCCCTCAGTTCCAAAAACTGTTTCACAGGTATGAACGCCCATGCTGAATTTAGATTTATTACCAGCACGCATGCATAATGTGAACATAAGGAAGGTAAACTTTCCTGCCATTTCCGTTTTCCGTGATGCGACAGGGGACATACAAGACAATTATCGCTGCTTTAGCGGCCGTTTTCAGCCGGAAAGCGGCGATAATTGAATCGCCCTATTAACAAGGTCACGCTATCGCGTGAACCCTTGCCTCAGCGCCCTTTGCCTTAACGCCCAGCTTTGCATCTCTAATGAGATGCAAAGTGGGCGTTCCTCCCCAGAATAAGGGGAGAAATTCTCCTATTATCAAGCCTCACGCTAAACTGCAGAGCGATGAGAAAAGTAGCGCTAACCTCGGTTATCGCTACTTTCCTTACGCCTGCTTTTCATCTGACTTAGCCATGATATCCTATGGAAGGTGGCTATCATGGCTAAGTCTGTCCCTGCCCTATCAGCAAGCATTCGCCATACGTTGTGCGATTATCGCTGGATTTCCAGCGATAATCGCACATTTGGCAGTTTGCGCCTTGATTTTTATTGTTGTTGAGATGAGCGTTGCTGATAGCACGCTATCTCAGCGATAAAAATCAGCGTTAGCCGGCGATAATTATCCTCGCGCTAAGCGCGTTGAGAGATAATGATCTCCGGTTCTTGATGATATGCCTCATAGTTTGCTCCCACACACAGCTATTTTCTCCAAACTCAAGGGGGCAAGCGTAGAGCAACGGGAACATTCTAAACACCATTATTTACAGATGTCGTGTGACCCTGAATTGTGCTTTAGCCATTTCTGTGCCAGATACCCATCTTCCATCCATAACTCTATAATCCTGAGGAAAAGCTGCCTGTCATACACCATGGAGACACCACACCCTCTCATGATGTGGGCAGTTAGGAAACAGTGAGCATGAACCCAGCCCCGTCCCCCAACATACAGAAATGATCAGTGGTGAACATGTTGGGGTAATAGCATGCAATAGCTTAGCAAAGTTTCATTGTAGGTGTAGTGAGTGCATGATAATCCGGAATTTGCTTTGTACAATGTATGCTGCTTTTATGATCCTGGAGATGGAAATAAAGCTTTTCAATCAATCGATAATCAATTTGCTCTCTTGGCGGTGAATTGACAGTGCCCATGAGTCATGATCGCAGAAATATCTTCACAAATGTAATCAAATGTGCTTGGGCAAGTGGACGGGCATTGCCAGTGCCACTGCTTACCTCTACCCTTCTGTGCAGCCTGGTACGCAACACTGGATAATCCCCGATAATGGCTCTCTGCAAGCTTTAGCGACGTCTAAAGGGCAAGGGTAGAATAGGACATACTCCAAAAGACACACAACAGATAGGACATCTGGAGGGGAATGTCCTGTGTCTGGAAAACTCTGGTGGAGCGTTGATGTACTACAAATAAGGTGTACTAGACAGTGCTAATTTCTTGCATGCTTCACAACATTTGAGCAAGAGAATAAGGGGCATATCATCAAGGCCATGCGATAATTATCGCTCAGCGCTCTTAGCGCAAGGATAATTATCGCCGGCCAACTCTGAATTTTATCGCGGAGATAGCGTGCTATCAGCAACGCTTATCTCCAAAGCGATAAAATTCAGAGTGCAAGCTGCCAATTGTGCGATTATCGCTGGAAATACAGCGATAATCTCACAAGGTTTGGCGAAAGCTTGCTGATAGGGCAAGGCATACTTAGCCATGATATCCACCTTACAGGATATCATGGCTAAGTCAGTTTTGAAGCAGGCGTACGAAAAGTAGCGATAACAGAGGTTATCGCTACTTTGCTTGTCGCTCTGCAGGTTAGCGTGCCCATTGATAATTGGAGAAATGTCGCTTAGCGACATTTCTCCAGTTATGTCAGGGCAGGAACACTCACTTCGCATCTCATTAGAGATGCAAAGATGGGAGTTGGGGGAAAGGGCGATAATGCAAGGATTCACGTGATAGCGTGACCTTGCTGATTAGTTGATAATCCGAAAATGGACGCTAAAGCAGCGATAATTTTAGCTCCGGGGCTTGATGATATGCCCCTAAGTACCTGTGTCGGTATGTGGCCGAGCTATTCAAGCTGGACGCAACTACTCAGACACAGCCAAACTGCTGTGCATATGGTTGGTCCCTGTCTGTGGCACTGCCAGAAAAACAATGGACTGGAATAAATGGCATTGTCAAGCATTAGTGCCCACACCCAGGGGTATAACGGCTGTTAATTAGCCTTCCCGTAATTATGGGCCTGCCCGCCTCAGGTGAGGGGTATAATATGAAAGGGAAATTAAAAGCTGCTATCCCCCTACACTTGAGGGCAATAAGGCAATTAGCACCCACCCAAAAATAAAGTGTGCAGCAGAGCACAAGCAGCCTCCACCTGGATATGTGGGTGAAAAAATGTCTACATTCTCCTGCGATACTCTTTTAGCCATTTTATTCTAGCAGCTGCTCTTTCAAAGATGGCTGCTCCTTTTGGTGAAGGGAACCCCAATCAGTCCAAAAAAGTATAAAAACTAGAGATGGTTGTGAGTTCCTGCTTTTGTTGTGCCGATTGGGCTTTCCTCTCACATAAAGCAAGGAGAGGAGCCCAGACAGCTCTGGCAGATGCTAGTGAAGAGACTGAGGGAGCGCCACAGGAGTATGGAGTGGTTTCTTCATCAAAACATTCAAGGGAAACACTACTGATGCCCCCAGAGCACTCCCTACTTCTCCACAGCGCGCAGGAGGGGCGATGGCTACTGAACAGCCACAGAATGCTCCCTTGGCAGGTCTGCAAGGTCAAATATAGTCAGAAAAGTCAACATTCAGATTAGCTGGCCAGCTCCAAACGTCCCACTAGAGGCCCTTATTACTATTCAGTCATTCCAATTATCACTTTTTAGTTTTCCTAAGTGAATCGCCCTAAGTGCAACAGGTACTCCAATATGTAGGTCCCACAACTCGCTGTGCCTAGTTCTGCAAAGGCTGCACCAACCTAGCAATCTGGATCCAACTGGAGAGATGTGAGTCTCCTCACCTCCCTGAACCCACTGACAACCAGTGCTTATTTTGAGCTGGTGGTTTCCGGTGATGCATCAGCCCTTAATTGTCAACACTGGCACTCATTCCAGTCTGCCACATGGTGGCACTGTTTTCTCTAATTTGGAGATGAGCATAACAGTTGCATGTTAATTCAATATGCATTACAGGTTACTAACACCTGCCCTCCCAGCCATTCTTATAGCTTTGGGGGCCTGGAATAGTCTGAATTGTCACATTTGTAGGAGTGTGAAGTTTTGGTAGTTGTGTTGGCAGTGTCATTATCAGATCAGGCAGGGGCCGTAGGTGGGGCAAGCTTCAGTGGCCTCCTGATGAGGGCCCTTCCACTTACGTTTTTCACAAATTAAGCACTGCTGACACCCATGCAAAGGATAGTATGCTGATCAGCAAAAGACCTGTAGATACAGGTGGGGGACAAGAGAGAGTTTCAAAGGTGCTGAATAGCTTCAATCTGCATATAGTTTCTCAGTGGCGGCCGGCACCGTTCAGGGGCGGGGCGGTGGAGGGTGAGTGGGTGTAAAAAGAAATAGAAAAAACATACCTGCTTGCGGCATCTCTTCTCCACGTCCTTCATCATCTCTCCTGGCCAGAACAGGAAGGAGGACACACCAGGCTTACCATAACCAATCACAATGCTGCAATGCAATGATGTGATTGGTCTGAGTGCCTTAGTTTGGCGCTCAGACAGGTTATGGGACCCTGTGCATGTTCTCCACACAGGCTGTAATGCAGTCTGGGTGGAGAACATGCAAAGTACACATGAATGTTTGGCAGACCCAAGACGGCCGGCCAAACATTCATGTGGACTTGGAGTGGGCAAACCACTCCTCCCCCTGCTCCTGTGTGAGCAGCCCTGCCCGGCCCCGCCCACAAAGCGGCCACAGCAGGAGAAGATAAAATTATGATAACATTGAGTTATTATCATTTTATGTTTCTTGTATTTCACTGCTGTGTTGCAGTGGGGCTACGCTCCTCCTCCTTAGCAGAGGAGCCGCCACTGTAGTTTCTACTGAGCTCAGTTGCACTGCAGAAGCATTGATATCTAAAACAAGAAATACTTATTTTAGTAATTCACCATTGAAATTCCAATGTACTGCTCCTAACTCAATAAATGACATACCTTGTTACAATATATGTATTTAATATTTCTCTGCAACTATTTAAACTCTGTAACTGCCTAGAGTGGCAATACAAATGAAATCATTATACCAGATAGGCCCAGGTGAGATTTCATTTGCACTGGACTAATCTTGCATAATTTCTAGCATTTCACATTACGACTGTTACACGGAATACCTGAGATTATGCCATTCCAACACATAGCATACTTGTTACTTCAGTTTGGGTAAACATTCTATTGTAAGAGCACATAAAGAACGCAAACGAACCAAACATGAGCGACTGTTGTTTGCATTGAGTGTGATTTGGGCATTTTTCATCCCAAAATGCGCCTTTGTGGCAAAAATGGATGCAAGGGCTCATTTCCTGTCAGTGCAAAAATACTAAAGCTCGCATTTTGTATAATAACATATAATTTTGCATAATTGTTTGGGCATTTTGAGTAATTTCCACAAAGTAATTTATGAGAATGTTATCCATGTCTAATAACAGATGCAAGGAAATACCTGAACTACAATGTGTGTTTCTGAATTGATAACTTCATTGTCTTGTATTATGGTTGTGCTAGTAAGGATTCTTAAGGTAAAAGGTTCTTCAGCTGTGATATAATGAATAAACATTAGTCTGGTGTGTTTCTACTTGATGACAAGAAATCACCTCCCCACAACTGGCCAATACCTTAATATCATATGTGAGTCAAATAGAAAAATATAAACAACGTCTGTACAAATTAAGAATTCTTGTAGATTTCCTGTTGCAATTAGAGTTCATAATTATGGGAAGGGTGACTTTGGTACACAATGCAGAATGACAAAGTCTGAACCTGTGATCTCAAATACTATCCAGAGTAGTTCTTTGCATCTATCAGGTGTTTCACATCTCCAGGCCTAGGGCTTAGGGTTTCAAACTCTGTCAACAAAGGTCAGCTATATCAACTAAGTATCATTAACCACTTCGCCGTGGGGGTAATTCCCCCGCAGCGCGGGGGGGCGGCGGCGCTGTGCTCGTGACAAGCCCAGCTCGTCATGAAGCACAGTGGAGCTGTGCTCATGACGAGCTGAGCTCGTCACGACTCCGCCCACTAATTGATTCTCCCGCACAGGCGGGGAATCAATCGTGTGTGGGGGGAGCGCGACCGTTTTGACAAGCCCAGCTCGTCATGAGCACAGTTCCACTGTGCCTCATGACGAACTGGGCTCATCATAAGCACACAAGGGGTTAATGTCTACAAAGAACTTATACTCAAGAATATAAGATGGCCACCACCAATGCGAGTGTCATGAGAGTCCCACGGCATCCTGGGACCTGTAGTCTGTTTTGACTCCGCCTCTGTGGTTTGCTTGTTGCACACATCGCAGACAGGAAGCCTCAAACCAAGCAGCACCCATACTCTGCACATACTGCAGACCTCTTCTGCAGAGAAAGACTCACGCACCCAGGATGTTTGAAGGAGCACATTTCCTTGTCTGTCCAATACATCGAGTGAGTCCAGTCACCAGATCAGGGCAAGGACTCAAGTAGTGCTTCACTGATGAGGCACATTCAGGCTGAATGAATCTGGTCTGGTGTTGCTTGTGTTTCTGTTGAGTAGGGATATAGCTTATGAGATGGGGTAGGGCTGTTACTTGTGAAGCAGGGCCAGTGCTTATTGAATATGATTTCACTGTCTGACGTGGCACATTGAGCTAAAAAAAAATAAACTGAAATGCAGAATGTGGCCCACAGTACTGACCAGTGACTCAGATTAATTCAAGCATTCTACCCAACACAGTTTGTTTTTCTGAGGAGAAAGAGAAGAAGACACAAAACGCAAGTGATGGTATGAAGAGGTGATGAGGAAGCAGAACTGGACATTGAAAGGATGTCATCAGAGATGATATGGTTTCTAATTATTCCTAAATGTACCTACATAACCTAAAAACACCATTCTTGCCGAATAACATAGTAGAAAATCATGTTGATTCTAAAATGTAATCAGCCATGTGAACGTTTCCCAGTATCCTCTGTGCACTGGTAGATCCATCCTACACACACCATAAAACAAACAGACCAATCATCTTACTGTATCATCCTAGCTCCACCTTTACCCCCAACATCCCCGTGCCCTGGCAGCTCCTTCCTCCCCTCATCAAATCTACAACAGGACCATTCCTTAGCTGTACTACATTTCACCCATTTTAAACTCAGCACCACCCACGACATGGAAACCACGTCCCGCCACAAAACTTCAATTCTTTGGAGTGTGGTTCCCCAGATGTGCTGGGCTGTTGGGAAGCATGAGAGAGTTGCCTCTACAGCTGGGCTGGGGACCCCAGGGAGGAATGAGAAGGATGAAAGGAAGAGACAGAGGGTGGTATTGTGCTGTCTCTTGCACACAACAGTGCCTTCTCTGATGGTCTTTTCCTTCCTCTCTAGAAGCTGGGATGGGCTTTTGAAGACTGCCTGCCTGACCATGCCACCTTGCCAACAGTCATCTAATGGTCCAATCAGAAACAGTGACTCTGTTTATGGCACATCAGAGGGCCCATCCCTGGAGACCTTTATCCTCTGTGTGGCACTGGGCAGACCTGGCTGATGCTTCATTACAACCTAGATTTTGGACATTGTGTCAGAAAAATACAGAAGGCACTTTACCACCAGAGAGTTTTTCCCTTACTCCAAGGTGGTGATCCCATTCAGGTGGGCAACACCCATTGGACTCACAGGGCTTCAGCCCCCCCCCCCCCCCCCTCGTGTGTGGCAGCCCGGGATGAGACACCTTCCCGGGCAAAAAAGCAGCCGCACCCGAGCACTTCACAGGTCTTTAAAAGACCATTTGCATGTTAATGAGCCCTTGCTGTTGTTTCACCCCTTCTAAGAGCCCCTACAGCTCCACTCTGCCTATTGCTTAAAGTTCAGCCCCCCCCGAAATTTTTGCTCAGCCCCCCCCCCCGAAATTTGTCTCTAGTTGCGCCTCTGATCCCATTGGAGAATTCCCAGAATGCCTCCCGCAAAGGTGACTTCCTCCCGTAATAAGTTGACAGTATCAGCTTATGAGTCAGCTGGGGTGATGGGATTCCTGGGGTTGTCCTGTACACCAATGCTGATTGGTTTCAAGTCATCCCCTCTATCCTTCCTTGTAGAACGTGGTGGATGTTTCCTGATCACAGTGGACTTGTTATTTTTTTCGCTACAACAATGGAGTTTGCACGGATGGTGGTGGTAACGGTGATGTTGATGGCAACAGCTTTGGCGGTGGCATCATTGGCTGTGCACTGGTGGTGGTGTCAGATTTGGTGGTTGCAGCAGTGGTAATTGCAATATTGGTTGTTGTTGCAATGGTGGGAGTAATGGGTCTACTTGCGTCTAGCACAAGAGCAGATGGATTGAGAGCCAAGGGCCCCTTCATCCCCATCTGAGTTCAAGGATTGGGAGTCATTAACAGTGGATTGTGGTGGGTGGTGAGTAGCACATGTATGTGCATCCCCTCATCTTCTGTTCCATTGATTAAAGCCCAAAGGGGAAATTCCAATACCTCCTCATTTTGGTTTTACTCCAAATTAGACCAATTTAACCACTAGTGCCCCAACCACAAAAAGACCATTATTATGCCACATATACATGATGATGTAATGATGTAAACAGAACGTACACCTTCCTCACTCTAGATGTGAGGTGTATGTAGCTTCTATACCTTCTGTGACACCTAACAGACCAAGCGGTCCAATATCGACATCCCTCTCTCATGACTCTCTCCTTCTAGGGTCAGAGAGTCCGTTTGGGTAGGGTCTCATTACCAGAGGCCAGGCTATCCCAGTGGTGTGTAGCCACAAATTCAGACTCCCACCTCTACATCTCATTCCATCTCTTCTTGAAATCTTTCACATCTCTGGAGTCAGTGGATACAGTGTTCACACTGACGGTGAAAGCCTGGACTGTGCCTTTGGGGCATCATGGTCATGGGGTGGTCAACCAGCGTGCATCGTGTTTAAGCACCTTTTCTTCTGCTAGGACTGGTTCCTGGTTGAAGAATTTAAAATGTTGCAGCCTGCTTTAAGAATTGGGTGCCATTATTAAGTCTGATATGAGCTAAGACCTTTTGATTTTATTAAATGATGTATACAAGATCCTTATATTGACTTTCAGCCAGTATTCTTCATCCAGGGCTCTGTTGCTCTGTCATGCTCATTTTTCTTCCCAAAACTACTGGTCAATTTCAGCCTTAAGCTAACTTCATTGTGAGTAACAGCATTCTGTTCTTCCACAAAGAGCACATCTGCATACAAAGTAGTTTTCTTCAGTGCTAAGGACTAATATGGCGAGGTGTGCTTTTTGAGACAAAAGCGTATTTTTGCTTTTAGCCAATGCTTTCTGTTTTATATTGTCCAGGCAGCCTGCAGCCCCTACTATAAAGTTTCACAAAAAAGTTACAAAACAACCATTGACAAAGCCAAAAAGCTAGTATTCAATGCTACAACTGTTGGCTTTACCAACGTTTGTTGGCTGTGAAGTTTGGTAAGTGATTTGATTGCTGCGGGTCACCTAGTATAGTGCATGGAGCTGGATTTATTTCTTTGGATGGGATACGCTGTGCTCACAAATATGATCGTCGCCTTGGAATTCTTGGCTTTAGGGCAATATTTGGACATTAAGAGTGCCCAGGAATGTTAAAAAAAGATCAGAATGCACTCAACTAGCTATCTAGCAACTAAGAAGCCCATTGTTTCAAACACATGGTGTTGTTCACTTGTCTTCTTTACTGAACTTCTATTAAAAACAGTACAGCCATAACCAATACGTTTCGTCCAATTGAACTTCTTCAGGGTGTGAATCATAAAAGATAGTATAAGCAGCTATCGAAAGTCCTGGAGCCAATTCTAGGGTGAGTAGGAATTTTTTTAACACTTAGGGCAGTTCCAAGAAGTTTGAATAAATGAACCAAGCCTATGTGCCCACCCGGATCCACGACCCACACTGTACATCAAGACTGGCGTTCTGTATGGAGTGGTCCTAATGGTCTCTATGTGTCCTGAAAGCTTCACTAGGACTTCTGAATAATTAGGTCTCGCCTGGCATGGGCTGCGCACATGCGCAGTCTCGCTGGCGAGATTGAATGATTTGGGGTAGTTTCTGTAAAGGGCATTAAGCCCCGCCCCTCTTTTCCATTGGCCGGCGTCACCGTTTATGCTAAACGGTGGCCAGCCATTGGAAAAGAGGTGTTGGTGATGTTTTAGTTCGGCTTTCTGAGCCGTCCCATTTGGACGGGCTCATCTGCCTTCCTTCTGCCGTGAAAGCTTTCTTATCTTTATGGGGCCATGTGTTTCAAAACACATGGCCCCATAAAGACAAGAAAGCTTTCACGACGGACGAAAGTGAAAGTGGACCGTGCTTGTTCAAACCCGGTGCTTGGAGGAGAGGAGCTACCCTCGCGGGGTAGGGTCCTTGCATTCAGCCTCAGTAGCGCATCTCTTCTCCAAACCATACCACTTCCCCCGTACTCCACCCCGGCCTCAGGGATGACAGGTACCCTCCTACTGGCTGCCTTGGACACTGCGTCCCACTCCCCCATTTATCTGCCCTTCTCTCCTCCTTCTCGCCTTCAGTGACCAGTTGCTTCCTGCAGACCCTGGCTCCACAGAGAGCTACTAGTACCCGCACACAGCCCGGACGCGAGGAGAAGATGCAGAGCAGGACATCATCTTTTCTGAACTTAACGCTGTTTTAAGAGGAGGACCAGCATGGAGGTGGACGCAAGATTCGTGTCAAAGCTGCACCCGGCAGTGGATTACGCAGCAGGGGCGTTCTTGCTTGCGAAAGGTGACTTTGGATCGGAGGAGCAGAAACTTCAGTGTTTCGAGGTGTTGTGCGCACCTTCTCTGCTGAGCAGAAGAAACGCAGCGCTGCACGTTACCGAGACACCGATTGGTGCAGCAACATTTTGGCAGGTGAGGGAACTGTGAAGCCAGCAGAGATAGTGACCTGCACAAAGTCACACAATTTGTGCACTTAGAGGAGCCACAATACTTACGCGGGTATTCGGGTTCATTTAAGTCCCAAGGGCACAAATAAAATAGTGTACACAGTCAATTGGGGGTGAAACTGAAAATATGTATGCTTCGGCATAATGGAGCTAATTGCGATTTTTTATCGTGGATTTTATAAAGCCCATTTCTAGCCCAGCGTCATCTCGCATTTTTAAACAGATGAGTGTTACCTACCGGAATTTGTTTTATCGACCGTAGAAGGATGAAAGGCAAAGTGCACCGCCGGGCTCAAATCTGTGAACGGGTGAATTGATTCGTGAGTCATACTCCGCATAGTTGGGGTGAAATGATGCACCCGGTACCTTGCAATGAATATCATAATAAGGGTGACATAAAATGATGAAAAAAAGTTCCGATAACTGAGGGAGCATATAGTTTATTCTATATACGAGGAGGAAATGCAACAGGTACAAGAGCTGCTCGATTTTGCATTCATTTTCATGTAGAATAGATGCTTGTCGCGACATAACGAATGCTAATGTAGTTCTAAATTTAGGGCTTTGTTAGCCACGGTTGAGTTGTCACGGTTTCCCACAGCAGCTGCTGTATAAATGCATGCGTGAGCTTCTCTCCTCTCTGGCACTGCTCTCTGATGCGCTCCTCTGTCCGCCGATTAACATGCTGATCTGTCTAATGCTCCATCAGTTAAATGCTCGCCGCTGACATGCGCTGTTACCTCCTGGTCGGTCACTCGTTCGAACCTTGACGAGGTCAACGCAGCTTTCCTAAGACGACTGTGTTGTCTTCAATTTGATGATAAAAGCCCCCGCTTTTATGGCGGTTAATGAATAGACTGGGGCATAAAGCTCTCTACATAATACTGGAACTCGTAATTCCTGTTCTAGGTGTGAAATACTGAAGGTAAACGTTTCTGCTATTTAGTGCCAGTGTCCCCACGCCACCTGCAAAGTTGTGATGCCTCCTGCGCTGCAGTAGGGGTAATATGTCACACCCCAACCTTACGAAGAAACAAGCATTGAAAATGCAATAGGTCTCGCCTTTGATTAAGTTAAAGCCATTTGCTTTCCTAATGGTATTGTATAGCAAAGCAAATGGCTTTAACTTAATGAAAGGCAAGACCTATTGCATTTTCAATGCTTGTTTTTAGTGGCATCAATGTCCCAGGGTACTATTCCAGTGTGGCTGTGCATGTATGGTATTTACGCTCTTTTAGAGCATTGCAGGCGATCAAGCCAAACTATTCTTATCGCCTACTGAAATACCTATATTACGTGGCATTTTTTTTATGCATTATTGTATTTTTTTCATGCAGCTTTACCCCCAGTATCCATATTTGCAAAACCCATTTTGACCCACATGTTAGATATTTTACAGACCTCACCCCGACGGCCGAAGGGATTGGGCAGTATCCAGAGTCGGTAAGGCGCAGAAGGTTCGACTTCCCAAGTCTGGTTCCAAAGTTCTCTATGTGTTTTTTTTTCCAGAAAAGATCACATGTTTGCGATGCACAGAGAACTGTTTGACAAGCACCGTGAAAACACCGCCATTGATTCGGCCTCCACTTCCTACAGACATAAGCAACACGGTGGGCCCATCTGGAGTCCAGAGTCCACCTCCGCCCCCTGGGGTTCTCTGCTCCACATGCCTAAGATCACACGGAGCGCACACACCATCACCTGCACCCTCTGGCACTCACTGCGCGGTGAAAGGAAGCAACGACACCAGGACGGACAGAGTGAGCCAAAGCAGACAGGCGCTGGGGTGCACCGAGGGGCCGTTCGAGAGGGAGGGCTGACCTTTGACCCACAGGGGGGCTTTGATATGGTCCTCGGATCACAGCGCGTGTCAGCTTCGCCACAGAGCCCGCTCTCGCCTCTTCAATAGGTTTCAATGGTGCAGGAAAACTCCCCCTCTGCCTCCGGCTTTCATTAAACCTTAAAGGTTAACAACATACCTCGGATGACCTAGGATGTTTTCACCATTTGTTTTTCTAAAGATAAAAAACTCAGCAAAATATACAACGCGATTCAATGCTGCAAGCATTTCAGTGAAATGGAGGATGTCACCTTTGACCTCAACCGCATGGTGTTCATTGTCAAGGGCTGTCATTAAGGAAGAAGGACTCAGCAGCTGCAAAACAAATAAATGTATTAACTAAAAATAATATTTTTTTCCTGCAGATGAACATCGGGAGCAAAGCACGCCTCAGCTCCTCCGAGTTACAGTGTTCTCCTTTAAGGACGAATGAACTCCAGGGAGGGGGTTTCCTGCACCCCTGAAACCTGATAATGAGGTAACTGTGAGGGCTGCAGTGTAGCTGACACGTGTTGTGATCTGAGGACCATAGGACTGCTCCAGTAGCCGGAAGTGATCCACGACCCAGTCTTCTGGATGGAACAACAGTGAGGAAGTGGGCCTAGGCCTCGATTACCAGGGCCTCATAAATTAAACATGTTTTCACAGACACCTGTTTGTGCAGGGATTGCAATTATAAGTAGTGTAATGACTAAAGCACTCAGTAGTCATTGAATGCAATAAAAACATATCTTCTGATAGTTCCACCATAAATGAATCTCAACAGGACAAACGTGCAGAAATGTGACCTGCTGAACTAATATAATGGGTGGGGGAATGGTTTGGAATGTCAAATAAATACAGTGACAAAGACTTTAGAACATAAAGCATGAAAATCCACATTATGCCACATATTGGAGCCTCAGCTTGTAAAACATGCAATTGACCCAGGGCAACTGGAAATAAGCGATTTTGCAGCTGCAGGGTTTCCCGCATATTTGTGGATTTGTCACCTCACATAATTCATAATCTGCTGCATAATCTACAGATTTTTAATGTAATATCGTTTCTAGCTCAAACGGATTGAAAGTTGCTAAAAACTCAGCGGCATATTTACAAGTCCCTAACGCCACCGGAGCATCACTTTTTCTGGCACTCCGGTGACGTTGCGCTCTTTCACATATTTACAAGGTGCACTAAGCCACTTAACGTGGTTTAACAACACCTTGTAAATATGCCGCTTGCCGCCGCAGTCCGCTGCAGCAAAGGGGCGGGCAATGGGTGTTGCTGTGGGCGATCCACCGCAACATCCATTGCTTTTTGACGCAGCCCCAGATTTAAAATGCTGGGGCAGCGCCAAAAACTAAGCCCAGGTAAAACTTGGTCTTAGAATGGCGATACGAGGAGAAATTATTAATTTTTTCTTGTATTTTGCTCTTTCTATGTGTGCTGCACAGCAATTCGCCATGAATGATTGTTTATGTGCTGGAAGGTGCCTCTTCCTTCACATAGACAATCGCCCCTGCAACGCAGACACCCTTGCAACATGGCGCAAGGGTGCCTACGTTGGCGCTAGGCAGCCTCTTTAGCACCAGCACCCGGGGAAATGCAGGAGTGTGCCATATTTTGCAAATACGCCATATCCCTGTGCTTAAAAAGTTCCGGAGCGCGACATTGCCAAATTTGCCATAACACTACGCTCCGGCATTTTTTTGTAAATATGCCCCTCAGTTACACACATTGCTGCACAGTGAAAGGCCCTTTGAAAAGGATGACTTGTTACCTTTGTGTTGCTCACTACGGTATTTGCGTGTTATACTGGTACTAATGAGATGAAACTTTTGCCCAGACCGTGTTAACCTGTAAAAAAGACAAAATAATGAAGTAATACTATCACAAAATAAGGTGCATAGTTTACGTTTCTGGCCGCATAATTTTGCCAACACTCCTGCATAATTTGGTGCTCCCCTGCTGCATAATTCCAGTGGCCCTGCATTTACCAACTGAATTTCAAATACATGGATATTGATTTTCATGAGTGGAGTAAAATCGCCCATCTCTCTGGGGCGCTCATAATAGAGGTATTCGATTAGGCTCCAGATCATAGGCCAGAATATCAATCTTTGGCTAATCATATCGCCAATGTTGATGACATCACTTTTTCATACTGCCCCCTCTGGTCACCTGGACAACTGCACGTTCTCCTAATCTTCTTGCTCACCTTCACAAAGTGGAAGCTGTCCTTCGTGGACAGCTTCCGGGTCAGCTTCCACTCTACATATGAATACCACCTCTATAAAGGCTTTGCCAGGGCCGGTTTTCGGCCGATTTTGTTACAGGGCGGATTTTGCAGCTATGCTGCAAAAAATACCCTGTAACAAAAACGGCCCCCAGGGACCCAAAACCGGCCCCCACCCGTGTGGCCCACCGGGGGATTGCCCGGTGCCCGCTACGGCCAGTCCGGCCCTGTTTGTGACCCCTGTTGTAGTCTCAAAGCATTGATGCATTTCATTGAGATACATTTGGAGGAGGGGGGCACCCCTTTCACACCCATCTTTCTTCAAAATCTCCAGGGTTCGCAATGTGTAAATTGTGAGTTGCAAAGGTATTTCCGAAGTAGAGTGTACTTTTTGTGCATTGGAACTTAGGCCCTGATTACAAGTATAGGGGCTACTTTTCACATCTGATAAATAACAATTACACCTATTACGAGTTTGTGGGGAATAACATGCAGCTTTTCGTGTTTGACGCACAGAGATCTATATGATATGGTCAATACTATATGCTTTTCCCCTGTTAGATTCCAGCAGGTTTGACCTGCCGAAATTTAATGAAGGTTGAGATATTTAACACATCCCACAATTATCAGATGCTTTAAACACAACCAAACTCGAAATGTTGACCCCTGCGCAAATAGGGTTATGCAGGGGTCGGAAAATAACGACCCACTCATAATCATGCCTTTAGGGTTTTACGGTTGCATAGTCTGCGATTTTAAAAGAATCACAGGCTTTGTGACCGCAAAGCCCTTCAGTACATCAGACCCTATATGTGCTTCCCAGTCTCACTGAAGCCAGACCTCACAGATTACAATTCCCACCAATGCTACATTTCATTGGAACTGGTGCAATAAACCATGCTCTACGCTGTGTTGTATGGCATTTGCATCGCATAAACAGAAAGGACATTTTCATAAGGAACATACACGCACGTTTGCTGTATCAGTGAACAAAATGTTTATTTTTCCTACAATTTTTTTCCCCAGATTGAAAAAAGGGACGTTTTCAATTACAGCTTCAGGGTTCTCATCTTGTATGGTCCTGGCTCTGGTGTTGCTCAGTTTTCATCTGGTGTGACATACTAACCTGGCTGGTCAGCGTTTAGGAGTACATCTGTGGTGAGATGGTAGGGTCTGCCAAAGAAACAATTGGAATGGCCTCCTCCAACTTTAGGGACCAGGACAAATCCTGAAAATTGATTTAGGCTGTATACCCCTCAAGAGAGACCGAGAAGAAAAAGGAATACATGCAGTCCTCCGTGGAGATATTACAGAATAGACACAAATGCTCCCTAGGTATTTCAAAGGGATATTATTTCAGGTCTCCTGTTCTGTCGTAGACATCACAAGGTATTGGAAGAGGACAACTCACTCACTAACAATCGTGGCATGCTTCATCACCGGTGTCCAGGTAGGTAATTAACTCAACCCTAATCCGGAATTCAGAAATATAGTGGACTGGATAATAACGGGGATTCAAGTTCGTTAAAAATGTCTTGAGTATACCCAAAAGCTGGCTCTTTTATTTGATGGATAGCTCTGACGTGGTTAAAATAAATTACTATTGGATATTGGATGCAGATCACAGGCTTTTGGCTCAAAAAAGTCCATTGGGGGCCCAAAATTGGCAAGATTGCATAAGGAAGTTGGAGCTCCCTTTCCTCCTTTATTGAAGAAATGAAACAGCAAGCACCCTAGGGGTATTCTCAGGAATTGATACCATTCGAAAGGAGACTCCCCATACGTACTATTTACTCCTCATAGTGTGATAATGGGCTCCCAAGGAACTTCTTTGACCCAAAAACCTGTTAAAGGGTTAGCTCTTTTGAATGTATATAGGACTCTGGACATTGTGGATTTAAATGTAAAGAATTTTCTTAATGATGGATTGTTGGTGTTATGTACTGTTCCCTGGGGCATAGGGAATCACTATGTTATAGTGTGTTCTAACGGTGGTATTCCTTCGTAAAAACATAATGTGATTGTTACTAGCTTGTATTTATGGGAGACAAGGCTAGTCTGTGTGATTAATAAGATGATGTGAATTGAGCAAAGGATATGTGAAAAAATATAGAACTACACACAGGATTTCGGTGCTGCGTTGTGTATCTGATTAATTAATTGATAGCTAGTGGGGGTCTCGTGTGTATGGTGCTCTGCTTTAGCTGATCCGTCCCCGACCCAGGCTCTACAGGATCAAACCCCTTCACTTTTATGCTTCATCATTGGCCACCTCACTCCAACCTGGTATGGTAATAGTACCAAGGCAGATTCAACCCCAACGAACGAGGGAGTTCTTAAGATATACTAATCCCCTGGATCCAGTTAAAGTTAAAAAAAACTTTAAGGTATACCATAGGAGTGTCCATTTATTGGGTGGTACCCTTAGAACGGTTAAAAAAAAAATATATATCAATACTTGGATGCCTAGAGGAATATGACCGCATCATCCTTAAGATCTGCCGGCATGTATCTGCCCTCTCCAGTGCCACTTAGCTGGTCAGCGGCATTCCTCGGGACTATCAGGGGATCTCTACCTAAATCAGTACAGTGCACCAGAAAAGACAGGAATTTCCTAATGATGACATTCAACTCAGGGTATGAAAACAACAACATTATTGCTGCTACCAGTTGTCATGCTCTTATGGTAGCAGTCCAGCAAGAAAACTTCTTATAACACCATGCGTAATGAGGAAGTGGCTACTGCAAATCACACAAACACACAGCATGCATATCGTGTGGAAATTGGGAAAATTCCATGAATTCTTAAACAATTTTTTTTCTCCCACAACTTACCCTACTCAAGGTTGTCATTTACTTCATGGCCTGGAGGGGGTTGGCAACACTTCATTATATAGAATATGGTGTTAATAATATTCTGCACTGATGACTCAAACATCATTTTATTAGTTCTGTGACTTATTTTACCACCATCTCGTCTTCGTCTTGTATGTAACATACACATTAAGTTAGCTCACAAAAGAAGCGGGTAATCAATGATCCGGTGATCATCACTTTCTTAGTCTCTGTTCTATCCATTGTATCTAGTGAGATTAGGTGCTTATACAATGAATGTGACGTATTCATCAGCACCTCTTTTTCGACCCCTCTGTCCCTTCTTCCAGGCAGTGCCAGTTTAAACCCTGTGGATGCCCCTAGGCAGTAGAAATTTTGCCCCCATCCCCCCTTACTAATTATCTCCTAATACCCAATGCCCCAGATTCTTTTTACAAACTGACAGCTGGCAGAGGATGAGCTTTTAAGAGAAAAACTGTGATGTGAATCTGATGTCTCTGGTTTATGTACTTTAAGTTGTTAAGGGGTGCATTACATTAATACAGTATTTTCTCTATTGAGTCTTTAATGTAGAGTTTTCGTTCCTTTGAGTTGATAATTTTTTTTCTATCTTTTGTAAACAATATTCTAGAAAGCCTGGTTGTAATTTTCTTTCAAGATCAAATCAATATTATTTTGATCCATTGAAGCGGGGCCCTAGAAGGAGTGGGGCCCATAGGCCGGTGCCTACTTTGCATATTTGGTAATCCGGAACTGCTTCCAGGAAACAAGCAATGGTAATTCCACTAATTAAGAAATCTAATGCAGATGTTGCTAGTTCAAGCTAATTTGGATCAATCTCTCTACTGCCTTTTACGCAAAAATAGCGAGGAGCGAAGTTCAGAAACAACTCACATATTTCTGTAAAACAAATGCTATTCTGAGGAGCTGGTTTTCAGGCATTTCACTGAACCGAAGAACACATAACCTAACATGTATTTGTAAAGTGCGCATTCACCTAAGGGTCTCTTGGAGCTAATTAACAGATGTTTATTGTTAACCACCTCAATGGTACTTATTTTATCGACCTCAGATGGATGAAAGGCTGAGGGGACCTGCCGGGATTTGAACTCGTGACAATGAGGCCAAGCACAGGTCCCTACAGTGGGCGCATTAGTCCACTTACCTACCAGACCCAGAAGTGACCTTTGCATCAGCCATGGACCAGCTGTACATGATCCAGAATGAGGCAGGTGTTGTGTCACATTTTATTAGAACTTTCATCTACATTTGATGCAATGTCTCAGTCAGCCTTGACATCCAGACGGCAGGAGTCCGGTGTCCAGGTCATGGCCATTGATTGGATTGGATATTTCTGATCTGGGGATCTCCATTTGTCCTTTAGGGTCAACATTTCCCAATTTTGCCGTGAACACCACTAAGATTTGTTTTAAAAGGTCACGCGCATGCGCAAACACACTCGAACACCCAGACCAGACTACAGCACCTGTCAGAGCGGGAAACCGCAGTCGCTTCAGGCAAAACCTACGTGGTGGAACCTCGCGTTACCGCAAGCCGTTGCCGTGGCAACATAAAATGTTTCCCCTCTGTTTTGTTTTTTAATCTTTGGCCTCCCCGAGTTTGTTCCCCTCTGCCCCTTAATTAAAGAGAAATGAAATAGGTGTTGCGTGTCTGTGTTTCTTCTCACATTGGTGAGCGCTGAGATTTCTTTTTCTATTTTAATCAACATTTTTATGACCCTGCCGTAAGAAACGTAGCAGGAACTCTCATCACACTTCCAACATGTCGCTTTCAGAGTCCACATGCACCAATATTTGAAGAAATTGTTGCTGTACAATACGTTACGCTTATGTTTTGTTTGCTGATTAGCCTCGGTTTCATATTTAGTCCCGACCTGGATATATTATTATTACAGGCATTATATAGCCCTTGAAGGAAAAATACCTTTTAACCGCGCTGCAATGTAACTTTCAAATTCATGCACGATTATCCGAGCTGGAGAGATTTACAAGGTGTGAACATGCGGCTGGGGTGGTCTCAAGACTGCGGTGTTTCCGAGACCCCAGTTCACACGCTGAACTGAGAGATACCGCTTGGAAAAGCCATGACGTCATGGGTTTCTGGAAGTTCTGATGGAGTGTGGGCAGAGAAAAAAAAGGGAGTTCCAGAGTTTGGCACCAAACACAGTGAGAGCCCACTTACAAGTGACCCAGTGTTAAGGCACAGTAACAACGCTCAAGGGATTTCGGATACCAAGTGGCATTACTGCACCTTTTTTAGACCATTCTGACTTTTGAATACTGGCGTTACCACAATGATTTCCACATGTGTCCCCAAAATTGTAGACAGTTTCCCAGGCTTATTTCTACCTTGGTTTTTGGCAGGCTGGTATGTGCCAGGATATTAAACATTGCGTGTGATCTTCATGTGAGTGAAATCTAGAGTTTTTGGAAAAAGCAGATTATTGGCCAGTGCTAGAATTGGAAAAACTTGACTCCAGGGGCCGTATTACAAGGAGTGCACTGGGGGCGCAACGGGCATTTGCACCCGCTTTGCTCGCCCCTTGGGCACTTTGGTACTACAGAAGGGGGCGCAATCGCTTGTGCGTCCCCTTCAGTAATACCAATAGCGCTGGTGCACTTAAAGCGCCAGCACTATCTTCAGGGGGTGTTCCCTCATTTGCATAGGGGTGTGCCCTATGCAAATGAGGGAATTCCTTTGCCTCTACGCCCGCAGAGCCGGACTGGCCGTAGCGGGCACCGGGCAATCCCCCGGTGGGCCGCACGGGTGGGGGCCAGTTTTGGGCCCGTGGGGGCCAGTTTTGTTACAGGGCCGTTTTTGCAGCATAGCTGCAAAATCGGCCCTGTAACAAAATCGGTCGAAAACCGGCCCTGGCAAAGAGCTCAGCGCCACCCCCAAGCCCCAGGGGGGCCGGCCAAGCATTTTGCCAAGGCCGGTTTTGGTTCCCAGTCCAGCCCTGTGCACCCGTGACATTTTACAGACGTGGGGGCAGAGGCACAAAAGCTCTCAGGGGCGCACTCACAGTGCGCCACCATCTAGGTAGAACACTGTGAGTGCGCCCTCTGAAAGCAGCCCTTTGGAGGGGAGAAAGGGGGTCCTATAGACCCCCCAGATATCCCCTCGCAGGCGGGTGCAGTCACTGAATGCACCCACCTGTAAGGGGATCTTTAATCCCCTTTAAAAGTGCAGGCGGTTTGCCGCCTGCACTGTGAAAACATGGAGCAGCAGCAAGCAACCGCTCTAAGTTTTCACATGAGTGCGCTGCCCACAGGGCAGCGCGAGTTCGCCGATGCCCTGGGGGCAGCACAGTCACTATAATGGGGAGCATTGTCATTGTTTGCACCCGGCACACCTTTTAAAAGGTGCTCCTGGTGCAAACAATGACAATGCTTAATACGGCCCCTGAACCCATAAGTTGGGAGTCAAGATGTGGCAACAAGAAAGGAGGTGGTGACTGGGGACGGAGTCATTGAAAGCAGTCAACCTATACATTTTCTTTTATTTAACTCTGCTGGAACGAAATTGGCAACAAGGAGAAAGATGATGGTAAATCTGTTGTTGCTTAATTGTTTGCAAAGGTTGCATTTTAAAATCTCTTATGGGGTTAAGGTACATGTGGTGGAGAACTATGTGTGGCCAGAAAATGATAGGAATAGCTCTGGTGGATAATGCCCTTGTTAGAGGGATCTGTGTTTTGTCGAGTCACAGTTTTGACACATAAAGTAGCGTCAGCGCGCAGGCCCATACATTGAATCTCTTTTCAGCATACTAGCAGCGGATCAGGAGCAGTGTAGTCCATACCGGACTTTAGTGTTCTCGACAGAATCCATCACTCTTAATAAGCAAAGTAAAGAATGTACAGAATGCAAAAAATAAGCATTTCTGCCAAAGGTTGGCAGTAAACGATCTCGGGTTTAAGATTTAGTTGATTAATTAATGTACCGAAATGCATAAGCTGAGCCAATAATCGATAAATCAGCCAGGATACAAAACAAATCAGAATACAGCAAATAACTCTCTAGAGCACTGATAAAAATCCAGCATATTTGGGGGCATATCAACAAGGGCTTTATCTCTGCTTTTTTGGCTTTAAAAGCCAAAAAAGGAGAGATAAAACTAGCGCCCTATCAACAACAGGGTGCTAACATGCAAATGTGCATGTTAGCACCCTTTTACTCTACGCTTCCCCTTGCATCTCTAATGAGATGCAAAGGGGGCGTTCCAGAGTAAAATAATAGGAGAAATGTCGCTAAGCGACATTTCTCCTATTATCAAGAATGTCGCTAACCCTGTTAGAGACAAAAAAAGCAGCGCTAACCATGGTTAACGCTGCTTTTTTACGTCTGATATTTTTCTGACTTAGCCATGATATCCTAGGGAAGGAGGATATCATGGCTAAGTTTGTCTGTCCCTATCAACAAGGTAACGTGAGATTATCACTGGGTTTCCAGCGATAATCTCACGTTAGCCTGTTAGCGTGAGGATTTTTATCGCTATTGAGATAAGCGTTGCTAATAGCACGCTATCTCAGCGATAAAAATTCACGCTAGCCGGTGATAATTATCCTAGCGCTAAGTGCGCTTAGAGATAATTATCGCCGGTTGTTGTTGATATGCCCCTTGGTTTCTCAGAATGGAGAAAGGATCTCCTTTTAATCTGAAGAAGCCACGTTTTTATGTAGTGTTTTAGGCAAAAGTTTCATATATCTACTACATTAGTACATGGTTCACACACTCATAACTAGGTCTCCTGGTTTTATGGTATTTATTTTTTGGGCATTTCCGTCTATATTTATCCATATTTATTTTTTGGTAATTTTATCCGTATTAATTCATATTTATTTGGGGTTCTGTGAGAAAATGAAACTGAAATGAGCATATTTCTACATTTATTTGACCGATAAATAGGCACTCATGCCTGAAAGACTGACAGGTTTCAGGGATATAAACACACTCAGATGATAAAATATGCTCTTATAAGAAGACATACACATTTCAATATCACCGTTCTGCATACTTATTGCTGTTTAAGGCTCTTTACTAAAATTCCTTTATTTTTTTTAAACCCCCTTACCTTTTGATCAACAGAGCTATAGGCCTGGTAGTATTTAGAATCACTCAAAAACAACTCAATTTCCGTTTTTATCCACATTTAAAAATAAATACAAACAGGAAAATACATGATTTTCTGTCTGTATTTATCTGTAAAAATCAGTAAAAACAGAAAACAGGGAGCCCTCATACCCAATAGAAAAAAGGCAAAGAGCAACAGTTGCAATGGAAAACATTCAGAGATTCTCGCACTAATTCTAATACGTGGAGCTCTAATATTCACAATATGTGTTCTCAGCACTTGAAAAGTTACATTTTATTTGATGCAGTCTGGGACAGTTACCCTGCCCTTGGGAAAGCACGCTCTACCCAAGCAGCTACAAGAATTATTTTCTCAGCTAGTGAAGTCTAAAGGTCTTTATCATCATACAGAATAAAAAATCATTAAAGTCAGGTGTTAGACAGCAATGTCACAGAAAGACAGCCGGCGAAGCCTAAGTTAGAAAATACATGCGTTCTACAGCAACCCACTTTCACAAACCCCCCTCTGAGGATTCTTGATAGCATCACTCTCCTTTCACCACAGACACCTCGGGACAGTCGTCATCAGTTTTGGGCTCTTGAATCTAGAT